>NC_045670.1:3750000-5000000 GCF_009829145.1 Chiroxiphia lanceolata | reverse complement strand
TTGCCCCTTGTCCTGTCTCTATCTGTATAAAAAGCCCCTCTCCTTCCTTTTTATAAGCCCCCTTTAGGTACTGGAAGGCTGCAATGAGGTCTCTCTGAAGCCTTCTCCATGCTGGACAACTCCAGGTCTCTCAACCTGTCTTCATAGGAGAGGTGCTCCAATCCTCTGATCATCTTCATGGCCCTCCTATGGACCCTCTCTAACAGGTCCATGTCTTTCTTGTGCTGTGTACCCCAGAGCTGGACGTAGTACTCCAAGTAGGGGTCTCACAAGGGCAGAGTAGAAGGGGAGAATCACCTCCCTTGACCTTCTGGGCATGCTTCTTTTGATGCAGCCCAGGTTCTCATGTGGGCAGCTGTGCTTCCCAAATTTGTGCTGGTAGCTGTGCATAGATGTGCGATGTTGCAGCTATAGAAGGTGTGGAGTGCTTGAAATGTGCCCTGTGGTTGATGGTTGAAGCTATGTTAGAGGCTGCTTGGGTTACTGTGACAGTAGTTCAGTGTCTTGCTGCTGGAAGCATTTACATCACTGGAAAAGACTTAAGATTTTAATGAATAGTTAAGTGTTCCTCCTTAAAAAAAGAAGTCATGTAATATTTCTGAAACCTGGCAGGGTTTTGTGCCTTTTTTTGTTGCCTTTTTTTTTTTATTCTTAAATGTTCTCAACCTTTTCTTATTCCCCTTGCCTCCCCCCAAAAATGAAGCTGACAGACACTGGTTGGGGTAGTGTAATATATTTCTTTGTAGTCTTTGAGGTGGAAGAATCTCAAAGGTGAACAACAAAGGAAAAGATATTTGTATCCTTTTATTCTTGTAAAGGCATGTGACTGGGAGCCAGGAAAACTAGATTGCATTCATGGCATTGTACAGACTTCCTGTATGAATTTGAACTAGCTGTTGAATCCAACCTTTGCTAAGTTGGCCAGTCATCATGCTGATCAGAAAAGTTACTTCCTTTGCTGTGAGCAGCTGAAAATCCTGCATGCACAAAGTTGCATTGGTTTAGAAACATAAAGTTGGAGAAAGTGCTCTTGAGAAGTGGTAGCATAGGAAAAGCTGGCATAGGGCATATACTCAAAATTAAATAAGCATGTATCCAGACTTAAAAAAACCCCCAACTTCTGGAGATCTAATTTGGAAGGTTTTGTTTTAATCTCTAAATCATGTGAAGGACTTGCAAAAGTCTGCTGTGGATCACCTGAAAACTGTTTCCTCTATGTAAAATTGGTGATGGTGAGTCTTCAGTGCCCCCTGCTATCTTCTTTACACTTAAAATAAGACGTTTTAACACTAAAATCTCTTTTGAATAATGCAAAAAGAGGGATGGTGTCTGAAGAAATTAACAGAAAACCTGAAAGATGCTGGAAGGGACAAAAGTCTGTCCTGTAGACATGCTGTATCCCTGAGTTTGACTGTCTTCAGATAGTGATTGCTGGAATATATTTGCTAATGCATTCCAGTATTTTGGCTATCCAAGTAATGTTATTTTCCAAGTGTTTATATCCTCGATGAGGTTGACAATGTTTTTTCTCCCTAAAATATCACTAGAGTTGGGAGCTACTTAACTCTAAAGCAACACTTTAATGCAGATTTAATGATCGTGGACTCTTTTTTGTTCTTTGTTTTTGAATGTGGGCTCTTGAGAAAAATATTACTTTGCTTAAAATAGTCCTGTAAATTAAAACAAAAACATAATTCTGATAAGTTGGTAGCTGATAACTATCTAGCATAGTTGAACAGCCAAATAAAAACAATAGCTATCATTCTCAGATAGTGGAAAAGTGCTAAAACAATCCTAGAGCAAATACTTGTATTAGCTAAGTACAGTACATAGATATCCTATGGTAGGATAATTATAGTACTTTCAAAAATAGTGGATATCTGGTTTTATGTCTCAATGTGTTGTGATGATAATATTACTGAATTACTGACAATACTTATAGCCTTGATCGGTTGTTAATTACCTGTAAGGAGTAGTCAGCATAAGCATAACTAACTAGCCTGAATTGCATGTGTTTGTTTTTTTAAAAAACTGGATGCTTAAGATTTCCACTCTCATGGATAAGTTTAATTTGACTGAAGTTGTCATGTATCTCAGTGTCAGCTGATTGCCACAGACAATAAAGACCACAGGTTCAACTAACTTGTTTTAAGTGAAAAAGGCAGTTACACTTCAGAAATTTTTTTTTTATCTTCTGTAACAAGCAGGTTATTAAATGCTATATTAAATGACTTGTTCTAAAGACTGAAAGAAAAATTGAGCCATTTGTTTTTCTGTTGAAAAGCTATTTTTCTGAGTAGTTGAAGTATTGACATTTTTAGAGCCTGGAACTCCAGGAACTGAAACGTGGGCATACTGTGGCCTGGTACAGTCTGAAATTACTGCTGAATTTTCAGTGGCCTATTGCTCTGGTACTGTGTAACAAACATAATTTCAGTTATGCTATTTGTCATTTGTGCTATACAAAGATTCAACACAAGTTGCAAAGTGTGTTAGAAAGGTGCAGGTTTTCCAGCTGGGATCGCAAATCCTCGCTCATAAACACTGCTCTTGTCTGGCTTGTTGGGTGGGAAGCACACCAAATGCAGTGCACACGGGAGACTGTGTAGTCTACCAGAAATTCTGTAGATTTTAATGTGTGAATACATCATAAGTAAGTTTGTTTGATTTTTTTTTTTTAATGAAGCTGAAATTTAAAACAAAAATCTTGCAAGGTAAAATACCAATTTCTAATCATTTGGTCCTTTTGTTTTTCTTGTAAAATTGCTGTGTTATAAAAGAGTATGGCTTCCTTTTTTAAGTTTATAACATACACATAGAAATCCTGATTAATGTGCTTCCGAACTACACTGGATTAACCTGTCTGGCATGAGAGAACAGTGGTGAATTCTTTTAAGCTGTTAGTAAAGTCAGCAGATGTTGTGTCTTAGCCTCTGTTACCCTCTCTTCTAGTACACTGTGATCTGAATTTCTGGAAGAGAAACTTTGTTTAGAACAAAGTGTTGGATATCTCAAAGATCTTAAATTTTGTTTTGATGCAATACCTCTACCTCACAGGGCCAATTTCCCATTGCAGGCAAAAAATTTAACAGGGATAAAGTTGCAAACTTCCTGTAACAAAAAAATGCTGCTGAGCTCTAGTACATTTTTATTTAATCAAAAGAAAAGGCCAAAAAGCATTTGTTTCCAATTTCACTTACTCCTTAAGAATGTCGTCCTTTTCTCTCTTTCGGGTATTCCTTTAAGTGCATGAGATTTTGTTAGCGTCTGATCAGATCTCAGTTTCCTTCACTGGTGTGAGTCAGTAGTTCTGTGGTCTGCATCAGGTTCTCTGTTTCTCTTTTGAACAAAGACACAGTATCTGTTACTTTTTACCTTCTAGTTCATTTTACCTTGGACAACATACTGTGGGATTTTGTGTATAAAAACACAGGTCTAGCAGCATTTTTGAATTAAGGGTTTGGTGTAGGTGAAGATTTGCATAGTTTTTTGCAGTCTTCCTTTATTGACCATCTGCTGCATGGCATGAATGGTGTTGCTTTTTATTATCCTTGTGCAGGTCAGCTTTACCAACACTGTTGCTCACACGAATTTGTTTCATTCACTAGATCAATGTTCTTAACGGAGACAACTTTTTTTTTTCCCTGTAGTTATCTGTTGGATGTACTCCCTCTTATAACTTGCTTTTCTACTACTGTACCTTCCTCAGCAGCTGCTACCTTAGTCCTGGTGCTGCAGTAGTGCAAGTAATTAATAGTACAAGTTGCTGCCCTCTGGCTTTTTTGCTGCATGTAACTTGTTTACTGAGTTGCCATCTGTCTTGAGAATTGGAGTACTCTTCTGCCTGTGAGATGGCTGATTTGATAGTGTCCTGGCCTGACACATAGAGGGAAACAGTGTGTAGGCTGACTACTTAATTTTGTACTAGATTGAGATATATATATATATATCTCAATCGATAAATTGATACATTCCTAAGAAATCTTTAATAAAGAGTTTCTACATGGTTCTTGAACCAAGGCTTTTGTTTTTCAGAAGAGGGAAATATCCTTGAGAGCTTTTGAGCAGCCTTCTCTTGGGAAGCTTTTTCAACATCATCAGAGATTCTTACAGCTGCCCTCTTTTTCCACCTGTTAGCTTGGCACCAATAGGGTCAAAGTCCTGCTTCCTTTGATCTAGCACAGCCCAAAATCGTTGACTGTGATTGCTTGACTCTTGGTTAAAGTACTCGAGATCTCCAGGTACGTAGAGATCTCTGTCCTGGTACGTAGGCAAGCCCGAGCCTGTGTGGCTGCAGTACCTGGTGCACTGTTGTGGTTTAGGAATGGTATTCCCCAATTAAGTGTTCTCACTGAAAACCCTCCAAACCACATTCTGCTTGATCACTCCCCCCTCCCCTTGTGGTTGGCTGGAGAGGAGAATTGGAGGCACAAAAAGCTAAAGATTGTGGGTTGAGATAAGAACAATTTACTGGAAACAGCAGTGAGATAAGAAAACAAACAGCAACAATATTAATGTGTATAAGAGGTAAACGATTCACAGGTGATTGCTCACCACACGAGCCTGACAATACCCTGACTGCTTGCTTCCCACTATGTGACTGGAAGGAACCCCTTCCCCTGTTCCTGGAAATGATGTGAGGTGGTATAGAATAACCTCAGGGTCCTAGCCATGTTCCCTCCTGGCTACTGCAAAAACTAACCCTGTCCTGGCTGGAACCAGGACATTATACACCCCTTATTCTATACCATCTATGTCATGCCCAAATCCTATACCTTCCAACTATATATGTATATCATAGAATTATAGAATATGCGGAGTTGGAAGGGACCCATCAGGATCAAGTCCAACTCCTGGTCCTGCTCAGTACACCCCAAGAATCACACTATGTGCCTGAAAGCATTGTCCAAGCACTTCTTGAATTCTGGCAGGCTTGGTGCTGTGACCACTTCCCTGGGGAGCCTGTTCCAGTGCCCACCCACCATGTAGGTGAAGAACCTTTTCCTGATATCTAACCTATATATATACACACACACAAGCACAGGTATTGCTTGCATAGTCAATGGCTGTCAGGGTTGACAGAGAATCTGTCAGCAGCCTGGCAATTAGTGATGAGGAATTTAAACAACTTTTAGGAAATATTTACTGTAATGGTGGACGGAACAAACGTAATGCAACCCAGACCAAAGGTCACCAATCAAAATGTGTATAGTGTCACCAATAGCATGTCACAGCATGCACAGTGTCTTCAGTGTCACCAATAAGAGTGTGTGCAGTGTCTTATGCTTGAGACTTTTGATCAATTGTGTTGTGACACGATAGTGTACAAAGAATATAAAAGAAACACTTGAGAGTAATAAACAACTTCCTGATCACCTTGCACCTGGACTATGTCTGACTCTGATATCTGTGTCGCATTGACTGTTCCGACATTATCAGCGACAAATGGCCATCCCTCCAAGGTGTCTTTTGAGTTCGTTTAGTCCATGACTGTAGGTTCTATCCATCCTAGATGTCTTCCAGGGCAGGAGGGCTGGTGTGCTGTTGACTGGTTGCAAGCTGCATCAGGAGCTCATGACTGGTGTATCTGGAGCAGTCCATACTCATTGTCCATGGTAGTTATGGCATACAGTAGCAGTGTCATTCAGCAACCAATATTATACAATTCAACATTACAGACTGTTTGGGGTTCCTGATTTGTCCCAACAAATCTGAATCCTCATTCTCATTTTCACAGAAACAAAAGTAAATTTGTGAGTAGATGTAATAAAAACCCATCTGGGGTATCACTAACTCACCATTGCTCAGCTCCATGTTGTAAAGGAAAGAGTGACCTTTCCTTGATGATTCTCAGTTGCTTATTTTATGTCCGTTCCCTCTTCTGGGCAAGGGATTGCATGGGGACAGGGAACTCCTACTGCTGTTGCCCATCAGATGCACTGCGATCCTGTGGATGGGACCATGTAGCTGCTCCCCATTGGGGAGTTTCTCTCATGGAGTAAATGGCCTGAGACTGGGTTTGATGTTAGTGATGATGAAAGGTAAAAGTGGGAGTGAGGACTGAGCTGGCTGTTGCTGTGTGATGCGTGAGGACTGTGGATGTTGTGGCTGCTACACTTCATAGAATCATAGAATCAGCTGGGTTGGAAGGGACCTTCAAGATCATCAAGTCCAATCCTTGATCCACTACCGCTGCGGTTACTAGACCATGGCACTAAGTGCCACATCCAGTCTCTTTTTAAAAATCTCCAGGGACGGAGAATCCACCACCTCCCTGGGCAGCCCATTCCAATGTCTGACCACCCTCTCTGTAAAGAAATTCTTTCTAATATCTAACCTAAACCTCCCCTGGCACAACTTGAGAACATGCCCTCTTGTCTTGCTGATAGTTGCCTGGGAAAAGAGACCAACCCCCACCTGGCTACTACCTCCTTTCAGGTAGTTGTAGAGAGCGATGAGGTCTCCCCTGAACCTCCTCTTCTCCAGGCTGAACAGCCCCAACTCCTTCAGCCTCTCCTCATAGGACTTGTGCTTGAGTCCCTTCACCAGCCTAGTTGCCCTCCTCTGGACCTGCTCCAGCACCTCAATGTCCTTCCTGAACTGAGGGGCCCAGAACTGGACACAGTACTCCAGGTGTGACCTCACCAGCGCTGAGTACAGGGGAAGAATCACTTCCTTGGACCTGTTGGCCACACTGTTCCTGATACAGGCCAGGATGCCATTGGCCTTCTTGGCCACCTGGGCACACTGCTGGCTCATGTTCAGCTTCTTGTCAATCCAAACTCCCAGGTCCCTCTCTGTCTGGCTGCTCTCCAACCACTCTGTCCCCAGCCTGTAGCGCTGCATGGGGTTGTTGTGGCCAAAGTGCAGGACCTGGCACTTAGCCTTGTTGAACCTCATCCTGTTGGAATCAGCCCATCTCTCCAGCTTGTCCAGGTCCCTCTGCAGACCCCTCCTGCCTTCCAGCTGATCGACACTCCCCCCCAGCTTAGTGTCATCTGCATATTTGCTGATGACGGACTCAATCCCCTCATCTAAATCATCAATAAATATATTAAACAGAACTAGGCCCAACACCGATCCCTGGGGGATGCCACCAGTGACCGACCACCAACTGGATGCAGCACCGTTCACCACCACTCTCTGGGCCCGACCCTCCAGCCAGTTCTTAACCCAGCACAGAGTGCCCCTGTCCAAGCTGTGGGCTGCCAGCTTTTTCAGGAGAATGCTGTGGGAGATGGTGTCAAAGGCTTTGCTAAAGTCCAGGTAGACCACATCCACAGCCTTCCTCTCATCCACCAGGCGGGTCACCTGATCATAAAAGGAGATCAGGTTGGTCAGACAGGACCTGCCCTTCCTAAACCCGTGCTGGCTGGGTCTGATCCCTTGTCCATCCTGTAGGTGCTGTGTGATTGCACTGAGGATGATCTGCTCCATTACCTTGCCAGGCACTGAGGGCAGGCTGATGGGCCTGTAGTTTCCCGGGTCCTCCTTCCGGCCCTTTTTGTGGATTGGCGTGACATTCTCCAACTTCCAATCATCTGGGACCTCCCCAGTGAGCCAGGACTGTTGGTAGATGATGGAGAGAGGCTTGGCGAGCTCTTCCGCCAACTCCCTTATCACCCTTGGGTGGATCCCATCTGGTCCCATAGACTTGTGGGGATCCAAGCAGCTCAGTAGGTCACTAGCTGTTTCCTTCTGGATTACAGGGGGGCTGTTCAGATTCTTGTCTTTTTCTACAAGTTCCAGAAGCCAGCTGTCCTCAGGACAACCTGTCTTACTGTTGAAAACTGAGACAAAGAAGGTGTTAAAACCCTCAGCCTTTTCCTCATCTTTGATAACTATATTCCCGCCCATGTCCAGTAAAGAGTGGAGGTTTTCCTTGCCCCTCCTTTTGCTATTGATGTATCTGTAGAAGGACTTTTTGTTATCCTTCACAGAGGTGACGAGATTCCGTTCAAGTTGTACCTTTTTTCCTCTAATTTTCTTTCTACACGACCTAACTATATTCCTAAATTCTTCTTGAGTAGTCAACCCTTTTTTCCATAATCGGTAGGCTCTCTTCTTTACCCCAATTTCTTTCAAAATCTCCCTGTTCAGCCAGGCCGGTCGTCTTCCCTGCCGACTCACCTTTTGGCACAGTGGGACAACCTGCTCCTGTGCTTTCAAAACTTGCTTCTTGAAGTACATCCATCCCTCCTGGACTCCTTTGTTTTCAAGGGCTGTTTCCCAGGGTACACTCTGAACTAGTCTTCTGAATCTGCCCTCCGGAAGTCCAGCGTAGAGGTTTTATTGATGGCCCTCCTTGCATCCCTGAGTATTGAAAACTATTATTTCATGATCACTGTGTCCCAGATGTCCACCGACCACCACATCTCCCACCAGCCCCTCTCTTTGTGAACAGGAGGTCTAGCGGGGCTCCATCCCTGGCACGCTCATTTACCAGCTGGAGCAGGAAATTATCCTCTATATGCTCTAGGCATCTCCTAGACTGCCTCTTCTCCGCTGTGTGGAGTTCCCAGCAGACATCTGGCAGGTTAAAGTCACCCATGAGAAAAAGGGCTGGCGATTTTGAGACCTCTGCCAGCTGTTTGTAGAATAATTCATCACCTTCATCATCCTGATTGGGTGGTCTGTAACAGACTCCCACCAGGATGTCAGCTTTGTAGGCCTTCCCCCTGATTCTGATCCACAGGCACTCAACCTTATTGTTACTGACTTCAACTTCTACAGAGTCAAGAGACTCTCTAACATATAGAGCCACCCCTCCACCTCTCCTACCTTGCCTGTCCCTTCTGAAGAGCTTGTAGCCACCCATGGTAGCACTCCAGTCATGCGAGTCATCCCACCATGTTTCCGTGATAGCGACTACATCATCGCTTTCCTGCTGCACGATGGCTTCCAGCTCCTCTTGTTTGTTACCCATGCTGTTTGTTACTTAACTCTCACTTCAAGGGGAAAAAATAATCTGTCTTCCTATCGCCTTTTTAATTAAGAAGTATTTGATTATTTAAAACTGGTAGTGTATGAGGTAAACTATTCCTTCATAGCTACCCTTAAATTTCTTGGGGAGTATAACGTTCATACTGCTAAACTGGTATCACACCAAACTAAAATCACTTAAAAAGGTCTGATTAAATGAAATTCCTGGTCTAGAAGTCCCCTTTTCAGACTTTCTTTATATACTTCAAAATCTTGGATACAAAAATCTTACTGCAAAAGCGTGGGTGATGTATTTTTTCTTCCCCTCTAAGTCTTTCCCAGTCTCCTGAGCTTAGACATGGAAACTCCTTGATTTATCATTTGGCCATGTGACTTCATAGCTGGCAGAACTTGTGTCATTGTGGCTGCAGAATTGTTGGAGAGGGGATGAGATCAGCTGTGCTTTGCAGCTTGTATTTGGTGACTTCCTTCAGTTCTTTCTAACTTTTCAGATAAAGATTGATGGTCTGGGGAGTCAGCTTTCCATTGAAGCCAGCTTTCCGATGTCTAAAAGTCTTGTTCTGTTGCTGCAGGGAATTGAGGCAGTGTTTGACCTCTGCTTTCTACGTATGTGACTTGTACCTTAAAAGAAAAACTCTACTCACCTTGGTCTGTGCCTTTCTGCAGCCTGAGGAATAAAGGCAAGAAGGCTTTTCTTCATACGGGAGTGGTTTGGAAATGTGACTCTGGCAAAGCAATCTCTGAGAGTTTGCAGGGAATGGAGCTGAAGGTGCATACTTCTAACTTGATTTGAATTTCTAAAACATCAGGAAAATGTTGTCTAAAATGTAAACTGTAAGAATTGGTAAGGCTGTTTGGAATCTGGACTTAATTAGGCTCTGAACTGTGGTATATAATAAAGAATTATATTGCTATTGATATGTGTATGTCTAGATGCCCCCAGTATTTTTTAAATGCTGCCTATGTAATTTTTGGGAAATAAGGATATATACTTGAGTGGAATGGAGTCAGTGAAAGTAATCTGTGTATATTGGAGAATAATTGATACACACTGGGAGACTGACTTTGGTTTTAGGTGTTCCAGTAAAGAGTGTGAAAACTTCAGTGCCACCATTTTTACGGAACCTTTGAGTTTAAGGTTTGAGTCCACTGTCTTTTCTGAGTAACTGGGAAGGAATGGGAATGGAGTGGGCAAGCATTTACTGACAGGGAGAAATGCAAACAAAGAGATGGAAGGAGTAAAGGTAAATTGCCAAAGCAAGGTGCTGCTCTCTGGTATGTGTAGGGAAATGGCATGGCTTCAAAGGAAATGTGCTTTGCCACTTCTGTAAGGCACCTCATGCTATATTTTCCTTTTTTTTTTTTTCTTAAATCTAATAGAGCACTAGTGCTCTTCTCAGTGAGCTGTAGTGGGAAATAGAGGCTTACAGGTTTGTTCTCTCCCGCTGACACTTGCTGTTCCTGCTGATTGACATGTTTGGCTCTTGGGTCTGCATCTCCTCCTTTGCACAGATATGCCTGTGCTTCACTCCTTCTCTCGAGGGAGCCCTCCAGACCAACTATTAAAGATAATGAACTTCCTCTCCAGCTGTGTCCTGGAAGCAAAGGGCTGTTGTGTTCAGCCTTTGTCCTTGCTGTGTGCAGGGGCCCTGCGAGAAGCAGCTCTTCCCCTCCCCTGTATTCCAACCAGCATCTGCATGTTTACACTACCTTTTTTTTTTATTAGTAGATAGTACCGAATAAAGTGCATCTTTGAGTGGTTTTCTAATTGTAAAATTTATTGCTAGCGATACCTTGGGTGCAAAGGACTGACAAAACACTATTTTGAGAGACTATTTTGAGTACCCAGACAGTTATGAGATGATTAAAGTAAATAAGGAAAAGGTGAACAAATTGCTGCAAGTGAAATGATGCCTAAAACACTTGATCTGCAAATGTTACTTATAGTTTTTTCAAGATGAGGTTTACTATAAAATAACATTTAATGTGACATGCTTTTGAATTTGTTTTAAAATAGTCTACTGGATTCAGTCTTCACTGAATTTATCCTGTCTTGCATGTCATGGACTTGCTTGTGTCTCTTGCACTGCCTGCTTTTCTGGCCCTGTGATAGGTAAAAGGGGCTTCTATATGCACCATGCTTTTCAAAATGCCTTGAGCATCTTAGAAAAGAGCCTGTTGTCACTGTCATAGCAAACTTTATAACACAGTCCCCAAAAATAAAAGACCAATGTTTCATTAACTTTTTGCTTCTATTTCAGACTCTATTAACTCAATTAATCATAGAATCATAGAATAGAATCATAGAATCAACCAGGTTGGAAAAGACCTCCGAGATCATCAAGTCCAACCCTTGATCCAACACTACCGTGGTTACTAGACCATGGCACTGATGTCACATCCAGTCTCATCTTAAAAACCTCCAGGGAAGGTGAATCCACCACCTCCCTGGGCAACCCATTCCAATGGCTGATTACTCCCTCTGTAAAAAATTTCTTCCTAATATTCAACCTAAACCTCCCATGGCACAGCTGAAGACCGAGCCCTCTTGTCCTACTGCTGGTTGCCTGGGAGAAGAGCCCGACCTGCACCTGGCTACAACCTCCTTTCAGGTAGTTGCAGAGAGTGAGGAGGTCTCCCCTGAGCCTCCTCTTCTCCAACCTCAACAACCCCAGCTCCTTCAGCCTCTCCTCATAGGACTTGTGCTTGAGTCCCTTCACCAGCCTTGTTGCTCTTCTCTGGACCTGCTCCAGCACCTCAATATCTTTCCTGAACTGAGGAGCCCAGAGCTGGACACAGTACTCGAGGTGTGGCCTCACCAGCGCTGAATACAGGGGAAGAATCACTTCCCAGGTCCTGCTAACCACACTGTTCCTGATACAGGCCAGGATGCCATTGACCTTCTTGGCCACCTGGGCACACTCTGCCTCATGTTCAATTTCCTGTCAATCCAAACTCCCAGGTCCTTTTCTGCCTGGCTGCTCTCCAGCCACTTTGTCCCCAGCCTGTAGCAGGGGGTTGTTGTGGCCAAAGTGCAGGACCCGGCACTCGACCTTGTTGTACCTCATCCTGTTGGAATCAGACCATCTCTCCAACTTGTCCAGGTCCCTCTGCAGAGCCCTCCTGCCTTCCAGCTGATCGACGCCCCCCCCAACTTGGTGTCATCTGCAAATTTGCTAATGGTGAATCCGAAAAATCGGTCTAAGAAACTGCTCAGAGACTTTGATCTTTTGAGCAGCAAAGGTATTTATTTGCAGCGCTGGGAGCAAGCCAGCTCGCGCTGGACAAACTTGCTCACCGGCTCTTCAGAAAATCAGCACTTTTATACAATTTTAGATGTGATTAAATGCATATTCAAACGATTACAACATCTATCAATACATATTAAAAATAGGTGGAGAATAGGTGGAGCTTGGGGCGGTGCTTCTCTTGGCACCCCATTTCGAGGGGTCGTTCCCATCTTCCTCCATGGGGCAGGGGGCTTTAACTCCTCTTCCTCAGCTTGACCTTTCTTCCTTTCCATTGTTCTTGACCTGCTCACTGAAGCTCGGAAAAGGCCCTGGCTCCAGGCCTATTTCTCCTATTCAAATGTCTACCTGATCCTGCTGTATTTCTAATTTATTGCCTCTAGGCCTATTACGTGTTCTTGTACTATTCTCTTAAGCTTTTGGTCCAGTAAGTAGAACAGAATGGGTACAGATCGTTTTGGATGTTGATAACTTGTTTGCAGGCCCAAATTTCTTAGTTAACTCTTTTGGACCTAACCCCCCTGTATCATTGGTACGCTCGATCCCCTCATCTAGATCATCAATAAAGATATTAAATAGAACTGGGCCCAACACTGATCCCTGGGGGACACCACTAGTGACCAGCTGCCAACTGGGTGGGTGCAGCACCTTTCACCACCACTCTCTGGGCCCAGCCCTCCAGCCAGTTCTTAACCCAGCAGATGATTGAGAGAAATTCCATGTAGGCACATACTATTACATAGTAAGCCTTAGTTGCATTCAGCAAACTGCTTGAACTTCTACTTGACATTTTGAGGAGTGGTTCCTTCATCCCACAGGGAAGAGTAAAGTTTTAAATAGCACATCGTTAACAGGAAGCAAATGAAGACTTCTCAGTTAATCAATTTTATCTATATCCTACACATGTTGCAATACAGACACTTAATTGTAAATGTTTAATTTGCTTTTAGGTCATGTTTGTCCATGAAAGGCTAATATATTAGCAGACTTGTGTGTGAGCCTTTACTTCTTCTGCAGGATCTTAAAAATAACTGGAAAAAAAATAATGGAAAAAATTTAAACCTACCGGTATGTATGGGATAATCATGAAGGTGGCTGACAGAGGAAAAAGCCATTAATGTTTATTTACCATCTAATAGAAATTGAGGAGTTGCTGGGCTAAACCAGCCCAAGAAATATTGCTAAAATAGTTTGTGGGTATAAGTGTCAGAGGTCTGCTTGGAAATAATAGGTAGAAGTTGTTACTGCTTTCTCTAATGTGGCTGCTTCTGGTTTCACCCTACAGTTTCTTGAAACTCTCAAACAACTTAAAGTAGATGGCTTTCTTGTGGCTTTCTAAACTTGGATGTCTTGCTAAACTTGCATGTGTTTCCTTTAAACAGGTTGCAAAATAAAAGCACTAAGGGCCAAGACAAATACTTACATTAAGACCCCTGTTCGTGGAGAAGAATCCATCTTTGTTGTCACTGGACGAAAAGAGGATGTAGCCATGGCCAAAAGGGAAATTCTCTCAGCTGCTGAACACTTCTCTATGATCAGAGCATCGCGCAACAAGAACGGTCCTGCCCTGGGAGGCCTGCCATGCACCCCTAACCTGCCAGGTCAGATGACAGTCCAAGTCAGGGTGCCTTACCACGTAGTTGGGCTGGTGGTTGGACCAAAAGGAGCTACAATCAAAAGAATTCAGCAGCAGACCCATACCTACATAGTCACCCCCAGCAGGGACATGGAGCCAGTCTTCGAAGTCACGGGAATGCCTGAAAATGTCGACCGTGCACGTGAGGAGATAGAGATGCATATAGCCATGCGTACTGGGAGCTACATCAAACTGAACGAAAAGAGTGATTTCCACTACAACGGTACAGATGTAAGGTTTGAAGGAGGCACTCTCAGGTCTGCATGGCTTGTTTCTAACCCTGCCCCCCCTAGCCACACCAGAATGATTTCTAATTATATGAATGACAGCTCCAGTTCCTTGGGAAGTGGCTCCACAGATTCCTATTTTGGAAGCAATAGATTGACTGACTTCAGCCCAACGAGTCCATTCAGCACAGGCAACTTTTGGTTTGGAGAAACACTGCCTTCAGTGAGCACAGAAGACCTTGCAGTTGACTCTCCTGTGTATGACTCCTTACCAATGCCTTCCCAAACCATTTGGACTCCTTTTGAACCTGTAAATCCTCTCTGTGGCTTTGGTAGTGATTCTGTTAGTAATGCCAAGCCTCAACGCCAAGGGAGCCAGCCATCTACTCCTTGCCTGTCGCCCACATTTCCAGAAAGCCTGGATCACCCACTGGCTAGGAGAGTATGGAGCGACCCACCTAGCGCTGGCCACCAAGCAGGCCTTCCCATCTACATCTCTGCATTCTCCAATGGCACCAACAGCTATTCATCTTCCAATGGTGGCTCCACGTCCAGCTCGCCTCCTGAGTTGAGACAGAAGCACGACTGTGTGATCTGCTTTGAGAGTGAAGTCATTGCGGCCCTGGTCCCCTGTGGCCACAATCTCTTCTGCCTGGAGTGTGCCAACAAAATCTGTGAAAAGGAAACACCTTTGTGTCCTGTTTGCCAGGCAGCTGTTACTCAGTCAATTCAAATTCACTCTTAAATATATATAGATATTATTATATGTGGACTTTTAAAGACTCTTAAAGGCATGGGTGTAATGGTACCCTCTAGTAAACTTTCTAATGAATTCTGATGGGTTTTCTTGGGATTAGGCTGAAGTTTATTAACAACCTAAGTGGTCTCTATCTGGTTCAGTGTAAGCAGATGGCATGTTTAGCAGTTCCATCTGGTGTAATGTTATGGCACAGTGAGGGGAAGTTTTCATAAATTGCACAACAGAAAAAAAAAAACCAAATTTTGCAGGCTTTTCTAAAGGATGTCTGTTAAGTGTTTGACTTCTGTGTGTTGGCAGCAATGAACCTTGTTGCCTAAATGCAAAAGTACTCATCTGCCATGGAAGGTATGTGGCATTATTAATATATCAAACAACACTTCCAATGCTGTCTTCTATGAGTTTTAAAAAACAAGTTTGGGGAAGTATTTTTTGCTTTGTGTGAAAATTTATGCCTAATTCTTCAGCATTGCAAATATCTTTTGTTTTAAAGCATAGTTTAATTATTGAAATGGATTGCGTTATTGGCAGGTTCAGATAATAAATTACAGTAAGGTGGGGAGAGAGAAGCTGCCTGATGCACCTCCATTTTGTCCTTGATAAAGGCAGTATGTTCAGAGGATCAGGACTGTCTCAATTTGTGAATTCCTACCCACTGCTTTTCTTAGTGTAATATGGAAAAAGTCTGGCTGGATTCATCCAGTTACAGTAAGGGCTTTGGGATGCACATACTTTGACTTATAGTGATGATGCTGACGTTCTGTTCATTAGTCCGATCAAGCTGTTCTTTAAATACCTTTCTAGAAAGTATGTAGTTCAAAATGTGAAGCATTTTTATGTTCAATTCACATCTTACTGTAGTGGGTTGACCTTGGCTGGGTGCTGGGTGCCCACCAAGCTGCTCTATCGCTCCCCAACCAGACAGGGGAGAGAGAATAAGATGGAAAACGACTCATAGATTGAGATAAGGCAGTTTACTAAAGCAGAAGTGAAAGTTTGTGCCCGCACAAGCAAAGAGGAAAATAACAAGATTTATTCTCTACTTCCCATCAGCAGTGATGTCTGGCCACTTCCCGGGAAGCAGGGCTTTCAAAATCCATAGTGGTTTCTCAGTAGGCAAACACTGTAAACAATGAATGCTCTCCCCTTCCTCCTTCTTTCCTTAGCTTTCTGTCTGAGCTGAGGTCATAAGGTCTGGAATATCCCTTTGGTCAGTTTGGGTCAGCTGGCCTGGTTGTGTCCTGTCCCAGGATCTTGCCCTCGACTGAGGAAGGAATGTTACAGTGCTGATGCTGTGCTCAGCAATAGCCAAAACACTGGTGTGTTCTCAACACCTTTCTAGCTACCAATGCAAAGCACAGCACTGTGAGGGCTGCTATGGGGAAATGAACTCCAGCTCAGCCAGACCCAATACACATATATATTTTATTTTTAGTATGAAAAAGGGGGAGTTGTGTCAATGCCCTTGTATTATTCATGACAGCAGCTGTGACAGTGGCCCTGCAATCAGTTTACTTAATTTCAAAACTGTCTTTCCAAAAAAAAAAAAAAGTCTCTTGAATGAGCTTCTTATATTTCAACCTGTGGATGTTTCTAGCTTTTTCATCCTCAGTATGTTCCCAAATCTGTAGTGGCATATATTAAAACAGCAAAAGCAAACAAACAAAAGACACAAAGCAGTCTGATGTATTTTTTTTCTATTTTTTAAAGCGTTATTATCTCAAGACAATCTTTTTTTCTCAGTACAACAAAAAAAGAAATTGTGTATTGAACTAGTAAATATACAGAATACTTTATTTTTATTTCCACTTGAAGAGGTACATTTCCTATAAAAGTTTACAAATAACTTTTTATTTTATGGTTTTCAGTATAAGAGTTGCCTTGAAGGCATATTAGGTACTGCGTAACTTTAATGCTATAATTGCTTGTAGAATGGTTACGTCATTATTGAAACCTGATCTCTAGCTGCAGTCTTGTAGATGCAAAAAAATGTTCACCGAGCATGTATTTTGTTTTATTGCATTGTACACCGCAACTAATAAGCCAAGGAATCAACAGACATTAGGTGCGTGTACCACTTCTATAAACCACAAACTAAGAATGATAAACTATTGATCTAGCTTAGTATTTGCTAATTTTACTACACTCTTTGTTATGTATATGTAGGGAGGTCATAGGGGTTATAAATTCAATTTTAGTAAAGTTTAAAAATTATATATTTTATGATAAAGGGCCTTGAACTTATGATGGCCAAAGCACTGATATTATATATTTGCTGTAAAGAGAATTATGAGAGTTTTATTTTTCTGATATTAAAAGTTACTTAATAAAGACTTGTTTCCATTAACTTGAATGTTTTGCTGTCTTCATAGTTGTCACTTGGAGCAGCTCAGGGAGGCTGGAGCTGGCTGCTATCCCTCACCCACCCTGGGGGTTCCTCGTGCTTAGTACTTCGTATGCAGGGCTCAGGCTGGTGGGATCCCATTCCAGTGCTGCAGAGCTCCACTCCTGAAAGAAGTTTAACTGGTATAAACAAAAAGTGAAGGGTTTTGTGGTTTGTTTTGTTGGGTGTTTTCCCCCAAATTTTTCCAAAGTTGCAGGGAAAAGTTTCCAGGAGCTGATGAATTAAAATTTAAAATAAATGCGCGCAAAATGAGCTGAAGTAGCTGAGGGTGCAGGTTCTTGCTAAGAAAACAAATGGGGTTTGGGCAAATGAGCTGCACTAGGAGTTGTAGGAAATCCATAACACTGAGGCCAGCATGTGACTGCTCTGGGGTATGACAGAGTTTAGGGATGGACTTGGCAGTGCTGGGTCAACAGTTGGACTCTATGGTCTTAAAGGTCTTTGCCAATCTAAACCATTCTATATGTCCATAAGTCAAGAGGCAAAAAAATGGATCAAGGGGATTGTGGCAGGGAAGAGCCATTCAGGTTGGAAAAGATCTTTAAGATCATTGAGTCCCATTGTTAACCTAACACTGCCAAGTTCATCCCTAAACCATATCTCCAAGCATCACATCTACGTGCTTTTAAAATCCCTCCAGGGATAGTGACTCCACCACTACCCTGGGTAGCCTGTTCCAATGCCTGACCACCCTTTCAGGGAAGAAATCTTTCCTAATATCCAATCTACCCCCCCCCCCCCAGCAGAACATGAGATTGTGTCATCCTACTACTTGTTACTTGGGATGCTCCCTGATGCAACCTGTGTTAACCTCAGAGTGGCACTTCAGTGATGCATCTCTTCTGCCTGCTGCTGACACCAGCTGCCCAGGTGTCCCTATGGGTCCCTACCCACAGCAGCCATTCCCACCTCTGCCACCACCCTACGATGTGTCCTTGGTCATGTCACTACATCCAGTGGCAGCCTCACTCCAAGTGCTGCAGTGCTGGCCCCAGCACTCAAACTTGCCATCCTCCTGCCAGTCGTGCAGCTTCCTTGCTCTGAGCATGGCCATGCTGCTTTGGCTGCATTTACTGAAAAGCAGTGCTTCACCCACACTGCCATCAGATCCCCCCCTTCCCTCAGCAGATGTTTACAGCAATGGCAAATGGAGCGCTAAGCACATCTAGTGCCACCTACCCCAGAGGCCCCTTGGGCAGCACAGGGGTGCTCAGACTAAGACTTTTTGGGCCTGCTTTAGCTTTGTGACATGGATTTATTCCATGCCTACAGCCACATGGTTGTATCAGGGTTTAAATATGCAGCATCATGTGCTGGTAGATAGTTTCTCAGTGATCTAGAGGCAAATACCAGTGTGTGAGCCAACAGTTTTACATTGGCCACAACAAAGACCAGCCAGCAGTTAGAAAAGGGTTGCTAAGAGTACCAGGCGGGAGCATCTGGAAAGCTCTCTGGAGAGGTATGGAGCTAAAATTGGTTTAAGGTGGTTTATGGAGGGACTGTGCAACTGAACAGGAGAGTCTTGGCCACAGGACGTTGATCTGTAGGGAGAATTTGAGGATTCAATGCTTCTGTAGATACAGAAAAATGTTTGGGGGGAGAGTATCATCTTTCACACTACAGTTATTAGTCTGGCACCTCAGGACACATGACATGCATCGGTGCCCTCCATTCTGCCACAGCTATCTGTGAAGCCCCAAACACAGAGTGGGTGCACACTGAGACATTCCAATGTACCCATTCCTGCTCAAACAGGCCATCAGATCTGCAGTGGAGAAGGAATTTTCACCCTGCCTCCTGTTCATAAATCACTGGAGTTCAGAGGGTTGTTATGTGTTTTTGGTCTTTCTCTCACCCTGAGATACAGCTGCTTTAGATCAGCAGGGACCCAGAGCATTACAGATGCACTGCCTGGCTCCTGCTTTATTCCTCCATTGCATGACTTCATTTATTCATTCATTGGGAAGAGTTCTACAGCCTAGTGACTGCAGGAGCAGGTGAAGTAGAGCTCCTGTGCACCTTTTAACACAGGATGGCAATCACTCACCCACACACAGCACTCATTCTGGTCTCTGGCCCTTCCTCTGAGACCCCACTACACACACACAGTTTGGCTGGTGGCTTAAAAGAAGTAATTTCCATTAATGTGAACACCCACAAAGCTGTTGTGCCCCACGACCCTAAGCCAGATTGGTACCCATGCACCTGCAGGTGCCTAGAGACATTTCCACACTGGACACTGACCTTGGCTTTGGGTTTGATACTGGTTGTACCCAAGTATCTAACACATGGGACTCTGCAAAGGGACCCTCTGGCATCACAGTCCTGCTCCAGAGAGTTCTCCTAGCCCCAACACAGTTCAAGACCGCAGCTAGCAGTATCAACAGTTGGCCAGAAACAGTAAAAGTTCTCCACTGAATGAAATAAAGAAGCCAAAGACTTGAATCTTTACCTTTTTTAATCAAAAACATACTCTGTTACAGAATTTCAGGAAAGTTAACTACAGTATATTATCCACAAACTAGGTCTAATGAAAAACATACAGTAAGCTACAAAGGAACTACTGGGAATTCTGTTGACCGCTTATCAAAAGGCAATGGCTGAAAGAAGAAACAACTAGGTTTTCATGCTCAAAAAAGCCCTCTTGCAGTGAGTTTTGGGTTATGGGTACTTTGCAGCTCTCAATACAGCTGAATCACAACTTCCTAGTGCTACCAAACCTCACCAAAAAGACACAGAAAAAGGTACAAGAGCAAGAAAGCGCTGCGTGGTTTTGGTGAACTTGTACAAGTCCTGCAAATTTAGGAGCGATGTATCACTCAAAAAGCACAACAACCGCCAACACCAAAACCTCTTGAGATATTGTTGACAGTAGTTCTGCTTTCACCAGGTCTCATCAAGTGACTTTTACAGTGCTGAAAAGTCAAGTCAGTTCTTGGTCAGCTCAGCAGCATCATGTGCAGCAGCTTTGAGTCAGCATGGTATCATCCCCTAGATGATTTTCAGAAACACACAACTGAGAAGGTGTTTTGGAAGTGAATGACACAACAAAAGATGTTCAGCATCCCAACTCCTGCATGACTGGTGGAGAAGCACTTTCCATTGGTTTTGTTTCCCTGTCCAGGACCAAAGTGCCAATGAGTTGCATCAGGGGTAGAAGCATGAGCATAAAGCTGGTTAACACATGCCTATGACGGACAACTTGCAAATCTCATTCCCAAGAACAGCGCCATGGTCCTCAAAAACCTGTTACCAGTCATGGAAATACTCCTGTTATCAACAGGACCAGGCAAGACCATTGCTTTTAAAGTCTTTCAAAAACCAAAAGAAGGTAATCTCTCAAAAATTGCATCCTTAATAATATCTGACAACTAAGCATCTTATAATTTTATAGAGCAGATGATAAGTAGCATGGGGCCTGACAGGAGCAGGGAGAGGGGAGGAAAGAGGATTTCTTAAATGAAGTCTGAATCCCACTTAGATGAAGACCCATCTGGCTGTCTTTAACTGGTTGCAATAAAGTAACCAGCGATCCCAGTTGCTCTGTGTAGCAGAGTAAAAATGAGAATCAAGGAGACAGTCCTTTCTAGAGTGCTTACTCTTTGAAGAAGAGATTAAAGATGTCTCAATAAAGACCACTATCAAGACATAAACAACATTTGAAGGGTTTAGAGGCAGAAGCCCCTCCTATATACATTGGTATAGGAATTTTGTAATGGTTCCTAGTAAAAGAACAGAGGCAGTCATTCCTGAGATACACAGAAAGGATGCTGTCATCATCAGAAGTGTTACAAGAAGATGGTCTCAAAGGTAAGGCACAGGAGTTGGATACAGGTTCGATGACTACTGCTGCTACAGACCTTTTTGGTGACTGAGGGAGACCATTGTCTCCTTTACCATGTAGGTCCCTCTCTAGAGAGCAGACAGGTACTTCCCAGGTCTTCAGTAGGCCAGAGCTGTTAATGAAGTGGTTTATATCACAGCCAGGGGCTTCAGGTCTCTGAGCACATCATTCTCATCAAGCCCAGAAAAGCGATGAAAGGAACAACCACTTCTAACAAGCACCACTTAGTGGTTATGGCTTTTTCCAAGGGATTCCTGTAGAATTAAGTATTTTTAAACCATTCCAGAGAAAAGCTTTCCTCTCCTACATCTCTAGTATGTTAACTTTAATTGCCCTCTCTTTCAAAACTAACAATAACACAGATAAAGCCATCTAAAACCTTCTGGTGTTAATCCCAGCTCACCAATACATGAAGTGAAATTACAAAGTATTCCAGCAAAATGTGTTTTTTGAAGGGTGAGAAACATAGAGGTAATTACTTCACCGAAAGAACTAAGCAGAGCAGACATAGGAACAGGACTGCAAGCAGGAGATTGCTAGCTAAAAAAATACTTGTTGAATTCATTGAATTCATTGAATTTGAGACATTCAGAGCTGAAGGAGACGCAATTCTGGCACCCTTGACATCCCTGACTGCAGTGTATATGGGGATCATCACAGCTGTCAAGTAGCTGTAGTTCTTTTTCAACTCTCAGAAAAAGACATAAATGCAACACTCAAAGATTCAATGTGCTGCTGCTGAAGGGTTTCCAATTCATTACGCACTGCCTTTTTTGTACTTTTATGACAAGGCATAAATTAAGTTAAAGGCATATTAAAAACTAAGAATGAGATTGTCTCATTTTGACCTTTAACAATTACAGTTGCATCTTATCAGAAACTGCCTGGTGGAGAAGATGAACACCTTTTCAGTATTTGTACTGCCTCACACAATGCTCAGATTTCTCCTGATGTGGAGCCTGTGATTTCCTGTTTCTGATAAACTCATCTGACATTATTTTGTTGTTCTATTCTGAACATTTTGAGCCATCTAAATACTTCACTGTAGGTACAGACTTAAGGAGACTTGCAAAACAGCTGCAAAAACCCCAAATCTTAAAAGCTGAATTTTTCAGACTATACTACGGGCAAGGACACCAACAGGTGGAAGCAATCTTTCACTAGTTTATCAAAGTTTGGTACAATCAAAACATAAGCAACTAGTACAGAAGGTTTTCTGTGAAGCAGTCATATACAGATCAGTCATCCACCAAGAAAAACACCTTGCAAAACTACAAAGTCAAATAGGGAGTAAGCTCATGGACTCCTAATCAAACAGCCTGGTATAAACAATTCATCAGTCAGGTTAGACACTTTCCAAACACCAAGGGCACCTTGAACCCAGCAGTAAGAGCAGGGCAGACAATCTAATAGGGAGGCTGGCAAGAAGAACATGTAGTCAGGTTTTTAATTTCTTCCCCCAAATCAAGATTTCTGTTGTGGATGAAGCGTAATCAAGTTGTTGGTTAATAAGCTTCTCTGAGGATGTAGTCTGAATCCTCTACTGAAAGTGTTCTTCAAGAATGTGAAGCAGCTTGCTTTGCAGACAAAATAGATCATTTGGGAGAGAAAGTAAAATGAAAAAGGTTTTAAACTATAGGCCTTGAGAAAAGTAAACACTATTTTTCCAAACATCAAGAAGTTGCCACATAAGAGAAAATAAAAAGTGATCTCATTAGAAGTTAGTCTGAAGAAGATAACTGTTAGTGAAAATACAGAGAAAATGGATCCATTTCTGGCCATCACTCTGAAGTCATCTGTCTTCTGTACTTCCACACCTAAGAGAAACAATTACTGCTGACTTCCTTCATAAGAATTCCAGCATATGGGGGAAGCAATACCTAAACACTGTGTGTCACAGCCCTCTACAGATTCCTGAAACTATGCAAGAAACTTGTCAAAAAGCTTTTGAATGATCTTTTCCAAGACTTCTACTTCCGTTAACCACTCCAGCTGTGCTGCCAGATCAGCTCAGCACAGCAGGCAGACCAAACCAGCAGCGCTTGAAAGACTTCAGTTGGAGTCTATGTCCTTCTAAGCCTGTTTAATTAAGCTCCAACTCCCTATATACATGCTGAAAAAGAAGGAATTCCTTCTCCCTCTTCATATCACATCAAATAGCCAAAAAGATATATCCTCAGGACATGCTTTTATTGAGAAGCAGTGAAAGTAAGAAAAATTGGACTCGTTCCTGGCAAATTTAAACCAATAGTAATTCTTACCACTATTGGTTGCTGCAGGTTTTGCAAAGGAAAGGAATCCATCGCTCAAGATCAATGGTTTTAAGGTGCAGAATTACATAATATAAGCAAAATAAATTTATAAAAAACAGGGTTTTCATCATTTTATTTATACTATTACCTAGAGAGAAAGCATACGCATTGTATCTGTCATACAGTCAATACATGTGCATTTTTTTTCACTATAAATTCTCTACACAAGGTCATTGCCAATTGATATGATCACTGATGGCATAGGGCTTAAAATAACCAAGAGGTTTGCCATCTTGTCGAGTGGAAATGGTGAAAAGGTACAAAAACTGGATCCTAAATATTGGTGCAATATTATACATGATTTAATGGTATATGCAAGTAAAAAGAGTCATGCAACTTCTTTAAAATACCTGCCAAGTTTTACTTGAGTAAAATCACAGAAGTCAGTAGTAATTATGAAAATATGTTCCTGCCATTAGGTGCTCATTATGCAATTTCAGTGCCAACTTTGCAGACTGGGTATTTCATGTTATTTAAATTGAGTGCCAGCACTGAAAGTATCAATTTCCTTTAGTGTTTTAAAACTTACCTGTCTATATAAATAAAAATCTAAGTTATCTTTTTTAAAAAACTAGTGAAGGAAAAGCCACATTGCTTTTCCTTGGTATTTTTAATCAGTGCCAACAACATATGTCTCATCCTCTCACTTTTTGGCAGCTTCTATGTTTTAATCTGAAAAATCATAACAAGATTGTCAACAAAATAAAGAAGTCTTCTGTTAGCTATTGTTCCCTAAAAAGAACATCACAAATCATCTGGAACTTTAAAGTTGCTACAAGGTAAATGTTTGTAACTAGTAGAAGGAATTTTCAGATATAAATATATATATAATATATATTCTGCATACAAAAGGTTCCTGTGAGACTTATCACCAAGATGCCATAATAGAGAAGGAAAGTTTCAAAGGGAACAAACCCAACACTGTAAAGTCTCTGAGGTGTTTACCTTTCACTTTAAGCCCTGTATTATGACAATTAAGTTCTGAAAATAACTGAAATCCAAATTCTGCATATTTAATTTCTTTCTGCTAAGAGCAAGGTGGCAAACACATTTTTAAAACCTGGTTTTAGAAGATTAGGCAGAACAAAAGTAAAATATATCTTCAGGTTATAAACAGAACTGTATTTTACAATCCACCATCCTCACAATATAATGGCCTGCAGCAGTGCAGCAGAGGGATCTCAGTCTAAAGGTTGTGGGTCTGCAATAGGCATGGTATGAAGTACTTCATCTAGAAGCTGGAGGGCACGGTGTAAATGAATTTCAATCCAGCATGGTGTCTCTTTGATGCTCTGTCTTGGGTAATCGGGTCCCCAACCTTTTACAAAACTCATCCTGAGTATGCATAAGCGGCGAAGGTCATCTACACCAATTCCAGCAGCAGCTGACAAACCTAAACAGGAGAAGTTTCAAGTAAGTATTCAGACATGTTCTTTCATCATCTGTTTGTTTAGCCATTCCTGTTTGCTTGGCTCTTGCTTCACATACAGTTCCCTCTCACCACGGTCAAGGCCAATCTGTATTTCTAGATCTTTGCTATAATGAATGCAGCAATTAATTTGCATTTCTTTCAATTAAATTTTTTTCATCATTATGTAATCTTGGAAGGGTGTTGAAATATAAAACTCTAAAATAAAGCAGGTGGGATGACATCCAATGTCTTATATGATACAATGCATGTAACTCTTATTTAGAAGTAAAAATACACTTATTCTTGAGGTTTGCCAAATGCTGCATTTTCAGCATAGGAATTAAGACTGACCACCTGCAGGAAGCTGGATTAACAAATGACAATACTTACATGTAATAAAATAAAAAGATGAATACAGCTGGCAAACTTCAAATCACAAGTATGGCTAAGAAAGACAAAAGTTAAACACATTTCCCCAAAATGCCTTCAGCAATTTGTAGGATAGCTGGAAAGAACCACGTGGCAATCCAGAAAACACTATGGCACATAAAGCAGCCTGAGACATGTAAGTACTTTCACTTTAAAAAGTATTAGGTACAATTTCAAGAATCTAGAACTTAGTAGGTAAGAAAACTCCAGCCCAGAATAACTCAAAAAAAAAAAAAAAAAAAAAGAGAGAAAACCCACTCTCACACTCTCTTCTTCCTCTTCTCAAGAATCTTAAGTTTTCCTAAACCTAGTCAAGGACTTTGTTGCCCAGTAATCCCTATTGTTTTGAGTAACATTTTTATGAGCTTGGATCCCAAAGATTGTTTTTCAAGCTTGGGTCTAAGCAGCCAAAAGTATCCCTGTTTAAAGTGATACAGTTATGCTATTTGACCTTGTGTATAACATGCTTTCTGTTGTATTACAACACTTCTTGCAGTACAATAAGCAGTCACTTCCATATCCAACATTCCCTGAAGACTACAGAATGAAAAACGATGTGTGGAGCAGGTGCAAAGTGAATGAATACAGACTTACCACGATGCCACCCCAGCCCCACCTCATCCTAATCCTGCTACCTCATTCCAAGTCTGTTTGCACTGTTGCAGGGGCAGTGAGTGAGTGGGTGCTGTTATGAGGGAGAGCTGTATTATTTGTTTTCAGGTAAGGAAAAAAAGGAAACCAAGCAGTTAATGCACTTACTAATGGCTGGGGCTATTCCACCTACTGATCCTGGTCCAGGGATGTTTCCTGCTACTGCTGCAGCTTGAGCAGCAGCAGCAGCTTGGGCTGTGGCAGCCTGTTGTTGCATCTGACGATGACACTGACGTAAATCAAATACCTTTAAAAAAAAAAAAATATTGAACTATTTAGACTTACCAAAATCAATAAAGAAAATAATTCCTCAACTCCCATCTCCAATAATTTGGACCTCTCTGCTCTCCCAAAACAACTTCTACAGTCTCACCATACACTTGGGTAAAAGTAAACCTTCCCTGACTAGTTTAATTTCTAACAGAAATAATCCATTAAAGTTGATTCTTAGAGACTCTTCTTATATGACATTACCGCCACTGGCAATACCAGAACCTGGTTGAACTGAGCAGGTTAAAGATCATGTGTGGAACTGACTGCAAGATCAAAGTCTGAAGGATACTACAGGTTGATAAAATCTCAACTTTTAAATCCCAGTATTCACAGAAAATAGGTTTATAAATAAAAATGGACACCAACAAGTCCTTCTTAACTTCGTCAGACTTTATTCTTCACTGTTTTACTGAAATATGTTAGTCTATTTAAAAGAAATACCAATAATTGACAGGTCTGAAGTTTCAGCAGCTAGGTTTCAGGTTGGCGGTATTTTATATATTTATGATCAGGTTTGGCACTAATATATATACACAGGAACTCTGTTCTCATACTAGAAAGCTTGTACATCGAGGTTGGTGGGGTTTCTTTCACCTTCATTACACAACTTGCCTGCAAAACTGAGAATTAAAAAAACAAAAAATCACTGCAAACTTCACACAATTTAACCCTAATTAAAAAATGTATTTTTACAAGTGTGACTTGTCCTAAATAAGGTTTCAACTCTGGCAGAGGCACATCTAAGTAAGAACCTCCTCAAAATAATTTGTTTCCATGGAATGTTCTGTGACCTCTGGATCACTTCACATTCAGAACACTTTAACACACACTTTACACTTTTACTGCATTTATACATAACTTCCCAACTTTTCTCATTTTGGACAGAGAAACAGATAACCTATGCTAAAGATTTTAGTAGCAATTAATTTAAATCTGTTACTTGCATAGTATCTAGATGACACTTTCAATTTAGTCATTTTAAAAAATCATCTTTAGTGACTTGTCAAACAGAAATTTTTAGGGTTTTTTAAAGTCAAGTTATATTTATTTCAGTGTCTCATAGCTTCCCTAACATTTACAAGACCCAAATATATGCTATTTTCCCTACAATTTTCATCTAGGAACATCAAACCAACCTTTATATATGCACTTGGGTAAATCTTGTGAACTGCATCCCCTGGTGCACGCCCTGCTTCTCTATCCAGGTAGTAACTCTGAACGAAGACCGCATGGTCACTGAGGCATCTAACCCACACATCACCTTCTCCTTTGCACTCCAACTGCACCCCTTTACCTATGTGCAACCTTAAAAAGAAAAACAGATCCAATGCACCTGTGTATACATACTATAAATCAGACCTTTGCTAAATAAACTATAAACAGTTCTCTAGCACTCCACTCATACAAGGACTTGAAATTGTAGTTATTATCTTAGGTGCAAATTAGTATATAGTTACACAAAATCTGTAAAGTATAAAACCATCTGTAATACCATCTACAAGAAATAGAATGCAGAAGCAATGATATTAGAGTTGCAACTACCACACTCAACACACAACAATACAGAATTGGGACACTAAACACATTCAGTTCTGTTCAGAAGTGTAAAATCCCACAAGTATTATAGTATAGAAAGCCACTCAAGTACGTATACAAAGCCACATTTTAATGCAGAACTGTATGTTTGTTTGGATCACGTTACAGCAATCTAACATTTTGATTGTCACAATGCAACATTTCCTTTTGGTTTCAAAGGAGGGGGAAAAAAAGTTGCAAGATTGCTTCAGTTCCACAAAGTGTAGCACGTGCATGGTGAGAATAAATGAAAATCCAACTAGCTCTCTATCAACCTTCCTTTGCTCCTTTGACAAATCTATATATTGCAGTTATTCTCATATCATTCTCTGGTGTAAAGAACTAATATTGTTTGCATATATAATGGCACGAGTTGCTAATTTTATCTTTGAAGGCACAGCCTTTAAAAGCAATGAAAAGCAACACGCTACTGCGAAGCGTTGAAGGGCTTTGTCACACAGTTCACATTTTGAATGCATTACAGGAGTGGTCTAGAAAGATATACTCTGCTATAGTTAATTCAGTTCAAAAAAACATACCATACTTGTGATTTCAAAAGGGAGGCACACACTGAAGGCAAAACAAATTATCAAATACCACAGACATCTGGAGTTTTTGGGATCTGCAGAATACCTTGCTCTCTCAATGGCTTCTGTTCTATGCACATTGGAAAGTTGGCCCAGGCAAAAACGATCTCCTCCAGAAGGATCCACATATCCATCAACAGTAACAATTGGGCAGCTTGAAGGGACCTTAAATGTTTCTCCGACTTGCACGTCCATTTCAAAATATGCAATTGAACACCAATAATCTGGAGCTAAAGAATATGTACAATTAACTGACTGAAAGTCACAAAAAACCCAACAAACCCATTCAGACAATCAATTAAGACTTCTACAATTGCATTTGTTATTCAAACTAAGAGTGCACATTCACATAAGCACGTTCAGATAGACGAAGACATGTCTGCTAGCACAGAAAAATACTACATACTACAATGAACATGGGCTTGTCTTTTTTAATAAAGCGCACATCAATGTGCAGAAGCCTGGGCAGTAAGGAGGTAATGTGTCGCTATGCCTCAAACACCGATGACCCTTCAAGTAGGCAAGTTAGAACATTATGTGCCAGGAAAGGGGAACCATACAAAGGTATAGCACCTTTCTGGAGCCAATTTTCTTGTTCAGGTCCATGGTGACCACACAACATACAGCACAAGCTAAGAACTGGGGACAAGAAGCAGGCAAGACCAAGAGGGAGATCAAGAGCACCAAAAGACCCTCAAAGCCCCACAACCCATTTCCAGAAAGGTCCAGAAGAATGAACTGCACATGATAACTAATTTACATGAAGAGCGAGAAACCTAATCCCAGGGTGGGAAAAACTTACCTATAAAAAAGTACCCCCACAGAACCCAGGTGGTGCCCCCAGGACCCTGGACACCCTGTTGGCTGGATTGATGTTGGACTCAGGACTGGTAATCCCCTTTCCTCTCTTTTCTGATCTCCCTTTCATTTTTCTCGTTTCCCCCCCCCTCTTTATTTTTATTCTATTATTATCATTGTCATCATTATCATCATCATTATTAAGGGGCAAAATATATACCAATTTCCATGTGGAGTGCATAGTTTACTAATAAAACTTTGTGAGCTTTTTAGACCCTTTTGGCTTTTGCCATTCTTTTTTGACCACAGGCATCTACAAATCTTGCATGCTCCCTTCCATTTAGGAGTGGGATGCAACACAATGCCAAAGTTTTTTGTAGATCTCACAAATCTTTGTACAGTTTATAATTCCAGTTAGATTTTGTAAGACATCTGCATATTCCTGCACTTTATGACTATAGGTTTAGCATAAAGAAATAATACATATATGCCTATTCGTGGCTAGGCTAGCAGCAACTAACTTTGAAACAGATCTGGCTTAAGATATGAGTAACTACCTCCTATCCTAGGTGAAGTCAGTTTTCTCTATTCTCCCTGCAAAGCAAACCAGATTTTCAAAGTAGGGCAATGGGGGGAAAAAACATTTAAAGATGACATAGTGATCTTGTCTGCACACAAAGTCAGGTACGGGATAAAACAAGTATTAAGCAAGGGAGCAGAACAAAATGGCATGTTTTATTAGCCAAGTGGTGCCTTTTAACTTATACTATTTAAAAAACTGGCTACAAAAAAAAGATGGTAGTTGGAAGAAGCTACCATGTCTACCTGGTCTTCAGTAAAGCCTTTGATACTGTCTCCCACAGCATTCTCCTGGAAAAGCTGGCAGCCTATGGCTTGGCAGGTGCACTCTTCACTGGGTTAAAAACTGGATGGATGGCCAGGTCCAAAGAGTGGTGGTCAATGGTGCCACATGCAGTTGGCATATGGTCACTAGTGGGGTTCCCCAAGGCTCAGTATTGGGATGCCTTGTTTAATATCTTTACTGATGATCTGGACAAGGGAATCAAGTGCACCCTCAGTAAGTTTGCAGATAACACTAAGTTGGGTGGGAGTGTTGATCTGCTGGAGGGTAGGAAGGTTCTGCAGAGGGATCTGAACAGGTTGTGTCCAGTTCTGGGCCCCTCACTTCAAGGACATTGAGGCACTGGAATGTGTCCAGAGAAGGGCAATGGAGCTGGTGAAGGGTCTAGAGAGTAAGTCTGATGAGGAGTGGTTGAGAGAGCTGGAGTTGTTTAGCCTGGAGAAAAGGAGGCTCAGGGGGACCTTATTGCTCTCTACAACTGCCTGAAAGGTCATTGTAGCAAGGTGAGGGTCAGTCTCTTCTCCCAGGTAACAAGTGATAGGACAAGAGGAAACAGCCTTAAGTTGCACCAGGGGAGGTTTAGATTGGATATTAGGAAAAATTTATTCACCAAAAGGCTAGTTAAGCATTGGAATGGGCTGTCCAGGAAGGTGGTAAAGTCAGCATCCCTGAAAACGTTCAAGAAGTAACTGGACATGCTTAGTGCAGTAGGACCTAAACACAACAGCCTGGTAAGCCAACAGGAAGAAGAGCTCTTCCTGTGCTGTAAGCGGTACTCATTCATTACAAACAACAGCACCCAACAGTACACCTATTTGCCTTAGAAAACTGTTCTGGTTTTATTAGAAAAAAATAAACAAAGGTGTCTGAATTCCTTTAAGTTTTTTATCTTCAAATAAATACTCATGTCTCTGAGGACTGAATAGGATGAAATCAATAGGGTGAAAGAGACATACTAAATAATGTAAAATACAATTCAGCTACAGTTAAGTTCAGTCAGCAATTCTCAACATTTTTATTTTTGGTACAGATTTAGTCAGTAGCCAATGAGTAAACAAGTTAAACTTTTAGGCTTTTCAACTATGCAGATCTCCCTATGTAGGCAACAGCTTTGCTGTTGTTAAAAACAGAATATAACCTTGCACCTACAACAGAGCTAGCCTGTACCACAAGACAAGACCTCCTTGATTCCATGAACTGTTACCATTAATGAAGACTCTTGGAAAGAGCAAGCTTCTATGCAAAGGTCCAATGAGGAACTTCAGCACCAAAATGCTAAGGAGGACAATACCTATCTTTCAGGGCATCTGGCTGTAATGAGGGACTAGATTATGGATCCAAGAGAGCTTTGGCATGACCTAAGCTCTATGATGTTTCTAAGCAGGCAAAAAGTACAACTATAGGCACCCTGCAAAGTTTAGGATCAAGGACATTCAGAGTTCTGATACCTCCAGGGTAGGCACCAGCTCAGTGTGGATTTGAGGGTTGCAATCTTTGATTTAGGCATCTCAATTAAATTCAGTTCACAGTCTATGTCACCATTCCAAGATATGTCCAAATTCAAAACAAGACTTAATCACAAAATGCTTCCTCTCCTTTTGAATATATATCTCACAAATTTCAGAGTACTTGATACAACAAACTAATCAGACTCAAAAGAGAGTTATTAGCTTCCACAATAGACCATTACATGTTAGATTTTACTCACCAGGATGATTTGATATAGGAGGCTGGAATGCAAGTTCATTGTGAACTGGCCCTTTAAAAGAAAACATGCCATTTGTTTTACATGAGGAAAAATAATGTTTTCTTTCTTGTTTTCCTATAAAAAAAGACTTGTGAGGATGTCAGATGTTATAAATCCCAGTAATTTCTAAGTCAATTGGCCAAATCTGACAGGGGATAAAAATGCCCACAGAAGAATTACACTCTTAGAGGTTTCCTAAAAATTCAGAAGTTGAGTAAAGAGTTCCATTAGTATCCCAGGAGGAAAGGCTGCATGCTGCTCAAGCCAGACCCAGCTCCAGGAGAGAAACCAGATATAGCATCGAGATGTAAGAGAAATAGGACTTCACGTCTACCCCCAAGTTGTACAAGGAGAGAATCAGTGTATAGAGGAATGTGATATATCTGTCAGAAACCACACTTCATTAGTTTCATCAATCATAGAACAAGTTGCCCAGCATGTTTTGGACTTGACCATAAGAAACACTCACTGAAGATGGAAAGAAGACCTAGAGAACTCATTTTCTAAGAAAAAAAAAATACAATGAATACAGTCTTGATATCAGTCAGTTTAGTCTCTCGACTTTTATGAACTAGGTCCCTTACAGGCAACAGAGAACAAGGAGGAAAGACTTAAACATAGTAAGAGCAGCTTTTGCAACAAGATGTCAAAACAAGCACATTGGTAGGTGTCAAAACATGCGACTTTCTAAAGTGGGAAATGGCAGTAGCCACGAAAAGCTCTATGTAGTATCACCATCCAGTTACAAATATGAATTATGGAAAGATACATGCACTGAGGAACATTTATAGAGTATCTACAACACCACTAAAGTTTTTTTTACATCCTGGTATTTCTGACAAACTAGAGGACAGATAAAGTGGGATCCTAAAAGAACAAAATAACGAAACCTAATAAGTGTATCTAAACCACAATTTTTTTGATAGAGACAAGCTGAAAAGTCACTCTAATATTACGTCACAGTATATTCTCCCCTCTGTTAACCACAACTGTTGCAAACAGGTGATGTGGTTAAGTACTATATTAGAAAACAAAGAACTGTTCTAGCTTTTTGACACAAAATTTAGAAAAACTTTAATTTGGGTGGGTTTTTTCCCTACTATACTACGTATACTATGCTAGAAACTTACACTATCAGTTCGATCACTTTTTTTTCCTTCCCATCTCCTGTACCTTAAAACAAGAGATTGTCGTCCTATTTCATAGATGAAAAAAATTGTCAAGTTTGTGTGACGAATGTACTCATGAATCAGACTGTGGCAAGACCAGTTTATTGACAAGTACTTTACTGCACGAGTTTTCACAAAGTTCTTTTAAACCACTTGGTGTACATGGATACACATCTTCCAAAGCTTAGTATGACTTCAAAATTTCTAGAAAATAAAAATGGCCAAGAGCTTCCAAGTTTTAAAAGAAAAATATGCAAACAACACATTCTGAATCAACTTCCTTTTCTGCAAAGGAAATATTTAGTACAGGATTGCAAAGCCTTAAAAACAGAGGTTTAGAAAGGAAATGCTAATTTTGTTAGGTATAGTAAGACATATATAATATAGATGTTATCACTATAGCTACCTGAATTTCTAATCTCTGCTGCTTTAACAAAGTCCATCAGGCCCTTATACTTAACTGTCAGAAAATACTAAACACAGTAATGGTAGTTCTGTAATATATATATAAAAAAAGGATTTGAGGGTAAACAGTAATCACAAGTGAACCCCCACCATTCAACAAAACTGAAAATGAAGTCATCTGGAAATCTGCGCTACTTACAGTAATGCCCAGGATGCATAGGTGGATGATGTTGAAGATGGCCGTTCTGGTGGTGAGGTATGGTAGGTGTGTAGGCTGCCGTCCGACTTCCAGTCCAAGTTGTAGTACTATCTAGAAAAAGAAAGGAGTGGTTGGTTTTTAAGGGATTTTTTTTCCACATCTCACTTCTAATCCTTTATTTCTCCTGACATTTGGAAACTGGTTTTAGAAAACTAAGAAGAGTGCACATATGTATATACTCACTGTGATGGTAAGTAGCTGTCTGAGCTGTAAACCCATTCTGCTGAGTTCCTGGCTGAGGCCCTGAAGCAATCTGTAAGAGTCCATCACTATGGCTACCTGTCAATATACTGGTAGGTTGACCTGGTAAAAGAACACACTACCTATTCATGAACGTTCCAAAATTTTAATTAAGAAGAGCTCAGCACTACTGGGCACGAAAATACACCCAACTAAGGACACTGCAATACACAGTTCCTACAAGTCTGGTTTCAGTATTTTTTTTCCACCCACCAGAGTGTCTTAGGAAACTTGAAGCAAGATGCTTTGCAGTAGCTAATTTTGACTCTGACACCCTTAATATTTTAGAAGTATGCAGAGAACTCTGTTTATCAAGTGCATCTCTGTTTTGTTCACATCTCATTTTCCAGTTTGAAAGGAAAGAAGACGTCACAGTTCTACTGAATAACATAGCTGGAGTAGATTTGGTATGAATCCAAACAGGTCAGCAGCAGGTCCAATAAGTTGCTTATTTTCAGCATGTTATAACTACTGTTCCCTAAGGAGAACATTCACTTACATTTGTGTTCCTCCAAAACATACTGAACAATATTTTATTTTTATAAACAGTTCTTGAATGGAGCTGCATATATCACTGGACTCCTTCCTGAGAAAGTTGCTGGGCTTTTTTCCTCCCAGATAAGTATTTCAGGAATTATCTAAGTTTTAAAGTAAAACTACAGATATTTTAGAACAGGTTAACAGAATTTGATTTTAAAAGGCTTCAGCTCAGCCATTAACACTAAACTGATGAGCAGTTTCACAAGTACACTTGCACTCTCAAACTGATGTGGGCTAGCAGAATTTAATAAATTGAGAACTTGAACTAAAACCTAAAAATGAGCTTTTTTTCTTGTCCACTTGGTTCCAACAATTATAACACTGATAAGAAGAAGTTATTGACAACTGTTGTGCAAAGGCAATACAATTAAACTGCTGGAGACAAACACAGACATATTTCAAATTGGCAAAACCATCATTAGTTTTAGCAAAGAAGTTGTCAGCTAAAATTAAAGAACATTATCAAAACACCATGCCACCATAATTCAAATTTGATAACATGAAATCCATTATAGTCATGCATCTTTGATAATGAAGTGACAATGAGTATGTGAAACCTCTCCAAACTTCATGGTTTCCCTACATTAGGGCTGCAGGACACTGCACACATAATGCTTTACTGTCCTGCTGGAGTGAAGTGTGAGGTTTGGTGTTGGTAAACCAGACTCTTCCACTTGTACCAAATACACACAAAAAAGTAATAAAAACTTCAATGCAGCACTTCCATGGACTCATGAAAATATTAATTAGGGTTGTCACTTTGGTAGTACAATGGGCCATTTTAAAAATAATCAGGTTCAAACTGGAAGATTCATTTTGTCAGCTGTGGAACACTAAAGAATTGCCTTACAACATCTCAATACTGCTACCTTACAGTATATCTGTTATCCTGCTTGCTGTTGCAATAAAATAATAAAATTCTGCAATTTCTACAGCAATTATTCAAATAATAGCCATAATTTTTTGTTAGCAGTCAATTGTTTTAACATTGTGTCACTGAACCTTTGGCATATCCAAGAGAGTCTTGTAATACTCATGTAGTGTCAGTCTCATTGAAAAAAGACTGGGCCACCAGGAAAAGTTACTCAAATTATGCTCCAAGTTAAAACCTTATATTCACACTTACAAGACTGCCTAGATCATATTGCCACACGCTTTTACCAGTGTAGTGTAGCAGCAGCACAGTTCCAATGCAAGATCTACTTTGCCAAAAATCAGTGGTTATCTTTGAGCTTTCACATTTTCAGTTTAGTATTTCATATATTCTTGATGATCTTACTTGTTGAAGCCACAGGAATGTTGGGAAAATTAGTGGTGCTGGTAGTGCTAGCCTCAGTAGGAACTAACATGGCTGGGGTGCTATAAGGTTCTGTAGATGCCCTGTTACTTGGTGGATGCTGGATGGTTTGGACTGAATGACCTTCAGCAGAAGACAATGACGGCTGCCCCTCGTAGTCATGAACGTATTCGTCTTTCACCAACATGTTTGATGGAGCTGTGAAGAATCAAACAGTTTAACATGCAAAGTAAATCTATTTTCAGGATTTAACTACAAATTGCACTACTACTTTCAAGCAACAATGCTGTTAAAACTAGCAGAGGGGGAGAATTTAATCTAGATAAACATTGCTAAAGCACTCCACTAAATTACACTTCAAGACAACAGCGAGAAATTTTGAAGCATAACTGAATAGAAAAGTAAACTGTTTATTTTGCTTACTGCTATCAAACAAGCAGTTTAGTCCCACAGTAGTAAACTTCAATAGCATTTTGTTTTCTAGTCCATCACTGTGTGATTGGACACAGTTAATAAAAGGGAAAAACATGCTTTTTGTCAAGCACCTAAATATATGTTAATGTAGTAGTTAACAAACCAATTCCTAGGATACAAATAAGAACACAAATAAAGCTCCTATGAAAAAGATAATTCATGAACACAGCACATAAAAAACTTCATGCATCCCTTAAGTAATTTTAAGCAATTCCCATTCAAATTGACTAGAAACATCAAATTCACATTCAAAGACAAGATAATGCTACTCTATATTTAACAATGTAGCCACTAATTCAGAATTTTCCATATACGGCGTAAGGAAACTACTACCATTGCCACTACAAGAATTTATTTCTTAATATCCTATTGAGCATCTTCAAATAACACTCTTACACTACATTAGCTCCCATGCTCATTTTTAAAGCAGTCTTTAATATATTAAAATTTGACAGTAATTTTTTTGTTTCCTGTTGCAAAAACAGTAGCATGATGTGGTGTGTTGACCCTGGTTGAACGTCAAGTACCCACCAAAACCACTCTCTCACTCCCCTCTGCAACAGAGGAGAGAAAATATAATAAAGGGTTCATGAGTTGAGATAAGGACAGGGAGAGATCAATCACTGATTACCATCACAGGCAAAACAGACTCGAAGTGGGGATATTAATTAAATTTATTACTAACAGGATCAGAGCAGGATAATGAGAAGTAAAATAAATCTTAAAAACACCTTCCCCCACACCCCTCACTCCTTCTCAGTGGTGCAGGGAGACGGGGAATAGGGGTTATAGTCAGTTCATCACAGGTTGTTTCTGCTGCTGCTCAGGGAGAGAAGTTCTTCCCCTGTTCCAGCATGGTGTCCCTCCCATGGGAGACAGTCCTCCATGAACAACTCCAGCGTGAGTCCGTCCCACAGGCAATAGTTCTTCACAAACTGCTGCCACATGGGTCACTTCTCCATGGGGTGCAGTCCTTCAGGAACAAGCTGCTCCAGTGTGGGTCCCCCACAGGGCAACAAGTCCTACCAGGAAAACCTGCTCCAGTGTGAGCTCCTCTCTCCGTGGGTCAGCAGGTCCCTGTCAGGACCCTACTCCAACACGGGCCTCCCACGGGGTCACAACCTCCTTTGGGCATCCACCTGCTCCAGTGTGGGTCTCCTCCATGGGCTGCAGGTGGATCTCTGCACCCCCATGGTCCTCCATGGGCTGCAGGGGGACAGCCTGCTTCACCATGGTCTGCACCACGGGCTGCAGGGGAACCTCAGCTCTGGAGCCTGGAGTACCTCCTGCCCCTCCTTCTGCACTGACCTTGGTGTCTGCAGAGTTGTTCACATGTTCTCACTCCGCTCTTCTCTGGCTGCAATTTTCATCTGCTCAATAACTTTTTTTTCTTCTTAAATATGTTATCACAGAGGCATTACTATCATTCCTGATTGGCTCAGCCTTGGCCAGCAGCAGGTCCATCCTGGAGCCAGCTGGCATTGGCTCTGCAGGACATGGGGGAAGCTTCTAGCAGCTTCTCAGAGAAGCCACCCCTGTAGCCCCCCTGCTAGCAAAACCTGGTCATACAAAACCAAAATACATGACAAGGAAATACTTATGTATTTAACTGCTGGCTAGTAAGCTTTGATTCTGTACAAAATGATCATTTTTCAGAAGACACAGGTAAATTAGCAGAGATGAGTACACAAAATAAAGTTTGTGAAGTTAAGTTTGTTGGATGGTTTGGGGTGTTTTTTAAGTCATTTTTGCTAAAACTATTGGATTACCCAAATTTCTTTCTCCATGAATTTCTTCTGGAAGAAAAAAAAATTCAGTTTTGAAATAAAGCAGTTACCAGTTGCACAGTCTCGCAATTTCTGAATAATGTTCGTTGGAGATTTAATGTCCAATTTCTCTCAAGTTTCAGGGACAACAAGAATATTAAACTCCTTCATTCAATTGCATATTAATTACAGAATTTCTACTATTTTCTTGTTAAACTACTTATTACATTATAAGTATCTATTATTCCCAATTTGATTAATTAGCATATCATACAGGTGCACACAGTTTTGGGTGTCTGGGTTTTTTTATTAATTAGCAGCATTCAACAGTGAGGTGAGGTTTTTGTTTTTCTTTTTTTGTGGAGCTTATAAGTTGCAAGCAATGAAAACAGAACATACCAACAAACTGAGTTGAAGCCTCAATTTAAAGAATTTATCATGCCTCTTATATGCTACTTAGCTGGTTTTCCAAAACAAATGCATTTTCATCTGCTTTCTATATTCCCTCTCAAGGAGATACATAGGAATAAACTGTGTACATACTGAAGAGTTTAACACAGTTTGTGCCCATAGAAACGCAATAGTAAATAGAACTACTTACCAGAACTCTGTAGTGTCAGTCCCGAGAGATCTTTAAAAAGGAGAAAAAGAAAAGGGGGCGTAGAAAATTATATTCAGCAATCTTCAACAACATTTGAACATTAAGTTTATAAACTTTACAAATTAGTACTACAGACTCTACATATTATAGCCCCTTTATCACAACACAAATCTCAATGCTAAGTTATTCCTAGGATATGCATTAACTGCAAGAACTGTGTGCAAAGCCAACAGAAAGGTTTAAATAAAAGTCACAAATTGTTCTTTCAAATTTGGAATAAAGGTAAAAGAATAATTCCATTAAGAAGATGCACAAGAGCACATGAGAGTAATTTATAATTAGATCATTAAAAGCTAATGTTTCTAATTTAGGTTCATATTTTCTACGCTCAAAAGGAAAACATTTAACATTTTATTCCCACTGTTCCATTTTAAATCAAGAGTCTACTTACCAATGCCAGGCGAGACTACACGCTCATAATGGTAAGGATTTACACAGACACTGTCACATTTTAAGTCAAAAGCATACTGACAATATTTAACATGCTTGAGTTCATTTTTATGAAGATCAGGCCATCTCCAAAGACGAGCGTAAATCACATGAGGGAATCCCTTGCGACCAGCCACCTAAAAAGTTAGACACAGAAGTTGATTGGGAAAATAGCAAGACGTCATTTTACTTAGTGAGGAGCAAAGTTGGAAGAGGACAAACAACAACACAAGGTCATCAAAATATGGGAAAAAAAAGGTGATGTACAGTTTAGCCAAGTTCTGTACTCAACAAATTTCTATTGAGGTTTTGCTACAGTTAAATCAACACTGATTCTTAAGAAAAACATACTAGATCCAAAATGGCAGAAGCAGAATTTGTGCTTAATGTAGTATGTATGGTCACCTTCCCCACCATGGATGACTAAGGAGCTTTGCCCCAGAAGAGGAATGAGGCCCCAAGCTACACTATAAGGAATTTACAAGTAGAAGAATGCCAATCTATTATAATAAAAAAAAATAAAAAATCTCGCTTCTAGGGTAGACAGAAAGCTAGTCAGCAAACATGGTATCTGTCCTGGAACAAGGAAATTGCAACCCAAGCTATACAGGTACTGAGTACTGATGATATAAAGCTAACATAAATCCTCAGTGCAGACTCCTTGGAGTACCTTCTTAGCAAGGGATCATAGGTCTGTCTTTATACTTCTGACCAACATAGGGCTAACAGAAGCTTGTAGTGAAAATACCAGGATAAATAGCCAAATTTGTTACATGACCCTGCTTTTTACTGCCACACACACACTCATTGAGAATGGTTGATCCAATGCCTTCTGCTCCTTTTGGGGAAAAAAAAAAAAATCAACTACTGCAATAGTCCAGAACTCCAGCCACAAAACATGCCTACAAATGGGGGCAAGGCTAAATGCAAGAGAAGAGCTACTCTTCCTCAACACTCTAGGATCCTGTGTCACTCGCTTTTGCTCCAGCTCCACTAGGAGGAAAACATCTGATTTTCACTTGTACTAACCTGAAGCCTCCCATCCAGCGTTCTCTGTATTGTAACACACTTGCTAGGATGAGCTCCATTTGTGGTTATAGCTGTAATCAAAGAATCCAATTCATCTTTTTTCTCCTTTAGTTTTTTAACTAAACTTTCAATTGCGCGTTTTGCAAAAGTTTCACTCTCTCCACCTTGTCGATGGCACATCAAGCTGTGAACAATGCTCAGACAAGCATCATTACTTGTTGGCGTGTTAGTAATAGACATATTGTCCATTTGTCACAGCTTTTTCTTTCAGATCAAATGTCAGTTTTGGGGGCTGTTATGATTTTCAAGTTGATGAACAAGAGATGATCCAAGTTAAGTGTTAGATGTACTGTCTCTTGGTAAAACCTAGGAGGAAAAAATATCTACATTAGAATTGTTTTTAACAAATTGCAGATCATGTTTCTAAGGAAGTCTATGGCTTTGTGCTTCTTTTATTTTCAAGCTAAGAGTAGGATATTAAAAGCACATGACAAAACTGCATTTCTTGTCCCACGATAGCTAAAACATGTTTAAGATTTATTTTGCCCTAGTAACAATATTTATTTAAATATTATAGTTTGTATACATGTACACATAGTATGTACATACAGAAAGGTAGGGATCATTAAATGAATCAGAAAAAGGAGAACTATGACAATGATTTCCTACGTTTTTACTGGCAGGATTAAACCAAGTGAAAATACTGACTGGGAATCAAGTGGCATTGATTTAAACAAAATTTGAATAGTGAAGAAGCATGAATACACACCAGAATCATCTGTCATCTTCATTTAATAATCTTGTTCAAATAGTTCAGCTATGTTCTGACCTCCGACTAATTTTATTTCTCTTTGCTAATCAGAAAGGCAAAAATTGTATCTGGCCATTAACTTAATACACGTTTATGTAAATTTGTATTGTGTATATCTTTAGATATGAAAATCCCAACTGGTACATTTGTCTTTATTTAGCAGAATCAGTTTCTTCTGGATCAAGACAAATCGACTGAAGTCACTAATAAAGCACTTCCAAATTGTCTCAAACAGAACTGCCTTAATTACACTAAATATAAGCTCAGGACCAAGTCCCTCCTAAACACACTTGGTCTTTAAACTCCATTTGTTAAGAACCTGCAGTAGTTTCTAGTCATGGAGTTGTTCTTCTCAAAGCCAGTAGACATGATCTTTTTGAAGTTTCCTTTAATCTGCAAATTATAAGAGCTAGCCTGATTTTCTTGATTCTGAATGAGCCCATTACTACACTTTATCTTGCTTTATCCAGAAACATAGGACAGCAGGTTTGTGCAGTCACAGAAAAGGAGTCTGATGTAGACAAAAAGCTGCTCTGGTTCTTCAAGCAGCTCTGGCTTCAGGTAGTCATTCACTAACACCATTCTATGAACTATGTGGTCTGACTTTCTTAAGAAACTGGCAGCAAATATATAAGTAATTTTACTACATTTACATTTTCTGAGCAAGCTTAAAATATAAGCCTTTCTGAAACTACTATGCTATTCTCAGCAATGTAAATAAAATATATTTGATTTCAATAGTTAAAAAGTTTGTTCATATTATCTGAGGAACACATCCAGTCAAAGACCTGTTACTGCACTGGAATTTTCCATATTATTAGAAGTACAGCAGTAGCAGCTATTTTTTGGAAACAAATGCGTTGCACAAAAATAAGAGTGGGATGTTAATTTAGAATCATCACACAAATTACAGTGTTAACACTGTAATATTCCTTGTAAAAGGAATATTGCAGCACAAATCCAGCACAATTATAAAAGGAAACAAACTCTTCCCTATTTAATATTTTATCCAATTGCGACTTGAATACATCACACTGGTATACTTGGGTAAAAACAGAGCGCAAATCCTTCCCCCCTCTGTTTTCAATACTTTCCTTTTGTAAAGATGTTTCTGGACCTAATTACTCCCAAAGGAAAACAATTACCTATAAGTTTGAGTAAGATCATTTTACCTAGTTATTAAAGTTTCTCCCTCAATGCTAACTTTTTTAGTGCTTCAACTCAATAACCCTCTTTTAAAAGTCAAGCTTAACCTGCCAGTCATTGTCCATGGACACATTTGCATAAATCTCAAAGCTTACCAGCTGAAACAAAATAGAGCATCATTTTCCTTAAATGTAAACCAGCATCCCAGATAGATATACATAATTAATCACAAATAAGTGATTTGATAAAGTTATTAGCTAAAAGAGTTTTAAATAAGGAGATGCTTAAAATTAGACATGCAGCTCTTTTACATCCCTAAAACCATGAATGAGAATTTTGATGGCTGACTTTCAGAAAGCTAAGATCAAGCAAATAAATTCTTATTTCAGTGTAATGATCTTCAGAAACATTGAGTCATCCCTCAACTGCCACTGCAGTATAGAAAAGAGACAGTGCTTGTAGTGAAGCTCTCAGATTCATCCACCAAGGAACAAAAAGGTATTTCTCTCCCTTTTGCTATAGTGTGATGCAAGCAGAACAGGAAAAAAAATGGACAAGCTAAGGTAAAATGCTAACAAGTAACAAAGTTATAGAGGAGTACTTGATTATGTTTGGACTCTGTTATCTTAAAGATCTTTTCCAACCTTAACGATTCTATAATTCTATGTTATAGAAAGTAATTTGTTTCAATAACTAAATATTAACAGGTATATTATAAAACAAGTGAACAATAATTAGTGTTCTGCAATACTCTAAGCATTGGAACAAGAATAAGAGCCTCTGAAGAGAAGATAAATATGTAAGACAAAAGAAGATTGCCAGGTAATTAAAAACACCTTTGGTGATCTGTAGCAAACACACTATTATCTCAGAGAACCGATAAGTAACCATTAACTGAAACTCTTCCTTCAAGACTGATGCAAACTTGAACAAACACCATAATTCTTCCATACATCCTACATAGAACGTGCAATGAAATTCAAAGCATGAAGCAGCTGTCTAAAATTAAAAATGCAACACTGGTGCCACATGCCTCATTTTCCTGTCTGTGGATAATTCTGCCAGAAATGATTACCTGAACATTATAAATAGTTTCTAAAAACACAGGTCCCTATATTAGTATGCTACTTCATATAATTAAAATCAAATATATTCTTGACTTATCTATGTGGAAAGAACATTATTGAGCTCTCACACTAATGCCCTCATTGTACTTACATTTATCTCATGGGCAGGAATGTAAAATAAGCATCATACTGACTCAAACTACTCCACTGTTCTTAGATCAACTGCTACATTCTCTCTCTCTCAAAACAGTGATAATTTTACTAGCATGACTAGAAAACTGAGAGCAGGTTTAATGGTCAGCATCTTCTGCAAAAGTGAGCTCAGAGCTCCAGAAGAGCATTCCTGGTTGTGGAAGCAAGGTGCTCCTGATCAACTAGGAAAAAACTGAGCAAAGTACAAAAAGCAGATGAGGGGATGATCAATGCATTTATGGAACAGAAAATTAATATTCCACCTTGTTTGCCAGCATCTCTTCAGCTGCACCAGCAAGAAGCAGCTGCTAAGCTGGCATGACTTAAGAACAAGTGCTTTTACAAGCCAAAACCCATGGGTAACAAAACCAGCATGAGCCATAGCTTCCAAATATCTGCAGCAACTCTTCAGGCAGTATATTGTGTATTTAATAGATATAATCATTTGGAAGGCCTCACACAAGGCCTGGGAGTTGCTGAGGTATATTTCAGTTTGAAATTCTTCATAAAAAAAGCATGCAGAGGCATACAGATGTAGGTAGATGCATACAGATGTAGGCAGACACACGCATAGTGTGAAGAAGATACAAGGGTTTAGAAAAAGAAAAAAGTTTTTCGGCTTTTTATGGTTAGAAAAAACACATGGACTTGATTTCCTTACTTTTATAGAGGTATTGCTACAGTCATACAGAAGCTCCACTGAGGCATAAGGGCAGGAGCTGCTAAAAAACTACAAATACCTCACCTAAACCCACATTAATGTACCCTAGTCATTCAGCCAAGCAAGTTCTGAAGCTTATCTGAAAAATCCTTTCCTCCAAATAACTCCCATTTCCAATACTCTAATCAAGTTGAAATTTGCTGAGAAGTTACAAATCTAGATTTCTTAAACAACTCGTATCCTTTTCTACATATTAAGAATGACCTTAAATGAATACTTGTCACACAAGTTGCTTATCTTCCCCCTCCCCTCCCACAAAAGCCACACTTTGTAATTTGAGGAGAATGATCAACCCCAACCAAGAAAAGGAAACAATACGCTTACACAGACAAACCAGGCTGTTATGGGATGGAGCTGGAAGTCAGGGACGTAACCCAAAGGAATATGATCCAGGCAATCAGCAATCCAACAGATTGGGCAAGACAGTTAATCCAGGTCTGACGTTGATACGATAAACCCTACTGTAAATGAATAGGGTAGTGTAAGCCAATCACAGCTGCAGAGGGATCAAATTCACCAAGAAACTAAATCTAGAAATGTGACAGTCCAAATACCACAGGATAATTACTTTAAGATATGGGCAAAAAGCCAACACTCCCTCCATGTCACTTTCTTAGCATATATTTTATTCTTTAACTTTCTACAGCAAACTAAATATTTTCCAGATGAAACAACTTTATACCCTTGGAGACTTCACTGTTTGCAGGACAAAGTATATTAGAAGTAGTGACTAGGAGAGATCAAGTAACACTTTGTTTTAAAAACTAAGATGCTAAGAATTGTGAAGGGCTGTATTTAAAGAAAAAAAAGTTACAAAATATTGTACAGCCTTGGCACAACTGGAAAAATAGTTCCTGCAGGTGTCAGGGCAGCACTGGTCCTTTGGAAAGCTTTTGATGGAGAAAGGGAAGCAGTCTTGCAGATCAGCTCAGAAAAGAGGTTCCAGTGCTGAAGGTCCAGAGGTGCCAGTGGGGAAGGCTGATAAGATAAACACGGCAAATGGAGGAGGCAGGGGAACGCGCAGCATACACTGACACACCAGAAGCAAATGAAGAATGCAAGATGGATTTGGAACCACATGCACAAGGTGACTGAAATAAATCATTGTGATGGAAATCCAACCAGACTGTGAAAATAAAAAAAGAGATTTTATATATTCTAAGTATCAGGTGACACATTCAGGGCTCAGGAAGCAAGGTGGAGAGAGATTTGCCTTTTTTTTGTACAAACCGATCAGACAACAGTCTTGTATCACCTTGGAGCATTTCAAATGATCATCAATACATGATCATTGTAGGCCCCTTCCAACTGAACTACTCTATTCTAAATAATATGAACGCAGATTTTTAGCAGCAGTTATGCAAAAATGCTCTATGATACATGTAAATACATAAGCCTGAGAATTTTTAGTACAGGTATATCCGTGTAAAGGCTGGTTTTACAAACATGTACAGGGATGATAAAGACGGTAATGTAAGGCAAGGGTGTCTAACAGCATTCACCAGGTACAACACAGCATTTCTATCTGTGCTATTAATTTTAAGATAAGTTGGCCATTATCCATTGTAACATACTGTAGAAAGGTCTAAGCAAGTCAGTAAATTTGCCAGCAAAATATTCTTTGTGATAAGCCATGACTTAAGTGAATATTACCACTATGGTCTAAAAAAGCTTCCAATAAAGAAAATAAAACCATGTATATTGCAGTAAAAAAGACAGATCACAGGCAGATCAAGGCCTATGGTGTCATACTGATGTCAAAGGGAATGATGTACAGCCCACAGTTCTGAGGAGTCGTATACTGGGGTGGGGGGGGAAATGAGTTAATGCAAAAAATACCCTAATGACCAAAAACTTATTTCCAAGTTGCAAATATGAACGCAATTTTTTGAAAATATATTTAAGAAAAAAAAAATTGTTTGCTTGAACCTGCCACTGATATTCTGGAACATGATTTACTAGTAACAGCCATCCCAGACACAGATTTCCAGCATTTTGATACTAGGCAGTAATACGATGCTAATGAAATGGCTAATTAGAAAAGCGTACAAATTGACATCTTGCTAGAACATTTCACACAAATAAAGGACAAGTAAGGCTCCTGTCTCCAAAATTAGACAAACACAGAGATGTCAGAAAATCAGCATATACGTTTGATAGCTTTTAACCACCAAAACATTACTACAGAGTTTTGCTGTTTAATAATGCAGTGGTAGAAGTTTTATGATAAAGAAAAATCCATAAACCAATAAAACAAAAGGCAGCTCATGGTTTGATGAAGATATGAATTAATTATTAAACTGCAGATATGTTCCAGCATATTAGACTATTATCTACTTGCCCAAAGGGTGAACAGGAGCAAAATGTTTGCAGACATAAGAACAATTAGCATTAAAGAGCAAGAGAGAATACTAAGAAAGTACTACACTCCCACTGTTCTGTACAGTAAGAGCTAACATTCCCCAGAATACTATTTTTGTGTATCTGAATCATAAGTATCAGTTCTACTCATCTCTCTGTCAGTAGCTGTCATCCCCCCCTCGTTGTCCTAGCACCCAGAGATAAGGAGAGGATGAAAACCTGGAAATGGCAGGAGACACCACATTCAGAAAGCAGAAGGTGGTAGAAATCCTTGCCGTAGAATGACATGGCAAATCTGAATTCTTCTTCAGAAGATCCTGCAAGATCTTATCATAGAATCAGCCAGGTTGGAAAGGACCTCCGAGATCATCAAGTCCAATCCTTGATCTACTACCACCGTGGTTACTAGACCATGGCACTAAGTGCCACATCCAGTCTCATCTTAAAAACCTCCAGGGATGGAGAATCCACCACTTCCCTGGGCAGCCCATTCCAATGCCTGATTACCCTTTCTGTAAAGAATTTCTTCCTAATATCCAACCTAAACCTCCCCTGGCAGAGCTTAAGACCATGCCCTCTTGTCTTACGGATAGTTGCCTGGGAGAAGAGACCAACCCCCACGTGGCTACAACCTCCTATTTGTGATTCTTCTTGCAGAAGGCTTTTTTCAACAAGGACAAATAATTTGTCAGAACCTCACAAACAGAGGAAACAATTGTGGCTACATCAAGCAATAAAAGGAAGAATCAAACCTTGCTCAGGCAGAAGCAGTGTGGTTTTTCACTTGTACATAATGTTTTGATACCCTAGCAATAGGTGTATTAGATAACATCTGTTCTTTATTGTAATCTGCACAGGGATAATGCTCTCTGCATTTGTTCAAGCTTAAAAAAAAATTACCTCTGGGCAAAGCAATCATGGAAAATTCCAGCCTCAACCAAAAGTAGAGTTTTTCACAATGTTAACAACAGAGAGTCCTAAAATTTCAGCAGGACCTTAACAACAGCACAGCAAAGACTGCTCCTCACCAGGATCCTCAATCTGCTCTCAGCACACCTTTGTTCTCCACTAAATCTGTTGATTCCTCTCAAAACTCACATCCCTATTGTATTAGCTGTGCCTGAATGCATTATGTAAAGAGCCATCTACCTAAAAAAGGAATTCTAATCAGTTTGAGACACTGCTTTTCTTTAGGTTTCAGCTCTTTGAAATAAAAGTTTCTATATCAATATTAAACATTCATGTTTATGCAACAAGCAAATCAAAAGAGGTTCATGAATGCAAAGTGAGAAGAAACTCCTTCCAGCCAAAATCCAACCAAGAAAAATAAGAGGAGGGACAGGACAAGATGCCTACTTATTATGACCCTGGAGTACAAAACCACATTTAGTTTTATAGGGCAGTATAGCTATTTCAACAACCTTGCATGGAATTACCTACATTACTGAACAAAGTAATAACAGTACAAGAGCCGGAACTCATTCTTGCCTGTTGACAGTGGCACACTATTATTAATCAAGATAACTTGAGAAGTGGTGGTAAAAGACACCACAATCCTACTCCAACCGTAGATGTTTGAGAACAATTAGCTTGCAGTAGCGCAATTTGGGCTTTAAGAAATAACACACCTAACCCACTACTAGATTACCCCACAAATAAACCTGTCTTCGGTGGTAAAACATATAAGGTTCAACTATGCAGTAAGTCACAAACCTCACATAAACACCACACTCACAGAAATGGGGATAGGAAGGAAGAACTGTAAAGAAGGAAAAATCTTAATTAACATCCCTTGTTCTGAGCAACCCCGCGCTGTCTGAAAATGAGCTAAGAGCACCGTTATATGTTACTGCAAATAAAATGGCAAATTTCAAAGAACTAAATGTGAAGCGGCTCACATAAAACCACCCAGGGCGTTTTTCCAGCGTGCAGGAGAGCACCGAAGAGAGCGGTCGGCACGAAAGGCAGCACAGGGAAGTTTAACTGGGAACAGGCCGGCTGGAGAGACTTTAACAGGATTTAAAAAAATAATACTAAAAGTTTTGGGACGGAGGAATCATATTTTTTTCTCGTTCAGGAAGAGCGGTGAAGGTGGGGAAGGAGCCGGGGAGGGGAAGCCAGGAAAGCGGGGCAGAGGAGAAGCCCTCGGGCGGCGGGTGGGGGGAGCCGCTGTCCTAGCTCCCCGGAGCAGGAGCCGGCACGCCCCCAGCGCGGCGGAGCGGCAGGGCGCGGCGCGGCGCGGCCCGGCCCTGCGGCGCCCGAAGCAGCGGGCGATAGGAGAGGGCGCGCTACGGGCGGCCTCAGCGGACAGGTGGGCGAGAGCCGAGAGCGGATGTTACCTGGGCCGCGGCGGAGTGGCCGCTCTCCGGGCGCGGCCTGCGGCTGTGGTAAGGGGTGGCAACGACGGCGGGGGTAAGCCTCCTCTCGCCTCAGCCGGCCCCGGAGCGGGCCAGGCCTCCGCCCCCCCACCCTCAGGCCGGCGGCGCGGAGAAGGGTGGACCCGGACGTCCAGTGCCGGCCGCTGTCGCCTTGTTGCCCCAGCTCCGGCAGCTCACGCTCGCGGTCGTCGCCGCCACGTTTGGACGCCACCGCGCATGCGCGATATCCGGGTAACACCACCCCCGTCGCCGCCACAGCCGAGCGCCTCCGCGCCTCCTCGTCACACGCTGCCACTGCGTCTGTGCGCCCGCCGCCCCGCAATAGCTGTGCCGCTGGCAGCCGGAGAACAGGACAGGCGGGCACAATGGGGGTTTCGTTTTATGGTTGGCGTCCGGCGGCGGTGGTGGCCCGCCGGGCGAGGCAGGCAGCGCTCCTGCGACCACAAGCGCGGCCCCAAAAATAAACAGGCCCGAAAATGCAAGCCCAGCAAATGCACAGGGCTGCAAAAGTAACCCCTATAAATGTATGGCCACGGAAATTCAACCCCCAAAAGTGTAAAGCCCTGCAAACACAACCCCAACAAATGCACAACCCCATAAATGCAATCCCAAGTGCAAAATTCCACAAATCAATCCTAGAATGGTTTGGGTTGGAGGATACCTCAAAGCTCATATAGTGATTCACAGAAATCCTTAAACAATATATATATATAAAGCACAAGCACACTTTTTATTATGGCCGGGAAGATGCAGGGGGGTTTCGCCCCCCCCCCCCCCCCCGTGCATGTCTGCTGAGAAAAGAAACACAACAGCTTTTTATACATTTGGAAGAAGTGAGTTTCAAAAATTATCTATCCTACACACTTTGAAAATTGGTACGAAGTCTGCCTTATCTAAATAGACATCCAGTTACTTATTCCCTATTTTTCTTACTATAGAGTAGTTACATAAAGCTTTATCATTTCAAGCAGTTGTTTTCCCCACCCCTCTCCTGTCTCCCTTGCAGTGCTATGTGCTAAAAGCCTTTCTTTTCCCGCTGTCCCTGTCAGTCCCTTATTTGTTTATGTAAGCTAGTTCCCCTTTATCTTAACTGCCCACAATTGGGCAGGTTTCTATTTGCAAGCGGTCACAATTTGCAAAGTCATATTTCATGCTAACTTTCAACTAACATGGCTAAATTTTTATTTTATTTTGTTTTGTCTTTATTCCACCCAACCTCCCCCCAGAGGGAAAAGGAGGAGGGAAGGGGGGAAAGGAAAAAAAACTTGCAAAACCAAGACTGCTGAGAAAGACAGTTTTATATTTACACAGAGAAGGAAAGGAGAACTATAAGCACTATACACACAGGGAAAACTGACAATAAAGACTACTTCCCCACGAAAGATGTTTTTCCTCCTCCGAAGAACAGCCTTCTATCCCGTGCAACTGTCCCGGAAGAGAAGAGAAGGAGTTGTTTCCTTCTTGTCTCTTTATATCTGAGCTGACGTAACATGGTATGGAATACCTCATTGGTAAAATATAAATCAGGTGACATATCCAAGTTCCGTTTCCCTCCCAGGGAGGGTTACAAACCCACTACACACTATCCCTGTCCCTCACTGTGACCAGGGTCAATTGTGCATCAAAACAGCAGCCATGAGGGATATGTCCTGACCACCACAGGCCTGAACAAGAGCCTTAATTCTTCTCCATCCTTGGATCATATTGTAATGTTCCTTTGACTGATGTGTGCCGTCATGTGGCCAAAGGCTACAACAAACCATACTTGACTCTTCTGCAATTTTAAATGAGATGAAAGGGAGACAGGAAGAGCACTGACTGCAGAAATGCATTCATCCAGAGCTGTGTCTCCAGCAGGAGCTCAGGATTCAAGTGACACTGCTCAGCCTATTCCTGCATGGCTGCTAGCAAGCTGAATTAAGGGTTATAATATTTGTACCTCTGGTGTGTTGCTGCCACAAAAATAAAGCCCTAATGTGTCTTCGGAAAGTTGTGCATTTCTAATAGGTGCCTTTATATCCTGGAAAATCAGGGAAGGGCTCAATCCTGCTCCGCCACTGCTGAGAAGGTGCTGAATGACTAGCACGCCAAATGAATCAAGCTTATGAGCTGTCTGGAGCAAACTGGCAAGGGCCCAACACTCAGGGGTCACCCTTAAACACAGCAGCACAAGAAAATTACAATTTAAAAAACATTTAGACACTTAGACTAAAATAGCAAATCCAGTCATTTTCATGAGCGTCGCTTAACACAATTTCACAGCCTCGTGGCCTTTGCTGAGCAGCATTTTCTGCTCCTTCCTATGGACAAGGCTGAGGGGAGTGATTAAAGCTGGAAGGGCTGATGCTGCAGGCACAGGGGGTTGGGCTGCATGGTGCTTATAGTTACCAGGGTGTTACCAAAAACTGACAGGCACAGGACAGTCCTTGTGTGCTCACAAGGTCAAGCTGCCTGACCTCAAACTGTGCACGGTTCAGGGATGGCCAACTGCAGTCATCTCTCCTCAATTCAAGTTTATAAGTATTGGAGGCTGAAAGTAAGGCTTGTAGGAGATAATAAAAAGAAATACAGACAACCTGTACAAAGTGAAGGACCTGAGCTTTACTTAAACATTTATTCATAGAGCTTAGAGGCAGACAAGACCATAACAATTATTTTGAATAACATCATGTGTACCACATGCAACTAAATTTTACCCAGTTCCCAGTGAAACAAGCCAAATAACTTTTGTGCAGCTAAAGGGTGCTATCCAGAGAGGCATTCAGTCTTGATTTCAAAAAATCTCAGCAACTCAGAGGCCAAACATTTCTCTTGGGAATTTGCACCAGTGACAACAATATGCACAGTTAAAACTATATCTTATGGCTACATTTGGATTTGTCTGGCATCAGCTTCCAGTGACTGATCTGCTGTGTCTTTCTATGCTAGTTTGAAGAGCCCATTACTACCCAGCAATTTCTCTTCTCAAGGGAACTTACATTTGCATCATCATCTCACAGTCATCTTTTTGATACCTACACAGACTGAACTGGTTTTGCATTTCTCATTCATAAAAGTTCTCTCCAGTCTCTGGATGATTTTGGAGACTGTTTTCTACACTGGTTGTAGTTTTTAACATTGGATCATAAAACACATTTTTTCCAGAGCTAAGGAAAATGCTTCAACAGTGCCTTTGCCAATGTACTACACATAGATAAAAATCCTTTTTTCCACCTCTCCTACTCCGTAGTTTCTTATCAACAGCCCCATATCTCAGCAGGCCTTTTTTGACACAACCTTGCATTGAAGGCTTGAGATTGTCTGATGCCAACACCTCAGCCCTTTTTGACTTGTTAGGATGCAGTTCCCTATTTCAAAGCTTCCACCGCTGTTCACTCTTTCTAAATCATTAGTACTTTACATTTTGCTGAACTGAAATCCATATTGTTTGAATGTGAATTCTGTGTGAGTGGAGCCTTAGTGATCTTGATTTGCAAAACTGTCATTTGCCCTCAACATTTAACATTTTGATGTCCTTTGTGTCACTTAAAAGTTTTATAAACCTTAAAGGTGCATTTACTCCCAGGTGCTGGGTGTGGATGTTGAACACCATGGACCACACTGAGATGCACCAAAAATGCCACTCCAGTTTTGGGTAGTGGCTTCCCACTGCCAACTACTTCCACATCTAACAAGTTCCCAATACATTAAAGACACATTGACAAATCCAAAGACTGTTCCATCTTCAAGCAACCACGATATTACATCAAATTCCACATCCTTGTCTCAGTCTATTATATCTTCATGGATATCAATAAAGTCCTTAATCAAAAAGCCATAAATCTGACATTTTCAAAAAACTCACCTCTACTTGCATTTACTTTTATCTAAATCTGTCAATTCTGTATAAATCAACTCTGTGTTATTAGCCCAATCCTGGACTTGAGAAAGACATCATGATAACATGAATTTCCCTGTCCAGATCACCAAAGTCATCTTGAAATAGGAATTCTGCGATTCCCCCAATAACCCAAAATCAAGAGATACCACAAAATACAGTTTCATGTAACTGTTCCAGAATGGGCTTTTACCTGAAATGATCCTTTTTTATTGTAGAATTGAGAGATTGCCATGTGTAAGAGTTTATTTATATTTTTTTAACCACCAGTGTTGGTTCACCATTTTCTATTACATTTTCCTTTCAAATTTCCATCTATTTCTCCTCAGCTTTGTGAAATCAGCCCCTTGAGGAAGGCCAGGTGTGGGGGTTTTACCCCCACAAAAATCCAATCTTCAAGCTTCCCCCACCTTCCCACAATTTACCTCAACACCAAAGAGAAATTTTCAGGCAGGCGCACCTCTGTATGGGGGAAGGGAAATATATACATTTATTCCTATACAAATAAATACTGTACAAACTAAAAGCAACTATATATATATATAATATTAACACACTTCTATCATCCCTCGGGCCCCTCCCACAATCAGTCCAGGAGAAGCCCTTAGGCTGATAGTTGAACAGTCTCTCTCTCATTGGGGTATCAGGGAAAAGGGTTTCCTCTGAACCACCCCCACCATCAGTCTCAGCTCCATGCTGAAGCCTCCTCTTCCTCACGAGGTCCAAAGAGAGAGCTCTGAGTCCTTCCTCCTTGGTTCGTAGAGGTTTCCTCCCAGGGTAAGATGCTGTTCTGAGTCTTTACCTGGAACTCGCTTGCTGCTAATTGGCTCTCTCACTCTTCTCTAGCTGCTGCAGCAGCTCTCAATTTCGGCAGTCTATGTCCAAAAGTCAACACAGAGCACCTCCGAGCCTGCTTGGCCTGTCTCCAATTTTGCCTGGAGTTTTTTTCCTCCTGGCACCGAGCGTTCAGCCCGTCTTCTTGGCTCAGCTTAAAAATACTGAACCTTAAACTCCACCCCATGCAGTGGGGGGAAAGAAAGCCCCCTAGCTAGCTGCAGGCATTTGGTCCAGTTATGAGCTGTCCCGAGCTCTACAGTCTGTCTGGGGGGGGGGGGAAGAGGGTTTGGCTGAAGGCCTGCTTCTCTCCCTCTTACCTCAGCTGTTGTTTCTTCCCTCACAACACAGACTTACTCCTACATGCTGCCTTCAGCCCTAGCTTGGCCAGAGCTGTGGGGCCCAGGGCCCCTCTTCCCGGGGGGGGGATGGGGGCCCTGCCACTCCTGGGCCCTCTTACACACACACTCAGACACAAGAGCAGACTGACTGCCAGCTCTGCCAACTCACTTCTGGCAAGCTGTGTATATCTAATTTTCACAGGAGCGAACAAAACCAGCGCTGATTGGTTCCAGAGGGAAGACTGTCCCGGGACCAATCAGCTTTAACTCAGGGCCCCCACGAACCTGGGGGGGGGGGGGAAGGGCAGCTGAAACCATGACACCAGGGCAGATGCTGCCATTCAGACAGATCCTCTTTCCTTTCTGAGTTTCCATAGGCAATTGCCGCAGTCAGGAATACACTCAGACAGCAATTAAGCAGGGAAAGGCACTCGGCATAAGGTACAAGGCAAGGCACAAGGCAACTTTATTGCAACAGGTTACAGATATTTATACTCTCCACACAACACACATGTCAACTTGTTATCGGTACCTTCATGTAAACATACATCAGGTCATACACATGTCAACCTACTATTGGTACTCCTGTTCACATACCTAAACTCATCTTTTGATGATCTTCGCATGCTGGCAAATCTCAAAAACAGCACCTGTTATTTACAGCAGTTTTTCTCATCTGCTTTCTCATTCTGGATTGTTTACATTCTTTACAACTTCACAGCTGCAACTGCTCAAATTCAAGGCCTACCATTCAGTCGTTTCCCACAGGTAATAGTTAGTAACATTTATGTATTTACCATCTAACAGGCTAAAGATTAATATTTCTTAACCTGTCATCCTGAAGTACAAAAATGCATTTACTGAGTCCTGAGTGCAACACATATGAGATAGATAAAAATTAAATTCTAGCATTTCAGAAATTCTAACAAAAATTCACTACTGGCTGCATGACACACTCACACCTCTGGATAATCAGACCTCTGGATAATCAGCTGGATAATCACTGGAGAATAGAGACCACACCAACATAACAGAGAATTTGTCTCCCCAAGGCCATAATTCCTTTTTCTCACATAAAAAAATAAAAATTTAACACAAACTGTTGACCAACAGAGATATGAGCCATACAGAACTAGACATCAGATATATTCTTGGTCAAAAAAACCTGAGATTCAGCGAAAATTCATTCCAAATTTGAAGACATATCTTCCTGATGAAAATCTATGCAAACCACAGCTGAGCTTGGCTGTTGAAGTGGTGCATTGTCGGGGTTGACAGAGAACCTGTCAGTAACCTGGCAATTAGTGACAAGGAATTTAAACAACTTTTAGGAAATATTTACTGTAATGCCGGACAGAACAAACGTAATGCAGCCCAGACCAAAGGTCACCAATCAAAATGTGTATAGTGTCACCAACAGCATGTCACAGCATGCACAGTGTCTTCAGTGTCACCAATAAGAGTGTGTGCAGTGTCTTCTGTATTACCAATTAAAGTATATACAGTGTTTTATGCTTGAGACTTTTGACCAATTGTGTTGTGGCACGATAGTGTACAAAGAGTATAAAAGAAACACTTGAGAGCAATAAACAGCTTCCTGATCACCTTACACCTGGACTACATCTGATATCTGTGTCGTTTTGACCGTTCCGACTTTAACAACGACAGTGCATGGCAAGGCAAACTGCTTCTGCTCAGAAAACCCAAGTTGTTTTGCAAAATACTGACTTGCTATCTTGAATTTCTTGTAAAAACAATTTGTAATTCGATTCTGTTGTCAGAGACAAGGTGCAATATGATCCTTGGGATCAGCATTAACAAGCTGCTAAAATTTGGCAGAAAGAGCATATCTTACATTATTTTCAAGAAATGTACTTCAGCTACTTCAAGACAATAAAAATTACTTCTACATGTCAAATAAAAGAAAATTAAAAATAAGTAACAGTCACTCAGTTATCATATATGGAATTAAAAACCAACAACCAAACCAATAAATAAGAATTTCATGAACCAGATCATGTTTCAAGGAGCAGCTGAAGAACATACCTTTGAGTCACAAACTCCTTAGAAGAGTAAAATTGCCTCACCTTTATCTTTAAATCATCTTATCCTTTCATCTGAATATCATTAACTCTCTTGGCCCCAAATTTAACAATTTAAACGGAACAATAAGAAGGGGGCAGAACTGAACCGATACCATTGTTGTTCAAATCATCTTTGACAGAGAGAAGCCATCCCACAGCATCAGAGACACCTATCCCATAGCCACCTGGGACATCAGCCATAAAGACAACACTGGGTTTATTTACATGGAGAGGATAGAATAGCACCAGTTTAAGGAAAGAATCTACCTAACCCATAGGGAGTTTGGAAGTAGCTCACTAACCAAGAAATATGCCTTGCCTATGATTATAAATACTATATATAATCATATATATACTATGTTATAAATACCATAACTATAAATAACACATCAGTTATGCAAAAAGTGCTACAAAACCAGGGACGATAATTAATGTGTATTACTTTTGTTTTATTCATAAAGGTGTTGCAACCTGAGCTTAAGAGATGCAAGCATCCAACTTCCACACTGAAGACCAAAACTGAAAATACCTCCAAAAACCTCAGGGAATGAAACATGAATGCCAGGAATATTATACTATGTTTATTGCAGTATTGAGTCAGATCTGCCATTACATATTTAACCAGGCAGTTCCCACTGCTCTTACCTTTTATACAAAGTCAGAGAAACCAATCTTTCAATCAGAAAAGTCTAACACAATGAAGACTCATCTTGCATTTCATTTAATCAACTACCTGGAAACTTGTCCCAGATTGAATAAAAAAATTCTTTTGCATTTCTGTGAAGCTTCAGCATAGCAGGTTTCAAAAGTCTCACAACATATCCAATTTTGAGTGTGATATTTGTCCATGAACTATCTTATATTTCTCATCTGTCACAGGCCCTTTAGCCCAGACAGGATGATAATAATAGAAGGAAGATGTGGGAAAAAGAACACTTGCAAGTTATCATGTTGACAGTGAAGGGCATAATATGTTTGTTTTGTTTTATCTTTTACCATAAGATACTTGTCCAGACTTTGTGTTTCATAAGGTTTAGGATATTTCAGTGCACCTTTCTTATGATAAGGGAGATGACACCACAGCCACTCCCACGCTGTGTTCCCCTCTAGTTTATATCATATATAGTTATGCCTGAACCCCTAATCTATATAAGAACTTATTAATAAAAATAATGGACAGCCTTCTCCATGTTCTAATATACACTTAATCTTATAAAAGTATACATTTTAAACTGTTAGGTACAACTATTGAGTGTTTAATATGATTTTTCATGAAGCATTAACACTTAAAAGAAAGCACTGCACTGTAAGTGAGGAGTGTCTAAGAACAGAACTTTGTAGCATTTTTATTTTCTATTTTTTTCCTGTAGTTATTTTTTACCTTTTTGGGCAATCAATAAAAGGCTTTCACATATGTTTCAGTGTCTTCCTTCAAACTTTATAGGGTTTTTACATAACAGTGTGCTGTTGTTACTGTCCTAACTTATTCTGCTTTAGTAGATGGCAAATTGTCCCTTGATGCCTTCTGTGAATGTTATCAATATTTAAATACCTGAATCATAGAATCATTTAGGCTGGAAAATATCTTAAAGGTCTTGGAGTCCAACCTTTAACCCAACACTGATGAGTGCACCACTAACCTGAGTCCTTAAGTGCCACATATAAACATCCTTTAAATAGTTCCAGGGATGGCAACTCAACCACTTCCCTGGGCAGCCTGTTCCAATGCTTGATAACCCTTTGGTGAAGAAATTTTTTGTAATATCTAATCTAAACCTCCCCTGGTGCAGCTTGAGGCCATTTCCTCTCATCCTATTACTTGTTGTTTACACCACCCTGAAGGGAGGGTGCAAAGAAGATTGAGCCAGGCTCCTCTCAGTGGTGCCCAGTGACAGAACAAGAGGAGATGGACACAAACTGATGGGAGGTGCTGTCTGAACATCAGGAAACACTTTCTAACTGCGAGGGTGACCAAGCACTGGCACAGTGTAGAGGTTTCAAAGCTCCCAAAAATCCAATTTCCAAGCCCCCCCCCCCAATTTGCCTCAGTGTGAGAGAGGTTTCAGACAGGCACAACTAAACATGGGAGAATTATATCAAAATTTATTGCTAACAGAATAAAAACTATAGAAACTAAAAAGCAAATAAATACACAGTATTAATACAATTTCTACCACCCCTGGGGCCCTCCCACATCAATCCAGAAGAAGAACCTTCAGGGCGATAGCTAAAGTCTCTCTCTCATTGGGGTATGGGGAAAGGGGTCTTTTACACTCCCACCAGCTGTTCGACCTCTGCCGAGGTCTCCTCCTGGACTGCAAAGGAACACTTACTTTATCAGGTCTGCATCATGAGCTACAGGGAGTCAGCTTTTGAGTCTTTTCCCCCTGCTTCGTGAAGGCTCCTCCCAGGGAGTAAGATTTAGGGCCTTCTCCACTTCGGGTCCACTCTTCTCCCCAGGTTGCAGGATTTTCCGGGTTTTTGCTCAGTCTTATACCCCAAATAGCTTTCATCAAAGTCCTTATCCAGAAAAAGCCTGCTTGGTTTGGCTTGTCTCTGTTGTAGTTGCTGCATCAGCTCAACTTTCACATGGCAAGGGAGGGCATTCCCCCCACATTCCTCATCCTTCGGTTTTCAGCTGCCCTTGTCCAAACCTCACGTAGGGCACCTCCAAACCCCTCGGTCCGTCTCCGTTGCTCCAGTCTCAGCTCAAGTTGCTCCCTCCCCCGCCACTGTGGAGGAGGTGGCAGCGAGACTGCTTGAAGTTTCTCTCTCCTCTGCCTGGAATTCTTCCAGCTCTGCTACACGATCGTCGCTGCCCCCACTCGCAGTGGGGGGAAATGGTGAGAAAACCGCCCCGGCCCTGGCCGAATCAAGACCGAGGAGGCTCAGGGGCCCCCTGGGTTCGGGGGCCCCCTGGCCACCCCTCATGGCTCCAATTCTCTCTGCCAACAACTTCCCCTCCAGATGTTGTAATATGCTAATTTCACAGGGGCAAAACGCAGCTCTTCAATGGCCCCTCCATCGGAAACTTACTTGGGATTAACCATTTCCAGCCCCAGGGGAGGCCAGATGAGTGAAACCACTACACACAGGTTGCCCAGAGAGGTTGTGGAATGTTCCACCTTGGAGACATTCAAGAGACATCTGGACATGGTCCTGGGCATGCTGTTGTAAGTGATATTGAACTAGATGACCTTCAGAGGTCCTTTCCAACCTCAACTATTCTGAGCTGATGTTCTCTTATTGCTGAAATATTTGGAATGCCATGGCAATTCTGCATAGAAGGTTAGAAAGCTGCTAACTTTACTGGTGTAATCACCAGCAGGTCATGGATGTTGAAGTTCTAGTTCATATAATACTAACACAAGCCTAGAGATACAAGGAGATAATAACAATTCAAATATATCCAGGAAACACAATATTTGATCCACCTCACTGGACATGTCACTGTGATCTCCCATCTTATTTAGGAGTTGTGTGCAAGAACAAATGTCAGGAAAAAAGGATTGCCCTGGTAGCAGAACTGCCATATCAGACAGTCACTCTCAGAAGGCAGAAGAAATTCTGTAACAAACATAATTTTGCAATTCTAGAAACCCGTGAACACAGGCTATTGCAAGTTGTCTTATGATCTGAAGCAGAAGGGTTTCTGTCTTTTACAGTTCTACCTCACTGACAACTGTTGCCCTTTCTGTCAATGATGAGGCCAGCACAAAGTAAGTCAATTATCAGAGTGCTTCCATCTAGTTGTTGTATTCAGCATGTGTTAGTACCAGAAAATACAATATATATACAAATAGAGACGCTTGTGCATCTTCATCAGCTTTGCACATGTTCCTTTACTGATAAAAGTCTAAGCAAAGAGAAGTAAAGCACTGGCTTATAATGTTTTAAAACTGCCAAGAATTTCCTTTTCTTAATCCTTAGTTGTGTACTACAATTTCCATGACTGGATCAACTCACATATTTATAAACACATATTTTATTACTTTTTCTCACTTAAAGACCAATAAGAACTGCTTCAGTTAAGAGAAAAGCTACTTTACCTGTTGCAAAACCACTGAGATATTAGATTTAGTGATTAAAATTGGCCAGCTTCACAGGCTACATCATACAGAACATTTTGAGGTAAGGGTAAAAGCTACCCTCTATGAATCCCTTAAGGTCTTCCAGTAAGTCATATCTGACATCCCATTTGTCATCCTGAAATCCTGAGAAGAAAAATAGTTCTCAAAGTTGAAGGGAATCCTTCACACAGAACTCACTTAAAAAGTAATAAGTTAATAAAGTCATCAGGCTCATGGGCTGGGATTTTGCTCAGACCTCTTTAGGTAACTTTCTAGATATCAAAGACAATTAATTTTCCAGATAAAATTAGACCAATTAATCAGACAGCACAGCAAAGGATATATTTCCCTTCTATAAGGGGACAACCAGCTATGTTATGATAAAGAATTTATTAGCAAGAAGAGTTCTTCTTAGACTTCCTTGGGAAATGAAGGACACGCCAATAGTAAAATATTTTAAAGCTCATTGTGGGCTTTTGGAGCACTGGTGAAATGTGCACCATCTATCAAGATTATTAAGATGAAACTATTAACCCTCTGACAGTTTAATAACCACTCTTTATGTTATAATAACACAGGGCCCCTTTGGGATCAGAATTCCAATTTTGGAGGCACTGCCCATCATTTATCAAGGAAACTGAACCTATGTGTTGAGCAACACAATGACAGGGCCAGCCTACCCTGCCTTTTCATTCCTAAATTTAACAACCTTGCAACAGGTCCAGGTTTGTCTCTTCTTATAGGCCTTTGCCAGTAAACAGAACCTCTGGGTCTGCACACTTCTTAGGCGATCAAAAGGAAAAAATATGAAAAGAGGATTAATGAATTTTGCTCTCACAAATCTGAGCTCTACTGCAGCTCATGAGGCTTCAGACCATTAGTAGAATTGACATGTCAGGGTTCCAGCCAAACCTTAAATCCCAGCTGACCTGTATTAGATCCCTTTTTTGGTTACAGTGTAACCAAGAACAGTCTCCGAAACACAACCTCAGTGCAACAGCTGGAAAAGAACCTCCACAACCCGTCATACACACTTTGGGTAAAAAGCAGAAACCAGTAGTATTAACATTCATGTCATCCATAGCTACTGGCACACACATCTGTGTTCCTAATCCATCAGGTTTAACATTCCCACACTTGCTGGCACACACTGATATTCTGGAGTTTATAGGAAAACAATTTTTTAATCTTTCCTAGGCAACACTGCAGCACAGCACTTAGCACAAAGGGCTACAAGTTCCAGGCACTGTGGATTCTACTGGAAGCAGTCACCCAGGGAGAAAGCTGACAACCTTCTATTGCTTTTCTCATCATTTTCCAGCTGTCCAGTTCCAATAATCTTGCTTCCAGGGATTTACTCCTACATCACATACAAGGAATCTTTTGAAAGCTGACTATGAACTCCCTAAAGGAAAAGGAGTGAGAGCTCTTTAGATGAGGACAAAAATCACAATACAACCTTGTCAAGTAAACTTTGAGCAAATGCCTGAGGAAGCAAGGTCTGATTCATACATATGGCAAAAGTGCAAACCCAGTCCATCTTATGCACATACATATAATTCTGACCAAAGAACTTCAGAGAATTAGAAAAAGAAGGGAAATTGGAGACAGGACAGGAACATGCAGTACCCCCCAAAATCTTGCTATTATATAATGAAGAGGAGAACCATTCCTCCAGAAAGTAATTAGTCCTGACATAAAGGGAACGTTGCAGTTCACAGAAATCCCTCATACAATCATGTCTTCTATAGCGATTCCACACCACAATATATTCTATATTTTTTGCATTATCCTTGTGAATATTCAGGTTCATAATGTAAACAAGAATTCTGTTTCCCTAAGAAGTGCCTTGTAAATAAGTCTATTGTAGAAATATCTCTGTAGCCATGTTAAAGTTTTAGCCAGATTGATTTCCAAGGTGTTTCTGCATCAAAACCAAGTGCTTTGTTGTCAACGTGGTTTCCTTATCCATTTCACCCTCAGCTGCCACAGCTCAGCATTTGTAATACAACACTCTGAAGACACAGTGTTTTGGTTTTGGCTGGGATAGAGTTAATTTCTTCCTGGTAGCTGGTGCAGTTCTGTGTTTTGGATTTAGTATGAGAATAATGTTGATAACACACTGCTTTGATTGTTGACTCACCATCCCAAGGGGGAGTGAGCAGTCAACAGCATGGTATTTAGTTCCCAGGGTTAAACCATGACAGACAATTAAGATTCTGCTTGGATTTGGATCTGAGGTTTACCTGAGCTTACAAAACATGCAGATGCCTGAATCTCAGCTTTGGGTCAAGACCACCTCTAGCTGCAATCATTTCCATGGTGATGAATTTTGGTGCTGTAAACAACTGACCATATCACTGGGCTGAGGTTAATTAGTCTGGAGGAACACTTTAGATCATGCTGGTTTAGTCTTAAAATCTATTTCAAAAAGAGACTGAGGACTAAGAGAAAGAGGGAAAAAGATAGCAAAAACACCTATAGTTTTGCTCAAAGACTATACTCCAGTGTGTAGATCACAGCTTTGTTTTTCACTTACCTCTTCAGATTTCATTTTCTGCATCTATTGTATAGGGGGCAGGTTAGTTGTCCATTCAGCATTCCATAAATGTCTGTTCTTGAAATATTTTCTGCCCCATTTTGCAAACCAGCTGTTCCTAGACAGACCAGTCTTCAGCTGGTGTAAGAAACTGCTGCCATGAACTGAAATCAGTATAGTAATGGATAAAGTAAGAATAACCCCTGTATTTTTTAATATATTAACAATCTCTAAGTGTTTTCCCAACATTAATCACCAGCAAACTCTCAGTAAGCCTGTGCCAGCAGTCAGCAAAAGAGGTGACAACAAAAAGTGAAAAATAAAAGTCATACCCATGCACTGAATGCTCCTGAACACAGTAAATGAGGTGGAAGTGGAGGAGAAATGGGGATACCCAAAGGGGAGGAAGGATGAAATTAGACTATCCAAAAAACAGGGACCCAAATAAAAAGAGGTGATTATTTTCACTGTCTGCTGGAGATTGCTAATCAACATAGCCCTCAATAGATACCTTTTTTCTCATGTAAATTTTGCTGACTTGGTGTATGTTTAAATTTAGAAATTAAACAAACTTTCATAAACGTTTGTGCACACCAGAATTTCTAATGTGTGCTTTTGGCCATATGCCTAGTTTGATGTAGTCCTTGTTACCTTTTGAGAATTCTACTCTGACCTTCATCTATTCCTTCTCAATTTTCTGGCCTACCTAACACTTGGAAAAACTGCCATGTGTTGCTGATTGAGAACCCTACCAGATGTCTTTGGGGGACCTCAGTACCCTTCTGCAACTGTCACCTTTTCAAAAGTTTCTAATTTAAAATATCTCCCAAAATCTAATCAGTGTTTTGTGTCAGCATTCTAGGGAAAAAACCCCCATAATTTGCATAAGCTTTCTCATCTGCAAGTATACAAGTGCCTAATATGACACTGAAGATCTTCCTAATGTCATCTTCCGTCCTCACATTTCAGCAAGGTAAAATTGCGAGTCCGACTCCCAGAATTGAATACAGACAAAGGTGCCAGGACAGAAAACTCTTGTACCTTATGTAGTGCCCATCAAGAGTAGCAAACAACCTGTACCTGAGAGACTGAGTATTAGGACTTTCATTCCCAGGCAAAAGGAAATCCTGCGCAGGAATCCACAGAGCATCTAGAGCAATTGCAGACGCTCAGTTTTGATTTTCAAATTGCTTTAATTGATTATCACAGTCAATTGAATAGCCATTTACCAGCTTGTGCTTTTTTACAGAGGCTTAACCAAATTCCCTTGAAGCTGAGAAATCATTGGTCTCCACTTCAAGATGCCCAAACCATTTTTACAGATGGTTCTGGGAAAACAAGTAACGCTGTAATAGTTTGGCAAAAGGATGACCAGTGGCAACAAGACATCCACAAAATTCAGGGTTCACCACAAATTGTCGAGTTGTCTGCAGTTGTTCGGGCTCTCTGTTTACAGGTGCCTTAAATATAGTTTCAGACTCCCAATACATCATGGGAATTGTGCAGCGAGTGGAATACTCATACTTGAAGGACATTACTAACGAAACTTTGTTTTCTTTGTTTAAACAACTGATGTATGTTGTTCATAACAGGGAATCCCCGTTCTTCATTATGCATATACGCTCTCACACTTCTTTGCCAGGCCCCATAGAAGAGGGGAACTGACATGCTGACCTGTTGGCTGGACCAGTAAGGAACACTGCTCTAAAATTGCCAGTCCGAGTCCCAAAATTGAATACCAATGAGGAAAATTCCCAGACAAAATGTTCCAGGAGATAAACTCTTGCTGCACCAAAAACCACAAGAGAAGGGCTTTCATTCCTGAAAAAAACGGCTGTTGTTAGCTTGCAGGAGCCCTGCACTAAAATTGCAACTCCGACTCGCAGAAATGAATACGGACAAAGATTCCTCCCAGAAAAAAGATGCCAGAACAGAAAGATTCTGCTGCTTTTGGAGTGCCCAGGGTGACCCACCATGTGCAAGAGACTATGAGGGTGAGGGCTTTTTTTCCTGGAGAAAAAACCTTTTGTTCGCTTGCAGGAGCCCTGTGATGAAATTGCCTCTCCGACTTACAAAACTGAATATGGACGAAGATTCTTCCCAGACAAAAGGTGCCAAGATAGAAAGCTCTTGTTCCTTATGGAGTGCCCAGGTTGACCCACCAACTGCAGCAGAAACCACAAGGTCAAGACCTTTCTTTCCTTGGGAAAAGGGCTGTTATTTGATTGCAGTTACCCTGTTCTGAAATTTCCACTCCAACTGCCAGAATTGAATACGGAAGAAGATTCCTCCCAGACAAAAGGGGTCAGGACAGAAAACTCTTGCTGCATCAAAAGTGCCAAGAGTGACACAACACCTGCAGATGAGAGATGGAGAATAAGAGCTTTCTTTCCTTAGGAAAAGAACTGTTGTTTATTTGCAGGAAAATTGCCAGTCCGAGTCCCAGAATTGAATACCAACAAGAATTCCTCCCAGACAAAAGGTACCATGACAGAAAGCTCTTGCTACTTTTGGAGTGCCCAGAGTGCCCTACACACTGCACCAGAAAGCACTTGGGTAAGGGCTTTCATTCCTGGGAAAAAGAGATATTGTTCGCTTGCAGGAGCCTTGTCCTGAAATTGCCACTCTGACTGCGTTACGACGCGCCCCAGAAAAGGGGGGATAACCCTGGTTCTTATTAATGAATCCCTTGGGGTAAATTAGAATGAAACAACACTGAATAATCAGTGTTTGAAAACATATATACGTAGGGTTTATTTTAGAACAATTTTGTTTCAAAGGTAAACAGGTATGTTAGCATTTTGGGTGTTATCGTCTATATCTCTCATCTATAGTAATATGGCATAGAGATAACCTTTAGGGAAAATGCATAAGGGAGAGAAAGGGAAGACAGGATGAGGGTAAGGGAAAGAAAAGATGAGAGTGGAAAGATGTGTATAGTCACTGCCCACGGGGTCCAGCGATGACACTTGGTAGTTGCAGCTTCCATGTCTGTCAGTTGAAGTAGTGGTCTTAATGCCTTGACGGTGAAGGAGGGAAGCCCCCACACTCAAAGAAGTTATGAGTTATTATATCCATGGATGGTGTCCCAGGCCATGCCACAAGCCTCCAACATCTCCTGGGCCTGTGCAGAGTTCCCTGTGTGGGGCCTGGTAAAAGGGTTTTTCCCGCCTTTCAAGATTGGCAGAGGAGGAGATGGGCTTTGATGGGCCATGCCATGAACCTCCAACATCTGGGACAGCCCAGTGCAGAGTTCATGTGGAGGGCATGGTAAACACGGCTCTTCTTGCCTTTTCAGGGCTTGACACATTCAGCAGTACTGGAGGGGGAGATGGGCCCAGCTGCCAATCAGAGGTATAATGCAAAAGTCCTGTAAAAGCCTGCAAAAGTCTCCTGGCAATCCTAGAATGCATAAAACATTAACCATTTCAGTCTCTGACAGACTGCCAGAATTGAATATGGACGAAGATTCCTCCTGGGCAAAAGGTGCAAGGACAGAAAGCTCTTGTTGCTTTTGGAGTGCCCAGGTTGACCCACCAACTGCAGCAGAAACTACGAGGTCAAGACCTTTCTTTCCTTGGGAAAAGGGCTGTTATTTGCTTGCAGGAGCCCTGAGCTGTATTTTCCAGACTGACTCTAGGAATTGATTATGGAAGAAGATTCCTCCAGACAAAAGGGACCAGGACAGAAAGTTCTTGTTGCATCAAAAGTGCCAAGAGTGACACAACTCCTGCAGATGAGAGACAGAGGATAATGGCTTCCTTTCCTTAGGAAAACAACTGTTGTTTACTTGCAGGAACCCTGCCTTAAAATTGCCAGTCTGAGTCCATGAATTGAATACCATTGAGGATTCCTCCCAGACAAAATGTGTCAGTAGAGAAAACTTGTTCTGCTTTTGGAGTGCCCAAAGTGCCCATCCTGCTGCACTGGAAACTACGAGGGTAAGGGCTTTCATTCCTGGTGAAAAGGGATGTTGTTTACTTTAACTTACCCTGCCCTAAAATTGCCAGTCTGACTCCCAGAATAGAAAACCAGCGAGGATTCCTCCCAGGGAAATAGTGTTAAAAGACAAAGTTCTTCCTGCTTTTGGAATGCCCAGGTTGACCCACCAACTGCAGCAGAAACTACGAGGTCAAGACCTTTCTTTCCTTGGGAAAAGGGGTGTTATTTGCTTGCAGGATCCCTGAGCTGTAATTGCCAGTCCGACTCCCAGAATTGAATACCACGGAAGGGATTCCTCTCAGACCAAAGGTGCCAGGATAGAAAACTCTTCCTGGTTATGGAGTCTCCAGGGCGGCCCAGACACTGCAGCAGAAAGCATGAGGCTAAGGGCTTTCACGAGGGTAAGTGTCGGGGTTGACAGAGAACCTGTCAGCAACCTGGCAATTAGTGATGAGGAATTTAAACAACTTTTAGGAAATATTTACTGTAATGGTGGATGGAACAAACATAATGCAGCCCAGACCAAAGGTCACCAATCAAAATGTGTATAGTGTCACCAATAGCATGTCACAGCATGCACAGTGTCTTCAGTGTCACCAATAAGAGTGTGTGCAGTGTCTTATGCTTGAGACTTTTGACCAATTGTGTTGTGACACGATAGTGTACAAAGAATATAAAAGAAATACTTGAGAGTAATAAACAGCTTCCTGATCACCTTGCACCTGGACTATGTCTGACTCTGATATCTGTGTCGCATTGGCCGTTCCGACATTATCAGCGACATATGGAGACGCCGACGTGATTACAGCGTTGAAGAAGGATTTATCTCCAACTCCGAGAAAGAGTTTGGAGGGATTCCTCTCCGAGAGAGAGGGGCTGCCGTGACTTCCCTCCTAGAGGGGGAAAGAGCAGAGGATTTTCTCTCCTAGAGAGAGATTGGACCTGTGGGGCGAGGCACAGGGGGAACGGAGCCCCGTGAAGCTTGAGAGCGGGTGGCTTCCCGCCAAACGGTCCGGACCTGAACTTTTTGAACCCTCATTAGGTAAGCTAACGGGGGTGCCACCGGGGACTATATTTTAACGATGGGTCAGCATATAACGAAGGAGAAAAGTGTAGTTCTATCTACGTGGAAATCCCTCCTTAATTGAAAGAATGTCAAGGTTGCTGAATTTAATTTACGACGTGTGCTGTTATAGTACTGAAAATAAGGCTTTGAAGCTACTACGTTAAGTTGCATTTCGTGTGTTTGCCTGACACTTGCTCCGTGAGACTTTGAAAGATTTAGAAGCGTACGGGAGGCAACAATCTATGCAATAATTCATATAAGAACTAAAACTCTGAAACGCAGTTGCCCAGAAAGATAAGCAGGTTGCCGATGTAACAAATTGTCCTTGAACTACACCTCCAAGCAAAAAAATGCAGAAAAATTTAATAATTCACTCCCGGAGACAGAAAAGAAGTAAGGACCCCCCCTCTCCATTGCCACCGCTGCAGAAAAAGCAGTTTTTCCACCAGATAACTCCACTGAGAAAACAACTAAGAAAAGAAATTCAAGTCAAGATATATAAGCAAATGGAGAGGGACAGAGATAAATTAGAACAGTGGGGGCTGGGCAGAAAACAAGACAGCAAGGCCCATCCCTGTATAAGCCTTTGAACTTCTTCGCAGCCTGAGTTACTCATTTTTTTTTTTTTTTTTTTTGTTCATGTACTAATTGGCTGTTTCAGTCTCACAATATGTGTAAGATAAAACACAGAAAAATATGCAACAAATCAAGTTTGGTGTCATGGAAGCCTGAAGACGACGATCCCTACCGGGGAGAAAAGGGGGGCAAAAAACTGCCTTCTGATATTTCTGTTAATTCTTGTGTTAACTGTAGTGTCTGTTGAATGTTTTTGTGAGCTCACAATATTATTGTTACTGTGTGTGTGTATGTGAAGAAACAAAGTTCTTTGCCAGGACAAAAAGGGAAAAAGAAAAGTAAAAAGCCCTCCCTTGAAAAGATTCAGCCTTGCCAGGGAGAAAAAACAGTGTGTATTTCTCATGATAGAGAAGGTCTGTTGCTTGGTAACTAAGCAGGAGTGAAACTCTCCTACTTTGTAAAAATTGCAACTTTGTAACCTTCTGATTGGAGAAAGAAATTGTCTTACAATTTCATAACATAGTCTTACTAACTCTTTTCTGAAGTTGTTCATTAAAATAACCAAAATTGTTTTAAAATACATACATAAATGTAATGGAGAAATAGAGTTTTTAAAGTAACTGCTGACAACTGCCTGTGATAAGAAAATTCCAAGACGTGTGGGGGGAGAGATTCTCAGGCAGAGCTGCTAAGCACAGCTGCTCTACCTTCCCTCTCCCCCCCCTGCTCAAACAGCTCTGTAAACATTATTTTGTTGCTTCTGTATTTTACAGATAGGTTTTTTGAGATTGTTGAGGAAGCTTTAAGGTAGACTTATTTGGTGGAACACCTAGCTCAAAAATATCTTATTTGACAGGGGTAGTTTTTGCCAGAGAAAAAAGGGAAAAATAAATAATCTATTTCTAGCTGGAAGTTTCCACCTTTGTGGAAAGAGAGATGAAATCTAAAGATATAATACAGGAAACTGCCTAACAACAGACAGCGTTTCAAGTTTAAACTGCATCTGTCCTAGTCTCTGTGCTAAGCAGCAGAGGTGTGTCCCTGTTATCAGGACAAGCTTAAACCAGAACTGTTGCTGCTTTGCAGGTGTGCATTCTGGATCCCCTGGTATACTCTTATGAGCAAAACCCTAGTTTAAAGCAGCCTGAGTGAGTTTTACTGTGGCTTTATGTAAATTGCTAAAGTTGAAAGCTACTTTACGAGTGTTAACTTCTTAAATACATTGATGTAAGTTAAACTGTTACATCTATTTTGTTTAAATAAGATGTTTAAAGTTTTCATGCATATCCCAGAAAAATGTATAAATATCAGCAAAAATTCAGAATTAGCTGCTTATAAATCCTAGCTGATCATATCATTTCAGAGGCTGGGTGAGACTGCTTAAGTTGTAAAAGGACGTGACTGTTCTCCAGTTTCATTTTTTACATTCGGAGAGGCAGGAATCTGCCCTATGAATTTGTGAATCCTGTTAAAATCCCAAGCCATGTGTGGCTTGATAAAAGAAAAGTAAAAGATGCAAAACTATATTTAATCCAATTATGCGACTAAACCCCTTATCAAAATCAGTAATCCCATCCTCTGAAAGATTTCCATATGCTGAGATTTTGAACAGCCAATTGTTTCTTCATAATGAAAGCTGCTATTTGCTTTTATTGAAGTTACATTGACCTTCCTGAAATTCAGTGTGTTTTACTTTACAATAGGAGAGAATTTTTCTGCAGCACAACATGATAAAATGCTGCTCAAAATGATAAAAGCAAAGTAAAAGGAAATACAGAAGTTAGAGACCTAAAAAGATGAGTTAAAATTAAATGTGATTGTTCTAACCAATGTTATTTGAGAAGCAGGATTGAAGAATGCTCCAGGAAAATTCAAAGAACCAAGCCATGGAACCTATCTCCAACGGAGAGAATTACACTGCAAAGAATCATCACTAGGCCTTCAGCTTCAAAGAAAAACTGCAAAATTACCCACAATACCCACTTAAAACTGACTGAACTATTAATAACAAATTTGTGAGTTTTCTATTAAGGTGAAGAACAACTAAAAGAAGCAGATGAACAAGAGCCGAGAGTTAATTACATCCCAGACATCGGAGACAACTTGGACTGACTTCTCTCAGAAGACACTGAATTTCAAACTGTATTAGCAGACTGTAATAGTGATTTATCTATTCATTTTTCTAGGTACTGACTATAGACAGAAATCATGTGTTGCTGCCAATCACACATTACTCACGTAACTCAGACATTGGTTTAACTTCTCCACAATTTAGGAAGTTTTGAAAAACTGTAAGGACAAGTAATGTTGTAATTTGCTGGTTTTTCAGAACTAAAACAATTCTTGCAGGTTAGAGTGCACGTCACGCTGCAGACATCCAGCATAAATCTCTAAAAGTTACATTGTACTCAGTGTGAGAGGACATGAACCTCTTTAACAGAATTATTTGCAATGTACTGCACGAATTCTAATACCTGTTTTATTTTCCTTTAGTGACTACTGCTGTGAAGTTTCTCTTAGTATACCTAATGTAAACGTTCAGAAATTCTCTTTCAGTATTAACACTGTTGAGTAGATGATCCCATGATAAAGTATTGTACAGGCTAATTTAATCCATGTTTGATACAATATTCCTTCTGTTCAATCAAGATGCGAATTATGAGTAGCTAAATTCAAGAAGTAAAATACCATTTGTATTAATTTACAGCTCTTACAGCATGTTGCTAAAGGATGAACAAAAATATAGAATTAGATGATGTGCTAATAGAATAACATAACCCTGAATTTTACCCATCAAATGAACATTCTAAAATATAAAAAGGGGGGAAAGAGACTATGCAGGCACATAAACAGATGCTAAATCAGAATAGATCTCATTTAAATTTTTTAGGCCTTATATTCCTTGTATGTATTCCTTTTCAAGCCAGGTACAGTTGTTAGATGTGACTGCCAAAGATGACAAACTGAGAAGTACACAGCCAATAACTACTTAAAAAGTAAACTGTGTAATTAAAATGTAAAAGTATAATAGAAATTCCAGCTATGTGTGAATGAAGAGCGACTGAGGTGGCCACCAATGAATGACTGAAGAGAGATTGTGTGAGAGAGAGAGACTATGTAGATATATATGTGTGACAATATCTGTGTGTGCAAACTTAACAATGCTTTTGTATTGGAGTGTTGAGACTTTGGGGTAATGTATTACACAGATCTCTCGGACTGTAGTGGATCCTTGTTTTGAATAGTGGATGAGCGCTCTGGATTCTTTCTTGGTGAGATGTTGCTGTGTTTCTTTTTAGCTTTGGATCAGGGGTTGCCAATGCTGATGCCTTGCTTGATCAGCCTGTTGCAAAGGGCCCTGCAACAGACTGTCAAAAGCCATCTTTGCGGCATAAAATAAAAAAAGAGGGGGAATTGTCGGGGTTGACAGAGAACCTGTCAGCAGCCTGGCAATTAGTGATGAGGAATTTAAACAACTTTTAGGAAATATTTACTGTAATGGTGGATGGAACAAACATAATGCAGCCCAGACCAAAGGTCACCAATCAAAATGTGTATAGTGTCACCAATAGCATGTCACAGCATGCACAGTGTCTTCAGTGTCACCAATAAGAGTGTGTGCAGTGTCTTATGCTTGAGACTTTTGACCAATTGTGTTGTGACACGATAGTGTACAAAGAATATAAAAGAAATACTTGAGAGTAATAAACAGCTTCCTGATCACCTTGCACCTGGACTATGTCTGACTCTGATATCTGTGTCGCATTGGCCGTTCCGACATTATCAGCGACAGGTAAGGGCTTCCTTTCCTGGGGAAAAAACCTTTTGTTCGCTTACAGTTACCCTGTGTTGAAATTGCCTCTCCGACTGCCAGAATTGAATACAGATGAAGATTTCTGCCAGACCAAAGGTACCAGGACAGAAAGTTCTTGCTGCTTATGCAGTGTTCAGTGTGACGCAGACACTGCACAAGAAAACATGAGAGTAAAGGTTTTCTTTCCTTGGGAAAAGGGCTGTTATTTGCTTGCAGAAGCCCTATCTGTGTTTGCCCGTCCAAGTCTAGGAACTGAATATGGAAGAAGATTCCTCCCAGACAAAAGGGGCCAGGACAGAAAGCTCTTCCTGGTTATGGAGTCTCCAGGGTGGCCCAGACACTGCACCAGAAAGCACAAGGCTTTCACAAGGGTAAGGGTTTCCTTTCCTGGGGAAAAAGCCTTTTGTTCCCTTACAGTTACTGTGGGAAATAAATAACACGGTTTTATTACAAGCAGGGGTTTCCATGGCTGCCTTGTGCCAAGACACGTGGGGGCCATTTTGTTTGGAAAGTTGAGGAGCCATTTTGTGGTCAAGGACTGCTTATGGTTCTGCTTAAAGTTACTTATTGCTGCTACCTACAGTTCTGCTTGGGGTTGCCTATTGCTGCTTATTGTTGCCTACTGCTACTTACAGTTCTGCTTACTTACTGCTACAGTGTGAAGGTGAGCTGGGAAGAATGTAAGGTGGTGAGACCAGCCTGGGCTCACTGCCAAGCGACCATGCGGCCAGGGGCAGGGAAACAACCTGATAGGTGGATGAAGACAACCAATGGACTGCACCAGAAAGCAAAGATTGCCTTTTAAGGAAAAAAAGAGCAAGTCCTGGCATGGGAGGAGTGAGGGAATGGTTCTGCAAATTGAAGGGTCTCAAAAGGGCTCCTCCCTCCCATTCGGGTGTGCTTGAACCTGGTCACGAGTTTGGTGCACTCAGCATGCTGTTAGTAAAGTTCTTTGTTTCACTTTATTTGGCTGTCTCCAAAAGTTTAATTGGAGATATTCCTCACAATTTGGGGGCTCGCCCGGGATCCAACGTCGGCTGGTCCGGGTGAGGGACCAGTGAACCTGGAAGGTGCATCATGCTGATTTCAGCAGTCCAGAGGCCTGGACCCTCTTCTGGGTCAACAGCGACTGAGGACCCAAGGACGGACGGAGTGAAACAAAGAAAGGGGGAGGAAAGGGAACCGGATCCAATATAGAAATTAATGCACGGCAACCGTCAAACCTCATGCACAGGACCCAGTAAGAAAAGAGAAGGACTATCCTCAAAGTATTACCGGGAGGTTGGGTCAGAGGAGTGTGCACATGTGTGGTTGAGATGCATAAAAAGGTGCAAAGCAAGTGAGGAGTCCTTCTAGCCATGTTTCTATATCCCCATGAGGGGACTGGTCAGCGAAGGGATGAAGCGGTTGTTGTGGAGCAAGAGTGTGGTACTCCTCGGGGTGGAGGACTGCGAGTGGCTCTGGTTTAAGAAAGAAAGTTTTTGGGTGGTTCCGGCGTAGAGAGAAGGTTTTTAGGTGGTTCCAGATAAGAAAGAAGGTATCTGGGTGGTTCCGGTTCAGAGAGAAGGCTTTCTGGTGGTTCCGGCTTGGAAAGAAGGTTTTTGTCTGGTTCCGGCTTAGGAAAAGGGTTTTCAAGTGACTCCGGTGGAAAAGGAGGCTCAAAGGTGTAGAGTGTATGTGTGTGTGTGTGCTAAGGGAGGACCATATCCCGTAGTGTGAGTGGTCACTCCTTGGGATGGGGGCTGGGAAAAGTAAGAGGTCTCCAGGGAAGAAAGGGTCAGGGAACACCCTAGGCATCCCCCCAGATAGCCCATTGGATAGGATGCTGGATATTTGGGACTAGTCAAAAGAGACTCGGGGTAAGGATAAGGTGATTATGATCCAATACTGTATGTATGAGTGGACTAAAGGCCCTATAAGGTCAGACAATGTTTATTGGCCCCAATTTGGTTAATTTGAATATTGGATTTGTCAAGCGTTAAATATTCATGTGCATGGGATGGAACTGTGGAGTGCGGAGGAAAGTGCATATGCTGCTTGCTGGGTAGGGTCAGACTATTCCCGGTTCATGCAGTTAGTGGTGACCAAAGTAATGACCAAAGCGGTCAGAAAAAGAAGAAGGGTTCTGAGTGAGATCCTTTAAAAAATCTTTCAGGTAATATGATCTTAAATCCTCCCCCATATAACCCTGGGGAGAAGGAAGTGCAAAACTCGAACTCAACATCTTCTCCGGGTCCTTCCCGGACACAGGGCAGAACCAGGAGGAGACGGGGTTCGGAGGCACCCAGGGAACTGTATCCCCTTAGAGAAGTCCTGATGCATGGAGCACAAGGGGGTATAGGCTATGTAAATGACCCTCTGATGAGTGCTGAGGTACGGGAATTTGGGAAGGGGATGAAGAAATTACTGGAAGATCCATTAGGTTTGGCAGAGCAATTTGACCAATTTTTAGGACCTAATATATACATGTGGAATGAAATGCAATATGTAATAGGAATATTATTTTCTGTGGAGGAGAGGAAAATGATAAGGGCAACGGGAATCCATATTTGGGACCGGGAGCACCCCCAGGGGCTGCACGGTCAAAATGGAGAGCAAAAGATGCCTGTGGCTCATCCAAATTGGAATCAGAATACAGAGGAAGGGAGACAAAATATGATTGATTATTGGAATTGTATTGTGAAGGGAATTTGGGAAGCAGCACCCTGGGTGCAGAATATGGCCAAGGCTTTTGACGGGAGGCAGGGGAAAGATGAGTCACCAACTGAATGGTTAGAGAGGCTGAAAAAGGATATACAACAATATTCGGGAGTTCAGCTAGATACTCCAACAGGGAAACAGTTGTTGAAGGCTAACTTTGTGACTCATTCGTGGATAGATATTAGGAAAAAGTTAGAAAAATTAGAGGATTGGAGTGAAAAAGATCTGAATGAATTGTTGAAGGAAGCACTGAAAGTATATGTGAGGAGAGATGAGAAAAGACAAACAAAAGACCCAGCTGATGGTAGCCACAGTTAAAGAGGTGAATAAACAAGGGGATAGACAAGTTACCAGACAGGGAAGTGTAGTGACATCACAAAAGAGATATCATAATCATGGCCATGGTAAGGGACAAGAAGTTTAAACTTTCAGGGGACCTCCTCAGGTGCTGCAGAGATTGGGAATGAGTTTGACTCGCTTTCCTGTGCAGGAGGGGAGGGGAGAGTGCTATTGTTGTGAGCAGAAAGGGCATTTCAGAGGAGAGTGCCCGAGGCGAGGCGACAGAGGGGCATCCGAGTCTTCCAACTGCAGGAGTGCTCAGACTGGGGGTGTCGGGGACTCTGCCTCCAGGGGGTAGAAACAGAAGGAGTACCCTTGATAAATCGGAGTTTGTGTGCTATTTCGGAGTTTGCGTGCGGTGTGAGCCAAAACTTGTGTGACTCGGTGAATTGTTTCTGTCTTGGCGTTTGTGTGCGGTATGTCTTTATAAATTGTTCCTGTTTCGGAGTTTGTGTGCAGTGTGTATTATGTCTCAGTAAATTGTTTCTGTTTCAGAGTTTGTGCACGGTGTGTGAGCTAAAATTTGTGTGTCTTAATAAATTATTCCAAAAGTTTAGTGAGTGCAGTGTGTGTGAAGTATAGCTCTCAGTATCTGGTGTAAGTGCTGTGAAGTAAGAGAAGTTTTCTTATTGTCTTGTAGTACCGCTTTTAATCAGCACTTGTTAACACCTTAGTGTCTGGTGCAGGCAGTGTGGTCAAGAAAAGCTTTCTTATTGTTCTGTGACATTAATTTTAATCAGCATTTGTTAACATCTCATTGTTGGGTGCAGGCAGTGTGATTAAGAAAAGTTTTTATTATTTTCTGTGGCATTAGTTTTAATCAACTTCCCAATATTTATTTCCCGCACTTCCTAACATAAAAAATAGTTACATTTAAGGATTGGTAACAGAAAAAGAAATAAAGAAACAACTGTAAATTATCATGGGAAATAGTCAGAGTAAGAAGGTTGCAAGAAAGAGCCCTCTGGACTGTATCTTAAGCCATTGGAAAGATCTGGGTAGTGTGACTGGAAGTAGTGTCAATAAAAATACCATGATTAAATATTCCAGACAATAGTGGCCTCAAACAAACAGTCTACAAGATAACCAAATATGGTTTACAATTTTAAATCTTAAGGACACATTCTTTTGCCCATCGCAGTGGGCGGTCAAAAACTAAGTGATCCCAGATATGGGGTAGAAAACTGGAATTCTTTATTGAACACACACTTTGCAATATAAGGGTCTTGGGGCAGGACATGTCAATGAGGAGGATGAGCTATGTTAATTAGGGAAATACACAAGTTTTACTGCAGTTTACCCAATAGGTTAATATTTCCTTCAACCAAGATTACATGGGGGAAAGGGATTAAAAAGGTTTAGACATGGTCTGATACAATCATCTCAAAAGTCCTTTCTTATTTCTGCTGGAACCAGGCTTAATTCATAAGGTTGAACTTCTACAGGTCTTGTAAGAAGGGTCCAACTCTTCAGATCACAGGATTCTTGCCAGCCCCTGTTGCCCAGGATTTATAGCTCAAGCTGATTAGACTCCTTTTTGCTGACAGCTGGGTTTGGGCCCCTTCATCTCCGGGTTTTTTATTTTGTAACTGAAAAAGAAAAACTCGAGAAAAACTTTGTTTGATCATTCACTGAATACAAGAGAGTAAACAAGGAGCACATAAAATACAGAGGAACACAAAAATTCCGAAAAATGCTACAATAAGTATTTTCTTAAACCCTGCACCAACATTAAAAGCATCTAAACAATCAAACAGACTACTAATTTCACTTTCATTATTTTCCCTTAGCTGATTGGCTAAAGTTTTCAACTTATCAATACTCTTGTGAATAGATTCTGAGTGGTCACTCAAATTCATGCAACACAACCCTTCAAAATCTTTGCAACCGTGACCATGAGCTAGTAACAAAAAATCTATGGCTGCTCTAATTTGCAAGGTGTCTTGTCTCACAGAACTAACATCTGTAAGCAAGTCTTCTAGGACGGAGCTGGTGGCATTTGCTTCTTTTGCTAACCAACATCCCATTTTGTCAAGAGTGACTAAGGCATGTCCAGTTCCTATACCTGGAATCAAAAAGCTACTAAAAAATCTCTGTGCATGGTTCCAAAATATGATTTCAGAATCACAATCTGCCTTAAACCTATGTGTATTAAAATCTTGCTTGTTAAAAGAGCATTTAGGATGTTTACTGGGTGAAAAGCTCTTAGAAAGCAAGGGGGTTTTTACTGGATTAAACAGAGCAAGCTTGCCCAAAGTACAGGGTCCTTCTGCTTTGCTAGGAATGCCTTTTCACACTCTTTCCCCACAAACTAGGAACAGATCATCTGGCAGTCCAACTGGAAAAGTTTTAGATTTGATGTTAACTGCATTCAAGTGATGTTTGCACCAAAAACTGTCATTGTGGTATGCTCCCGTGGGAGACACATCTAAATTCAATGGATTGTGTGTGTATGGATTTTCAGGATAAAAATAGAAACACAGGGGAGCAGTTAAGCTGCCCATGACATCTAATTCTTGAGGTTCTACAGTTAAATTTGTAGAATAATTTTGATATGGTTTTTTGGGCTGGCCATGATCTGTGCTATGCTTCTCGTGGCAGTCATCTATAGGTACATTATGAATTTCTGGGTGTGATGCTTTTTCAAAAAAGCATCTCATTCTTCACTGGAGAGTGGAATTCCTACCAGACAGGTGCAAAATGGATTCGTCTGGGTGGCTACTGACAGACACAGTGTGTCAGTCCCAGTAGCTTTTGCTAGGGTAGTCCAAACACTTTTTCTGCTGGAGGTGAGCCATTTGGGTGGGACTGGAGCAGGGGGAGGCATTCTTGCAGGCATTCCAGTGGTCATGAGGACAACGCAAGAGATGATCGTATACAACGTGAGGGAATCCATCTCGGCCCACGATCTGTTAAAACACAACCATACCCTTTTCCCCATGTTATCAAAGGACAGGGACCTTGCCACTGGCCTGCGGATCTTTAAACATTACTTTGGGTTTTGAATTTTTAGGCATGTGTGCAGGTATAAAGCGTCACTGTACTGGGATGGAATTTTCTGTCATTCTGTTCAAGAAATTAAGTACATACAGAGCTTTATTCAAGCAATCTTGCAGAGCTAATCCTGTATTTGCTTTTTTAGCATATCTTTGAGAGTGCGGTGAGCACGCTCTATGATTGCTTGACCAGTTGGGGAGTGAGGGATTCCTGTTATATGTTCAATACCCCACAATGCAAAGAAATCTTTGGTTTGTTTTGACACATATGAGGGTCCATTGCCCGTCTTTACCTGTTTTGGCACACCCATATGTGCAAATGCAGTTAAGAAATGTTTCCAGACATCTTGACTTTTGTCACCAGAGTACGCTGTGGCTGTCATAAATCCTGAAAATGTGTCAATAGAAGCATGAACATATTTCAATTTACCAAATGATAGTACATGTGACATCCATGTGCCAGAGCTGGAGAGACTCGAAGCCTCTGGGATTTACTCCTTCTGAGGTCAAGGGTGTGATCATCTGGCAACCTGGGCAAGAAGCTATAATTGCTCAGGCTTTTTCTGCTGTGACATCAAATTGTTTTTTCAGAGCTTTGGCATTTTGGTGAAAAAAGTCATGTGATAGTTTAGCTTGTTCTAAATGCTGAGGGACTATTACTGGTCCAACCAACAGGTCAACATGTCAGTTCCCCTCTTCTATGGGGCCTGGCAAAGAAGTGTGAGAGCGTATATGCATAATGAAGAATGGGGATTCCCTGTTATGAACAACATACATCAGCTGTTTAAACAAAGAAAACAAAGTTTCGTTAGTAATGTCCTTCAAGTATGAGTATTCCACTCGCTGCACAATTCCCATGATGTATTGGGAGTCTGAAACTATATTTAAGGCACCTGTAAACAGAGAGCCCGAACAACTGCAGACAACTCGACAATTTGTGGTGAACCCTGAATTTTGTGGATGTCTTGTTGCCACTGGTCATCCTTTTGCCAAACTATTACAGCGTTACTTGTTTTCCCAGAACCATCTGTAAAAATGGTTTGGGCATCTTGAAGTGGAACTGGAGACCAATGATTTCTCAGCTTCAAGGGAATTTGGTTAAGCCTCTGTAAAAAAACACAAGCTGGTAAATTGCTCTAGATGCTCTGTGGTTAAAGGCAAATACACATTCTTTGGATCACTGCCAGTGAGTTCCCAGCATCTAGCACAACCCTTATAACATAGCTTAGAAATCATTTCTGTCAGTGTAGTAACTGTTTGAAAACTGGTGAGGTAGAAAAAAACATTCCCACAAACAAAATGCAGTGTTGTTCTGGTATAGCTGGCCTATTAGCCCATAGGGCTGACGAGGTCCCTTTATGATGACAAGTGTCAGTGGTTCGTCTTGGAGGCACCAATGTCCCTTGCTGTGAATTTAATTTCTGTTCCACGATGTGCGGAGCTGCGTTGGCTTCTGGAGTCAGCTGTCGAGGTGATGTCAGGTCTGGATCTCCCTTCCATAAGTCAATCAGTGGGTGTAGTTCATCTGTGGAAATTCCAAGGAGAGATCTAAACCAATTAAGCATTCTCAAAAGCTGCTTTAGGTCATTGAGGGGTTTTACTGATGTGGAGATGGACACACGCTGAGGCTCTGTGATTTTCCAACCCAGGTAATGCCAAGGAGATCCCTGTTGAATTTTCTCTGGAGTCACTTCCAGTCCATGATCTGTGACTGCTTTAATTGTGGCTTTCAGAGCCTGCTGCATCAAGTCTGTGTTAGCTGCACACAGTAAAATATCGTACATGTAGTGGTAAATAAGAACCTCTGGAAATTGCAGGCGGACTGGAGACAGGGCATTTGCTACATACAGCTGACATTCCAGTGATATCGTGCATATGGCTCGCTGGCATTTAGAGATGGCACAGAAAAAGCAAACCTTTCTGCATCTCTGGGATGCAGGGGGATTGTGAAAAAGCAGTCTTTCAAGTCAACTGTAGTTAAAGGCCAGTTCTGTGGCAGCATTGCTGGGGATGGAAGGTCAAGCTGTAATGTTCCCATAGGTTCAATAGCATCATTAATGCTTCTGAGGTCGTGAAGTAGATGCCACCTCCCACTTTGCTTTTGGATCACAAAGACTGGGGAATTCCACGGACTTATGGTTGGAGAAATATGTCCACTTTGAAGCTGTTCTTTTACCAGAATTTGGAGTTGCAGCAGTTTGTCCCTTGGTATAGGCCACTGATGTACCCATATCGGATTGTACGTTTTCCATTTAAGGGCGGGAACATGCTGCATTACAGTGGTCCGTACGATAAATTTGAACTGAGTCCTATCACACATTGTCCCAGGGTGTCTCTGCCCCATAGAGTGACCGAAAGGTTTAAAATGAAAGGTCTTACCTGTTATAGAAGATTGGTTAGGAATGCGAGGACATATGAACATGGCTAAGGCCATGGATGAACTGCTAAAGTATAAGACGCAGTCTGACTAGGCCCGTGAGAAGTCTGAGATAGCAGGGCCGTGAGAAAGCAGCAATGTCCTTGGGCATTCTAAATTGAGCTGAAAAACAGGAGCTTGGCATTACCAAAACAAACACCCTTAACGAGCCACCTGTGTAAACAATGAAAGGCAGTTAAGATGATATCACCACCTAACTGTGTACCAATAAGGAGCCTAATCCCTGTAATATTCATGAGTCTATTATAGAGTGTATATTAAGCTGCTGTCAATCTTCAATAAACGAAGTTCCTGGATTCTTACATTAAGGTGTCCAGAGCTTTCCGTCGCGTCACTTACCGCGTCACTTACCGTTGCTGAACGACCTTCAGGACTGTGGTAGTTTAGTCTAGGCCTTCCTTGGTGACCAGTTTGTAACCAAGGAAGTGCCCAGATTTACCCAGTATTCCCTATGATTTTTACATAAGTCAGGGTATAAGAAGAAAGGAGGAGAGGCCTTTGCCCCTCTTTCCTTCAGGTGGCTTTGAGGTGAAGGTTTCCCTGCTGTTGAGTCTGTCGTGTTGGGGAGTGAGGCCTGGTAAGACCTTGACGACCTTGGGAGACAGAGGTTGCCAGCGGTCATTCCAGCGTGACTTTCTGTTGTCCCAAGGAGAGTAGTAAGATATTCTTTTGCTAATTCTTTTAGTTCCTAGATCTTGGGCTATTGATCGTGTATATTTTATTTTGGTTTTGTTCCTTTTTTTTTTTCCTTCCCCCTTCCCTTTCCCTTTTCCTTTTGAAATTGTATATATGTAGCGGCGGGGTCCTTATATAATAAGGAATAACTATGCTCCTCGTGCGGTGGTGTGGACAAAGAGACTTTATTTCAAAATTCCCGCTCCTTATATCCCTGTATGCCATGTGACTTCTTCAGCCAATACAGTTATATGTGACCGCGCATGCCCTCTTGGGCCCACTGCCCTGGCACATCCCTTGTGCCTTCAGAGGCGCATCCTACACATCCCCTCTCTTAATTATCTAAAGAAGTCACAAAAACAGTGCAAAGCAACAGTGCAAACAACAGTGCAAAACATTCAAAACATTGTAAACTGCCAAACTCGCAGTAACCTAGTACATTGCTTGTTTGGTTCCTTATACTTCTATTGTAAACCTTTTTATAACCTTCTTATAATCCTATAGGGTAGTGCAACTTGGATAATTATTTTATTAACTTAGGGCCTTAGCCCAACTATGTGTAAACCATAACTTTTATTAATCTGAGGGTCTTTTAATAACTGGGATTTCAAACTTTATTTAAGAAACAGGGTAAGCATATCAAAAAACTCAATTCTTCTAAAGTGACCTTGTGGTGTAGGTAATGTGGTTTTGTGAGGTGTTCTGTGTTTTTATATTTGTCCAGTCATACATTCTTTTATTCATTCACTCATCTCACTCACTGACGGCCGTCATCATTCACACACACACATACACACACTGATATTTGTAGATTGCTTGTTACCACATTGGTCATTAATATAAGCTGAAACATAACTCTTTTTAAACTCCTGCGTTATCTGGTTCTTGCAGCTGTGACTGTGTATCTAAGTAGGGCTTTACACACCTGGAGGGGATCCACTTCAGTTCTTTTCCTGTTGCCACGCAAGCGTAACCTCTCCCCCAAGTCATAAGATCTAGAGGTCCTGTCCATTGCCCTGAAATCAAATCTTTTACCATGACTAGTGGCCTGGGAGAGGCAAACGCCTGAGATTTGTGCTGCTTCTCATACCTACTTCTTTCAGCACTGTCACAATTCAAAAAATTGATCACATATGTGGCTTTCCACAAACGTTCTTGCGGACTACATAGCTTCTCCCCCCCTCTTTGTTTTACTAACATCTCTTTCAGTGTACGGTGTGCCCTTTCTACAATTGCTTGTCCGGTAGGTGAGTGTGGGATTCCTGTGACATGTGAGATTCCCCATTCTGATAGGAAATTCCTTACCTTTTCAGAGAGGTATGCTGGTCCGTTATCAGTTTTGATCTGTTTTGGAGTGCCAAGGGTAGCAAAACAGCTTAGCCAGTGTCTTATTACATCCTTGGCTTTCTCACCTGTGTGTGCTGTCGCAGTGATGTACTGTGAGTGTGTGTCTACAGTTACATGTACATATTTCAAGGTGCCAAATTCGGGAATATGTGTAACATCTGTTTGCCAGATCTCATTGGATATTAACCCTCTGGGGTTAACACCTTCTTGGGTTGGCATAGGGGTTATTTTTTGACAGTCTGGACAAGTCAATATGATATCTCGAGCCTGATTAATTGTAATTTTGAATTGTCTCTTTAAAGAGCGTGCATTTTGATGAAAAAATGAATGGGACAATTTTGCTTGCTCAAGGGTCCTGGGTACTGTGTTGAACATTGCTGCCTTGTCAGCTTCCCGGTTCCCTTCAGCTATTGGCCCTGGCATGTCAGTGTGAGACCTGATGTGCATTATGTAAAAATCAAACTTTCTGTGATTGACAAGAACCCAAATAGAACGCATTTCAAACAACAAATGAGGATTAGAAACATCCCGAAGAAATGAACATTCCAGGCGTGAAACTAACCCTGCAGCATAACAAGAATCAGTGACAATATTAACCGGTTGTTCAGAAAACTTTTCCAAGGCAATACGAATGGCAGCTAATTCCAGAACCTGCACAGAGCATTGGTTCATGGTCTGTACCTCCCGTTCCCATTGTCCTGTATCAGGATTTGCCCAAGTCACTGCAGCCTTCTGTGATCGCCCAGATGCATCTGTAAAGGCTGTGAGGCCTTTTACCGGCTCAGTTTTACATCTGGTTGTGGTCCTTAAAGGTAAATTGTTGATTTCTGCCCAAAGTCTGTGCTTAGGGAGATTAACTGAAATGTCACCATCAAAACCTGCTAAGGCAGCTTGGAACTCGGCGTCCTCAGCCAGCATCCAAGCTAAATTGTCCTTCGTGGCTGGAATGTAGATGACAGCTGGATCCCTTCCGTCGAGTTCTTGTAATCGTCCTCTGCCTTTAATAACAAGCTTAGCAAACATTTCATTAATCGACCATACAGTTTTAGCTGGTGTGTGGGGCAGAAACAGCCACTCTAGAACCAGCAGTGGGTCCTTTTCAGTCTGGTCCCACTGAAACAAGACTGCAAATGGCTGGTACCTGCTGGGAATTAAGGCCAGGCAGATTTGCAGTTCAGGATCTCTCCTTCTGCTTTGCCTAGTTTCTATTGCCTTGGCACAAATGTCTAACGCCTGTTTGGCTTCTGCTGTCAGAGCCTTGTTAGACGTTAGATCAGAGTCCCCTTTTAGTAACACAAAGAGAGGGTGTAGCTCCTCTGTGGTTAAGCCTAGAATAGGCCTTAACCAATTAATAGCTCCCAGGAGTTTTTGCAACTCATGTAAGGTTAGGGTGTCCTTTACCTCGAGCTGCAGCGGCTGTGGGGAAATCTGTTGTTGTGTGATTCTCCATCCAAGGTAACTCCAGGGCTGCGATCGCTGGATTTTCTCTGTAGCAACCTGCAACCCTGCTTCTTGGACAGCATCAATCAGAGCAGTAACAACAATTTGCAGTTCATTTTCTGTGGCCATGCTTATTAAAATATCATCCATGTACTGGTAAATTATTGCAGAGGGAAAACGCTTTCTGATGGGTTGAATAGCATTTGCAACTACTGTTTGACAAATGGTGGGACTGTTTTTCATCCCCTGAGGGAGGACAACCCAGTGATACCTTTGCATAGGCTCTGAGTTGTTTAATGCCGGGATGGAAAATGCAAATCTCGGGGCATCCTCGGGGTGCAGAAAAATGGTAAAAAAACAGTCCTTCAAATCAATTATTGTTAGTGGCCAGTTCGCTGGGAGCATAGCAGGTGAGGGTAACCCTGGTTGCAATGCCCCCATAGACTCAATGACTGAGTTTACTGCTCTGAGGTCCTGAATCATTCTCCACTTGCCAGTCTTTTTGGGGATACAAAACACAGGGGTGTTCCAGACACTGGTTGTCGGCACAATGTGTCCTGCTTCTAATTGTTCCTTTACAAGCATTTTTAAATGTTCAAGCCGTTCCCTTTTCATGGGCCACTGATCTACCCAGACCGGCTGGTCAGTTTTCCAGACTAGCTTAATCGGTGCTTGGAACGGCTGACCAACGGCCCCTATTGAAAAACCTGGCTGCTTGCAGGAGGAATTTGCATTACTGTGCCGAATTGTCCAAGAACATCCCGTCCCCACAAAGAGCAAGGGATTGGAGCTATGAACGGAGCTACCTTTGCTAATTGTCCCTCTGGTCCCAAGACAGTGAGTATTTGAGCACTCTGTCTGGGCCTTTGTGTGCCTCCCACCCCTTGAATGGTTGCAGCTGGGCAAACAGTAGGCCAGTCAAGTGGCCATTCTGAGTCTTTTATTATGGAAACATCAGCCCCAGAATCTGCAAGGCCTGTAAATCGGTGCCCATTAACCTGGCACGTCAGCAGCGGCTGTGAGGCTGTAATGGCTGCTGCCCAGTGAACCTGTGGGTGTCCCGTGCTACCAAAGGCCCCTGAACCCCGCTCCCTCCCCCCCTCCCCTGCAGGCGAGGCACTGTAGAAGGGGATTAATTGAGCAATCTTTTGTCCTTTTGGGATGAAACAGGGGGGTGAAGGGGTCCATGCCATTATCAGAATCTCGCTATGAGAATCTGAATCTATTACACCTGGCAGCACAAACAAACCCATTCTGGTGGTGGAGGGTCTTCCAATCAGCAGTGCATGCACCCCTGGGCTAAGGGGACCCCAACGTCCAGTCGGGATTAGCACTACCTCAGTGGAAGTTATGAAGACTGTGTCCCTGTTGGATAAGTCCAGCCCAGCGCTGCCTGGGGTGGCGGGGCACAGAGCGCTGGCTGTTGTGGGGGGGCACAAATCGCCAGTCTGCTCTGTTGTGTCGCATGTGTTTGTTGTATCGGGGCGTGCGACAGCGCCCCTCTCCTCCCGTTTTTTGGCACCCTTTTTGCTTTGGATTGTTTTCGAGGTGCCACTACTAGAGGTTTCTGAGGGCAGTCCCTTTGGAAGTGGTCGGGGGCCCCACAAATGTAGCAACCATCCCTGGGTCTGGCCCTTTGCTGTGTTCTTAATTGAGCACTCAGTGCTACTGCCAGTAAATCAGTTTGGTGTGTGAAGGAACCAACCTCTTGGCAGGCACGAACTAATTCTGAGATGCTGCACGTTTCCCTTTTAGGAAGGGTTTGCAAAACTCTCTTACAATCAACATTAGCATTTTCGAAAGCCAGTCTTCTGCTAAGGATTTCTCTGGCTTCCTCATTCTCAATCTGCCTATCTAGGGCAGATTGCAGCCGATCTAGGAACTGTGAATAAGGTTCCGTTGGGCCCTGCATTACCTTTGTGAACGACAGGTTTGTGTCTTTATCTGATGTGGGTAGTTTTCTCATTGCCCGCATGGCATGTTTTGCTATGACTTCATATGTTTCTCTATTGTACCCGGTTTGTGCATCTATGGAACGGTAGTTACCATCCCCTGTGAGCTGGTGTGCAGTTACTCCTGCTTGTGGGTCATTAGCATAAGTGGAACAGATTTCTCTGAAATCGTTCAACCATACATTATACTGTGTATTAGTGAGGCTTATTTTTAACAGGGTTTTCCAGTTGTGTGGCATGAAAATGTACGTGGTGCTCAGTGTTTCTAAGAACGCAAGTGTGTTAGGGGAAGATACACCAGTTTCTCTCATTAACTGTCTTAGTTCTTTGGTTAGTTCATGTGGCAATGGCTGAAACCTGCGGCTTTGGCGTGGCCCGATAATTACTGGACATGCTTGTATAACTTGTAAGTCCCCAGTTCGCAATGCTTCCTCTCTGCATAAAGCCCATCTATCAATCGAACCTTCTCGGTACGTTGCTTCCTCCCCTCCCGGCAAAGCTATCCCGAAATCCCCCTCCTCCTCCTCCCCCCATTCCTCCCATCCCTCCCCCCTTGCAGCTTCTGCGAAAGCGGCTGCCTGTGGGTGGGTGGTGGTGGTGGGGGTGTACGGCGCGGGGGCGGGGAAGGGCGGGTTGTTGTCCGTTCTGCGTGGCGGGCGAGATGGCGGTGCCCGCCCCTGGGCGCGTGGTCGGCGATCATCCGCGGTATGGGTTGGCAAGTAATCTGGGCTAGCCCCCCCATTCCCTTCACGGGACCCCCTGCGGCTGTCCCACGGACTGGGACCTCGCATCTGGGGCCCTGCTCCTTCCCGCCGACCCGTGTCCCTTGGGCTCCCGGTTCCCTTCCCCGTAGTGGAATTGTGAACGGCTCCACCCCCTCCTCCCGCCGAGCTTTGTGTGTTTAAACTGCGGCGCGTAAAAGTTGGGCTGCTGCTTGCAGCATGAGTGGGGGTGTGTGAGTTTGTCGTTCTTTGGTGGGCTCTGCTTAAGGCAGTCATTATAGCTTGCCAGGCTGGGTAAGCATTGTTTGCTTGGGAGTCTCCTCCCTGAGCCCTGAGTTTGATGAGGTTCCCTATTTTGTCCCAAATTTGTATGTGGAGGGCTTCAACCAGAGGCAGTTCTGGTACGGCTGCTTTAATGAGCCGTACCAACTCTGTTAATTCAGCCCTTGTAACCTGTACATAATAAGGCTTCAGCAGTGTGGCTAGCGCGTCTGTGTCCTGTGAGAGTTCGGTGGGGAAAAAGTTTCCCATGTTACCTTTGAGTCTCGGCGCTGCTAGCGTGCGCTGCTGAAGAGGGTCTGTCGGTTTGTTGATTTGTGTTGGCTCTCTGTCGGCTGGGCTGTGGCGTCCCGTCGGCGGCGGCTGGTGTCCCGGTGCAGGCGGCAAGCGGCGAGCGCAGGGCAGCGTCAGGCACGGGGCAGCTGTAGCGACGGGCGCGGGCTGGCTGCAGAAGTGGCGGCTTGGGGCTGCAGGCGATCGGCGTGTGCGCGGCTGCAAAAGCGGCGAACGGCGGCGGCGGCGCTGGCGGCGGCGTCTCAGTCACGCGGCGGCGGCTCTGCGCGGGTCCGGGTCCGGCTCCGTCTCCGGCGAGGACGGCGTTCGCGGCGGCGGCAGTTCGGCGCGGCGGCGGCTCCTGGGCTCCCGCAGTTCGCTTGGCGGTGCGGGGGTCGGGGCGCGCTGTATCAGGAAGGCGCGGCGCGGCACCTTCGGTAAAGCCCGCGCGGTTTGAACGCGGCGCGGGGGCTTTTTTTTTTTTTTTTTGCGGCAGTGCTTTTAAGCACGCCCGCAGGGTCAGTCAGCGGTGGCAAGCAGGCGGGGAGCCGCGACAGTTTCTGCTGGACAGAGAAACTGGAACGGGGCTCCGCGGGGGTCAGCGGTGGCTGGGGGTGTCGAGATGCGGCAAAACCGCTTCTCGCACGTGGTCCGGCCGGTGCTGTCGGCAGCGGCAAACCGCTTTTACCCGGAGACCGACGCACAGGGGACCAACAGGCTTTTCCTTGACGATCTTAGGGTGCTCCGCGGCCCGGGTCTCCGAGCTGCAGGCACGGTCTCGCCCAAGGAGCAGTCTTAAACGTGCGGGATGCCTCCCAGCTGGACTCACCGCTTGTGATGTTGCGTTTGACCCTCTCCGCTCTCTCCGGTGGCTGCTTTGACCTCTCGGTTTCTTCTTCTTCTTTCTTCTCTTCTTCTCTTGTGCACTATTTCTAATATTTTTGGAGCTCCTAAACTAACTGTCCGTTTCTTAGACGCCACTAAGACCACGGAATTATTGACGTCAAGGTTTTTTGTGGTAAAGACTCCCGTCTCTGCAAAATCGAGACGATCCCGGAATCACCAGCTAATTTCTTGATACAAGATAGATATAATTGCTTAATATAAGCTAAAATGTCCCTTTCGGGTTGCCATTTGTAGCGGCGGGGTCCTTATATAATAAGGAATAACTATGCTCCTCGTGCGGTGGTGTGGACAAAGAGACTTTATTTCAAAATTCCCGCTCCTTATATCCCTGTATGCCATGTGACTTCTTCAGCCAATAGAGTTATATGTGACCGCGCATGCCCTCTTGGGCCCACTGCCCTGGCACATCCCTTGTACCTTCAGAGGCGCATCCTACATATATATGTTTCAATTGTATATGAATGTAATATAAGTGTAAATATATTTATATATATATTGCTTTAACTGTGTCTCTCTCGTTTCGGTTCTCGTTTTATTTTTTTCCCTCTTCTCCCTTGGGTTTGGAGGGGGGAGTTCTTGTGGTGAGGTTTGAAGACTTGACAGGGAGCCAGCTTCAAACCATATCAAGGACCTGTAATAACCACAGGATGTAGGCTCTGCTGAGGCAAGACCACTCCAGTCACCCCTTTGATACTTGCATTCAGCGAGACAAGTGGTCACATGGTCGGCCATTGTTGCGCGGAGATCATGGTTCCTGTGTCAGTGAGCCCTCTGAGAGAAACACTTTCTTTGTGAACAGAGTGAAAAACTGAGCATCGGAGAATTGGCCAATCTGTGGACAAAGTCTGTGACCAATTAATAAAGTTTCCGGGGACCAGCTCGTCTCCCGTGGAGCCAAAGCCTTGGTCTCCCCTTTGTCTGTTACTCCAGCCTGGGGGTGCACATGGATTAAGATCAATTGCACAATCCACATTTCTTTGCCGATAAAGGCAGGCGGTGAGGGGGTCCAAAGCATTACTTTAATTTCTCCTGTAAAATCTGAATCTATGACCCTGGGTAATACGAAAACTCCGCATGCAGAGGTCGAGGAGCAACCAATTAAGAGAGCATTGCATCCATTTCCTGGTGGTCCCTGTATCCCTGTGGAAACAATCTGTACCTTTGAATTAAGTAGGATTACAGTTGCTACTGGCACCAAGTCGACTCTGGCACTGCCTGAGGTGCAGGGGTGCAGGGAGGGGATGGATACTAGGTGCTGAGGTTGGTTGCAGGAACCTTTTTTGTCATTACACTGTTCCCTCTGGAAGTTTCCCGACACCCCTCTCCTGTTTCCTCTTGGCAGCAGCGGCTGCCCTTCCTTGGTAAACCTAGAGTGACAATCTCTTGCAAAATGTGAACCCTTTCTGCAGTGGTGACAGACAGGTGGTTGATTTGACTGCCTCTTTCCCGGGCAATACTTCCTTATGGGACCGGGTTGCTCACAGCCAAAGCAGTGCTTCTGTGGTTGCAGGGCAAGGGACTCTTGCGCTGTGACCAAAGCCTCTGTTAGGGAAGCAGTTGCGTGAGCCTATGTCCCGACATTATTGCAAGCCTGCAGCATTTCTGCTAATGTGGGATCCCGCATAGCCCGCAGGATTTTTTGGCAGTCAGCATTCGCCTGTTCTATAGCAAGTTTCTGAAACAGGGCATCCTGTGCAACTTTGTTTTCAATCTCTTTGTTAATCGCATCTCTTAGCCTGTCTGCAAACTGAAAAAAAGGTTCCTGTGGTCCCTGGTGAAGGAGGGGGACTGCAGCACTGCCTTAGAGATTTTATGAAAGGTTTGCAGTGCTAAGTCTTTTGCAAGGTTCAAATCACAGAGTGCTATCCTTGCCTGGGCAGCATAGAGTCCCTCGCCAAGCAGTTTGTTCAGCGTGTTCATTATAGGAGTCCTATTTATAGCTAAAGTCTCCTCTGCAACTTTTTTGCTCAGGTTTTTCCACTCCGTTTCAAATAAGGTGTACTGCATAGTGGTTAGTGTCATTCTAGCGATGGAGGAACAGTCGTGAGGGGTTGGGGTAAAAGCACTAAAGAGATTGTCCAGTATACGCATTGTAAACGGGGCTTCTAAGCCATACTCTGTGACGGATTTTTTCAAGTCTCTTAAGATTGGATACAGGATAGGCTCCCATCGCCAAGGTCTGTTTGTTTGCATGTAAACATGTCAATGCTTTTAACATGTCAATGTCCCCAGACGCCGCAGCCTCCCGCCGTAAGCCCTCCCACCGTATCCTGGGGTCAGGGGGGTCTGTTTCTTCGGGGTTGAGTAAGTCTGGTTCCCAGCAATTTTCCTCCGATACGGAACTAGTCATTCCCGGAACGTTTGGAAAATTTCCGGTACTGCACTTTTGAGAAGCCCCCCGCACAGGCGTACTAGCACTATTGCGAAATTCTCTTTCCCCAGGCAGTTCGGAAGGGATTTCAGCTAATGACGGGGACACAGGTGTGGGGATTTCGTCTTCTGGGGGGCCCGCGGAGGTATGCATGCATTTGGGGTGTTTCGAGGGGGGTTTGCTCTGCAGCTACTCAATCTCTCAAGGTCTCGTATAAAATTTGTCATGGCTTTAAAACTTTTGCAGCTTTTTCATTTCCCTGTGTTGCCTCTCCCATAGTCACACTCCCACTCTGTCCCATAAAGTATCGTCCAAAAAATTAGTTATATTCAGTTCTGTGAAGTTATGTTGAACCCAGAGCAACAGGCTTTGTAAAGACGATTTGTCCAATGTCTTTCTGTGCTGATTAAATAACCATGATTCTACTTGGTGAATATATTTGTCCCCATGTTCCCCTACTTTTAACCTTACAAAGTCTTAAAAAAAATAATTACCAGATTCGTGGTCAGCTTGCTTCAGAGGTCCAGCCGCTGAGGACAAGTTTCCGTGTGCATCTTCCGTTTTCTTTAAGCCCTGACCACACACTCACCCACCGACACAAGGAGAACTGCTTTCCTTGTTCCAACCAGTCATTAACCGACAAACTTCTAAATATTAGAAGGGTCCGTGCCCCATGATCGTGGCGACATTAGTGGGGATCAAAAACTTTTGGCATTTGGCGGCGTATATGGTTATTCCATTTATGGATCACTTCTTAAAGATGGACACCATGGTTTCAATAGTTGTGGTTGCGCTTAAGTTTGTAAATTGGTACCAGTGGCTGAAAAATTCTGACCCTGTAGTTCTCTTTTGGAATATATATGCATGGATGCATTACTACCACAACCCAGGTTCCTATTTTTAGAGTTTTACTGATAATAGTACCTATTTTGCAGGAGGAATGCAGGCAAATGCTTTTTCCCAACCCTTCCCCCACTTCTCATATGGTCCTATCACAGTAGCTTCTGAAGGGTCGATTTTTCCCCTGGATGTTAAAGATATTCTGTTCTTGATGATGTTTTTTATGTGTTTGTTCAGTGTGGCCTACCAAGCATTTTAGAGACAGGGTGAGGTTGTCTTTGGTAACCCCAGACACTAGGGACCGCACCCAGGAACCTGTCCAACAGCCTTCCACTGTGCAACAACCTGCCACTGTGCTACAGCCTACACGGTCCAACCACCTACCACTGCCCAATCACCTGCCACGACCCAACAACGTACCCTAGACATAAATCACCCTGATTGGATGGGAGTATGGGAGGAGATAGGCCAGGTGCTGAAGGAATACTCTCCCCTGATTGTTTGGAAGCTCTCCTTTGACCAAACACAGATCCCCTGTAAGGTTGCCTGTGGGGAATCTCGGCTGGTCCGAGACCCCTAATGAAAGTTGACTGAGAATGGAGGCCTTGGTCCTGGCAACATGCACCCTGAGAAGAGGAGAAAAACATCAGGAGAACAAGAACACTGTTCCCATGAGAATAGAGACTCATTTTGAACAGAGTGACTGAGAAAAATATAAACATCAAAGGAAAACAAGGACAGATGTGTAGAGATGTTGTGAGAAAGTAGAACTAAGAAAGTCCAACTAAAATCTACCTATTAGCTGTGAGAATTGTAGTTTGTGTATTTGAGTTGACCTATCTGTGTGGTATACGTGTGCCTGAAGAGCTGTATTTAAGAGGTTGTAAACTGCAGCTCGTGGCTGCTGTTGCTTCCTTTTTCTTTCCAATAAACTTTCTTGCTGAATATTATGTCGTAGTCCGTCCCGACAACGACAGTTGCCGAGTGCCTGAAAGAACATCGGTCCATAAATTCCAGACATGGACAGTTCATAGCAATGTGCTGGACCTTAGCCCATGCTTACGGGACCATAGTATGGACTGGGCAACACCACCTACAGTCAGAAGGGAAAGATAGTGGAGTAGAGAAACCAATAGACATCACAAGTGCTCAGTCCCCAGTCACGCCAGAAGGGAAGTCACAGTCAGCAGAAGTGACCCCAGTGCAGAGGAAGAAGTATAAAGCCAAGTCAATACACCCAGTTAACGAGGACGGGGAACCAGGGTCTTCACAACCAGTGGAGGAACCAGAGCCTGAGGAACCCAATCCCTGTCATATGACCAACTCTGCAATATGCGGAACAACGTTACTCGATGCCAAGACGAACCCATTTTGACCTGGTTGATTCGAGTGTGGAACCTTATGGGTGAAGGTTTACCACTTGATGGCAATGAAACAAGGTATTTGGGATCCCTGGTCCAGGATGTGGGTATTGAGCAAGCATTTGTGAGGGAGTCAAAACCCCTTTCTCTCTGGGAGCGACTTCTAAAACAGGCAAAACTGTTATCGGCTTCTGCTCTGACAGCAGAGGAAATTTTACATGCACAGTATACTCAACCTGAACCTCTGTTATCCGCTCCGCTACACACGGTGCCAGAGCAACAGGCACACCGCCCAGAGACAAATGTGGATTCCTTTATTTTGGAGGACTGTAAATTGGCTGCTTCAAAGTGCGAGGATGTTGAGCTTTTGAACGCTATGCCAGTACTTTATAGGTCACACCGTCCACCTCAATTTGAATGTCTTCCCTATGAAGTTGTAAAAGAGATTAGTAAATCCATCAAAGAGTATGGATCGCAGTCATCGTATACACTAGAGTTGGTTGCAGCTATCGGAGATTCTCACGTTATGACCCCGTCTGACTGGAAAGGCTTTTTATGTTGAATCTTGTCCACCGCGCAATTTACTGTGTGGATTACTGAATATCGTGAACTGGTCAATGCTCAAGTTAGGGACAATGTTGCGAATGGGACGGCTATCAGCTGTGATGAGCTAATGGGCGAGGGGCAATATCTTACCACAACGACACAGATAATGTTGCCACGACTTGTTTTCACTCAAGTTACTGATCTGACCATGAAAACCCTTAGAAAAGTCCCAGACGCCAAAAACTGAGAGCCATCTTTTGCAGATGTTAAACAGAGCCCACAGGAACCTTACGTGTCATTTGTCGATTGATTGCAGACTGCAATTTCGAGGTAGATAGATAATGATGCAGCAACATACGTTTTACTTTTTCGACTAGCAATTGACAATGCAAATACAGACTGTCAAAGAGTTTTGGTGCCTTTAAGAAATCAGACTAAGTCAGTTGCCAAACTTATTACAGCTTGCCAGCATATCGATACGGAATCCTTCAAAGCTTCTTTGCTAGCAACTGCATTAGCTGAACAGACGGTTGTAGCCCGCACTGCTATTCGCTGTTATCAGTGTAATCGAGGAGGACATATTAAAAGAGACTGCCCCTTGTGGAATAAAAAGGGCAATATTCCCCCACACACACCCGTGTCTGAAATGTGGCAGAGGATTTCATTGGGCAAATCAATGCCAATCCAAATTTGCTAATGACGGCAAACACCTTTTGGGAAACTTGAAATGAGGCGGGTGGTCTGGAGCCCCAAAACAAAACTGGGTCCCACCTGTCAAGAATCACAACAGAGCATGGAACTTCATGTCTCACAGCCCTCAGACAAACAGGGCATACGCAACCTCCAACCTGCCACCTCAGGAAGCATCGGGCTGGATTTGGCCCTCGCCACAGGAATAAACATACCAGATGATGACAGTTAATCACGCAAGTGGATTCAAAGCAGGATTTTTCTCAGAGACCACTGTGCAACAACCACGGCTCAAACTAGCCTACCATCCTGTTATATGAGAAGGATAGTGAAAGATTTGCTTTTTCTGTTCCCAGTGTTAATTATAGCATTTCTATACAACGATATCAATGGGTTGCATTGCCTCAGGGGATGATGAATAGCCCTACGATCTGCCAGTTAGTCGTTGATTCTGCATTACAACCAGCAAGACAGCAGTTTCCGAAAGCCCACATATATCACTATATGGATGATATCTTAATAGCAGCAGCTAATTCAGTGATGGTTGAGCAAATTTTCATGGTGATACAACAATCCCTGTGAATTTATGGCTTACAGATAGAGCTGGAAAATGTACAAAGAGAAACTCCATGGAAGTATTTAGGCTGAAAAGTTTTTGAAACTACAATATTTTCCTGTTCTATAAAATTACACACTAATGTCAAAACGCTCAATAATTTACAAAAATTGCTAGGGACCATTAACTGGATTTGACCAATGTTTAGTGTTACTACAGAAGAATTATCCCCTCTTTTTGATATGCTGAAGGGTGACCCTGATTTATCATCTCTGCACTGAAACAAGCCAACAAGCTCTGCAACTGGTCATTTGAAAAATTCACACGGTTTTTGCAGGTTTTCGATGTCTGAATGTCCCAATTGCTTTATTTGTAATTTATAGTTGTTTTTTTTTTTCTTTTTTCAACCCTGTGCCCTAATAGGACAATGGGTTACAGAGGAACAACAAGTCATAATTTCAGAGTGGGGTTTTTTTTGTCACACGTGTTTCCTAAAACATTAACTACAACTGTGGATATGCTAAATTCTCTGGTACACAAAGCACATCAGTGATGCCAGGTTCTGGTTGGCATGGACCCAGCTGTAATTTATCTGCCTTTCAAGAAAGATGTTTTTCATTATTTACTTTTGCAATGTTTATCTTTGCAGACTGCCTTTGCTGACTTTTTAGGAGAAATTGTCTTTCAACTCCCGAGACACAGGTTTCTACAGTCATTATTCGAATTACCCTTTCAGCCACAAGATCTCTGTTCCAGGACACACATAGCTAATGCCATCACTGCTTTTATTGACGGTTCGGGTAAGACAGGAAAGGGTGCTGTTGTATGGAAGTCTGATAGTCACTCTCCCTGGCAGTCAGCAGTGATTACCGTTTCTGCACCAACACAGATTGATGAGTTTTCTGCTGCTATAAAAGCATTTGAGTTATTCAGTGACCAAGCTTTAAATATTGTTTGTGACTCTCAATATGTCATTGGTATTATAGCTCAGATTGGAGACTCTTTCATCACAGAATCCTTTAACAAGCTGTTATTCAAATGCTTTATTTTGTTTGTTATATTTGTTCTCATACCAACTTGCCAGGACCAATCGTAGAAGGTAATTCAGTGGCAGATAAGTTAACCATGCCAGCTGTGGTACCAAATCTGTTTTGATCGGGCACGTCTGTCTCATTCCTTTTATCATCAAAACGCCTTGTCCTTACAGAAATTTTTCGTTTAACAAGAATGCAGGCACGGGATATCATTTGTGCGTGTCCTAATTGTCAGATATTTGCCTTATTACCCACAGTTGGAGGAGTTAATCCCCGAGGCCTTTCAAGCAACAAACTTGGCAATCTGATGTTACATATGTGCCTTCATTTGGGACCCTTAAATACTTACATGTTACAACTGATACTTTTTCTGGTTACATTTAGGCATCTGCTAGAACAGGTGAAAAAACTAAAGATGCTCGAAGCCACTGGTTTGCTGCTTTTGCAGTCATGGGTGTATCAAAATCTATCAAAACAGGCAATGGCTCTGCCTACACTGCTGCTTCAACACTGCTTTTTTTGCAGGACTGGGGAGTCACTCGTTACTGGTATCCCTCATGTTTCCATGGGTCAAGCTATTGTGGAACATACTCATCACACTCTGAAAGCGATGCTGGAAAAACAAAAAAGAGGGGAAACCTCTACCTCAGTGCATGATCCAGTACAAAAACCCTGTATGTTTTAAATTTTTTGAATATGCAGGAGATGCATGTTTAGATGCCTTAGAATTTGCTATCATGTGGTCAGACGATAGGAAGCCCCAGCATACAATCAACTGCCAGAGGAAGAAACACACTATGCCCTTTTTACTGACAGTTCCTGTCACGTTATAGGGATGAAACGTAAATGGAAAGCAGCTGTATGGAGCCCCACACAACGAGTTGCAGAAGCTACCGAAGGAGAAGGGAAATCGAGCCAATTCACGGAGCTCAAAGCTGTCCAGTTGGTGTTGGACATTGATGAATGGGAGAAGTGGCCAAAGCTTTACCTCTACACTGACTCATGGATGGTGGCCAATGCTCTGTGGGGGTGGTTGGACAGATGGAAGAAGGCCAATTGGAAATGTAGAGGGAAACCCATCTGGGTCGCTGGTATGTGGCAAGACATTGCTACCTGGGTAGAGAAACTGATTGTGAGAGTCTGCCACGTAGATGCCCATGTGCCCAAAAATCAAGCCAATGAGGAGCATCGCAGCAATAAACAGGCAGACTGAGCTGCACTAGTCAAGGTATCACAAGTGGATCTGGACTGACAGCACAAAAGAGAGTTGTTCCTAGCACGATGGGCCCAAGATGCCTCAGACCATCAGGGCAGAGATACCACCTATAGATGGGCATGAGACCGAGGGGTGGACTTAATCATGGACACTATTTCCCAGATTATCCATGACTGTGAGACATGCGCTGCTGTTAAACAGGCTAAGAGACTGAAGCCCCTGTGGTATGGTGGACATTGGAGGAAGTATAGGTATGAGGAAGTCTGATAGGTTGACGATATCACACTGCCACAAACCCGCCAAGCGCTATGTGCTCACCATGGTGGAAGCAACCACTGGATGGCTGGAGACGCATCCAGTGCCCCACGCCACTGCCCGAAATACCATCCTGGGTCTTGAAAAGCAAGTCCTGTGGCGACACGGCACCCCAGAGCGAATTGAGTCAGATAATGGGACCCATTTCAAGAACAGTTTAGTTAGCACCCGGGCGAAGGAGCATGGCATTGAGTGGGTGTATCACATCCCATACCATGCAGCAACCGCGGGGAAGGTTGAACGGTGTAATGGACTGTTGAAAATCACCCTGAAGACGTTGGGTGGAGGGACTTTCAAGCACTGGGATCAGCACTTAGCAAAGGCTACATGGTTAGTCAACACTAGAGGCTCCATCAGTCGAGCTGGTCCTGCCCAATGAGAGTCCCTTCACACTGTAGATGGAGACAAAGTCCCAGTGATTCACATGGAGGGGTATGTTAGGTAAAACAGTTTGGATTAATCCTGCCTCGAGCAAAGGTAAACCCATTTGTGGCATTGTTTTTGCCCAAGGACCCAGTTGCACATGGTGAGTGATGCAGGAAGATGGAGAAACCCGGTGTATACCTCAAGGGGATCTTATCTTCGGGTGAACTGACCATAACTCTGCACTTGTGTCTGTATTTGTATCTACATATTTGTGAATGTGTATATAGGTAGAATAATGCATGTAAATATGAAGTTCAAAGGTTTAATTTGATATAGTGTGGTGGCATGGGAAAAAAAACTTAGGGGTCAATAATGTCATAGGTTTACTTGTTCCAAAAAACGAAGCATGGAATTTTTCTTTCCCCTGCATCGCTGTAAGGGGGGGATGTTGAACGGGGGAGGGTGGTTTTTGCCTAGGGTAATTGATACACACAAAGGAACTAACCAACAGATCCACATTCCAAGTTGATGGCCCTCCGAAGACTGTGGGGAGGGGTGAGTAGTTTTTTTTTTTTCTCCCCTCAGAAACGGGAGGCACTTCACTTTTGCCCTAGTTCAAGCAAGGTGTGTGTTGGAGGGGTCTGAGGTTCACATTGTTTTTTGGCCTGGTCATCTGACTGTTTTCGGGCCCTGGTTTGCCTCTGCTTTCCTGTGCCCTGTTCTGTCCCCAGCCCAGACCTGATCGGACTTCGTTGGAACACCTTGACCCATCTACAGAGGTGTAAGAGGCATGTCCCAGTGGCAGGGGAACCAAGGGACATGCGCAGGGACAGACAACCCCATTGGTTAGAAGATTACATGGTTTTAGGGGATAAAAGGGAGCACAAAATTCAAATAAAGTCTCTTTGATTTCCACCTCACAAAGAGCAGACTGCATTTCTTTATTATATAAAGACCGTGACCCTACAAGTGGCACACCCGAACTTGGGACTTGAAACCTACATTAGGCGAGTTTAGCATATCCTGAATCAGGCAAAAAAACCCGGTAATTCCGTTTATTGTCTCAATTGTCTGGAGATGGGAATTTTCACTGAAAAACCTTAGACGTCTGTAAAACCGTTGTCTCAGTCACATATGAGAAATGGAAAGTTAATTTAGTGAGCTCAAAAATGTTAGGGAAAAGTGCACAGGAACAAAGAAGAAAGAAGAAAAGAAGAAGAAGAAACGGAATGATGGGGGACGAAGAGAGGAACCGGGGACCACGCAGGCAGAAGCGGGCAGTGAAACAGCGAAGCTGAGTTACCAACACTGCAACCCCCAACCCCCACAGAGGGGAGCTCGGAACTGCTCTATTTATCTCATGAGCCACCGCTGGGCGCTCTGCAGCTAAAAAGCAACAGAGACCCATGCAGAGGCAGCTAAACCGCCCCGTGCCACCTCCTCGAACGCCCTGGGGACCCCAGGACCCCGCGTGCCGACCCGCCACCCCTCCCCCCGTGGATGCCACAGTTTGCAAGCATGGGGAAATGGCCAAACCACGCACGTGCCACCGTCCGCCCCCCCTTCCCTTCCCACCACTGCGGGAGCCGCCGCAGGGACCCCGTGCCTGGACCGCCACCTCCACTGGCACCGCACCACGCTTAAAAGCCGTGCGGGACCCGCCAAAGCCAGAACCCTGACCCCCCACAGTGCCCAGCGTACCGAGAGACCCCAGGAACCGCCTTCTGCCGATCCGTGCCTGCCTGTAGCGACAGCGCAATGCCTCCATGCTGAGGAGAAACCCACCAGAAGCGACACAAACCCTGAAGGAACCTTTCGCCACTTCTCTGCCAGAGCCCCTCCCCCTCACCCCCCCCCCCCCCCCCCCCAGGGAACCGACCTCACTGGGGCTGCAAGGGGGGAGGTTAAGAGGGATGAAAAGGAGGGACCAGAGATGGTTCCACCGAGAGGGAGCGAGGAGGCAAATGGGGGAAGGTCAGTTAACAAGTGGGAACAATGTCGGGATGAGGCATTTTGAGTGGGAGGTTTGAAGGACATTCAGACATGCTCAATCGATTTTAGTCAACGTCAGTCCCTCAATTCCAGCCTCTGTCATATGAAGCTACAAAGAAATTGAGGCAGTCGGTAAGAGATGCTGGCGTGTCCTTAATCAATACTTTCAAGTATTTGGAGACATTGAGTTCCATCTGTTTTTTCACCCCACATGACTGGAAGAACCTAATGAAACTAGTTCTTAATAACACCCAATACACAGTCTGGTTAACTGACTATTGGGAGAATTGTGCTATGTATACAATCAACACCCAAGCAGGCATAACAACAAACCAATTAACCGGAGAGGGAAATTACAACACGGTAGATGCCCAATCAACCTATCCCCGGGAAGTGTACAATGTAATAGCCAAACAGACCCTGAAAACTGTGAAAAACCTTTCCACTACAGACCAAGATAGCAACCTGTCCTCCACACAAGTGTTACAAGGTTGTACTGAACCGAATTCACAATGCTTAGATCGGTTGCAATCTACTTTAAACAAGCAAGTTGAGTACAATAAAGCCAGAGAGATACTGTATAAGCAATTGGTTTTTGAAAAGGTGAACACAGGCTGTAAAAGAGCTTTGCAGGTCCTTCCGGAAGGGGAGAACTACAGCACTGCTGAGCTGGTTCGACCCTACCAAAGAGTTGCCTCTGTGGAGCACCAGTCTGCCCCTTTAACTGCAGCCCTAAGTGCCCGGTTAGGAGTGCAAGAAGAGGCCAGACCTAGAGCGAGTTGTGTTAGATGTGGTGACCCTGACCACTTTCAAAGGGACTGCCCTTGGAGACCCTTAGCAGCAACATCCCACAAGTACCTAAACAGCAGGGAATGGACTGAGTTGTACCAAGGGTGCCATGGGCAGGGCAAGGGTCGCACCATGAGCATCGCACTGCTTGCTGTTGTGCTGCTCGTCATCCTCCTCTTTGCCACCCGCTTTCACGAGCAAGAGAGGAAGCAGCTTGAGGCAAGCCACAATGTACCAACAACCAACCCCATAAATACCCCTGCATTCTGCACCCTCAAGAAAGGTGAAAGGTGGAGAATGCTGCAAATGTTAAAAGCAGTAAATGCAGTCATAGAGTCTACAGAAGCATCGCAGCCTGGACTTGCCTCACCTGCTATGCTCCCAACAGTGGCCACCACTAATCATTGACTTAAAAAGTTGCCTTTTTGTCACCTCCCTACACCCTGAGAATGCACCAAGGCTTGCTTTTTCCATCCCGGTCTTGAACAATGCACAGTCCATGCAAAGTTATTGCTGGGTTGTCCTTCCTCAGGGAATGCAAAATAGCCGAACGAGAAATCAAACAACCATCATACGCCATTATGTAGATGACATACTAATAACCACGGCCACAGGAAATGAACTGCCATTTACTCTTACTGCTCTAATCAAAACTGTCCAAGATGCAGGGTTACAGGTTGCTCCAGAGAAAATCCAGTGATCTCAACCCTGGAGTTACCTTGGATGGAAAATCATGCAACAGGAAAATTCTCCACAGCCACTGCAGCTCTAGGTAAAAAACACTTTGACTTTACATGAGTTGCAAAAACTTCTGGGAACCATCAACTGGTTAAGGTCTGTTTTAGGCGTAACCCCAGAGGGGCTACACCCTCAATTTGAGTTGCTAAAAGGGAACTCCAACCTAACGTCTAACAGGTCTCTGACTGCAGAGGCAAAGCAGGCGTTAGACATTCGTGCCAAGGCAATAGAGGGCAGACAAGGCAGAAGGAGAAATCCTGAACTGCAAATCTGCCTAGTCCTTGTTCCCAGCAGGTACCAGCCATTTGCAGTTTTGTTTCAGTGGGATCAGACTGAGAAAGATCCACTACAAATTCTAGAGTGACTGTTTCTGCCCCACACACCACCTAAAACTGTGTGGACTACTAATGAAATATTTGCCAAGTTTGTCATTAAAGGCAGAGGACGACTACAAGAACGAGACGGAAGAGACCCTGTCGTCATCTACATCCCAGCTGCAAAGGACAACTTCGATTGGATGCTAGCTGAGGACACGGGATTCCAGGCTGCCTTGACAGGCTTTGATGGTGACATTTCAATTCATCTCCCTAAACACAGTTTGTGGGCAGAAATTGGTAGTTTACCTTTAAAAACCACAACCAGATGCAAACATGAACCAGTGAAAGGTCTCAGGGCCTTCACAGATGCATCGGGAAAAACACAAAAAGCTGCAGTGACTTGGGTAAAACCCTGACACAGGACAATGGGGACGAGAGGTACAGACCATGAACCAAGGTTCTGTACAAGTTCTGGAACTGGTTGCCATTCGCATTGCCTTGGGGAAATTTTCTGAACAACCTATTAATATTGTTACTGATTCCTGTTATACTGCATCGTTAGTCTCTCGTCTCTAGAGTTTGTTTCTTTGAGATATCGTTAACCCTCACCTGGGGTAGACAGAAACTAAGGGGCAGGACCAGAGCCTCTTCCAACAATAACATCTGGAAAGATGGTCGCACCCATGAAGCCTTTGTTACCGAGGCTCCTGGCACTTGTCAGATGGCAAATATCTCTCTTCCATGTAATGATATTTGGAAGGCTTTTCGGACAGAAGCCGCCCAGGCTAAGGTCACTGAGTTTTTAAAAGCCTTTCCGATCTATCTAGAGGAAGGTCGCACTCCCGAATGGCTTCCGGTGTCATACCCTATGTTGAAAGACATCAAAAAAGCAATTGTGCAGTATGGTTTAGGTTTGCCTTATACCGTTGGACTTTTTGAATCGTTTTTCCTTGCCTGCCATTTAATACTGTATGATATCAAAGTGGTAATTAATGGACTGTTATCAACTGTGCAAGTGTCTGTTTTTGACAGGGGAAAAGGCCAAGGATGTGATAAGGCACTGGTTTAGTTGCTTAACAACCCTGAGTACCCCAAATCAAATAAAAACTGACAATAAAGCAGCATTACTTCCTATCAAATAGGGGAACTTTACACATCACAGGTATTCTGCGCTCATCCATCGGACAAACAATTATTGAAAGGGCACATCACACACTGAAACACGTTAGATAAAAAAAAAAAGGGGGAGTCTGTGTAGCCTGCAAGAGCGTCTGTGGAAAGCCACATATGTTAACAATTTTTGAAATTGTTACAGTGCTGAAAGAAGCAGGTACGAAAGGCAGCACAAGCCTCAGGCTCTCTCCTCTCCCAAACCACCAATCATGGTAAGAGATTTGATTTCAGGGCAGTGGATGGGACCGTTAGATCTCGTCACTTGGGGACGAGGTTACACCTGCGTGGTTGCAGGAAAAGAGCTTAAATGGATTCCTTCCAGGTGTGTTAGACCCTACCTAGGTACACAACCACAGCAGCAAGAACCAGAGTAACGCAGAAGTTATAAAAGAGTTATGTTTACACTTCAGGTTTACATTTAAGGAAGACCAGTGTGGCAAAAAGCAGTCGGTAAAAAATCTATGAATGTGTGTGTGATGAATGGACGACGGCTGTCAGTGAATGAGAGCGGGAATGAGTTGTTTGACTGGACAAATGCATGAAACACAAAACACCTCACAAAATAACACTACCTCCGCCACATGGTCACTTTAAGAGAATTTAGTTTTGCTAAGCTTAACCTGTTTCTTAAATAAAGTTGAACTCCCCAGTTATTTAGAACCCTCAGATTAATAAAGATTATAAGTATGCACGGTTGAACTAAGACCCTTAAGTTAATAAAGTTATTTCTCCAAGTTGCACTACCCTTTAGGAATATAAGAAGGTTTTAAAAAAAAGTTTACCGTAGATGTATAAGAGGCCAAAGCAAGCGATGTGCTGGGTCATTGCAAGCTTTGGTAGTTTACAATGTACTGTTCTGATTGTTTGCATTGTTGTTGTTGCACTGTTTTCGTGACCTTCTTAAATAATTGAGAAGGCGGTGACGTAGGAGGCATGTCCCAGGGGCAGGGGAACCAAGGGACATGCGCAGGAACAAACAACCCCATTGGTTAGAAGGTTACATGGTTTTAGGGGATAAAAGGGAGCACGAAATTCAAATAAAGCCTCTTTGATTTCCACCACATTAAGAGCAGACTGTATTTCTTTATCATATAAAGACCGCAACCCTACACAGAGGAACCTTTCAGGGAGTAGGCCACCTTTTCTCTCCTCCGTTCCCGTGTTAGCAGTGGTCTGTGTCCACTGATGAAAGGGGGGAAATCTCAACCACAACCAACCTCAGACAGTGTGAGTTTTGGGGGAAGAACCCCCCTTTTCCCCTTTCCCCTTCCCTTTCTCAGCAGGGGGGGAAGAGCTCCATTTTCGGTTTCTCCCGCTTACTGGGACCCCACAGAGCCCAACAGCGCCCTCTGCTGACCAAAATCAAGCAATTGCAGGTTCTGTTCCTGCAGAGATCCAAAAGTTGAGCGTGGTTAGAATTGCACCAAAAGGCAGAAAGTACTGAACTGTTTCCTTTTTGAAGGGGGTTTTTGGGTACAGGATTATTGTTTGGGTTTTTTTGTGTTCTTTTTTTGTTTTGCCAATACAGATATATCCTTTAATAAAGGGTTGTTATTTTTTCTTTCTCCATACTTCCTCGATTGAAGCCTCTTAATTTTGGATTTGCAATTGCTTAGAGGGAGGAGTTTGGTCTTCCTCATAACTCATCCTCCTTAGCAAAACACTTCAGTCTCATTAAACTGAGACACAGATAAATAAAAACTACCCTGTCCTCCTGCCTCCCAGCAAGTTTGAGTGATCATATATTAAATGCTTAAAAAATAAATGGCATACAAATGTCTGCTTCCTACCAGCTCCATCTCTAAATGTTAGTTGAGGGTGAACAGGAAAGCTAGACCTTTTTAGAATCTTGTTACCTATGCCCTACAATCGTTACTCCATATTGCAGTAAAATATTGCTATTTTCAAATAAAGTTGTGCAAAAGTTTTAATGAATGGCATGTAAATGAGCCTAGTATTAAGATGTGGCACTCCACAACTCCATAGAGAAGCCATAGGTGTCAAGGACTCCAGTTTCCAGAGAAGTCCTTCTCCCTGCAGACAGTCACATATTCTGCACACCCCAGGAGAGCCTCTCCTCTTCCCATCACATGTTATAAGAATCTGAAAGTCCCTCCTCGCTGCATGGGAGGGGGCATTTTATTTCAACCACTGTTTTATGAAAAGGAGCTACCATTACGTAAAATGTCAGACTCCCACACAATTTAATACTGGTTTGTGATTGGCTGACTGTTGGTTTTGACACAGTCACACTTTATGTTCTCAGACAGCCCTGTGATTGTCTGGTAGGACCAACCACCCCTTCCTGTTTACCTCAGAAGGATGTCAGAGCAGGAAACCCCCTCCCAGTAAATACACATGCTGTTTCAGTTGCCAGTTTATGGCAGATAACCACTATTTTTTACAACGTTATGTCCACTGTCTTTTCATATTGCCTGTGATTGGCTGCCAGGATCAGTCAACATCTTCCAGTTTATCTGGAAGAATGTCAGAAAAGGACAAGAAAGGAGTGTCAGAGAGAAACTGCTTTATACTGATGGTAACACACCCCTCTCCTGCCTTTGCATTGCTCGTTTCCTCACTGAAGGGATTGAGCATAACCTGTGGTTGTAACAAGGGAGGAGTCTGGACTGAAGGAGTGAAACTGAGCCTAGGAAAGTGAGGAGTAATTATATATATCATGGTTAGGTTTCGTGAATGAAGATTAGAGAAGGTTCTATCCACATTTGTTAGAGGTATGCTGGTGGCTTATGAGGCAATAGGTGACAGACATATCTGATTGCAAAAGGCACAGCAGAAAGACTCCTTAGGTGGTGTATTCTGCAAGACACGGTTCTTTCTGCGTTGCCTTTTCTCCTCGACAGTGATCCTGTGTGTGTTCTCAAAGGAGACAGCTGCGTTATGGATGGCGTGTCTCCAGGCCTCCCGATTGGAGGCCAGAATAGACCAGTTATGGTGATCAATATGGCCAAGGCTGAGATGTTGTTTCAGGGAGTCCTTGTATCTTTTCTTCGGGGCTCCTCTCATGTGGCAGCCAGTGGTAAGTTCACCATAAAGCAGGATCTTAGGGAGGCGGTGGTCCTTCATCCTTGAGACGTTCCCTGCCCATCGCAACTGTGTTCTCAGTAACATGGCCTCAATACTTGTGACTGCTGCTTGCTCTAGAACAGATGTATTGGTCACAAAATCTGACCAGTGGATGTTTAGGACTGTACGTTGATGGAAGCGTTCTAGGAGACGCAGGTGGTGGCGGTTGACGACCCATGGTTCGGAACCGTATAAGAGAGTAGACAACACTATGGTTTTGTACACACTGATCTTGGTACTTTTCTTCAAGTGTTTATTTGACCAAACTCTTTTATGAAGCTTTCCGAAGGCACTATATGCCTTTGCCAACCTTTTCTCTATCTCTCCATCAATCTTACCATCCGAGGAGATGAGGCTACCCTAGGTAATTAAATTGCTGGACTGATTTGAGCTCTGATTCGCCAATGGTGATATGGGGATGATGGAAGACTTCCTGAGGTGCCGGTTGATAGAGAACTTCTGTCTTCTTTAAGTTGACTTCCAACCCAAAGAACTCAGTAGTGTCTGCAAAGCAGGATGTTAAACGCTGCAGAGTTGCATTTGCGTGGGCCACAAGAGCGTCATCATCAGCATAAAGCAACTCCCGGACAAGATGGTTTAAGGTCTTAGTGTGGGCCTTCAGTAGCCTTAGGTTGAATAGGCTTCCATCAGTACAGTATCGAATGTAGATACCGTCCTGATCATCGAGGTCTACCATGGTCCTTTTGGATTTTCACCTGCTGTATGGCCTTGAGAGTTTCTCCTAAAGTGGGGGCAGTATCCAATTTGTATTTCACCAGTTGTTGCGTGATGGACTGAATTGTTGAGTCTTGGACTACACGGTTGGTACTGAAAAGAGTCTGAAAGTGTTCAGACCATCGATTCAGAATGGAGGTTTTATCTGTTAGAAGCGTTTGACCATCAACGCTGAGTAGAGGGCTTTGGACCTGGTATGTAGGCCCATATGCTGATTTCAAGGCCTCATAGAAACCTTTGTGATCACCCGTATCTGCACATAATTGAGTTTTTTCAGCTAGATCAATCCACCACTTGTTCTGGATGTCATGGAATTTCTGTTGGAGTTTGCTGCATGCTAGACGAAAGGCTGCTTTTCTTGCGTGACAGGATGGCAGTGCAAGGTGTGCTTGGTGAGCGGTTCTCTTCTTCCTCAACAATTCCTGGATCTCTTGATTGTTTTCATCAAACCAGTCCTTGTTCTTCTTGAAGGAGAACCCTAAGGATTCTTCAGAGGATTGCAGGATGCTGTTTTTAATATGGTGCCAAATTGTTTCAGGAGAGGAATCTGTAGAATATATGGAATGGTTTTCGAGCCTAGTTTGATGGTTTGCCTGGAATTTGTCTCTCACTGTGGTTGATTGGAGATTGTTAACTTGGAGTCTTCTCCTTGGGATACTGCCTGTTTTAGGTTTGAATTTAAGTTTGAAGTTGAGTTTACAGCGCACAAGTCTATGGTCTGTTTGGCATTCTGCGCTGGGCATCAAGCGGGTATGGTGGACATCGCGGGCATCTCTCCGTCGCACCAAGACATAATCGATGAGGTGCTAATGCTTAGATCTGGGATGCATCCAGGTTGTCTTCAGACTATTTTTCTGCTGAAAGATAGTGTTAGTGATGGTGAGCTGTTGCTCTGCACAGAATTCTAGCAGAAGTTGACCATTATCGTTGCGGTTTCCAACACCATGCTTGCCTAATATTCTTTTCCAGGCTTCAAAATTCTTACCTACTCTGACGTTGAAATCACCAAGGATAATGATCTTATCGTCTGCAGGAACCTTTTGGGTAAGGCGGTGCAGGTCAGTGTAAAATTTATCTTTTTCAGCAGGGTCAGCTTGGAGAGTTGGGGCATATATACTAAAGAGGACAACGTGTTGGTTGTTGTGGAGTGGAAGGTGTAGGGAGATAATGCGGTCAGAGTGACCTGTCGGCAGATATTAGAGTTTGGGAACAAAAGAGGTTTTGATCATGAAGCCAACTCCTGAGAGATGTTTTTCGGTTCTGGGCTTACCTGACTGTGGTGGTTTCACTCTAGGCCTTCCTGGAGACCAACTTGTAGCCAGGAAGGAACTAGAAAAGTGATCACGGAAGTATTCCATGCTATTCCTTTACGTAACTTGAGGTATAAATAAAGCCAGCGGGAGGGATCTCGCTCTCTTCCTCTCCGACGAGGTTCGAGAACGGTGGATCCCTGTTTCGGTCGGGCTTATCTGGAGCCGAGGCCTATAGTGACTGCCGTTATCTGCCCGCGTGAGGGGAGAGCCGAGGACCGTGTCTGGTCATCCTGCCTGTTCGAAGGGAAGTGGTGAGATTTTTGCTAGTTTGCCTTCGGCTGGCCGTTTGACTTGTTTGGTCCTTGCCCCTTTTTGTCCTTCTCCCTTTCCCCCCCTTCCCCCCCCCCCAGTGTGTGGTATTCTCCTTTTGTGTATCTGTCTCATATGTAAAGTATATACATATATATATATATATATATTTTGCTATAGCTTTGGCTGCTTGGTTTTTTTTTTTTTTTCCCTTTTTCCCTCTCTGGGAGGCGGGTTCTTGTTGTCGAGTTTCGGGGGGACTTGGCGGGAAGCCAGCTCGAAACTTGTACAACATTTTTGGTAGCAGAGGATGGTTGTTTTGGTTAAGTTTGGCTTGTTTTGATAAACATTTTCCGGGAAGACAGCCAAGCTCGGTGTTGTTTTGCAAACCAATCTATTGTTTTGGGAACAGGTCTGGGAACACTGCCAGAGTCTGGGAAAGCAGCCAAGGAAACTTTGTTTATATAAACAAAAGTTTGTTTTGGGATCAGGAAGAAATAATAACAAAAAACAATGGCTATTTCATTAATTTGTCTTATAATTCTAGCCATCTTTACACCTGTGCTAGGCTACTCTATAGGGAGACGTCCAGACCTTGAGGATGGATGGAACGAATTGCTTCCATTCTTTAATTTTGACATCGAAGGTTTGGTAAAGGAGATCCCCATGGTTAAAATCGGCTCTAATTACTATATAAATCTTATTGCAACAGTACTGTCATTGATAAAGGTACTGGAAGTGCTCCTTAAACTTGGAAGAATGGGGTTCCGTTGCTTTCCCTCTTGTAGGAAAGATCACACCTCAAAGGGACTCGCTGGAACTTTGGAAAGGGCTGCAGACAGACCAGTCCCCGGGTGGCATGGAGCTTGGGAAGATTTCGGTAGATTAGTAGGACATGTGTCACCCCCCATTAATTGGGAGTTCACACCAGAACAAATGTTTGATTCTGGTGAGATGGCCCACTGTTTGGCAGAAGGGTGTTTTTCCTACAAAGATCCGAATATGCAATTCTCTGCTTTGTGCTGGGGCCTGGCTAATGCTTATCGAGCTGCCATAGACCACCTCCAGAGGGTTAAGGTCGACACAGAGACCCAAACCATGCCACTTGAAACCAGTGATGTCCCTATTAGGTCCACAGAAGTTGGGGTCCAAACACAACTTGAAGTCAATACCATCTCTACTAAGTCCACTAGAACCGGGACTCAAGCTAAGAACCGGAAGGTCATCATTGCCCCTGTGAAGAAGAAGAAGACGTGGGTAAGGGAGATCAAGGAACTTGCGGACCCATCTCCGCAACCAGAACGCACAGAAGAAAGAGAAGAAGAAGAAGAAGAAGAAGAAGGAACAGAGGATGTTGTGAACGAAGGAGCGGCAGCAATGGGAGAAGGAGCAGCAGCAAGTGATGAAGGCGCGACTGCGAGAGAGGAAGAAGTGGTTGTGACTGAGGAAGGAGCGATTAGAAGAGAAGAAGCAGCTACCAGAGAGGAAGAAACGGCTACACGGGAAGGAGCACGTCCAAAAGAACTAGGGGCACGCCCAAAGGAATACAGAATAGCAACAAGAGAAAAGAAAGCAACAGTACAAACGGTCGGTGGTATATTGTCGCTTGATGATTTATATCCTGACTACACATTCAGTATTACAAAAGACGCAAAGAAGGAGTCAAAGCATCCCCCTCAATTGGAGGGGGAATTATCCCTACCACTCCAGACTCAACCTTCTCTTGGAGGTATGAATGATTGGAGGAGAAGGCCCTCATCTCAGCACGCGGAAGATTACTCACTACCTCCACCCGCGGGGTATCGCGAACGACACAGGAGTCCATCCCCATGGCGTGAATGGCATAGAAGTCCATCTCCACGGCGTGAACGACGCAGAAGTCCATCTCCGCGGCGCGAGCGGCGTAGGAGTCCATCCCCACGGTATGAACGACGTAGAAGTCCATCTCCGCGGCGTGAACGGCGTAGGAGTCCATCCCCACAGTATGAACGGCATAGAAATCCATCTCCACGGCGTGAACAATATAGAAGCTTATCCCCACGGTATGCCCAGTCTCCACCTCCACATGAGAGATATAGGGAGGAAGTGGGAGCAGTCCCACGTAGGAGTGGAAGAGTAAAGAGAGAGGTGGAAAAGATTCTACGTGGGAGAGATGGACAAGAAATAATGCGAGAAAGCGAAATTACACAATCACTGACCACAAGAGAGCTTCGAGATTTACGGAGAGATTATATGCGCTTGCCTGGTGAAGAAGTCCTCACCTGGCTGGTGCGATGCTGGGACAAGGGAGCTGATAGTCATGTAATTGAAGGTGATGAAGCACGACAATTGGGATCCATTGCTCGAGACCCTGTGATAGAGCAAGAAATGGGGAGGGAGAAAATGACGTCCAGCCTTTGGCTCCGAATTCTCCACGCGGTGAGAGTGAAATACCCATTTAAGGAGTCCCTGAAGAGTTCTTCAAGAAGGTGGAGGACTGCAGAAGAAGGCATCCAATACCTACGGGAATTGACCATGCTGGAGATCATCTATTCTGATCCAGATTATTATGACATCCAAGTTCCTGAGAATGTTCCATGCACGCAACCAATGTGGAAAAAGGTAATTCAAGGTGCCCCCAAACCATATATTTCCTGCTTGATACCCGTATATAATCCAAAGATGGAGGAACCAAGCGTGGACGCTATGTGTGCTTGGATAAGAACCATAGAGGAAAATATGGAAGACTCCTTCAATCCCCTCTACCGACACACCTACGATAGGGAAAGAATGGAGAGAGATTATGAATGTTCCAGATATGAGGACGACCTTAGAGACAGAGAGGACAGAAGGTATAGAGATTACCAAGAAAGGCCAATGGGAAGATCACGGTGGGACCGACAAAGACGACCTCGACCTAGACCTCGATCCTGGTCTCGATCTCGCTCACGGTCCCTGTCATTCACACGTCGAAGGAAAGAGAACTCTAAGCGTTGGTCACGTAACCAACTATGGGCATACCTTCGTAGTAAAGGAGAAAACATGAAGAAGTGGGATGGTGAACCCACTTCTAAGCTTGAAGCTAGAGTGAGGGAGCTGAAGCGAAAGAAGACTGACAAGAAAGTTGTCTATGTAGTAGACGGAGATTTCTTAAAAGAGAAACTGCGATCGCCGAAACACGAGAAGATGGAGGTCCACTTTGACAACGGCAAAAAGTCTAAGAAGTCAAAGTCAAATTCTGACGACGAATGCTCTGATTAAGACCAGTAGAGGGGCCCTGCCTTCTGCCAGGAGAAGGAGAGGGACCAAGAAGATAATCGAGTTTACTGGGCTGTGTGGGTTCGATGGCCTGGCACATCGGATCCTCAGAGATACTAGGCCTTGATAGATACTGGAGCCCAGTGTACTGTAATGCCTTCGGAGTATAAGAGTACCGAGACTGTTACTATTTCTGGAGTGACCGGAGGGTCTCAAGAATTGTCAGTAGTAGAGGCGGACATGAGCTTGACGGGAGACCAATGGGAAAAGCGTCCCATTGTGACGGGGCCAGAAGCCCCTTGCATCCTTGGTATGGACTACCTAAGAAGAGGATACTTCAAGGACCCGAAAGGGTACCGGTGGGCTTTTGGTATAGCCTCGGTGATTGAAGAGGAGTCCAAGCAATTGTCTGCCCTTCCTGGCCTCTCAGAAGACCCTTCCATTGTAGGATTACTGCGAGTTAAAGATCAAGAAGTGCCAATAACCACAACAACTGTACACAGACGACAGTATCGGACAAACCGAGATGCTGTGATCCCTATCCACAAAATGATCCGAAAGTTGGAGAGCCAAGGGGTGGTCAGCAGAACCCATTCACCCTTCAACAGCCCCATCTGGCCTGTGCGTAAATCCGATGGAGAGTGGAGACTGACTGTGGACTATCGTGGCTTAAATGAAGTTACGCCACCGTTGAGTGCTGCCGTGCCAGATATGTTGGAGCTCCAATATGAGTTGGAGTCCAAGACAGCAAAGTGGTACGCCACCATCGACATAGCCAACGCGTTTTTCTCCATTCCTTTAGCGGCAGAGTGCAGGCCACAGTTTGCTTTCACCTGGAGGGGTGTTCAATATACCTGGAATCGACTGCCCCAGGGGTGGAAACACAGTCCAACCATCTGTCATGGACTGATCCAGGTCACGCTAGAGAAGGGTAAGGCTCCCGAACACATCCAGTACATCGATGACATCATTGTATGGGGGGATACAGCAGAAGAAGTTTTCAAAAAAGGACAGACGATCATCCAGATTCTCCTCGAGGCTGGTTTCGCTATCAAGAAGAGCAAAGTCAAGGGACCTGCCCGAGAGATCCAATTCCTAGGGGTGAAATGGCAAGATGGACGACGCCAGATACCAACAGACATAATCAACAAGATTGTAGCAATGGCTCCCCCCACAAACAAGAAAGAAACCCAAGCTTTTCTGGGAGCAATAGGTTTCTGGAGGATGCATATCCCAGAATACAGTCAGATTGTGAGCCCTCTTTACTTTGTGACCCGTAAAAAGAACAATTTCCAGTGGGGTCCTGAGCAACAACAAGCTTTCAGGCAGATCAAGCAAGAAATTGCACATGCCGTGGCTCTTGGACCAGTTAGAACGGGACCAGATGTAAAGAATGTACTCTACTCTGCAGCTGGAGATAAAGGTCCCTCCTGGAGCCTCTGGCAAAAGGTGCCTGGCGAGACGCGAGGGCGACCACTGGGTTTCTGGAGCCGAAGCTACAGAGGTTCTGAGGCCAATTACACCCCTGTGGAAAAGGAAATCTTAGCGGCATATGAAGGTATACGAGCAGCTTCAGAAGTAATTGGTACCGAAGCACAGCTCTTCCTGGCACCCCGATTACCAGTCTTGAGCTGGATGTTCAAAGGGAAGATGCCCCCTACGCATCATGCCACCGATGCTACGTGGAGCAAGTGGATAGCCTTGATTACGCAGCGTGTACGATTGGGAAGCTCAAATCGCCCTGGAATTCTGGAGGTTATCACAAATTGGCCTGAAGGTGGGAACTTCAGTCTGGCAGAAGAAGAAGAAGAGCCAGTGAGCCGAGCTGAAGAAGCTCCGCCATTTGATCAGCTGCCAGATGAAGAAAGGTGTTATGCCCTTTTCACTGATGGTTCTTGCCGTATTGTAGGAAGGAACCGGAAGTGGAAAGCAGCCGTTTGGAGTCCCACCCGACGAGTGGCAGAAGCTGCCGAGGGTCAAGGCGAGTCGAGTCAATTTGCAGAGCTCAAAGCCGTCCAATTGGCCCTGGACATCGCCGAACGAGAAGGATGGCCGAGACTCTACCTCTACACAGACTCGTGGATGATAGCCAATGCTCTGTGGGGATGGTTAGACCGATGGAAGAAGATGAACTGGAGGCGTGGAGGAAAACCCATTTGGGCTGCTGACTTGTGGCAGGACATCGCTGCCAGAGCGAAGAGTCTGAATGTGAGAGTCCACCATGTAGATGCCCATGTGTCCAAGAAGCGAGCTAATGAAGAACATAATAACAACAGAGAAGCGGACCGAGCTGCACAGATAGGGGTGTCACAAGTAGACCTAGACTGGTAGCAGAAGGGAGAGCTGTTTCTGGCTCGATGGGCCCATGATGCTTCTGGTCATCAAGACCGAGATGCCACCCACAGATGGGCACGAGACCGAGGGGTGGATTTAACCATGGATATAATTTCTGAAGTTATCCATGATTGTGAGACTTGTGCCGCTATTAAGCAGGCGAAAAGACTGAAGCCCCTATGGTATGGTGGACGATGGGATAAGTATAGGTATGGAGAGGCATGGCAGGTTGATTATATCAAACTGCCACAGACTCGCCAAGGTAAGTGCTACGTACTTACCATGGTGGAAGCAACAACGGGATGGTTAGAGACTTTTTCGGTGCCCCACGCAACGGCCCGGAATACCATTCTGGGCCTTGAAAAGCAAGTCCTGTGGAGACACGGGACCCCAGAACGTATTGAGTCAGACAACGGGACTCATTTCAAAAATCAATTAGTCACCACTTGGGCGAGGGAACATGGTATCGAATGGGTGTACCACATTCCTTATCATGCACCAGCTGCTGGGAAGGTTGAGAGATATAATGGACTATTGAAGACCACTCTAAAGTCATTAGGAGAAGGAACTTATAAAAACTGGGACAAAAACTTAGCCAAGGCTACCTGGCTAGTTAACACCAGGGGTTCTGTCAATCGAGCTGGCCCTGCACAGGCAGAATCCCTTCACATTGTTGATGGAGATAAAGTTCCAGCGATCCATTTGAGGGGAATGCTAGGGAAAGCTGTTTGGGTTACCCCTGCCTCAGGCCAAGACAAACCCATTCGTGGGATTGTCTTTGCTCAAGGACCAGGACATACGTGGTGGTTAATGAGGAAGGATGGAGTCATCCAGTGTGTGCCTCAAGGAAATTTAGCCTTGGGGAAAAACTAATTGTAGGTCCTAAGCTGTGTTTTTACAGGAAGCCAGTCACCAGATGAGAGAGAGACCTGAACTAAGCTGATGCTGGTATCCGGCGATGAAACAGCCCAGTGATGAAACAGCCATAAATCGGAACTGTAATTGTGACTGAGGAGACCAAAGATCTGGACTGAACTGACATCGGCATTGATTTTCCAACGACGAGACAACTATGCTATATATGCGCGGGATGTAGGCGAACATGAAACATAGGTGTTACGTAAAGAAATAGTATGGAATAAGGGGTGGAGAATGTGGTGGTTTCACTCTAGGCCTTCCTGGAGACCAACTTGTAGCCAGGAAGGAACTAGAAAAGTGATCACGGAAGTATTCCATGCTATTCCTTTACGTAACTTGAGGTATAAATAAAGCCAGCGGGAGGGATCTCGCTCTCTTCCTCTCCGGCGAGGTTCGAGAACAGTGGATCCCTGTTTCGGTCGGGCTTATCTGGAGCCGAGGCCTATAGTGACTGCCGTTATCTGCCCGCGTGAGGGGAGAGCCGAGGACCGTGTCTGGTCATCCTGCCTGTTCGAAGGGAAGTGGTGAGATTTTTGCTAGTTTGCCTTCGGCTGGTCGTTTGACTTGTTCGGTCCTTGCCCCTTTTTGTCCTTCTCCCTTTCCCCCCCTTCCCCCCCCCCCGGTGTGTGGTATTCTCCTTTTGTGTATCTGTCTCATATGTAAAGTATATACATATATATATATATATATATTTTGCTATAGCTTTGGCTGCTTGGTTTTTTTTTTTTTTCCCTTTTTCCCTCTCTGGGAGGCGGGTTCTTGTTGTCGAGTTTCGGGGGGACTTGGCGGGAAACCAGCTCGAAACTTGTACACTGACCAAAAGAGTGTGTAACCAGCACCATATTCTCTGAGGCTACCTTCCTCATGAAGGCGAACTTCACTGAGAGCGGCAATGTCGATGTTGAGACGAGCCAGTTCATGGGCAATTAGGGCAGAACGACACTCATGACGTCCACTATCTGCAGAATCGAGCATGGTTCTTATATTCCAACATGTTAGAGTTAATTTAGGTACACCTTTGGAGGCAGGTGTTTGCCTTGGTCTTTTGATCTTTGTGTGACCGCATTGGAAGAAGATGCCAGTTGGCCTGCGGTTAACCAACCGGGTGAAAGTGGAGATGAGCTTTGTTTAGGCCACCTTTTCTAGGTCCCTCTCCTAGTGGAGTAAGCAGTGCTGTCCTTGAAAAGGCTGCTTGGTCATTCAGGGTGCTGCCCCAAGAGGTTGTCATCTCCGGTCAGTCTCAAATGACCAATATCCTGAACCGCCTGCATGCAGGGTTGGGTCTGCGGCTTCCAGTGCACCTTTCACCTGCCATTTCGACCCTCACCCGTTGCTACAGGGCTTTGTGAATGTGGGTAAAGCCTTTGAACCTGCACAGTGGACTTTTTAGGTGAGATGCAGTATGCGCGAAACTGAACCCACCCTTTAATCCTAAGGTTCATCTGCCAGGGCCGAGAGAGCTTGGATGGTGGCAGCGAGGTCCTCAGGACATAGGTTTAATTAGATTGACCTTCTCTTAGATGGATGGCCTTACAGGACTAAGTGAGCTCCATCTGCCCAGGTTTGGGATAAGAGTTGTCCTTCCCCTAGGATGACTGCCAGAAGGCTAACGAGCTCATCCTGCAAGAATGCATTGTATCTGTCCCTATGGTTTTGACCTGCCTGGCATGGGCGACCCTACCGAAGGCATGTACTATCGCCAGCGTAACTCGCAACCACATAGGGGTACACAAGTTTCATTCCTATTAGAACGATTTGGGTAAGTCTTTAATTTCCTACTTTACTATCACCTATCTGTATACAATCTCAAGGAGATACCCAGGAACAACCCTTTGTCCTTGACGACCCTTTCAGGATGTAACAAAGCAAAGCAAATATATCCAGAACATGTCGAACCTGGGCAGTAGCCGCAGGTGAGCCAAAACCAACCAACCAAACAAATCCTTCTGGTTCCCATATGCATCCAAGGCTGGGGTGCCTTTCAGGGTCCCAGTCCGACCGGAACCCCCATCACTCTAAAAGAACCCATTATCCACCCTGACCTTATCCTTCCCCCACTGTGTTACCACATATCTTCAGGTGCCCTGCTCATCTGCGACATTTCATACAGGATTGCCCCACTCGCCCTCCCACCAGTCTGAGGACCCCCACGGCCTACTCAACACCCTTCCCCTCCCCCAAACCCAGAACGACAAACCTCTGTGTGTTCCGAAGCTCCCCACTCTTCTTCCATGGGGGAACCTCTTTCTCTCCTTCCTCCCGCCAGGACCAGGGCACGGGTCGACGGCGGCCGTGCCTGGGGGCTGAGGTCCTCAGAGCTTCATGGCGGCAGTGCGGGGGCTGCCGGGGTCCCCAGAGCTCCGCAGCACATGGTACGGGGGGGTTGCTGGGGTCCCCAGAGCTCCGTGGCACGCGGGGGCTTCTGGGGTCCCCCTCTTTTGGTTACATAAGATGTTACATATTCATTGACCGTCGTTTTTTTAAACTTAAAAGGTAATTTCTCTGACCCGGGAGAGGGTGCTACACTTTCCCTTGATTGATTGTGATGTACCCCCCTGGACCTGTACAGGGGGTTCCCCCTGTACAAAATAGGTTGCTGCATGACAGAGAGGATACATCTTTTTTTATTTACTTTCCCTATTCCTGGTCACTAAAGGTTCCCAGACAGGACTATCCATGTCCTGGTTAGAACAGCTGGGACCGATTCATCACTGAATGGGTATAGCCCAAACTGTGTATTCTATAGCCCTCCATGCCATTTCCCAGAAACTGTTGTCAGTAGAGGCCTGCGAGGTGGGGGGGGGAATGTTCCTGAGCACCCTCATACCCTTTTATGGAATGAGCACCCTCATACCCTTTTATGGAATTCCCCGCTCTGAGGGGAGGACTGAACATTCCTGCCTGAACTGAAGAGTATAAAACCTGGAGTTTCGGAACCTTTTTACCACTCGTGGGATCCAGAGGAGGACTGCAGCTCATCGCTCTCAACTGCAGCTCATCGCTCTCAACCAGACTGCAGTTCACCACCACCCTCGGCCGGACTACAATCACCACTTTTGGCTGGACTGCAGCAGCTCTCCCACCAGCAGGTTTTTCCCCTCTCCCTTTGCTTTGGACTCAAGGGGGGGTCCATGTAGCACCGCTTTGTTTGTGCCCCGGGGTGCTGGGTTGTACATTTGGGCTTTGTGGGTTAGTGCCTGTTGCTTGTCTGTGTGGTCGTACTTATTGTATTATTTTATTAAATTGTTATTCTGACTTGTAATCTCTCTTTGAGTTGACTCGGTTTCCTCTGCTGGTTAACTTTCAAACCAGCACAATTTTGACGCCCACTCGTGGGGCAGAGAGAGAGAAGTCAGAATCACAATTTCATTTTAAGCATTTGTCTATTTGGATATAGAAACTCCCTGATCACCATGTTGTTTGATGCATTCACGTGGATGTTGTATCTGAGCATGTTCATATTTCCACATATGGGGAACTATTTGCCTGTTTTGATGCTCTTTTTAAAACCAGGGAGAGGGATCCAAATTGCTTTATTAGTTTACTATATTTATGTCATCATAACATCAGAAGCAATGAGTTTCATTGTAAATGTGTATTCAGTCCTGTTTGCCTGTCCTGGTTTGGGTTGCTACCTCTGGGGCCTCATTAAAAATCGCACCCAGCCCTTTGGGGAAACAGGGGGGAATGGTTGTTTCCAACCTTTCACCTCTTTCTTCCCCTTCAGACCTGCTACGACAGTTTTTGAAAATATTGAGTTCCCTTTTGATGTTAAGGACAGCATAATGTTATTGTTAGTGTTGCTTTGTCTGCTCTGTACTGTGTACACCATGTTTAGGGTCAGAACAGGACCTTCTAGGGAGGTTGTTTGGACACCTGCCCTGGGAGTAGATAATGCTGAGTGGCACGGGGAGTGGGAGGACATTGGCCAGTATTTGGAGAAGTTTTCTCCTCCAATGATCTGGAAATTCACCCCTGAACAACTGCAGGATCCTGTTAGCATGATAAGACTGGTGAAGGGAAAATGCTCTGGCAGCTCCAGAGATGGCCAGTTCACAGCAACCTGCTGGGCCCTGACCACTGCCTACTGGACACTACTTGACATGGTACAGCACTGTCAGGGGGAGGAGAGAAGGAGCAGATCCACAGGCACCACGTCCACCCAAACCACAGCTGAGTCAGAGGGAGAAAGAAATGAATCAACCGGCACCGTGTCCACACAAACCATCGAGGAGCCAGAAGAACAACCCAAACCAATAGCAGTGGCCCCTGTCCAGAAAAGGAAATCAAAGACTAAATCAGTCCGTATAGCAAATGATGATGAAGAGGCAGGACCTTCACATCCACCGGAGGAGACAGAGCCAGAAATAATCACTCAGTCCCTATCCCTGGGTGAGCTACGTGAGCTCTGGAGAGAGTTCACACGACAGGCGAATGAGTCCATTCTGACCTGACTGCTCCGAATCTGGGATGCCGCAGCTAACGATACAATCCTAGATGGGAGTGAAGCCAGACAGCTGGGATCCCTGTCTCGAGATGTAGTCATTGACCAGGGGATTGGAAGGAGGCAGGAAACTCTCAACCTTTGGCAGCGACTGTTGTCCAGTGTGAGGGAGAGATACCTTTGTAAGGAGGACCTCCACGTACAGCAAGGACAGTGGAACACGATGGAACAAGGTATCCGGTGTTTAAGAGAATTAACTGTACTGGAGATAATCTTTTCAGAGGATGAAAGATTCCCTAAAAGTCCAGATGGTGTACAGTGCACATCCCAGATGTGGTTAAAGTTTGCACGACTCGGGCCAGAAATGTATTCCCGCTACTTAACAACGCTGCAATGGAGGGAAGGAGAGGACAAGGTGGGCGCGTTGGTCAGTAAACTCAGGATTTATGAAGACACTGTCACCGCCCCACTACGAGCCCACGTCTCATCTGTGGAAACCAAACTGACCGAACATGTCCGAAGCCTGGAAGAGAAGATTGAAGAGGGGCACCAGAAGCTAAGAGAAGAAATTAAGGAAGGGATCTTCCATATCGCACCAGGACAAACAAGAGTCTCTGCTATTAGGAACCAGCGTCCCCCAGCTAAGGAGAGAGAGCACACTCCACGTGGCAATCTATGGTTTTACCTCCATGAGCACGGAGAAGATATGAGGAAGTGGGATGGGAAACCCACCTCTTCCTTAGCAACCCGGGTACGTGAACTGAAAAGAGGAACAAGTGCCACAAGGAACTCTTCAAGGGTAAATGTTGCTCCAGTCTCTCGTGGGCAAGACTCCAGACGGTACAGGAATGATGATATGTCTGATCCTCTTGAAGGGACCTCCAGGTCATACTCACAAGAAGAGCACAACGAGTACCATGACCAGGACTAGGGGTGCCCTGCCTCTAACCAGGTAGAGGAGAGGGACAATCGAGTCTATTGGACAGTGTGGATTCGGTGGTCTGGCACACCAGAGCCACAAAGATATAAGACCTTAGTGGACACCGGCGCACAATGTACTTTAATGCCATCAAGATACATAGGGGCAGAATCCATCTCTATCTCTGGGGTAACAGGGGGATCCCAACAGCTGACTGTACTGGAAGCTGAAGTGAGCCTGACTGGGAAGGAATGGCACAGACACCCCACTGTGACTGGCCCAGAGGCCCCGTGCATCCTTGGCATAGATTACCTGAGGAGTGGGTATTTCAAAGACCCAAAAGGACTTCGCTGGGCTTTTGGCATAGCTACTGTGGAGACAGAGGAAATTAGACAGTTGAACACCTTGCCTGGTCTCTCAGAGGACCCCTCTGCTGTGGGACTGCTGAAGGTTGAAGAACAATTGGTACTGATAGCCACAGCAACAGTGCACCGTCGGCAATACCGCACCGACCGAGACTCTGTGACCCCTATACATAAGATGATCCGTGACCTGGAGACCCAGGGGGTGGTCAGCAAGACTCGCTCACCCTTTAATAGCCCTATATGGCCAGTGTGTAAGTCCAGCGGAGAGTGGAGGCTGACAGTGGATTACCGTGGACTCAATGAAGTCACACCGCCCCTGAGTGCTGCTGTGCCGGACGTGCTGGAGCTCCAGTACGAGCTGGAGTCCAAGGCAACCAGGTGGTATGCCACCATTGACATTGTCAATGCCTTTTTCTCCATTCCTTTGGCAGCGGAGTGCAGACCACAATTTGCTTTCACTTGGAGAGGTGTGCAGTACACCTGGAATCGACTGCCTCAGGGGTGGAAACACAGTCCCAGCATTTGCCATGGACTGATCCAGACTGCACTGGAAAAGGGCGAGGCTCCAGAACATCTACAGTACATTGACGACATCATTGTATGGGGGAACACAGTGGGCGAAGTCTTCGAGAAAGGAGAGAAGATAATCCAGATTCTCCTAAGAGCTGGTTTTACCATTAAACAGAGTAAGGTCAAGGGACCTGCTCAGGAAATTCAGTTCCTAGGAGTGAAGTGGCAAGATGGACGCCGCCTAATTCCAATGGAGGTGATTAACAAAATAGCAGCCATGTCCCCACCAACCAGCAAGAAGGAAACACAGGCTTTCCTAGGTGCTGTGGGCTTTTGGAGGATGCATATCCCCGAGTACAGCCAGATTGTAAGCCCTCTCTACCTTGTGACACGGAAGAAAAATGATTTCCAGTGGGGCCCTGAACAACAACAAGCCTTTGAACAAATTAAACAGGAGATTGCCCATGCGGTAGCCCTTGGACCAGTAAGGACAGGACAGGATGTGAAGAACATGCTCTACACTGCAGCCGGGAAGAATGGTCCTTCCTGGAACCTCTGGCAGAAGGTGCCTGGGGAGACCCGCGGACGACCGCTGGGATTCTGGAGTCGGGGATACAAAGGATCTGAAGCCAGCTATACACCAACTGAGAAAGAGATCCTGGCTGCTTATGAAGGAGTTCGAGCTGCCTCAGAAGTGATCGGCACCGAAGTGCAGCTCCTCCTGGCACCCCGACTACCAGTGCTGGGCTGGATGTTCAAGGCAAGAGTTCCTTCTACACATCACGCCACCGATGCCACATGGAGTAAGTGGATCGCTCTGATCACGCAACGAACCCGGATAGGGAATCCTAATCGCCCTGGGATTCTGGAAATTATCACCAATTGGCCCGAAGGTGAGAGTTTTGGACTATCCTCTGAAGAAGAAGAGGAGCAGGTGACAAGGGCTGAGGAGACCCCACCATATGACAAGCTACCAGCAGATGAAAGGCGATATGCGCTCTTCACAGATGACTCCTGTCGCATTGTAGGGACAAACCGAAAATGGAAGGCAACCGTGTGGAGTCCCACACAGCGAGTTGCAGAAGTGACTGAGGGACAAGGTGGGTCAAGTCAGTTTGCAGAGTTTAAAGCCGTTCAGTTGGCTTTGGATATAGCTGAACGAGAGAAGTGGCCAAGACTCTATCTCTACACTGACTCATGGATGGTGGCCAATGCTCTGTGGGGATGGCTGGAACGATGGAAAAAGGTCAACTGGCAGCGCCAAGGGAAACCCATCTGGGCGGCAGAGATGTGGCAGAACATCGCTGGCCGGGTAGAGAAGCTGAGTGTGAAGGTCGGTCACGTAGACGCTCATGTAGGCAAGAAACGGGCTACTGAGGAGCATCTTAACAACGAGCAGGCGGACCGAACTGCCAGGATTAAAGTCTCTCAGGTAGATCTGGATTGGCAGCACAAAGGAGAATTATTTCTGGTTCGATGGGCCCATGATGCCTCCGGTCACCAGGGGAGAGATGCAACATACAGATGGGCTCGTGACCGAGGGGTGGACTTAACCAAGGACGTTGTCTCACAGGTCATCCATGACTGTGAGACATGTGCTGCCATCAAGCAGGCCAAGAGGGTGAAGCCTCTATGGTATGGTGGACGGTGGTCAAAGTACAGGTATGGGGAAGCCTGGCAAGTTGACTACATCACACCCCCCAAAACCCGCCAAGGTAAGCACTACGTACTGACCATGGTAGAAGGAAGTACTGGATGGTTGGAGACATACCCCGTGCCTCATGCCACTGCCCGGAATACCATCCTGGGCCTTGAAAAACAAGTCCTGTGGCGACATGGTACCCCGGAGAGAATTGAGTCTGATAATGGGACCCATTTCAAGAATGGCCTCGTAGACACCTGGGCCAAAGAACACGGCATTGAGTGGGTGTATCATATCCCCTACCATGCACCAGCGGCTGGAAAAGTTGAGCGGTGCAACGGACTGCTGAAAACCACCCTGAAGGCACTGTGTGGGAAGACTTATAAACACTGGGAGCTGCATTTAGCAAAGGCCACCTGGTTGGTCAACACCCGAGGCTCCATCAATCGAGTTGGTCCTGCCCAATCAGAACTTTTGCATACTGTAGATGGAGATAAAGTCCCCGTGGTACATATGAGAGGAATGTTAGGGAAGACTGTTTGGATTAGTCCCACCTCAAGCAAAGGTAAACCCATCCGAGGGATTGTTTTTGCTCAAGGACCTGGTTCCACCTGGTGGGTAATGCAAAAAGATGGGGAGACACGTTGTGTACCACAAGGGGACCTGATTTTGAGTGAGAATGGTCTGTAATGTTTCATTGTATATATATATATATATATATGTAAGTGTATATAGTTTTAAGGAGACATAGTTTTTAAGGGGGTTAATTTGGGCATGACATGGACGGCATAGAATAAGGGGTGGATAATGTCCTGGTTAGAACAGTTGGGACCGATTCATCACTGAATGGGTATAGCCCAAACTGTGTATTCTATAGCCCTCCATGCCATTTCCCAGAAACTGTTGTCAGTAGAGGCCTGCGAGGTGGGGGGGGAATGTTCCTGAGCACCCTCATATCCTTTTATGGAATGAGCACCCTCATACCCTTTTATGGAATTCCCCGCTCTGAGGGAAGGACTAAACACCCTTTTATGGAATTCCCCGCTCTGAGGGGAGGACTGAACATTCCTGCCTGAACTGAAGAGTATAAAACCTGGAGTTTCGGAACCTTTTTACCACTCGTGGGATCCAGAGGAGGACTGCAGCTCATCGCTCTCAACTGCAGCTCATCGCTCTCAACTACAGCTCATCGCTCTCAACCAGACTGCAGTTCACCACCACCCTCGGCCGGACTACAATCACCACTTTTGGTTGGACTGCAGCAACTCTCCCACCAGCAGGTTTTTCCCCTCTCCCTTTACTTTGGACTCAAGGGGGGGTCCAGGTAGCACCGCTTTGTTTGTGCCCCGGGGTGCTGGGTTGTACATTTGGGCTTTGTGGGTTAGTGCCTGTTGCTTGTCTGTGTGGTCGTACTTATTGTATTATTTTATTAAATTGTTATTCTGACTTGTAATCTCTCTTTGAGTTGACTCGGTTTCCTCTGCTGGTTAACTTTCAAACCAGCACAATCCACCTTACAGCTTCCGCGGTATGCCTAAAAAACCTCTTGGTTAAAAAAAAAAACATCCCCTTCCATCTCCCTACTAAGTTCATTTGCTTATAATAAAACCAGGTTATTTATTTCTCATAGGGCATCATGGGGGACAGGGTTGTGACAGTGGTGGTTGCTACAACACATTGACAATCTCATGGAATTTTATGTCATTTTTGTTGATGCACCTGCTATAGGAGTATACTCTTGAATGCAGAGGGCACATCAATCTTCACTAAAATGTTCACGCTTACCAACAGTGCTATGAAAGATGCATAAGGAATTGCTCCATGAGTCCCAAAGGAGTTGCTATAGATACATAGCAGTTCAGTGCCATAGCAGTTCCATGCCAATAATAGATACCAGTTCAGTTACCTATAGCAATCCTGGAAACAGGTGTATTTTCTGTGTTTGACCTAACATGATGAAGTGACTGTACAGTTCTCCCTTCACAGTTATTGTATTTAATGTTAGTTTGAAAATTTCTGCACTCTGTTTTACCATGCAATGTAGACATGCCCCTAGGTATCTGCATCTCGCTTGACTGTAACATGGATTGATGCCTTAAGGTCCTTGTAGTTTTTTGATTTTTCTAATTTTTTATAAGTTTCATAAGTAGATTTTAGAAGTAGTAGCATTTATTCCCTTACCCTTAGCACAGAAACTACACACATATCCCAACTTTTTTACCCCAATTCCCTTTATTAATTCTCCTAAATTCCTTTAGAATATTTAGACTTCTCTTTAAGATAGGCCTCTTCTGTTTGAGAACACTTGTACTCTGGCCTAAAACACAAGATACAGCCAAGAACTGGGTGAACATGTGCCCTCTGTACTCCGAGGAAGACAAGGGTGACGAAGTAGGTGGGTTTGAAAAGCCAGGGCAAAAACCAGAGGGTGGATAAAACCTCGGATGGGACAAACAGTATTATAAATTGTAAGCACCTGAGGCAGAGCGACTCGCGTCTCGGAACCCTATGCCTTGGAGGCATGATTAAATCCTTTTCTTATCTCACCTCTAATTAAATTGCTCTGGAGTTTTTTTCCTCAGCTCCTTTAGGCATCTGGATAAAAATGGTGTCACTTCCACAGCACTATTAGTTTTGCATGTAACTTAGTATTAACCTGCTATTTATTTTGAACACTGAAATGTTCCTGGTCTACTGCTGGGAAACTATCATGAACCCTCTGATAGTCTCAGCTCACTATTTGATGAATACAGAAATTAGACATTTCTATGAGTGTTATGGTCGTTTTCCACCTTATTCTCTCTACCCTGTTCCTCTGGGGAGTGGTAGAGCAGCTTGTTGGGCACCTGGTGTCCAACCAAGGTCAACCCACCACAAGGAGCTAACAAGGAGAGGTGCCATACTGGACCTTGTGATCACCAACAGGGAGTTGGTGGGGAATGTAGTGCTCCAAGGCAGCCTTGGTTGCAGTGACCATGAGATGTTGGAGTTTGAGATCCTCAGGACAGTGAGGAGGGCATGCAGCAAACCCACTGCCCTGGACTTCAGGAGAACAGACTTTGACCTCTTCAAGGACCTACTGGGTAGAGTCCCACGGGATAGAGCCCTAGAAGGCAGAGGGGTCCAAGAATGCTGGTTGAATTTCAAGGATTACTTCCTCCAAACTCAGAAGCAATACATCCCAACAAGGAGGAAATCAGGTAAAAATGCCAGGGGGTCTCCATGGATGGATAAGGAGTTGCTGTGAAAACTCAGAGCAAAAAAAAGTAGCTTTCAGAAGGTGGAAACGAGGACAGGTGGCCTGGGAAGAATACAGGGAAATTTTATGGTGCAGTGGGTTGACCCTGGCTGGATGCCAGGTACCCACTAAAGCCACACTCTCCCTCTGCAAGAGGAGAAAGAAAAAAGAAAAAAGAAAAACAGCTGGGAGAGGTCACTAACTGATTACTTTCACGGGTGTCATAGGTTTACTTGTTCTAAAAAACCAAATGGGAATTTTCTTTCCCCTACTGCAATGTGGGGGAGGGATGTTGAATGGGGAGGACAGTTTTCTGCGTTGGGTGATTGACCTACACAGAGGAGCTGGCTGGCAGAACTACAATTCAGGCTGATAGCCCTCTCTAAGGATGGGGGGGAAATCTCCATTGTCGGCTTCTCCAGCACACCGGGGCCTCACATGGCGACGACCAACATAGAACACTGCATACTCTGCACTTCTAGTGATCCAACAACGCCCCCTGTCAACCGTGATTAGAGTCACGCTAGAGGACAGAGAAGTATCAAACTGTTCCCTTTTTGAAGGGGACTTTTGGGTACAGGATTATTGTTTAGGTTTTTTTGTGTTCTGTTAATGTTTTTGACAATATACATATATCTTTTCATAAAGGGTTGTTATTTCTTCCTTTTTCCATACTTTCTCGATTGGAGCCTCTTAATTTTGGATTTACAAATGCTGAGAGAGAGGAGTTTGGTCTACCTCATAACTCATCCTCCTTAGCAAAACACTTCAGTCTCCTTAAACAGACGATGGGTAAAACAGACTCAGAGTGGGGATAGTACTTAAATTTATTACTAACAGGATAAGAACAAAAGAATGAGAAATAAAACTGTCTTATAAACACCTTCCCCCCACCCCTCCTTCCTTCCATGTTCTCTGTCCTCCCCCCCAGCGGTGCAGGGGGACAGGGAATGGGAGTTCTGGTCAGCTGTTGTTTCTGCCACTGCTCAGGGAGAGAAGTCCTCCCCCTGCTCCTGTGGGATCCCTCCCACAGGAGACAGTCCTTGACGAACCTCTCCAGTGTGAGTCCATCCCTTGGGCAGCAGTTCTTCCCAAACTGCTGTCCCGTGGGTCACTCCTCCATGGGGTGCAGTCCTTCACAAATGAGCTGTACCAGTGTGGGTCCCCCACACTGGGCACAAGTCCTACCCAGGAAAAACCTGCTCCAGCGTGGGTTTCCCTCTCCATGGGCTGCAGGTCTCTTGCAGGACCCTGCTCCATCTTGAGCCTCCTTCATGCACCCACCTGCTCCAGCATGGGTTCCTCCATGGGCTGCACAGGGACAGCCTGCTGCACCGTGGTCTTCACCACAGGCTGCAGGGGCCTCATCTCCGGATCCTGGAGCACCTCCTCCCCCTCCTTCTGCACTGACCTTGGTGAACCAACAGGTGCCCTGCTTGACTCCCTGCACACCCTACTCTCACACAGACCAGATTACATGATGTCCGAGGATAAGGGGGCAACTCTTTTCTAATATCGTTGCTGCTGTTTCCTTTGACTTAATACAAGCTTGTGTTCCTGCTGCAACTGGTTGAACTGAGTAATATGCAAACGGTCTCTGATGGAATCCTAAATTCCGCATTACCACTCACTAGCTATTCATGTGCATCCTGATTAAAGGATCTGGGAGCCCAATAGCAGACACCAAAGCTGCTTTTATAGCTGTCATAGGTTTGAAAAGAGATGTTGGAATTTTTTCCCAATGTCCCTCCCCCATCTGTTTCTTCCAGGATAAGAGGAGTTGTGAGCAGAGTTGCACACGCTGGGCAGTGCAGGAGCAGGGGAAGGGGGAGGTGCCCAGGAAGTGCAGTTGCTGTGGGGATGGTTGGGCAGTCTTTTGTTCAGGGGTTTTTGGGTTTAGTCTGTGGACCAGTGTCATGGTTTGAGAACCCCAAAAATCCAATTCTAGAGTCCAAACCCCCCTCCCACATCTCAGCCCAGTGTGAGATGGGTTTTCCAGACACCACAAGAGACTCAAAATGGGGGTAAGGGATTACAATGCACTGTACAAATAAATACTAGAATACATTACACACACAATGTCAACTGTCTCTACCATGATAAAACAGTATTTACAATGGATCAAATCTCTTCTCTCTCCAAATAAAAGTCCAGGAGGGAAGAAGGAAGAGATCCTTTCCTCTCAGAGCAACAGTGGCTCTAGGGCAGCAGACTCTCTTCTTCCATGCAGCAGTTGTAGTTGGATCTCTGTCAGTACACACAAGGGGGGTCTCCAAGCCCCTCTCAGCCCTTCGACTCCAAGCGAAGGTCTTGTCTTCCATGGACTGCGTAGCAGGGACAAGGTTCGCCTCACCATGTCATATCATGGGGTGTAAGACATCCCATGAAGGTCCCTTCCTCAGGGGATTCACCCCTGAGTCAGAACCTCTCGGGTAGCTTTCAACTGAAGGCCTTTGCCTCAAGAGTTCTATCAGAGCTCCTGTGCTCTGTCTCAGAGAAGCGGGGGGGGCGAAGCCCTCCTCCACATTCCTTCGACCGTCCTGGTCCAGCTCCGGGATGCCTTGAGCTTCTCAACTCCTCCCTTTTCATTGCTGTAGCACTCCAGGACTCCTCTCAAGTAAGAGTCCGTCTGCTCCTCCTCTCTAGGAGGTTTCAGAGGGGTTTGGGGAGTTTGTTTCAGTTCTTACCCAAACTCTCTCTCTCTTCAGACAACTGTGTCTCTGCTTAGCTGCGTGCTTGGTTTGCTGCTTCTTCAGTTCTTATCTCTTGGCTCTCTGCCGCTGTTCTCCATACACTGCTCCTGCTGCTGCTCACAGTGGAGAAAAACTCCCAGCTCTTAGCTACAGATACTTAGCACAGTCTAACACTGTTCCAAGTCCCTGTAGCCCCTCAGCCGGGGGTTGGGGGGACCATAGCCCCCCAGCGGGGCTCCTACCCCTTCTCCTCATGGCTCTACAAGATGGCCACCCCTCCAACAACTACAACTACAACTACCCTTCTTTTTCCAGTCTGAGTGATATGTTTATATTTTGCAGAAGTGCTCATTGGTTCAAACCCAAGGGTAACCACCCCCTGGGGGTTTACCATTTTATAACTTCAGTGGGAAAACTTTTTTTTCCCTCACCACAACCGGACAGAGTGGGGAACCCGGTTTCAGCCGCCTCCTTTTCTTTTCCTGAGAGGAAGTTTTTTTTCCACATGGGACACCTCGCGGAGGATGACTGAGAGACAGAGAGACCAACCCATCTCAGAGTGAGGTATTCTGCCTTCAGGACTGCCTGTGGGAAAAAGGACTCCTTCATTGCTGGCTGCGAAGTCATCGTTAACTGTGGGCACAAGGACATGCGAGCAACTGTTGAACTGTCGGGACATTTTGCCTTCAGTTTCTCCCCCCTCCCCCGTCACCTGGGGAATTGTGACTGTTTTCTTTCTTCTGAAAGTTTATGATTGCACCATTTGTTGTTTATTCAGATTTTGTTAATAAAAAGTTGTTTCTTTTCCTTTTCCACACTTCCACTTGAAGTTTCTTAATTTCTAAGTTGCAATCTTGTTAAAGTAAGACAATAGCTTTAAAGTTTGTTCTCTCTCTGCACCCCATGCAATAGGTTCTATCTCTTTGTTCTTGGTTGCCTCAGTCAGAAACTTAGTTCCTTTAATCTAGGAATCCATGGTCAACAAAATCCCACTACTCCTGAGAAAACCTCATACCTGCTTTTTTTGTGACTGGACATTGGAACTTAATTATGACCTCTATTCTTTCCAGATCTATTATCTGTTGCCATTTTCCTGAAATAAACTTAAATATTTAATTTTCTTTTTACCCAGCTGAAATTTGGACAGACATGCTGGGTGTCCCCTTTTCACTAGGGCAATACACAAATGTGTAGTGTCTAATATGAAGGCATTCTCATAGCTACTTGCTACTAACAAAACATTTTCACAGTGTACAAAACCCAATTTGCATGGTAATTTCATACCCTTTAAATCAACCCCCAATATTCATGTATCTCAATCTGCACCTTGCAAATCCAGCTACCCGCACCAGATGTATTCTTCAACACAGGCAGGTGTTATGACCTGCTCTACCAGGTTGCATGTTGGGGTCACCAGATATGGTAATTATGGGCACTGAAAGAAATGAGGCTGGCAACACACAGAGTTTGATTTTGGGATTTGTCCACCGATCTTTTCGGAGTTCTCCTTTTATTAGGGTTCCTTTGTAAACAGCACCTGGTGTTTGTCTTTTAGTTAACTGGAATTCCCAGGATCGTCCTATACTGGTGCCTTGATCCCACACATTCACCTCGCGTCATGTGGTGGCTGTGTTCAACCACAAGAGAAAACCACAGGCTATCATGCAGACCTTTCAAAGTGGTTTTTGTTTTGAGAACACAACACTCTATCAAAAACACCAGTCAAGGTCAAAACACTCCTTTTTGATCCTGTGGTGGGTTGACCTTGACTGGATGCCAGGTGCCCACCTAACTGCTCTATCACTCCCCTTCCCAGCGGGACAGGGGAGAGAGTAAGGTGGGAAAAAACCCAACTCCTGGGTTGGTGTAGTGGGTTTCTGTGGCTCGGTTTTGGTAGTGGGGGGGAACTACAGGGGTGGCTTCTGTTAGAAGCTGCTAGAAGCTTCCCCTGTCCCATAGAGCCAATGCCAGCTGGCTCCAGGGTGGACTTCCTGCCGCTGACCAAGGCCGCGCCAATCAGGAGTAATAGTAAAGCCTCTGTGATAACATTTAAGAACAGAAGGTTGTTGCGCAGAAGAAATTCCAACCAGGGAAGAACTGAGTGAGAACATGGGAACAACAAAGTAGAAACCAAGGTCAGTTCAGAAGGAGGGGGAGGAGGTGCTCCAGGCACCAGAGCTGTGGCCCCTGCTGCACATGGTGAAGACCATGCTGAATCAGGTTGTCCCTCTGCAGCCCATGGAGGACCATCGGGGTGCAGAGACCCACCTGCAGCCCATGGAGGAACCCATGCTGGAGCAGGTGGGTGCATGAAGGAGGTTGTAACCTCGTGGGAGGCTCAAGATGGAACAGGGTCCTGCAAGAGACCTGCAACCCATGGAGAGGGAAGCCCACGCTGGAGCAGGTTTTTCCTGGGTAGGACTTGTGTCCCGTGTGGGGGACCCACACTGGTACAGCTCATTTGTGAAGGACTGCACCCCATGGAGGAGTGACCCACGGGACAGCAGTTTGGGAAGAACTGCTGCCCAAGGGATGGACTCATGCTGGAGAGGTCCATCAAGGGCTGCCTACCGTAGGAGGGACCCCACCCCCACAGGAGCAGGGGAAGGACTCCTCTCTGTTGTGGGTTGATGTGACTGGTTTATTTTGGTAGTGGGGGGGGGGTTACAGAGATAGTTTCTGTAGAAACTGCTAAAAGTTTCCCCCCCATGGAACCAAAGATGGATGGTTCCAGGGCAGACTTCCTGCTGCTGACCAGGAGGAGAGACAATTAGAAGTTTTAGTAACGCCTCTGTGATAACATATTTAAGAAAAAACTTGTTGCCCAGAAGAAATTCCAGCCAGGGAAGAGCTGACCAAAGCTCCCGGGCAGCCCTGCTGCCTCCACTGCCGTGGCGTTGGGGCAGGCAGCGGCAGGTTGGCCCGGTACTCTTGGCACCTAGTCCAGAGCAGGCAGCGGGAGTCCCTGTGAAAGGGTGACTGAGGTTGGGGCTGGGATGTGCGGCAACCCGGGCTAGACCAAGGTGGTAAAGCAACCCCACCAGCAGGCATTCCCCCCCTCCTGTCCAACTGAGCCAGGAAGGGCCAGGGCGGCCCTGCTGTGGTGCAGTGACACCCATGCTGGAGTGGGTGGATGCAAGAAGAAGGCTGCTACCCGTGTGTCTGTTTTGATTTGACTCCCTGCCAAGTCCCCAAGACCCAGCACAAAACCTCTGACAAAGAGCGAGAGAGAAAAAAACTATGAAAAAAACTGGAATAGCCTAACTATAATAAAATATATATATATTTACGTATAGTACAGTTATATACAGTTAAAATACTATTTACATATGAAAAAGAACCCCAAACAACCCCAAAGGGGAAAGGGAAAGGGGAAAAAGGGACAAAAAAGAAAATCAAAACAAATATGCACAATCAAAACCTGGGAACAGTCTATAAAAAAACTAGGAAAACGAGATCTCAATACTTCCCTTGAGAAAGCAGGATGGCGCCAGACACTGCCAACACCCTCTGCCTCCTGCGTGGCAAACAACAAGCCTGACCAGGCCTCAACTCCCAGATGAACGAGACCAACTGCAGGGACCTGCTGTCTCCCAACCTCGCCGGAAGAGAAAAGAGGAAGAGGTTTCTCTCTCCGTCTTATTTATACCTCTGTTTACGTAAAGGGATAGAGTGGAATACATCACTGGTTACCAGGAAGGAAGGCCTAAGACTCAAAACCATTACACCATGGGAGGCCCAGGATGGAACAGAGTCCTGTAGGAGATCTGCAACCCGTGAAGCAAGAAGCCCATGCTGGGTAGGACTTGACTCATGGTCCTGTGGGGGGACCTACATTGGTACAGCTCACCCTATGAAGGACTGCATCCTATGAAGGATGGAGAAGTGACTCTCAGGACAGTAGATATGGAAGAACTACTGCCTGAGGGATGGACTCATGTTGGAGAGGTCCGCCAAGGACTGTTACTTGTGGGAGGGACCCCACGGAACAGGGGAAGGACTCAGAGCTTTGGCTCTCCTGTAATCCATGGTGAAGATTGTTGCCGTGGGATTTAGGTGCTGAAAAAAATCTCCAGAGCAGTTAATTAGGGGTGAGATAAGAAAGGGTTTATTTGCCAAGGTCGTACCTGAGAGGTTACATTTTATAATACCATCCATCCAATCCCAGATGTGTCCACCCTGTGGCCTTTACTCTGGTCCGCCCCGGGTCCACCCCCTTAAAATGGGTCTGGGGTGTATTTCGGGACCCCTCATTCATCCCATCTTCACCATCATCAGAGCACAAAGGGTACATAGTTACCTAATTCTTGACTGTATTCTGTGGTTTAGGCCCTGATATGCTGTTCAACCAACAATCTAGGCCTTGCCTTGACAAGAGACTAAACATTTCTACTGGTTTCAGAAGTAGGATTGATATGGGGAGTACAGAATGGGGTAAGGAATGTATAAACAAGGGTACTGGAGGAAGGGAAAGGGACAAGGGACAAAGGGGGGGGGAGGTTGCTGCTTTTAAAATCTACTTATAAAACTTATAAGGCTTACCAATATTAGAAAAATAAAAAACCATTAGGGGTTTAAGGCATCAAGATCATGGTGAGGTAGGTTGTCCCCCTGCAACCCATGAAGGACCATTGAGGTGCAGAGATCCCCTGCACCACATGGAAGAGTGACCTACATGATAGCAGATTCGAAAGACCTGTTGCCCTGTGGGTGGACTTCGCTTCCTGCACTGATGCAGGACATGGAAGGCAGGAGGGGTGGTTGGAAAGTGTGTTTAAGACTGTTTTATTTCCCACTCTTTAGCTCTTATCCTGTTAGTAATAAATTTTAGTATTGTCCCCAGGTTGAGTCTGTCTTGCCTATGTGACCTCTCCCAGCTCTTAGCGATTTTCGTGGGTGCCTAGAATCCAGCCAGGGTCAACCCACGACACTCTCTCTGAACAGCAGCAGAAACAACAACTGACCGCAACCCCCATTCCCCATCCCCCTGCACCGGGAGGGGTGGGAGGAAAGTGTTTATAAGACTGTTTTATTTCTCACTCTTTGGCTCTTATCCTGTTAGTAATAAATTGAAGTAATATCCCCACTTTGAGTCTGTTTCGCCCATGAAGGCAATCAGTAACTGACCTCTCCCAACTGTGAACTCATGGATCCTTCGTTGTTTTTTTTTCTCTCTCCTCTGTCTAGTTGCAGAGGAAGAGTGAGAGAACGGTTTTAGCGGGTGCCTGGTATGCGACCAGGTTCAACCCACTACAGCTGGGATAAGGCAGTTTATTTAAAGCAAAAAGTAAATTAAAGCTCGCGTGCGCAAAAGCAAAAGATAGCAGGGTTTATTCTCTACTTCCCATCAGCAGCAATTGTCAGTTACTCTCAAGAAGCAGGGTTTCAGTACGCGTGACTGTCGGAGGGCAGAAATTGTGTAAACAATTTCTATTGCATTTCTGCGACCTCTACCTTGGCATGACTGGGTGCAGACAGTAATAATTACTACGGCACTAATATGGTTGCAGACCTTGTGCCAAGGTGAAGGAGGAGTTATTCTGGTAAGAAAACAAGTTTTATGGACACCTGCCATAGTCCAATTGGTAATGTACAACTCAGTGTGTTTACCTTATGTATCCAATGTAACCTGGAAAAGAATCACGTCTCTGTGTCACAAGCAGCATATAAGCTGCCTTTCCTCTAATAAAGCGGACATTTTTGCTAATCATATTGATTCGTGTGCAATTCTGTCCGAGCCCCTCCACCAATATCTGGCGCCCGTTACACAGGGACTTCTACTTCACCGAGTTCTGCAGGGAGGTAAGGTGAACGGTAGGAGCTGAGGGAAGCGGTCGTGTGAGGTAGTGCTGTCCCCGGCGCTATGAGAAAGCCGTGCACGCAGTGGTGTTGGAATCTCGCCTTGGCCAAGCGAGTCGACCGAGGGAGGAGGCATGGGACCCGCAGCATCCAAAGAAGATGAGGCTGTGGAAACGCTCCTCCGCTATATAATCTCTCTAAGAGAGCCTAATTATGATGAGAAAGCCCTGAAAGGGTTACTGGAATGGGTATGAGCGAAGAACTTAATCCCTACCGCTCAGGTCGCCTTTGAGGTGTCCACGTGGGACGCTATAAAGGACCACTTGTGGGAAGAGATGTCTAAGGGGTCAAAGGATGCAAAGAAATATCCTACGCTTTGGCGTCTGGTGGTTGAATGGTTAGAGAGACAGAACGCTTTACACCGAGCCTCTACAGCTGTGGAGGCGGTTGCACAGGTGGCATACCCGAGTGACGGGGAGACTGTGGTGCATCCGTGCTCAGAATGGTTCGTTTTCGAAGAGGTTTCGGCTCTGGTGCCACCAATGAAGGTTTTGAAAGCAGCGGGCTTGTCTCAGTTCAGCAGTGCACCGGCACTGGCGCAAAAAGCCGGGGCTGCGGAGTACAACGTTGGTACCCCACCACCTGCACCGCCCTCTACTGTGACTGCGCAGCCGGCACTGCAATCTCTTCCTGCACCTGTGCAGTTGGCAACGCCACTCCCCACTGCACCTACTCCGGGTGCTATGTCGGGGACTGTTACCGCGCAGGCGTTGCCCAGGACGGCGATGTTTGGAGCCTCTGCATCACCAGGGGGAGCTACAGCGTTGCTGCTTGGAACTGCCATGTCACCTGCGCTTACGTCATCGAAGGTTGTTGCTATAGCGACCAGAGCTTTTCCGAAAGGAGCTGTCACTATGCCCGCGGGAACCGCCTTTGTTTCAACGGAGGCAGGAGCTGCTGCAGGAGGGGTCACTACCCTTGCACCGCTGCTGTTGCAGAAGAGGAAACCACTACTGGCTTATGACGACGCGGGACGGTTATCCCCTCCGCTTCCGTCCCCGGCTCCAGCTTCTGATGCTGGGAGTTGGGAGGGTGACGACGGCAGGCTTGCTACTCTTGCTGTGAAGGATCAGATGGACTCGTTGTTGCATTGTCTTGAAGAGCTCAAGTCTACATTGGCGGAGAGGCAGCTCGCTCCACGGTGTCCAGGGTTCTGTGGTGTTCCGGTTTCATCTACGGTGCCAACCTCGTCTCCTCCGAATCCCTTTCCTGGGATGCCCGGGGTGGGACCTTCTGATGTGGGGTTTCCAACCTTGCCGGGTGGAGGGGGGGGAAGGGAGGGGGTGCATGGTAATCCAACACAAAATTGGAAAAACATCATTCGGGATGTTGCTTCTGATGGGGATTATGAGTTCTTAGGAGTTAGTGCTTTCCCTGCAGTTGCAGATGGTGCGGGGCATAAATCCTGGGAAGTTTTAGATTGGAAGCTCATAAAAGAGGCTAAGGCAGTCATTTCCCAGTATGGTTTAAAGAGTAGCTATACACAGTCGATAATACAACATCTTTTTACCGCAAGTCTGTTAACACCATTTGATACACAAATGATAATAACCACACTGCTGACTCCTTTGCAGCAGCTACAATTTTTTAATAAATGGAATGCTAGCTGTGCAGCAGAAGCAGCACAACCCAGACAACAAGGTCACCCTCTCTATGGCATTACAGCTGACATGCTCACGGGTATTGGTCAGTACAACACATCGGACATACAAGCACAATTTCCAGATGAGGCACTGAAAACCAACCAAGACCTGGCCTACAAGTCCTTGCTTGCAGTGAAAGATGCAAGGTCAGGACCCCCATGTACTATGATCAAACAGGGACCCCATGAGCCGTATAATCTGTTTATAGATCGTTTATTTCAGTCGGTAAATACAGATCCAGATATGGATCAGGCTATGAAAGCAAGATTTCTGGATGTCTTGGTCTATGATAACGCCAATGAGAAAACCAAACAGATTTTAAACACGCTGCCTAGGGGTGCTGGCACGGTTCAACTCCTGGAGGTTGTATCAAGAATGAGCAAACAGGAGGATGCGGCCTATCTAGCTACTGCAGTAGGTGCAGAAGTAAAGCCTCTTCTGTCTGGGAAAGGAAGGGATGGTAAGAAACACAGAGAAAAGAGGTGTTTTGCCTGTGGTCAGAGGGGCCATCTCAGCACCCAGCATTTCCTTTGTCAGGGACTGCTCGTCCTACACTTATGGCAGGGGGGTCAAGGTGGTGTAATAACTGTCGCGTAAACAGCCATAACACACATGAGTGTAAGCGGCAGGGAAACTCCAAACGGAGCGCGATGCACTCTCGCGCAATGACAGCAAATCAGGGTGCTTGGACCGCTGCCGCGCAGCCACCGCAGGAAGCGTCAGCGTGGACCTGGCAACAGCAGTAGATACTATGCTTGAGACTCAAGATGTGTACGTGATTGAGTCCACATTGCGAGGACCTTTAGGTAGAGGATTGAGTGCTCATTTGGTAGGACGATCATCTTTGTCTCGTGAGGGAATTTTTGTGGTGCCAGCAGTCATAGATGCAGATTCTACAGGTGTCATCAAGATCATGGTATACACCCTAACACCACCAGTTTTTATTCCTGCTAACAGTAAAATAGCTCAGTTAGTGCCTTTTAAAGCAGAAGTGCCCAATGCAGAACCACTGACATGAGGAGATGGGGGTTTGGCTCAACAGGTCCCCCTAAGGTGATGTTAGCAGTAGATATAAAGCAGGGAAAGCCCGAGGAAGACGTAATTATATGGCATCCGAATGGTCAATCCAGCACTATGACTACGCTTCTTGACACCGGGGCTGACATTTCCATAATTCCTACACATAAATGACCTCGAGCATGGCCTGTGGAAATGGCACCTACAGGAGTTAAGGGAGTAGGCGGTGTACAGCAGGCATGGATCAGCAGAGATGTGATAACTTTCCAGTTTTCTGATGGGGCAATAGTGGGAAAGCGTCCTTATGTGTTATCTTTACCAATTGACCTGATAGGTCGAGATCTGTTGGGGCAAATGGGAGCACGTCTGGTTACTTCTCCTTTTCAGGAGCGGCCATTGATAGGCAACCAACCTTAAAACTGCAGTGGAAAACAGAGAAACCAGTATGGATAGATCAGTGGCCGCTGAAAAAGGAGAGGCTGCAAATAGTTCAGCAATTGGTTCAGGAACAATTGGATGCAGGACATATCGTTCCATCTACAAGTCCATGGAACACTCCCATATTTACCATCCCAAAAAAATCAGGAAAGTGGAGGTTATTACATGATCTGCGATCTGTCAATGCGGTCATGGAAGATATGGGACCCTTACAGGCTGGTCTGCCATCTCCTATGATGATCCCCCATGATTGGGCCATGTTGGTGATAGATTTAAAGGACTTTTTTCACGATCCTTTTGCATCCAGATGATGCTGTCAGGTTTGCCTTCACAGTGCCTTCAATTAACAAGGCAGAACCAGTACAGCGTTTTCATTGGGTAACTCTTCCCCAGGGGATGAAAAATTCACCTACTATGTGTCAAATTTATGTTGCATGGGTCTTGCAGTCATTTCGAACCCAACATCCTGACTTATTAGTATATCATTACATAGATGATATTCTGATAGCAGGAAAACATTTGGATGTGCCTGCGCTGTTACGGCAATTAGAACAAGAGTTGGGTCATCAGGGTCTCAAAATTGCCCCTGAAAAGATTCAGAAGCAGGAGCCATGGCAATACCTGGGCTGGACCATCACGAATGGTATAGTGAGGTCACAGAAGTTAGTCATTAACACTGCCATAAAAACTCTGACTGATGTGCAGAAGCTGATGGGTGACATACAGTGGGTCAGACCTGTGTGTGGTATAACCAATGATGACCTAGCTCCTCTGATGCCTTTACTAGGATCAGTTGCTCAGGCAGGACTTCCAAGAGAATTGTCAGAAGACCAAAAAGCAGCTATCGTTAATATCTCAGGAAAAATAGCTGCAGGACATGCCTGTAGAATAATAGAAGACCAACCAGTGCAATACCTACTTGTCAATTCTGGAGAGAGCAGAAAGCATCCATTGGGCATCATCTGTCAAATCACAACCAGTGTGAGAATTTTAGAATGGGTATTTTTATCATATCAACCCAAAAAGACAATCATGACATGACCTGAATTGTTTGCACAACTTGTCATAAAAGGGCGAAGGAGAGTTTGTGAATTAATTGGCAGAGATCCATCTGTAATATTTGTACCAGTCGCCCAGAACTATTTGGAGTGGTTACTTGAGAAATCAGAACCATTCCAGATAGCCATGGCAGACTTTGAAGGTCTGGTCACCAATCATTATCCATCAGACAAATTACTGCCTTTGCTGCAACATCAGGCAATTGATCAGCTTGTGTTGCGTTCAGATGAGCCAGTTGCTGGGATTACTGTTTTTGCAGACGCTGGTAGAAAACCTTGGAGTGCAGCAATTACTTGGCAGGAGGGAGCAGAATGGAAACATAAAATACTTCTGGGTGTTTCAGGAGACACATTACAAACCCTTGAATTGAGGGGTGTGGTGTGGGTCTTGCACTTCTGGAAGGAAGAACCTGTTAATGTGGTTTCAGATTCACTTTATGTAGTGGGTACAGTGCAACGAATTGAACGAGCAATGATCAAAACCCTGAAAAATGAAATCTTAGCAGCGCTTATGACACAGTTGCTGCATTTACTGGATCAATGAACACAGTCCTACTTCGTCAGAAGCTAGACGGTGGTTTAGCAATTGGGAATAACAGGGCAGATACCTTAGTGGGGCCTGCATGGACTGGTCCTACAGTAAATAAGTTTCACCAAGCAGTCTTGTCTCATGACTTTTTCCATCAGTCTGCCGATGTATTAGTCAGGCAGTTTGGGCTCACTTTATCGGACGCGCGAGGAATTGTACAGGCCTGTTCAGCCTGTCATAAGAACGGGCTGGGCATTGGCTTAGGAGTCAATCCTCGGGGGCTACAAGCATTGCAGTTTTGGCAAATGGATGTTACTCATGTTGTGGAATTTGGAAGGTTAAAATATGTGCATGTATGCATTGATACCTTTTCTCATGCCATGTGGGCCTCTGCTCAGGCTGGAGAAGGTACCAGATATGTCATTCGACATATGTATGCATGCATAGCAGCCCTAGGGGTCCCCACAGAACTTAAGACCAATAATGGACCTGGTTACACCTCACAATGTTTCCGAAGATTCTGTATGAACTGGGGTATTTCTCATGTTACTGGTATTGTTAATTCTCCTACGGGTCAAGTTACTATTGAACAGGTTCACAGAGTTCTGAAATCACTTCTGCACAAGCAGAAAGGGGGAGAAAAGCTAGCCAGTCCACATGACCGACTTGCAAAAGTGTTATATGTGCTGAATTTTTTGCGGTTGATGGGTACTAGAACAGACCCTCCCATTGTTATTCATAACACTTCTTTGCAGTCGGGTTTGGTAAGTCAACAGGTAGTAGTTAAAGTACAGTATAAGGATCCACAAACAGGAGAACGGAAAGGGCCTGCAGAAGTGAAGATGACTGGAAGAAGCTATGTTTGCATCTTAACAGACACAGGTGTTCGATGGATACCGGCTCGATGGATTAAACCCTGGAAAGTTGCTGATTCTTCAGATCAGAATTAACATTGTTGTAGGTATTATTAGCACTGTTCAAAGGTGTTGTATATAACAGTTTTGTCGGCATCATGAAGAGTACATCTTAGTTTTATCAAAGCACAGTATTTTTAGTCTTATTAAAGCACAATTTTTTTAGTATACTTAAGTGGGGGGTCGCGGCGGGGTCGCAGCGCGGTTTTTAAGTGTGGTGCGGAGCCGGCAGGGGCGGCGGGCGTGGCGGGGAGCTACAGCAGTTTCTACTAGGTAGAAACCAATGCGGGCTTCGTGGGGTCTGGCGGTAGCACTGAGGGTGTTAGAAGGCAGCAGCGACTGAACCACTTTACGCACACAGCCGAGTCGTGGCAAGCAGCAGGTAGTGGAACTTCCCCGGTGGTTCTAAGGTGCTCCGCCGCCCGGGTCTCCGAGCTGTGGGCACCCCACTGGTTAGGGAAAAGTCCTTGCCACGTGCGATGTTGGCGTTACCTCTCAGCGTGACTCATCGCTCCGGCATATGTCGGACTCCGCTCCACTCTCTCTGTCCGCCTCGATCTGTTGGTTTTTTCTTTTCTTCTGTCTTCTTTCTTCTTTTCCTGTGCACTATCCCTAATATTTTTGGAGCTCACTAAACTAGGATTGCGTTTCTCAGATGCTCTGAGACAACGACTTAAAGACGTCTGTGTTTTTTGCGGTAAAAGATTCCCGTATCAGATTAATCGATGTGATAATCAGAATCTACCACTGAAATTCCTGATTCAGGGTAATCTAAACTGGCCTAATATAGGTTCAAAAGTCCCAAGTTCGAGTGCGCCATATGTAGGGTGCGCATGCCTTATTTAATAAGGAATAAAGACGCTCCTCGTGAGATGATGAACAAAGAGAGTTTTATCCCTTAAACTCATGTGACTTCTTTGACCAGTAAGGTTGTTTATGTCGGCGCATGCTCTTTTGGGCTCCTCTGCCCTGGCACGTACCCTGTGCCTTGGACACGCCTCCTACAAGGTACCATGGAATTTGCCCCATGGTCAAAAACCCAAAATTCCGCCAGTGGTACCAGTCCCTTAGCCACCTATTGATAAGATGGGTTTTCCTAGTCCTCTCCTCATTCATCCCTGCTCCTGCAGGTACTGAGGCAAACACCACCTGTGCTCCTGTCCCATTAACTAACTGACCCAGCGCCTTGAAGTCCTTTTTAATTGCCCTGGTACTTCTTCAGTCATCACTGCCAGCCTGGACTACCAACAGTGGATATAATCTGAGGGCAAAATTAGCTCAGGGAGACTCCTACTAATATCCCTCACCTGGGTGCCAGGAAGGCAACAGACTTCCCTGTGGGATGGGTCTGGTCGACATATAGGGCCTCAGAAAGGAGTCACCGACTACAACTACCTTTTTTCTTTTTATAGCTGTGGTTGTAATCCGTCTGGTAGACGGAGTGTAACCGAGAGACTCTCCAGACAGATCTTCCTCTTGACTGCCTTCTGCCTGACTCTCTGGGTCCAGGGTCTCATATCTGTTCTTTAAGGGCACCTGGGTTTGCTCCATCTGCCTGATGGCAGGAGGGGCAGGGCTTCACCATCTCCTGCTGGACTTCCTTTGGGATCGAAAGGGTGCGACTCCACCAGTCAATTTCCCTTTCACTTTCCCTAATGCTTCTTAACCTCTACCTCTTCCTTGAGCTCTGCCACCAGGCACAGCAAATCATCCACCTGCTCTCATCGTACACAGATGCCACTCACACTGTCCTCTGGTACTAAAGCCAGGCTCAAACACTCTGCGCAGCCAGAGACCTGAACAGCTGTGTCCTTCTTGATGTCCTTCTTGGGGGGTTCCGTCTGTGTTAACACACCCCTTGTGATAACAGCAGCAATGGTTTTCACTTTTTTTGGAAACCATTGCTGCCTTTAGTTGAGTTGCGGGGGAAAAAAAAAAGCCTCACCCGAGAGAGCTAGGAGGTGGTTGCGCCCTTCCTGCTTGCCCTGCCTGCGCGAACTGCCTCACTGACTGCCATGTCACGTCCCTGTTTGCCCGCTCTGGGTCACCATGCTCCGGGTCGCTTGCGCTCCCAGCAGCTGATTCGCCTCCCAGGTTAGCTCCAGCAACCTGGATTGATACCAGGGTTTGCCCTGACCCAGGTGCAGCACCTTGCACTTGGTCTTGTTAAACCTCATGAGATTCCCATGGGCCCACTTCTTGAACTTTTCCAGGTCCCTCTGGATGGCATCCTGTCCTTCAGGTGTGTCAACCACACTGTTGCACTCTGGATTAAGCTATAAACTTCCCAGAGCAGTTACATTTTTATTTAAGACTTTTTAAAAGTCTTTTGGTTCATTATAACCTCTAATTAGCATCCGGAGAAAGAGTCACACACTCTTCTCTAAGAGAAATTCTTTTTAATTTAGTGACAAAAATCAGATATTTTGGCAAAAGGTTTTTACAGGAGTAAAATACAACCAAGAAAAAGCATTTCACTAAAACATACTACCCACAAGAGAAGGAAAAGAGTAAAAGAAAACAACAGATTAAAAGGGGCAAAGAAAGAGAGAAGAAAGAGAGAAGGAGAGAAAGGAGAGGAAAATAGTTACTGACAGGATTAGATGATTCACATGGTGCCAGCTGGAGAGGGAGAAGAGAGAAGGGAGACCATATGGAGTCATGTATTTATAGAATTCAGTTTTCCCTCACAGGCAGGGTATCCGGTCAGTGCCTTCCAGGCCAGAGTGAGTTGCACTGTAGTCAGTCACAGGCTGCAGGGGTGTGGTGTGGGCAGGCTTACCAAGCAGGTCTGCCTTGACTGACAACTGGTTGCAGGGCCTTCAACTCTGCCATGTGCTCTTCATGGACAGCAGCCCTTGCCTTCTGGCTCTGCCATGTGACCTCAGCACAGGCCTTATGTGCAGACCTTACCATGTACCTGCAGGTCTAGGCCCAACCCTTCCCCACATGCACACAAACACACCCACAGTGAGTTGGTTCCAACTCATATCAATAATTCAGTGAGATTCAGATCCAGGATCTCATACACCAATCACAGGCATCTACTTTTCTGTAGGTCAAGCATAAGCCCAGATAGATTCTACTTTTGTTTTAGAGATATGAACTTGGTGTGTTTTGCTATAATTATAGGTGACTTGAGGTGTTTTTGAGTCATCAATCACTCAGAAAGCAATTTTCAAGGACACTAGCCTTACTTTCATTATTTCTGTGTCTAGTTTAAACATACTGTGTATTAGTTTACAAGTCCTCTTTTTTTGAGGAAAAGTTCACATATATAGGAAGAGGCACTACATAAACACCTTCATGATTGTGCATCCTATGAAGATGGAAACTTTTCACCATTAATTTATATTCAGTTTGTAAATCGTTTTAAAATAGAGATTGCAAGCTTTGAATTGCCAATGCATGCATGAACCATCACAACACTTCTGAAACTTTTAGTGAATGACATGACATACAGGGTAATTTTTGTATTGGTTTAATATTTGCCAAGACATTCCTTTTTACTGGGACTCCAATGTTACAAGAAATATGCACGTCCCTCAAAACAGGTATGCCGCAAATTGCAGACTAGCAAATTATTCCTAACTCTTGAAAGGCTTGCTGCAGTCAGTTGGAAGTAATGTTTTAGTAGCTGCATTGTAAGGAGTGGGAGAACAGGATGACACAAAGCTTAAGAATGCTATAGCATTATACCTTAACTGAAAATAATTGTATCTATGGCTATAATTTTTGTTTTCTTTCCTTTAGTCATGATATGGAGAATAGAGAAACCCTCAGTGTTGCAGAAGATGGATGATCACCCAGAAGAGTGTATGATCAGGGAGAAACTCAAGATAATGTGTATGCCAGCCTGGAAACATGACTGGGTGGAAAGAAGAAACAGGAGAGGTCCTGTGGTGGCACAGAAATAAGGGCAATATCTGCCATGGTCTGAGGGGGAAGGGGAATGGGGCCGTGTAACAGACAGGAAGCAGGGGATGGTCAGTAACTCAAGAGATGTGCCGCACCTGCATATCCTCATGTGAACAGTGCAGAACCCGACTTGAACGTCACCCTTTAGAACAACCCCCGCAACATATCAGAGACAGAAAAGGGCTGTGGGACACATGGCAGATAGACTATATTGGACCCTTTCGAAAGTCTGAAGGAAAACAGTATGTGTTAGTGGGAGTGGAAGTCAGGTCAGGATTAGTGCAAGCAGAAGTTTTCCCTTGAGCAACTAGTACAAACACTCTAGAAGCTCTTAAAATGTGGTTCAGTTTTTTCCCAAAACCTGTATCTATCCAATCAGATAACGGGTCACACTTCACAACTGCCATCGTCCAAGAGTGGGCCAAGGAAGAAGGAATCCAGTGGATATTTCACATACCATATTATCCACAGGCAAATGGCATAGTGGAAAGAACAAATGACCTGCTTAAACGATTTCTAAAACCTCAGAAATCCAACTGGACTAAGCGACTATGGGATGCTGTAAAAATGGTAAATGACAGATGGGGAGTAAATGGCTGTCCCAGACTCACAGCTTTTTATCCACAACCTCCCTCTCTGATACCAGCAACATCAAAACCTGAGAATAATCAGAAACCCTCTCACCTTCCTGGACAACCTGTATTAGTGGAACTACCTACTGTAGGAGCTATACCAGTGGTACTCACCACTCCCTTGAACATATACACCTGGAAAGCAAAAGATACTTACATTTTAATAAAAAATTTCAGATTTGGACTATGGTTCAGTTTACTGGTAACTGTAGTTATAATTTGTTAGCTATGTTTGTATGGTTACTTACCTTGTACATGTGCTCAGTAGAACAGACTGTTAAAAATAAAAATCAAAGGAATCTTGCCTGGGAACTAGTCTAAGGGTTTGCAAAAATATGGAATCATACCGATCAGGGTATATGTGTAACTTTACCCGAGTCTGCTGAACAAGGATTGCGATTTTTTATGATACCTTTGAATTTATCTTTTGTTTTTAACATGGCTAGTGTAACAGCCCCATTGCCCCTACCCGAAAAGTGGACCAGCAAGACCAACGGAGCCCAACTACTCTGGAAAGGTATCCCTATAGTGCATGGTCTTTACCAAACTTGCACCCCACCTCCTAATATAACTCAAGACTGGATGTCACGCACTAAATATTGTAAAACAATACGTCCAAAGGTAAATATAACCATCTTATCTCAAATTGAATCCCCTCACCCATCTATTACATCAAGTAAAAGTGAATTTAAACCTGGCATAATAACCTTTGAGGAATATAATGCTAGACAACCCTGCCTTATTTACACATGGGATCCACTCTTTGACCCATTATACTCACCAGATGTATACTTGACCTACAAATCTCTTCTTAATCACTGTGGAGTTCCCTACACCCACTACCCAATCCACGGTACTCCAATAAATACTAAACCAAAAATCACCATCCTTGACCGTGCAGACGATACTGACTGTAAAACTGCAAAATATATATCCCCTCTGGGAATGGTTTGGGGATGCTCTGATGGAAAATTTTATTCACATTTGTCATTAGAGTAGCATGTTGCACTTAGGTGTGCACGTGGAATTCCCTCTCTTTGCCCCAGACGTGTCTTTACTTTTACTAAAGTGTCTAAAGAACATTATCATCGCAGTGTTATTCCCTCTCCAAAATCAACACAAAGGTCAAAATGGGCAATTAAAGGAGTTGATTTTCCAGATTATTACACCACCGGGCAAAAAGCATCCCTTTTTCTTGAGAATTTCTTTACCCCCTACGTCACCTTAAAAAGACACCAATTTGTATTAGAAGATATTACCTGGCAATTAAGTGTTTTAAGCAATTGGACACAACATGCATTTGGAGAACTAAACACTCAAGTCCAGCAAACTACTAAGATGACATTGCAAAACAGATTAGCATTAGATATGTTACTGTTAAAAGAACAAAGTGTTTGTGGAATGTTAAATTTATCAGAAACCGAATGCTGTGTAACAATTTATAATGCTTCGACCTCCATTGAGGAGGCACGAACAACAATGAGAGAAATAAGTAACCACACTAGAAATTTGTTTTATGCAATGCAACCGCAAGAAGTGTTAGATGGAACATGGGTTACCAACATCCTAGAGTCTTTTGGACTTTACGGGATGGGGAAAATGGATAGCACAAATTGGAATAACAATTGTCATTGGAATTTTGTTCCTGATTACTGGCATTGGCCTAGTTAAATGCATGATAAACCACTTGCTTGTTTCTTTCTCCCCCTCTGTTCGCTATATTCGTATTACCATCACTGAAGAAAACCACGGGGTGGTGTGTAACAGACAGATAACATACAAATGCCAAAAATTATGTTTCACCATTGTTTCTGTCTGTCAAAAACTTTCTACCAAAACTTCTGTGTCAGTTTTCCACCAGAAGTTCTCACCAGGATTTTCCCACTGGAGTTTTCCTGTCAAAAGATCCTGGTATTGTTATCTCTGCAAACATCTGAATAGGGCTACGTGCCAAGAAACCACACACAACCTCCTTTGAACACTATAAAAGATGAACAGGAATTTGGGAAGAGCAGGGAAAGAGGAATGGAAGAAAGAGTTGGCTATAACAGCTAACTCGCCCTCGCCCTCCGCGTCGCCCTCACCTTTTTCTTCTGCCTCTGGAAACTACCTGCCTGAGACTGGACCTCTGCTGTCTTGAAGTCGACCGAGACCCACCGTGCTACCCGCATGAGTTCTCCACCCTGACCATATTTCTGAGAACCGAGAGGTGCAGACCAAAACGTCTGCACGGCCTGGGACAGGGTCGGTGTGAGCAGGGAAGCCACATCCTGGCTGCATTCCAGAGAACTAAGACCCCCTGCAGCTAAAGAAATAACATCTAAGGCAGCAGAGACCAAAGAAAAAAAAAGGTAAAAACTGCTTTTCTCTCTCTCTCTGCCCCCCCCACCCAACAGACCAGCTCAGATACAAAGGTAGTTTTTGGTGGTAATCTTTTCCCTGCTTCTAAAGGTAATCTTAGCATTTTCCAACCTATTCTTATTTTTTCCTCTTTCTCTTTGCATCTCTTAGCAATTAATAAAAACAGTTTTGGTATCAACAGATAACTTGTATGAGTTTTAATTTTGCTCAAGGGAATATTCGAATCTAAAAGTTTTTTCTGCAATATTGAAGTAGATTGTAACAGGCTGTGACACAGTACGGATGGGTTTGGGGACAAGGTAGAGCTGCAAAATGGATGCTTTATTCAGGTTTATTCAGGGTTTTACGAGTTTTAGGTGGGGAAAGGGCCAGGACATGGGGTGGAGCATGAGACAGACAAATGGGGAAGCAAATCAGGATAGGGGCACAGGCAAAAGAGGGAGGAATGTGGGAGGAACCGGGGAGAGAAGGGGCGAATGGAGGCTGTCTCCTCTCTGCAACTTCTCCAGCAAATCCGCAGGAAAGCAGGGAAGCGGACAAGCCTGAACATGCCCAGGAAATACAAATTCTGGGGAAGCATACAATGTGTATATACATAATAACTGTAAAGTCTGTATCATAAAGTCATTTCAATCACTGTTTTTCCACTTCTGAAATTTTCACCATTGTGATTCCTGGTCCTTCACATCTCACCCTTTCTTGTTTGTTTGAAGCACGGCTAGAAAATATCTGTTGTGATAGTCCTCTTACAGCCTGCTGTGACACAAGAAATAGTTAATAACAATACAAACAGAGAAAGGCAGGTGAGGAAAAATGATTCAAAAAGTCCATCGGTATAAGGTGAACCTAAAGCGTACTGCACAATTGCTTTTTTGATGTCTTTCAACATAGGGTATGACACCGAACGCCATTCTGGAGCACAACCCTCCTCCAGATAAATTGGAAAGGCTTTTAAAAACTTGGCGTCTTTAGCCTGCGCAGCCTCTGTCCTAAAGGTTTTCCAAATACCGTTATAGGGTAGGGGTGTCTTTGCTGTCTGGCAGCTGCAGGGGGCTTCGATAACAAAGGTTTCATGCGGGCAGCCATCTCCCTTGATGTTATTGTCAGAAGAGGCCCTGGCCCCGCTCCGGGTCCCGCTCCAGGCCCCGCACAGAGCCCGGCTCCTGCCCCTTAGTTTCCGTCTATCCCGGGAGGGCAATGACGTGGGGGTAGAGGCGGCGCTGGAGGGAGAGGGCGTTCTGGTGGGAGGGTCCGTGGGCGTGCCAGGGGCATATAGGGGCGGACACGGAGGCGGGCTGGGAGGTGGTGCCGATGGGGCTTGCGTGGGCGGACTAGGGGGTGGTACCGGTGGGATGTGCGCAAAATCTTTGCATGCCATTTCTCCACGTGGTGCCTGGTCCCATGTTCGCCCCCGTGCTCCTCGGCCCCATGTGCGCGCACACCACCGCCTAGCTCACTGACGCCATGATGCAAAAACCACTGGTATTCTGTGCTTTGTTTCTCCCTCCCACCATCCGCGCTCTCTCCCCCCCTTCCCCCGCTGTTCCGGGACTTTCGGGGCTTGTCCCTTTCAGGGGATTTGGACTTGGATTTTTTGGATTTTTGCTTGGATTCTTGGAGACTTTCATCCAAACTGGTTATTTGGTGTTGCAGCAGCATCAAAATCAGTCTCCAGGCAATTAGTGCTTCGGCTGCTTTTTTGTCCCCTCTCTCCTTTTGTTTCCATATGTGGTGTCCAATTTTTTCCCAGTCCTGTATTTTTATATCGTCCGAGACCACTTTGTCGTGTTTTTCTAGCCATTTTGCAAGCGATTTCGCCGGTTTTTTGTCTAAGGGGTGTCCATGTTCAATAATAAAGTCTTTTAGGTTGTGGTATACAAATTTTTGAGGGGTTGATAGTCAGAGGCCCATTGCGAAATTACTTAGGCTTCTATTAGTTTGCAGTTGGTTTTAAAGTTGTTTTTTTTTCTTTTGTGAGGGTGGGAGATGGGTGAGGGATCAGGAGCTTCCCCAGTGCTCACCTTTTTCGGTGCAAGGGCCATATGCCACAAACTGGTGTGATAAACAAAGTCTCGAGTTTCTATAAGTTTTTGTATAATAGTTTATTATATGGTAAAAGCAAGCAACCGACTGGGTGACAGAAATGGGACCAGTTTCCCAAATCTGCACACCCTTACTACAGGGTACATTTAGTATTTATCTTAGCTACTTCATACATATTAATTATATCATATACATATACATTCTACAGGTTTTTGCTAAGTATTTAATATATGGGTTTTCTTACAGTTAAAGCTAAAAGGGTTATCTCTACAACCAGTCATAATTCATGTATTCTTGGACGAACAGGTGCCTAAAGATTTAAAGTTCTACTATATTTCATTCTTAGGACAGTAAGGAGGGTTTAGGTCTCTTGACCTTGTGAGGGTCTGTTTTATTTCTTTATGGGGGTGCAATTAAGTTTTACAATCCATTTGTTTTATTTTAATGTAATCACCCATTTGTTTCACGAATCACGATTATTTATATATCACACTGGAGTTCAACCAGGAAGGACCAGCGGGACGAAAACACTTCTCTCAGCGTCGTCTGAGCCCTTGGGGGCTATATGCCACGGACTACCTTGCTCCAAGATGGGTTGGTCTCTCAGTCGTTCTCCATGTGGTATCCGGGAGGGGAAAAGGAAAAAAAAACTTCCACCTCAGGAAAAAAGAGGAGGCTACCGTAAAAAACCAAAAGCAACTCCTGCTCTGTCGGTTGATGGGAAAAAAAACAATCCTCCGGACAAATGGCTTCCAAGGTGTGGCCTCGGGCCGCATTTTAAAGGGAACCTCCCCTCCCCTCTGGCTCCCACCACGCTGCCCAGCGCCTGCAACTTCGCTCCGTTCCCCCTCCTGACTCCCCCCATCCCGGAAGAAACAGATTGGAGGAGGGGTGACATTGGGAAAAAAATCCAACATCTCTTTTCAAACCTATGACATGCGGTTTTACCAAACATGCTAGAAGCCAGCAGGGTCCTGCGGGAGACAAAACACAAGCATACCCCCCTTTCCCATGCTAACAACTCGACAAGACCTTGCCATAGGGCATCTTCATGTGGGTTTTTGTACAATACTCATGGATCCAAATTCAAAAAAATAAGGGTATGATTCAAAGAAATCCTTAAACAATATATATAAAGCACACTTTTATTACGGCAGGGGTTCTACCCCTCTGTGCACGTCTGCTGAGAAAAGAAACACAACACCTTTTTATAGAGTGGGTTTCAAAAATTATCTATCATATACACTCTTTATGAAGTCAACCTTATCTAAATAGACATTTGGTTGTGATGCCTTAAGGTCCATCTGGTTTTTTCTTATTTTTCTAATTTTATAAGCTTTATAAGTAGTTAAGTAGTAAAAGTAGGTTTTAGAAGCAGCAATCCTTATTCCTCATCCTTTAGCACAGTAGTTTACATATTCCTCAACCCTCTTACCCCATTCTATGTTCCCCATATCAATTCTACCCCTGAATTCCAGTAGAAAATGTTTAGTCTTTTGTCAAGGCAAGGTCTATGCTGTTTAGAGAACACTCATATCTTGGCCTGAACCACAGAACACGGTCAGAAACTAGACCGTGTACCCTTTGTGCTATGAAGAAGATGAAGATGATGAAGAAAAGTTCCCAGACCCAATTCCCAGGGGGTGGACCGGGGGTGGACCAGGGCAAAAGTTACGGGATGGACAAAACTTGGATTGGTCAGGTAGCATTATAAATTGTAACATCTCAGGCACGGAAGGTGCGCGCATCTTGTAATTTCATGCCTAGGCACAAATTAAACCCTTTTCTTATCTCATCCTCAGTTAACTTAGGTTTTTTCCTCAGCTCCTATTAGGCATCAGTTGCCTAACTCCTATTCTTACTATTATAGAGTAGTTACATAAAGTTTTATCATTTCAAACAGCTTAGGTTCCCCCCACCCCTCTTCTGTCTCCCTTACAATGCTACATGCTAAAAGTCTTTCCTGTTTGTTTTTTTTGTTGTCTGTCCTTTTGTTTTCCTAAGCCAGTTTTATCCTAATTGCCCACAGTTTAGGCAGCAACGTTCTTTCAAGCAGTTACAATTTGCAGAGTCACATTATCATAGCTAAATTTACTAACATAGCTAAATTTTTATTTTGCCTTGTCTTTGTTTCAATTCCTCCCTTTTCTTTCAACTAATGCAAATTCTTTTGCATCACCCTTTGTACAGTCCAGAGCACATGTATTTGTTGCGCTATAGTCTTTATTCTCCACCACATCCATAGATGGATGATCATAAGGAGGAAAGCTGCCAGCATCAAAACCAAGACCAGGTGAATCAGGAAGTTAAATAGCTGGGCTGCAGTGGGTGATTGTATATTGGTCATTCCTAGAAATATGTTCCACCAATGATGTTCTCCAGTCTTTTCCACTTAGGTAATGATGTTTTTAATCTCTGCCGTGTCGTGTTTTACTTGCCACAGCATGGGACGTGAAGTAGCCTTTACCTTTTCTATCATTTGTTCCACATCAGGACGACAGAGCATTTTCTGGAGGATATTAATGTCCATACCTATTTGTAGTTTAGGTACTTTATGATATAACATATATTTATTGGAGATCAATTGCATAGTGGTCACAGGAGCAGTGCAACTAAAGTCACATCCTATTATTTTAGTAAAATTGCAAACACAGAAATTAGTACCATTAGTTAACTCTTTACAATCATCAATAGTTATACTTGTGCAAGGTGTCCTGATGGATGCACATCCTTTGTCTACATAATATACTTGAGACTGTACCTGTGTATTTGGGACCATTTCAAAAGTACATACACTATCTTCTGTATCTAAACGTAAATCCTCCTTTTCTGCTACAGCATTTTCACATACATATCCTAGTTGTTTTCTGGGTATACAGGCTTCTGTGCTGATAGTTTGCTATCTCCCTATTTCTCTGTCATAGCTTGTCCAGACATTATGTCCCATGGGTCTAATTATTATGTCCCGGTGTATTGTTCCTAATGCTAAGACAGGAAATATGGTCCGTTCTTTTGCCTCTATCTTTTCCTGCTTTGAGTTATATGTGAAGTTTACTAATTGCCACCATGCCTGATGTTCTTTCTCTTATAACTCCTGCAACTATGGATTGTATCCATTGCTGGGTTTGAATGCACTGTTGCTATTGAGACATTTTCTTGTAAACCTCCAAAAACATTAGTCATAACCTGAAAATCTTCAGATGTGTGTTCAGTTAACAAGATCATTAATGATGATCTTAGTGGTACCTCCAGTTTTCCCAAATCAGAGGTTACAGTGCTGAGTTTATTAATTAATATTTCCTGATCTATTGAATTTAATACACCTAGTCCTGTTCCAAACCATCTTGTTAGATCTTTTTGTGGATTTTTTTTTTTTTTCATACTGGGACCTAGTTCTTAACCAAGCACTTTATCTTTTAAGACTTGGGAGAATGAAGGGTTGACAATCTCCTTTTATAGAGGATATGTTTGTTTGGATTTTTACCTGGACCTTTTTAGTGAATATGTAGGGTCCAGGAGTAATTTCTGCTCGTTAGATTGTTTAATTACATAAGGTTAAGGAGTTAGTTTAGCAGAAGTTTGTGTTGTTGCTGTTGTTGTGGTGTCTATTATAAATCTCTTTGATAGTGCTTTGTCTCCTTTCAAAGTAGCCCAAAGACATACTACAGAAACTGATTTGTCTAATGTAAAGTTGTGCCAGCACTGATTGGATGCACAGGTGGACTTACCAATCAGTTTTCCATTGTTATATTCTATGGGTTTTCTTATAGTGATTTGAGTCTGGGACATTTGTTTCTCATGGTCAGGTATATTAATTCCTCTACATCCTATCTGTGTTTCCCCAATTATTTCAGTTAAGATATTAAGTCCATTCTTTTTCTCCCAATTGTGTTCTAAATATGGTTCATTTTTGTGCATGACCACAGTGCCCAGTCTAAGGTAATGGCTTGAGCCAGGGTTATTATACTTATCAGAGTTCCAACGGTTAGTGTCGAGTAAACTTGAGGGTTGTTGGTCCTACAGGTTCTGACATCCATGTTTCTTTAGGTGACTTCTTTACTCGTGAATAATGAATCCAGGTAGGCTGTTCTTTGATTTTGATTGCTGTGAAGATCATCAGAAGCACTTGGTATGGTCCTTTCAACTTCTCATCTAGTGACTGACCTGAAAAAGTTTTAACATACACCCACTCTCCAGGGGAAATGTTACATAAGGGCTGGTCTATTCTCCTTGAGCAAGTACTCATTACTTGTTTGTTAATTTCTGACAATTGTTTACTCAGTGAGATCAGATATTCCCATATATATCCGTCCCCAATTTGTATGAGGTCTTCTCTTTGATAATAATTTCCATAGGGTCTCTTGTATAACATCTCAAAAAGGGCTTAGCCCTTCTTTAGTCTTAAGTTTGACCCTTATTTACAATAAGACTAGAAGTAAGGTTTGGTACTAATGCAGATTTACTTCTTGACAGATTTTTAATTATTGTTTTGTCAAATGATTCATTTTCTCCACTTGACCACTTGCCTGTGGTCAATATGGAGTATGTAATTGCCAATCAATTTGCAGAATGTTGCTTATTTTTTAGTTATAAATTATGGTCCTCGGTCCGAGGAGATGATGTCAGGTACTCTGAACCTGGGGATAATTTCATTTAGTACTTTGACAACTTTTCGAGCCTTATTGTTTCGGGTCAGGAAAACTTCTAGCCAAGTTGAGAAGGTATCTTTTAGGACCAATAGGTATAGGTACCTCCTTTTCTTAGGTAATTTTGAAAAATTTATTTGCCAGAGTTGCCCTGGGAGGTTACCCTTGCCAATTGTCCCTATTTCTATTTTATTGGTTGTGTGAGGATTATTGTGTAGTGTCTTTAGGTGTTTATGCAGTGCATTTGTCCCCAAATGAGTTTTGTTATGTTCTGTCTGTACAACTTTCTATAGTACCTTTTTAGGTATTACTACTTATCCTGTTTTAAGTGGTATATATTACTTTTGAGTTGAACTTGTTGATTTTTTATTAATTTTAAATTTTCTTTTGAATATGATACATTAGAGTTTACCTCTATGATTTTACCATCTGGGATTAAGGATGCAAGATCTTACTTGGTCGTTTTCTGCTGCCTTTTTTCCCACTCGATCTGCTAATTGATTGCCTTTTTCCTGGTCCGTATTACCTTTTTGATGTCCTCTGCAATGCATAATGGCAAGCTTTTTGGTCATTGAACAGAGCTTAAAGATTTCTTCAGCGTGCTTTATCTGTTTTCCTTGTGATGAGAGCTGCCCTCTTTCTTTCCATATTTCTTCCTGGGCATTTACGACACCAAAAGCATATTTTGAGTCTGTCCATATATTAATGTCTTTTTCTTTTCCTAATTGCAATGCTTCTGGTGAGTGCAATTATCTCTGCCTTTTGTGCAGAGGTGTCAGCAGAGAGTGTCTGTGTTTCAATGATATGATCTGTGGTTGTTATTGGATTTCTTGTTTTACAGGTTCCGTTTTTATCTAGCTGCTCCCATCGGTGAACCATGTTTCTGCCTCAGGCAGTGGTGTATCTTTTAAGTCCAGTCAACTGGAATATGTTGCCTCAATTGTTTCTATGCAACCGTGATGCACTGGTTCCTCCATAGTCGTTGAACTGGACACAAAGGTGACTGGATTGTAGATGTTAAATCTGGAGGGCGAGAGCCAGTGACTCTCTGTTCTAGTGTTGCTGAGATCACGTGTTACTAGAACAGTCCTTGTAAACTTTTGTGCTTTTTGTATGTTTAGTACTGCTGTTGTTACTGCCTTCAAGCATCCTGGTCATCCTTTGCTTACTTCATTTAATTGTTTAGAGAAGTATGCCACTGTTCGTCGATATGTTCTTATCTGTTGGATTAGGACTCCCAGTGCAATCCCTTGCCTTTCATGTGAGAAAAGCAAAAGGTTTAGTCACATCTGGAAGGCCTAGTGCAGGTGCTTGCATCAGTTTCTTCTTAAGTTGATGGAAAGTTTGCTTAGCTTCTCCAGTCCACACTAATTGTTTAATCCCGTCTTGTAGAATCTGGTATAGGGGTTTGACTATCAGTCCATATTTGTAGATTTAAAGTTTACACCAGCCAGTTATTCCTAAAAATGTGCAAAGTTCTTTCAGAGTCTGGAGCAAAGGTATTTTACAGAAGGGTTTTTTTTTCTCCCTGGTCCTAGTTTACATTGTCCTCTTGAGATTTCATATCCTAGATAAATAACTTCTTTCTTGACAATCTGGGCTTTATTTTTGAATACCTTGTACCCTTTCAGTCCCAGAAAGTTTAATAAGCTTACAGTTCAACTTTCACATTCATCTTGGGTTCTGGTGGCAATTAACAAATTGTCCACATAGTGCAAGAGGACTCCGCTGTCTGACAGTGCAGTCCATTCTTTAAGATCTTCTGCAAGTTGATTTTTGAAGAATGTGGACTATTTTAAATCTTTGAGATAATATGGCCCAGGTGAGCTGGGATCGGCATCTTGTGTCCAGATTTTCCCACTCAAAGGCAAACAATTGTTGACTTTTAGGGTCCAAAGGCAGGCAGAAAAAGGCATCTTTTAAGTCTAGAACAGAAACATATTTATTTTTAGTTTGGTCAAAAGTGTATATGGGTTTACTACCACTAGGTGAAGATAGAGTATATTGTTTGTTTCTTACCGGTTGTTCTGGGTTTAACCTTACTGCTTAGTTTTAGTTCTTTCTCCGGTCCCATCAACCCAAACTCCAGGGTAAAACTTGATTAAAGCTTGATGATGGTACTTCTCCCGGTATTTGTAGCTGAATTAAAGCAAGACTTAAGATTTCAATTAGTTTGTTTTCTCTTACTTTAATTTTCCCTATTTTTAACTTAATTTTTGCATTCAATTTTTCTAATAAATCTTGTCTTGAAAGTGATATAGGTGTATGAAGCATATAAAGGAATTTGTGCATACTTAAAATGTTTCATAAACAATACCTTCTGATGTTGACTAGTTTCTTTTATAACATTCAAAGACACATAACATTTAGTTCCTAACTTAACACAGGACATGATGCACTAGTGTCCACAAAAAATTCTATTTTATGTTTGTCCTTTCCCAGTTTCATTAAAACCAGGGGACTCTAGAGTGCAAACCCCCTGGTATGTCTGAAGAAGTTGGTAATGGTTATCAGACTTTAACATAGTTTCAGCTTATGCCCTTGCTGCTTTTAATACCAACTCCTTTTCAGTTTCAGTTAAAAGCATCTAGCATCAAATCAATATTTTCTCAGTCTAGATCTAAAGTTTTAATATATGTTTTAAAATTCTTCGCTACCCCAAGCAGATCATTTTTATATTTATGAGCAATATTTTTCTAATTTTTTTTAGATTCCCCATAGAGAAATTAAACTTTATAGGTCGACAGGTCTTGTTCTCATCTTGTTGCATGTTCGCCTGCTCAGGGGAGATAAGGATGGGGAAAGAGAAGTTTGTTTGGGTTTTTTTTTCTCTTCTTCTCCCCTTTCTGTCCCTCTCTTGCTGTCTTGAGGATGAAGACAATAAATCGTCCTTATCCTTTGCCAACCCTGAAGAGGGGACGGAAGCCTTATCTTCCACAGGTCATTTGCCCTTTCTCCAAAGGGACATACATAATCATCAAGTCCACTATCTGGTTCACTGTTTTTATATTTTAAACACCTTTGTCTTATAAAACATGTTGAACAACATCGTTTAAGTTTTCCTATTCCCTCTCTTTGATTCTTTTGTTCTAAAGTTAGGACAAACGGATCTCGCATGACCAGATTAATGCCACACACACTCTGCTACTCTGGGTGTTCCGTCAAAGCAAAGAATATATCAGTATAAATTATTTCATCTTATTTTCAGTTTTCACTTTACCTGCCTCTTGTTGTGCCCTTTGGAAGATAACAGAGACGGAAATTCAGGCTCCTACTTGCTCTGTGGTTTCAGTCACACACTTCCAGCACACACCACACAGCACCAGCCCCAAAGCAGGAAGGCACTAAACCCGCCCTGTCAGCCGTTCCAGCACCTCCTGTTCTGCTGTCCTGCAGGAATCCTCAGCTTGATATTGGAAGAAAAAAAGAAAAGTTCCTTTCTAGGGTGCTCCTACTGCCCCAAAATGTCCACACTCCCCACAAACCACATCCACTAACACAGGGTAGCAATCCCCACAATCTGGATATTAACAAAAGGAGAACCACCTCTATTTCTTTCATCTTATTTCATATACAGATCTCGTTATGCCCTCTGGCACTGTATAAGAACAGTATCTAAATTCAACCACTCTATTGCTAAAGTTCTGTTTGTGCAATTTATAAATCTTTGCCAACACGTTATCCAACCTTGTAAGACCGTTCCACCAACACATGTGCTTCCGCCTTTTAGTTCTAAATCCCCCGTGCCAATCCTATCCCTATTCACAGGTTAACGTGCTGAAATTGCCAACAATTAACACAGATGACGAATATACGAGGTGGACAACTATAACAAATCGAGCACAGATAAGGGTTAGCACTCTCGTTTGCTGTTAGCAGAGAGGCTGACAGGTCTGGAGTTTGTGGCATTTACAAGCGACCAGCAAACTTCTGGGTCTAATTCCTGCAAATAATAAGTGTTAGTCAGTTTCCTTTCCAATTAGTTCTGTAAACCATGAAACCACTATCGCCCATAAACACATGAAGGTAGTCTTTTTACTGTGGTTGGAAGTAAAACAGTAACAAACATAAAACAAATATAATTTCCAATATTTGCTTACTTAACACACAACAGTAATTCTATGACATAAAAGACAATTTTCACAAACAAAAGCAAACAATATAATCAGCACACACAAGGGATCCCGATAGACAGTTTAAAACAAACACAAAGAGTCCAAGTCCAAAATCCAGCCACAAAGGTAAACCCAAAAACATCTGTCCCTTTCTTCCAAATCCTCTTAGTCCGAGGAATTTGGTATAGCTTTGGTGAGACTCTAACTCACAATCAAAGCCTATGCAACCTTCTAGAGGGACTCTAACCCTCAATTAGAAGGATGCAGCCCTTGTTAGCTGCTAGCAAACCATAACCCTAGAAAACCAGTGTACGACTTATGGTTTCCTTCCCAAAACCCCAGGGAAAAATAAAAGAGTGCTTTAGAATTTGTATACCTTTGCACAGGATCTTCGTCCACTCCCGGGGAGCCTCACCGGAGTAACATTCCAGGGCGCACACAGAGGGTCCCTGGTTCCAGAGGGTCTTCACAGACGAGCAAAAATCCTACTGCCTGGCTCACCAAAATTGATTCAAAGAAATCCTTAAACAATATATATAAAGCACACTTCTATTACAACCGGGGAGATGCAGGGGTTCTGCCTCCCTGTGCATGTCCGCTGAGAAAAGAAACACAACAGCTTTTTATACAGTGAGTTTCAAAAATTATCTATCATATACACTGTTTATGAAGTCTGCCTTATCTAAATAGACATTTGGTTGCCTAACTCCTATTCTTACTATTATAGAGTAGTTACATAAAGTTTTATCATTTCAAACAGCTTAGGTTCCCCCACCCCTCCTTCCGTAACATGTCTCCCTTGCAATGTTACGTGCTAAAAGTCTTTCCCGCTTTCCTGACAGTTCTTTTGTTTACGTAAGCTAGTTTTATCTTAATTGCCCACAGTTTAGGCAGCAACCTTCTTTCAAGCAGTTACAATTTGCAGAGTCACATTAACATAGCTAAATTTACTAACATAGCTAAATTTTTATTTTATTTTGTCTTGTCTTTATTTTAGGTAAATAGAGCTTTTGTCTACTAGGGTGTCATACTCCCCCTCTTTTGTTTGAGTGTCATTGTTGGGACGGACTATGACATATAATATTCAGCAAGAAAGTTTATTGGAAAAGAAAAAAGGAAGCAGCAGCAGCCACGAGTTGCAATTTACAGCCTCTTAAATACAGTTCTTCTGGTACACGTATATCACACAGATAGGTCAGCTTACATACACAAACTACAATTCTTACAGCTAATAAGTGGATTTTAGTTGGACTTTCTCTGGACTTTCTCAGTCCTACTTTCTCACAACATTTCTGTGCACCTGTCCCTGTTTTCCTTTGATGTTTATATTTTTCTCAGTCACTCTGTTCAAAACAAGTCCTCGTTCTCATGAGACAGTGTTCCCCGTTCTCACAGGACAGTTCTCTCCTGCTGCTCCTCTTCTCTCTCAGGATGCATCAGTACGTTGTCAGGACCAGGGCCTCCATTCTCAGCCAGTTTCTTGTTCCATACCAGGGGTCCCCGCCCAGTCGACATTCCCCACATTTCCCCCTCTGTTTTGTATATGAAGCAATTGCTTCAGGGTACCATACACCATCTCCACAATAACCTGTCCTGTAGGAGAATGTGAGATAGCCATAACATGAGTGATCTTTCACAAAGCAAACTTGGACAGATTTACAGACACAAGGTAGTTCATTGTTCGCCCGCACCTGAGCGGGCACCTCAAATGCAGCAATGACACCATGACCTTTTTGTGTAGTACATGTATTAACAACCACTACGTGGGAAGACATGCCAATGGACACATGGACATGTTCCAAATTACCAATTTCATTGACTTGAATCATCTGATTGCCAAATCCGTAAGGCTGTAAGACCTCAAGGGTTAGTACTAAAATAGACAGTACAGGCACAACGACATGATGACAATCTGGACAAGAGACAACAACCAAGTGAGCAATAGAATGAATTAAGCTAAATCGACATCTGAAGGCTTCTGCATGCTGTGCTCTCAGTTTCCCACCAGTGCCCTCTTCCTTGCTCTCAGCTCTGTCACGAGGCTCAGGTGCCATGGTCGAGGCGGGTGCTGCAGCCAGGTTAAAGGACGAGCTGACCCGCCCCATCTGCTTGGACATTTACAGGAACCCTGTGTCCCTGGGGTGCGGTCACAGCTTCTGCAAGGAGTGCATCCAGAAGGAACAGAAATGCCAGCAAGGCCCTTCCAAATGCCCACTCTGCCTTTACCCCACAGGTCCCACCAGGGAGTTGAAGCTCACCTGAACAAGCACAGCACAAAGAACACCCAGAAGAACCATGTCCTGGTGGAGCCCTGTGGTGCCCAGGTTTTGGCTGAGAGGAAATGCCCCCAGCACGACAAATTGTTGGAATGCTACTGCAAGAAGGACAAGGTCTGCATTTGCATGCTATGTTCTGTCCTCAGCTCCCACAGGGACCACAAGATCATCAGTTTAGAGGAGGTTTTTGGCCAAGCACAGTGTGTTTTTCTCGAAACTCTAAAAGAGGTGAAAAACTATGAAGCTGCACTGGATCGAAGCATAGGAAACCTGCTGAAACAAGCCTCTGCAAAGGAGTTCTTTAGAGTACAAACAACGCTGGAAAAATAAGACCTGGAAATGGACAATACAACACCACCTGATCAAGTCACTGTAACAGTTTAACAACATATGCAGAATCAGCAATAACATTCAAAGGTTGATCTGAAAAGCAAGGGTTACAGTTCGACCACAGCTTTACCTGTCTTTCTCAAGACTGTAAGACCATCTGGGGGCTTTTTTTTTTTTTTAAATATTCAAGGTTGTTCTTGCAACAAATCCCAATTGCCTACACTTTGCCGCATAACTTTACAAAACGACTTTGTCAAGGGTCTGAGGCTGGCTACTATAAGGCTGGCCTCACTGCCATTTAACAGAACTCCTACCAGACAGGTATGAAAAAGCTGCTCGAGTCATGCAAACAAGGCACAAAAGGTGGTTTGGTTCAAGGCCTTCATTAAGGTGACCCAGACATTGCACTCCTTCTATGGACTAATGAATGATAAGGAATTTGGCCATGGAATCCAGTTAAAGCAGTTTGCATTTCACGCTACTCAAAGTAATGAGAGTGTACAGGTACAACAATGCGAACTGAATCTCTGCCAGTACACTCTACACATCTTTCTCTAACCTTAATGGTGATTTGAGCTATGTGCTCAAACAATCCAGGAGCAGTTTTTGACAAAAGGAACACTGTGATATGCAAAAATGAAAAATTAGACAATTTGACAATGATCAATGTGTGAAACAAATTTAGAATGTAAAGCTTGCTCTACTTGTTAGATGGTTCAAACTGCTCTGTTAGTCAGTTCTCTCAGTCTGTTCCCTCAGTTCCTGAAAATTGTCAGAATGTTTGAGCAGGTCAAATAGAGGTGCCAGGTGGGTGTTTGGCAATTGCAAGTACGATGCAATCTAATTTAAAGACTTTAATAGCTACTGTATGTCAGTAAGAGTTTTAACATTAATACCCAATTGAACTGGTTGAGGAATGACTGCTTTTTGTGTACGTGAACCCTAAATATTTCTAGGGTACTTTTCACTGCACCGTGTCAGGAGCAACTACTAGGCCAAAGAATTGTAGACTCTTTCAGCGTCCAACACACCCAGTTGATCCTCAGTGGCTACAGCCAGCAGAAATATCATCTATCATGGCTGGGCTTCGCGAACGAAGATTTGGGAAGGCTTTATCCACAATTGTTACAGGCACGTTGGTGACTTATGAGGCCAATACGTGACAGACATATCCGGTTGCAAAAGGCACAACAGAAAGACTCCTTAGATGGTGTATTCCGCAAGACACGGTTCTTCCTGCGTTGCCTTTTCTCTTCAAGAGTGATCCTGCGTGTGTTCTCAAAGGCTTCTGCAGCGTTATAGATGCTGTGTCTCCAGGCCTCCCGATTTGAGGTCAGAGTGGACCAATTATGGTGATCAATATGGCCAAGGCTGAGATGTTGTTTCAGGGAGTCCTTGAATCTTTTCTTCGGGGCTCCTCTCTTGCGGCAGCCAGTGGCAAGTTCACCATAGAGCAAGATCTTAGGGAGGCGGTGGTCCTTCATCCTGGAGACGTGCCCTGCCCATCGCAGCTGTGTTCTCATCAGCATGGCCTCTACACTTGTGACTGCTGCTTGCTCAAGAACAGATGTATTGGTCACATAATCTGACCAGTGGATGTTTAAGATTGTACGGAGGCAGCGCTGATGGAAGCGTTCTAGGAGACGCAGGTGGTGGCGGTAGATGACCCATGATTCGGAACCATACAAGAGAGTAGACAACACTATGGCTTTGTAAACACTGTTCTTGGTGCTTTTCTTCAAGTGTTTATTACGCCATACTCTCTTGTGGAGTTTTCCGAAAGCACTGTATGCCTTTGCCAACCTGTTGTCTATCTCCCCGTCAATCTTACCATCCGAGGAGATGAGGCTACCTAGGTAATTAAACTGCTGGACTGATTTGAGCTCTGATTCACCAATGGTGATATGGGGATGATGGAAGACTTCCTGAGGTGCAGGTTGGTGGAGAACTTCTGTCTTCTTTAGGCTGACTTCCAGCCCAAAGAGCTCAGCAACATCTGCAAAGCATGATGTTAAACGTTGCAGAGCTGCTTCTGTGTGGGCAACAAGGGCAGCATCATCAGCATAAAGCATCTCCCGGACAAGGTGGTTTAGGGTCTTGGTGTGGGCCTTCAGACGCCTTAGACTGAACAGGCTTCCATCAGTACAATATCGAATGTAGATACCGTCCCGATCATCGAGGTCTGCTGTGGCCCTTTGGAGCATCATGCTAAAAAAGATTGTGAATAAGGTAGGAGCGAGAACGCAGCCTTGTTTCACACCATTCTTAATTAAAAAGGGCTCAGAAAGTGTGTTGCCATATCTGACTTGGCCGTGCTGATCCTCATGAAGTGAGATGATCATTTTAAGGAACTTGGGGGGACAACCTAAACGTTCCAAAATCTACCACAGACCTTTTCTGCTCACAGTATCAAAAGCCTTGGTGAGGTCGACAAAGGTTACATAAAGACCTTTGTTCTGTTCCCTACACTTCTCTTGCAGTTGTCTGAGAACAAATACCATGTCTGTGGTGCTTCTGTTGGCTCTGAAACCACACTGACTTTCAGGTAGGATCCCTTCTGCTATAGTGGGTATTAGTCTGTTCAAGAGTATTCTTGCCAGGATTTTGCCAGCAATGGAGAGCAGAGTAATACCACGGTAGTTTGAGCAGTCAGATTTAATACCTTTCTTCTTATACAAAGTGATGATGACAGCATCACGAAGGTCTGATGGTAGTTCACCGAGCTCCCAGCAGCGCACCACAAACTCGTGAAATTTGGTGTGGAGGGCAAGGCCCCCATGTTTCCAGACTTCAGGTGGAATTCCATCAACCCCAGCTGCCTTGCCGATTTTTACCTGCTGTATGGCCTTGAGGGTTTCTCCTAAAGTGGGGGCTGTATCCAATTCATACTTTACTGGTTGTTGTGTGATGGACTGAATTGCTGAGTCTTGGACCACATGGTTGGTACTGAAAAGAGTTTGAAAGTGTTCAGACCATCGATTCAGAATGGAGGTTTTATCTGTTGGAAGCATTTGGCCATCAGCACTGAGTAGAGGGCTTTGTACCTGGTATGTAGGCCCGTATGCTGTCTTCAAGGCTTCATAGAAACCTTTGTGATCACCCGTATCTGCGCATAATTGAGTTTTTACAGCTAGATCGATCCACCACTTGTTCTGGATGTCACGGAGTTTCTGTTGGAGCTTGCTGCATGCTAGACGAAAGGCTGTTTTTCTTGCGTGGCAGGATGGCAGTGCAAGGTGTGCTTGGTGGGCGGTTCTCTTCTTCCTCAACAAGTCCTGGATTTCTTGATTGTTTTCGTCAAACCAGTCCTTGTTCTTCTTGAGGGAGAACCCTAAGGATTCTTCGGCGGATTGCAGAATGCTGTTTTTAATATGCTGCCAGGTATTTTCAGGAGAGGAATCTGCAGAAACTGTGGAACGGTTTTCAAGCCTAGTTTGAAGGTTTGCCTGGAATCTCTCTCTTACTGTGACTGATTGGAGATGGTTAACTTGGAGTTTTCTCCTTGTGATGTTGCCCATTTTGGGTCTGAATTTAAGATTGAAGCTGAGTTTGCAGCGCACAAGCCGATGGTCTGTCTGGCATTCTGCACTGGGCATCACGCGGGTATGGAGGACATCGCGAACATCTCTCCGTCGCACCAGGACATAATCGATGAGATGCCAATGCTTAGATCTGGGGTGCATCCAGGTTGTCTTCAGACTATCTTTCTGCTGAAAGATAGTATTAGTGATGGTGAGCTGTTGCTCTGCACAGAATTCTAGCAGGAGTCGACCATTATCGTTGCAGGTACCAACACCATGTTTGCCTAATATTCCTTTCCAGGCATCAAAATTCTTACCTACTCTGGCATTGAAATCACCAAGGATAATGATCTTATCATCTGCGGGCACTTTTTGGGTAAGGTGGTGCAGGTCAGCATAAAATTTGTCCTTTTCGGCAGGGTCAGCTTGGAGAGTTGGGGCATATATACTAAAGAGGACGACGTGTTGGTTGTTGTGGAGTGGAAGGCGTAGGGAGATAATGCGGTCAGAGTGACCTGTTGGCAGATTTTCGAGTTTGGGAAGAATAGAGTTTTTGATCATGAAGCCGACACCTGAGAGATGTTTTTCGGTTCTGGGCTTACCTGATCAGAAGAGTGTGTAACCAGCACCATGTTCTCTGAGGCTTCCTTCCTCGTGAAGGCGAACTTCACTGAGGGCAGTTATGTCGATGTTGAGACGAGCCAGCTCATGGGCAATTAGGGCAGAACGCCGCTCAGGACGTCCACTATCCGCAGAATCAAGCATGGTTCTGATGTTCCAACATGCTATAGTTAATTTAAGTACACCTTTGGAGGTAGGTGCATGCCTTTGTCTTTTGCTCTTTGTGCGACCACATTGGAAGAAGATGCTCGTTGGTCTGCGGTTAACCAACCGGGTGAAAGTGGGGATGAGCTTTGTTTAGGCCACCTTTTCTAGGCCCCTCTCCGAGTGGAGCAAGCAGTGTTGTCCTTGAAAAGGCTGCTTGGTCGTTCAGGGTGCTGCCCCAAGAGACTGTCATCTCCGGTCAGTCTCAAATGACCAATATCCTGAACCGCCTGCATGCGGAGTTGAGTCTGCGGCTCCCAGTGCACCTTTCACCTGCCGTTTCGACCCTCGTCCGTCGCTACAGGACTTTTTGCATGTGGGTAAAGCCTTCAAGCCTGCGCAATGGATTTTTTTTTTAGGTGAGACACAGTGTGCGCGGAACTGAACCTACCCTTTAATCCTGAGGTTCATCTGCCAGGTCCGAGCGAGCTTGGACGGTGGCAGCGAAATCCTCAGGACGTAGGTTTGATTAGAGTGACCTTCTCTTAGATGGATGGTCTTACAGGGCTAAGTGAGCTCCATCTGCCCGGGTTTGAGATTAGAGTTGTCCTTCTCCTAGGATGACTGCCAGGAGGCTAACGAGCTCATCCTGCCCATAGATTTATTGTATCTGGTCCTGCTGGTTTGACCTGTCTGGCATGGGCGGCCCTACCGAAGGCATGTACCATCGCCAGCATAGCCCAAAACCACACAGGGACATACAGGTTACGTTCCTGTTAGAATGGTTTGGGCAGGTCTTTGATTTTCTGCTTTACTTTCACCTATTTATATACAGTCATAAGGAGATACCCAGGAACAGCCCTTTGTCCTGCCCACCTTTTACAGGACGTAACAGAGCAGAGCAAACTTATCTGGAACATGCTGAACCTGGGCAGTAGCAGCAGATGAGCCAAAAACAAACAGAAAAACAAACTGACCAAGTGTTCTGGCCCTTGTACCCATCCAAGGCTGAGGTGCTTTTCAAGTCCCCAGCTTGGCTGGGACCCCCATCACTCTGAAGGGAACCCCACTATTCTCCCTGACCATGTCCTTCCTCCACTGTGTTACCAGGTATTTGCAGGTGCACTGCACATCTGTTACATTTCATACAGGAGTACCCTGCTTCCCCCCCCCGTCAATTAGAAGACCCCCATGGCCTGCTCGATACCCCTCCCCTCTCTTCCCCACTCCCTTCCCCAGAACCCCCCCTCCCCCTTCCCCCCAGACCTGAAACGGCAAACCTCTGTGTGCTCCGAAGCTGCTCTATCCTCCTCCATAGGTGTGTAGCAACTGCTGGCAAGGCTCCCCCACTTTCTCTCTCCCCTCTCCTGCTGAGACTCCGCGCGCGCGGTACGTAGTGTGCCCTCCAACCCTGCCTGAGAGCTGGCCCCGGCCCCCAGCCCGGCCCCCCCCAACCCCCGTACCTTTCCGGGTAGCGTGCCCTCCAACCCTGCCTGAGAGCTGGCCCCGGCCCCCAGCCCGGCCCCCCCCAACCCCCGTACCTTTCCGGGTAGCGTGCCCTCCAACCCTGCCTGAGAGTTGGCCCCGGCCCCCAGCCCGGCCCCCCCCAACCCCCGTACCTTTCCGGGTAGCGTGCCCTCCAACCCTGCCTGAGAGTTGGCCCCGGCCCCCAGCCCGGCCCCCCAATATCATCTATATAATGACAACAAAAGACAGTCAGAAAATTGCATTAGAACAGGGAATAATGTTGGAAACATAAACCACTGACAAATTATAGAAAAGCCTTTCATTCCATGGGAGAGGGTTTTCTATGGATAACACTCATAAGGTTCTACACGAATAATAGATGGAACTGAAAATGCAAATTTTTTCTCTATCACTGGGATCTAACTGGATTGTGAACAGATAACCTGTCAAATCAATAATAACAATGGGTTATTCAGCAGAAAGTACAGAAGGGGTCAGTAAGCCAATGCTTACTAACCATGACTGCACCAACCCGTCTGAGATCATGCAACGGTTTTCATTTCACAGATTTTTTCTTTATCACAAACACAGGGGTAATTAAAGGATTCTGAGATGGTTCAATGTAATCAGCATCAAGTTGCTTTTTGACAAGCTGTTGCAGGGCCAACAGCTGTTCTGTAGGTAGGAACCATTGCTTAAGTCACACAGGATCTGTATGTTCTAAAACTCCGAGCAGTACCTCCTAGTATCACAACCCTAACCCTTGGAATGACTACAGAAGTTTGTTTGTTTATTTGGACAATTAACAGCAAGCTTTGAGCATCACAAAGAGTACAGGTTGCCTTCGTACAACCCTAAACATTCACTAGTCAAATTATGCAAGCAATATGTCTGGTATGGGCTGCGGGGGCGGGAGCCCCTGCTGGGGGGGCTTCCCGTCCCTCGTGACCAGGAGCCCCGGGTTGCCGCGGGCCTTTCCCGCACTGCGGGGGCGGGACCCCCTGCTGGGGGGGCTTCCCGTCCCTCGTGACCAGGAGCCCCGGGTTGCCGCGGGCCTTTCCCGCACCGCGCGCTCTGTGCACGCGGTTGTGCCCCCAGGCGCAGTCGTTGCAGGAGAAAGGAGAGACAGGGGGAGCCTTGCCGGCAGGTACTGCGCCTCCATGAAAGAGGAGAAGGAAGCTTCGGAGCACACAGAGGTTTGGCGTTCCAGGGTTGGGGGGGGAGGAGTTGGGGGGGGGGGAGGATTAGCGTAGTGTGTCAGCGGGTCGTGGGGGTCCGCCGACCAGCAGGAGGGAGAGCAGTACAATCCCGTATGAAATGTCGCAGGTGAGTAGTGTGCCTGAAGATATGTGGAAACACAGTGCGGAAGGATAAGGTCAGGGTGGATAGTGGGTTGTTTTAGAATAATGGGGGGCCCCGTCAGGCTGGGGTAAATAAAAGGTACCCCCGCCTGGATGGGTACTGGGGTCAGAATGTTTGCTTTGTTTGTTCTGTCTGTCTGGTTTTGGTTCTCCTGTGGCTACTGCCCAGGTTCGGCATGTTCTGGATATACTTGCTTTGCTCTCTTACATCATGAAACGGTGGACAGGACAAAGGGTTGTCCCTGGGTACCTCCTTCAGTTTGTTTATAGGTAGGTGATAATAAAGCAGGAAGTGAAAGACTTGCCCAAAGCATTCTAATAGGAACATAGTCTCTATACCCCTGTGTGGTTGCAAGCTATGTGGTACATGCCTCCAGTAGGGTCACCCATGCCAGACAGATCAAAACCGTAGGACCAGATTTAATACATTCTTGGGCAGGATGAGCTCATTAGTCTCCTGGCAGTCATCCTAGGAGAAGGACAACTACAATCCCAAACCCGGGCAGATGGAGTTCGCTTAGCCCTGTAAGGCCATCCATCTAAGAGAAGGTCACTCTAATCAAACCTACGTCCTGAGGACCTCACTGCCTCTGTCCAAGCTCACTCGGCCCTGGCAGATGAACCTCAGGATTAAAGGGTGGGTTCAGTTCCGCGCACACTGTGTCTCACCTAAAAAATCCATTCCGCAGGCTTGAAGGCTTTACCCACATGCAAAAAGTCCTGTAGCAACGGGCGAGGGTCGAAACGGCAGGTGAAAGGTGCACTGGGAGCCGCAGACCCAACCCTGCATGCAGGCGGTTCAGGATATTGGTCATTTGAGACTGACCGGAGATGACAGTCTCTTGGGGTAGCACCCTGAATGACCAAGCAGCCTTTTCAAGGACAGCACTGCTTGCTCCACTCGGAGAGGGGCCTAGAAAAGGTGGTCTAAACAAAGCTCATCTCCACTTTCGCCCGGTTGGTTAACCGCAGACCAACGGTTGCACAAAGAGCAAAAGACAAAGGCATGCACCTGCCTCCAAAGGTGTACCTAAATTAACTCTAGCATGTTGGAATATCAGAACCATGCTCGATTCTGCGGATAGCGGACGTCCTGAGCGTCGGTCTGCCCTAATTGCCCATGAGCTGGTTCATCTCAACATCGACATTGTTGCTCTCAGTGAAGTTCGCCTTCATGAAGAAGGCAGCCTCAGAGAACATGGTACCGGCTACACACTCTTTTGGTCAGGCAAGCCCAGAACCGAAAAACACCTCTCAGGAGTCGGCTTCATGATCAAAAACTCCATTGTTCCTAAACTCGAAAATCTGCCGACAGGTCACTCTGACCGCATTATCTCCCTACGCCTTCCGCTAAACAACAAGCAACATGTTGTCATCTTTAGTATATATGCCCCAACTCTCCAAGTTGACCCTGCTGAAAAAGATAAATTTTACACTGACCTGCGCCTCCTTACCCAGAAGGTTCCTGCAGACAATAAGATCATTATCCATGGTGATTTCAACGCCAGAGTAGGCAAGAATTTTGAAGCCTGGAAAGGAGTATTAGGCAAGCATGGTGTTGGAAACTGCAACGATAATGGTCGACTTCTGCTAGAATTCTGTGCAGAACAACAACTCACCATCACTAATACTATCTTTCAGCAGAAAGATAGTCTGAAGACAACCTGGATGCATCCCAGATCTAAGCATTGGCACCTCATTGATTATGTCTTGGTGCGACAGAGAGATGCCCGCGATGTCCACCACACCTGCGTGATGCCCAGCGCAGAATGCCAAACAGACCATCAAATTCAAACCAAAAAGGGGGTAGCATCCCAAGGAGAAGACTCCAAGTAAACAATCTCCAATCAGCCACAGTAAGAGACAGTTCCCAGGCAAACCTTCAAACCAGGCTCGAAAACATTCCCACAGCTTCTGCAGATTCCTCTCCTGAAACAATCTGGCACCATATTAAAAACAGCATTCTGCAATCCTCTGAAGAATCCTTAGGGTTCTCCCTCAAGAAGAACAAGGACTGGTTTGATGAAAACAATCAAGAAATCCAAGACTTGTTGAGGAAGAAGAGAACCGTCCACCAAGCACACCTTGCACTGCCATCCTGTCACGCAAGAAAAACAGCCTTTCGTCTAGCATGCAGCAAGCTCCAACAGAAACTCCGTGACATCCAGAACAAGTGGTGGATCGATCTAGCTGTAAAAACTCAATTATGCGCAGATACAGGTGATCACAAAGGTTTCTATGAGGCCTTGAAATCAGCATACGGGCCTACATACCAGGTCCAGAGCCCTCTACTCAGCGCTGATGGTCAAACCCTTCTAACAGATAAAACCTCCATTCTGAATCGATGGTCTGAACACTTTCAGACTCTTTTCAGTACCAACCGTGTAGTCCAAGACTCAGCAATTCAGTCCATCACACAACAACCAGTAAAGTAAGAATTGGATACTGCCCCCACTTTAGGAGAAACCCTCAAGACCATACTGCAGGTGAAAATCGGCAAGGCAGCTGGGGTTGATGGAATTCCTCCTGAAGTCTGGAATGGGGCCTTGCACTCCACACCAAATTTCACGAGTTTGTGGTGAGCTGTTGGGAGCTCGGTGAACTACCTTCAGACCTTTGTGATGCTGTCATCATCACTTTGTATAAGAAGAAAGGTATTAAATCAGATTGCTCAAACTACCGTGGTATTACTCTGCTCTCCATTGCTGGCAAAATCCCAGCAAGAATACTCTTGAACAGATTAATACCCACTATAGCAGAAGGAATTCTACCTGAAAGTCAGTGTGGTTTCAGAGCCAACAGGAGCACCACAGACATGGTATTTGTTCTCAGACAACTGCAAGAGAAGTGTAGGGAACAGAACAAAGGTCTCTATGTAACCTTTGTCGACCTCACCAAGGCTTTTGATACTGTGAGTAGAAAAGGTCTCTGGTAGATTTTGGAACGTTTAGGCTGTCCCCCCAAGTTCTTTAAAACGATCATCTCACTCCATGAGGATCAGCATGGCCAAGTCAGATATGGCAACACACTTTCTGAGCCCTTTTAAATTAAGAATGGTGTGAAACAAGGCTGCGTTCTCGCTCCTACCCTATTCATCGTCTTCTTTAGCATGATGCTCCAAAGGGCCACAGTAGACCTCGATGATCAGGACGGTATCTACATTCGATACTCTACTGATGGAAGTCTATTCAATCTAAGGCGACTGAAGGCCCACACCAAGACCTTAAACCATCTTATCCGGGAGTTGCTTTATGCTGATGACGCCGCCCTTGTTGCCCACACAGAAGCAGCCCTGCAACGTTTCACATCGTGGTTTGCAGATGCTGCTGAGCTCTTTGGACTGGAAGTCAACTTAAAGAAGACAGAGGTCCTCCATCAACCTGCACCTCAGGAAGTCTTCCATCATCCCCACATCACCATTGGCCAATCAGAGCTCAAATCAGTCCAACAGTTTAATTACCTTGGTAGCCTCATCTCCTCAGATGGTAAGATCGACGGAGAGATAGACAACAGGTTAACAAAGGCTCCACAAAAGAGTATAGCGTAATAAACACTTGAAGAAAAGCACCAAGATCGGTGTTTACAAAGCCATAGTGTTGTCTACTCTCCTATATGGTTCCGAATCATGGGTCATCTACCGCCACCACCTGCGTCTCCTAGAACGCTTCCATCAACGCTGCCTCCGTACAATCCTTAACATCCGCTGGTCAGATTATGTGACCAATACATCTGTACTAGATCAAGTAGCTGTCACTAGTATTGAGGTCATGTTGATGAGAACACAGCTGCGATGGGCAGGGTACGTCTCAAGGATGAAGGACCACCGCCTTCCTAAGATCCTGCTCTATGGTGTGGTGAACTTGCCACTGGCTGCCGCAAGAGAGGAGCCCCGAAGAAAAGATACAAGGACTCCCTGAAATAACATCTCAGCCTTGGCCATATTGATCAACATAACTGGTCTACTCTGGCCTCAAATCGGGAGGCCTGGAGACATGCCATCTATAACGCAGCTGTCTCCTTCGAGAACACACGCAGGATCACTCTCAAGGAAAAAAGGCAACGCAGAAAGAACCGTGCTTTGCAGAATATACCATCTAAGGAGTCTTTCTGCTGTGCTTTTTGCAACCGGATATGTCTGTCACGTATTGGCCTCATAAGCCACCAGCGTGCCTGTAGCAAATGTGGATAGTGCCTTCCCAAATCTTCGTTCGCGAAGCCCAGCCATGACGTCTGGTATGAAACAAGTAGTAGTCACAAGTAGTGAGGCTATTTTGCTGAGAACACAGCACATTGATCAACATAACTGGTCTGCTCTGGCGTCCAGCCAGGAGGCCTGAAGACACACTATCCACAACACTGCAGATGTTTTTGAGAAGGCACGCAGGATGGTCTTGACAGTCTGCAAGGGCCCCCCTGCAACGAGCTGAACAAGCAAGGCAGCAACATCGACAACTCCTGATTTAAATCCTGGAAAACACAGAAAAACTCAAAACGACCCTCACTACTGCCATAGCAGATGCAAATGCAATTATTTGATGGTCTAAGGACCCCACCCCGGCACAAACCTGCATTATCTCTAGCTAGTTATGTAACTAGCAGCTTCTGTAACTGTCACAAAACTTGTTTCTCTACAGCGTCTTGCAGCTTTTCCACGAATTGTAAGAATGGTTCCCGGTCACCTGGATGCATAGTGGTGCACCTTGCTCCGGGCTCTGCTAACCTTGCAGTCTGCACTAATGTTTGCTGGCTTATGGTTTTTACTCGCTCTAAAACTAGTGGTCTCCTGCGCAGTTCGCACAGCTAAGGAACAACAGCAGTGGAAAAACTCCACCTGAGACTTAACTTGCATAAATTTCATACAAGGTTGTAATAGAATACCAAATTTTTGTAAGAATCTCTTATTTAACTTCAGTCTTAACACCTTGTTAAAATCTCGACACCGACGGAAAGTATTTTTAAGTTTACACAGTTACACATTCATGTAGTTTTTCTCTTTCACACAATCTTTTTCCATACACTCTTAGGTGGCCACCTCAGACATCCATCATTCACACACACATTTTCAAGTAGTCATTGGTTGTGCGCTTCTTATCAGTTTCATAATTCAAAGGAAATTTATGGCATAGCCGCCAACAGCAATCTGCAAATCCTGCATAACTCTCCATGTCAAAGACAAATGCAGCAAGAAAGAACAGGATATTATCTTGGAAATTTTCAACCCTTCTTATAGAGCAATGATATTCTGTCATAAAGGCAATAAAACTACTTCTGCAGGGGGCAGAACTATATCCCCTTTTGTCTGCAAACCTTCTACCCGCACCCTGCCCCCGGGGGAAACAGCCAAATTTCATGTAAGAGAAGTAAAATGGCAAACTATAGGAAATTCCTAACAACTTTCTGCAATATATAAAAAGTTAAGCACGGATGTTGCGTTATTTCTAATCTTACTTCAAGGGATTTTTCGTCAGTCTCCCTTTCTGTTTTTGAAGAAAACATTTGAGAATGCCATGAGCACGCTGCATGCGTAACACCTATTGCTGTAAAAACAGTGCAATCTTATTTGATTTATAAGTTGGGGTATTGTTAATTTTAAGTTGTTTTTTCCCTTTTCCCTTTTTTCCGTGTTTTACCGTCTTTGCCCCCTCCACGCCCCTCATCGCCGAAGGACGAAGGAGGGGGAGGAGGGGCCGGGCTCACCCAGAGAAAATCAGCAGAAGGAACTTAATCACAGGGTCTGCTTAAGAAAAGACAAAAACATAGGAGAGGGAGAAAACAGCTGCAAACAGGCACGTTTCAGAGAGGGGGTGATTGGTGTAACGAGGAAAAAAGAGAAACAGTTTCCCCCCCTCCCCCGACTGCACCCCCCCGAAGCCTTTACTACCATCATTAACTCGCCACTCTAGGAAGAGGAGCCGCACCAGGGAAAAAACATTCGCTGTAAAGAAGGGGAGGGGAACCTACACCTCTTGGGACCATGGTTGTCAGCAGTGCGGGGGAAACAGAGCCCCCCCGCCGCCCGCCGCGCCCAGGGCCGCCGGTGTGCACGCGCACGGGCGCACCGCTCCGAGCCGGGACCGCGCACAGTGCCGCGACCACTGCCAATGCCCCGCCGCCCGGCACCGCCCCATAGGCACCCACCACAGGCGGACAGACCCGACGCTGCCCCGGGTTCACTCAGCACGGCTGCGCAAGCACCCAGCGCCGTGAACACAGCCACAAATGCGCGGCGCAGTCCCGCAGCACAGTTCAGATGAAAAACTGGAAATGTCTTAAGGTGGAACTCAGTCATAGTGTTCGTAAAGTTCATCCCCGGTCCATCAGCAGTACTTTCACTCCGCAACCGTCGTCCCCGATCATCCTGGATATGCACTGCCGAGACACTAGCAACGGGTTCATTTTGGTGGGGCCGCTCGGCTGTCCCCGGTCCCGCTCCATGATCTCTGGTCCCGCTACGGCTCCCCTCGGCTCCGCCCAACTCCCTTTTCCGCACGATTTCTCTGTATGATGGTATCTAGTAGCATTCTAATGTCCTCAAACTGTGCTTTAATGACTTTTACTGTTCCAGATAACAATCGCCAAGTTGTAAGGAGGGAAGCAGCAACTTTTTTTTTCTCCCTTAGAGGCAGCAGTAAAGAGCTTATCACTAAGTTCTTTCCAAGTAGAGATAGTAAAGGCAGTTACAGCGTTCGCTTCAAATCCCTGACCCTTACACGAAAGCAGCATCTGTCGCAAAGCCAGTTCGTCTAATTTTTCTCTTTTTTAAGCAGGATAGACTTCCATATAGATGCAACATTAGATCCCTCTTTTGCTAAGAGTTGTCCCCTTGTTCTCGGTGGCTCACCTGTCCAGGTGTCACGTCTAGGTTGGTCTGGCAGTTTCTCCACTGTTCTCATGCTACACCGAGCTCCGTCCCCGCGGCAACCTCCCTGCTGCCTGTATCGACTTCTCTGCCTTCCGATATCTACGAAGACGCAGCATCGCGTCGGAGTCACCAAATGTCGTTGTTGGGATGGACTACGACATATAATATTCAGCAAGAAAGTTTATTGGAAAAGAAAAAAGGAAGCAGCAGTAGCCACGAGCTGCAATTTACAGCCTCTTAAATACAGTTCTTTTGGTACACGTATATCACACAGATAGGTCAGCTTACATACACAAACTACAATTCTTACAGCTAATAGGTGGATTTTAGTTGGACTTTCTCTGGACTTTCTCAGTCCTACTTTCTCACAACATTTCTGTGCACCTGTCCCTGTTTTCCTTTGATGTTTATATTTTTCTCAGTCACTCTGTTCAAAACAAGTCCTCGTTCTCATGAGACAGTGTTCCCCATTCTCACAGGACAGCTCTCTCCTGCTGCTCCTCTTCTCTCTCAGGATGCATCAGTATGTTGTCAGGACCAGGGCCTCCATTCTCAGCCAGTTTCTTGTTCCATACCAGGGGTCCCCGTCCAGTCGACATTCCCCACATTTGAGTATGGTTTTTAATACAAAATACACATTTCTTGCACCTGGGATAGGCACAGGTGATAAGACCACATTCAAGGTTAATGGCAAGTACGCCATCCCTTGTTAAAATTTATCTGTTGGCAAGGAAAAAGCAATATTCTCCACAAAATTAGCTAAAGCAATTTGAAACATTCAGCCAGTTCCTGCCCCACTAGTTCCTGCTAGGAGAGACAGTTCTGAACAGTTGCGGGGGAAGAACGGGGGAGAAGTGAGGTGGGGTTATGCCAGGAGCAAAACGCAGAGGCTCCATCTTTTTTTTCTTTTTATTTTCTTTTTTCTTTTTTTTCTTCTTTTTTGTGTTACATTGTTTTCTATCAGTTGTATTTTCAAGGGAAATTTAAACACATATCAAAACAATCTCCATGTACATATTTTAAGACAACAAATAATCTGGCATAAATCAGTATATCAGTCTGAATTTTTAACATTTTCCCATCAATTTTAGTATTATTCTTAACTTTTTTCTTCAAATCTTGACTATGGTGATGCCTTAAGGTCCATCTGGTTTTTTGATTTTTCTAATTTTTATGTTTTATAAGTAGTTATATAGTAGAAGTAGATTTAGAAGCAGCAGCACTTATTCCCTTACCCTTAACACAGAAGCTACATAGATCACCAACCCTCTAACCCCATTCCATGCTACCCATATCAATTCTACCCCAGGATTCCATTAGAATATGTTTAGTCTCACTCTAAGATAGGCCTGTTTTATTTGGAGAATGCTTGTATCTTAGCCTAAACCACAGAACATGGTCAGAAACTGGTTGACCGTGTACCCTTTGTGCTCTGAAGAAGATGAAGATTGATGAAGAGGTGGTCTCAAAAGATCCCAGCCCCAATTCCCAAGGGGCGGATCAAGGGTGGTCCAGGGCAAAAGCCAGGGGAGGGACGAAACCAGGGATTGGACAGAGAATACTATAAATTGTAACATCTGTAGACCAGTTATGGTGATCAATATGGTCAAGGTTGAGATGTTGTTTCAGGGAGTCCTTGTATCTTTTCTTCGGGGCAGCCAGTGGCAAGTTCACCATAGAGCAGGATCTTAGGGAGGCGGTGGTCCTTCATCCTTGAGACGTGCCCTGCCCATCGCAGCTGCGTTCTCAGTAACATGGCCTCAATACTAGTGACAGCTGCTTGCTCTAGTACAGATGTATTGGTCACATAATCTGACCAGCGGATGTTAAGGATTGTACGGAGGCAGCATTGATGGAAGCGTTCTAGGAGACGCAGGTGGTGGCGGTAGATGACCCATGATTCGGAACCATATAAGAGAGTAGACAACACTATGGTTTTGTAAACACCGATCTTGGTGCTTTTCTTCAAGTGTTTATTACGCCATACTCAAATTGGGAGGCCTGGAGACACACCATCTATAACGCAACTGTCTCCTTCGAGAACACATGCAGGATCACTCTCGAGGAAAAAAGGTAACGCAGAAAGAACCGTGTCTTGCAGATTACACCATCTAAGGAGTCTTTCTGCTGTGCCTTTTGCAATCGGATATGTCTGTCACGTATTGGCCTCATAAGCCACCAGCGTGCCTGTAGCAAATGTGGATAGTGCCTTCCCAAATCTTCATTCGCGAAGTCTAGCCATGAAACATCTGTAACAGAGAGAAGTGCGCATCTTGTAACCTTATGCCTCAGAGGCATAAATTAAACCCTTTCCTTATCTCACCTTCAAAACTAAATTGTCTCGGAGTTCTTTTCTCCCTGAATTTTTTAGGCATCAATGGCATGTGTGTGTGTGTGCATCTATATAATTGTACACATGTACCTAGGACTAGGTGTTTGTTGGGTTTTCTTTTTCTTTTTTTCTAAAGTACAAAACACACTGTATAAATAACTTCCCTTTTTTAAAGTTACCAAGAACAAGATTTACAGTACAAAGTTATAGGCACTTAAATTATCAAATAGATTCAATGGTTCCAATGCTGTGTGGTCATTCAGGCATTTAAGCTTTTTTTTTTTCCTTTTTTCTGTTTCATGGTTGGAGTTCAGCCCCTTCTTACCGACTTTGGCCACCCACGCCAACATATTGAAGGTTGCGGAGCTTGGAGGCTCGGGGGGGGGGGCTGAGCACGGAGTGGGGAACCGGGCGGCGATTCCTCCAGCTGCCGCCACTCCGGTTCCCCCACTGCCGGGGCGCCTCTGTCCCCCACGGCATCCTGTGTGATGGCACCGGGCGGCGCACGAGGCGGGGGAGGGGGGTCAGTGCTGATTCCTCCGGCTGCCCCTGCTGCCACCGCTGCTGCCGCCGCCACTCGGGTTCCCCCACCGCATGCCGCACGGCGGCACCGGGCAGCACGGTTCCGGCGCGGAGCGGATCGCAACCAAAAGCACTTGCGTTTCGCGAAAAGCACCATGAGTAAGGACGGGGGGGGGGAGGGGGGGGGGGGAATCGCCCGCCTAAAGGAAATTAGCATGATTAAAGGCAGGAGACAGATCCCCCACCAGAGGTCCTAAAGCCCCTGTCAGCGGGATATAAATAAGCTGATCAGCAGAACCGATAGAAGCGGCAGGTAATATATCTTTCTCCCCAGAGAGATCGTCCAAAAAGTCCAAAAGAGCAGATGGTCCTTTTGTCCCTATATCAGGCTCTATTACTCTCAATGTTTGCAAAGCATGCATAACAGTAAATGTTCCAATTGATCACCCATAACCTCATGTCCTGCTGCAGGCAATATCTGTTGCAAAATCTTCAAACAAATCCTATGTCCTTGGGAGATCCCTCACCCCATTATTACTACACAACTCTGCAAATCTCTCTCCAGCAGATTCCACCGTCCTGTTTTGACAGGATGATTGCCGGCACTTACCACCTCCGTCGAATGGTGGGTGCTGACAGGTCCCGTAACACACATCGCATGTCAGAGTCACCAAATATGGGAGCTGAAGAAATGAGGCTGCACACACACCATGATTCGGCTTTCAGGACTCTCCACAGAAGTCTCTGTATTCCCCTTTTATTAACCTCTTTGGGTAAACAGTACCTGGTGTTGCCATTCAGTTAACTAGAATTCCCAGGACTTTTTGCAAATTCAATGTTTTGATTCACACACTCCTCAACTCCAAGGCTGAAATGCTCCCTTTTGATTCTAATTAACTGAATGCAGGTGCTGTTGACTTAACTTGTTCCCACATTCATGACTTTGCATTTCCTTAGTTTGAAAATGTTAAAGTTTTCTATATGCTTTATGTGTGTAGATTTTTTTGCTAGATGAGTATACAAACTGTAAACCACTTAGAACCAGAAAAATCACATAAGCCTCAACTCTGTTTGTTGCCTAAAGAAAATGCAGGGAGAAAAAAACTCCAAGGCAAATTAGTTTTGGAGGTGAGATAAGGAAAGGATTTTAATTTGTGCCTCTGAGGCATAGAGATTACATGACACACGCACCGTCCATGCCTGAGATGTTACAATTTATAATACTGCCCGACCAATCCACATTTCGTCCATCCCGTAGCTTTTGCCCTGGACCACCCTCAGTCACGCCCCTTGGGAATTGGGGCTAGGGGCTTTTTGAGACCCCTTCTTCATTATCTTCATCATCTTTGGGGTACAGGGGGCACACGTTCACCCAGTTCTTGACTGTACTCTTGCGGTTTAGGCCAAGGTACAAGTGTTCTCTAAACAAAAGGACCTACTCTTAAAGAGAGACTAAACATTTTCTACTGGAATTCAGGGGATATTGATATGGGAACATGGAATGGGGTGATGGGGTAGGGGAATGTGTAAACTACTGGGCTAAAGGGTAGAGGAATAAGGGTTGCTGCTTCTAAAATCTACTTTTACTACTTAACTACTTATAAAACTTATAAAATTAGGAAAATAAGAAAAAACCATATGGACCTTACGGCATCATGCTAAACCTTGGATGCCAGACTATTCCTATTACCCTTTTTGGGTAAAGCTTTTGTATAAATGGTTCAGAAGTCATTTAAAGAAATTTTGGATAGATCAAACTGAAAACTTATGCTTGTGTTAAAATCATAACAATTTAATATTCTGATGCCCTAAGTCCCTAATGGTTTTTTTATTTTTCTAATAGTTGTAAGACTTGTAAGTTTTATAAGTAGGTTTTAAAAGCAGAAACCCTCCCTTCTTTGTCCCTTGTCCCTTTCCCTTCCTCCAGTACCCTTGTTTATACATTCCTTAACCCTCTTACCCCATTCTAATCCTCCCTATATCACTCATAGCCCCAAATCTAATAGAAATGTTTAGTCTTTTGTCAAGGCAAGGCCTAGACAGTTGACAGAACAGCATATCTGGGCCTAAACCACAGAATGAAGTCAAGAATTAGGTAACTATGTACCCTTTGTGCTCTGATGATGGTGAAGGTGATGAAGTAGGTGGTCCCGAAATGCACCCCAGACCCATTTCAAGGGGGTGGACCCGGGGCGGACCAGAGTAAAGGTCATAGGGTGGACACATCTGGGATTGGATGGATGGTATTATAAAATGTAACCTCTCGGGCACGGGGGCGCGCGTCTTGTAACATCTTCTGCCTTGGCAAAATAAACCCTTTCTTATCTCACCCCTAATTAACTGCTCTGGAGATTTTTTCAGCACCTAAATCCCACAGCAACATTCAGTATAATGCTTGTTAATAGCAATTTGTTATGTGTAAGTGTAGCTGCATTGGTCAGTGTGGCACCTGTGTAACACTTGGTGGGAGTGCTAATTTAAAACTAAGATCATCTGATGCAGTAAACAAATGTTTGGGGGTAGCTTTTTTAGAACAGAAATAAGGTTTCTGTTGGTAACTTTCTGTCATAAGAACATTGAAAATAATTAAAGTGTACCAAAAAACCAATACCTTGAATAACACAAAGCAATTCTTACTTGAAAAAAATTTTAAATACATTTTGGTTACAGTGTTGGTTAAAGTTACTGTTTTCTGTTCAGCCCACTTTCCTTGAGGTTTCTGTGGGGTTTTTTAGTACAACTTTTGATGCTCCAGATTCTCAATTACTATCATTTTACATTTAAACTTTTGCAAGCACTGGCAACTGATAACTGTAACTTGTCCATAGGCACATGAATTTTCATTTTGACCTTCCAGAAAAGAAAAGCATTGCAGTAATCAGTACGAAGGTGTAATGCCCCATCCTACTCAGTGGGTTTAGCGGAAGATAGTTTGATTTACTCTGGGTGGTGCGGAAGAAACAAGAAAATTCTCAAGAGGTTCAATAACTTTTACTTGCAATCTTTAGAACATTCAGATAGAATAAGGAACTTGGTAAACTTTAACTTAGTGGACTTTAAAACATCCAGATAGAACAAGACACTTAACAAGGTATTGACTGGATTTTTTGGTCTGATCTTACAAAATATTTTCAGAAGAATAAGGTAGGAGAAGAAAGAGAAAGGAGAGAGAAGTATAGTCACCACCCTAGGATCCAACATGGTCTCAGCAGCTTTTTAATCCAGGGTAGCAGAGCCTGTCACACAGCACATGCCCAGCCGTCTTTTTATCAGTTCTGGTCCCCTGAGGCCCTCCCCCAGGTGGGCCTATGCTAATTTCCATGCCAAAGTCTCATGCCTGTACTTTACACAGAGCCAGAATGTTCCCTGTTGTCCCATGAAGTTGACCACACCCATTACAGTGCCGACTGCGACTGACTTTTCAAATGTGCATGCACTGTGCAGCAGAGTGTGAGAAGGCTCAAGGAGGGGTGGGGGGGAGTAGTGCGCTGCCCACCTACGGAGAGCTCTCCCTGTTACCCCACCGCTTTCCCACCTGATTGTTTTGAGCCAGTCAACTGTTCCTCTTATCTCCTACAGAAGATTAAAAAAAAAAGCCACCATTGCTTTTCATACATTTCCTTTATTCTGTACATTTTCATAATCAGATAGCAATATATTTTAAAATAACAACAACAAAAGTTTCTAAAAAGTTCGGGTTTGCAAGAAGTATACATTTGTATTAGGGAGGGGTTCGAACATACTGAAGCCTGAAAACCATGACACCGTTAAAAGCTTAACAAAAACCAATATTTATTACCAAGAGGTGGCCAACAAAACGAACAAACTCAAAAGGGAGGAAGGAGGAGAGAAATAAGCCCCCAGCACAACCTCCCCAGTTACCCAGCTGTTGCCCATAAAGTTATCTTACCAACCTAGCATGCCTATAATTACCCATAGCAGAAGCTCCATCCTTGGAGAGTCAGTAAGTTCACAAATTGGCAGGCGTCCCCGCCAAAAGGCAACGTTGTCCTTGGTGTGAAGTTAGCTACTTCCTTCCAAGAAAGCACTATCTACTTTTATACAATTAACTGAGTGACCACAACCTCCCAGGTGTGGCCAACACCGCCCAGACAGAGGTCCTCAGTCCCACGTCCCGGTTATGTAAGTGCATCCCTTCTGCGCATGCGTGAGAACTTTGGAAATCCCCTAACACACGCACAGTATGCTTTGGGGGATCTTTCTTAATTGAGTCTGGGGGCTTACTTCATCCTCCTCCTCCTCAAATTCTCCTTCAAGTGACCTTGGAGGACAAATAGCCAATCACAGAACACCGATTAAAACAGTTTATAAAGAAGTTCTCCCTCTAAGGACGAATTCACTGTTTTATCAGTGAACTTGGCAGGGAGAATATAAACTACTGCAGGTGGCTGGGGTCAAACACAGACCAAAAGTATCAGCATAAATTCACCCTGGTACAACATTCAATATCATGACAAAGTAAAACAAGCAGTGCTTAGATCAAGGTTGTAAATGCAGGTCTCTTTTCTCCTGGGCAGTGCCTAATTGCTAGGCTACTGTGGTAGTTTTAGTCTGGGCCTTCCTTGGTGAGCAGTTTGTAACCAAGGAAGTGGCCAGATTACCTGGTATTCCCTACGATTTTTACGTAAGCCAGGTGTATAAGAAGAAAGGGAGACCTTCATGCTCTTTCCTTCCGGTGGCTTTGGAGGTGCGGGTTCCCTGCTGTAAGATCTGCCGTGTTGAGGAGTGAGGCCTGGTAAGGCCTTGTCAACCTTGGGAGGTGGAGGTTGCTGGCGGTCGTTCCAGCGCGATTTTCTGTTGTCCCAAGGAGAGTAGTAAGATCATCATCATCATCATCACCATGGCTAGGCTTCACAAACAAAGATTTGGGAAGGACACTGCCCACGTTTGTTACAAGCACGTTGGTGGCTAAAAAGACCAATACGAGATAGGCATGTCCGGTTGCAAAAGGCACAGCAGGAAGACTCCTTAGGAGATATATTCTGCAAGGCATGATTCTTTCTGCGTTGTCTTTTCTCCTCAAGAGTGATCCTGCATGCTTTCTCAAAAGCATCAGCAGCATTATAGATGGTGTGTCTCCAGACCTCCCAATTGGAGGTCAGAGTAAACCAGTTATGTTAATCAATATGACCAAGGCTGAGATGTTGTTTCAGGGAGTCTTTGAATCTTCTCTTCGGGGCTTCTCTCTTGTGGCAGCCGGTGGCAAGTTCACCATAAAGTATGATCTTAGGGAGGCGGTGATCTTTCATCCTTGAGACTTGCCCTGCACAACGCAGCTGTGTTCTCAGCAACATGGCCTCAATACCTGTGACTGCTGCTTGTTCTAGAACAGATGTATTAGTCACATAATCTGACCAGTGAATGTTTAGGATTGTACAGAGACAGCGTTGATGGAAGCGTTCTAGGAGACGCAGGTGGTGGCGGTAGATGATCCATGATTCAGATCCATATCAGAGAGTAGTAAGATATTCTTTTACTAATTCTTTAGTTTGTTAAATACTGAGTTTCTGATCATGTGTATATCTATTTTGGGGGTTTTTGTTTTTTTTTTTTTTTCCCTTCTCCCTTCCCTTTCTCTTTTCCTTTTGGAATTGTACATATATTTCAACTGTATATAAATGTATATGCATTTGTTGACCTCACCAAGGCTTTCGATACTGTGAGCAGAAAAGGTCTATGGCAGATTTTGGAATGCTTAGGTTGTCCCCCCAAATTCCTCAAAATGATCATCTCACTCCATGAGGATCAACACAGCCAAGTCAGATATGGCAATGCACTTTCTGAGTCCTTTCTAATAACTAATGGTGGGAAAGAAGGCTGCATTCTCGCACCAACTCTATTCACAGTCTTTTTCAACATGATGCTCCAAAGGGCCACAGCAGACCTCGATGATCAGGATGGTATCTACATTCGATACCTTACTGATGGAAACCTTTTCAACCTAAGGCGACTGAAGGTCCATACCAAGACCTTAAACCATCTTGTCTGGGAGCTGCTTTATGCTGATGACACCGCCCTTGTTGCCCACACAGAAGCAGCTGTGCAGCGTTTAACATCCTACTTCACAGACACTGCTGACCTCTTTGGGCTGGAAGTCAGCTTAAAAAAGACAGAAATTCTCTATCAACCTGCACCTCAGGAAGTCTTCCATCATCCCCATATCACCATTGGTGAATCAGTGCTCAAATCAGTCCAGCAGTTTAATTACCTAGGTAACCTCATCTCCTCGGATGGTAAGATTGACGCAGAGATAGACAACAGGTTAGCCAAGGCATATAGTGCCTTCGGAAAGCTTCATAAAAGAGTTTGGTGAAATAAACACTTGAAGAAAAGTACAAAGATCAGTGTTTACAGAGCCATAATGCTGTCTACTCTCTTATATGGATCTGAATCATGGGTCATCTACTGCCACCACCTGCGACTCCTAGAACGCTTCCATCAACACTGCCTTCATACAATCCTAAACATCCACTGGGCAGATTATGTGACTAATACATCTGTTCTAGAACAAGCAGCAATCACAAGTATTGAGGCCATGTTGCTGAGAACACAGCTGCACTGGGCAGGGCACATCTCCAGGATGAAGGACCGCCACCTCCCTAAGATCATGCTTTATGGTGAACTTGCCACTGGCTGCCACAAGAGAGGAGCCCCGAAGAGAAGATTCAAAGACTCCCTGAAACAACATCTCAGCCTTGGCCATATTGATCAACATAACTGGTCTACTCTGGCCTCCAATTGGGAGGTCTGGAGACACACCATCTATAACGCTACTGATGCCTTTGAGAATGCACGCAGGATCACTCTTGAGGAGAAAAGACAACGCAGAAGGATTCGTGCCCTGTGGAATATACCACCTCAGGAGTCTTTCTGCTGTGCCTTTTGCAACCGGACATGCCTATCTCCTATTGGCCTTTTTAGCCACTAGTGTACTTGTAACAAACGTGGGTAGAGTCCTTCCCAAATCTTCATTCACGAAGCCTAACCATGACTATATAAATGTGATATAAGTGTAAATATATTTATATATATTGCTTTAGCTGCCTCTCTCTCATTTCGGTTCTCGTTTTTTTTCTTTTCCCTTGGTTTTGGCGGGGGGGAGCTCGTGGTGAGGTTTGGAGACTTGGCAGGGAGTCAGCTTCAAACCACCTCATCTACTATCTCCTCATTGTTTTCTTATCCCTGTAGCCTGCTGAAACTGAAATTCATTTCTGGAAACAGCTTCAACTGGATGAGTTAAATACTTCAGTTTAAAATAGCATTTTGACCTTGTGGATGCAGTCCAAATCATCAGGTAGAATGACACTGAGGTTGGATGTCTCTTTTTCCTCTTTCCCTGAGCAGGGAAAACCCCTTGCATTTTTTTTACCTAAATCAGAGACCTCTGTAGCTTTCCAGGAGAGGTCTGCTCCATTAATCTGAAGTGTTACTTGGAACTTCCCTCCAACTTTGAGTCAAGGACATGGAGAAATGCAGAACTAAAACTTCCTGCCTGTTGTGTGGCTGCTTTTAATTCAATTCCATGGGGCCTTACTCTTCTCATGCATTATGTAGGTCTGATGAGCAGGCAGCTGAAAGTTACCTTGAAATATTCCATATCTTGGTGTTCAGTATATATGCAACAAAATACTGTATTAGAAGTGTATGTACTCACTCTTCTTGAGCACGTGTCTATTCAGGTAGTGCAGCACTGCGCACAGTGATTAGCTCAGATGCCAGATGCAGTATAGCTGTTTTATTCGTATTGCAGGCAGAAAAGCTGGCTGTGGTTCTTACAGAGCACAGCACACCTTCATTTTACTGTATTGTCTTCAGGTTTAAGGTAATTTTACTTTGTAGCAAACATTCATATTGCACTGTAGAAATAGCAATCCTAGTATTAATCAACTGTATGTAACAGATGAATCCAAGGTTATAACTCTTAAATAAGTAGACAATTCTTTTGTCTCCTAATATCCAAATGGGAGAATTGCTGTCCTCTGAGATATCATGAATGACAATTAGAGAAGCACTTTGACAATCAAATCAGCTTCTGCCACAACTCTAACATAAGTGGCACAAATAGACAGGAAAAAAGGTTCTTGCTTTTGCGTATAGCTTAACAAGATAGCCTTTATTAGATATTAATATTAGAACCTAGGGAATATGCAAGTTTTGAATGTCTAAATAATGGTCTAATTATAATGCTAGCAAAACAAGTTTTGATTAAATTGCTTTAATGTAAAATGATCAATTTGTAATTCTAACACATGGTTTAATTTCTGCAAGGTGGTGAAACCTATCCCTGGGAAAAGAGATGGATTGTAAATCAACAAAATCTCTCTAGAGCCTTGGGCTGAAGGACAAGGGACTACTTCTTCACCTATACAGAAAGGAAGACGTAGTCCTTCTCCTAGTAGCTCTTCATCATCATCTAGGACAGTTGAATTTGAATCACTGGGCGTTAGAAGAAAAAGGGTATCTCCAGTGCCTGTAAATTGCAAGCTGTGATGTAATTTTTAATTTGACTGTATACTGCAATCTTTTGCTTAAAGAGGGAATTGGTATCTAATCTTTTCTGAGTAAAGATGTTGATATAAAGGGGTTATGACAGGGTATTACTTGAGTGAGATATGCACAGCGTATCTCATGTTACAATTCTCTTATGTGTAGAATTTTGTTTTCTGCTCTTAGGTGTTTTCTTCTTAATTCACAGAATGGGTCAGGTTGGAATGGACCACAGGGGATCATCTGGTCCAACCTCCCTGCTCAAGCAAGGACATCCTAGAGCACATGGCACAGGACTGTGTCCAGGTGGTTCTGGAATATCTCCAGTGTGGGAGACTCCACACACTCTTTGGGCAATCTGTTCCAGTGCGCAGTCACTGCACAGGAAAGAAGCTTTTCCAGACCTACTTTCACTTTTTATTTGTAGGAAATAAATTCAGAGATATAGGTACTCAGTTGAGAAGACCTGTGTTCTCTTAGCCTGATTTGCATAAAGAGATGTCAGGAGGGGTTTTTTTGGCTTTTTGTGGTTTGCTCTGTTTGTTTGTGGTTTTGTTGTTATTTTTGTTGTGTCCGTGTTGTGTGTCATCCCCCCCCATAGTTCTGCACGTCAGTTCTCCAGGCAGGTATAATCTGTTGGGGATAAGATTGTTGACTGGACCCCATCCAGATACACCACTCCCCAACCTTTCCACCCACTCCCCTGTAGTGGGTTTTTGTGGTTGGGTTTTGGGGGGGGGGGGGGGGAACTACAGGGGTGGTTTCTGTTAGAAGCTGTTAGAAGTTTCCCCTGTCCCGTGGAGCCAATGCCAGCCAGTTCCAGGACGGACTTCCTGCTGCTGGCCAAGGCCGAGCCAATCAGGAGTGATAGTAACGCCTCTGTGATAAACACATTTAAGAACAGAAGAGTGTTGCGCAGAAGAAAATTTCCAACCAGGGAAGAGTGGAGTGAGAACGTGGGAACAACAATGTAGACACCAAGGTCAGTGCAGAAGGAGGGGGAGGAGGTGCTCCAGGCGCCGGAACTGTGGCCCCTGTAGCCTGTGGTGAAGACCATGGTGGAGCAAGCTGTCCCCCTGCAACCCATGTGTATCAGGGGTTAATTACGCTGATACTTTTGGTCTGTGTTTGGCCCAGACACCTGTAAAAGTTTTGCTCTTTCTCTGCCAAGTTACGAGAAAACAAACACTGATAAACGGGTACTTTGTCCTTGTAGAGAGAGCTTCTTGTATAAACTGTTTTAATTGGTGTTCTGTGATTGGCTAATCATCCTCCAAGGTCTCTTGAAGGAGAGACTGAAGAGGAGAGGATGAACTAACACCCCCAGACTCAATTAGGAAAGACCTCCAAAGCATACTGCCCATGTGGCCAAAGTACTTATGCATGCGCTGAAGAGATGCACTTACATAACCAAGGGGGTGGGACTGACCACCTCTGGCAGGACCGTGCTGGCCACACCTGCCTAGACAGAGATCAGTCAGTTAATTGTATAAAAGTGGTTAGCTCTTCTTTGGAAGCAAGCTAGCTTCACATCAAGGACAACGTTGCCTTTTGGCAGAGACGCCTGCCAATTTGTGAGCTTACTGACTTTCCAAGGATGCAGTTTCTACTACTGGTAATTATAGGCATTTCTAGGCCGGTAAGATAACTTTATGGGCAACAGTTGTGTGACTGGGAAGGTCAAGCTGGGGGCTTATTACTCTCTTTTGGGTTTGTTCGTTTTGTTGGCCACCTCTTGGTATTAAATATCATTCTTGTTGAGCTTTCAATGACGTCATGGTTTTCAGGTTTCAGTATGATCCGAACCCCTCCCTAATACACCATGGAGGATGCAGAGACCCACCTGCAGCCCATGGAGAAGCCCATGATGGAGCAGGTGGATGCATGAAGGAGGCTGTGACCCCATGGGAGGCCCAAGATGGAGCAGGGTCCTGCTGGAGACCTGCAGCCCGTGGAGAGGGAAACCCACACTGGAACAGACTGTACCTGCTGCAGCAAATAGGACCAAATTCTTTCTTAATTGGAGGAGACAGTCCTGATAATAAATACAGAGTGTTTATTGGGCCTCCGGTAGAGAACATTTCTGTGTTATTTGTAGCTTTTATTAATTTATAGTTAATCTTGGAAAACTGTACAAAATTAAATTAGATCAAGTTAGTTGCCGACCCTTGCTAACGGTTCTATAAAGTAATGTTTAAGAGATGTAATTTGTGCTCATGTAATATAATGATCAGTTTGCATTTTTTCAAACATGTAGTAAGTATTAGTTTTATCTAGAGTTTATCTTAAAAAAAGCAACCTCTAGGAAATACTTATGTTCTGTATATTTCTCATTCCTAGGAGTGGTTCCTTATTATAGATCATAAGTATTTTTGACTATAATTTGGCCACTTCATTTTCCTACTTTCTCACTCTGAAATGCTATATTTCCTCTATTAATGGGATATATAAATGGCAAGTGCATGACTGTCTCAGTTTGAGACAGAAGTGTTTGCTAAGTAGGGCAAGTTATGAGGAAGACCAAACTCCTCCCTCTAAGCAACTGTAAATCCGAAATTAAGAGGCTCCAGTCGAGGAAATGTGGAGAAAGAAAAAAAAATAACAGCCCTCTATTAAAGAATATATGCGTATAGGTAACACAACAAAAGAAAAAACAAACAACCATCCTGCACCCAAATTCCCACCAAAAACAGTTCTTTTCGCCTTTCGGCGCAGTTCTAACTACGACCAGCAGGGGGCGATGTTGGATCTCTGGTGGCCGCCGCGAGGGACCCGGTGCGCGGGAGGCAGCCAGACCGAGACCCCCCACCTAAGGGGAAAGGAGAAGGGGGGAGGGTAATCTTCCTGTGGACTCACGCTGTCAAAGGCTGTGTGTGGCTGGAAACTCCTCTTCCTTGTCAATGGACACAAGCTTCCCACGGCACGGAAAGAGGAGGAGGAGGAGGGAAGAAAAGCAGCTTTTCCCCCTCAGAAATTCCTCCACAGATTGGCACTTGCTTCTCCGATGAAATCCCAGGCAGTCTGGGCAGTGAGCAGAACATGCCGTGAGGGAACAGAGGAGAGCCGGGGCCAAAAGCAGCCCGGTGACCTCGCCGAGAGCAAAAAAAGCCGGACTCCCTGGAGCTTTCCTCTTCCCCCTAACCCGCGCCCCCCGAGTTCCGCCCCGAAACCCAGTCCCTCCCCCCGAGGGAAAAAAAAAACCCAAACCTGAGTTCTCCCTGCCCCCCACCCCTGGCCTCGGGTAGAGGGAAACAAAAGAGTCCTACTTCTTGCCGAGAGGAGTCGTTTAGCATATCAAGGCAGTCATTAAGGTCTAAGCTGAGCAAACACCAAAACCTGAAAGACTCATCCCCACTCCAGTCAAGCGGTTGCTGTGAAAAAATTCACCAGTAGCTAATGAAAAAGGAAGAGACACTATAACAATGACACACTTTAATGGTGTGATAATTTCATTATTACCCATTGTGAGGTGTTTTTCAGAGACTTGCATAATACTTTGATGCTGCATTGGGGAACATTAAGGTTTTTGAGTAAACAGAAGCAACTCATTTAAGTTTGGTTGCTGTCATGTTATGGGTATATGATGATTATATGCATAAATTTCTTTTAGTATGAAGTGTAACAATAGCTTCAACTGATTTTGAAAAAATAAAAGTTGGTAAAAGTCAAAAGAAAACTGGTGCTATAATTGTCTGCTTTTCCATATATATTCCTATGAGAAAAAAAAATACATTTTTTATTACAAACAAAATTATAGGCATATCGCAAAGTTGTAAGGTATCCAGTTCCCAATTGGGCCTGGTACCAGGACCCCTTTTGCGACCGGGATAAGGGAAATATAAAGTTCCCAAACATGAAAACCTTTTTGGGCCATTTGACCAATTTTGAACACAGGGTTTTTTTTTTTTTTTTCCTCTCCATGGGCTAAGAACAAAGGAAGATCCATCATTTTTGACAGGGAATGCCTCACAGCCAATCGGAAGGAGGGGAAAACCCCTTTTCGGAGAAAAGAAACCTTTTTAGGCAAAAATGAATATATTAAACTGACCTGAAAGGGTAGGATTTTGTAGAACTATAAAATGCATGAAATTTAAACCCAAGGGGTCTTTTCTCCCCAGGAGCTCGGTGTGAGATAAGACCCATGATGCCTTAAAGACCCTTTTAGTTTTTTTTGATTTTTCTAATTTTATAAGCTTTATAAGTAGTTAAGTAGTAGAAGTAGATTTTAGAAGCAGCAACCCTTATTCCCTCACCCTTTAGCACAATAGTTTATACATTCCTCTACCCCATCACCCCATTCTATGTTCCCCATATCAATTCTACCCCTGAATTCCAGTGGAAAATGTTTAGTCTTTTGTCAAGGCAGGCCTCTTCTGTTTGAGGACATCTAATCCTGGCCTGAACTGCAAGAGTACAGTCAAGAACTGGGTGACCGTGTACCCTTTGTGCTCTGAGGATGATGAAGGTGATGAAGAGGTGGTCCCAAAATGCACCCCAGACCCAATTCCCAGGGGGTGGGCTGGAGGTAGACCAGACCAAAAGCTACGGGGCAGAAACACTTCGGATTGAACAGACATTATTATAAATTGTAACACCTGAACACGACCAGCGTGCGTCTTGTGATATTTATGCCTAGGCACAAATTAAACCCTTTTCTCATCTCATCCTCAACTGCTCCAGAGTATTTTTTCCTCAGCTCCTATTAGGCATCACCCAGCACACACTGAATAAATCCTTCCTTGTTGCTACAGTTCCTTTGTTTCACAAGTTTTTGCCATCTTTTTTAATTTGAAGGAAGAATTTTTTCCCACATTCCTGAATGTTTTGGGGATTCTCATTTTCTGCATGGCCATGCAAGAATATATTTATGTCTGCATATGAAATATTTTTTTAATGGGGTCACATACACAGATGACAGACTAGTATATGTCTCCATGATGCACCTAATGATCTATATAAAATCAATTCACTAGAGTTTTGCATATACTTTTCTTTGCAGACCTGTAGCTGTGGCCATGGGATGTTTTGTATTCATTTGCTGTTTGTTATGTTGCAAGTTTTTCAACTTGAACCCGCAGACCCAATGCTCTGGAGAAAGACACTGAAGAACTTTGAGGTAATAGATTTCTAATAGATCTAATGGTAGACCTAAAATACACTCCAGGTAAAAGTCTTTAGGGCATTATCTTAAAAATGCTGGGAACTACTGCATTTCAAAGCAGCAAGAATATATGTTTTTAATTATATCTTTAATTTGGCTCTGCACATAGAAAAAATTTGCAAGTAAAAGGCATAACAAAAAGAATTACTAGAGAACCGTAGTTTAGCAAGCAAGTCAAGTCTTGGATTGTCTACTCAAATTTGTCTCACTGATTAGTTGAAAGGTAAACTGAACAAGTATCTTCAGAAGGAACTGTGTATATTTAAAGCTATTTTTAATAAACAGGTAGGTTTTTGTTGTAAAGGTTCTTGTGCTCTATTAGTAAGGCTTCTGAAGCTCCTGCTACTGCTAATGTGTTATTCTGAAGATGACTAGATCTTTCTTAGTGGTAGTTAAGCTTCAATAATACTACCTTTTAAATACAAGTTATTCATAGCATAAATATGACTGTTGCTATCTTTTTCTAATGTTAGGTTGAGAGTTTGTTCCAGAAATATCACAGTAGGCGTAGCTCAAGGATCAAAGCTTCATCTCGCAACACCATACAAAAGTTTGTCTCACGCATGTCAAATTCTCATACATTGTCATCATCTAGTATTTCTATGTCTAGTTCAGAAAACAGGTTAGTATTTTCCTAAAGGAATTAAAAACTTTATTCTATAGTTTTTTCTAATTTTCAAGGTTTAGAATCACCTACATTCTTTTTATTTTAAGTTGCTTTCATTTCAAGCCACATTAACTCTGTATTTGCAAGTAATTAAGAGTCAAGCATGAGTCACAGTCATACCAAGTGGGCATTATTTACTTTATACCTTCTGTTTGAAAAATGTTAAGTAGAATTGTGAAAAGACTTTTTTTGACTCTATGAATTTGGGAAACAAACTCTAGAAATGTAAGTGATCATCTGCAAGATTGAAGCATATATTAACTTTGGAAAGTTTTTAGAAACTTGTTTATTTGTGTACACTTGTTCAAATACAGTACTTGTGCAAATGTTGACAAATAAAGAAACAGAATATCTCTTTTTTTTTTTTTCTGTTGTTCTAATAACTTTGTGCTCCTTTGGAGAAATGCTTGTGACTGTGATGCCTTTGGATTTTTAGGATTTTTAGCTTTTTGTAGATTTTAAAGTAGTTGTGTAGAAAATGTAGATTTTTAGTATAATTATATAGTCTGTCACACTTTAGAATTGTAGTTTACACTTACCCAACCCTAATACCCTATTTCATATCAAATTTTCTAAATTCTTTAAGTTTGTTTAAACTCCTTTCAAGGTAGACCTTCATTCTGTTTAAGAACATTTGCACCCCAGGACTGAACAACAAGATACCGTCATAGTCAAAGCAACCTTCGAACCTGGAACCTTGGAGAAACTCCAAAGACAGTATGTGCCATGATATCACAGTCTGAGGAAACCGGAATGTTTGTTAAAGAGGATAAGTTATGAGATAGACCAAACTTCTCTCTCTCAGCAATTGTAAATTCAAAACTAAGGGACTTTAATCGAGGAAGTGTGGAAAAACAGAAGAAATAACAACCCTTTATTAAAAGATATATGTATGTTGGTAAAAACAGTAACAGAACACAAAAAAACTAGACAGTAGTCCTAGAAAACAAAAAAAACAACAAAAAAAGGTCTGAATGAATACTTCTCTGTCCTTTACTGCAGTCCTAATTTTGGCCTGCAGGGGGTGCTGTTGAATCATTGGAGGTGTAGGGCCTGCAGTACTCTGGTGGTCGGCAGGGGGCGCTGTTAGATCGCTGAAAGTGCAGAACCCGCAGTACCCTCTGGTGGTTGACAGGGGGCGCTGTTGGATCACTGAAGGTGCAGAGCCTGCAGTACTCTCTGGTGGTCGGCAGGGGGCACTGTTGGGCTCTGGCAGTCACCACGCGAGGAGGGGGAGGTCCAGGACCGGGGTACGCCTCCCGCCGCTTCCCTCTCCTGGACAGAGCCTGATATTTCATTTTTAGGGCTTCTCCATTTACAAACAACCGTTAACCTTCCCATGTTCCTGGGCAGGATTCCGAGTAGCAGTCTAAATGGAGATCTCATGATTTTTATAGGTAAGAATTCAGTCTGAGTAAAACAAACTATCTGTTTCTGCATCTTTATTTGATGTTCCTAAACATGCTTAAAGTATTTACTTGAGTACATTTGATTTGTTAATCTGTAGCCATGAATTGCCAATCCCTGTGGTTTCTTCTTCTGTTCTCCATGTGGTTCATCAACAAATTCAGCAGCAATCTACAGATGGATTGCAGACAAGAACTCAAGACAGCAATTTTAAGCTTATTCATTATGCAACCCAGCACATCCCTTCAACCTACAAAGATTTAACTGAACCCTGGATTCAGATAATTTTACTTCATAAAAGAAGTTTCAAATGTAAAAACTGATATATATTTGTAACCATTTTGCTAGATTTGTTAAATCAAAAATTCAAAAATTTATTCTGAATCCCATCAGCTTTATAATTGGTTATTATTGGTGTTGCAGAATGATTCAAAATTTAGTAGTAGAATGGTTAAGGCTTAGTAGGAGAGTAGGCCTAGAGAGCAGCACTCCAAAGTAGTAGGTTAGCAACTTGTTCGTGAGAATGGAATGTACTGAAGAGGTAGGAACAATAAACAAAGGATTTAGCCAAGCATGTATATAATGATTTGTTACCTTAGATATAGTAAGGGTCTGCTGAACAGTTTCTATGGGGTTTCTATGGAGTAAGACAACTTAAACAGATTTATGATTAAAAGTAGATGATTACCAATTGTTATCAGTATGAAATATGAGTTTGTGTTTGTAACTAAGTGTAACTGCTTACAAGTAAGAACTGCACGTAGACATGTTTGTGTGAGAGTATAAAAGCTGTATGAAAAATGAGGGTCTTCGGAATCCTGACTTGGGACGCTAGTCCTCAGGTTCCCGGGCCCTAAATAAAGCACCGCATAAACCGGCACTCTGTTGGTTTGTGTTTTCGTTACGGGCAACATTGGTGTCGTGGCTTAGGAATGGTATACCCCAATTTAGTGTTCCCACTGAAACACAAGCTACTCACTCCCTCCCTCCTCCCCTCCCCCTCCCCCTTTTCCAGTGCAGCCTTGATCAGTCTGTGGCAAATAGTGGGGCTGTGCTTTCACCCCTGGGGCAGTCAGTTCCAGGTATACTGGATGCCCCTCCAGGTGAAAGCAAACTGTGACCTGCACTCTGCCACCAAAGGAATGGAGAAAAACGCATTAGCAATGTCAATGGTGGCACCACTTTGCTGCCTTAGACTCCAGTTCCTATTGAAGTTCCAGTATGTCCTGCACAGCAGCACTCAGTGGTGGTGTGGCTTCATTCAGGCCACAATAGGCCACTGTCAGTCTCTACTCTTCATTGGACTTATGCACTGGCCATATGGGACTATTAAAGGGTGAGTGAGTCTTGCTGACCACTCCCTGGCTCTCCAGTTCACAAATCATCTCATGGATGGGGGTCATGGACTCCCAGTTGGTGTGGTATTGTTGACAGCGCACTGTTGCACTGTTGTGGTAGCGATCGGTACCTGTTGTTCTTCGACCCTCAGCAGTCCCACAGCAGAAGGGTCCTCTGAGAGACCAGGCAAGTGTCTCAGTTTAATGAGACTGAAGTGTTTTGCTAAAGAAGGATGAGTTATGAGGAAGACCAAACTCCTCCCTCTAAGCAATTGCAAATCCGAAATTAAGAGGCTCCAATTGAGGAAGTATGGCAAAAGAAAAAATAATATCCCTTTATTAAAGGATATATGTGTGTTGGTAGAACAACAAAAGAGCACAAAACCAACCAACCAATAATCCCGTACCCAAAAACCCCCTTCAAAAAGGGAACAGTCTCGATGGAAGGGAACGGACAGATGCTCTTAGATCAATGTGATCAGGCAAAATGTCCTCTTTATTAGAAGAAAGACAAAATATATAGTGGTAATGACCCTTAGTTTCTTGTTCACACTACATTGGTTACATAAGGCAAACATGCTCTGCTGTCCACTGCTAATTGGACCACAACAGGTGGTCGTAGGAGATGAGAAAACTTTATTCACCTGCCAAAACTCCTCCTTGGCATCTGGCATGAATCCACCTTTGTTCTAACTTCAGGTCCTGTAGCCATCTTAATGGCGCAGTATTTTTACTGTCTGCAGCCAGCCATGCCAAGGCAAAAATCTCAGAAATGCAATAGAAATTGTTCACACAATTTCTGCCTTACGACAGAACAGTTCAGTACTTTCCACCTTTTGGCACAATTCTAACCACGATCAACTGTTGGATCTCTGGAGGAGCAGAGTCTGCAGTTGCTTGGTGTTGGTCAGCAGGGGGCGCTGTTGGGCTCTGGTAGTTGACACGTGGGGCCCTGGTGTGCGGGTGAAGCTGAAAATGGAGATCTTCCCCCCCCGAGAAGGGGAAGGGGAAAAAGAGGACTCTTCCCACAAAACTCACACTGTCTGCAGCTGACTGTGACCAGGATTTCTCCCCTTTCGTCGATGGACACATGCCACTGCCAACATGGGAGTGGAGGAGGGAAAGGGCGACCTCCTCCCCAAAAGGTTCCTCTGCAGGTGGGTCAAACCTCTCCGATGAAGTCCAAGCAGGTCTGGGCTGGGGCAGAACAGGGTGCAGGAAAACAGAGGCAATCCTGGGCCAGAAAACAACCAGATGAACAAGCTGAAAACAAAGTGAAACTTGGACCCCTCCAACACATATGCTCTCTACAATCAGGGCAAAAGTGAAGTGCCTCTCGTTTCTGAGGAGAGAGTAAATAAACCTCATCACCCCTCCCCACAGTCTTGAGAGGGCCATCAGCTTGGAATGTGGATCTGCTGGTTAGTTCTTTTGTGTGGGTCAGTCACCCAAGGCAAAACTACCCTCCCCTGTTCAACATCCCCCCCCTTACAACAATGCAGGGGAAAGAAAAATTCCCTACCTGTTTTTTTAGAACAAGTAAACGTATAACAGCAAGGTATTCAGCTGTCTAATGTCCTCTGTCTCCACAGTAGCCCATGGATGCCCTTTTGGGTCCTTGAAATACCCTGTCCTGAGGTAATCTATGCCAAGGATACATGGGGCCTCTGGGCCAGTCGCAATGGGGGCTTTTTGTCATTTGTTCCCAGTCAGGCTCACTTCAACTTCCAGTACAGTCAACTGTTGGGATCCCCCCATCACCCCAGAAATAGAGATGGATTCTGCCCCTACATATCTTGATGGCATCAGGGTACATTGTGTGTAGGTGTCAACTAAAGCCTTATACTCTTGTGGGTCTGATGTACCAGGCCATCAGATCCACACAGTCCAATAGATACGATTATCCCTTTCCTCCACCTGTCTGGAGGCAGGACTCCTCTAGTCCTGGTCATGGTACTCATTGTTCACTTCTTGTAAATATGACCTGGAGGTCCCTTCAAGAGGACTGGAAGTAACATCAGCCCTTCTGTTCTGTCTGAGGACTTGCCCACTGGAAACAGGAGCGGCATTTATCCTTGAAGAATTTCCTGCAGTGGTTGTTTTTCCCTGTCAACTCACATACCCGTGTTGCTAGGGTAGAGGTGGGTTTTCCATCCCACCTCCTCATGTCCTCTCCATGGTAACAGAGTGCAGAATGATTGATAGGGTTAAAAATTAGAGGAGACTAAGAATTACAGGGTAAAATGCAACTGCAGTTGCCCAGATGGAACACAGTTGACATGCCCCACAAATGTTCCCTAAACAATCATAAGCACCTGCTATGGGGAATGGAATGGAGGAGGAGAGTAATGTGAAGGCACTGCGGCCTCCTTCCATAAACATCCTGCAGGGAGGGAAACATGGTGACACTTTGTAGTTCAGTGACCATATAGTATCAGTCCATCAAGGGAGATAGGTGCCAAGGACAACTACCTAATTAAGTACTTATGACTCAAGTCACTCAAACTCCACCTAAACCTAAAGAAATAATATAAAAGTAAGTTGGGAATAGGGAGAAGTGGGAGGAAGACTCCATCAAAACTGTTGGGATCAGTCGACAGGTTTGTAGAAAACTGATAATGTGAAAAATGCTTCAAAAAATGCTTCATCATTGCCTCTGTTTTTTATCTGTCTTTGAACACCTGAAGTACTCCCTGCTTAACAAGCCATAGGCAAAGGTCTCGAGTTCTATATAAAGGCAAAAGTCATACTAGGCAAGAGGAGGGGGAGAGAGGTGCTCACACTGCACAGGGTCTCTCTGCCTAAGAAGACTGAAGCTGGAAACTCTGACCACCACCCTCTCCCCCTTCTCCACACAACTGGTTGATAGCACTTGCAGCCAAAAAACAGCCTGACGTACGCAGAAACACTACCAGACTGGGGGACCAGTAACAAGCTGTACCACAGGCGTAAGTTGCGGGAACCCTGTTCCTGAATTCTGTGGGAGGCATGTCCAGGGCACAGGTTACGTGTCGGGGCAGAGGAACCCAAGGGAGCATGCACCGACATAGGTAACCTCATTGGCTAAAGAAGTCACATGGTGTTAAAGGATAAAACCGTGCCGAATTTGAAATAAACCCTCTTTGTCTCACCATCGCATGAGGAGCAGTTTTTCCTTATTATATAAGGACTTTGCGTCCCCTACACATGATGCACCCGAACATGGGACTCTTATAACTTATATTAAGTCAGTTTAGATTATCCTGAATCAGGAATTTTGTTAGTAGATTCTGGTTATTGAGTCGATTTTTCCGACTCGGGAATCTTTTACCACAAAAAACCAAGACGTCTATAACCCGTTCTCTCAGTCGCGTATGAGAAACGGAAAGTTAGTTTAGGAGCTCCCAAATATTAGGAAAAGTGCACAGAAACGAGAAGAATGAAGAAAAGAAAAAGCAGACAGATCAAAGTGACCGGAGATGGCGGACTGAACTCCGACTTACGCAGGAGCAGTGAGTCAAACTGAAACGCCGGGAACTCCGGAGCCACTGCCGCCGCCCCCACTCAACGCCGCCCACCGAACTGCCTGCGTCGATCCCGCCCCGCGTAGAACCATCGCCGCTTACCGACGCCCTACTTGCCGCAGACGGAACCCGCGCCAACCACCACTGCCACCCGTCGCCACGTGACCGCAGACGCCGCTACCGCACCGCCGCCTGCTGCCGCCGAGCCAGCGCCTGCAGTTACCTGACCGACACCGAGACTGACCGATTCCAACCGCCGCCTGTGCCCGACCGCTGCTGCCGCAACCCGCGTCAAGGACCCCAACCACCAACACCAGGACGCCGCAACCCAACCTCGCAGACCCAGTCGACAGAGAACCGGAACAAGCCACCAAATAGACACTCTCCAGCAGTGCATGTTCACAGTGCCGAGACCTAAAGGTAAAATGGGAAACTTTTTCCCCACTGAGATATCACAGGACACAGATGCACTTGCTACCCTACTAAAACCGTATCACATACAGGCTACAAGGGCGGAACTGACAGACTTGGTACACTTTATTAAAGCAACTGTACCAGAACCGCCTCTGGTTGAAACCCTCCACATACAAATATGGGATAAATTAGGAAACCTCATAAAACTCAAAGCTCGGGGGGGGACCCCCAAGCTAACAATGCCTTCCCAACCTGGCAAACCATAATGTCTGCATTAAGCAGAGCACATGAACGAACAACAAACGCATCCAACACCAACACACACACCCCCACTCACGCTGCTGGCAACAGCTCAGCTTTTAGGCATAGGAGCTTAAACGCACAAAGCCCGGCAGGGGGAGGGAGCGGAGCCATTTGTGATTTAAGTACTGGGCAGGGAACTGGGAACCCAAGGGACGCGGGTCGATGGGAAGGGACGGGGCCCGTGATGCGAGATCCCAGCCCATGGGACCACCCCAGGGGGCCCCGCAACGGCAATGGGGGGGGTAGTCCAGCTTATTTGCCATCCCATACTGCGGATGATCACCGACCATGTGCCCAGTGGTGGGTGCCGCCATCTCACCCGCCACACGGGCCAGAGACTGACCCGTCCCTTCCCACTCCAGTGCTACCCCGTCCCACCCACAGGCACAATGGGGGACATAACCCCGCCCCCGTGCCATCCCCCCCACCCCCCCACCCCCCCCCACAGGGAACCGGGTTCACTGGAGCTACGGGGGGGGAAATGGGGGGGGAATGGGAGGATGAGGAGGAGGAATTCGGGATGGCTTTGCAGGGAGGGGATGAGGCAACAAACGAAGAAGGATCGATCGATTGGTGGGGTTTGTGTGGAGAGGAGGCACTGCGAATAGGGGACTGCCACGGTCCGCAGGGGTAGGGGGGATGGGGTTAGGCACTGCAATTAGGGTTCGGACTCAGTTGAGGTCTTGTGCAGCAATGCCAGGTTATTCAAGAGATACAAGGGTTTAAAGAACCGCGATTTGAGGGGTGGATTCCAAACCCGGGAGGTGCAAGAGATTGACAGTTCAGGGAAAGATGTGGTAGGGGGACAGGGGAAAGATGGGTGGAACTCCTGGGTATCTGAGGGAGCTGGCTAATGGTAGCTCTCTCTGCACTGTGATAGCTACAGCTAATCAGTAACCGAGGCGCGGGAAAACAGGGGAGAAGAAGAGATAAACAACTTTCAAAGGGGAAGCTTGAGGGAGAAATGGGGACAATATGGAGGTACAGTAGGATTCATAAGTTTTGCCAATAAACTGGGGTGCACAAGGATTCATAAGCACACAACAATAAACTGGGGAAAAGTTGTCAGTCTGCTGGGTGGATTATTCAGTGAGTAAAAAGTCCATTCAGATTCCATTAATGCTTCTCCAGGCGACTTATCTCTCCCATTCTGTCTTTTCATCCATCATAGGGGACTTGCAAGGAATAAATGCATGCCCCGTCATTATTGGCCCACACCAAAACCGCTGATTCCAGCCCTTGCCACATGAACTAACTAAAGAGTTGAGACAACTAATAAGAGAAACTGGCATATCCTGCCCTAACACACTTGCATTTTTAGAAACACTGAACTCCACCTACATTTTCATGCCACATGACTGGAGAACCCTGTTAAAAATAAGCCTCACTAACACCCAATACAATGTGTGGCTGAACGATTTTAGAGAAATCTGCTCCACTTATGCTAATGACCCACAAACAGAAGTAACAACACACCAACTCACCGGGGAGGGTAACTACCGTTCCATAGACTCACAAACTGGGTACAATAGAGAAATATATGAAGTTATAGCAAAACATGCAATGCGGGCATGCATCTACCCACATCAGATAAAGACACGAACTTGTCATTCACAAAGATAATGCAGGGTCCAACAGAACCATACACACAATTCCTATATCGGTTGCAATCTGCCCTAGATAGGCAGATTGAAAATGAGGAAGTCAGAGAAAAACTTAGCAAACAACTGGCTTTTGAAAACGCGAACCCTGACTGTAAAAGAGTTCTGCAGACCCTTCACAAAAGGGAGAGTTGTAGCATTTCAGAACTGGTTTGTACCTGTCAGATTGGCTTTTTGGCACATCAGACTGATTTACTGGCAGTAGCACTGAGTGCCCAATTAAGAGCACAGGAGGGAGCCAGACCCAGAAATGGTTGTTATATTTGTGGTACCCCCGATCACTTTCAGAGGGATTGCCCTAGGAAACCCCTAGCAGTGGCACCCTGCAAGCACCCAAAAGCAAGAAGGGTACCAAAAAACTGGAGGCCGATACAGCAAACAAATGGGACACAGGGGAACAGGTTGGCAATTTGTGCCCCCCCACCTCAACCAACGCTTTGTGCCCCTCCACCCCAGTCAGCTCTGGACTGGACTTATCCAACAGGGACACAGTCTTCATAACTTCCACAGAGGTAGTGCTAATCCAGACAGGGGTACACGCACTGCTGATTGGAAGATACTCCACCACCAGAATGGGTTTATTTGTGCTGCCTGGAGTGATAGACTCAGATTCTCATAGTGAGATTCTGATAATGGCCTGCACCCCTTCATCCCCCTGTTTCATTCCAAAGGGACAGAAAATCGCTCAACTAATCCCCTTCTAGAGTGCGTTGCCTGCAGGGGAGGGAGAGAGGGAGCGGGGTTCAGGGGCTTTTGGTAGCACAGGTCACCCACAGGTTTACTGGGCAACAGCCATCACAGCCACACAGCTGCTCATGATGTGCCAAGTTAATGGGCACAGATTTACAGGCCTTGTGGACTCGGGAGCTGATGTTTCCATCATAAAAGACTCCGAATGGCCGCTTGGTTGGCCTACTGTTTGCCCAGCTGCAACCATTCAGGGGGTGGGAGGCACACAAAGACCCAGACAGAGTGCCCAAGTACTCACTGTCTTGGGACCAGCGGGACAAATAGCCGAGGTAACTCCTTTTGTTGCTCCAATTCCTTGTTCACTGTGGGGGAGAGACGTTCTCAGGCAGTTTGGCACAGTCATGCAAATTGCTCCTGCAAGTAGCCAGGTTTTTCAATAGGGGCCATTGGTCAGCCGGCCCAAGCACCGATTAAGCTAGTCTGGAAAAGTGACCAACTGGTCTGGGTAGACCAATGGCCCCTGAAAAGGGAACGGCTTGAACATTTAAAAAAACTTGTAAGAGAACAATTAGAAACAGGACATATTGTGCCAACAAACAGTCCCTGGAATACTCCTGTGTTTTGCATCCCCAAAAAGAGTGGCAAATGGAGGATGCTACAAGATCTCAGGGCAGTAAACGCAGTCATAGAACCCATGGGAGCACTGCAACCAGGGTTACCCTCACCTGCTATGCTTCCAGCAAATTGGCCGCTGATAATAATTGACTTAAAGGACTGTTTTTTTACCATCTTTCTGCACTCCGAGGTTGCGCCAAGGTTTGCCTTTTCCATCCCGGTCTTGAACAATGCACAGCCCATGCAAAGGTATCACTGGGTTGTACTTCCTCAGGGGATGAGAAATAGTCCTACAATATGTCAAACAGTAGTGGCAAACGCTATTCACCCCATCAGAAAGCGTTTTCCTTCTACAATAATCTACCACTACATAGATGACATTTTAATTAGCATGGTCACAGAACATGAACTGCAAGTTGTTGTTACTGTTCTAACTGATGCTGTCCAAGAAGTAGGGTTGCAGGTTACTCCAGAGAAAATCCAGTGATCTCAGCCGTGGACTTACCTTGGATGGAGAATCACACAACAAGAGATTTCCCCACAGCCACTGCAGCTCGAGGTAAAAGACACTTTAACCTTACATGAGTTGCAAAAACTCCTGGGAGCCATTAATTGGTTAAGGTCTATTCTAGGTTTAACCACAGAGGAACTACACCCTCTCTTTGTGTTGCTAAAGGGGGACTCTGACCTAACGTCCATCAGGTCTCTGACAGCAGAGGCAAAACAGGCGTTAGGCATTTGTGCCAAGGCGATAGAAAACAGGCAGGGCAGGAGGAGAGATCCTGAACTGCAAATCTGCCTAGCCTTAATTCCCAGCACGTACCAGCCATTTGCAGTCTTGTTTCAGTGGGATCAAACTGAGAGAGACCCGCTGCTAGTTCTGGAGTGACTGGTTCTGCCCCACATACCACCTAAAACTATATGGACAAATTATGAAATGTTTACTAAGCTTGTCATTAAAGGCAGAGGACGATTACAGGAACTGGATGGAAGAGACCCGACTATCATCTACATTCCAACCATGAGAGACAATTTAGATTGGATGCTGGCTGAGGACGCAGGATTCCAAGCTGCCTTAGCAAGTTTTGATGGTGACATTTCAGTCAATCTCCCTAAGCACAGATTGTGAGCAGAAATAGGTAATTTACCTTTAAAAGCTACAGCCAGATGCAAAAGTGAGCCCGTAAAAGACCTCACAGTCTTTACAGATGCATTGGGGAGAACACAAAAGGTTGCAGTGACATGGGTAAACCCTGATACAGGACAATGGGAATGAGAGGTACAGACCATGAACCAAGGCTCTGTTCAGGGTCTGGAACTGGTTGCCATTCGTATTGCCTTGGGGAAGTTTTCTGAACAACCTGTTAATATTGTTACTGATTCTTGTTATGCTGCAGGGTTAGTCTCACGTCTGGAATGTTCGTTTCTTTGAGATGTTTCTAATCCTCATCTGTTATTTGAAATGCGTTCTATTTGGTTTCTTGTCAATCACAGAAAGTTTGATTTCTACATAATTCACACCAGATCTCACACTGACATGCCAGGGCCAATAACTGAAGGGAATCGGGAGGCTGACAGAGCAGCAATGTTTAACACAGTGCCCAGGACCCTAGAGCAAGCAAAATTGTCCCATTCATTTTTTCAACAGAATGCACACTCTCTAAAGAGACAATTCAAAATAACAATTAATCAGGCTCAAAACATCATCTTGACTTGTCCAGATTGTCAGAAAATCACCCCCATACCATCTCAGGAAGGTGTTAACCCCAGAGGGTTAGTGGCAAATGAGATCTGGTAAACAGATGTCACACACATCTCCGAATTTGGCACATTAAAATATGTACATGTAACTGTAGACACACATTCACAATACATAACTGCTACAACACACACAGGTGAGAAGGTCAAGGATGTAATGAGACACTGGTTAAGTTGTTTTGCTACCCTTGGTACCCCAAAACAAATCAAGACTGATAACGGACCAGCATACGTCTCAGAAAAGGTAAGAAATTTCCTATCAGAGTGGGGAATTTCACGTCACAGGAATCCCACACTCACCTACCTGACAGGTAATTTTAGAAAGGGCATACTGCACACTGAAAGAAATGTTAGCAAAACAAAAAAAGGGGGAGAATCTGTATAGTCAGCGAGAACGTTTGTGGAAAGCCACATATGTTATCAATTTTTTAAATTGTGACAGTGCTGAAAGAAACAGGTATGAAAAGCAGTACAAATCTCAGGCGTTTGCCTCTCCCAAGCCACTAGTCATGGTAAAGGATTTGATTTCAGGGCAGTGGACAGGACCCTTAGACCTTGTGACTTGAGGGAGAGGTTATACCTGCGTAGTTACAGGAAAAGAACTTAAATGGATCCCTTCCAGGTGTGTGAAACCCTATTTAGGTATGCAATCACAGCAGCAGGAACCAGAGTAACACAGAAGTTTTAAGAGTTATGTTTATGTTTCAGGTTCACATTAAGGAATAACCAATGTGGTAAAAAGCAGTCTGTAAAATGTGTGTGTATGTGTGTGTGTGAGTGAAGGTGGCCACCGATGAATGAAAATGAATGAAAAGAGTGAATGAATGAAAGGAGTTGTTTGACTGGTCAAATATTAAAACACAAAACACCTCACAAAACCACGTTACCTCCACCACAAGGTCACTTTGAAAGAATTTAGTTTTGCTAAGCTTAGTCTGTTCCTTAAATAAAGTTGAAATTCCCAGTCATTTAAAAACCCTCAGGTTAATAAAAATTATATTTTATACACAGTTGGGCTAAGGTCCCTAAGTTAATAAAGTTATTTCTCCAAGTTGCACTACGCTATAGGAATATAAGAAAGTTTTAAAAGGTTTACAATAGAAGTATAAGAAACCAAACAAGCAATGTGTTGGGTCATTGCAAACCTTGATAGTTTATAATGTACTGTTTTGATTGTATACACTGTTGTTGTGTTGCACCGTTTTCGTGACTTCTTTAGATAATTAAGAGTGGGGTGATGTGGGAGGCGTGTCCAGGGCACAGGGTACGTGTCGGGGCATGCGCCGACATAGGTAACCTCATTGGCTAAAGTCACATGGTGTTAAAGGATAAAATCGAGCCGAATTTGAAATAAACCCTCTTTACCTCACCATCGCACGAGGAGCAGTTTTTCCTTATTATATAAGGACTTTGCGTCCCCTACAGCATTCCTACCGCATTCCTGAGAGACGAAGTCGATGCCCACCACTGCTGAGACATGAGTAGTGCCTCTGCACTGCCCAGCGATCTACCTGACTGGAACATGAATCACATGTGAGCTGCAGGGACCACGCTGCTCAGTGACCAGTCCCCGATTCTGCATTCCAGCCAACTGCCAGCCCTGAGACCAGAGGCTATCAGCACAAGCAGTAAAAAAAAAAAGATGGAAACCTCTCCTTCCAGAAAGGTAACAGTGATGGTAAACTGTCCTATGCTTTTAAAGTAACCTTAGCTTTTTCCAGCTTTTCTCTATTTTTCCTTCTCTTTCTCTCTGCCTCTCTTACAGTTAATAAAGTGAAATTATTGGGTTTTTTTGATACCAACATATAACTCCATTTGAGTTTTAATTTTGCATCCAGGAATATTAGAACCTGAGTTCTTTCCGCAATTCACAAAGGGCACACTTTGCCTCCCTGTGCACAAGCAGATTGTAACAGGGCTGAACCTTCCCCCCCCCCACAAGGACACCTATTGGGTAAGAAACTTATTCTATGTGCACTGAATGCTGCTTTTAGGTCTAGAGATTGTACTTTCCTCTATGGTATATTAATAGATTGCTTTGTATTAGAGTTCGTGTTTGTGCTTGCTTTGTAGTATTATTAGATTGCTTGGCATATGTTTTTGCAGTCAGACACTATCACTGATGACCTGCGAACCTTATTAACCTGTCACAATTTGTATTAATAGTGTTATTCCATAAACTGTTAGAGTTAGTTCTTTTTAAGGTGTTAGCAGTTGTCAGTGGTGGATAACACTTTGACAGGACCCACTGAGGGGTCTCCACGCTGTGACAGAGTCCCCCCAAAAAGGGCAGTTGAATCACCCTCCGATCCTGTGAATCTGTTGGTAAAGGGTTCCCCCCTTACGGGATGCTGACAGACTAGTTGGAAGTAAGGGTCTCAATTTCCCTGGAGCACTGACGGACAAATTAATTACTGAGGGTCAAGAAAATCTCCCCTCTCTAAGGGTCGGGTAACCCCCCCTCTTTCACATAAGACACAGATAAAACTACAGGTTACCTTGTGGTGTGTCCCCTCTCTCTCGAGCAGGGAGGCACTTGCTCCTAATAGCAGAGACTCTGGTCCATACTGGAGGGCCATGGGACACTTCTTTAAGTTACTGGCACTCCTCCTTAAATTACTGGAGATCCTTGGACAGTCTTTCCACAGACAAGACCATAGCGGGGAGAGATACTTTCTTCATATAGCCGGAGTTTGGTAATCAAATTATCCACTCTTTGTTCTCCTTCCATTACATCACTGCCAATGAGTTGGAGTACAATGATGGCGCACTGTAGCAACCAGCATGAGAAACAAGAAGTGAAAGGCCTGAGAAAAGTCTAAGATGACCTTGTGTTTTCTCTAGGCTGTGATTTACTGCTCAGAAATGAACTCAGTTATTCTGTTTGCATTCTTACCATATGTGGGCGTGAAAAGGAGTTCCTTGAAACTCCAAGGTCTATGTATGTGCTGTGTGTGTGAACAGGTCAACCTGAGAGAGTGATGGCTGTGTGACTTGCAACTATGTTCTGTCTTAATTTGCTTAACCACTCCCAGCTAAAAGTGAATGATATAAAAACCCTGAGTCATGGGGGAATAAAGTGATTTCTGTCCATCAAGTCAGGAGTCCGTAATCTTCATTCCGTTCTCAAATGGCACCTGAACGAGGCTGAATCATTGCACAAGAGTGCTCCTTGACAGAAGCTGCAACAGAACGGGGTCGGTCACTTTGCGCGCAATCGTCCTGTGTCAGTGATGCCTTAAGCCCCTAATGGTTTTTTATTTTTCTAATATTTGTAAACCTTATAAGTTTTATAAGTAGTGGAAGTAGACTTTAAAAGCAACAACCCTCACATCCCTTTCCCTGTAGTACCCTTAGTTTACACATTCCTTAACCCTCTTACCCCATTCTATGCTCCCCGTATCAAACCTACCCCTGAATTCAGTGGCAATGTTTAGTCTTTTGTCAAGGCAAGGCCTAGACTGTTTAGGGAACAGCATATCAGGGCCTGAATAACAAAACGGAGTCAAGAATTAGGTGACTATGTACCCTTTGTGCTCTGAAGAAGATGAAGATAGATGAAGAGAGGGTCTCAAAAAGCCCCCAGATCCATTTCTCAGGGGGTGGACAGAGCAAAGGTCACAGGGTGGACACATTTGGGATTGGATAGATGGTATTTTAAAATGTAACATCTCGGGCATCTTGTAACATCTTTTGCCTCGGCACATTAAACCCTTTCCTTATCTCACCCCTAATTAACTGCTCCAGAGATTTTTTTAGCACCAACATCTCCACAGCATCAGCTGTTGACCTGAACGGGGAAACCTGGACCGGGACTTCTTCAGACTGGAAACTTTCATGATGCAGGAATTCCTCATCAAACCAGTTTTTATCTGAGATAATTCCCACCCCAGTCTGAGAAGTCCAGTTCCACAGAACCCACAGAAGCAAGCACGGAGCATAGAGGTGAGATAAGAAAAGAGTGAATAAGGGAAAAAGGTACCTGGTTAGTTAGTAGCTGTGGGAAAGTTTGTGTTCTGGGAGATAGGGAACATGGGTTACTGGAAAGTTAACTTGAAGACTTGGGCCCCTTATAGTAGCGAAAGTCACTTTCCAGTCGGCGAACGGGTGATTCGCCAACCCAGGTCAGGGCAGGTTGCAGCCTAGGGCTGTTTTGTTTTTGGAAGGGACGCCTTCCGGTGTGCTCTGATGCTGTGGGGGAACCGGTAGAGCTCCAGGGTCAGTGTGACTTGGTAGAATAGCTGAGAGGTTACAGGAACAGCTTGGATACCCTAAGGTAGCAAGTTCAAATCCCAGTGTGTGGTTGTGGTCTGTTTTTGTTTTGTAATCATGGGTTGTGTGGGTTCAAAAGTTGAGATCCCTAAAGAATCCCCCCTGAGAATGGTTTTGAAGTATTGGAAGATTTTAACCGGTCCCAATACAATTTTAAGAAAGGAAGAACTTTGCAGACTATCTGTAAGTGCATGGTCATTATTTGGACAGATGAGAGGAGTAACTTGGCCAGAATTTGGTTCTTTTGAGTTAGACACGGTGTTGAAATTAACTTCACTCCTCAATGCAGAACAGAAATGGGAAGAGATCAGGTGTGCAGAATTGTTCATGTTTCTACTAACACACCCTGGATTGAGAGGCGATAAGAGAAACAAAAGCTCAGGAAGGGCAGAAAAATCAGAAGTAGAGTTAGAAAAAGGGGGAAAAGATCGAGTTAAAACTGCCCCTATCCCACGAGTTTTATTTAAAAACACGGGAAACGCTGATTTAAGTGTGTTAATATCATCTAATGAAAGAGAAAACAACCTGGGAGAGGCCGGAGCTGCAGGAGTGACCCCTGGACCGGCTCCTGCTGAGCAGGAAGGAACCACTGAAGGACTCCCTGGTGTGGATCTGGCCACACCGGGAGGGATTAGGAAAATTAAGACCTCCGGAGGAGTTAGCTCGAGTCCAGCGGGAGCGAGTCCTGTCGGTTTGGCTGGAGTAAGCACAGAGGTGCAGATAAGATCTGTAAGATCGGCTTTTGTTGAAGCTGCTTTTAGCGCGGCAGAGCAAAGCGGGAGTTATGCAGACGCTGCGGAGCTAGCTAGCTCAGAAATAACATCTAGTTTAGTTGCAACAAGAGTAACAGGAGGAGAGACTCCTGGCCCCAGGGGGGTAATGGAAGTGGGGTCTACCCTGCCTGTTCCAACGAGCTAGAGAAAGCAGCCCATAGTGCTGCAGCTGCTGGCAACTTTGCCGGAGCAGATAAAGTTGTCATGGTAACAGCAGAGGTGAGTGCGGGAGTAGTGGAACGAGTAAGGGCTGAAGTTGATAGTTCTACTGAAACAGGAGGCTAGGTCCAAAAGAGTTAACTAAGAACTTTGGGCCTGCAAACAAGCTACCAACATCCAAAACGATCTGTGCTTGTTCTGTTCTACTTACTGGACCAAAGCTTCAGAGAATAGTACAAGAACATGTAATGGCCTAGAGGCAATAAATTAGAAATATAACAGGATCAGGTAGACATTTGAATAGGAGAAATAGGTCTGGAGCCAGGGCTTCTTCCAAGCTTCAGTGAGCGGATCAAGAACAATAGAAGAGAAGGAAGGTCAAGTTGAGGAAGATGAGTTGAAGCCCCCAGACCCACCAAAATTGAGGGCCAAGAGAAGCACCGCCCCAAGCCTCGCCTGAGCTCCACCTATACTCCGCCTATTATTAATATGCATAGATAGATGTTGTAATCACTTGAATATGCATTTAATCACATCTGAAGATTGTATAAAAATGCTGATTTTGTGTGAAGCCTTCGAGCAAGTTTGTCCAACGCGAGCTGGCTAGCTCCCAACATTGAATAAACAAATACCTTGCTACTTAAAGATAAAAAAGTCTCTGAGCAGTTTCTGGGACCGACTTTTCGGATTCACTACCAGTGACGGGACAGGAACTTGTAACAGACAGATAACATACAAATGCCAAAAATTATGTTTCGCCATTGTTTCTACCTGTCAAAAACTTCCTACCAAAACTTCTGTGTCAGTTTTCCACCAGAAGTTCTCACCAAAGTTTCCCACTGGAGTTTTCCTGCCAAAAGATCCTGGTATTGTTCGTCGTTATCATATCTCTGCGAACATCTGAACAGGGCTACGTACCAAAACACCACAGACTACCTCCTTTGAACACTATAAAAGCTGAAGAGAAATTTGGGAAGATCAGGGAAAGAGGAGTGGGAAAGACAATTGACTTTACCAACTAAGAGTTTCTCCCCGCCTCACCCTCACCTTTTTTCTCCTGCCACCGAAAACTGCCTGCCCGTCACCAGAGACTGAACCTCTGCCGTCTGGAATTGGACCGGGACCCTCCGTGCTACCTACGTGAGTTTCCCCCCCGCCCCGACCATATACCGAGATCCTCGCCCGACCTGGGGTCGCCCGATGTGAGGCCTGAGCTGCGGAGAAGCTCACATCCTGGCTGCATTCCAGACCCCCTGCAGCTAAAGAGATAACATCACACCGAAAAGTGGTAGAACCAGAGAGAAAAAAAAGGTGAAAGCTACTTCTTTCTTTCCCTCTCCCCCCCCCCCCCACTCCACAAGTCGGCTTGGACGAATAGGTAGTTCTTGGTGGTAATCTTTTTTCTATGCTTCTAAAAAGTAATCTTAGCATTTTCTAACCTTTTCTTATTTTTTCTTCTTTCTCTTCGCATCTCTTAGCAATTAATAAAAACAGTTTTTGACATCAACAGTTAATTTGTATGAGTTTTAATTTTGCTGAAGGGAACATTCGAATATAAAAATTCTTTCTGCAATATTTTAGCGGATTGTAACATTTCTTTTGGCGCAGCGAGCAGGGTAACCCTTAAGTAAAACTGTTTATTCCAAAACCTGATAATTGCTAATTTTTATGATTGATCATTCTGTGATAGGAAAATCAGAGTAAGGTACCTTACCTACTTTTCTCCCTACCTTACCTCCTTACCTTACCTCTGTTGCTGATAATGTCGGAACGGCCAATGCGACACAGATATCAGTCAGACATAGTCCAGGTGCAAGGTGATCAGAAAACTGTTTATTGCTCTCAAGTGTTTCTTTTATACTCTTTGTACACTATCGTGCCACAACACAATTGGTCAAAAGTCTCAAGCATAAAACACTGCACACACTCTTACTGGTGACACTGAAGACACTGTCCATGCTGTGACATGCTATTGGTGACACTATACACACTTTGATTGGTGACCTTTGGTCTGGGTTGCATTACGTTTGTTCCGTCTGGCACTACAGTAAATATTTCCTAAAAGTTGTTTAAATTCTTCATCACTAATTGCCAGGCTGTTGACTGGTTCTCTGTCAACCCCGACAATTCCCCCTCTTTTTTTATTTTATGCCGCAAAGATGGCTTTGACAGTCTGTTGCAGGGCCCTTTGCAACAGGCTGATCAAACAAGGCACCGGCATTGGCAACCCCTGATCCAAAGCTAAAAAGAAACACAGCAACAACACCCCACCAAGAAAGAATCCAGAGAGCTCGTCTACCATTCAAAACAAGGATTCACTACAGTCCGAGAGATCCATGTAATACATTCCCCCAAAGTCTCAACACTCCAATACAAGAGCATTGTTAAGTTCACACACACAGATATTGTCACACATATATATCTACACAACCTCTCTCTCTCACACAGTCTCTCCAGTCATTTATTGGTGGCCACCTCAGTCACTCTTCACTCACACATAGCTGGAATTTCTATTATACTTTTACATTTTAATTATACAATTTACATTTTAAGTGGTTATTGGCTGTGTACTTCTCAGTTTGTCATCTTTGGTCGTCATGTCTAACAACTGTACCTGGCTTGAAAAGGAATACATACAAGGAATATAAGGCCTAACAAATTTAAAATAGATCTATTCTGATTTAGCATCTGTTTATGCGCCTGCATAGTCTCTTTCCCCCCTTTTTATATTTTAAAATGTTCATTTGATGTGTAAAATTCAGGGTTATGTTATTCTATTAACACATCATCTAATTCTATATTTTTGTTCATCCTTTAGCAATAATGCTGTAAGAGTTGTAAATTAATACAAATGGTATTTCACTTCTTGAATTTAGTTACTCATAATTCGCATCTTGATTGAACAGAAGGAATATTGTATCAAATATGGATTAAATTAACCTGTACAATACGTTATCATGGGATCATCTACTCAACAGTGTTAATACTGAAAGAGAATTTCTGAACGTTTACATTAAGAGAAGCTTCACAGCAGTAGTCACTAAAGGAAAACAACAGTTATTAGAATTCAGGCAGTACATTGCAAATAATTCTGTTAAAGAGGTTCATGCCCCCTCACACTGAGCATAATGTAACTTTTAGAGATTTATACTGGATGTCTGCAGCGTGACATGCACTCCAACCTGCAAGAATTGTTTTAACTCTGGAAAACCAGAAAATTACAACATTACTTGTCCTTACAGTTTTTCAAAACTTCTTAAATTGTGGAGAAGTTAAACCAATGTCTGAGTTACGTGAGTAATGTGTGATTGGCAGCAACACATGATTTCTGTCTATAGTCGGTACCTAGAAAAATGAATAGATAAATCACTATTACAGTCTCCTAATACAGCTTGAAATTCAGTGTCTTCTGTGAGAAGTCAGTCCAAGTTGTCTCTGATGTCTGGGACGTAATTAACTCTCGGCTCTTGTTCATCTGTTTCTTTTAGTTGTTCTTCACCTTTAATACAAAACTCGCAAATTTGTTATTAATACTTCAATCAGTTTTAAGTGGGTATCGTGGGTAATTTTGCAGTTTATCTTTGAAGCTGAAGGCCTAGTGATGATTCTTTGCAGTGTAATCCTCCCTGTTGGAGATAGGTTCCATGACTTGGTTCTTTGAATTTTTCCTGGAGCATTCTTCAATCCTGCTTCTCAAATAACATTGGTTAGAACAATCACATTTAGTTTTAACTCATCTTTTTAGGTCTCTAACTTCTGTATTTCCTTTTACTTTGCTTTTATCATTTTAAGCAGCATTTTTTCATGTTGTACTGCAGAAAAATTCTCTCCTATTGTAAAGTAAAACACACTGAATTTCAGGAAGGTCACTGTAACTTCAATAAAAGCAAATAGCAGCTTTCATTATGAAGAAACAATTGGCTGTTCAAAATCTCAGCATATGGAAATCTTTCAGAGGATGGGATTACTGATTTTGATAAGGGTCTTAGTTGCATAATTGGATTAAATATAGTTTTGTATCTTTTACTTTTCTTTTATCAAGCCACACATGGCTTGGGATTTTAACAGGATTCACAAATTCATAGGGCAGATTCCTGCCTCTCCGAATGTAAAAAACAAAACTGGAAAACAGTCATGTCCTTTTAAAACTTAAGCAGTCTCACCCAGCCTCTGAAACGATATGATCAGCTAGGATTTATAAGCAGCCAATTCTGAATTTTTGTTGATATTTATATATTTTTCTGGGATATGCATGAAAACTTTAAACATCTTATTTAAACAAAATAGATGTAACAGTTTAACTTACATCAATGTATTTAAGAAGTTAACACTTGTAAAGCAGCTTTCAACTTTAGCAATTTACATAAAGCCACAGTAAAACTCACTCAGGGTGCTTTAAACTAGGGTTTTGCTCATAAGAGTATACCAGGGGATCCAAAATGCACACCTGCAAAGCAGCAACAGTTCTGGCTTAAGCTTGTCACCTGATAACAGGGACACACCTCTGCTGCTTAGCACAGAGACTAGGACAGATGCAGTTTAAACTTGAAACGCTGTCTGTTGTCTGTTTCCTGTATTATATCTTTAGATTTTATCTCTCTTTCCACAAAGGTGGAAACTTCCAGCTAGAAACAGTTTATTTATTTTTCCCTTTTTTCTCTGGCAAAAACTGCCCCTGTCAAATAAGATATTTTTGAACTAGGTGTTCCACCAAATAAGTCTATCTTAAAGCTTCCGCAACAATCTCAAAAAACCTATCTGTAAAATACAGAAGCAACAAAAGAATGTTTACAGAGCTGTTTGAGCAGGGGGGGGAGGAGGGAAGGTAGAGCAGTTGCGCTTAACAGCTCTGCCTGAGAATCGTTCCCCCCACACGCTTTGGAATTTTCTTATCACAGGCAGTTGTCAGCAGTTACTTTCAAAACTCTATTTCTCCATTACATTTATGTATGTATTTTAAAACAATTTTGGTTATTTTAATGAACAACTTCAGAAAACAGTTAGTAAGACTATGTTATGAAATTGTAAGACAATTTCTTTCTCCAATCAGAAGGTTACGAAGTTGCAATTTTTACAAAGTAGGAGAGTTTCACTCCTGCTTAGTTACCAAGCAACAGACTGTCTCTATCATGAGAAATACACACTGTTTTTTCTCCCTGGCAAGGCTGAATCTTTTCAAGGGAGGGCTTTTTACTTTTCTTTTTTCCTTTTTGTCCTGGCAAAGAACTTTGTTTCTTCACATACACACACACAGTAACAATAATATTGTGAGCTCACAAAAACACATTCCACAGACTCTAGAGTTAACACAAGAATTAACAGAAATATCAGAAGGCAGTTTTTACCCCCCTTTTTCTTCCCCCCGCGGCAGAGATCGTCTTCTTCAGGCTTCCATGACACCAAACTTGATCTGTTGCATATTTTTCTGTGTTTTATCTTACACACATTGTGAGACTGAAACAGCCAATTAGTACATGAACAAAAAAATAGGTAACTCAGGTTCAAAGGCTTATACAGGGATGGACCTTGCTGTCTTGTTTTCTGCCCAACCCCCACTGTTCTAATTTATCTCTGTCCCTCTCCATTCGCTTAAATATCTTGACTTGAATTTCTTTTCTTAGTTGCTTTCTCAGTGGAGTTATCTGGTGGAAAACCTGCTTTTTCTGCAGCGGTGGCAATGGAGAGGGGGGGTCCTTACTTCTTTTCTGTCTCCGGGAGTGAATTATTAAATTTTTCTGCATTTTTTTGCTTGGAGGTGTAGTTCAAGGACAATTTGTTACATCGGCAACCTGCTTATCTTTCTGGGCAACTGTGTCTCAGAGTTTTAGTTCTTATATGAATTATTGCATAGATTGTTGCCTCCCGTATGCTTCTAAATCTTTCAGAGTCTCACGGAGCAAGTGTCAGGCAAACACACAAAATGCAACTTAACGTAGTAGCTTCAAAACCTTATTTTCAGTACTATAACAGCACACGTCGTAAATTAAATTCAGCAACCTTGACATTCTTTCAGTTAAGGAGGACTTTCCACGTAAATAGAACTACACTTTCCTCCTTGGTTATATGCTGACCCGTCGTTAAAATATTGTCCCCGGTGGCACCCCCGTTAGCTTACATAATGACGGTTCAAAAAAGTTCGGGTCCGGACCTTTTTGCGGGAACCATCCCCACTCTCAAGCTACACCGGGCTCCGTTCCCCCTGTACTTCATCCCACAGGTCCAATCTCTCTCTAGGAGAGAAAATCTCTGCTCTTTCCCCCTCTAGGAGGGAAGTCACAGCAGCCCCTCTCTCTCGGAGAGGAATCCCTCCAAACTCTTTCTCGGAGTTGGAGATAAATCCTTCTTCAATGTTGTAATCACGTCGGCGTCTCCATATGTTGCTGATAATGTCGGAACAACCAAAGCGACACAGATATCAGAGTCAGACATAGTCCAGGTGCAAGGTGATCAGAAAGCTGTTTATTGCTCTCAAGTGTTTCTTTTATACTCTTTGTACACTATCGTGCCACAACACAATTGGTCAAAAGTCTCAAGCATAAAACACTGCACACACTCTTATTGGTGACACTGAAGACACTGTCCATGCTGTGACATGCTATTGGTGACACTATACACACTTTGATTGGTGACCTTTGGTCTGGGCTGCATTACGTTTGTTCCGTCCGGCATTACAGTAAATATTTCCTAAAAGTTGTTTAAATTCTTCATCACTAATTGCCAGGCTGCTGACAGGTTCTCTGTCAACCCCGACATACCTCCTTACTTTACCTCCTTACCTTACCTACCTTTCCTCCTTCCTTACCTACCTCCCTTACCTTCTTTTCCCTTCCTTCCTTTTTTTTGACTTTATGACTGTGTGACTTAAGGACTTTGACTTTACAAATTATTTGTTTGTTTGTTTGCTTTTTGTTTTGTTTTTTGAAGTTAATGTGTACATTGTTATTTAGTGCTTTCTGGGGAGAAAGGGGTGAAATTTTGGAAAGTAACTTTTAAGAGGGGCCCCCCAGATAAACTCACCCCGGTTTTGGTTGTAACGTAACTTTTTTAAGAGGTAACTCTCTGGAGGAAGGAGCGAGACTTTGGAAAATTTACTGTAACTTTTAAGAGGGGCTCTCCAGAGATCGCTCCGAATTTGTAAGGTAACTTTTTTAAGAGGGACCTTTCCAGGAAGAGGAGTGAAGAACTTTGGAAATTTACTGTAACTTTTAAGAGGAACCCCCTGGAGACGTATTCGCTCCGAATTTGTGGTAACATGGAACATAATGTGCAAACTCTTACTAATTTGCTAGATGAATTTGGTGCCAGGCCATCTCCTCCGGGAATGGAATGGGCACAGGATAATTGGTGTAATATTCAAGTAATTGTTGATCGAATCTCTACCCTGAGGGCAGGGACGAGAAAAGGTAAAGGAAAACCTATCGTTTGCTCAATATTAGGTGCAGCTGTGATAACTGCAATTAACAACAAAGAACAGCAGCAAAAAGTTCACATGAAAGTGGTTAACTCACTGCAAGAACGGATTAAGTCTTTGCAGATGCAGTTGGAGGAACAAAAGGTTACTGCCACTGTCCTCCAGGAAGAGATAAGGAATGAAAGGGCTACAGTCCGTGTCCTTCGAGAGGAGCTGTACGAAAGATTAATGAGAGAAGCTAAAAAAGAGTCAGAACTGGAATCATCTAAAGAAATATACCCTCTCTCTGACTTAAAACCTTTGCTTGATCAAGTTGAAAAACTGTCGGTGTCTCTCCGTCCCCTAATTAAAACAGAATACACATATGAGGGTTCGGATGACGATACACCTCAAATAACTACAAAAGAAGTCCCTTATAAGCAACTGAATTAGCTAAGTTAAAAAAGGAATATAGCAGAACCCCTAAAGAATCTGAGACTGAGTATGTTTGGAGAGTTTCTCTTACTGGGGGTGATCAAATTTTGTTATCAGAAAAAGAGGTTGAAGGGTTTTGGGGAGCTGGAGTTTTCCTGACTACAGGAGATAATCGGGCACCCTGGTCCCTTACCCAAAGAGCAGCCTACTGGGCTAGAGGTCTCAACCCCTTGGAACGGGGAACTAGCCATAGTGGGAAATGTTAATCAGATTGTAGAAAGTGTTCAAAAGGTTGCTTGTTTACAAATGATATATGATAGAGAATTAACACCAAGATGTGAATCTCCTATGATGCTACCTGTAGATCCTGAAAGAATGATTCCCCTCATCAGAGGACTCCCTGAGGCTATGAAACCTATTGGCATTCAGCTAAAAGGACAAATAGAAAGCCTCACCAAAGGGGAAAGAACTGCAGCCGCTTTAGAAGCAACTTTAACCCCCAGTCGTTACCTTAAAGAAAATAAGATTTGGACCTGGGGAGAAGTGGTACAAGAATTAATTAATTATGGAAGAAAATATGGTCCAGTACCCTCAATTACTACTGATACTAAATCAATTCGCCGCACAGAATGCAAGAGTACTCCAGCAAACCTCAGAAAGGTAACATTCTCCCCGGACAAGGAGGACCCACTAACACTGGGGGATACAGGGAAAAAAGGAATACCCTGTGGATTGTGGGTTTGCAAAAGGGAATCCCAAAATCCCTAATGGATGGCCAACCCACAGATAAATTAGAGATATTAATTCAAGAATGACCAGTAAAAGAGGAATCTCTGAAAGCTGTCCCTGTTACAACCCCTGCCCTGGAAGAGTCACAGAAAGGGGAGGGATCACAGTAAGGGGAGGTGACAGGAAACTCTTCTCTTCGTCCTCAGTAGGTAAGCCGGGGGACGAAGGTTGGTTTTACATTAGATGGTTTACCAAAAATTCTAAAGGAGATTTGTTAATAACCTTTCCTATTGGTCCCCGCAGAACTCCTGTAACTTTTTTGATAGACACTGGTGCTCAGGTATCTGCCCTGAAAATTGAAGATGCATCTGCATGTGGAATCACTCCCTCACGTAAAGGCATATTTGTTGCAGATGCTTTCGGGAACATACAACCCCAGAAAACAGCAAAGGTAAGATGCTGGTTACCAGGGGAGGAGAAAGCAGTTGAAACCTTAATGATTTTGGGTAAACTTCCTACCAATTTACTGGGACTAGACCTCCTGAAGGGAAGGTCTTGGACTGATGAGGAAGGAAACATATGGGTTTTTGGAAAAGAAATCTCACATCTGTGTTTACTAAGTCCTGCCCCTGCTCTTCCTCCCTCCCTAGTAACCAAGGGAGGGAGCAAGGGAAGGGATCACTTCAGTTATTGGAGATTTAAAAGAAAAGGGAATAGTGATTGCAACACATTCTCCTTATAACTCGCCTCTGTGGCCTGTTCGTAAGCCAAATGGCAATTGGAGGCTAACGGTAGACTACCGCTGCCTCAATGCAAATACGGGACCCCTTACTGCAGCAGTCCCAAATATAGCTGAGTTAATAGCAACCATCCAAGAACAAACCCATCAAATCATGACCACTATTGACGTCAAAGATATGTTTTTTATGGTTCCCCTGCAGGAACAAGATCAAGAACGCTTTGCTTTAACATGGGAGGTCCAGCAATACACTTTTACCTGTCTCCCACAAGGATTTAAACACTCACCCACTCTAGCACATCATGCACTGGCACAGGAACTGTCACTCATTCCTCCTGCACCAGGCGTAAAAGTGTACCAATATATTGATGACATTTTAGTAGCAGGAAATGAGATTACACCTGTGCAAACAACCCAAACAGACATTATCAGGCATCTTGAGTCCCTGGACTTACATATCCCTCCTGAAAAGATACAACCTCCTTCACAAAAAGTAAAATTCCTGGGCATTTGGTGGAAAGGAGGAATGGTTTGTATTCCCCCAGACACACTTACCTGCCTAGACCAACTTAAAACACCAGAGAATAAAAAAGATTTGCAACATGCTTTAGGTCTGCTGATTTTTTGGAGAAAACACATCCCTAATTTTTCAATAATTGCACGGTCCTTACATGATTTATTGCTGAAAAAAGTAAAGTGGGATTGGACCACCCTTCACGATGAAGCCCTACAACTCCTGATTTTTGAGGCTAACACATACCACTCATTAGGCCCCATACACCCTACCGATCCAGTACAAATTGAGTGGGGATTTGCAAGCTCCGGACTGTCCATACACTTATGGCAGAAAGGACCTGATGGCCCCACCAGACCTACAGGGTTTTATTCACGCAGTTTCAAAGATGCTGAAAAACGATATTCTATCTGGGAAAAAGGTTTATTTGTGGTGAGTATTGCTTTTCGTGAAAGAGAAAAAATTGTCCGTCAACAACCTCTAATTTTAAGGGGACCCTTTAAAGTCATCAAGCCTGTTTTGGCAGGAACCCCACCCCCTGATGGGGTGGCCCAACCAGCTACTGTTAGGAAATGGTATGCTCAAATTGAACATTATTACACCATTTTTCAGGTAACAGAGGGAACTTGCAAAAATCTTCCCTTACAAGATGAGGTAACTTTAAATAGCACAGCTGATTCTCCACCTTCTGTGATTGAAGCAGCACCCCCATACTCAGAACAATTGCAGAATGTGTGGTTTACTGATGCCTCAGCTAAACGAGAAGGTAAAGTTTGGAAATATCATGCTGTAGCTTTACAAGTACCCACAGGAGACAAAATAATAACTGAAGGAGAAGGCAGTGCACAGGTGGGAGAATTAGTAGCAGTTTGGAGTGTATTTAATCATGAAGTCGAGACCTCTGACTCTGTATATGTTTACACTCGCGCTCTCTTTTATCCTTACATATCATGTGACTTTCTTAACCAACCAGTTTACTAACTCTGGGGCATGCTCTCTTGGTTCTGTACCTGGGCGCATCCTTTGTGCCTTTAGATACGCCTCCCATATATCCCCTCTTTTAATTATATTAAGAAGTCACCAAAACAGTATGAACAAAGATGCAAACAATAATGCAAACAACAATTTTAACAACCAGAACATTATAAAACTACTGAGCTTCGCAGTGATCCCGCACATTGCTTTACTCAGTTTCTTAACTCTAATGTAAACCTTTTTAAAACTTTCTTATATTCCTATAGGGTAGTGCAACTTGGAGAGATAACTTTATTAACTTAGGGGTCTTATCTTAACTGTGTATAAACTATAACCTTTTTAATCTGAGGGTTTTTATAACTGGGAGATTTAACTTTATTTAAGAAACAGGGTAATCTTAGCAAACTACAATTTCTTAAAAGTGACCTGTGGCTGAGGTAATGTTATTTTGTGAGGTGTTTTGTTTTTCATTATTTGACCAGTCAAACAACTATTTTCATTCATTCACACATCTCGTACATCGGTGGCCACCGCACACTGAACACACACACGAACACACACACGCACATTTCAGAGACTACTTTTCACCACGTTGGTCATTTTCTAATGTAAACTTGAAACATAACATAACTCTTTTCAAACTTCTGCGTTGCTCTGGTTCCTGCTGTTGTGGTCACATATTTGAATAGGGTTTTACACACTTGAAAGAATTCTGTTTGAGTCACAAAATCTAGGGATCTCGTCCATTGTCCTGAAATCAAATCTTACCATGATTAGTAGTTTGGGAGAAACAAACGCCTGAGGTGTGTGCTACTTTTCAGACCTGCTTCTTTCAGCACTGTCACAACTCAAAAATTGATAACATACATAGCTTTTTACAGATGTTCTTACAGGTTACACCGGTTCTCCCCCCTTTTGTTTAAACTTAGCATGTGTTTCAAAATGTGATTTTACTGTTTTATGGATTAGTGTGAAATGCTCGTGACGTGAGAATTTTCCTATCTGATAGGAATTAGCTGGTTATTATTAATGTTAATCTATTTTAGAGTACCGAAGGGTTACTAAGCAACTAACTCGTGTTTTACACTTTTGTGTTTTGTCTAGTGGATATAGTAGCAGTTATGTTTTGTGGATGTGTATCTATTTGCATGTACAGTGTGGGCATACCCTGATAATGTAGTTTTTATTAATTGTTATTTTGAATGGTCTCTTAGAGAACCTGTATTCTGGTGGAAAATGAAGGAGGCAATTTGCTTTCCTTAAAACTCTGGGTATAGTGTTAAACATTGCTGCTTTAGCAGCTTCTTAGTTTCTGTCAGTTATTGTCTGTAGCATGTCAGGATGTGATTTGTGTACATATATATAGAAATCATACCTTCTGTAACTCACAGGAACCAAACAGAACGCATTTCAAACAACAGGTAAGGGTTAACAATATTTCAAGGAAATTAACTTTCAAGACAGGTTATCAACCTCATAGCATAATAAGCACAACCATAACATCAGAAGATTGTTTAAAAGTTTTCCCAAGGTAATATGAATGGTAATCAGTTCCAAAACTATACAGAAGTTTGGTTCATGGCTGTAGTTTTCTTATTGATCTGTGGCAGGAATTATTCAAGTCATTGCAGCATTTTGTGTTTTTCTAGATGCATGTGTGAAGGCCCTGAGGTCTTTCATTGGCTCAGTTTTGCATCTGGTGTGGTTTTTAAAGGTAAATTGCTGATTTCTGCCACAATCTGTGCTTAAGGAGATGAATTAAAATATTACCACTAAAACTTGCCAGGGCATCTTAAGATCCGGCGTCCTCAGCTGTCATCCTATCCAAATTGTCTTTCAAAGCTGGAATGTTGGTAAAGGCAGGATCTCTTCAGTTCAGTTCTCTCACTCGTGCTCTGCCTTAAATAACAAGCTTGCAAATCTCTTAATAGCAATTCACACAGATTTTAGGTGGTGTGGTATGACAGAAAAGGCTGTTTTAGAACCAACAGTGGGTTTCTCTCAGTTTGATCCCACTGAAACAAAACTGCAATGCTACTGTCATGGTTTGAGATAGCCCCAAAATCCTAATTCCCTAGCTCCATTCACCCTCCCACATCTCAACCCAATGTGAGGTGGTTTTTTTCCAGACAAAACACAACCAGACTCGGAATGGGGGAAAGGGAATATATTACAATGACTGTACAAATAAATACTATAACACATTATACACACGATCACAACTATCTCTACCATGACATATAGTATTTACAATGGATCAGATCTCTTCTCCCCTCCAAATAAAAGTCCAGGAGGGAAAGAAGGACAGATCCCTTCCAGTGTCTCAGGGTAGCAGCTTCTTCAGAGTAGCAGTCTATCTCTCTCTCATGCATGCAGCTGTTGCTGGATCTCTACCAGTACTCACGAGGGAGGTATCCAAGCTCCCTCTGCCCCATCACCACCAACCGAGGGGTCTTCCGTGGGCTTCGGTCACCCCAGACAAGGTCGTTTCACCACGTCATATCACGAGACACAGGGGGTCTTCGTGACGGTCTGGTATCTCCAGGAGATTCAAGCTCCTTGCAGGGCCTCTGTGCCCTGTCTCAGGTTGCGAGCTTCTTTGTAGCTTGCAGCAAGGGAGGGTCCCCAAAGCCAACCTCCCACACCGTCCTGGTTCAGTTCTCAGGATGACTGAGCTTCTCAGCTCCTCTCTCTCTCTGCTGCTGCATGTACTCCAGGGCTCCTCTCAAATAGGAGTCCATCTATTCCTCCTTCTCGGAGGTCTCAAAGGAGTTTTGGGGGGTCTGGAATCAGTTCTTACCCCCAAGAACTCTGTAGTTCTGTTGCTAGTTTCTGCTGCTACTCCGGTTCAGTTCTTATCTGTCCTGGTTCTTAGCCAGAGTCTCTGGACGCTGCGTCTGCCGCTACTCCTGCCCACGATGGAGAGAAAACATCTCCCGGCATAACTACAGGCACCTAGCCCAGCTTTATGCTGTTCCAGGTCCCTGAAGCTCCCCCAGCCCGGGGGCTGGGGGGCAAAAGGCCCCGAGGGGCTCAGAACCCCCTTCCTCATGGTTCTACAACATGACTACTTCTCCTAACCACCAAACTACAACTCGTCTCTTCCGGTGTGGTTGTGGGATGTTGGCATTTTTGCAGGAGAGCCCATTGGGCAGAATTTCAAAACTTCCAGGGGTTTCCACCCCTTGGGGTCTACCACTTTTCTTAGCTTCTGGGGGAAAACAAAATCCAAACCACTACAGCTTCATACCTGCTGGAAACAAAAACTAGGTAGATTTGCCTTTCAGGATCTCTCCTGTTTTGTCTGCCCTTTATTACCTTGGTATAATTTTCTAACATTTGGTTTACCTCTGCAACTAGTAATTTGTCAGACTTTAAGTTGGAGTTCTCCCTTAGCAACACAAAGAGAGGGTATAGGTCCCCTATGGTTATGGTTAAAACAGGTTTTAAGCAACTAGTAACTCTCAGAGGTTTCTGCAACTCGTGTAAATATAAATGTTTTTTACCTAGAGCTGTGTCACCTGTGTAGAACTTTTTTGCTGTGTTCTCTCGTCTCGGGCAAGTCCAGAGTTGTGGTTGTTGGATTCTTCCTGAAACAACCTGAAGATCTGCACCTTGGGCAGTTTTGGTTAAAGCAACAGGAACAAATAGCAGCTCATTTCTTATGGTCGTGGTTATTAATGTGTCTTCTGCATAATGATGTATTATGGTTGTTTGATACTTTATCGAGGTATTTTGCATCCCCTGAGGAAGGGCAGCCCAGCAGTGACTTTACATAGATTGTGCACTGTTTAAAATCATGATGGGAAAGAAAGGTTTCTGGGCATCCTCAGGGTGAAGGAGTATGGTAAAGGAATGATTTTTTGAATCAGTTACCACTCGTGACCAATTTACTAGAAACCTTATAGGTAGAGGCAGTCCGATCTGCAAGGCTTCTGCATGTTTTTTGACTGCGTGTTCTGTTGTTAACATTGGCAGTGTTTTCTACTTGTCACCTTTCTTTGGGGTACAGGGTACATGGGTACTTTGGGGGCTGGTTTTTGGTATATTGTGGCTTGCCTTAATCTGTTTTTTCTCTTGCACACGAAAAGTAGTACCACAAAGGATTACAGTAAGCAGGGCTCCTACAAACAGTATAATGCTTGCAGCATATCTTTTGCCTTGCTTATGGCACCTTTGGTATAACTCAGTCATTTCTCTGTTGCTAGGGTGTTTATGGAATGTTGCTATTAGGGGCTTCCAGGGACAATCTTCTTGAGAGTGATCTATTTCTCCACAACTAATACAACTAACTGTGTGTCTGACTTCCTTCAGTACTCTTATCTGGGCATCTAAAGCTGCAGCTAAAGAGGCAGGTAGCTGCTTCTCAGAGTTAGCTCTTAGATAGGGTTGTACCAGCTCAATAAAGTCACAGTTCTCCCCTGCAGGAGGGCTCTGCAAAGCTCTTTCACTGTTTGCATTTTCTCTTTCAAAAGCCAAATGTTGGTTCAGCATCTCTCTGGTTTCATTGTATTCAATTTCCTTGTTTAAGGTTGACTGCAGTTGGTCTACACATCTTAAATTTAACTCAGTATAACTTTGTGACCCTTTAATGGGGGACAGATAATCATCTTGATCTGCAGTGAGAATGTTTCCCATAGCTTTTAGGGCTTGCCTGGCTATCTCTCTATGGTACCTTGATTGTGAATCTAAATTATAATTTGTATTCCCGCTTAACTGGTGTGCCGTGATACCTGCCTGGGCGTATTTAATATGAACAGAGCAATTTTTCTGAAAATCAGTTAACCAAACTGTATATTGGGTGTCACTGAGAACTAATTTTACCAATTCTTCCCAGTCATATGTGGTGAAAAGATAGATGTAACTCAGTGCCTCCAAATACTTAAAAGTATGGGCTAAAGACAGAACAGAACCTCTTATCAAATGCCTCAGGTTCTCTGTGGTCCTATACAGGGTTTGACTCTGAGGGGGTTGGCTTTGGCTAATATCGTCTGGGCATGCCTGATTAACATTCAGGCTTTCAATTCGAATTGCCTTGTCTAGACATTGTTCCCACATGTTAACTGATTTATCTCCATTTGCCCCTTTGTTCCCTCCCGTTGGAACTATGTTTTGTTCTTTCTCCCCCTCCCCCCATCCCTCCCATTTCTCCCCCTTTGTAGCCCCGGTGTAACCGGTTCCCTGTGGGGGGATGGTGGGCAGTGCAAGGGGCGAGTAGGGGGCGGTGTTGCCTCCCTCCTCGTGTCTGTGGGTGGGGCGGGGCTGCGCCTGGGTCGGAAGAGAAAGGTTGGGACCTGGGCCGTGTGGTGGGGAACATGGTTGCGACCACACCGGGTCACGTGGTCGCTGGTCATCCGCAGCGAAATGGGGTAGGTACGCTGAATAACCCCCCCCATCGCTGTAACAGAATTGCTTGCTGTGGTCCCATGGGCCAGGAGCTTGCATGGCAATGCCTGTCTCTTCCCAGTAACTGTGTTCTCCCGGCTCCTGTGTCTCCCGGTATGTTCCCTGAGTTTGTATTACCATGGTGTGCTGTGCTGCTATTAGCAGTGTGTACAGGGGGGTGGGGTGTGGGTTTTTTGTTCTTCCCTGTGTGCCTTGTGCAGGCAGAGTTTATCACCGAGTAAACTGCTTTATGTTGCAAAAACCGGCAATCGCTTGTGTCTGTGTTTCGTTTCAATGTATCATGAGGTTTCTATGGAAACAAGTGTCTGTGTTTACCTTATCTACTAGCGGTTGGGAGCACACGTGTTCTGAGTCCTTTGTGTAGTAGTTTGGGTAAACTGGCAGTCTTTTCTCTGCGGTTTTTTTTCCGGCATCTCTACGGGGGTCCGGGTCTGTTTCGGCTGTGACGCAGGGGGGTGCAGCGCTACTCCAACAGTGTGGTGCAGCCTCCGGTGCAGGGTGGGCTGCAGCGGCTCTGCGCAGGCAGCTCGGCGTACGGTTCCGAGGTTTTGGCAGATCGCGGGGTAGCTCTGGGGTCTCCGGCGCTGCGGCGGCGCGCGGGGTGGCCAGCGTACATGTGTGGCTCGACCGTTTCCCCGGTACTTTCAAACTACTGCTTTAGTAGTTGCTAGGCAACAGGCACTAGGTGCTGGTCCGGCAGTGGAGCGGCACGGAGTTCTGCGCTTTCCACTGGGCAGAAAGGCAATGCGGGGGGTCGTGCGGTGGGGCTGGGATGGTACAGGCAGTAGCGGCAGAACCGCTTTTGCGCACGTGGTCCGGCTGTAGCTCTCGGCAGCGGCAAACCGCTTTTACCATGTGACCGATGCACGGGGGACCAACAGGTTTTTCCCTGACTATCCTAAGGTACTCCGTGACCCGGGTCTCCGAGCTGCAGGCACACTATTGCCCAGGGAGCAGTCTAGTCGTGCGGAATGCCTTTCAGCTGGACTCACCGCTTTGGTGATGCGTTGGACCCTCTCCGCTCTCTCCGGTTGCCTGCTCTGACCTCTCGGCTTCTTCTCTAACTTCTTTCTTCTCTTCTTCTCTTGTGCACTATTTCTAATATTTTTGAGCTCGTTAAACTAACTTTCCGTTTCTCAGACGCCACTGAGACCACGGTTTTACTGACGTCAAAGTTTTTTGTGGTAAAAGCTCCCGTCTCCGAAAAATCGAGACGATAACGGAACTACCAGCTGATTTCCTGATCCAGGATAAATATCTGGCTTAATATAAGCTAAAAAGGTCCCATTCGGGTCACCATGTGTAACGACGGGGACCTTGTATAACAAGGAATAAGTACGCTCCTCCTGCGGTGGTGTGGACAAAGAGGATTTATTTCAAACTCGCACTCTCTTTTATCCTTACATATCACGTGACTTTCTTAACCAACCAGTTTACTAACTCTGGGGCATGCTCTCTTGGCTCTGTACCTGGGCACATCCTTTGTGCCTTTAGATACGCCTCTCATAGCCTCTCATCAAGAAAACGAAACTCCAGTTAGCTGCTGGAACAACAAAGTAGATGAACTGGCCAGATTAGCCCCTCTAAGTGTAAAATCTCCCACAGAGAACTGGGACAGACTGATAGAGTGGTTGCATTTAAAGAGACAGCACACAGGAACACAAGACCTATACAGAGAAGCAGGAAGCAGGGGATGGCCAGTAACTCGAGAGATGTGCCGCACCTGCATATCCTCATGTGAACAGTGCAGAACCCGACTCTAACGTCACCCTTTAGAACAACCGCCATTACATATCAGAGACAGAAAAGGGTTGTGGGACACATGGCAGATAGACTATATTGGACCCTTTCGAAAGTCTGAAGGGAAACAGTATGTGTTAGTGGGAGTGGAAGTCAGGTCAGGATTAGTGCAAGCAGAAGCTTTCCCGCAAGTAACCAGTACAAACACTCTAGAAGCTCTTAAAATGTGGTTCCGGTTTTTCTCAAGACCTGTATCTATTCAATCAGATAACAGGTCACACTTCACAGCCGCCATCGTCCAGGAGTGGACCAAGGAAGAAGGAATCCAGTGGATATTTCACACACCATATTATCCACAGGCAAATGGCATAGTGGAAAGAACAAATGGCCTGCTTAAACGATTTCTAAAACCTCAGAAATCCAACTGGACTACACGACTATGGGGATGCTGTAAAAATGGTAAATGACAGATGGGGAGTGAATGGTTGTCCCAGACTCACAGCTTTTTATCCACAGCCTCCCTCCCTGATACCAGCAACATCAAAACCTGAGAATAATCAGAAACCCTCTCACCTTCCTGGACAACCTGTATTAGTGGAACTACCTACTGTAGGAGCTGTACCAATGATACTGACCACTCCCTTGAACATATACACCTGGAAAGCAAAAGATGCTTATGGCAAAGAACACAAAATAAGCTCTCGGTGGATTGTTCCTACATTTTAATATTGGGCCCTAAAAGGGACCAGACAGACCTTTTTCTTTTCTTTTACAGGTAACTGCCCAATGGAGAAAAGTATTCAGAACTGTGAATGAATAATCTCAGATTTGGACTATGGTTCAGTCTACTGGTAACTGTAGTTATAATTTGTTAGTTATGTTTGTATGGTTACTTACCTTGTACATGTGCTCAGCAGAACAGACTGTTAAAAATGAAAAACAAGGGAACCTTGCCTGGGAACTAGTCAAAGGGTTTGCAAAAATATGGAATCATACCGATCAAGGTATATGTGTATCTTTACCCGAGTCTGCTGAACAAGGATTGCAATTTTTTATGATACCTTTGAATTTATCTTTTGTTTTTAACATGGCTAGTGTGACAACCCCATTTCTCCTACCCGACAAATGGACCAGCAAGACCAACGGAGCCCAACTACTCTGGAAAGGTACCTCTATAGTGCATGGTCTTTACCAAACTTACACCCCACCTCTTAATATAACTCAAGACTGGATGTCACGCACTAAATATTGTAAAACAATACTTCCAAAGGTAAATGTAACCATCTTATCTCAAATTGAATCCCCTCACCCATCTATTGCATCAAGTAAAGGTGAATTTAAACCTGGAATAATAACCTTCGAGGAATATAATGCTAGACAACCCTGCCTTATTTACACATGGGATCCACTCTTTGACCCATTGTACTCACCAGATGTATACGAAAGTAAATATGCCACAGTTTTTAGTCCTTCCTGGTGTGTACAACTTCCTAATGTAACCAATATAACTCCAATTAACCGGAAAAACTTAATATGGACATGGTCTGTACAAGCATTTTTTAAATCCAAATTTACAGAACTCAAATTTGCCATACCTCAGGTAGAAGAAAGTCCTTTATTCAATAGCTCAAAGGTTATAACATGTAAAGAAGGACCAGGAAATCCCCCAGAAAGGTGGTTTTCACTCAGAATTAGAACTTTAATAAGAGATATGTGTACTTGTTGGAGATACCCTTCAAAAGACTGGAGAAATCAGGATGAATCCTGTAACTCCACCTACAAATATCTTCTTAATCACTGTGGAGTTCCGTACACCCACTACCCAATCCATGGTGCTCCAATAAATACTAAACCAAAAATCACCATCCTTGACCATGCAGACAATACTGACTGTAAAACTGCAAAATATATAGCCCCTCTGAGAATGGCTTGGGGATGCTCTGATGGAAAATTTTATTCACATTTGTCATTAGAGCAGTATGTTGGACTTAGGTGTGCCCCTGGAATTCCCTCTCTCTGCCCCAGACGTGTCTTTCACTAAAGTGTCTAAAGAACGTCAGCATCACAGTGTTATTCCCTCTCCAAAAGCAACACAAAGGCCAAAATGGGCAATTAAAGGAGTTGATTTTCCAGATTATTACACCACCGGGCAAAAAGCATCCCTTTTTCTTGAGAATTTCTTTACCCCCTACGTCACCTTAAAAAGACACCAATTTGTATTAGAAGATATTACCTGGCAATTAAGTGTTTTAAGCAATTGGACACAACATGCATTTGGAGAATAAAACACTCAAGTCCAGTAAACTACTAAGATGACATTGCAAAACAGATTAACATTAGATATGTTACTGTTAAAAGAACAAGGTGTTTGTGGAATGTTAAATTTATCAGAAACCGAATGCTGTGTAACAATTTATAATGCTTCAACCTCCATTGAGGAGGTACGAACAACAATGAGAGAAATAAGCAATCACACTAGTAATTTGTTTTATGCAATGCAACCGCAAGAAGTGTTAGATGGAACATGGGTTACCAACATCCTAGAGTCTTTTGGACTTTACGGGATGGGGAAAATGGATAGCACAAATGGGAATAACAATTGTAATTGGAATTTTGTTCCTGATTACCGGCATTGGTCTGGTTAAATGCATGATAAACCGCTTGCTTGTTTCTTTCTCCCCCTCTGTTCTCTATATTCGTATTACCACCACTGAAGAAAACTACCTCGATGTACCGAGAAACAATGTCGAATCATGGGGTGGAGTGTAACAGACAGATAACATACAAATGCCAAAAATTATGTTTTGCCATTGTTCCCGCCTGTCAAAAACTTCCTACCAAAACTTCTGTGTCAGTTTTCCACCAGAAGTTCTCACCAAAGTTTCCCACTGGAGTTTTCCTGCCAAAAGATCCTGGTATTGTTCGTCGTTATCATATCTCTGCGAACATCTGAACAGGGTTACGTGCCAAAACACCACAGACTGTCTCCTTTGAACACTATAAAAACTGAAGAGAAATTTGGGAAGATCAGGGAAAGAGGAGTGGGAAAGACAATTGGCTTTACCAACTAAGAATTTCTCCCCGCCTCACCCTCACCTTTTTTCTCCTGCCACCGAAAACTACCTGCCCGTCACCAGAGACTGAACCTCTGCCGTCTGGAATTGGACCGGGACCCTCCATGTTACCTACGTGAGTTTCCCCCCCGCCCCGACCATATACCGAGATCCTCGCCCGATGTGAGGCATGCGCTCATCCTGGCTGCATTCCAGACCCCCTGCAGCTAAAGAGATAACATCACACCGAAAAGTGGCAGAACCAGAGAGAAAAAAAAGGTGAAAACTACTTCTTTCTCTCCCTCTCCCCCCCCCCCTACTCCACAAGTCGGTTTGGACGAATAGGTAGTTCTTGGTGGTAATCTTTTTTCTATGCTTCTAAAAAGTAATCTTAGCATTTTCTAACCTTTTCTTATTTTTTCCTCTTTCTCTTCGCATCTCTTAGCAATTAATAAAAACAGGTTTTGGCATCAACAGTTAACTTGTATGAGTTTTAATTTTGTTCAAGGGAACATTCGAATATAAAAATTCTTTCTGCAATATTTTAGCAGATTGTAACAGAACTGTAAAGGCTGAAAAGTCAGCTTTTACTAAGGTTGCTTTTGACGTAGTAACACCAGAGAAAGTTGTTATAGATGCGGCATCTGTTGTAGAAACAAGGGAGATTTTAGAGGTCACAGTGAAAGCGCCACCGGAATTGGCCAGTGTAGGAACGACGGCAGGCGTAGGAGTCGCTGATTTAGACAGTGGTAATACAGTGAAGGCGTCGGCCCCAGGGGGGGGGACGGCCCCAAATGTAGGGGTATTTGTGAGACTGAGTAGCCCAGCACCACAGATGGGTGCTCAGGCAGTTGATTTTATCGGTGGCGATAGCAACATGAGAACTGTAAGAACGGAGCTGCTGACGCCTCTGCAGACAGAGTGAGGGTGCAGCGAGCGCACAGGCAAATTATTTCCTGGCTGTGACCAACACGGGCGGAGCAACTCATGACACCTTAGCGGCTGCGTGCAAGAGATTGGCTGGGGGTGCAGAGGCTGCAAGAAAGCCTAGAACGGTGTCTGTGGCTGGAGTCCCAGCCCAACCTAACACGGGACCCTCTGACTCCACCATTAGGGGCAGAGACAGAGCTGTCGCTCCCCCTTCAGCCCTCCCAAGTCTGCATAATCCATACCCTCCCATCAGACCGAAAGGGGGGAGACAAAGTCAGTGTACAATTCCAACGAACACAAAAACTAAAACCCACCGGTGCAATATATGTAATAAGGTGATGCTTTGAAAACTATGGGAGCTATATAGATCTGAAAGAAACTGATTTGTCCCCAACAAACGAAACTAGAAAAAGAAACTGTCTATTGACCCTTGCATCCCCTGTCTTTTAAAACTGTCACAGGCTCATAACCTGTGAAAGAATATTCCTACCCTAACTCAGTAAGGGGGGAATACTGTTTTGTTTTAAATATAAACTAACAATGTGTCAGAAGCTAACTGTTTATAGACAGTTTGTTCCAGCAAGTAGACCTGAAGCTGTACCACTAAAATTCAAGCTGAGAAGCCATGGGAACAACTTTTATGCAGAAGTAGACAAATGTCTTAACTGCAAATGAAATACACCAGACCAAGAGTGAGTAGATAAAAGCCTTCTGACACAATTGAAAATCAACTTGCACTAAAGGTGGTACAGAAACATATGCATATATTGTAATTATTGCATTTATTTTGGTACTTTCTATTTTATATTATTTTAAACTTCTCTTATTGTTAGTTTAATTGCTAAAAATTGAAAGTTTATATTTCTTTTAATACATGAATTGCTTTAAAGCTTGCAATGTTTATACTTGCACATATCTTGTTCCAGCAACAATTTGTAAACATCTGTGTCTCTGACTACTGCAGTTTATGGAAGAATTTCTCCTAAAAGCAGTTTGATGAAAGGTCCATAGAATTTTCATGTAATTGTGGAATTGTGTTTATCTATTTATGTTTTTAAGATGCTTTTTATCTAGTGTCATCTAGGAATGTATGTGAACCTGAATTTGCATAAGAAGTCCTACACTAAGACCAAGGATGGATAAGAAAGTGGCATCAATGCTGTAGTGAAAGGCAACAGAGTCGAGAAAGCACAGAGTGACCCTTTGCCTGGACACCATCGCAACTCCTGTAAAGCAGCGGGTAAAACCATCTGAAACCATCTTTTGCCTCGGCACATTAAACCCTTTCCTTATCTCACCCCTAATTAACTGCTCTGGAGATTTTTTTAGCACCAACATCTCCACGGCATCATCGGGATCATCACCCATAGTCGTGACAGAGGTGAGTGGTTGCAGAACATTATGGGTCAATCGATGTAAAAGAAACATAAGTTATATGCAGAAATTTTCCATTGCATTTTAAAAGAACAGGGGTCTACTGTTAAAATGGCCGATGTGGTCAAATTGCTTGTATGGGTTAGAGATTCTTGTCCCTGGTTTCCTAAACATGGTTCTCATGACTCTGCTTTATGGGTTGAGATTGGTGAGGAACTTTGAACAAAGACTGATTTAGTTATCGGAGATTCTTACGTTATGACCCTGTCTGACTGGAAAGGCTTCTTACGTTGAATCTTGTCCGCCGCACAGTTTACAGTGTGGATTGTTGAATATCGTGAACTGGTCAATGCTTAAGTTAGGGACAATGCAGCAAGCGGGACGACTATAGGTAACGATGAGTTACTGGGTGATGGGCAATATCTCACTGCAGCGACACAGGTCAGGCTGCCACAACTTGTTTTCACTCAAGCTACTGATCTGACCATGAAAGCCCTTAGAAAAGTCCCAGACACCAGAAACAGAGAACTGTCATATGCAACTGTTTAACAGGGCTGTATTAGGGAGGGGTTCGAACATACTGAGGCTTGAAAGCCATGACACTGTTGCAAGCTCAACAAAACTGATATTTATTACCAAGAGGTGGCCAACAAAATGAACAAACCCAAAAGGGAGGAAGGAGGAGAGAAATAAGTCCCCAGCATGACCTCCCCAGTTACCCAACTGTTGCCCATAAAGTTATTTTACCGACCTAGCATACTTATAATTACACATAGCAGAAGCTGCATCCTTGGAGAGTCAGTAAGTTCACAAACTGGCAGGCATCCCTGCCAAAGGTAACTTTGTCCGTGAGAGGCCTGGCCAAAGGGTTTTTCCCGCCTTTCAAGATTGGCGGGGGGGGATGGGCTTTGATGGGCCATCAGAGGTATAATGCAAAAATCCTGCAGAAGCCTGCAAAAGTCCCTTGGCAGTCCTAGAATGCATAAATCATTACTGTTTCAGTCTCTGACACAGTCCTCAGACAAATGTGGTATATGCAACCTCCAACCTGCCACCTCAGGAAGCACCGGACTGGATTTGGCCCTTGTCACAGGAATAAACATAAAGGATGATGCCGTTGTTATAGAAAGCTAGTGAAAGATTTGTTTTTTCTGTTCCCAGTATTAATCACAGCACCCCCATGCGACGATATCAGTGGATTGTCTTACCTCAAGGGATGATGAATAGCCCTATGATTTGCCAGTTAGTCGTTGATTCTGCATTACAGACAGCAGTTCCCGAAAGCTCACATATATCACTACATGGATGATATCTTAATAGCAGCAGCTAATTCAGTGACAGTTGAGCAAATTTTTGTGGTGGTACAACAATACCTGCAAATTTATGAGTTACAAATTGCACCCGAAAAGGTACAGAGGGAAGCTCCATGGAAGTATTTAGGCTGGAAAGTTTTTGAAACTACAGTATTTCCCTCTTCTATAAAATTGCAGGCTAATGTCAAAACACTCAATGATTTACAGAAATTGCTAGGGACCATTAACTGGATTCAGCCAATGCTTGGTATTACTACAGAAGAATTATCCCCTCTTTTTGATCTGCTGAAGGGTGACCCTGATTTATCATCTCTGCATCAATTCACTGAAACAAGCAAGCAAACTCTGCAACTGGTCATCCGAAAAATTCACATGGTCTTTGCAGGTTGTTGGTAACTGAATGTTCTGATTGCTTTGTTCATGATTTATAGTTCTTTTCAACCTTGTGCTCTAATAGGACAATGGGTTACAGAAGATCAACAAGTCATAATTTTAGAGTTTTTTTTTTGTCACACGTGTTTCCTAAAACATTAACTACAACTGTGGATATGCTAAATTCTCTGGTACACAAAGCACGTCAGTGATGCCAGGTTCTGGTTGGCATGGACCCAGCTGTAATTTATCTGCCTTTCAAGAAAGATGTTCATCATTTAATTTTGCAATCTTTATCTTTGCAGACTGCCTTTACTGACTTTTTAGGAGAAATCGTCTTTCAGTTGCCAAGACACAGGTTTCTACAGTCATGTCCTAGTTAGAACAACTGGGACCGATTCATCACTGGATGGGTGTAGCCCAAAACTGTGTATTCTATAGCCTTCCATGCCATTTCCCAGAAACTGTTATCAGTAGAGGCCTGCAAAATAGGAAGATGTTCCTGTCCTCATACCCTTTTATGGAATTCCCCGCTCTGAGGGAAGGACTGAGCATTCCTGCCTGAACTGGAGAATATATAAACTTGGAGTTTCGGAACCTTTTCACCACTCGTGGGATCCAGAGGAGGACTGCAGGCCACCGCTCTCAACCAGACTGCAGACCACCGCTCTCGACTGGACTGCAACCACCACTTTTCAACCAGACTGCAACCACCACTCTTGACCAGACTGCAACAGCACTCTCACCAACAGGTTTTTCCCTCTCCTTTTACTTTGGACTCAGGGGGACCCAAAGAACACCACTCTGTTCATGCCCCAGGGTGTTGGGTTATATATTTGGGTTTTGTGGGTTAAAACCAATTGTTTGTCTGTATAATTGTACTTATTGTGTTATTTTATTAAATTGTTATTCTGACTTATAATCTCTCTTTTGAGTTGAGTTCATTTCCCCTGCTGGTTTACCTTTAAACCAGCACAAGTCGTTATCCGAATTACCCTTTCAACCACAAGATCTCTGTTCCAGGACTCCAATAGCTAATGCTATCACTGCTTTTATTGATGGTTCAGGTAAAACTGGAAAAGGTGCTGTGGTATGGAAGCCTGATAATCACTCTTCTTGGCAGTCAGCAGTAATTACGATTTCTGCATCAATGCAGATTGTCGAACTTTCTGTGGCTATAAAAGCATTTGAGTTATTCAGTGACCAAACTTCAAATATTTTTTGTGCCTCTCAGTATGTTGTAGGTATCATAACCCGGATTGGAGATTCCTTCATCAGAGAATCCTCTAACAAGCTGTGTTTTGAATGCTTTATGCACCTGTCTCACTTGGTACGTTCTTGTCACCATGCTTATTTTGTTTGTCATATTCGTTCTCATACCAACTTGCCAGGACCAATAGTAGAAGGTAATTCAGTGGCAGATAAGTTAACCATGCCAACTGTGGTACCGAATCTTTTTGAACAGGCACATCTGTCTCATTCCTTTTATCATCAAAACGCCTTGTCTTTACAGAAAGTTTTTCATTTAACAAGAATGCAGGCACAGGATATCATTTGCGCGTGCCCTGACTGTCAAGTATTTGCCTCATTACCCACAGCAGGAGGAGTTAATCCCCGAGGCCTTTCAAGCAACGAACTGTGGCAAACTGATGTTACACATGTGCCCTCCTTTGGGACCCTTAAATACTTACATGTTACAGTTGACACTTTTTCTGGTTACATTCATGCATCTACTAGAACAGGTGAAAAGGCTAGACACGCTCAAAGCCACTGACTCTCTGCTTTTGCAGTCATGGGTGTGCCAAAATCCATCAAAACAGACAATGGGTCTGCCTACACTGCTGCTTTGATGCTGCACTTTTTGCAAGACTGGGTAGTCACTTGTTACTGGTATCCCTCATGTTCCCATGGACCAAACTATTGTGGAACGTACTCATCACACTCTGAAAGCAATGTTGGAAAAAGAAAAAAGGGGGAATACCCTAACCTCAGTGCATGATCGAGTACAAAAAGCTCTGTATGTTTTAAATTTTTTGAATATGCAGGACGATATCTCTCCAACTACTGCAGTACAATGACATTTTTCAGCAAAACCCTTTTCAGCATCTAAATCAAAGGTATGGTATAAAGATCCTGAGACACATCAGTGGGAAGGACCTGTTGAGCTAATTACTTGGGGAAGAGGGTATGCATGTGTTCTTCTTCCTGCAGGACCTAGGTGGTTGCCAGCTAAATATATACGGCCTTATCACGAGCTGGAACGACGAACTGCAGAATCCACTTCCAGAAATCCAGGACCTGGAGGTGATACCATGGAACAACAGAGCCAGGAAGAGAGAACAGATGACCAGTGACACCAACATTATCTGGGGTCAACTCAAACACCTAGATGAGCAAGTATAATGTATCATGACAACAGTGGGTGCAGTATAAACCCCTGGCAACATCTTTTTAGCTTATTTGGCCTTGATCTTTTCTGCATCTAAGGTCTGTATTGCTTAGTTATTCTGTATCATATCAACAGTAGTCATTTTAGTTACTGCTTCTGTCGCAGTCACCTTATTAACGGAAATCTGTGTAGATTGCACTGCCTTTGATAACATCTTGCAAAACCTATAAATTTAAGCAAAGTTGATTAAACCCTTATGGTTTGTTTAGATGCCTTAGAATTTGCTATCATGTGGTTGGACAATAGACGACATGCCTTGTAAACCAGAAATAAGTTGTGGTGCAAATTGTAATTTTTGCTAAGTTTTGCAGTGACTACATCAAATTTCCCATCGAGCTGGAATCATCGAGTGCCGAGTGTCTTCCTCCATCGTACTAAATACAGAAAGGAGGGAGATGTAGCAAGCCAACATGAGAACAAGAAAGGAGAAAATCAGAAAGGCATGGGAAATCTCTAGACGAACTTGTATTGTTTTACCTAAACCCTTGATTTACCGTCCAGGGAACGGAGCTAAGCTCTAGGTTTGCAATTCACCATGCGGGGGGGGGCGAATAAGGGTACCTTGAAACTCCAAGGTCTGTGTGTGTGATGTCTGTGTGGTCAGTTGGCCTGTGAGTGTGGTTGACGTGTGGCTTGCAACTGTGTTCTGCCTTGATTTGCTTAACCACTCCCAGTTGAAAGTGAATGGTATAAAAACCCTGGATCATGAGCAATAAAGTGATTTCTGTCCATCAAACCAGAGGTCCGTGTGTCATTCTGTCACAGATGATCAAGGGCCCTCACAGTACACAGTGATGTTTGCAGGTTTTTCAGTAACAGGGCAAAAATGGAAGAAGTGGTGGGAGAAGGAGAGCAGAGAAAATGAAAAATGTAATCCTATAAAAAATTCACCTTTGTAAATGCAGCTCAACCTCCTTATGGCATTCCCATCTAAAAAGCAATATCTCACCTGCCTTAGCCAGTGACTACATAAATGGGTCTTATTGCATGTCAGCAGATATTATAGAGTGAAAAAATTTCCATGGGAAATTTCCAGGGGAAAAAATCCTCCATTTTGCAGACATTAGTAATATGCTGACGTTTAACAATATCGCAATCCTTCATTCTCTCTTTAAAGTATTATATCCATCCTTAGGTGGAAAAAAATTGTAGCTAAGGACTGAAATCAGCAGTGGACCATAATGCTAGCTGTGCTATTCAATTGCCCTGCTGTATTTAGGATCCATTTATTTATTTTATTTTTTCTGTCTTGAATCTTAAAAAAGAAGTGACCAAACTGGCAGTGACATGTGATTAATAGATTGTATCTTTAGAAAAGAATTAGCAGAAAGAGATTAGCATTGTAGCTTATTATTTATTAATTAAATGCAGACACCCTATTTATACCAATGCTGATGATATTAGTTCATGTCTATGCTTTGGGACTGCATTATCCATCTGGTCTTCTAGCATAGTGTCTTGGTTTTAAGACAGTGTATGTGTTAGGAGGTGGGACCTCTGATGAAATAGAAACCTCTCACTCCAAATATTGTAAATTTTAAAATTATGAGACTTTTCAAGCAAAGTTTAGAAATGAATAACAGTTTTTACAAAAAAGGGAGGACAAAACAGGACAAAATAACAACTAAACAATAACAGAGAAGATGTCATCCAAAAATCACTCTTTCACCTCTGCACCACCAAGGCGACAATGCAGTCCTGGCATGGTTACGTGATCCTGGTAGCAGCATCTACCATGCAGAAATGACCAAAATGGTGGCGGGAAGTCGGCAAAGGCAGTGGTTGCAGCGGCAGGTGGAGCACCGGTATATGGAGCGGCGCCAGATGGTGCCTTGGCTTGGGCACTGGTGGTTCAGTCCCTGGGCAGCATGCGGGCGGCGGCAGGCAGGGACAGGCGGTGGATTGGAAGGAGGCGGTAGCAGTAGGAGAAGTACTTGTATGCAGTGCCATCCTGGCGCTGGACACATGGGACAGGTACCTTGCCTCGGGTGGTCGGCAGCAAAGGGCACAGGGGCAGTGCCTGCGGCAATCCTGGGTCCCATTCTAGTAGTGAGTGAGGCAGTTGAAAAATGTCAGAAGTGATGGTTGCCACTGGAGCAGCGACAGGACCACAAGTCAGAGAGCGAGAGAGTGAAAGCGGAAGTGCTGGGATCTTTTTTTCATCTCAGTTCTTGTGGGACCCCTTGTTCCCAGGACTTAACTTCAGGGGTCCCGTCTCCCCTGCCACATGCCCACAGCTGGTATCCAAGTGGCGAATGCCATGTGCCGCTGTCACCGCGTGCCGTGCACTTGGCGCCAGGAGTGGAAGCTTCCCTCAGGGTTCACCCCCCCACTCCGTGGTGGCAGGCACCCCAGCACATGTCGCACCTTCCTTTAACACCGCATGGTGTCATGGGGAAATTCAACAAGAAAATCTAAAACCACAACACATAGTAATGACTGTTATTAAGCTGATGAATGTTGCTGGGCTCCTTCTGTCACTTCCTTCTGTTATGAGCAGAAAAGGATGGCCCAGAACTTAAAGGGTCAACCTGAACTTTTTGTTCAAGTGTTCTGATAGCCTGGGTTACCTTGACCATTGATACCTTAAAGACCGTTTTAGTTTTTTTTATTTTCCTAATTTTACAAACTTTATATGTAATTATAGTAGAAGTAGATTTTAGAAGTATCTATATTACTCCCTCACCCTTCAGCACAATAGTTTATACATTCCTCTCCCCCATCACCCCATTCTATGTTCCCCATATCAATTCTACCCCTGAATTCCAGTAGAAAATGTTTTCCACACATTAAAGGATGGGTAAAATGCATGAACTAGTCTCTTAACAATATCTTCTCCATGTAAGCAATTGTTTTCACTGTCAGCATGACTTTCTGCAGCAAGGGCAGGAAGTCTGGTCCTGAATGAGAGTAAGGTTTTCTCTCTAATCTGTGAAAATTCATAATTCTTCAGAGGTATAAAGAAACCAGCGTGTATTCATGATGCTATTTAGGATTTGATCCAAAGCCTACTCAGACTCCAGAAGCCTTTGGACCAAGGCCTCAGTGAAAGGTTTCCTTGATAACAGTACAGGTACATGAGCGTTAAACATCCTCTTACCATCATTTTGATGTTTGCTTTTTTGGATTTTTTTCACCAATCACATTCCCTCTCTGAAAACTAAGCATTGTAACAACCAGTAATTAAAAGCTTAATTGTCTTTTGGTATTTTCTACACCATGATACAATCTGAATACATTCAAAGGACATTCAAAAGATGAATGAAGAGTGAATAGGTTGATTTAACTGTTTCTCATGGTGTGAAGTCTGCCTTTCACAGCCTGATGAAGTGCAGAGACAGTTAGTGGATTCACTACCAGGAAAGGCACACATTGGTTTCCCCTCCTGCAAATGTATTTAAAGCTGAGATGTGAACATAGAAAAAATTACAGCCAAAAAAACAACCACTGAAAATGCAAACTATCATTTATTTTGGCAAGTTGGTGTTAAAAAGAATAAGTTGAGATTTGTAGAAACTGGCATAGAAATATTGTGAAACTGCAGTTCCTTCCTGTCCCCATTGCTGTACCAGCAATGTAAAGCACCTCATCTTTACCCACAAAGTGAAGAAGGGCAGAAAGATGGCTTTAAAATGGGTACTGCTCTGCTGGATGATGTAGATAATACTTAGCCCTTCTGCAACTCTGTCAGTGGTTCTCAAATTCTCTTTCAGATGAAAGCAACCTCTTTGCCTTGTTCAGTGTATAGACAAGGGAACTGAGGAACAGTGAATAATGTGGTTTGGGAGCAGCACATCATTACACAGTTTGAAGCAGAAGTCACGTCTTCTAAATCTTATTCAGTACCTTGCTTAAATTTGGCTGCCTTCTGCATTCATTTTGTCCTCTTTCCTCACCTCAGTCTTGCATGAGTCTTATGGCTTTTGTAAATGTGCTAGAAAGTAAATCAGAGGACATAGGAGTGCATCTGTGAGGAGTTTGGAGGGGAGTTCCCTCTGGGCCCAGCTTTTCAGGACCTTATCACCCCCCATACAGTATATTCCCTGTGGATGGGGAACATCTTGCTGCTGTCATTGCAGGAAGAAAAGATGGTGCTATCATGTTGGAGAGTATGTAACCCCATTGTTGACCTCCCTGCATCCTCTGTGCTGTAGGAATCCATCATCACTTGCCTGTCAGTTATGGTTCCTGCATGCAGCCATGCAAACATTCAGTAAAACATATGCAAATGTCTTATCACAAAAGGCTCAGAAACAGCTCTGTCCAAATAAAATTCCCCAAACAGACAGTGGGTTGGGATATCGTCCTTTTAAAACTCCTTTGAAGGTTTGATTTTTTTTCACCCTTTTTACACAAAGTTGTTCTACCTACACCACCCAAATGACAAGAAATCTTAGAACAGTAAATATCCCTGCAGTACAAACAAAATCATGCTTCAGAGAAATTGTTTGACTTCTCAAAGCCACAACCTTGACCTTTAAAATGAAAAGCATGCTTCTGAAAAGCTCTTCTTCTCTTCCAGACCTCTGCTTTCAGCACGCTTGCAGCTATACCACATTCACTAGTGATGGTATCATAGCTTCTCAAGTTTAGCAAGGACACTTGACCCAGGGAGGCATTAAAGAGACATCTTCAAACTCCAGAAGGTGTTTTGTCATTGAGTTGTCATTAAAGTAACATCTTAAGAAGGCAATAGGAGGCAATTTGCTATAAGTTATCCCATCCTATTGGCTAGGACAAATAAAACCCCTTCTCCTTTCCAAAGGAAGTCAGACTTGTACAGTCAAACTGTTTTTAAGTGTGTGCCTGGACCCATCTATCAGTCAATCTGTCAAGGATTCCTCCTTTGAGCTTTGAACCCACTAGGTAATTTAACCTATTGTTGATGGGGTGGAAAAAGTCCCAAAGCTATTGTGTTCCCATAAATTTCATTAAAATAGGTAGCCAAATAGAGTAGAGTTCTCATTAGTGCTCATAAGACCATTTTTTATTAAACATCAATGAACTCATGGGGGTAGGGACATTGTAAGAGAGTTTACACATTCGGCTGCCCATGAAGCAAATTATTTCAGCATGTACACTCTTATACCCTGTCAAGAGGCCTCCTGTAGGAGTTTCTTCATTTTAACTGGATGTCAGACAAATTTCTTAGCTCCTTTTTCCTGATTTCAACAATGCTTCACATGGCAGAAAGGTAACCTGCTTGTTGCGTTTCCCTCCCCTCCCCAACCAAAGTCACTGGGGAGAGTTCCTGCACATTGTTTAACAAGTAGCACAACATCAGAGGTGGCTGCTTTTCAGTGAGGAGTACCTGAAGGTAACAAGAAAAACATCACAGGCTTATTAAATTGTTCTAGTATATCAACATAAAAACATAAACTGGTATCTGTTATTCAATCACATCTTCATGTTGTCTAGACAGACTTCAGGATTAAGAAAGGTGTGTGAACAAATCCTCATTTCTTTTAACATAGTCCAGACTGTATCAGTTCTTCTTCCAAACCCTTTTGCATTAGTAGTGTTGAATTTTGTCTGTTTGTCATATGGGAATAAAGAAATCTCAACTGTTACTCAAAGCATCTAATTTCATCACAAGGTGCAGGAAAGTATGCTTTGAAGCAGACCTCCAAAACCTCAGATGTGTGACAGTATAGTTAGCCACAGGAGAGACAGGACTTCACTTTTAGTTTTGAAATCCCTGTGCTTTCCTGGATGGAAGGTAAATCTCTGGTCATTACCCAAGCATACCTCTGGACACAAGTATGTGGATGGAGGTGTTCACAGTATACAGTGTAATATACTACAGACAACCTGTAGGTGAAGCTCTCTAACAAAGGTTTTTGACGTAGATTTGATATACCTTGGCTACAAAGTGTAAGGAATCAGTGAAATTTAAAAAAAAATAATAAAAGAAATATACATATATATATAAAATTTTTTTATTGCAAGGACAGTATCAAACGTCTACTAGAATATACCCCCCAGTTGGTACGAGTGTCTTGGTTTTAAGACAAATATTTGGAGGTGGGAACTCCAATAAGATGAACTCTCTCCCCTTTTATAGAGGGACCAAAAAATGTGAGGTTATAAGTGAAAATAATAACAAGTTTACTAAAAGGAAATAGCAGTAACTACGAAGATACAGAGGAAATGGTTTACCCACAAAGAGGGGAATCCACCACCCATGTGGTCCCCCGGGAACAAAGGGGAAACAAAATTATGGAGGGTTTTTTCCCTGCCAACCACCTCCTTTAGGTCTTAACTGCAGCAGTGCTACCAGTTTGAAGTCTTTTTGTTTCCTGGTTGCCGAGCTACGGCAGGGACTCCGGCAGCATTGTCATGCAGTGAACAGGTGGCGGCAGGTGGTGGACCTGCAGTGGCAGAGGCACTCAAGCAGCAGCAGCAACAGCACTCAAGTGGCGAGCAAAATGGAGAGATGGGTGCTGCCATCCCACGCTGGGTGAGCAGTAAGCAAAGTGGAGCAACTCCCAGCTGGCTCAGTTGTACCTCAGAACTGTCTGCTTCAGCACCGCAACTCCATACTAGCCTCCTGGAGGAGAAATGGGAGGAGGATGCTACCTAAAATAGGAGAAATCATTCTCTGGATAATTTTGACTATAGAAAGATAAAAAGCAGTTCTTTAATTAAAGCGTTTTAGGTGCACAAAACACATATTGCACACATGACAGCATAGACCTTAACATTTTTATAACTCTATCTAATTATAATAATTGAACATTACATCATTGGTTACACCCAGCCCAAAACTGTCCATCCCATCGGACCTTCCTCAGACACGCCTCCTGGAATTGCGTCAGTGGTCACAAAAGACCACTCCTTCCTCCTCATCTTCCTTTTCATTATCATTTTTTGTCCTTCTTGGAACAGTTTCAAGGTTTCTGAGTAGTTTTGATTTGGTTATATCAAGCAATGTGCCTGTTATGTTTTTTTTCCGAGTACATTTTCTACTGATAAAATGCTCTAAAAGTCTTTATCCATTGGAATCCTTGACAAGAAGTATTAAACAACATTTCAGGAATCTAGTACAAAAGGTACTTAGCTAAAAGTTCTAATCTAAAAGTGCTAAAAAGTTATACTAAAATCTATATAATATGTATTTTAAGGCATCAAGGAGAAGTGGTAGGCAGCAGGGTTCTTTGGGGACAGTCCACACCACTTCAGCAACCAAGGCAAGATGACGCACTTCTGGTTCCCAACACGACTTTTCTGCTGTCCCGACCAGGCAGGGATGGTTTCTGGTTGCAACTGAGACCCTAGAAACAACTTTTAGTCATGGCAAAATCCCCCCTTCCCTCCAACTCCCTGCACTGGGAGGGCGAGGCAGCCCCTTTAAGATGACATAATGGTATGAATATTCATTGCTATAACTCTCTTCCCTGGCTTGTAACCATAACAACCAGTCATATGGTAACCAGTATTTTAAAGAAAGGTTCCTTGAAATTAATGTCATGTCAGAGTTACTGCTTTTCACGAGCATCAGAAAATACTCCGTCCCATTATTTCTTTAGATCAAAGGGGTTTTTTTAAGTGTATGCTTACATTATTTGTTCTCATTGTAGCATTCTGGATAAAATAAAAGTCAGTTTAATTTCTCCTTTCAAAGAAAATCACACTAATTTGAATATGTGTATTGCACATAAATTGGTACTATGTGGGCTGTGTGTACACATGCATTGTTCAGACAAGAGAGGGCAGCTTGGCAACAGGAGGTGTTGCCAACATGGTCTTTTGCAGAAACCGAGGTTTATTTGCTGAAGGTAGGCCACTTTCTATGTCCATCATTCACTCTCACCCTCACAATTAGATTATTTGATCCAAAGAATCTCATTTTCCTCACATAAAACATCAGTCTAGGAACTAAATGAATAATATCTGTCTCAAGTATCTCCAGTGCTTCCTGACTGAAGAAACAAGTCAGGAGGAAGACAGAGGTTTGAAGAGTTACTTCTAGTTAACTAAACCTTATGATTATTCCTCTTATCTTAGCCTCACTGGAGAGATAATGACCCCAGAGCAATATCCCAGCCAAAGCAGGATTGGATTAAAGCCTTTGCCATCTAACAGCGCATCCAACACAAGGGAAAATCACCATTACAAGCAACTGATGTTAAAACAGTTCTTGTTCTTGGATATGCTGCAGTCCTGTTTAATATCTTTATTGATGATCTGGATGAGGGGACCAAGTCTACCATTAGCAAATTTGCAGATGACACCAAGTTGGGGGGGAGTGTTGATCTGCTGGAGTGTAGGAGGGCTCTTCAGAGAGACCTGGACAGGATGGATAGATGGGCTAAATCCAACGGTATGAGGTTCAACAATACCAAGTGCTGGGTCCTGCACTTTGACCACAACAACCCCATGCAGCACTACAGGTTGGGGACAGAGTGGTTGGTTCATCAGAAGTTGCAAACCAGATCTGGAAGTGTCGACTGGACACAAAACAGAATCCACAGGCAAAATATAGATTGCTGGTCCATATATGATTGCTGACTAGAGGGTTAACACATGCCTGAGGGAACCATCTGGTGAATGCTCTACAAGGGGAACATTTCAGTTTCACCTCTTCCCCAAATAAATTTTATTTTTTCATGTATGGGAGTTAATCAGTCCAAGAGAGAGACATCAGTCGATGAAATAGCTTTCTGAAGAAATCCTCATTGTTGGAGTCATTTAAAAATGAACTGCATGAATATAGGGATTAATTTCACTCCATCCACAGCGAGTGTGTGGGATAGATGAACTAATAAGTCTTTTCTGTTGCTAATTGCTGTAATTCTGAGAAAGAAAATAGGGTGAGGTAGCAGGAGAGATGAGAGACCCCTGGACCGGAGGCGTTAACACTTGCCATTCTTACTCATACAGTTAAGGTCTCATGACAGAGGATTGTGCAGGGTACAAACATAGCTTACACAAATCCATTTTCCCCACTGACATCATCTCTTTATGACTTATTGTGTTAATTAGTTTGCCTGCTCAGTGACACAGCAGAGCTAAATGTGCAGTGATTGTCACCAGAGGAAGAGAGAGGGGACTTTGTGCTCAGATCCAGAGATTTTGCTGTTCTGTGGAAGAGTGGCTTTTAAGGAGGCAGCTTTTTAGTCATCCCCAGGGGAGAAGAGTCTTTATGGCTGGCAAATAGAAAGTTCCTCTCCTTCCCTCTGGTTTTCTGGGACTGTTCCTGGGGTTTACTGGTCTCCACTGGAGTCTGGGGAGCTGCACTCCAGTCTGGAATTTTGTCCCTGCAAGCACCTGGGTTCTGGTTCCCCATAGATAAAAACATTTTTTCACCCTGCTGTTTTTCCAAGAAAAGCATCTCAGATTCAACCAAACTGAGTCCTGTCCTAAGGAGAGAGGATGTATCAGTCCAGTACAGGAATAAGTGTGGTTTAGGAGAAGGACTGTCTCAACCGGAGGAATGAAGGTTGTTATATAAATTAATGTGATAATTACAGTATCATCTGGAGAAAGCTGCCACGGTCCGCAGGGGTATGGGGGATGGGACCAGGCACTGCAATTAGGGTTCGGACACAGTTGAGGTCTCGTGCAGCAATGCTGGTTTATTCAAGAGATACAAGGGTTTAAAAAACTGCGGTTTGAGGGGCAGATTCCAAAACGGGGAGGCGCAAGAGATTGACAGTTCAGGGAAAGATGTGATAGGGGACAGGGTGGAACTCCCAGGTCTCTGAGGGAACTGGCCAATGGTAACTCTCTCTGCACTGTGATAGCTACAGCCAATCAGTAACAGAGGCGCAGGAAAACAGGGGAGAAGAAGAGACAAACAACTTTCAAAGGGGAAGTCTGAGGGAGAAATGGGGACAATATGGAGGTACAGCAGGATTCATAAATTTTGACAATAAACCGGGGTGCACAAGGATTCATAAACACACAACAATAAACTGGGGAAAAACTGCCAGTCTGCTGGGTGGATTATCTAGTGAGTAAAAAGTCCATTCAGATTCCATTAATGCTTCTCCAGGTAACATATCTCTCCCATTCTGTCTTTTCATCCATCATATCTCCCCCTTTTCTGTTTTTAATCGTGGTGACATTCACGGGGACACTGTGGATGATCATCTGGCGAACACAAATGACAAAACACGGTAAACAGGCACACAAGAACACAAGGGTGAATAGGGAAATCACTAGCATGATTATGATTTTGAGGGACCAATTGGGTAAAGAGGGGAGTTTTATCCAATCACAAAGCTCATCTAATCCTTCATCACGGGACTGGTGGATATCTCTTACAAGATTTTTGAATTGATGTATACTTTCATAAATTGATTGTGAATGATCTGAAAAATTCATACAACACATTCCTTCAAAATCCTGGCACCCATGACCGTGTACCAGGAGTAGGAAGTCAATGGTTGCATGATTTTGGAGACTAATTTCTTTCAGCTTTTGAGTGTCTGCCAGCAGACCCTCAATTGCTTTCGTGGTTGCATTCGCTTCTTTAGTTAACCAGCAACCAAGGTGGGAAAGCAAGGAAAGGGCATGGGCAGTTCCTATCCCGGGGATAGGGAAGGAAGCCCAAAAGTTTTTCATGCGGGACCAAATGTGAATGTTGGAATCACAGTCTGCTGGGAAGGGTAGGGGCGGTGGCGGAGTAATGATTGTACCTACCACACGTGGTGCTGCATTAAGGGGAGGAATGATTGGGTTCTTTGGGGCCAAATTTTTTTTATGGTTGGGAGACCGTCCTCTTTTTATACGGAGGGACCTTTTGACTTTATTTTTGGGAACAATCGATTGATTTGCTAATTGAAACTTCACCGGGTTATACAGAGCCAACTTTCTGACTGTGCAGGGACCCCCTTCCGGGTAGGCAGGAATACCTTGCCACACCCCATCCCCGCACAGGAGGAAAAACCCTTCGGGGAGCTTCATGTTCCTAGGAACGTGCTCTGTTGGCACTGTGGTGGCAATTGAATTGTTGCACCACGGTGAAGTGGCCCTTTTGTAAATTAATTTATTGACGGTGACATTGTGGGGGGTAAATAGGTGGGGTTCTGTGTACCGATGGAATATAACGCAATAGCTAGTGGGTAGTGAACCGAGCAAATCTATTTCTTGTGGAGGGATGGTGGTAAACGCCTGCCTGGATACCATTTGTACCAGGGTGACTGAACTTAGTTGTAAGAATCCTAGACTCCGGGTTTGTTCCACGAATGTGTCCCAGTCCTTGTCCGGAGTCATGGGAATCCCTACAAGGCAGGTCTTGAATGGATTACTAGCACTGGACAAGGCCAGGTACAAGGTGTCAGTGTCTGTGGCCTTGGCCAGGGTTACCCAGAGGTTCTCGGAGGGTTGGTTCATCCAATCCCTCAGAGGGGACGCAGTGACGTTGGTGACAAATCTGAGAAGACAGATCAGGATAGCGTAGGCTTGGAGAGTGTGCATCCTTCATCTCAGTTCTGGTGTATCTTCACTCTTCTTGTGGGGACCTACTTTGGTCCATTGTTGCCTGAAATACATGCGTACCCCTTCCCCCAGGTGATTAAGGGGAAAGGGCTCGTCCACATCTCTGTAATTGGATCTTTAAATATAACTTTCGCTTTTTGCTGTGATGGAGTAAAATCTAATTTGAAATGTCTGTCTATTTGACTTCTGTTTATGTGAGTTTCTTGTTCCTCCATCATATTTAAAAAATTTAAAACATACATAACCTTTTCTAATCTTTCGGGGGGGGGCAGGTCAATACTCCCCCTCTTTTGTTTTTTGAGCAAATTTTTAATGTTTTGGTGAGTACGCTCTACTATGACCTGTGGGGTTGTGAGAGATTCCGGTGGTATGGTGTACCCCCCATTCTTCAAAGAACTTTTTTGTGTCTGCAGACACATAAGAGGGTCCGTTATCCGTTTTCACCTGTTTGGGGACACCCATCCTTGCAAATGCGGACAGAAAATGCCTTTTAACATCTCGACTCTTCTCACTAGAATGCGCTGTGGCCACAATCATCTTTGAAAAGGTGTCAATAGACACATGTACATACTTTAATTTGCCAAATTCTGCCACGTGTGACATCTGACTGCCAAATTTCTAAAGTTGTAAAACCCCTGGGATTGGTCCCCTCTGGAACCATCGGTGTAAACATTTGGCAATCAGGACACGCTTTCAAAATTTCTTTGGTTGGGGATAATTTTAGTCCGAATTGGTTTTGTAACGATCGTGCATTCTGATGGAAAAACTCGTGTGAAATTTTTGCTTGTTGATAAAGGTTAGGGGTGACCACTATACCTGCCAGATGGTCGGCAATTTGGTTTCCCTCTGCCACAGGACCGGGCAAAGCAGTGTGTGATCTGGTGTGGACAATGTAGAAACTGAATTTTCTGTTTTCTATTAAAAACAACTATTTGGTTAACAGTTTAAAGAGATTTTCATTAGACACGTTTTTTAGATAGGAATTTTCAATCCTTTTCACTACACCTACAACATAGGCCGAATCTGAAACGATATTAATTGATTCTTCACTAAAAATTTGAAAGGCGCGAACAACTACTGAGCGTTCTACGATTTGGGGGGAACCTTGAACTTTATGTATATCCTGGTGCCAATTGCCATTTTGCTGCCAAACAATAACTGCATTTCTGGTTCTCCCAGAGTCATCAGTGAAAAGGGTTTTTGCATTTTTAATTGTTAAGTCTGATTGGACAATTTTTAATTTCAGAGGAATTGGAATCAATCTTTGCAAAAACGGGCACGCCAGGAGATGGAATTTGATTTCTCACGGGTAACCTCCGATGCCAATTTGAAAATCAATAGAACTCTGCATCAGTTTTTCCAGGTGCTCAGAGGTCAGTGGAAGGTAGATGAAATCTGGCTCTTCCCCACTGAGTTCTAAACACCTGGTGCGACCTTTGAATATCAGCTTGCCAATCATTTCTGCTAGGGTTGTAATTGTTTTGCCGAATTGATGAGGGAGGAATACCCACTCCTATAAGCAGAAGTCTCTATTATCAGTAGTAAACTGACCCAGCAGGACCAGTGGTTGTCTCTGTTCATTAATTATTACAAGGGAGGATGGCAGTCCCTCCATCCTCCTAAAAGACTGTCTCTCTGATATTTTTCTCTCAACAATGGCAAGGGATTTCTCAGCTTCTGTTGTTAATGATCTAGGAGAGGACAGGCCAGCATCTCCCTTCAGCAACTCAAATAATGGGTGCAGATCACTGGTTGTGATCCCCAGCACAGGCCTAATCCAATTAATGGTTCCCAGCAGTTTCTGGAGGTCATTCAAAGTTTGGACTCGCTTGTCAATTAACACTGACTGAGGTTTAATAGCCTTCTCTGTAATTTGGAGCCCAAGATACTTCCAGGGTACTTCCCTCTGCACTTTTTCAGGGGAGATCTCTAATCCTTTAGAATTTAAAGCTGAAATGGTTGAATTTAGGGTTTTTTCTACAGTCAATTGTGTTTTGGCACAGATCAATACATCATCCATGTAGTGGAAGATGATTGACCGCGGGAATTTTTTCCTGATTGGTTCTAACTCTTTAGCCACAAACATCTGGCAAAGAGTTGGAGAATTTTTCATCCCCTGGGGAAACACTCACCACTGGAACCTGCGATGAGGTTCACAAGCGTTGATGGCAGGGACAGAGAAAGCAAATTTGACCGAATCAACCGGATTTAGGAAAATGTGAAAAAAGCAGTCCTTGATATCAATAACTACCAGGGGCCATTCAACAGGGAGCATAGATGGAGATGGTATCCCCTGCTGGAGGGGTCCCCTTGGTTCCAGGACCTCGTTTACTTTTCGCAGGTCCTGGAGAAATCTCCAGGAACCTGTGGATTTTTGAATTGCAAACACTGGGGTGTTCCAGGGACTGGTGGAAGACTCCAAGTGCCCCTTTTCCAATTCCTGATCAACTAATTTATTCAAAATTTGCAGCTTTTGTTTGGGCAGGGGTCACTGATCTACCCAAACTGGCGTTTCTGTCTTCCAGTTCAGTTTGGGGAGCTGCAAATGCTCAGTGATCCCTCCTAAAAATTTTCATTTGGAGACAGGGTTCCCAAAGTGAGCTCCCACTGCTCCATTGCGTCCCTTCCCCATAGTGTGATTGGGATGTTAAGGACATACGGTTGGAGTGATGCTGGTTTGCCTTCCGGTCCGTAGACTTTTAGTACCTCTTTGCTCCTGACAGGATACTGTGATCCTCCTACCCCACTGACTCTGATGTTAGTAGTCTGGGCTGGCCAGCCATATGGCCCGTCCTTGGAGGCAAAAATAGTTATATCAGCACCAGTATCAAGTAAGCCCTCCACTTTGACCTTCTGGGGGTGCCTAGGTTGTGAAAAATAAACCAGACGTGTTAGAAGTGGGCTGGAGGTTTTCACTGAGGTCGTCCAGTGGACTTCCCTCAGTGCTTCCTCCCTCTGCTCCTCATCTGAGGATTTCACGCAGAGCAGGTCATCTGTGGAGACCATCTTTGCCACGGGGAAGCGTTCCTCTAGCTGCACGGGGGGGAGATGCACAGTTAGGCATATAGCAATGTTGGTATTTGTAAGTCCTGTCAGGAGGGTGGGTACAACAATGATTCCCTTAGCCACTGCTGAGAGATGTGATATCATTAGGTATGTTTTGTCAGGATCTACTAAGGCAGATGACCTGACTCTGGCTAATTGTTCATAGGAGCTTAGGTGTGTTGAGGGGTGAACAACAGAGAGAATGGTCCAATTAAGGGTAACACATTGATTTTGAACTGGAACAGGGTCTGTTAAATTAGGGGTCTGCTAAATTAGGGGAAACACACGGAACAGGAATAGGGTCTGTTGGATTCAGGGGAATAGGATCTGCCGGAGGCTTTGGGCTTACAGGGTAGCAGGGTGTGGTGTGGAGCATAGGATTGAGCGGAGAGCAGGGGTAATTTGTGTCATCGAGCCCCCCCGGGCACTCTAGTCCCCGTTTCCCTGATGTTCACAGGAGCAAGGGCGAAGGTCAGGCAAGGATTGAAATGTGACTTTTTTCCTTGACCCTGGGGATCTCCTGGAGGGAAGAGACTCTCCATTCAGGTTGGTTATGGACTTACAACTAGAGGACCAATGACGGCCTTTCCCACACCTCTGGCATAGGGTTTTAGGTAAATTTGGTTCGGGGTTTAATTTAGGACAGTGTTTTTTAAAATGTCCTTTTTCCCCGCACTCAAAACAATGCTGAGGCCCTGTAAAAGCGGTAGCCAATAGGCGTGCCTTATGGGAATTAGAAGCTATGTTCTTACAGGCTTCTATCATTTCTAGTAAGGAGGGATTTTTTAACATTTTTAATGCTTTCTGGCAGTCCTCATTAGCCTTTTCAATAACCAATTTATTAAGCAAAATTTCCTGACTCTCTTTTTGATGGACCTGCTGGCTGATTGCTTCTCTTAACCGGGTTATAAATGCCACAAAAGGTTCTTTTGGGCCTTTGTTAATAAGAGTGAAGGAGGGTGTCTGAACATAAGCATCAACCACTCTCTTCACAGTTTCTAATGCCAATTCTTTGATTGCTTCTAAAAATTTGGGGTCAATTCTAGCTTGATCCTTCCTACTAGAATAGTTCCCTTCCCCATAAAGCATATCTATTGCTTGCTGGATAGGAATTCCCCTCCTTTCCATCTTTTCATCAACATATACAGTAATCAGTTTTTTCCATTCAGCCTCAAATACTGAGGACTGTACTGTGGTAAACAATCCTCCTATTACTGCACGAATGTCATAAGGAATTAACTTGTAAGCGAGAAAAAAGTATTCCAGCAGCCTGATGGTAAAGGGTGCCCCCAGCCCGTACTCGATGATAGCTTTTTTGATGTCTTTGAGCATGGGGTACGATATTGGTCGCCACTCCGGGGTCTTTCCTTCTTCTACATAAATAGGTGAGGTTTTGTTTCCTCTCTTTGGGAAATGGCAGGCACTTCACTTTTGCCCTGACTCAGGGAGCGTCTGTGTGTGGAAAGGTTCCAAGTTCGCTTTGTTTTCAGCTGGGTCATCTGGTTGCTTCTGACCCCGATTTGCCTCCGTTCTCCTGCATCCTGTTCTGCCCCCAACCCAGACTTGTTCAGATTTCATTGGAGAGGCTTGACCCTTCTGTGAAGGAACCTTTGGGAGAGTCCCGGTCGGAGTCAGCCACCGACAGTGTGCATTCACGGGAAGAACCCCTTTTCCCCTTCCCCTTCTTGGTGGGGGGGAGAGATCTCCATTTTGGCTTCTCCTGCACGCTGGGGCCCCCATGTGGCGACCGCCAGAGTCCAACAGTGCCCCCTGTTGGCAAACACAGAGCATCTGCAGGCTCTGCTCCTGCAGAGATCCAACAGCACCCCCTGCTGATCATGGTTAGAATTGCGCCAAAAGGCAGAAAGTACCAAACTCTTTTCTTTTTTTGTAGGGAGCTTTGGGCGCAGGATTATTGTTTAGTTATTTTTGTGTTCTTTTTTTGTTCTGCCAATACACATATATCCTTTAATAAAGGACTGTTATTTTTTTTTCTTTCTCCATACTTCCTCAATTGGAGCCTCTTAATTTCGGATTTACAATTGCTTAGAGGGAGGAACTTGGTCTTCCTCATAACTCATCCTCCTTAGCAAAACACTTCAGTCTCATTAAACTGAGACAGAGTAAATTGAAATTCTTGACAAAGGAAAGGAACATCTGTAAATGCTATGGATCAAAGACAGAGAATTTTTAAAGATGTAAATCTCTTTTTTTTTTAAAGTTTTCTAATAATCACTGAAAAGGAAGAGAAAAGCTCTACCTTCTTCATTTATGTCTTGTTTTGGAGAGGAGGGATTTTATCTTGAATTTCAGGAGAAAGCGAGAATGGATAGAAAGGATTCTTTCTAAAGACAACACAACTCATAATGGAAAAATAGACAGGGTTAAGAAAAGACCCCAAAAATAATATTTTTTTGGTTAATGTGCTGTGTGTGTTGATTAGGTCCAAACATGCCCCTTCCAAATATCTACCTAAAAGTAATTGGCAGAAGGTCACATAAAGAGGTGTTACCTTGGAGTTTTTGATTTTTTTTTAATTTTTTTAATTTTTATAGGTTTTAGAAGTAGTTATGTAAGTTTTAGAAGTAGCTGTATTATATCCCTTACCCTTTAGCATAGTAGTTACACATATACCCAACCCTATTACCCCAATTCCATATCAATTCCCCTAAACTCCAGTAGAATATTTAGTCTTCTTTCAAGGTAGACCTTCATTCTGTTTAAGAACATTTGCACCCTGGCCTGGACAATTAGATATAACCCAGCCAAAGCAACCTTCAAAGCCCAGAATTTTGGACAGCCTCCAAGGACTTTATGTGCTGTGAAGAAGAAGAAGATGAGGAAGAGGGGGTCCCAAAATGCCCCCAGACTCAATTCCCGAGGGGTAGGGTGAGGGCAGAACAGGGCAAAGGCCGAAGGATGGACGAACAGGGATTGGATGGGTATCATTATAAAATTCTAACGCCTGGGTCAGGGGGTACACGTGTGGTTTTGTATTTCCCAGAGCCGGAGGCTACATTAAAACCTTCGCTTATATTACCTCCTATCTAAATTGCCTTGGAGTTTTTTTCTCCCTGAATCTTTCATGTAACAAGACTTTGGTAGAAACGTCTTGTTTGACCTCTGTTTTAATTAAAAAAGTAATGTTAATATCAAATGAACAGTCATAAAAAAGTATAAGCAGAGAGACAAAAAGTGTATGGGAGAAAGGGGAGGATCAAAACTGACTTCCGACCATACCAAAACAATCCTATTACAAACAAAAAAGATGTTAGGTAGAGATTATTAAAAAATAATCCATTGTTCAGTAATGGCAAACATTTCACACCGTGCAAGGCAGAAGCAATAAATCCCACTTATTCCTCTGAGACAATTCAGAATTAAATACTGATTTGAAAATAAATAAATAAAAGTATAATTCATTGTGGCAGATTACACTGCCAAATCAAAGCAATTGGAATGGCGTCTCAGTTTAAGGAGACTGAAGTGTTTTGCTAAGGATGAGGTAGACCAAACTCCTCTCTCTCAGCAATTGTAAATCCAAAATTAAGAGGTTCCAGTCAAGGAAGTATGGAAAAAAGAAAAATAACAACCCTTTATTAAAGGATATATGTATATTGGTAAAAACAGCAAAAGAACACAAAAACAACTAAACAATAATCCCATACCCAAAAGTCCCCTTCAAAAAGGAAACAGTTTGATACTTCTCTGTCCTCTAATGCGATTCTAATCACGGTTGGCAGGGGGCGCTGTTGGATCACTGGAAGAGCAGAACCTGCAGTGTTTGGTGTTGGTCAGTAGGGGGCACTGTTGGGTTCTGGTGGTCACTGCTTGCGGCCCCGGTGTGCGGGAGAAGCCAACAATGGAGATTTCCCCCACACACCCAGAAGGGGAAAGGGAAAAAGGGGAAAGGGAAAAAGGGGAAAGGAGGACGGTTTCTTTCCCACGAAACTCACCATGTCTGCGGCTGGCTGTGGTCAGGACTCCCCCCTTTCCTTGCCGAGCACAAACTCTCCGATGAAATCTGAGCAGGTCCGGCTGGCGACAGAGCAGACGGTAGGCCAGAGAACAGCCAGATGACCAGGTCAAGAGCAAAACGGTCTCAGAGCTTTTCCAGCACACGCCTTGCCCTCGTTAAGGCAAAAAGTGAAGTGCTGCTTTCTAAGGAGAGGAGGGGAGAAAAACTCCTCACATACCCTCCCCCCCAACCTTAGAGAGGGCTATCAGCCTGAAATGTAGTTCTGTCAGCCAGCTCCTTTGTGTAGGTCAATCACCCAACACAGAAAACTGTCCTCCCCATTCAACATCCTTCCCCCACATTGCAGCAGGGGAAAGAAAATTCCCGCTTGGTTTTTTAGAACAAGTAAACCCATGACAAAAGGAATTGAGAAAAAATACCAGATGCATTGCTTTGTGCTCAGAATGGCATCCGTTATTTACAACTACCAGTAATGTTCCTTATTTATTCCTTCTGCTGGTCTAATGATTATTGTCATTCAGTGTTCTTTTATTTAATCACCAACACCCAAAATAAGAAGTATCTTTTTTATTTCTTTTTTTATTTATTTATTTTGTCAGCAGCAGTAAGGGAGAATTTTTCCAAGCCCCAACAATAGCAAATTGCTCTGGAGGAATGCACCATTTTTTCATATAGGGCTGTAATGTATTTATGAACATTACCTTCAATGTATTGACCTTTTACAGATGTGCAATCCAAATGGATGCTACTTTAACTCCTGGAGTAATGAATATTTGTTTTCTTCTTGCCTATTTCATGTCTTTTCTATGGAGGATTTTCTGGATGGAAATTGACTGGTGGCCATAAGCATTAAGAGAGTTTGAAGTTCCCCAGGGAAACCCAGTGCAGTCATAAAGTTGCAGTACATGTAGTGATGCCTTAAGACCCTTTTAGTTTTTTTGACTTTGCTAATTTTTATAAGCTTTATATGTAATTATAGTAGAAATAGTTATATTGTATTCCTCACCCTTTAGCACCCTTTAGTTTTACACATTCCTCAACCCTCCTACCCCATTCCATGCTCCCTATATCAATTCTCCCCCTGAATTCAGTAGAAATGTTTAGTCTTGTCAAGGCAAGGTCTATGCTGTTTAGGGAACACTCATATCTTGACCTGAAAAACAGAACAGAGTCAAGAACTAGGTGACTATGTACCCTTTGTACTCTGAGGATGATGAGAATGACGAAGAGGTGGTCCCAAAAAGTCCCCAGACCCAATTCCCAGGGGGTGGGCCCGGGGCAGACCAGAGCAAAGGCTACGGGGTGGACACACGTGGGATTGGACAGATAGTATTATAAAATGTAACAGGGCAGAAATTGTGTGAACAATTTCTATTGCATTTCTGAGACCTTTGCCTTGGCATGGCTGGGTGGAAACAGTAAAAATACTGTGCCATTAATATGGCTGCAGGCCTTGTGCCAAGGTGAAGGAGGAGTTATTTTGGCAAGAAAACAAGTTTTATGGACACCTGCTGTTATCCAATTAGTGCTGTACACCACAGTATGTTTCCCTTATGTATCCAATGTAACCTGGGGAAGAATCACATGCCTCTGTGTCACAAGCAGCATATAAGATGCCTTTCCTCTAATAAAGTGGACATTTTTGCTAATCATATTGATTCGTGTGCAATTCTGTCCAACCCCCTCTGTCGATAGGCGCGCACCCTGTAACATCTATTGCCTTGGCACAAATTAAACCCTTTCCTTATCTCACCCTCAATTAACTGCTCCTGAGATTTTTTCTTAGCATCAGCTGAACTGGCATCAGCTGGTGGTCCATATGGGGAAACTTGGACTGGGAGTTCTACAGATTGGAAACTTTCATCGCAGGAATTCCTCAACAAGCCGGCATTTTACCTGACGCAATTCCCGTCCTGGTCTGAGAAGACCAGCTCCACAGAACCCACGGAAGCAAGCACGGAGCATAGAGGTGAGATAAGAAAAGGTAAAATAAGGGAAAAAGGTACCTTGTTTGGTTAGCAGCTGTGGAAGAGTTTTGTGTTTCCGGGAGATAGGGAACACGGGAAGACTGAAAAGGGAACTTAAGAGTTGGGCCCTGTAACAGACAGATAACATACAAATGCCAAAAATTATGTTTCCCCATTGTTTCTGTCTGTCAAAAACTTCCTACCAAAACTTCTGTGTCAGTTTTCCACCAGAAGTTCTCACCAGAGTTTTCCCACTGGAGTTTTCCTGCCAAAAGATCCTGGTATTGTTCATAGTTATCATATCTCTGCGAACATCTGAATAGGGTTACATGCCAAGAAACCACAAACAACCTCCTTTGAACACTATAAAAGATGAGGAAAAGTTTGGGAAGAGCAGGGAAAGAGGAATGGAAGAGAGAGTTAGCTATAACCGCTGACTTGCCCTCTGCCTCGCCCTCACCTTTCCTTCTACCGCCTGGAAACTGCCTGTCCGAGGTTGGACCTCTGCCATCTTGGAGTGGACCGGGACCCACCGTGCTACCCACGTGAGTTTTTCCACCCTGACCATATTTCTGAGGGTCGAGAGGTGCAGACCTAGATCTCCGCACGGCCTGGGGCCCCCCGATGTCAGCGGCGGAGTGAACTGCGGAGAGACCCACATCCTGGCTGCATTCCAGACCCCCTGCAGCTATTGAGATAACATCACATCAAAAGCGGTAGAGACCAGAGAAAAAAAAGGGGCAAAAACTGCTTATCTCTCTCTCTCCCCCCCACTCCATAGATCAGCTCGGACGAAAAGGTAGTTTGTTTGGTGGTAATCTTTTTTCTCTGCTCCTAAAAGTAATCTTAGCATTTTCTAGCCTTTTCTTATTTTTTCCTCTTTCTCTTTGCATCTCCTAACAATTAATAAAAACAGTTTTGGTGTCAACAGATAACTTGTATGAGTTTTAATTTTACTCAAGGGAATGTTCGAATGTAAAAATTCTTTCTGCAATATTTTAGCACATTGCAACAGACCCACATAGTCGCGGGAGTCACTTTCCAGTCGGCGAAAAGGCTTTTTCGCCGTAGCAGGTCAGAGAGGGTTTCAACCTAGGGCTGGGTTTTGTTGTTTTGTTTCGGACAGAAGAGGACGCCCTTCTAGTGTGCTCTGACTCTGTGAGGAACCGGATGGGGCTCTGGAGCCAGGTAGGCTTGGTAGTTAAGAGGCTACAGTAACAGCTTTGTAACCCCAAAGTAACAAGTTTGAATCCCAGGGTGTGGTTTGTTCATGTTTTGCAATCATGGGTTGTGTGGATTCAAAGTTTAAGATTCCTAAAGGATGCCCCCTGAGTTTGGTTTTGAAACACTGGAAGACTTTAACTGGTCCTGAGACAACTTTAAAAAAGGAAGAACTTTGTAGGCTGTCTGTAGATGCTTGGCCCTTGTTTGGACAAATGAGTGGGGTGACTTGGTCGGAATTGGGTCCATTTGAACTAGACACACTGTTTCGATTAATCTCACTTCTTCATGTAGAACAGAGATGGCAGGAAATTCGGTATGCAGAGTTGGTTTTGTTTTTATTAAATGCCCTGGATTGGGAGGGGGAGATAAGAAAAACAAAGGCTCAGAAAGGGCGGAAAAATCAGAAATGGATTTAGAAAAAGGGAAGAACAAAGATCGAGTTAAGGCTGCTCCTATCCCACAAATTTTATTTAAAAACACTGGAGATGATGATTTAGACATGTTGATATCGCCTGATAGGAGAGAGAATAGCCCGGGAGCTCCACATATAGGACTCCCTGCTGCGGCGGCAGCGGGGGGGGGGCCTGGAACTGCAGCGGTGGTGGTCCCTGGACCAGCTCCTGCTGCACAGGCGGGGGTTGGGCAGGCAGGGGCTGGTGGGAGGCTCCCTGGTGCGGGTGCGGTTGCACAAGGGGGAATCGGACAAATTGGGGCCTCTGGAGGAGTTGACTCAGGGACAGGCGGGAGCTGCTCTGGGCAGGGTTAGTACAGGATCTGCTGCCATGGTAACGAGTACAGGAGCAGGCACTGCGGAAGTAACAGGGCTGGGGCCAACCCCGGTTGCGGGGGGGAGGGGCCCCAGGAGCGATAGCAGGAGCAACCCTAGGAATTCCAGGAGGGGCAGGGACGGCGCTGACAGGCGGGGCCTCTGTCCTGACTGAACCGGGGGGTGGGGCTGAAGCCGCCCCCTTTCCCACGCCTCCCCCTGCCGATGGGGACCAGTCCACCTTTACGGGAGGGGGAAGGAAAGAGGAACCGAAAGAGTTTCCAATCTCTGCCTCTCATGAAGAGGGAACAGAGATGCAAAGACAGGGCAAACTGGTTTCAGCTGCTGAGAGAAGGCAGAAGTGAGGTTTACCACTGTTTGATAAGGACAGAAGCAGAGGGTGAATCAAGTGATAGCTCGAGGGAAGGAGAAGTAGACCCACCTATAGTAAAACCAAAAACAAAGGGGAAGAGGACCCGTGAAGTGTTAGCAGCCCCCGACCCGATAGCTAGTAGGACAAGAACAAAACCACCGTTAGAAGCCCCCTTAATACAAGCTGTAGCCAATCACGGCACAGTATTAATAAAAGTTCTTTTCTCACTGGTTTAATTACAGCAATGGAAGAATTCTGTAGGAGCATATAGAGATAACCCAGACAAAGTGGCAAACTATGTCCAGAGAGCAATTAGAACTCAGAACCCTGACTGGTATGATCTGGAAGTTATGATGGATACTTTATTAGATCAAACAGAGAAGGAGATGGTAAAAAGAGCTGCTCGAACTGCAATTGAGATGCTAAAAACCTCTGGGCAGTTTCCAGGTGAAGATATTAAAGATATCTTCCCCCCTGAGGATCCCAAATGGGACTCTAACGTACCAGCAAATCTGGAAGCATTGAAATGTTATCAGGACTGGGTAATTTATGGATTCCGGCATGGGGTTCCGAAGGCGATAAACTGGTCTAAAATGTATGAGGTTAGACAAGATAGGCGGCTCCGCGGGGGTCGGGCACCCCCCCCCCCCGGAAGCCCGCGCGGCTCCGCGGGGATTGGGTACCCCCCCCGGAAGCCCGCGCGGCCCGGGGTCACCCCTGGACCCGCGGGGGGCCACCCTGCCCCCAGACCCCTCACCCCCAGCGGGGAATGGGGAGAGGGAGCTTCGCCGGCGTGGCTTTGTGCCCTCGTGAGAAAGGAGAGAGAGAGGAGAGTGGAAGCCTCGGAGCACACAGAGGTTTGCCGGTCTGGTTTGGGGGGTGGGGGTGGGGACGGGGGAGGGAAACGGTACCGGGCGGACTGTGGGTGTCCTCGGACTGGAGGCTGGGCAGGTAAGCGGTGCGTGGGAAGAAATGTGGTAACACGGTGGGGGGAGGATAAGGTCAGGGTGGATAATGGTTTCCTCTGGGGTTGAGGATCTCAACCGGGCTCGGACCTGGAGAGGTACTCGAGTCCTAGGTGGGTACGATGGCCAGAACAGTTTTGTTCATTTGTTTGTTTTTGGCTCACCTGCGGCTACTGCCCAGGTTCGGTATGTTCTGGATATATTTGTTACATCCTGAAAGGGTGGTCAGGACAAAGGGTGTTTCCCTGGGTGTTTCCCTGGGATTGAATATAGACAGGTGGCAGAAAAGTAGGAAGTGTAAGACTTACCCTAATCTTTTTAATAATAGGAGTGTAACCTGTGTACCCCTATGTGGTTGTGAGCTATGCTGGCGATGGTACATGCCTTCGGTAGGGTCACCCATGCCAGACAGGTCAAAACCGTAGGGCCAGCTACAATACATCCTTGGGCAGGATGAGCTCATTAGCCTTCTGGCAATCATCCTAGGAGAAGGTCAACTCTAATCCCAAATCCAGGTAGATGGAGCTCGCTTAGCCCTGTAAGGCCATCCATCTAAGAGAAGGTCACTCTAATTAAACCTACGTCCTGAGGACCTCACTGCCACCGTCCAAACTCGCTCGGCCCTGGCAGATGAACCTTAGGATTAAAGGGTGGGTTCAGTTCCGCGCATACTGCATCTCACCTAAAAAATCCATTGCGCAGGCTTGAAGGCTTTACCCACATGCAAAAAGCCCTGTAGCGACGGGCAGGTCAAAGGTGCACTGGGAGCCGCAGACCCAACCCTGCATGCAGGCAGTTCAGGATACTGGTCATTTGAGACTGACCAGAGATGACAGTCTCTTGGGGCATCACCCTGAACGACCAAGCAGCCTTTTCAAGGACAACACTACTTGCTCCACTCGGAGAGGGACCTAGAAAAGGTGGTCTAAACAAAGCTCATCTCCACTTTCACCCGGTTGGTTAACCGCAGGCCAACGGGCACCTTCTGCCAATACGGTCGCACAAAGATCAAAAGACAAAGGCATGCACCTGCCTCCAAAGGTGTACCTAAATTAACTCTAGCATGTTGGAACATCAGAACCATGCTCGATTCTGCGGATAGCGGACGTCCTGAGCATCGTTCTGCCCTAATCGCCCATGAACTGACTTGCTTCTGTATTGGGACGAAATTGGGATGATATTTTTGGTCTGTGTTTGGCCTTAACCACCTGCAGAAGTTTATAGTTCTCCCTGTCAAGTTCACTGATAAAACAGTGAATTTGGCCTTGGAGGGAGAACTTCTGTGTAAACTGTTTTAATTGGTCTTTTGTGATTGGTCAATGGCTCGTCAAGGGCATTTGGAGGAGAAAGTGACGATGACATGAGGAAGGCTCTCCCCCAGACTCAATTGGGAAAGACCCCCAGGACTCACTGCGCCTGCGTGAGGGGATTTCCAAAGTACTCATGCATGCGCAGAAGGGGTGCACTTACATAACCAAGGGGGTGGGATTAAGAACCCCTGACGGGGCGGTACTGGCCACACCTCCCCGGGGCAGGTGTTCTCAATGAACTGTATAAAAGCAGACATGTTTTCTGTGTTGGGGGGCCGGCTCCTCACGAAGAACCAAGTTGCTTTTAGCGGGGACGCCTGCTGAAGTGGGAACCTGCCAGCCCTTCGGAACACGCAGCTGCTGCAAAGAGGCTTTATTACTGGTTAGAGTGGGTAAGACTCTCTTATAGGTGACACCTGGGTGAGTAGGGTGTCGAGCCTTCTTTCTAGGGTTTCTTTGTTCACTTTTCTCCTTCCTAATCCCTTTTCCCCAGGCACCTGTTTTTACTGTTAGCCACCTTTCATAATAAATAGTTGTTTTGTTAACTAGCAACGGTGTCTAGTTTTCCACGTTCCAGAATCTCTCGAACCTTTTTCCCTGATACAGTAACTCCTCCCTGATACAGCTTCTAACAGATAAAACCTCCATTCTGAATCGATGGTCTGAACACTTTCAGACTCTTTTCAGTACCAACCGTGTAGTCCAAGACTCAGCAATTCAGTCCATCACACAACAACCAGTAAAGTATGAATTGGATACTGCCCCCACTTTAGGAGAAACCCTCAAGACCATACAGCAGGTAAAAATCGGCAAGGCAGCTGGGGTTGATGGAATTCCACCCGAAGTCTGGAAACATGGGGGCCTTGCACTCCATACCAAATTTCATGAGTTTGTGGTGCGCTGTTGGGAGCTCAGCGAACTCCCATCAGACCTTCATGATGCAGTCATCATCACTTTGTATAAGAAGAAAGGAATTAAATCAGATTGCTCAAACTACTGTGGTATTACTCTGCTCTCCATTGCTGGTAAAATCCTGGCAAGAATACTCTTGAACAGACTAATACCCACTATAGCAGAAGGAATCCTACCTGAAAGTCAGTGCGGTTTCAGAGCCAACAGGAGTCCCACAGACATGGTATTTGTTCTCAGACAACTGCAAGAGAAGTGTAGGGAACAGAACAAAGGTCTCTATATAACCTTTGTTGACCTCACCAAGGCTTTCGATACTGTGAGCAGAAAAGGTCTATGGCAGATTTTGGAAGGTTTAGGTTGTCCCCCCAAGTTCCTTAAAATGATCATCTCACTCCATGAGGATCAGCACGGCCAAGTCAGATATGGCAACACACTTTCTGAGCCCTTTTTAATTAAGAATGGTGTGAAACAAGGCTGTGTTCTTGCTCCAACCCTATTTACAGTCTTTTTCAGCATGATGCTCCAAAGGACCACAGCAGACCTCGATGATCAGGACGGTATCTACATTCAGTACTGTACTGATGGAAGTCTATTCAATCTAAGGCGACTGAAGGCCCGCCGCCCTTATTGCACACACAGAAGCAGCTCTGCAGCGTTTAACATCCTGCTTTGCAGACACTGCTGAGCTCTTTGGACTGGAAGTCAGCTTAAAGAAGACAGAGGTCCTCCATCAACCTGCACCTCAGGAAGTCCCCCATCATCCCCACATCACCATTGACCAATCAGAGCTCAAATCAGTCCAGCAGTTTAATTACCTTGGTAGCCTCATCTCCTCGGATGGTAAGATTGACAGAGAGATAGACAACAGGTTAGCAAAGGCATATAGTGCTTTTGGAAAACTCCACAGAAGAGTATGGTGTAATAAACACTTGAAGAAAAGTACCAAGATCAGCGTTTACAGAGCCATAGTGCTGTCTACTCTCTTGTATGGTTCCGAATCATGGGTCATCTACCGCCACCACCTGCTTCCATCAGCGCTGTCTCCGCACAATCCTAAACATCCACTGGTCAGATTTTGTGACCAATACATCTGTTCTAGAACAAGCAGCAGTCACAAGTATTGAGGCCATGTTGATGAGAACACAGCTGCGATGGGCAGGGCACGTCTCCAGGATGAAGGACCACCGCCTCCCTAAGATCCTGCTTTATGGTGAACTCGCCACTGGCTGTCGCATGAGAGGAGCCCCGAAGAGAAGATTCAAGGACTCCCTGAAATAACATCTCAACCTTGGCCATATTGATCACCATAACTGGTCTACTCTGGCCTCCAATCGGGAGACCTGAAGACACGCCATCTATAACGCAGTTGTCTCCTTTGAGAACACGCAGGATCACTCTCGAGGAGAAAAGGCAATGCAGAAAGAACCGTGTCTCGCAGAATACACCACCTAAGGAGTCTTTCTGTTGTGCCTTTTGCAATCGGATATGTCTGTCACGTATTGGCCTCATAAACCACCAGCGTGCCTGTAATAAATGTGGATAGAGCCTTCCCAAGTCTTTGTTCGCGAAGCCTAGCCATGAGACAAGATACAAATGAATCGCCCACAGATTTTCTGAACAGGTTAAAGAATGTCATCAGGAAATATACTGACAGTGACATAGAGTCAGATCTGGGAAAGAAACACCTGGTGTGTTTATTTGTAGGACAGTCTACAGATGACATAAGGAAAAAACTGCAAAAGGCAGGTAGTGATAAGAAGGATATTGGTGAGCTATTAGATATAGTCTGGACGGTATATCAAAATAGAGAACAGAAATAGAGAACAAGGGTGATGGAGATAGAAAGTGGCTATCGAGAACATCGTAGACGTAACCGTGGTTATTACAGGTCTAACTGTCAACAGGACAGAACAGATGGCAGATGTTCTTATTGTAAAAAGAAGAGACATTGGAGAAAAGACTGCCCGGAGCTGAGGAAAACTGGAAACCCTCTTCCCTCCCCACCACCAGCCCCCCAGCTGACTGTGAGTCAGAATGCATGAAGGGAACCGGAGGTTTCTTCCCCAGCAGAGTCTCTGGTTACAACTAAGTTGCGGGGGGAGGATGTTGAGTTCTTGGTTGATACAGGTGTGGCATATTCTGTATTAAATACTTTGGAAGGGAAAATGAGTCATGAAACTATAACTGTGGTAGGTGCTACAGGGGTAAGTGAAACGAGACCATTTTTTAAACCTTTAAGATTCAAATTGGGCAAGCTCTGGGTAACTCATCAATTTCTTTACATGCCATATTCTCCTAGACCTTTACTGGGTAGAGACTTATTGGAAAAATTAGAAGTTGAAATTAAATTCTGCAAGGGGGGAGACATAAAAGTTATAATTCCAGATACTAAATATATCGAGGCAACTGCTTTCTTTACACAGGAAAATCGTGGAGAGATCCCTGCAGAAGTTGAAAATGCTGTCATACCTTTAGTCTGAGCCAGCGAGTACCCTGGGAAGTCAAAGCAAGCTGAACCAGTAAGCATCACACTCAGGCCAGCAGCAGTCCCGGTAAGGCAAAACCAATATCCTTTGAAACTAGAAAACCAAAAAGGCTTAGCACCTATAATTGAAATGTTTCTTAAATTTGGTTTACTGGTAGAATGTGAATCCAGTTTTAATACCCCCATCCTACCGGTGAAAAAGGCTGATGGCAAAAGCTATCGGCTAGTCCAAGATCTTAGGGCCATCAATAAAATAACTGAGGACATCTACCCGGTGGTAGCCAACCCCTATACACTGTTAACCACATTGACAGAAGATTTAGGATGATTCACTGTACTCGATCTTAAAGATGCCTTTTTCTGCATTCCTGTACATAAAGACAACCAAGAGCTTTTTGCCTTTGAGTGGGAAAATCCTGAGACAGGGAGGAAAATGCAACTAACCTGGAGAGTTCTTCCACAAGGCTTTAAGAACAGCCTGACGTTATTTGGGAACCAGCTGGCAAAAGAACTGGAGGACTGGAGAAGACAGCAACAAGAAGGAGTTGTCCTGCAGTATGCAGACAACACCTTAGTTGCAGCCAAAAGCCGAGACCAATGCATCGAGCTCACTGTAAGTCTCTTGAACTTTTTGGGGCTAAGTGGGTATCGGGTCTCAAGAGAGAAGGTACAGATAGCCAAAGAGATAGTCATCTACCTGGGGCTTGAAATCTATCGTGGACATCGACAACTCAGTACAGACCGGAAAGAGACCATTTGCCATCTCCCAGAACCCCACACTGTACGAGAGATGCAGACCTTCCTGGGAATGGTAGGATAGTGTCGTCTGTGGATAGCTAACTATGGGTTGCTAGTCAAACCTGTGTATGAAGCCCTGAAAATAGCCAAAGAGGGAGTTGTAACATGGACAGATGAGACCAGAGATGTATTTAAACAGCTGAAACAATCCTTGATGTCAGCTCCAGCACTAGGATTACCGGATTTAACTAAACCTTTTGAACTGTTCACACATGAGCAGTTGAATGTTGCTCTGGGGTATTATCGCAAACTCTGGGAAGCCAACGAAGAGCTGTGGCTTATTTCTCTAAACAGCTGGACAGTGTTAGCCAAGGGTGGCCGGGGTGCCTGTGAGCTGTTGCAGCGACTGTTATCCTGATTGAAGAGACCCAGAAGCTCACCCTTGGGCAGCACATCACCGTGTATGTACCCCATGCAGTTCAAACCATGCTTGAACAGAAGGGAGGCCACTGGCTGTCCCCCAGCAGAATGCTTAAGTACCAGGTTGTGTTGCTGGAACAGGATGATGTTACTTTGAAAACAATATCTATTGTAAACCCAACTATGTTTCTGTCCTCAACACTAACCGACAGTGTCCTCGAGCATGACTGTTTACAGACTATAGAGGAAACTTATTCCAGCAGACCAGACCTGAGAAATGTGCCCCTGGAAAATGCAGACTGGGAACTGTATACAGACGGAAGCAGCTTTATGCGAGACAGTAAACGCTTCACAGGGTATGCAGTGACGACCAGAGATGAAGTGATTGAGGCAAAGGCCTTGCCAGCGGATGTGTCATCCCAAAAGGCAGAACTAATCACACTGACGAGCTTTGGAACTGAGCGAAGGAAAGAAGGTAAATATCTGGACTGACTCAAAATATGCATTTAGTGTTGTACATGCCCATGGAGCCATCTGGAAAGAGAGAGGACTATTAACTGCCCAAGACAGTGGAGTCAAGCATGCAGACCAAATCCATGCACTCCCTGGAAATTGGGAGAGGTAGCTATTATGCATTGTTGAGTCCACCAAAAGGGGAAAACAACTCCCAAGTTGGGAAATCATTTTGCTGATCAAGCAGCAAAAGGGGCTGCAGAAAAAGGCATCCTGGCAATAGTACCACAAAAAGAAATTGATTTAACAAAATACACCCCTAAATATGATGAGAAAGACAATCAGTTAATTAAATCACTGAAAGCTGAGATCAAGGAAGGTAGGTGAGCTGTTACCCCTACCAGACAGGTTATAGTTCCACCACCGCTCCTTAGAGAAATAGCTCAACAGGAACATGAGGCTACCCACTGGGGAACAGAAAACCTTCTAAAACATCTAAAGAAAACAGTAATAGGGACAGGTATGACTGAAGCTGTGCAGTCCATAGTAGGTAAGTGTGAATTCTGTAAGCGAAACAACCCAGATACAACAAAGAGACTGGTACTAGGGGTAACAAAGGCTGGAGACCAACCCGGAGATTACTGGCAAATAAATTTTGTTGAGTTACCACCATGGGGGGGGTGTATAAATACATACTTGTGTTTGTTGACACTTTCAGTGGATGGCCTGAAGCATACCCCTGTCGTACTAACACAGCGAGGGAAACGGTAAAAGCTTTGCTTAACCACATAATTCCAAGATTTGGGGTTCCCCTAGGAATGTCATCAGATAGAGGAACACATTTTATTGCAACAATAGTGAAAGAAGTATGCTGCATCCTGGGAATTGTCTGGGACCTACATACCCCCTATAGACCTCAAGCTAGTGGCAAAGTTGAGCGAATGAATGGTACTCTGAAAATACAAATTGGCAAAATTTGTCAAGAAACATCTATGTCGTGGGTTCAGGCTTTGCCACTAGCTCTGCTAAGGATTCGTATCCAACCAAGGCAGAGGGATAATATAAGTCCATATGAAATACTGTATGGAAGACCATATCAGGCACCACACATACCAGGAGACGTACACATAAGAGGGAGAAGCTGATTTACAAAAATATTTGATTGCTTTAGGCTTTACTTTACTGAAGCTCCAGAAGGTCATCAAGTTATCCAGACCCATAGGACTGGACACCCCTGTTCATCCATTCCAACCAGGAGACTGGGGCTACGTCAAGTGGTGGAACAGTGACCCCTTGCGAGCCAAGTGGAGAGGACCATACCAAATCCTGCTGACTTCCCTCACCGCCATCAAAGTTGCTGGCAAAGAAACCTGGTTTCACTATTCCAGAGTCAAAAGAGCACCAGCTCCCGGAACAACCAGCCAATCAGAACCGGACACTGACGAAGAACATATGGCATAGACTGTTTTTACTGTGTATTCTGTTCATGCAACTGGTAACTATGAACCGAGTTTGGGATCAAAAATTGCATGTGGCCCTAGTCCAAAATGTGTCTAAAATTCTTCGGAAAACTGAATACTGGATTTGTATGCAAGTACCAACAATTGATGATGAGGATAGTGACTGGCCCCTAATTGGCATTTTACTAAATGGGACAAACTTTGGTAAGTCTATGATAAATTTCCCAGGAACCTGGAAGCCAGTTACAGAGGCTTATTATCCGGTGACCCTAAGTAATGTGATTTCTAATCAGAATGTTGTTCCCTGCATGATTGTAAATGCTACAGGAAAAATCATTCTTCCCCCCTACTGTGATAAAAACAATTCAAAAGAAGGGGTAAACCCAGAAATTGTTGCACGGATGGCACAGTTCCCTTTGAGACTAATTCCTCCCCAGGGTTCAGGATGGTACTGGATCTGTGAAAAGGAGACCTGGAAAGTTTTGCCCCTTGATAAAGATCAGACCTGTGCCCTAGGGGCAGTAATCCCAAATATAATGATTCTTGACCCAACTGACGAACAAGAATGGGATAAAACCTATCCAAAAAGAGTGAAAAGAACTAACAATCCCCTTATTGAGCGCCCTACAATTTTCCACAACATAGTCAGAACCTTGGTCCCATCTCTAGGAGTAAGTGAATTGGAAAAAGCAATTGTAAACATTCCGACTGTCATGGAAAACATTCAAGATCACACTTCAGATGCAATTGAAACCCTAAAAGAACAATGCCAGAGCTTGTCTCATGTAGCAATACAAAATAGAATGGCCCTCAATTTCTTGCTAGCCTCACAGGGAGACGTGTGTAAAGTTATCAACACCAGTTGCTGCTCTTACATAGACCAGACTGGTAGAATTAATAATGATTTGGCCGCAATTCGAAACGAAACCAAAATCTTGCACCAAATATCTCTGGATGATGTCTCCCTGGGCTTAGGAGATGTCCTCCAGAAACTCACTTCATAGTTACTGAATTGGACTTGGATGAGACAACTGTTTATTTTAGTGATGTACATACTTAGCGTTAGTATAATAACTCACTGCATGCACTGATGTTATAGTTGTTGTAGGTGTAAGTAGAGATTGGAAAAGACCTTTGGGTTTTGTCCAGCCTCTAAGGGGGGAATCTGATGCCTTAAGACCCTTTTAGTTTTTTGATTTTACTAATTTTTATAAGCTTTATATGTAATTATAGTAGAAGTAGATTTTAGAAGTAGCTATATTGTATTCCTCACCCTTTAGCATCCTTTAGTTTACACATTCCTCAACCCTCCTACCCCATTCCATGCTCCCTTTATCAATTCTACCCCTGAATTCAGTAGAAATGTTTAGTCTCTTGTCAAGGCAAGACCTATGCTGTTTAGAGAACACTCATATCTTGGCCTGAACAACAGAACAGAGTCAAGAACTGGGTGATCATGTACCCTTTGTGCTCTGAAGATGGTGATGGTGATGAAGAGGTGGTCCCAAAAGCCCACAGACCCAATTCCCAGAGGGTGGGAAAGGGGGCGGACCAGAGTAAAGGACAAAACTTGGATTGGTCAAGCAGTATTTTAAAATGTAACAGGCACAGCCGGCGCGCGCATCTTGTAACATCTATGCCTTGGCACAAATTAAACCCTTTCCTTATCTCACCCTCAATTAACTGCTCCTGAGTTTTTTTTCTTAGCATCAACTGAGCTGGCATCAGTAGCCATGTACACACACAAAGAAAGTGTTTGCAGGTGAAGATACTCTGTGGACAAGAATATTTGTTTTTCTTTATTCTTCTGTTTGTTTCAATCCCATTTGCAGGCAGAGTGCTCTCCAAACTCATTCTAGGTAAGGACAAAGGGAAAATATCCCTGAGGAATGAAGAATTTATAGGTAGATATTAGTAGACAATTATATAATCTGACTCTTCATATACTATGTCCTGAATGGGCCATTTCATGAGTGTCCTCACACTTTTTCCTAGGATGTATTTATGTGGACCTCTCAATTGATGTAGAGAAGTTCTGAAGGAATAGATGAAACTGTGCCGAATTCTCTCAGCTGCAGGCTGTGCTATAAAATGTCCCTCTTCTATTATCATCTCATCATTTCCAGAGGTAAAACTTTTGGGACACCCTTTTCCCCCCACAGTTTACTGACTGAACATTATTTCTTCTTATTTTTCTCTCTCTTTTTGGATATTCAGAGTGGATTCTAGTGATTATATAGGGGTTGGCATACTTGCTGGCCCTTATACACATTTAGATCAAATTATATCTTAAATTATGATGACCTTTTATCATTGTTAGTTGTCTCCAGGGAGTTCCCCTGGAGAAGTAAGTCCAGGCATGTCTGACTTGACAGGGAGAGTGAATGAATAAGTGGCACAAGGGTACACAAGGTAAACCTTTTGCCCTTAATTTCACTTGGGGTCTCGTAAGTTCTTCCTTCTCCATCCACCCCTGGGGTCAGTCACTGCACTTCCACTGTAATGTGAGTATTACTGCAATACACCTGCAAAAGCTTTCACCCAGTAAAGCAGTAAAAGGGTTAACCTTGTACAGGGTAAACTGGAAACCAGACAATACTGGGGAAAGACCAGGTTGTAGAGACTAATGGTACTTCTGCCACTTCCAGTTTTCTGCCAGGAACACTGGTAGTGGAAAGAGTATGAAAGGCATTTTGTAGGTACTAGGGATTACAAGGCATCACATAAGGACCTCAGAAAAGCACACACTTGAGCAGCACTGATACATCCCCATTAGTGTTCAAATTCTGCATGACAGAGCTAAGGGTTATGGTGGTTTGGAAAAAAAATTTCAAAAATCTAATTTCAAAAGTTTTTCTACAATTTGTTCTAATGTGTGTAGAGAAGTTTTCAGACAGGCACAACTCAGTATGGGGGAAGGGAATTATATTACAATTTATTACTTACACAATAAATACTATAATACATATATATAACAATTTTAACTATCTCTTCTATGGTGAAACAATATATATACATAGACCATCTCTCCTTTCCTTCAAAAAAAGTCCAGAAAGAAAGAAGAAGAAGTCTTCTTTTCACTTTCAGGCCACAGCTCTTCCAAATTAATTTCTGCAGCACTTGGAAGTGTCTCTTATCTTTAAGGCAGCAGTTTTGATTTGTCGTAGCTAGAATTCTTCTTTCTTCTAAGGGGTGTGGGGGGTCTGCCCCCACTTCTCACTCCTCGGCCACCTTGTCTGAGGGTATTACCGTGGGTTTCGGGGGAACACCCATGTCGCCATGTCTGCAGAATGAAGTGCAAGGGGTTAAAGTTTAAAGTCTTTATCCCCTGCTCTTGCTCTGTGAAGGTTCCAACCCCCAGGGACGAGCTCTTGGGAGACTTCTTTGGGGATTTCTACCCCTCCTCCCTGGGGTCAAAGAGTTCAAAGGGCTTTTAGTTTAGTCCTTACCCTAGAACTGATTCCAACCGACTCTCTCTCTCTTTCTTTCTGTTGGATGTCCCTGCGTCTCTCAGTCTGGTCCATGCCATATTTGCTGCTCGTCTGCTATTTTCTCTTGCTCCTGGAATTCCTTTGCACAGTCTTTTGACCAGGAGTCCATCTTGACTCACGGCCACAGCTCTCTGCTGTGCTGCTTTTACCACTGCTTTTCTCTCCCCCCCACTGCGAGGGGGGCAAGAAGATGCAACCCAGGGGGTCTTCCCGATCTTTCAGGGTCCCCCTTGGTCATCAGCTTCGGGGGCGGCTTCACTCAGTGACTGGCCCCCCCCAGCCAGGAGCCGGGGGCAAAGGTCCCCCGGCCCCCCTCTAACACATGACGTTTCAAGGCATGACTGCTTCTGCTTCTAGCTACGCAATTAAGAGTATGTAATTTCCGCAGGGAACACTAAGTTTTTAATTGGTCCAGTATCAAAAACACCACCTCTGGGGCAGACTATCACCAGCCCCAGGGGGAAAGTTTTTTTCCAAACCACCACAGGGTGCAGATCATAAGATCTGTGCCATTTGATGGTTGGTTACACCTGTAAAAGGTTATGGAAGCAAGGCAGTCACTGTCTAAGAAATGTACAGCAAGTTTCAGCATACACACACACACACACACAAATTCCTGAATGGTTCAAAAATTCCTGTCACTTGGGCACTCTCAGTGAAAAGACATCATTGTTCCTTGTTCTGTGTCTTTAATCTTTCATTTTGCTCCTTCTGCTCTTTAATCATCAGACGACTCCTGACAGTAATTGTGCATGCCCCTGGATAGCTTACTAATGAATGTATCCTGAACAAATATGCCTGTCAGACTCTATTTAACCTAGAGCATCATGTTCATGACCTTATGAAAGTATTTTTTAAGTTCTCTAAATAACTCTCAAAGTTAATCTCTACTTGTTAGAAACATTAATTATTTTTTGCTATTTTCTTCGAGAATTCATGATAGTACCCTGAAAATTACTTTGGCACCAAAATCTCTAGGACTTTGAACCACAGACAACAACTGCATTCTGCCCCTTCAAATCTGCCTTTTGGGAAGAGCAATAGCAGAACAATATTGTAGGATATTATTAATAACACTAAAGATTGCTGCAGTGGCATGGAGGACAAGCTCTATTTCTTTATTTAGCTTTGAGCATAGTACATTTGCTGTGAGAGTTTCCCAGAGTAAAGAAGTGGAGTGGGAGAGGGGTTTCTTTCATTGTTGATTATTTGTGCACCTGGTCTAGTGACCCAAACTATATAACAGAATCAGAGAATATGCCGAGTTGGAAGGGACACACAAGGATCATTGAGTCCAACCCTTAGCCCTGCACAGGACCATCCCCAAGAGTCACACCATGTGCCTGAGAGTATCATCCAAATGCTTCTTGAACTCTGTCAGACTTGGTGCTGTGATCACTTCCCCAGGGAGCCTGTTCCAATGCCCAACCACCCTCTGGGTAAAGAACCTTTTCCTAATATTGAAACAAGGCAAGGCCTAGAGAGCAAATGTCATATGGCAATACGCAAATTAGACAGTTAATTTAGAAAGCAAGCCCTAAGCAAAAGCACAGAGAACTTGGTCTTAGAAACAACAGAGGCAATAATTCATTAAGGTATGCAGAACACACTGACAGGAAAGAACAGAAGCATAAGTACACAGGAAAACAGAGAGAACTAAAAATGCAAACACATAATATTAGACATATGGAGGAAAAACAAAAGGAGATAAGGGAAAGAGGATGAACCGAGGCCCAGGTACCCTTGCCAGATATCAGGAACCTCTGCCAGATGCACTAGGAAATCAGCCAGATTAGAGAAGTTCACAAAGTTTATGATAATGATGGAAGAAAGGACAAGAGTTCATGAGGCCAAAGAACAGGAACAACCCCTCAAATTCTCCCCAAATTGAAGACCACGCCCTTAATTCCGCCTAAACTCCACCTGTTATGAATATTAAAAATGTATGTTGCAATATTATGAATATTCATATTGTATGATGGAATTGCTTGGCAAAAATTGTATAAAAGTTCAGCTGTGAGTTGCTAGGATGAAGCAGTTTGTCCAGAGAGATCTGGCTGCTTCCCGGCGCCAAAAATAAATACCTCCTGCTTAAAGGCTAAAAACTTTGTCTCTGAGCAGTTTCTCCATCCGTGCCTTTTGGGGCATAAAAATTGGCATCAATATCCAACCTAAACCTCCCCGGCACAACTTCAGGTCATTCCCTTGGGAATGTTCACCACAGTGTCTGCCCCTCCTCTTCCCCTCATGGGGAAGTTGTAACTGCAGTGAGGTCTCCTCTCAGTCTCCTCCAGGCTGAACAGATCAAGTGACCTCAGTCAATCCTCACATGGTGTCATAGTTTGAAATTGGCCCCCCCTGAGAGTTTGGGGGCTCAGAGGTGATTGGGTGCCAGGGCAGTGTTCCCTGGAGAGCCAATCACCACTCATGTTGTTCGCTTCTGCTGAAAAATCATATATACACAGCCACCGGAAGCTGCTGGCAGTGTTTTTGTTGGTGGTGCCTGCTGTGTGTAGGTGGAGAAGGTCAGGGGTTGGCTGGGCTCCTTCTTTCCCCCTCCAGGGGGGAAGGGGAGCCCTGCGGCCCCCAACTCTGCCTAGGCCAGAGTTAGAGGCAGCATTTAGAGTGAGTGTTTGTGAGGGACGCGACTCACAGCACCTGAGGTAAGAGGCAGGCTTTGCAGCCAAACCCTCTCCCCCCTCCTTTCTGCAGTTAAACTGTGGAGGGGGGATTTTTCTTTCCCTCCGCTGTAAAGTGGAGGAGAGGCTCAACATTTGAAGTAGAGCCAAGTGGATGGGCTGATAATAAACAGCTCGGTGCTCGGGAGAAGAATCCCAGGCGAAATTGGAGACAGACTGAAGAGAGAGGCCCGGAGGATGTCTCTGCCGTGATTTAAACGCAGGACAGGTGAAGACCCAGAGGAGGAATGAAATTCCAGGATGCTTGATAAGCTGAACTACACTGCAGCAGCCTACGAACTGAGGTATGAGACTGAGAAAAAGAGATCACACAGCAGACCGAGGAGAAAGGACTTAAAGCTATCTTCTTGGACTTCGTGAGGAGGAAAAACTTCCACAAACAGCTGGAGCTTGGTGAGGGGGCAGCGTTCAGGTCCCCGAACACTCCCACGAGGGAGAGACTGGTTACTTCCCAGCCTGAAAAGGCTTCTCCTGGACTAAAGTTAAAGGGAGGGGCTTAAAGGACTGATAGAAGTGTAATATATATATATATATATATATGCTTTTAGTTTGTACAGTATATTTATTTGTGTAAATAAATGTATATACTTCCCCTTCCCCCTATAGAAGCCTCTGGCCTGAAAGTTTCTCTCCAGTGTTGGGATAAATTGTGGGAAGGGGTGGGGGGAAGCCTGGAAATTGGATTTTGGATTTTCTAATGTGGCTCAAACTGCCACACATGGTTTCCCCTCAAGGCCCTTCACCATCTTCATTGCCCTCCTCTGGACGCTCTCTAATACCTTAATATCTTTCTTATATTGTGGTGACCAAAACTGCACACAATATCAAAACCAAAACCTGAAAATTAAATGGACTAGAATGGAAAGGTGGTCTCTGTGTCACTTTCTGGATTCTATATCACAAGATGCAATCTTCTGCAGTTTCCAAAACCAATATTTTCCCATCATCTTGTGAAAGTAGAGGTCATGCTGTTAAATGTGATATCACACCAGTTTTTATAAATGAATGTTCCCTTCCCCACTAAAGGAGGGTTCCTTAAATCATGCTGCTGATTAGATTGCTGAAGCCTTGATTACCAGCAGCCAGAGCAAAGAAATCCATGGGGAAGAGGTACATGGCAACATCCAAATAGGCTGGACCTGAACTAGGGTATTTTCATCCCACTTATAGAGAGGAAAGGGCAGTATGGGAGCTTTATTGAATTTTAGGGTCAACAAAAGATGGGAAATAATCAGCCAACCACATCTGAATTCCACAGTTTAGCATTTATTCCCAGGAATCACTTTACTGCTAATCAGAGTTCAAAAATAATTCATGACCCACATCTGCCCTCGTTGCATACCTTGTCTTCACAGTGTCCTTACAGAAGTTGGCAGACTGCTGTTTGTAGCCAGTACCAAAAGGCAGATACTTCTGGAGTAGGACATAGCAACAATATGAAACATTTGCTGCAGGACAGAAAACCCAGTAAGTTCTGAGAGCAAATGATGTCTTGGACTAGCAGATGAGACAAAAAAACTTGTGTGTGCTAGGTAGAACATGAAAAAGTGTGCAGGAACAAGTGCAATTAGAAATGTATAACTTATGTTCAAGTTGGACATCAGGGGGTTTTAAACTTAGAGCAAAGTGTTGTCTTGAGTTATGGGGTTCATTTGTTCCCCAAACTCCATGTGGAATGAATATAGACTGGATTTAGGTAATACCCTATTTTCCTTTGAAAGGTGGTCAAACTCTTTTGGCAGTCATGCTTTAGAGGATCACAGGGCTCCAGGTTCTACAAACATAGACAGCAGTTTACAAAGGCAAACACTTCACTGGGGACAGGCAAGCTAAGTTGGTGTAGTGCAATCACAAACAACTTCAGATGCAGAAGGCTCACTGGGAGGGCTATGACCTTGCCTATCTCACTGGGACTTTCTGGTGAGCTTTGCATTGCAGTTCTTACAACAACAGATGGCTGGATTAGTTTATACCTCACTTATCATCTTTGCATGTGTCCACTCCAGGCCCTACAGGAAGAATGTGGTTGCAGAATTGCAGCTAACATATTTCCAGTGGCAAAGATTTCCACCATAAGGTGACAGAAGCTCACTTTTGTATTTTAACTCAAAGTTGGTGAGAGGAATCTAAAAGTCTAGGTGGTAGGGACCACATCTGGTAAAACCTTGTAGGCAGAACCCTTGGTTTTGTGTATTTGGGGAAGTCAACACTTGTGTCTTTCTGACATCTGGTTAGGTAAATGTACATATGGATGATGGTCCTTTGACACAGTGACAACAAAATGCAGAGCCATAGCTGGTGACTCAAAGAGTAGTCAGGTCTGAATCAAAAGCAAAGAGCCTATCCGTTTTGGATTTGAAAGGCGTAGATAATCTGCATCTATGAAAGGGCAAAGAGAGCATAAGAAAGTGTCCCACTATTCATACAGCTGCCTGGGGCTCTGAGACCAAATATGATGGAAACTTTCTTTATATCAGCCAAGAAGAGGGGAGTTGACAGAGCATTCTCAATTCAGACACCTATTCCTCAGGCTTGAGGGTTTTGCATAGTTCAGATGAGTGACCTCACTTCTGGCTTTTGAATGGAGTCAAACATTTTGATCTGAATGAATCCCCCTCTGACCAGGTTGACCTGCCCATTTTTCCTTCTCAGAGTGTTCTTAGAAAGAGCCCCAGACTGAGTGGACTTGCAGGTCCCTTCCAACTTCCACTGCCAGGAGTGGAGAAGGGGATAGCCTCCTTAACCTAACCACTCTGCTTTACTGGTGTTTGGAGAAAGAGAGGTGCTTTGCATCTCAACCAAATCAAACCTTTCGGGAGAAAAAAAGTCTTTCCTGGAGGATTACCTCTCTCTTCATTGATTCCTAGACAAACTGAACACCTTAAAGCAACTCCAAAAGAGAGCAGAAAAGGACTCTACTGGTGGTGGTTCCACATCACAGAGATGTCTACTGCTGCAATGCAATGGGTAAGTCCCTTGGCTGAAAGGGTACTCTGTTCCTGAGGTCTCCAACCCCGACACTAAGATTTGTAAGGAAGATATTAGATACGATATTAATGCTTTGGGGTTTTGCCATTGCTAGAAGACACTTTCCTTTGATTTCATGGGAAATGTGTGTGTGCAGGTCCTCTGAAAACCAACCCATTCATTCTGAGACTTTAAATTTGAAAATATATACGGTTTTATCAACTACTATTTATAAACAACCAATGCATTGTTTTACATCTATCCTTTTTTGCAAGTGAGAAAGTGAGGCATGGAAAGGCATAGGACTTGGCCTAAGATGTAGGACTAAAACATATTGCTATCAGAATTGACAAGGGTTTTCTTTTCATGTTACTGCAGGGCACCAAGTTCTATCAAGGAGGAGATAAATGATTTACCTCCATCCAAAGGGAGCACTGAGAGATGCTTGAAACAGGAGTCAGGCCTAAAAGAGTTAACTGAGATATCTTGGTCTGCTAAGAAACCCCAATACCTGTTTTACTAGAAGAACATTTTAGGAGCACTGGTTAATATCATGTTCTGTTCTGCTCACTGGACCAAAGACCTTATTATAGAAAGAATAGTAGTACACACATAGTAATAAATTAGGTAAACTAGATGTTTGAATAAGATCTAGAAGGCCCTGGGTGAGTTTTACTCAGAGGGGCTCCTCTCTTTGTTGACTTACTGCGGGGGTGGACAAGTCTCTGAGCAGTTCTTCGGACCGAGTTTTTCAGCTCCTGTTTCAGTTCCCCCCTTTTCTTATGACTTTCGAATTCTTTCGTCAAGTTTCAAGGGCAAAGAGTTTTGGTAGATTTTTATCACTGTCCACGTTATCTGCATCCTTTTTACTATGGTACTCAATCTGTACCACAGCCAAACATTTAAGAGGGATAGTAGAATGATAGTTACTACTAGGACCAATATTGGATGTATCAAATAGTGAAACACCTGTGTTGCCATGAGGGAATACCCTGTAAAGATGTCCCACCAATGATGTTCTCCTACTTGCTCTACCTTTGTCAATATGGTCTTTATACTTTCAGTATCATGTTTCACTTGCCAAAGCATACATTGGGTGGTTTTATTTACCTCTTGCACCATCTTTTCTATATCCAGGTGTTCAAACATCTTCTGGAAAAGACTTATATCTATCCCTATTTGTAATTTAGGTACATCGTGATACAACAAATAATCATTTTCAATTAATTGCTCAGTAGTTATTGAAATTGTATAGTTAAAATCACAACCTATTATTTTAGTAAAATTACAAACACCAAATTAGTTCAATTTGTAATTTCTTGAAAAATCTTTTCCCATAGAACCGGGATGCCCAATATAGGGTTGAGACCATGGCTACTCTAATGATCCATTCCAGGTTATAGTCACCATACTCAATAAGATCCCAGTAGCCAGAGTCAGGTAAACTTGAGAGTGGTTGGTCCTACAGGTTCTGAGGTCCATGGTTTCTCAGGGGTTCTCTTGACAGGGGGTAGTGAATCCAGGTGGGTCGTTCTTTCATCTGGACTGCTGTGAACATGGTCAGCAACACCTGGAAAGGTCCATCCCACTTTTCTTGCAGAGGGTCTCCTGAAAAATTCTTGACATATACCCAATTACCAGAAGTGAATGCATGTGCTTTACAATCAGGTTGTTTAATCTGGTTTCACAGTAGAATTCTTATTTAGTTGTTTCCCCACAGTTATAACATAATTATAAACATATTGATTGCCTATCTGATCCAAAGCTTCACTGTTAATATTGTTCATTCCGTAAGGTCTGTCATACAGAATTTCAAATGAACTTAACTTTTCTTTAGACTGTAGTTTGACCCTGATTCGAATTAAATAAATAGGTAAAGCTTGGTACCAATACAAATTTGTTTCTTGACAGATTTTAGCTATTTGCTGTTTAATGAAATCCTAAATCTTCGTTTGCAAAGCCTAGCCATGAGTGAGTGAGTTTAATGAAATGATTCATCTTTTCTACTTGACCATTTGCTTGGGGTCTGTAGGGCATATGCAGTTGTCAATTGATTTTTAGTGCTTTACTTATTGTTTGTACAATTTGTGCACAAAAGTGTGAACCTCTATCTGAAGAGATGCTCTTAGGGATTCCAAACCATGGTATAATCTCGTTCAACAAGACTTTACTTCTCTTGATTCGTTTGTTCTACATGGGAAAGCTTCAGGTCATCCAGAAAATGTGTCAGTCAAAACCAAGAGATATCGGAACACCCCCCCCCCCTTTTCTTGGGAGCTCCGAGAAATCAATTTGCCAAATTTCACCTCGGAAATGCCCTTTGCTTATTGCCCCTTGGTGTATTTTTGTTTCAGAATTTGGGTTTGTTTTTTTTTTTGAGGCAAAGTTCACATTGGGATGTGACTTGCTTTATTGTGGTAAATAGATTTGGCCCTGCCACACTGATCCTTAAATGCTGATAGAGTGAGTCCAAGTCCCAATAAGTTTTATCATGTTGTACTTTTACAAATTACCACACTAATTTTTCTAATAATATTAACTGACCTGTTTTTAGTTAACCCCACTCATTGTCTAACAGCTTACCTCCATTTTCCTGTATCCACTTATAATCTGTTTCTTGATATTCTACCTGTTGATCTGTGTCTAGTCCTTCTGGCACTAAAGCTGCTACTGGTAGTTCTTTACTTCTTGCAGCAGCTAATTCTGCTTCTGCATCAGCTTTTCTGTTTCCTATTTCAGAGACAGTGTTACCTTTCAGGTGTCCTTGGCAGTGCATAATTGCCACCTGAGAGGGGAGTTGTACAGCTTCTAGTAATCGTAGAGTTTCTTCAGAATATTTCACAACTTTTCCTTGAAGAGTTAAAAGTCCTCTTTCTTTCCAAATTGCTCCATGAGTATGAACTATGCCAAAGGCATATTTGGAGTTAGTCCAGGTGTTAATTTGTTTTTCTTCTGCCAATTCTAAAGTTTGAATGAGAGCTATCAGTTCTGCTTTTTGGGCTGAGGTTCCTGTGGGCAAAGGATTTGATTTGATTACCTCAGTAGTGATGGTCACAGCATATCCAGCCACCCTCACATCTTGTTTTACAAAACTGCTGCCATCAGTAAACCAGTCTTCTGCATCCAGGAGTGGTTCTTCTTTAAGGTCCAGGCAGCTGCAGTACACTGCTTCAATGGTTTCCAGGCAGTCATGCACGACAGGTGCAGCCAAGATTCTTCCTTCTAGGAATGAAGCTGGGTTGACAATGTTAGTCACTTGAATGGTTATGTCATCTGATTCAGCCAGGATCGCCTATTTCAGAAATCGGGAGGGTGACAGTCAATGATTTACTTTCTTTTCCAGTACCATAGATACTGTGTGGGACACTAACACAGTAATTTTCTGTCCCATTGTAAATTTCCTGGTCTCTTCTATATTTGTGATCATTGTTGCTACTGCCCTTGGGGAGATGGGTCATCCTTTGCTTATTTCATCCAATTAGCTTGGAGAAGTAGGTTACTGCTCTTTTGTATGGCCCTAGTTGCTGAACCAGGACCCCTAGAGCCATTCCTTGTCATTCATGCAAGAACAAACAAAAGGGCTTTGTTACATCAGGCAATCCCAATGCCAGAGCCTTCATGAGTTCTCGCCTCAGCTGTTTGAAGGCTCCACTTGCTTCGGGGGTCCAGACTAGGTTGCCCTTAGTTATTTTCAACAGGTCATATAAAGGCTTTGCAATTAACCCGCACTGATATATCTATAAACAACACCAACCTGTCATTCCTAGAAAGGCTCAAAGGTCTCTCACCATCTGTGGTTTGGGTGTCTGGCAGATGGCTTCCTTTCTCGTTGTCCCCAGAGATCATTGTCCTCCCAATACTTCATAATCCAGGTACACCAGTTATTTCTGCACCAGCTGAGCTTTCTGTTGAGAGACTTGATACCCATTTAAGCCCAAAAAGTTTAAGAGGTTTACTGACCATTGGATATATTCTTCTTGTTTTTCAGTAACAATCAATAGATCATCTACATATTATAAAAGTACACCCTCTCCTGGTGGTGACTGCCATTGTTCCAATTCGTTAGCTGATTCGCAAAAGTTGTGGGAATGTTTTCGAACCCTTAAGGTAACACTGTCCAAATGAGCTGGGTTTTCCTTCCTGTGGTGGGATTTTCCCACTCAAAGGCAAATATCCTTTGACTTTCCTGTGTTAAGGGAAGGCAGAAAAAGGCATCTCTTAAGTCTAATACTGTGAACCAAATTAGATTTTCTTTTAATTTTGTTAAGAGGGTATATAGGTTTGCAACAGCTGCATGTATGTTTTGGCTATTTTATTTGCTGCTCTTAAATCCTGAACCAACCTATATGTTCCATTTGGCTTCTTGACTGGTAAAATTGGGGTGTTGAAATCTGATTCACACTCTACAAAAAACCCTAATTTCAAGAAGATATCTATTATTGGTTCAATTCCTTTTTTATCTTCTATCCTCAGTGCATATTGTTTCCTAATTACTGGGTTTGCTCCTGGCTGTAATTCTATTTGAATGGGAGCTGCCCATTTCGACTTCCCTGGTGTTTCAATAGTCCAAACTCCTGGGTATACCTGATCTAAAATTTGATTGACATTTGAATTATCCTGGTTTGGTTCCACGTAGCTCATTGCTAAAGTCAGAGCTTCTATTAATTGTTCTTCCTTTACCTTAAATTCAGTTTTACCTTGTTTGAATTCTATTACAACTCCCAGATTTTCCAGTAGATCTCTGCCCAATACGGGTTTGGGTAAATTTGGTAAATACAAAAACTGATGCACTCCCATTTGTTTTCCAATTTTGAACTTCAGGGGTTTCAAAAGAAAGTTTTTCTGATTGGCCAGTGGCATCCATGACTTAAACATATTTATCACTTTTAGGTATTAATTCCTGATTCAAAACAGAAAATGTAGCCCTGGTATCAATTAAAAAATCTAATTCTTCTTTTTCTTCCCCTAGCCTAATTTTTACCAGCAGGTCCCCTAGGTGCAGGCCTGCCAACCCCCCCCCCTTTCACTCAGTTCTCTGTAAGCAACAACAGTCCCTCCTGTGGTTGTATTTCCACCTGTTAAATTAGGGCATTCTTGCTTCCAGTGCCCCTCTTTTCTACAATATGCACACTGGTTCTGATCCAACCGTGTCTGTCGGGGAGGCAAACCTTACATCTATTACACAAGGCTCGTACATATAACCAACAATTGCAAAATGGACAAATCTTAATTCTAGGTCTTATCCAAAGTGGTGTGCTTATAGTTAACTGTTCAGCACTACCTCTGATACAGCAATTCTTAGCATGATAATACCTTTAACTATGTGCTCCTGGATGTTTCAAGGTAAGCAAGGTATATCGGGTGCACAATAACTTTTCCAAAAGCAAACAACACAAAATGACAATAAACACACACAAAACTATTAATACAATAACGGTGCCCCAATCCCCAGTTCATAGGGTGGTTATGAACTTAAGGGAACCAATACCATAAACAAAAGAAAAACCAAAAGGAAACTTAGATACCTTGTTTCCCTCAAAATAAACTATATTTGGCCAAATACAAACAAAACCAGACCAGACCAGAGGGGATATTCCCCTAGAAGAGCATCCTCTCCCGTATCCCCACAAGAGACGGTGTCCCACCTTCGGCTTATGGGAATCCAGAAACAGAATAACCAGAACCAGAATAGACAAAATCAGATACAAAAACCTTTTATCAATAGGCAACAAGTCCTTGTCCACCCCCGCAGTAAGTCGACAAAGAGAGGAGCCCCTCTGAGTAAAACTCACCCAGGGCGCACCCGGGGATCCCGAACTCCGATGGATTCTGCAGCCAGGTGGAGAGGGCGCTGCCATGGTCGCCAAATTGATTCCAAAAAACTTGGTTCGAAGAACTGCTCAGAGATTTTGTATCTTTAAGCAGCAAGGTATTTGTTTATTCAACGTTGGGAGTAAACCAGTTCGCGCTGGACAAACTTGCTCAACTCGAAAGTGCAAAAGCAAGTTATTTTATACACTTTAGATACATGGTTACATCATTTATTATACATATTAATAAACAGGTTAGTCTCTGGGCGGAGTCTTTCCAGACATGCGCAGTCTTCGACTGTTGGGGGTCTTCTCCTCAAGCCTTCATCCCTTTGGTGGTCGCCATGGACGTCTTCCTCAATTTGACCTCTTCAATTAGGTGACCTGAATTCTTCAAACTTACAAAATCCTGGCTCTGGGCCTTCTAGATCTTATTCAAACGTCTAGTTTACCTAATTTATTACTATGTGTGTACTACTCCTATTCTTTCTATAATAAGGCCTTTGGTCCAGTGAGCAGAACAGAACATGATATTAACCAGTGTTCCTAAAATGTTCTAGTAAAACAGGTATTGGGGTTTCTTAGCAGGACAAGATATCTCAGTTAACTCTTTTAGGCCTGGCTCCTGTTTCAATCCTAAGTGTATAAAATGGTTTGCTTTTGCACTTTCGAGTCGAGCAAGTTTGTCCAGCGCGAACTGGTTTACTCCCAATGTTGAATAAACAAATACCTTTCTTCTTAAAGATGCAAAAGTCTCTGAGTAGTTCTTCATACCGGATTTTTCGGATTCATGCTACCTTCTTTTTCTTGCTTTCTCACTTGCTCCCAGGAACAGAGATATCAGTCAAGTGCAATAGGGTGACCATAAAGTTGAGGTAAGAGCCAAAAAGAGTGAATTTGCAGAGGGAAGGGCACACTGGGGCTCATTCACAGGAGCATTTTATGATTTCCCAATTACTCCCTGTTAGCTGGTAAGAACTGGTTCTGCCAAATGGTCCTATTCAACTAAGCAAGCTGAGAACTGTAAATTCAGGGTAGCTGACCCTTCATTCATGGCAATCGCCACACCTCTACCCTAGGGGGAGGCATTCAAAGGTCATGCACCTTGTTCACCAGCTGTTGTCTGAGAACTTTTTCAACTCTTTGGAGAATATTGATATTGATTTTGGAAAACAACAGTTAATTTGGAGAGAGAGACACACACAAATAAAGTGCATTTGAGTTTAAAGAGAAAAGGTTAGCATCATGACATTGAACTATTGACAAGGTTGTCACAAATATCATCTTGTATCAGTGTAAATAAACAAATTTAGTGCTGTTATTTTAGAATAAAAGGATGAAATAAGTTTTGTATTTACTTTCTAATACCCACTCAAGAATTGAAAAAAGAGAATTAAACATGATAGTAAAAGTGCAAACCATAAAAGTGGAGACAGCTGGTGCATAGCAAACTGTGAATCTGAGTCCTCTTCAGTGCAGGAAACCAATTATGTAACTCAGTAATAGTCAGCAGCAAAGAAGTTGAGGTTGTGTTATGATCCAGTTATTAAAATTATTAGGGATATGCCTCTGCCTGAATTAAGGTGCAAATGAGACCATATGTCAAAATCAATAGTACGGATTTTTATTTAACAGTAAATGTGAAGTAGAGAGAGATAGAAAGAAATAGGAAAAAGATGGGGGGGATTTGCCTCTTTCCTTATCTTGTTCAACATAGATCTTGTAGCCTGAGGTGGTGGGTGTGCACGCCATCTGCACCTGGGATAATTGGACAATAGTACCACCTTTATGTTATCTCAAGTTCCTATCACAGTCCAAATTCCAGTTAGTAGGCATATTCAGGGAGAGGTGGGCTTCAGTGGTCACAGATGAGCAGCTGTTTCTTTGCACAGTTTGCTACAGTGGACAAAAGTCCTCCAATGATCTTAACAATGTTTAAGCCATTAACCATTCCAGTCTTTCACAGGTTGTCAGTGAATCCCCTTCTATATTTGGAAGGATGATTGCTGCAGGATGATGTGATCTTGGTCTGCTGGTGCTCATGTCCTACCTTTTCTACATGCACTTCAGAGTTGGGTGGGGTTCCTGGGCCCTGTCACATTTGTTTGAAGTTGACCTGCTCCTGCATAACTTATCCAATCCACTGGGCAACAATGATAGACAATGTAAACTCATAATCCCATTTTAACTCTGTTCAGTGACAAGGAACATTTAAAACTCCCTGCAATAAAATCAGGTGTGATTCCAAGCTCTCTGCATTTGTCTTTCTTACAAAAAAACCCATGCACTTATGCTACAGAAATTACTTGGTATCTTTTCTGGGGTTCGTCCCTCTGTGTCTTGGTCAAATTCAGACCTTACTTTGGGTGATTTCCTAGACTAACCCCATCATCCTTATCAGGTTCTTCTTAGAGCTCCTTTTCCTGGGAACTTTCCAAGCCTCTGTGATACTTTTGTTGACTTTCTCACTTCTTTTTGCCATCCTAAGTGGAAGAGGATAGAAGAATTAAAAAAATATGTGAAAGCACTGGAAAAAGAAATCTGTTCCCCTTAGACCAGCAACCCTCTCAGGAATGACAACTGGTTTGTCCTTTGTCCCATCTCAGCATGCTTTGAGCAGACTATGAATAAGACTTTAGACCTGCAAGCCCAAGATGCTTCCCTTAAGGATAGCAAATAACTGTGTGGGAGTCCACACATTCCCTTTGTCAAGTAATGGGTTGCTAAATGAGTGAAGTTGAAGAGGAAGAAGGGATGATAGCTGTGATTCAAATAAACCTTTGAATAATCTGAAAAGCACTTTTATTACGGTTGGGGAATGCAAAGGGGCAGGTGTTTTCCCCAGTGCACTCCACTGAGCAAAGGAATACCATAGCTTTTTATACAGTTTGAAAGTAGCACGTTTAAAATTATCTATGCACACACTCTTTTTGCAGTCTGCCTTATCTAAATAGACACTTAGTTTTACCTCCTATTCTTACCATTTGTGGCAGTTTGAGCCACATTAGAAATCTAAAATCCAATTTTTAGGCTTCTCCCCACCCCTTCCCACAATTTATCCTAACACCGGAGAGAAACTTTCAGACCAGAGGCTTCTGTAGGGGAAGGGGAAGTATATACATTTGTTTACACAAATAATTACTATACAAACTAAAGGCAACTATATATATATATTACATTACTATCAGTCAGTCCTTTCAACCCCCTCCTTTGACTTTAGTTCAGGAGCAGCCTTTAAGGTTGGTATGTAACACAGTCTTTTGCTGTGGGAGTGTTCTGGGCTCCTGAACGCTCCCCCCTCACCAAGTTCTAGTTGTTTGTTGTAGCCTCTCCTCCTCATGAAGTCCGAGAAGATAGCTTTGAGTCCTTGCTCTTCTGCTGCTGGTGATTTCTCCCTCTCGGTGTCTCACCTCGGTTCGTAGGTTGCTTAGCTTATCAAGTGTCCACATCCTGGAATCCTCATTCCTCCATATCAGTTCTCAGTTGCCCCCGGTCAGCTTCGGCAGGCAACTCTCGAGCTCTTGGCTCGTCTCCAGTTTCGCCTGGGACTCTTCTCCCGAGCGCCAGGCCTACTTCCACAGCCCAGTCTCTTGGCTCAGCTTCAAGTTGAGCCTCTCCTCCACTTACAGTGGAGGGAAAGAAAAAACCCCCCTCTACAGCTTCACTGCAGAAAAGGAGGGGGAAGAGGGCTTGACTACAAAGCCTGCCTCTCTCCTCTTACCTCAGGTGCTGTGAATCTCTTCCTTCACAGCACACACTCCAAATGCTGACTCTAACTCTAGCCAAAGGTTGAGTTGGGGGGGTCGCAGGGCTCCCCTCTCCCCCCCAGAGGGGAAGAGAGGGAGCCCAGCCACCCCCTGGCCTTGCCTACCTACATGCAGCAGACACTAACAGCAAAACAACCAAGACAGAACTGCCAACATCTTCCGGTGTTGTGATATATGATTTTGAGCAGAAGCGAACAACATGAGTGGTGATTGGCTCTCCAGGGAACACTGTCCTGGCACCCAATCACCTCTGAGCCCTCCAGCCTCTCAGAGGGGGCCAATCTCAACCTATGACACCATTATAGAGTAGTTACATAAAGTTTTATCATTTTAAGCAGTTTCAGGTTCTCCACCCCTCTCTACGTGCTAAAAAGGTTTTCCCTATTCTCTAAGCTATTTTATCTTAATTGCCCACAGTTTGGGCAGAAACTTTTAAGCAGTTTTACATTTTAAAAAGTCACACTTACATAGCTAAATAGTTAAATTTTATTTCATTTTCTATTTCAATTCCCCTCTTTTCTTTTAACTAATGCAAATTCTTTTGCATCACTTTTTGTACAGTCCAGAGCACATGTACTTGTTGTGCTATAGTCTTTATTTTCCACCACATCCATAGATTGACGATTGTAAGGAGGAGAGTTGCCAACATCAAAACCAAGATCAGGTGAATCAGGAAGTTAAATAGCTGAGTTGCCATGGGTGAATGTCTATTGGTTAATCCCAAAAATATGCTCCACCAATGATGTTCTCCAGTCTTTGTCACTTCTGTCATGATGTTTTTTATCTCTGTTTCACTTGCCACAGCATGCGACGTGAAGTAGCATTTACCTTTTCCATCATTTGTTCAATATCAGGGTGATAGAGAATTTTCTGGAGGATATTAATGTCCATGCCTATTTGTAGTTTAGGCACTTTATGATATAACATATATTTATCCGAAATCAATTGCATGGTGGTCACAGGAGCAGTGTATCTAAAGTCACATTCTATTATTTTAGTAAAATTGCAAACACAGAAATTAGTACCATTAGTTAACTCTTTACAATTATCGTTATACTTGTGCAAGGTGTCCTGATGCAGGCACATCCTTTACCCACATAATACACTTGGGACTGTGCCTGTGTATTTGGGAACATTTCAAATGTACACACACTGTCTTCTGTATCTAAACATAAATCCTCCTTTTCTATTACAGCATTTTCATACACATATCCTAGTTGTTCTCTAGGTATACAGGCCTTCGTGTTGACAGTTTGCCACCTCCCCATGTTTTTGTCATAGCTTGCCCAGACATTATGCCCTATAGGTCTAACTACAATGTCCCGGTGTATTGCTCCTAATGCTAAGACAGGAAATATGGTCTGCTCTTTTACCTCATGGATGGTAAGAACATATGCCTCTATATGCTCCTGCTCTGTGTTATATGTGAAGTTTACTAACTGCCACCATGCCTGATGTTCTTTTTCAAATTTGCTTGTGGTGTCTTGTCTGGATATAATCTCCCATCTCTTGAGGTAAAATTCCTGATGTTCCTTCTCTTATAATTCCTGTATCCATTGCTGAGTTTGGATACACTGTATTGCTACTGAAACATTTTTTTGTAATTTTCCAAAGACGTTAGTCACAACCTGAAAATCTTTAGATGTGTATTCAGTTAACAAGATCATCAAATCTGTAGTAAGAGATTCTGTTTCAGCTATAGTCATTAATGATGATCTGAGTGGTACCTCCAGTTTTCCCAAATCAGAGGTTACAGTGCTGAGCTTGTTAATTAACATTTCTTGATCTATTGAATTTAATACCCTGATCTAAACTATCCTATTAGATCTCTCTGGTCTCTTTCGTGATGGGATCTAGTTTTTAACCAAGCACTCCATCCTTTAAGACTTTGGAGAATGAAGGGTTGGCAATCCTCTTTTATAGAGGATATATTTGTTTGTATTTTTACTTGGACCTTTTTCAGAGAATATGTAGGGTCCAAGAGTAACTTCAGCTCATTAGATTGCCTAATTACATAAGGTCTTACAAGGGAAAGATTATGATTTCTTTTTGTACATTCTGAGGGTGTATGTGATGAAGGAGCAGGAGTCTGTGATGTTGCTGTTGTTGTGGTGTTTATTATAAACGTCTTTGATAGTGTTTTGTCTCCTTTCAGAGTAGCCCAAAGACATATTACAGAAACTGGTGTATCTATGGTAAAGTTGTGCCAGCATTGATCAGACATACAGACGGACTTACCAATCAGGTTTCCTTTTATAGATTCTCTTACAGTGATTTGTGTTTGGGATATTTGTTTCTCATTGTCAGGTATGTTAATTCCTATCTGTGTTTTCCCACTTATTCCAGTTAAGGTACTAAACCCATTTCTTTTTTCCTAATCAAAACATGGTCTATTTTCATGCATGACCACAGTGGTCAGGTTTAAATTGGAAATGTTTTTTCCAGACATACCAGAATATCCAATATAGACCCTAGACCATGACCAGTTTAAGGTAATGGCTTGAGCCAGAGTTATTATACTTATCAAAGTTCCAGTGGCTAGTGTCGAGTAAACTTGAGGGTGGTTGGTCCTACAGGTTCTAACGTCCATGTTTCTCGAGGTGCCTTCTTCACTCCTGAATAATGAATCCAGGTGGGTTGTTCTTTAATTTTGATTGCTGTGTAGGTTGTCAGAAGCACCTGGTATGGTCCTTTCCACTTCTCTTCTAATGGTTGGCCTGAAAAAGTTTTAACATATACCCATTCCCCAGGGGAAATGTTATGTAAGGGTTGGTGTATTCCTCTTGAGCGAGTACTCATTACTTGTTTGTTAATTTTTGACAATTGTTTACTTAATGAGATCAGGTATTCTCGTACATATCCTTCTCCAATCTGTATGAGATCTTCTCCTTGATAATAATTCCCATAGGGTCTTCCATATAACATTTCAAAAGGGCTCAGCCCTTCTTTAGTTTTAGGTTTGACCCTTATTTGCAATAAGACCAGAGGTAAAGCTTGGTACCAATGTAGGTTTACTTCTTGACAGATTTTTGCCAATTGCTGTTTTATCAAATGATTCATTTTCTCCACCTGACCACTTGCCTGTGGTCGATATGAAGTGTGTAATTGCCAATTGATTTGCAGAATACTGCTAATTCTTTGTATTATATTAGCTACAAAATGTGGTCCTCTGTCCGAGGAGATTATGTCAGGTACTCCAGACCTGGGGATAATGTCATTAAGTAGTACCTTGACAACTTCTCGAGCCTTATTGTTTCGAGTCGGGAAAGCTTCTGGTCAATTTGAGAAAGTATCTGTCAAAACCAACAGGTATCTGTAACCTCCTTTCCTAGGCAACTCAGAGAAATCTATCTGCCAGTGTTGCCCTGGGAGATTACTTTTGCCAATTGTCCCTATCTCGATTTTATTGGTTGTGTGAGGATTATTTTGAAGGTAAGTCTTGCATTGTTTAGTAACCTGGATTATTGTAGTGTATAAACTTCATCCTATAATTTGTTTCTTTAGGTATTTGTGTAGTGCATCTGCCCCCCAATGAGTTTTGTTCTGTTCTGCCTGTACAACTTTCCATAGTACCCTTTCAGGTACCACTATTTACCCGTTTCTAAGTAGTACATGTTACCTTTGCGTTGAGCTTGCTGATCTTTTATTAATTTTAAGTCCTCCTTTGAATATGATACATTAGGGCTTACCTCTATGATTTTACCATCAGGAATTAGGGAGGCAAGTTCTACCTGGCCTTTTTCTACTGCCTTTTCCGCCTCTCGATCTGCCAATCGATTGCCTTTTTCTTGGTCTGTATTCTCTTTTTGATGTCCTCTACAATGCATAATAGCAAGCTTTTTCAGTAACTGGACAGCTTCAAGTAATTTTAAGATTTCTTCCGCGTACTTTATCTGTTTTCCTTGTGATGTGAGTAACCCTCTTTCTTTCCACACTACTCCATGAGCATGAACTACCCCGAAGGCATACTTTGAGTCTGTCCAAATATTAATGTCTTTTCCTTCTCTTAGTTGCAATGTTCTGGTAAGGGCTATTATTTCTGCTTTTTGTGCAGAGGTGCCAACAGAGAGTGCTTGTGCTTCAATGACGTGATCTGTGGTTGTTATCGCATAACCAGCTTTGCGGATTCCATCTTTCATATAGTTACTTCCGTCAGTGAACCACATTTCTGCCTCAGGTAGTGGTGTATCTTTCAAGCCCGGTCGGCTGGAATATGTTGCTTCAATTGTTTCAATGCAATCATGATACACCGATTCCCCTGTGGTTGTTGAACTTGATAAGAATGTTGCTGGATTTACGATGTTAGTGGTGATGATTTCAACATCATCTTGTTCTACTAGAGTGGCTTGGTATTTGAGAAACCTGGAGGGCGAGATCCAGTGACTGCCTTTCTGTTCGAGCACTGCTGAAACCATGTATGACACTAGAACAGTCATTTTCTGTCCCATTGTGAACTTTCGGGCTTCTTGTATGTTCAGGACTACTGCAGCTACGGCCCTCAGACATCCTTTGTTCACGTCATCTAACTGTTTAGAGAAGTATGCCACTGCTTGGCGATATTGTCCGACTTGCTGGGCCAGGACCTCTAGTGCAATTCCTTGTCTTTCATGTGAGAAGAGCAAAAAAGCTTTAGTTACATCTGGGAGGCCCAGTGCAGGTTCCTGCATCAGTTCCTTCTTAAGCCAATGGAAGGCTTGCTTAGCTTCTCTAGTCCATGCTAATTGTTGATCTCCATCTTGTAGAATCTGGTATAGAGGTTTGACTATTAGTCCATATTTGTAGATCCAAAGCTTATACTAACCAGTCATCTTCAAAAATGTGCAGAACTCTTTCGGAGTCTGGGGCAAAGGTATTTTATCTGGATCTCTTTCCCCCCATGGCGTGGGGTGGCCCAGTTCTAGTTCCATTTCCATCTGAGGAACCATTTCCAATGGCTTAATGCGGATAGGGAGGGGGGACTCCAGTACCAGGGGTTTCTTCAGGTCCTGAACCTGGAGGGGAGAGGTACTCTCCCTTCTCTCCACCCATGTGGCTCCATGGCAGGCACAGAGACAGCACACTGGCGTGGAGAGGAGGCAAGAGAGCGTTTATTGTTGGGGGGGTTACATTTATAGGGTTAGAAGGACTCACAGAGTAACCAATTAGAAGTCTCAAGGGGCTTACAGGAACACCCAATCACAGGAAGGGGTTAACAAGGTCCAATGAGAACACCTTAGGACATCTTCCCAGGACATTCCTGCATGGGATAACACTTGTCGTGGGGGGTCTTGGGAAGAAGAAAGTATGAGTTAGCAAAGAGACTACAAAAAGCCATTTTGAAACATGTTTAAACCACAGTTTTCTCATATACTGCAGATTTACTGCCACAATTTTACAGATAGTTTCTTTTCTTTCTGACCCAAGTTGACGTTGTCTTCCTGAGATTTCATATCCTAGATAAGTAACTTTCTTGACAATCTGGGCTTTATTTTTAGATACTTTATACCCTTTCAGCCCCAGAAAGTTTAATAAGCTCACAGTCCAGCTTTCACATTCCTCCTGTGTCTTGGTTGCAATTAATAAATTGTCTACATACTGCAAGAGGACTCCGCTGTCTGAAGGTGTAGTCCATTCTTCAAGATCTTTGGCAAGCTGGTCCCTAAAAAATTGTTGGACTATTTTTATATCCTTGTGGAAGAACAGTCCATGTGAGTTCTGATCATCTTGTATCTGGGTTTTCTCATTCAAAGGCAAAAAATTCTTGACTTTTAGGGTCCAAAGGCAAGCAGAAAAAGGCATCTTTTAGATCTAAAACAGAAAACCAGACATATTCATTTTTTAGTTTAGTTAGAAGTGTATATGGGTTAGCTACCACTGGGTGGAGCTCTTCAACAATTTTATTAATAACCCTGAGGTCTTGAACTAGCTGATAGCTCTTACCATCTGGTTTACGGACTGGTAAAATAGGTGTGTTAAATTCTGATTTACATTCAATTAGTAAATCAAATTTGATAAAATTGTCAATTATTTCTTTAATTCCTTTTCTATCTTCTAGTTTGAGAGGATATTGTTTAATTCTTACCAACCGTGTCCCAGGTTTTAGTCTTACTGTTACAGGTTGAGCGTGTCTGGCTCTTCCTGGGGTCCCGTCAGCCCAAACCCCAGGGTAGATTTGATCATAGATTGATGGTGGTACTTCTCCCGATATCTGTGGTTGGATTAGAGTAAGACTTAAAATTTCGATTAATTAGTTTTCTTTTACTTTAATTTGTATATCTCCATTTTTGAACATAATTTCTGCATTCAATTTTTCTAATAGATCCCTTCCCAAAAGTGATTTAGGTGCATGAGGCATATAAAGGAATTTGTCTACCTAAAGTCTTTCCTAATTTAAAACTTAGTGATTTCATAAAAGATACTTTTTCAACTTGACCAGTGACTCCTATCACATTCAAAGATACACCATCTATAATGTTTAATTCCTGTTTTAACACAGAGAATGTTGTTCCAGTATCTACTAAAAATTCTATTTTATGTTTCTTTTTCCCCAGTTCCATTATAACCAAGGGGTCCCTGGGGGCAAACTCCTCGGTCCCCGCTAATCCTGGTCCAATTCTGCCATTAAAATAGGTTTTTACTTCCTTTGAGGGCATTCTTTTTTCCAATGTCCATTTTGTTTACAAATTGCACATTGGTTTGGTCTCAACTTCTGATGGTCACTATTTCCAGGGTGCTGTCCAGGTTTCCTGGAGCGATGGTCTCTTTTATCCAGGGTGGTGATGGTTGCCTTTGTGATAGTTTTACCTAATTTCTGTCTTTCTACCCCTTCCCTGCTGGTTTCTCATTTCTAGTTTTTACTTTGACCTGCTTCTAGTCATGCCCTTTGCACGATAACAAGGACGCAAACTCAAACTTCACTCACTTTGTGATTATCTGCAAATTTCAGTTGTACACTTTCAACATACCATACACACAGCATCAACTTTGAAGCAGGAAAGTTCTGAGTCAGCCCTGTTAGCTTGTTCAAGTATCTCCTGTCCGGTAGCAATCTTCAATCTGGCAATAAAAAACTCTTTTCTCAGGTGTCCACAAAATAACCACACTCCACACTTATTGATACAAGGTAGCAATCTCACAGTCTAGATATTAATAATAAAAGGATCCTCTTTATTTCTTTTTGTTTTATTTTACTTGCAGATTTCGTTACTCTCTCTTAGATACTGTATAAAAAAACATATCTAAATTTAACCACTCTAATGTTAAAATCTCCTAATGCCAATCTTGCCCCTAATTTCAGGTTAACACGTCAAAATTGCCAACATTTAACACAGATTACAAGTATAAGGTGAACAATTTTTACAAACTGAGCAAAGATACGGTTTTGCACTTTCAGAGATTGTCAGCCCTGGAGTTTGTGGTATCTGCAAGGGGTCAGCAAACTTCCTGGTTTAATTTCTGCAAACAATGAATGGTAAGGTCCTGCCTAAAACCATAAAACCACAAAACCACTATCTCCTGTAAACACATGAAGGTAGTCTTTTTGCCATGGTAAGGAGAAAACCAGTAACAAATATGAAAACAAATATAATTTCCCAATATTTGCTTACTTAACATACAGTAGTAATTTTATGACATAAGAGACAATACTAACAGATAAAAGCAGACAATACAATTCAACAAACACATGGAACACAGACAGATGGTTTAAAACAACCCAGATATAATATATCACCAAACTTATAATGATCGCAATTCCAAAACCAAGTCCAAAATCTAGCCACAATGGTAAACCCAAAAACATCTGTACCTTTTTCCAAATCCTCTTAGACTGAGGAATTTGGTATAGCTTTGGTGAGACTTTAACTCAAAATCAAAACCTATGCATCCTCCCGGTAGGACTCGAACCTACTATTAAAAGGGTGTTGCTCTTGTTAGCTGCTAGTAAGCTTAGAGCCCTAAAAACCAGCATACGACTTACGGTTTCCTTCCCAAAACCCTAGGGAAAAATAAAAGAGTGCTTTAGAATTTGTATACCTGCGCACAGGATCTTCATCTACTCCCGTGATGATCCAGCAGAGCCCAGGGAGCCTCACTGGAGTAACGTCCCGGGGTGCGCAGAGGGTCCCCAGTTCCGGAGGGTCCTCACCGGTGAGCAGAGATTTGGTCCCATCTGGGGTGCCAAATTGATTCAAAGAAACCTTTGAATAATCTGAAAAGCACTTTTATTATGGCCGGGGAATGCAAAGGGGCAGGTGTTTTCCCCAGTGCACTCCACTGAGCAAAGGAATACCATAGTTTTTTATACAGTTTGAAAGTAGCAAGTTTAAAATTATCTATGCACACACTCTTTTTGCAGTCTGCCTTATCTAAATAGACACTTAGTTTTACCTCCTATTCTTACCATTATAGAGTAGTTACATAAAGTTTTATCATTTCAAGCAGTTTCAGGTTCCCCACCCCTCTCTATGTGCTAAAAAGGCTTTCCCTATTCTCTAAGTTATTTTATCTTAATTGCCCACAGTTTGGGCAGACACTTTTAAGCAGTTTTACATTTTGCAAAGTCACACTTACATAGTTAAATTTTATTTCATTTTCTATTTCAACTGGAGGATAAAATAGACTGCATGACGGACTGACGAGATGATGAGGATTTTGGACATGGGGTCCAAAAACAGGACAGGGGAGAGAACCAGTGGAGAGATTTGTTCTGACCCCTTACAAACAGCAGATATGGAAGACATTAACAGCATTAATGACTGTAGACTGCTGCTCTGAGGTACTTGTTGTTGTGTGAACCCCACTACTCACACCAAGGAGTGTGAGAGCAGAATTAAACTTTATTACAAAGGGCATCAGTTTAAATACAGTGTTTAAATCATGTCACATGATCTTTCAACCAATGACATTATAGGATTTCATTGAACATGTGTTAGAGCCCGGAAAACTACAAGTCCCAAAAACCTTTGCTAGATTCTTCTTGAAACAACTCCCCTTTCCTTATATAATTAACAAGTTGTAAAACAGTACACTTCTTAAACATTTTTTATCATAATCAATCTTATCTTAACCACTTATAAAAACCAGGGCCTATCGTGATAAGACCTTTATTGAACTGTTGATAACTGTTGGTTTGTGCAATATTCCAAGCAACCTTAAATTACCCAGGGTTTATAGATATGTAAGACCTTTTATCTGAGGGTGACTTTTGTGTGATTGGGTAAAGGCATCATCTTTATTTGGAAGGGAATTGTGTTAGGTTGTGGATGTTGTGTTGCTTGCGATCGAGGTAGTATTTGTATGTTTGTTTAATGCATCTTTGTCATACAGTGTGTTTGAGTTCACACACATGCATATCTCCACGCAACTATTCTCTTTCACACCACGGTGGTCACTGTCTCATTCTCTCCTCACACATGCATATTTGAACCTTTTATTGTGTCTCCATTTAAATCATGGAGTTTTGGTTTTGTAGTGTTTGTTAGTTAGAGTGTTTTTTCTGGTTTTGTTTTATCAATTATTGTTTCTTTGTGATGGTTCCTGTTTTGAAGAAGTGTTAATGTAGATTTACACATATAGGGACAGACCCATAAATATCCTTCCTCCCTTTTTTATTGGTGTTATAGCATGTTTCTGACTGTGTGGTGTGTTTTTTACTATTATTAGCCTTGCGAGTGAGTACAGTATGTTGTGGAATGGAATATCTTCTGATTTGTGAGATGTGTTTTAGCTTTTGTTGAATAATATACAAGATCATTGTTTGTGTTTATGGTTTCTGGAATTTCTAAAATTGCAAAACAATTAAGTTAGCATCTGATAACATCTTTTACCTTTTTCTAGTGTGTGTTGTTGCATTACTGTATTTGGAATGTGTGTGAATGGATGTGCATTATGTAAAACTTAGATTTTGTGTGACTAACAAGGAATTATATGGTGTGTATTTTTACAAGTAAATGAGGATTAGCGAAATCTCGAAGGAAGGAGGCTTCGAGATGTGAAAGTAACTCTGTAGCATAGCATGAATCAGTTATAACATTCATAGGTTAACTACAAAACAACTTAAATATCATACGGATAGGAGTAGGTTCTAAAACTTGTACAGAACCTTGGTCCAAGGTCTGTACCTTATTGTTCCATTGTCCTGTGACAGGATTTATTCATGTCACAGCAGTCCTCTTTTGTTTGTCCAGATGCAGATGGTTTCGGTGTCCTGTTCATTTATTTCTTGTAGTTGTTCTTTATCTTTAAAAACAATCATAGCAAACGTTAGTAATAGCTCAGTCAGTTTTAGATGGAAAATGGGCAGGAATAGTTGTGAATCTGCAGTTTTTCTGTAGTTATGTCTAGGACTTGTTAAAGTTGGTGGATAGTTTGAAGCAATTGCAGCAGGTCATTTTGTGTTATAGTGTCTTTTATTTCAAAGTTGAAGATTAAGGGATGATCCTTTGCTGTGTAGTCCTCTTTCTATCCGAGATTTGTTCTATGGTTGGGTCTGTTGATTTTTTTCTGGAGTGCTTTGCAGTCCCATTTCTTGAATGATATTGGTTAGGGCAATCATAGTCAGTTTTAATTTAGTTTCTTTAGGCAGTTGGGATTTAGTATTTTTGCTATTTTTGCTGACATTGTGTACACTTTTCTATGATAACAAATATTTTGAGAATGCTTGAATGTAATAACTAACAATCAGTGTGGATGTTTAAGATTCTAAACTTGTTATTTGAATAACATTGTTGCAATAATTGCATGTATGTGGATGTATTTGAGAATCTAATAACTTTAACAACTTCTTACAACTTTAACAATTCAAATAAAGTCACTGGGAAACTAATGAAAAAATGGGAAAAACCCTAAAGCTTCAGTGTTCTGGTTTTGTGGAGATAAACATTCTTAGTTAACAATGAGACCAATTTACATAGTGAAAGGCATTTGTAAGGGCTTTTAGACAACAAAGAGAATTTTTCTCCCTCACAGTGGTGTGAGTGAACAGTTGATAAAGTTTCAGTTTGCTATGTTTTGCTTTCCTTCTCCCATATTATGTAGGAAGGGAGATTCTGAGTGAGGGATGAGAGGGGTTTGTTTGCTGTCCCCCTCACCAAAAAGCAAACCACCTGTTTGTCTAGTCAAAAAGTTAGTAGGAAAGTTTTTATAGGAACAGGGATAGGGTAGGAGATGATAAAATCTAACTCCACCCAGTTGCTAAGCAGTAAATTATTGTTATTACGTTTGAGGGGTAACATATTACCTCTTTCTTTGCAAAGGCAATTATGCAAGAAGTGTTTTTTACCTTTTTCTTTAACTAAAAAGTAAGTTGTAAAATCTCGGGTTTTGAAAACTCCAATCTTTTCCCACTCTGAGACAGGGGTAAAAAGTATGAAAATCCATCTTTCTTTAGCTTTGAGAGACTGATAGATTAGTGAAAGGCTTTTTGTTAATAGGGGGGCTGTTTATATGGTCCTCTAGTAGTGTATGTAAATGCATCAACTCTGTCCTAAGGAAAGGCCACTGTTTCACTGATTTAGGACTGTCTGTTTCTTGGGTTGCCTGTGGATTTAGCTGCAGTAGAGTTGCTTTTAGGAAGAATCTGCTGTTAATTGACTCTCCCCTTGACTGAAGCAGTCTCTGCTCTACATAATGAGTGATTTCAATGGGTCTAATGGAAACAGTGTCATGGTTTGAGAACTACAAAATCCAATTCCCTAGCTCCATTCCCCCTCCCACATCTCAACCCAGTGTGAGATGGTTTTTTTCCAGACAAACACACCAGACTCAAAATGGGGGGAAAGGGAATATATTACAATGACTGTACAAATAAATACTACAATACATTATATACAATCTTAGCTATCTCTACCATGACATAAGTATTTACAATGGATCAGATCTCTTCTCCCCTCCAAATAAAAGTCCAGGAGGGAAGAAGGACAGATCCCTTCTTCAGAGCAGCAATGTCTCTAAGGTAGCAGGTCTCTCTGTGTCTTCTATGCAGCAGTTGGAGCTGGATCTCTGCCAGCACACACGAGGGAGACCTCCAAACCCCTCGCGGCCCCTCGACGCAGGCAAAGGGGTCTTCCGTGGGCTACATTCACCCCAGACAAAGGTCGTTCCACCACGGTCATACCACGAAGCACAGGAGTCTCCGTGATGGTCTGGTATCTTCAGGAGATTCAAGCTCCTTGTAGTCCAAGCTGCTAACTTCTCTATAGCTGCAGCGAGGGAGGGCCCAAGGTCCATCTCCCACACATTTTGTCCTGGTTGAGTTCTCAGGACGACTGAGTTTCTTAGTTCTTCTCTGCAGTGTATGTCGCACTTCACCCCTCCCTTCTAGGATATGAGGGGTTTCCAAGGAGTTTGGGGGGTCTGGTTCAGTTCTTACTCCCAAAACTCTGTCTCTCTGCTGCTCTCTCCTCAGACAACTTTGTATCTTCCTTGGTTGCACGCTGTTTTGCTGCTTCTACAGCTCAGTTCTTATCTGTTGACTTTTAACCATAGTCTCTGGACGGTGTCGCTGCTTCTGCTGCTGTTCTATCTCTACTCACTCACGGTGGAGAAAACTTATTTAGCTTCCAGCTGCAGGCACCTAGCCCAGTTAGGTTCCAGGTCCTCGTAGCCCCCCACTGGGGCTGGGGGGGCCCAGCCCCCAGTGGGCTGCTGCTGCTGTTTCTCCTCATGGCTCCTACAACATGGTTACCACTTCTACAACCCCAAACTACAACTTTCTCTTCCAGTCTGCTTGTGGTATGTTTATATTTTGCAGGAGTGCAGATTGGTTCAAATCTCAAGTGTCACCACCCCCTGGGGGTTACCACTTTCTTAGCTTCAGGGGGAAAACCTGGTTCAAACCACTACACAGAGTTAATGTCTGAGCTATTGCTGGTTATGATGTCTCTGTTTTGCTTTGGAGATGTTAGTTTAAGAATACTTGCTAAACACATTTGGATGTTTTTTAAGGGCCATTGTGAGACAGATGTGATTGTTACGTCTGTTCTGTTGTTAAAAATGTTTGATATTTCTGTCTTTGCCTCTTGTTCTAACTGTTTAATTAGGGTAAAGGCAAATTTATGCGTGTTTGTGTCCTGAATGGGTTTAGAGGTGTGTATTTTTATCTGTGTCATTTGTTGCAGCCCAGTAGGGCATCTTTGGGCTTGTATTGTGAGAGACTTGTTTGCTTTGCTTTATCAAAGCTTTTGCAGTAACTGTGTGCAAAGGGTTATGTGTTTCTGCAGCTGAAATTGTAACTGGTTGTTTCTTTGCTACTTGTTTTGGTTTGGCTTCCCATGTTGTGTGTTGCATATCAATTCCTATTACGTGAAACAGCATTTTAAGATTTTGAGAAGTAAACACTTGATTTAGGGTCCCTCCCAGCATGTCCATCCTTCCCCCCAGCAACACAAAAGAACCTTTTAAAATAGCAGATAAATTGCCAATTAGTAAGGTTGCCTTTTTGTGACTTAGAAAGTTAAATATAGCAGCTGATAGCTGTATGTCTGCTGTGCTTTGCAGTATTACCTTCGGATTGCTAGCTGTGTTGGTGGGTTGTTTGTGATGTTCCAGCTGAGATTCCCGCAGCACAAAACCAAGGGCTGCTAACATTGATAGCGTAGTCAGTATACATACTATCCACCTTAGCATCTGCAGCTTTGACTTAACTGATAGTCTCGGTTCAGGCAGGCATATGTTCCATGCACTCTCCCAGTCTATATTCTCCTCGGGTTGAAGCAGTACCTGTAGCCATGTCTGCTGCTCTTCTTCTTCTGCAGGAATTAAAACTGCCTGTCCTTCTGTCGGTTTTCCTGTCCCGTCGAGTCAGAGCTGCCACAACTCAACCAGGATCTCTGGGGAGTTAAGTTCTCCTCTTCTTCCTCCATCAGGCTGCTCTGAGTTTGGTGGTGGTTGCATTTGCTCCGAGGTCGACGGGGGCTGTGGGTTGGCTCCTTGGCGGGTGTAACACAGCAGTGTCTTTGTGGTTGTGCGAACACCATGACTGAAGCCCCAGTCGCCGACCCTGGGCCATTTTTCCCCATGCCACATGTCGCTGCGGTACCCACGCTCCGGCGGTCCCGGTGAACATCGGCACGGCTGGCTGTACAGCTACCGCAACCACTCCGGTAGCCCCGTACCATCCAGCGCGGGGCTCCATGGCAGTTCCAGCCGACAGCAACCCCGTCGCCACAGCGGCTGAGGCCGCAGCGGTGGGAAACCCAAGGGGGTGGCAAATGCAGCACATGGCTGTGCTGCGAACTCAGACGTTCTTGAGAGCATCCATATTTCTTCACTGACTTTTTCAATTAGTCTGCTCCCTATTTTTCTCCAAGATAATACTTGGTGAGTCCAGTTAAAGGAACTTCAGGTTCATGCATGGAAATCCAATATAATAAGTCCCATAATTTACTTTCATCTATGTTTCTGTTCTGTTCTTGTAAAAAGTGATTAATTGCTTCAGCTGTCTGTTTAATTTCCGGAGGAGAAGTAACAGCAGTGCAACAAGCATTTAATAAAATAAAAATTGAATTTCCCCCTGAGAAATATAAAATCCAAGTTGTTAAACAATTTGAATCACTAGGGGTTACCTTGTGTGGTGGTTTGGGCTAGGCCTTCCTTGGTGACCAGCTTGTAACCAAGGAAGGGTCCAGATCTACCCAGTATTCCCTACAATTTTTACGTAAACCAGACTATAAGAAGAAAGGAGGAGAGACCTTCATTCTCTTTCCTTCCGGCGGCTTGGAGGTGCAGATTCCCTGCTGTTGAGTCTGCCGTGTTGGGGAGCAAGGCCTGGTAAGGCCTTGTCGACCTTGGGAGGCGGAGGTTGCAGGCGATTGTCCCGGAACGACTGTCAGTTGTCCCAAGGAGAGTGGTGGGATATTTTCTTTGCTAACTCTTTAGTTACTAGATCTCAGGCTACTGATTGGGATATATATATATACACACATATATATTTTATTTTGGTTTTGTTCCCTTTCCCTTCCCCCTTCCCCTTCCCTTGTGAAATTGTATATATTTTAAATTGTATATATTTCAAATTGTATATATTTCAATTGTAACATAAGTGTAAATATATTTATATATATCACTTTAACTGTCTATCTCATTTCGGGTTTTCTTAGTTGGTTGTTTTTCTCCCTGAGGTTTGGAGGGGGGGGGGACTTCTGGTGGTAAGGTTTGGAGACTTGGCAGGGAGTCAGCTTCAAACCATATCACCTTGCCAGAGAAACCCCTCTGAGGCTTGTGTTGTTATCTTTTCTAGGAATGCCAGCACTCCCCCCCCACCTCAGTGAAGAGCAAAGGAAATAGTTTAAGTGGAGGGGCTGCCAGCAGACTTTTACTTGAGAAGGTTCTCAGACACCCAAGAAGATGCAATAATCATTTTTCTTTTAACTTTTGTGGTATACACAGGAACTAAATCAACACTCAATGGATTGTTCCTTCCATTTTTTTTTTAATGATTAGTTTATAATAGGTCGAATCTTCACTTTTCTTTTTATAGGAACCTGCTAACAGATGAATCGGAGCTGCCTGAAACCACTTGAACTTTTAACTGTCCCCATAATCGCTTGTATTATCAGTTTATTAATTCTTATAATTCATTTGTGCTTTCATTGAGAACGACTTGTTGGAAGACCAACTATTAACAGGATTATATAAGACAAACTATTTTATGTATTGTTGGTTTAAATTTTACTAAGTTTGTTTTGTCTTTTTACTAAAAAAAAGAGCAGTATGGAAAAAGCTTTTACCCTTATGGATGCATAATTTTGTTTCAAATAATTGAGAATTTAAAAATTCAACCAAATTTGACTTGGGAGTTGGTACAAGAATTTGTGCATATTTTAAATTATACAAATATGTATTAATCTTTCCAGTTCTTCTTCAGGAGGCTTTGGATTTATTAAGATGATTTGGTTAAATTTTTCAGTGATATTAATGAGTGAATTAAATAATCTTAACAAAACAAAAGAAAATAATACAGGTGAAATGATTGAGTCTCCCTAAACCAAAAGGAGAGTCAACTATGGACTGCAAACAGGACGGATAAAATACAGGAAAGCCTTCTACCAGCTATCAAGACCTGTAACCATTTTTGGAAATACTTGCATTCTCACTTAAACGTGTTTGATGTACTATTAAGTTTCCTACCATGTGTCTGTCCTAAGATGATTTTTAACTTTACATCACTTCTTTTATCTATGCTAATCTATATGGTAACTATAGTACATTCTACACCACACATACTTCTAAGTTTTGGGTGCAACTTACTGTAGCAGTAATTGTAAAAAAAAGTGATAAGAACAATTTGCCCACTGGAAAAAAAAGGGGAAAAGTAACAAATAAATTTGAAAAGGAATTGATTTAACAACTAAATTTGAAAAGAAATTGATTTAACTTATAACTCCACCAACAGTAAAACCACAGTTTTTGTTTTGTGTATGTGATTGCATGAAAACCTTTTGTATGAGAACTTCTTGTATTTTGTATAAAATCTTTGTATGCTAAAAATGACATATTGGGTCCATATCCAACAGGCACAGTATTGTGGAATACCTCACTCCTACTACCCATTAAGACAACAAAGCATCATATGTGCGCTAAAGGTTAATTTTTCATAATGTATAGAATTACCCAGTGGGACAAGAACATTACCTATAAATTCCTCCAACTGTATGTGGATGTAGTCAAGAACAGAACCCTATTTTAGGAGTACATACATCTTCTGAAACCAGGTAAAACCTGGAAAGTGAATTTAGTTGAACAATGTAAGGATTAGAGAGAGTTAAACACAAAAGCTTTAAACAAGGCATAGAGAACTTAGTATTAAGAAATAGCGGAGGCAATAAATTCACTAGAATACAGGACACTCTGACATAAGAGAACACAAGCATGAACAGAAAGAACTAAAAATGTTAGCACACACGAAAAAGGATATATGGAGGAAAAACAAAAGGAGATAAGGAAAGAGACAAGCCAAGTAATCAGGTACTCTTGCCAGATACTGAAAACCCCTGCCAAATGCACAAGGAAACTACCCAAATTAGGGAAGGTTCAAAAGTTTATCAAGATGATGATGAAGAGGACACGAGTTCATGATGAAGGACAACAGGAACTCCCACCAAAGTTCTCCCCAAATTAGAGACCACACCTCAAACTCCGCCTCAACTCCGCCTGTTATGAATATTAAAAGTAGATGTTGCAAGATAATGAATATTCATAATATGTGATGTAATTGCTTGGCAAAAAGTGTATAAAAAGCTCAATTGTAAGTTTCTCGAGCGGAGCAGTTTGCCCAGGGTGACCTGGCTGCTCCCCGGCCATTTTCCTGGCCGTAAATAAAATACCTCCTGCTTATAGACTGAAAATTCTGTCTCTGAGCAGTTCTTCTGCGCCTTTTGGGGCATAAAATTGGCATCATTTCTTGGCGAGCCAGGCAGGAGCGGGAAGTTCCTCGACCCATGGTCCCGGGGGCTTGTGACGTTTCTGGGTCCCTCCGACAAGATTTCTGTTGACGACAAGTCTCCAGACCCCTTGGATTTATGAGTCGACGGATACGAACCTCCTGCTCCAAATTAAGAGGTATTTGTTCTTTTATATTTTAGATTAAAGTGCTTTATTAGCGGGGGTAAGACTTACCGCCCGAAGGGAAGCCGGGGGATGCCTCGGCATTAATCCCAACTGGGTTAGAGTCCCAGGTAAAGGGTTAGAGTCCCAGGTACTGGGTTAGAGTCCCAGGTAAAGGGTTAGAGTCCCAGGTACTGGGTTAGAGTCCCAGGTACCGAAAGAGGCAGGTTAGAGTCCTGCTAGGAGAATCGGGTTAGAGTCCCAACATTGCAGTGTAAAATTGTCTTTATTTTGTGATGCCGTATTCACCTGTTATGTTTTGGTGTCTTGCTTGAATGTATTCTCACTCTGATTTTCTGGTGTCTGATTTCCCTTGTTCACTGTCTGTCTTGTGTAAAATATTGTCTACTGATGCATTTATTGAACTTTTCCGGGACTGTTCAAAGATTTGGGAGTGCTCTAATTAAATAGGCACTGTAACCTCAAAGACAGGTCAGACTGACCTGATTATTTGGGTCCCACTGAGGGTCCACCTGGGGGATTACATCATCCACCATAGGTACATTTTTTTCAACCCCTCCTGCCTGTGGGTGCTCATCCTCCCACACCTGGCGAACTTTCTGCAAAATCATCTGCTTTTCCTGTGACCCAAACAAAATGCCTAAAAGAAAATTCCAATCCTTCCAAGTATAATCTGCATTTCCTAAATATTCCTCTATCTTTTCCCCCACTTCTATGGGGTCATCCAAATATGGGGTAATTCCTTTTTCAACCCTCTTATATCCTGAGCAGTAAGTGGCACAATTACAAACCCAAATCCCCCACCCTGACCCCCCAATGGAACCTGGCATAGGGACATCTGGTGGATTCCTGTCTCCTGTGTCCTAGGGGCTCTTGGTGTCTTATACTGGGTTTCCCCTCTAGTCCTAGAGGGGGATACGATATCCTGTCTTCCTTCTGATGCCTAAAATGGAAGAAAAATTCTCCAAACAATATTAGCATAGACAAGGTAGAGAGCAGTTCTTTAAAGAAAGCTTTCAGGTGCATGCAGTACATAGGCGCACATGAGTGTCCAGGGGTTCTACAATTTTATAGTACTAATCCATCCAATCTGAGAACTATCCACCCCAGATCCTCCCCAGATCTGCCCCCCTGGCATGCCTCCCTGGAATTGAGTCAGAGGTCTCAAGACCCCTTTCTTCCTCATCTTCCTCCTCCTCACAGCACGCATTGTCTTTGGAGCTTCTCCAAGGTTCCTGGGCCTTCAAGGTTGCTTTGGTTATAATGATATCTTATTATTCTGGTCCAAGTGCATATGTCCCAAACAAGATGTGCTGACAAGAGTCTTTTCCTTGAAAAGAACATTAAACAAACCTGAAGAATTTAGACAATTCAATATGAAGCATGAGAACAGGGTTTGGTAACTCAACTGCTATTCTAAGTGTTAGAAACTGTACAGCTATACTAAAAATCCATATTTGCTACAAATCTTATTAAGAATTCCAAGGCATCATCTTCCCCTTCACTGTTGCTATCCCTGAAGGGGGTTGTGTTTCCTTGATTTCCCTGTTCTGGAAGCTGAGGATACGGGGGACCTGCATCTGACCCTGGATCAACTTGCAGATTTTAAAGATAAGGCAGGGGAAGGTGCTGGAAAACATCCCAATCCTTACTGGTTTTTTCTTTCTTTCCTTCTCCTTCTTCCTTTTTTTCTCTTACTGAATAGACTCCTGTTGCAGCTTACTTTAACCATATTTTTCCACATTTCCTTTTAAACAATCCTTTCCCATTATCATTTAAATACAATAACAAATTCTGACAAAGACTAGCAGCATATGTCCTGAAAGGGGACCATTTAAATCCTCTTGGCAGATCATATTCTGGCCACACAAAATAGCAATATTTTACCATTATCTCCTTAGTTACCTTCGAGGGAATGCGTAAACTATCCCAAAACTTCAGCATTCTCCCCAAGAGACTATTTGGGGGTATTTTGGGATTGTGAACCCCTATTGTCAAGACCCTTTCTAACATTTCCCTTACTGCCCTCCCTAACCGTCCTCCCATGTTTACTCCCTGAAGTTCCCATTGTATTAACCAGAGAGATTTTCAGTGATCCTTTCCGACGGACCTCTTCATGGACCCCTGTGGTCTGTTACTCGCCTGTCTCCAGACAGCCTAGGGTACCCAATCAGTCGTCTGGTTCTGGCCACCAATGAAGAGAGTTGATCGCTGAAAACTTTGGTGAGGTGCACTGTCAGCTCCATTCACCATCTGCTGTCCCCAGAAGGTGGAAGGATCCTGGACTAGCCCCCAGTTGTATGGAAAATTACATCACTAGAGGTCAGTGTCCACAAAAGAGACAGAGGAGTCCTGTGAAAGTAACTTTATTCATGAATAAGGGAGACTCCACTGAGGCATACCCAGTGGGGTCTCTCCGATAACTTGGAGGACATAGCCTCTTCTTATCTGCGTACTGCCCTCTCCCTTTCCCCATTGGCTAAGGTACTCAGAAGGTACAGACTTCCTGAACTGCCTACTACATGTTCCCCCTAAACATGTACCTCCCTTCATAACATACATCACATGATCATTAAAATTAGCTTTATGTCCACGCCAGATGAAGAAGTTAATATTCATGAACCTTTTTAAGCCTGCAAAGTTTGAAAGTTCAGTATGTCCTTGGTCAAGCAGCAGCCTTTTGCGGTTAGTTGAGTTCTCGCTGTTCTTCTCCTAGTTAATTGGTTCTTTAGTCATTTCCTTATCTACAAACAGATGGACACAGTTTGTTTGTAAAGACACATTCAGACAGAAAATGGTAATAACAAGGAAGGAATTTATGAGTTTGGGAAAAAGTTTTGGATGATCAAGGAAATAAGAATTCCACTGAAATGGTCAGGCTATCTGGGATGGACCAAATTCCAAGTGCTATGATTTTCCTTTGGGAACAACCATAGTAGTATCCCTAATAATGTCCCTTATCCCATTTAATTTCTTGCCAGAAAGCTTTGTGAAGGGCCTAGAGGGGAAACCATACAAGAAGCGGTTGAGGTCATTTGATCTGTTCAACCTGGAGAAGAGGAGACTGAGGGGAGACCTGATAGCTGTCTACAGCTTCCTGATGAGGGGAAGTGGAGTGGCAGACACTGATCTCTTCTCGGGGGTGACAAGTGATGTGACCAGAGGGAACAGCATGAAGTTATGTCAGGGGAGGTTTAGGTTGGATATTAGGAAAAGGTTCTTCACCCAGAGGGTGGTTGGGAACTGGAACAGACTTCCCAGGAAGTGGTCACAGCACCAATCCTGACAGTTCAAGAAGCATTTGGACAATGCTCTCAGGTACATGGTATGATTCTTGGGATTGTCCTGTGCAGGGTCAGGAGTTGGACTTGGATGATCCTTGTGGGTCCCTTCCAACTCAGAATATTTTGTGATTCTGTGATTTGCTGATGGTGTCTCGCTGCGAGCCTTTGAGGGTTCTGTGGAAGGGCTTGCTCTGATGTTTTTGTGTCTCTGAGATAATTGATTCTCTTTATCTGGTGTTCATCTCACAAATCCTGTTAGTTTCAAGAGCACCCATGTTATTTTTCTACTGTTTCGAGGGACACAGAATATGATCCAACTACCCTCAGATGAGCAAAAAAACAGGTCAACCTGGTTCACATCTATTAAACTGCCAACTAGAGGGGAAGGCTGTAAGACACCAGGCCTCAGGGTATGAGCTCATTGAAGGGATTTTACTTGAAGAGAGAAAAAGCGTAGATCCAGCTACCGGAAGTTCAGGAGATGGCAGGACTGTGACCATGCAATGTCCGCATGGTGCTGTTTTTATCTGCTCTGTCCCCCTGTGGCCTCATCCCCTAGGTGTTAACCATTCTGAGTCTGGGTTAGGGGTTCCAGGGGGTGTGGTATGGGGCAATGCTCCCAGGTTGCCAGTGACTGACAACTGCTCTGGGGTTGCCCAATGAGGCTCGAGGGGGCTGGGATATGGAACAGGGTAGTATCCTACCTTCATGAAATTTGACCTGTCCCTTTCCCCCATATACACACACTTGAGTTGGTCCTCACTCATCACTCACTCATGGTCAGGCTACGCGAACAAAGATTTGGGAAGGGCTCTACCCACATTTGTTACAAGCGTGTTGGTGGCTAAAAAGACCAATACGAGACAGTCACGTCCAGTTGCAAAAGGCACAGCAGAAAGACTCCTTAGGTGGTATATTCTGCAAGGCACAATTCTTTCTGCTTTGTCTTTTCTCCTCAAGAGTGATCATAGAATAGAATCATAGAATCAACTGGGTTGGAAGGGACCTTCGAGATCATCAAGTCCAACCCTTGATCCACTACCACTGCGGTTACTAGACCATGGCACTAAGTGCCACATCCAGTCTCTTTTTAAAAATCTCCAGGGACGGAGAATCCACTACTTCTCTGGGCAACCCATTCCAATGTCTAACCGCCCTCTCTGTAAAGAAATTCTTTCTAATATCTAACCTAAACCTCCCCTGGCACAACTTGAGAACATGCCCTCTTGTCTTGCTGATAGTTGCCTGGGAAAAGAGACCAACCCCCACCTGGCTACAACCTCCTTTCAGGTAGTTGTAGAGAGTGATGAGGTCTCCCCTGAGCCTCCTCTTCTCCAGGTTGAACAACCCCAGCTCCTTCAGCCTCTTCTCATAGGACTTGTGCTTGAGACCCTTCACCAGCCTAGTTGCCCTCCTCTGGACCTGTTCCAGCACCTCAATGTCCTTCCTGAAGTGAGGGACCCAGAACTGGACACAGTACTCCAGGTGTGACCTCACCAGCACTGAGTACAGGAGAAGAATCACTTCCTTGGAACTGTTGGCCACACTGTTCCTGATACAGACCAGGATGCCATTGACCTTCTTGGTCACCTGGGCACACTGCTGGCTCATGTTCAGCTTCCTATCAATCCAAACTCCCAGGTCCCTCTCTGTCTGGCTACTCTCCAGTCACTCTGTCCCCAGCCTGTAGCACTGCATGGGGTTGTTGTGGTCAAAGTGCAGGACTCAGCACTTGACCTAGTTGAACCTCATCCCGTTGGAATCAGCCCAACTCTCCAACCTATCCAGGTCCCTCTGCAGAGCCCTCCTGCCTTCCAGCTGAACGACACTCCCCCCCAACTTAGTGTCATCTGCATATTTGCTGATGGACTCAATCCCCTCATCTAAATCATCTATAAAGATATTAAACAGAACTGGACCCAACACTGATCCCTGGGGGACACCACCAGTGACCGACCGCCAACTGGATGCAGCACCGTTCACCACCACTCTCTAGGCCTGGCCCTCCAGCCAGTTCCTAACCCAGCACAGAGTGCCCCTGTCCTAGCCATGGGTTGCCAGCTTTTTCAGGAGAATGCTGTGGGAGACAGTGTCAAAGACCTTGCTAAAGTCCAGGTAGACCACATCCACAGCCTTCCCCTCATCCACCAGGCGGGTCACCTGATCATAAAAGGAGATCAGGTTGGTCAGACAGGACCTGCCCTTCCTAAACCTGTACTGGCTGGGTCTGATCCCTTGTCCATTCTGTAGGTGCTGTGTGATTGCACTGAGGATGATCTACTCCATTACCTTGCCAGGCACTGAGGGCAGGTTGTAGTTTCCCGGGTCCTCCTTCCGACCCTTTTTGTGGATTGGCATGACATTCTCCAACTTCCAATCATCTGGGACCTCCCCAGTGATCCAGGACTGTTGGTAGATGATGGAGAGAGGCTTGGTGAGCTCTTCCGCCAGCTCCCTCATTGCCCTTGGGTGGATCCCATCTGGTCCCATAGACTTGTGGGGATCCAAGCAGCTCAGTAGGTCACTAACTGTTTCCTTCTGGATTACAGGGGGGCTGTTCAGATTCTTGTCTCTTTCTACAAGTTCCAGAAGCCAGTTGTCCTCAGGACAACCTGTCTTACTGTTGAAAACTGAGACAAAGAAGGTGTTAAAACCCTCAGCCTTTTCCTCATCTTTGATAACTATATTCCCGCCCATGTCCAGTAAAGAGTGGAGGTTTTCCTTGCCCCTCCTTTTGCTATTGATGTATCTGTAGAAGGACTTTTTGTTATCCTTCACAGAGGTGGTGAGATTCAGTTCAAGTTGTGCCTTTTTTCCTCTAATTTTCTTTCTACACGACCTAACTATATTCCTAAATACTTCTTGAGTAGTCAACCCTTTTTTCCATAATTGGTAGGCTCTCTTCTTTACCCTAATTTCTTTCAAAATCTCCCTGTTCAACCAGGTCAGTAGTCTTCCCCGCCGGTTTGCCTTTCGGCACAGTGGGACAACCTGCTCCTGTGCTTTCAAAACTTACTTCTTGAAGTACGTCCATCCCTCCTGGACCCCTTTGTTTTCAAGGGTTGTTTCCCAGGGTACACTCTGAACTAGTCTTCTGAATAGGTCGAAATCTGCCCTCCAGAAGTTCAGCGTAGAGGTTTTATTGACAACCCTCCTTGCATCCCTGAGTATTGAAAACTCTATTATTTCATGATCACTGTGTCCCAGATGTCCACCGACCACCACATCTCCCACCAACCCCTCTCTTTGTGAACAGGAGGTCTAGCGGGACTCCATCCCTGGTAGGCTCATTTACCAACTGGAGTAGAAAATTATCCTCTGTACACTCTAGGCATCTCCTAGACTGCCTCTTCTCCGCTGTGTGGGTTCCCAGTAGACATCTGGCAGGTTAAAGTCACCCGCGAGAACAAGGGCTGGCGATTTTGAGACCTCCGCCAGCTGTTTGTAGAATAATTCATCACCTTCATCATCCTGATTGGGTGATCTGTAACAGACTCCCACCAGGATGTCAGCCTTGTTGACCTTCCCCCTGATTCTGATCCACAGGCACTCAACCTTATTGTTACTGACTTCAACTTCTACAGAGTCAAGAGACTCTCTAACATATAGAGCTACCCCTCCACCTCTCCTATCCTGCCTGTCCCTTCTGAAGAACCTGTAGCCACCCATGGCAGCACTCCAGTCATGCGAGTCATCCCACCATGTTTCCGTGATAGTGACTACATCACAGCTTTCCTGCTGCACGCTGGCTTCCAGTTCCTCTTGTTTGTTACCCATACTGTGTGCATTGGTGTACATGCACTTCAACTGACCTGCTGATTTGTCTCTTAACTTGGGCTGTCCACCCTTGGGCTCCTTTCTGGAGAGTCCAGTTTCAAACCCTTCCCCCTTCAAACCCAGTTTAAAGTCCTCCTTATCAACCCTGCCAACTTATCCTGCGTGCTTTCTCAAAAACATCAGCAGAGTTAAAGATAGTGTATCTCCAGACCTCCCAATTGGAGACCAGAGTAGACCAGTTATGTTGATCAATATGGCCAAGGCTGAGATGTTGTTTCAGGGAGTCCTTGTATCTTCTCTTTGGGACTGCTCTCTTGCGGTAGCCGGTGGCAAGTTCACCATAAAGCATGATCTTAGGGAGGCAGTAGTCCTTCATCCTTGAGAGTTGGTCCAAGTCAATAATTAATATAATAATCCAGTGTCTCACAAAGCCTAAAAAGTAAGATTAGATAACAAAAGCAGTGAGAGGGTTGGGAATTTTCTATTCAATTTTATTTTACTTGGCTTGGGATGGTTTCTTTTGTTGCTAAGTTTATTAGGAAATGTCAGATCATTGAAAACAGCATCTTTCACCTGGAAAAAAAAATCGAGAGATAAATCTCAGAAAATTATCATAATGTTGTATTTTGACATTGCTGCTAATAAAAAAATTTGATCTTTCCAGTTACAAAAGAATTTTTTATTTTAGAAATGTAAGCTTTTTCCCAGGTAATTAATGTAGGGAATTTTTAGCATCTATATATACAACTATCAAGATACAAAAATAAGGAATTGGCTTTAACACAATAGGGATTGTTGTGGTTTAGATTTTCCTTGTTGAATTTTGCCATGTCATCATGAGGTTTTGAAGGTAGGTGCGGGCAGGGGGATGCAGGGCTGCAACAGAGGTGCACAGCAGCCGTCACTGGGGTACTGGTCATGGAGGGGTGGGCAACAGAGGAGACAGGATCCCTGAAGTGAAAATGTTGGGAGAGCAGGATTGTGTGAACAATTTCTCCTGCATTTTTGTGGGTCTTGCCTTAACATGGTCAGGCACAGGCAGTAAAAAGAACTGTCAACATGGTTTCAGGCTCTGAGGTTGAAACAAAGAAGGATCTGTGCCAAGATTAAGATGGAGTCCCAAAAGTTAAACAAATGTCCTCACCTCGTATGAGCATCTGCAATAATCCAATTAGAAGCGGTCAATAGGGCATATTTACATTGTGAACACTTTTATGTAATCAATAATGTGGAAGAGAAATCACGCACCGGGGTGTAGAAACAGTATTTAAAGAGCATCTTTGTAAATAAAGTGGACATTTTGCTGATCACATTGGTCGTTTGCGCACCAATGCGAACTGAGGTAGGATCCCTGGAACAAAAATCCTGCAGGAACTGGGGGGAATAAAAGAGGCTAGCAGTTCCAGTTTGTTCTCTCTTGCTCCTGGATGGAACCCCCGGAAGTCCCTGACCACTGGTGCCACCGCCATTTCTGCTGCTGCCGTGCGCTTTCACTACCCGCCACCCACCACCCACGACATGACGCTCGGAGTTGCTACCTGCTTTCGCTGCTGGTCACCCGAGCTGTGGCACCTGTCCTGTGCTCCTGGCACCAGCGTTGCTCCACATACCAGTACTCCCCCTGCTCTCTGCCACTTCTTGCCGTCTGGAGCCTCTGACGCCCTAAACTTTCCTGCCACCGCTCCTGCATCACCTAGGAATCCCCACTCCCATGTGGTGACCCAGACACCCTTGTTGTCGCTCGCGCAGCCGCGACTCTGCCCCAACCACATCATAATCACTTGACCACATGGGAACTGCGTTGTCGTCTCGGCGGCAAGGAGCTGAAAGAGTGGTTTTGGGTGCAATTTTCTGTGATATTGTTTGGTTGTTGTTTTGATCTGTTTTGTTCTTCGTCTTTAGTAAAACTGTTATTTGTTTTCATATTTTCACTTGAACCGCTCACAATTTCAAAATTTTTGTGATTTGAAGGGAGGGGTTTCTATTCCATTGGAAGTCCCACCTCCTGGCACACACTGTCAATAAAACCAAGACAGGATTTTGTTGGGAGAATAGAGATTATATGTGAACAATTTTCTTTGCATTTCTGTGAGCCTTGTCTTGGCATAATTGGGTGTGGACAGTAAAAGTAATTGCGTAGCTAAGTATGGCTACAGGCATTGAAGTTAGAACAAAGGAGGCTCCCTGTCAAACTTAAGGTGGGGTTTCAGGAGGGTAAACGTGTGCCCTCAGCTCATATGGACACCTGTTGTGGTCCAATTAGCAGTGGAAAACAAAGTATGTTTTCCTTATGTATCCAATGCTGTGTGAAGAAGAATCACGCGTCTGAGCGTGATATACAGTATATAAAGTGTCTTTCTTCTAATAAAGACTACATTTTGCTGATCATACTGGTCTATGAGCGATCTGTCCGTGCCCCTCCACCGATAGGATTTCACCATTCTTTTTGATCTGTAGGAGAAAATGGTCTCTTCAGCATTCCTTTCCCTGTAGCAAAACCTCCAATCAAAACATGCTAGATGCAAAACTTACCATAATCTCTTTACAATAACCCTGACTTGACTCTCTCTCTCACCTCACCTGCCTGTCTTGAAAACCATAAATATGAATGTAATAAACTAAAAGAATGATTCGAACTAATTAAAAAGAAAACAGGGTTAGGTCAGTATAACCTAGAGAAAGAAGAAAAACAAATTGTAAAACTTAATTGGGTCCCTATAAAGACATAAAACAAGTTACCTCCCTTTTACCTTGTACAAAATTTATAGTGAGGAGACTGTTTAGTTAACTAGATAATAACACCTTTCTTGAAAATTTATAACTTTGTGTAGATAACAACCTTGTCTAAGAAAAACATCTGTTGAACGTCTGACTTAACAATATATAATATTTATGCTTGTGTGTAGATAACAACCTTGTCTAAGAAAAACACCTGTTGAATTCCTGACATAACAATGTATAATGTTTATGCCTATGTACAATGAATATGCATGAATTAGCTGAGATAAATATAGAATATTGTGTCTGCTTGGGGTGTGACAAGCCTCCTGAGTCATAGGGACTCGGCTTGGACACCACAGGGCTGTTTCCTCTCACCATATAATAAATTCTAATTGGAAATTACTCGGATCTGAGATTTTATTTCTCACAAACTTGGTGACCTGTCTGACGTGATACCCTTTGTGTTCTGGGGGATATTTAGTGCCTGGGATAGGAGCGCGCCCGCTGTTTTTCAGCAGCCTATTCACAGGCCTAGTATCTCAACAAGGACCAGGGTGTAACGGGGAGGGGGTTACTGTATCAGAGAAAAACAGGTTCGAGGGATTCTGGAACGTGATAAACTAAACACCGTTGCTAGTTGGCAAAGTAGCTACTTATTAGGAAAGGTGGTAAACAGGGAAAACAGGAAAAAACAGGTGCCTGGGGAAAAGGATTAAGGCGGAGGAAAAAAGTGCACAAAAGACCCTAGAAAGAAGGTTCGACACCCATACTCACCCAGGTGTCACCTATAAGATAGTCTTACCCATTCTAACCAGTAATGAAGTCTCTCTGCAGCATCTGCGTGTTCCGAAGGGGTGACAGGCTCCCACTTCAAGCAGACGTCCCCGCTAAAAGCAACTTGGTCCATCGTGAAGAGCCAACCCCCACCATGGAAAACGTGTCTGCTTTTATACAGTTCATTGAGAACACCTGCCCCGGGGAGGTGTGGCCAATACCGCCCCGTCAGGGGTTCCCAATCCCACCCCCTTGGTTATGTAAGTTCACCCCTTCTGCGCATGCGTGAGAACTTTGGAAATCCCCTCACGCAGGTGCAGTAAGTCCTGAGGGGTCTTTCCCAATTGAGGTTGGGGGAGAGCCTTCATCATGTCATCGTCACTTTCTCCTCCAAATGCCCTTGACGAGTCATTGACCAATCACAAAAGACCAATTAAAACAGTTTATACAGAAGTTCTCCCTCCAAGGTCAAATTCACTGTTTTATCAGTGAACTTGGCAGGCGGAACTATAAACTTCTGCAGGTGGTTAAGGCCAAACACAGGCCAAAAATATCATCCCAACTCCGTCCCAATACACCAGGGTAACACATACATATGATGAGAGCAAGGAATTAAAAAGCAGCAAAAAACCCATAATTCTTGTGCACGAAGACCCGAGTGAGAACAACGGACTGTTAGTATCACATTGGGGTGGTGGATAAAGAGGTTGGAGTGAATGAGTGAGATGCAGCATAACTGCGAATCAAAAGCGGAGTCCTTCTAACCTTGTTTCTGTCTCCCCGCGAGGGGCACAACAGGTGAAGGGATGAAGTGATTGAATTGATGAGTGGACCTCTGGAGTCAGTAGAAGTTTTTCAGAAGGGACCTCTGCGTCTGTGAAAAAAAAATAAATCCTAGAAGGGATCCCAGAGGGTTGGTAGGAAGGCAGGAAGACTTTAGAAGGGACCTCAGAATATGGGGCAGGGAATTAGTAAATTAAGTTGCCTCGGGAAGGAAGGGAGCAGGCAGGCATTGCCATATATACCCCTGGACAGTCCTCTTGGGGTAATGATCTTAAACTGGGAAAAGAGAGAGAGTGTCAAAAATAAGGAAAAATCAAAAATTATTCAGTTCTGCATGACTGAGTGGACTACAGAAAAAATAAGGGATGATGATATCTCTTGACCTGTGTATGGATCATTTGAGGGTTGGATATGCCAAGTCCTCAACATTTATGTAAACAACAAGGAGTCAGTAAACTCTGAAGAAAGTGAATATGCTGGAAAGAGGAGGTTTGACCAGAACCTATTAAAGTTTATAAGTTAACGAAAGAAAAGTAAACCGAAAAGGAATTAACAGAAACCAAATGGGAGCCATTAGACAATTTACCTCCACCCTATAATCCACCCCGTCATCAACCCCTTTTACAACTATCTTCCCAACCCCTTTTACAACCCCCTCCACAGCCCCTTCCATCACCTTCTTTATAGCCCCCTTCGGCTGCTGTTCCCACAGCGCCTCTGACTAATTCTTCCCCTGTACAAACTCCTTCAACTGCAGACTCCACTCCCCTGCAAAATCGTAAGAGTGAGAGTCCTGAAAAACATAAGACTCAGGGGAAGAGACAAACCACCCCAAGGGAAGTTAGAGCCCTTTTAGTAGAACAAGACAGCTCTAGTGAGGAAAATGAAGGGGTGCACTCGACACGAGAATTATACCCACTCAGAGAAGTGCCCTTGGGAGGAGCACAAGGGGGAATTGGGTTTGTAAATGCTCCCCTAAGTTCAAGTGAAGTTCGGGCATTTAAGAAAGAGATGGGGAGATTATTAGAAGACCCCTTAGGGGTAGCTGAACAACTAGATCAATTCTCAGGACCAAACACATTTACTTGGGGAGAAATGGAATCCATTCTGGGAATACTATTCAACCCAGAAGAGAGACAGATAATACAAATGGCAGGAATATGAATATGGGATAGGAAGAACCAACTAGGTCCCCCAGGGGACAATAAAATGCCCATTAATCCTCCCAATTGGGACTCTAATTCTACCACAGACCGACAACACATGGCAGATTATCGCACCTTAATAATAAGAGGAATTAAAGAAGCTGTGCCTCGTGGGCAGAATGTCACAAAGGCATTTAAAAGTCAGCAGGAAAAAGATGAAACCCCGAGTGCATGGTTAGAGACATTAAGAAAAGACTTACAGCAATACTCAGGGATTGACCCAGAAACTCCAACTGGACAAGTGGTACTAAAGGTTCACTTTGTAAGTAATTCCTGGAAAATTAGAAAAATTAGACGATTGGCAACACCGGGGGCTTGAAGATTCACTGAGAGAGGCACAAAAGGTTTATGTGCGAAGAGATGATGAGAAAGTAAAAACAAAGGCAAAAGTGTTAGTAACTGCCATCCGAGAATCACATAAAGGTGTAAAATCAGATTAGAAGAAGAGCTTTAAAGGAGAATGGAAAAAGGGGGGTCTGAATACAAACAAACCCCAACGAACTGTCTTGAGGGACCAAGAGTTTGAATGTTATTATTGTGGGGAAAAAGGTCACCTAAAGAGAAACTGCCCCAAGAGACAGAAGGACATAAAACTGTTTGAAGAAGTCGAAAGGGATTAGAGAAGTCAGGGGCTTTATTTCCTGGGAGAAAAACATCATAAGAAGCCCTTGATAAAGCTGAGATTAGGCCCCCGGGACTAAGAATATGAATTTCTTGTAGATATGGGTGCAGATAGATCATGTGTAATCAAAATTCCTCAAGGTTGTAGAGCCAGTAAAGACACAATTAGAGTAATTGGAGCAAAGGGAGAGGGATTTCCAGTGCCTCTAATAAAACAAGTCCAAATTGAGGGAGAAACCAAGATTACAGTGGGAGACTTACTCTTAGTACCAGAAGCAGGCTGTAATCTTTTAGGAAGGGACCTACAAGTTTCCCTGGGAATAGGAGTTGTACCAGAAGAAGGAGAAATGAGAGTTAAAATAATGACTCTTGTCATGGTTTGAGAGCCCCAAAATCCAATTCTCGAGTCCTAACCCCCCTCCCACATCTCAACCCAGTGTGAGATGGGTTTTCCAGACACCACACGAGACTCAAAATGGGGGGAAGGGAATATATACCATAATGACTGTACAAATATATATTACAATACATTACACAATCTTAACTATCTCTACCATGACAAAATAGTATTTACAATGGATCAAATCTCTTCTCCCTTCCAAATAAAAGTCCAGGAGGGAACAGGGAAGAGATCCTTTCCACTCTCAGAGCAGCAGTCTCTCCAGGGCAGCAGTCTATCTCTCTCTCTCTCTCTTTCATGCAGCACCTGTAGCTGGATCTCTGCCAGTACACACAAGGGGGGCATCCAAACCCTCTCGATCCTTCGTCTCCAAGCGAGGGTCTTCTCTTCCGTGGGCTATGTTCACCTGGACAAAGGTCACTTCACCACGTCATATCAACGAAGTACAGGGGTCTTTGTGACGGTCCGTATCTTCAGGGGATTCAAACTCTGTCTCAAAACTGCCAGCTTGGCAGTAGCAGGTCACCCCCTCTGCATTCCTTCTGACTGTCCCGGTCCAGCTCCGGGACGTCTCCGAGCTTCTTAACTCCTCTCTCTGGTGCTGCTGCACCTTAGGACTTCCATTCAGTAGGAGTCCATCCTCTCCACTTAGGAGAGGTCACAAAGGAGTTTGGGGGTTTTGATTCAGTTCTTACCCCAACTCTCTCTCTCTCTGTAGAGTTTAACTCTGCTCTCTCAGCTGTTGACTCTCTCTCTCGGCTCTCTCAGACAACTCTGTGTCTTCCTGTTCGGTTGCATGTTTGTTTGCTGCTTCTTCAGTTCTTATCTCCTTCTGGCTCTCTGCCACCATTTCTCCATCCGCTGTTGTCTCTGCTGCTGCTCCGTCTGCCCACTCACGGTGGAGAAACTTCTTCAGCTTTCAACTACAGATACTTAGCCCAGTCTTACACTGTTCCAAGTCCCTGTAGCCCCCCAACACCTGACTGGGGGGACCCAACCCCCAGTGGGGCTCCTGTTGCTTCTCCTCATGGCTCTACAACATGACTACTTCTCAACAACTACAACTACCGCTTTCTTTTCCAGTCTGGATGATATGTTTATATTTTGCAGAAGCACTCATTGGTTCAAACCCCAAGGGTCACCATACCCTGGCGGTTTACCATTTTATAGCTTCAGGGGGAAAACTGTTTTCCCCCACCACAACTCTCAAAGAGGAAGATGAGGAAAAGATTAATCCCAGCATATGGGCCTCAGAAGACCAAGTGGGGAAATTAGACTGCATAAAAATAGAAATCATTGATCCCAATTGCCCAATACAAATAAAACAATATCCTATTTCTCAAGAAGGAAGGACAGACCTTAAGCCCATTATAGACAAATTACTGACAAATGGGACTTTAGAAGTCTGTATGTCCCCTCATAACACCCCCATACTTCCAGTCAAAAAAGGGGACGGTACCTTTAGACTAGTTCAAGACTTAAGGGAAGTAAACAAAATAACAATTGCCCAATTTCCTGTTGTTCCAAATCCATACACCCTTTTAAGTCATATTCCCCCTAACTATATCTGGTACAGTGTAATAGACCTAAAAGATGCCTTCTGGGCCTGCCCACTAGACGAAGAAAGCAGAAATATCTTCACCTTCAAATGGGAAGATCCGCAAACACAGAGGAAACAACAATTAAGATGGACAGTTCTTCCTCAGGGGTTCACAGAATCCCCAAACCTGTTTGGACAGGTCCTAGAAAAACTACTATTAGAATTCCCTAAACCTTCAGGAGTAGAAATTATACAATATGTAGATGATTTATTGATTACTGGGAAAAGTGAAGAGGGAGTCAGAGAAATCACAATAAAACTCTTAAACTTCCTGGGAGAAAAAGGATTAAAAGTTTCCAAAAAGAAGTTACAATTTGTAGAACAAAAGGTAAAGTATTTAGGTCACTGGCTAGATAAGGGAACTAAATGGCTAGATGCTGAAAGAGGGAGAGGAATATTGACCATAACTCCCCCAAAAACTAAAAGGGATATAAGAAGGTTACTGGGATTATTAGGATACTCCAGGTTGTGGATTGAGGGTTATAGTGGATTAGTAAAGTTTTTATATGAAAAACTTACCCAAGAAGTGGTGAAGTGGAATGAAAAAGATAGTGAAAAGATAGAAGAAATTAAAAGAGCTCTAACCAGAGCTCCAGTTCTAACACTTCCTGAACTGAAACAGCCCTTTCAGTTGTTTGTAAATGTAGAACAAGGAATTGCTTATGGAATACTAACACAAGAAAAAGGAGGACACAGAAAGCCAGTAGCATATCTGTCAAAATTACTAGACCCAGTCAGCAGAAGTTGGCCTGTATGCCTGCAAGCTGTCGCAGCCACTGCTACGTTAGTGGAAGAAAACCATAAGGTCACGTTTGCAGGAAAAATTACACTTTACATCCCCCACGCTGTACAAGCACTACTGAATCAAAAGGTAGAAAAAGGGCTAACAGATGCCTGCATTTTAAAATATGAAGCTATATTAATCCATAGTCCAGAATTAGAACTCTTAGTAACTAACAATCAGAACCCTGCACAATTTCTATATGGAGAATCAAGTGAACTGACTCAAATATTAGAGCATGACTGTTCAGAACTAATACAATTACAAACCAAAGTCCGACAAGATTTAGAAGAAGTGGAATTAGAAAAAGGGGAAAAATATTTCGATGATGGTTCCTCCCAATACAAAGATGGGAAGAGAATTTCTGGATATACAGTAATCGATGGGAATAGCATGACAATTGCAGAGTCAGGAAAGTTTATTTCAACCTGGTCAACACAAGTGTGTGAGTTATATGCCCTTTACCGAGCTCTTGAATTATTAAAAGGAAAAAGGGGAACTGTTTTCACTGATTCAAAATATGTCTATGGAGTTGTACACATATTTGGGAAAATTTGGAAAGAAAGGGGGTTAATAAGTACAAGAGGTAAATCATTAATACATGAAGAATTGATAAATCAAGTATTAGAAGTTTTAAGGAAACCCCTAAAGATAGCAGTAGTCCATGTAAAAGGACACCAAAAGGGAATATCATTCATAATCCGAGGAAATAACTTAGCAGATGAAGTGGTCGAAGATGCAATTGAAAAGGGGGAAATAACCAAGTTACATATATTAAACTTACAACAGCCCGAAAATTTAGAAATACCAGTATTTTCAGAGAGAGAAGAGAAAGAACTAACACAAATAGGTGCAAAGAAGCAGGAAAGGGAGGTATGGATCCTAGTAGATGGGAGAAAAATAGTTTCTAAACCGATAGCATGAGTAATATTAATGAAGTTACATCAAACTACTCACTGGGGAACACGAGCTCTATGTGATCAACTTTTACAATGTTAGGGGTGCATAGGAATTTTCAAAATCGCTAAGCAAGTTACCAACCACTGCTTGACATGTCAAAAAGTAAATAAAAAGGTTATGAGAAATACTCCTGTAGGGGGATGGAGTATTGCATACCAACCCTTCGAGTGAATCCAGGTGGATTTCACAGGACTCCCACCTGTGAATAGATGGAAATATCTATTAGTAATAACCGATCATCTGACCAACTGGGTAGAGGCAATACCTACTGGAAGGGCTACAGCAAATTTTGTAATCAAAGTATTACTTGAAAATATAATTCCCAGATATGGAATAGTATATAGTATAGATTCAGACAGAGGAACTCATTTCACCTCAAAAATACTCAAAGAAATTACAATTGTGCTAGGAATCACGTGGAAACACCACACTCCCTGGCACCCCCAAAGTTCAGGGAGAGTCGAACGAATGAACCAGACTCTGAAGCAAACCCTAACTAAATTGATGATTGAAACCCAGATGTCATGGGTTAAACGCTTACCACCAACCCTATTACGGATCCGAACCCAGTCCAGGGCAGACCTTGGTCTGTCACCATATGAAATGCTTTATGGAATGCCTTATATCTGGCTAAAAGATGCAGTGGGGGGCTATAACAATATTGACACCAAGTTGAGACCGTATATACAAACGCTTTCAAAGAGATTAACAGAAATAAGAGAGTGAGAAACCTTAGCCCAAACAGCACCATTAGATTTCAAGATACATAAAATAAACCCTGGGGATTGGGTCTTAATAAAAAAATGGAAAGAAACGTCTTTAACCCCATTTTGGGAAGGTCTGTTCCCGGTGCTGCTCACAACAGAAACCGCAGTCCATACAGCAGAACGAGGGTGGACCCACACAACCAGAGTAAAAGGACCTGTAGCTCCACCACACCCGAAAGAGTGGACTGTGTCGTCGACACCTGGGGACTTACGACTCAAACTCCAGAAAAGACCTTTATGAATTCATCACCTGAATGGAGGAGACATATTGAGGACTGGAATGAGTTATCCCCAGAACAGAGAGACTTAAGAGCCCGACAGGTATTTCCTGAAAGTTTCAGCGTAAAACCTAGTCTGAGATCCTGGTTTCAATTATCCCCAGGACAAATTCTTAGGACAAGGCAGTTTGTTTCATGGAAAGAGGGAGCCATCCCCTGGCAAAGTGGAGGGGCAGGTGTATATATTACAGATCGTCTAATTAACCCAATTCTTGCATTAGCTTGTGACCTTGAGAAAGAAGATTTCCTAATTCCTGAACAGCCACTACTGAATCGAATACGTTGTATAAAACACCCGGGGTCTGAACACGATGGTTGGGTAGAGTGTCATTGTAGGCACTGTCACCGTATATGATCCTGTGTAACCTTTAACGGACATATACATTGCCCTAAGTGTCATGACACGCAAGGGGATCAACACCAGTTAGAATCAGTACAAATAAATAAGCTGTTCTGTGGGTGGGAATTGTTATTACCGGTAAATTGGGAGACATTTGAAACGGACTGGTATACATCATTAGGACACTGTGCAAAGAAATTTGCTTGGGAAGTGGCCCAAATTGACTGTCCACTAGATGACTTTAATTTTATAGACCTCATGTAAAGAATGTCACAATGGCCAACAATTTCTATATATATTGATTAATTAGTGGGAATAGTAAGTTTGCTGACAGAACACGGTTTTTGCAAGATAAAGTGAACCTTTACCTGGAAACAGAAAAACTGGACCTTAATTAAATTAGAAGACCTAAAAGGGGTAAGACCAGGTTAACCTCTGAGCCTGCCACTGACAGCCCGCCACAGGCTGCAACCCTGTTTGGGCATGGGTTGAGGAGGTTTAAGTTATGCTGGACCCTTTTGGATACTCTGCTGCTTTTGGGCTCATGTCCTAACCGACGAATGTGCCAAATGCTACCAAATTACACGATATAAAGGCCGTATGATTCAAAACTTAAGCTACCACTCATTTGTCAATAAAGTCTGCTATGACTCTAGACAACTGAACACTTGCAACATGGGTTCTCGGCAACTATGGGTAGCAAAAAATTTAGGAAAAGGGGGAACCAGGTTGGGACTTAGTTATCCTAAGGGAGAGGAATGGATTTGTTTCACTTAAGAAGGTCATTGGGACATTTCTGACAGGGGTGGAATGCAGGACTTGAAAAGGGAGGAAATAATAAAACAAAAAGTGCAAACTACATTAAAAGGAACCACACAAGAAAAACCCTCTAACACAGGTGACTTATACCAGAAATTAAAAGACAAACTAGGAGAAGATTGGCAACTCCCAGGTTATGGAACTAACCTATATATTGATCTAATGGAGCATATTATTCAAACCTTAGATTTATCTAAGTGCTGTATTTGTAGTGGATCCTTAATGACAGAAGAGTGGCCCTGAAAAGGGACTGGTCTCACTCCATGGGAAATTTTAAAATGGAATTGAAACAGAGTTAGGTCTGAAAAGCTAATATAATATAGCAAAACGAGAATTAGAGAGTTAATTTAGAATGCATGCTCTGAGCAAAAGCATAGAGAACTGAGTCTTAGGAACAATGGAGATAACTCATTAAGGAATGCAGAACACATTGACACAAAGAACATAACGTAAGTACACAGGAAAACAGAGAGAACTAAAAATACTAACATACACATACAATAGGCATATGGAGGGGAGACAGAGGGAGATAAGGAAAAGGAGATGAGCCAAGGCCTAGGTACTCTTGCCAAATATCAGGAACTCCTGCCAAATGCACAGGGAAACTATCCAAATTAGAGAAAGTTTGAAAGTTTATGAGGAAGAGGAGAAGATAAACGACCACCGAGAGGCTGAAGAAACTGGATGTCCCACTGAAACCTTCCCCAAATTGAAGACCGCGCCCCTAACTCCGCCTGTTATGAATATTAAAACTAGACGTTGCAATATTATGAATATTCATGGATGGTGATGTAACTGCTTAACAAAAACTGTATAAAAAGTCCGACTGTTCATTGCCACTTCGGAACTCTGTGTCCAGTGCGAGTGGGGAGTTCCCTGATGTTGCAATAAATACCTCCTGCTTATAGACTAAAAACTCTGTCTCTGAGCAGTTTCTCCGTGCCTGTTTGGGGCTTAGAATTGGCATCAGAATCACTCCCAGAAAGCATCAGAATCTAGACCCTAAGGTTGGATTTTAACTTCTGACGTAGTCGGACAAGAATGCATTGAAAGAAGAGGTAGGGAAACATATAGAACTAAAGTAGGAGAGTCCCCATGCCTATCAGTGAAAATTATAAATACCACAGGAGAATTTTGGTGACCAAAAGAACCATTAGGATATTGGACTAACAATGTGACTGCAGGTTGTACATGGTACGATGAAGCTCAAAGTTGGTGGTGTAATAAAACAAATTCGAAAAATCCTTTTGAAAGCATAAAAGAATTGAAAATATATTGTGACCAAGCAAATAGTACCAATTTAGAATGAGTAGCTCCAGAAGGATTATTTTGGATATGTGGAAAGCAAGCACATACACAACTCCCTAAAGACTGGAGAGGAGTCTGTACACTGGGTATAATCCAACCAGGGTTCTTCTTACTGCCCCCCTAAAAGGGTATAAATTTAGGTGTACCCTTGTACCGTGATTATGAAACCATACAGCGAGAAAAAAGAAATGACATTGGAGGAACCCAAAAGTGGTACGATGATGAATGACCTCCTGAGTGGATCATTGCTACTTACGGACCAGCTACTTGGGCCCAAGATGGGACCTGGGGTTATCGAACCCCCATATACATGCTAAATAGAATTATATGCCTTCAGGCAGTCATGGAAATAGTAACCAATAAGACAATTCAAACTCTGGATCTAATCACAAGCCAACAATCAAAAACTCGAGCAGCTGTGTACCAAAATCGACTTGCCTTAGATTATCTGTTAGCTGAAGAAGGAGGTGTGTGTGGAAAATTCAGTACCTCAGATTGTTGCCTACAAATTGATGATAATAGACAGGCAGTTATGGACATTGCAAAGGATATTAGAAAACTGACTCACGTACCCATACGAAAATGGAACTCCATGTTAGACAGTCAATGGTGGGATAACTTGTTAGGGACAGCTTGGTGGAAGAAAGTAGGATTCTTTTTATTATGCGCTTTGGTCAGTATAATATTTTTATCATGTCATATCCCTTGCTTCATTAGATTAATAGTTTCTGTCATACAAGGAATGCAAATATCAACAATGCCTATAGATCCAAAGACTGCTCAAAGTGCCAAAGTACTATTAGTCACCAGAACTCCACCTTCCTGAGATGAAGAAAATTTCAAATTAATATTATCCAGATTAGAGCAAAAGACACGAATCAATAATTTTATAGAAAAAGGGGAGGGATTGTAATAAACTAAAAGAATGATTCGAGCTAATTAAAAACAGCGTTAGGTCAGTATAACCTAGAGAAAGAAGAAAAACAAATTGTAAAACTTAAGGCAGTAAAAAGAACTGTCAACATGGTTTCAGGCTCTGAGGTTGAAACAAAGAAGGATCTGTGCCAAGATTAAGATGGAGTCCCAAAAGTTAAACAAATGTCCTCACCTCGTATGAGCATCTGCAATAATCCAATTAGAAGCGGTCAATAGGGCATATTTACATTGTGAACACTTTTATGTAATCAATAATGTGGAAGAGAAATCACGCACCGGGGTGTAGAAACAGTATTTAAAGAGCATCTTTGTAAATAAAGTGGACATTTTGCTGATCACATTGGTCGTTTGCGCACCAATGCGAACTGAGGTAGGATCCCTGGAACAAAAATCCTGCAGGAACTGGGGGGAATAAAAGAGGCTAGCAGTTCCAGTTTGTTCTCTCTTGCTCCTGGATGGAACCCCCGGAAGTCCCTGACCACTGGTGCCACCGCCATTTCTGCTGCTGCCGTGCACTTTCACTACCCGCCACCCACCACCCACGACATGACGCTCGGAGTTGCTACCTGCTTTCGCTGCTGGTCACCCGAGCTGTGGCACCTGTCCTGTGCTCCTGGCACCAGCGTTGCTCCACATACCAGTACTCCCCCTGCTCTCTGCCACTTCTTGCCGTCTGGAGCCTCTGACGCCCTAAACTTTCCTGCCACCGCTCCTGCATCACCTAGGAATCCCCACTCCCATGTGGTGACCCAGACACCCTTGTTGTCGCTCGCGCAGCCGCGACTCTGCCCCAACCACATCATAATCACTTGACCACATGGGAACTGCGTTGTCGTCTCGGTGGCAAGGAGTTGAAAGAGTGGTTTTGGGTGCAATTTTCTGTGATATTGTTTGGTTGTTGTTTTGATCTGTTTTGTTCTTCGTCTTTAGTAAAACTGTTATTTGTTTTCATATTTTCACTTGAACCGCTCACAATTTCAAAATTTTTGTGATTTGAAGGGAGGGGTTTCTATTCCATTGGAAGTCCCACCTCCTGGCACACACTGTCAATAAAACCAAGACAGGATTTTGTTGGGAGAATAGAGATTATATGTGAACAATTTTCTTTGCATTTCTGTGAGCCTTGTCTTGGCATAATTGGGTGTGGACAGTAAAAGTAATTGCGTAGCTAAGTATGGCTACAGGCATTGAAGTTAGAACAAAGGAGGCTCCCTGTCAAACTTAAGGTGGGGTTTCAGGAGGGTAAACGTGTGCCCTCAGCTCATATGGACACCTGTTGTGGTCCAATTAGCAGTGGAAAACAAAGTATGTTTTCCTTATGTATCCAATGCTGTGTGAAGAAGAATCACGCGTCTGAGCGTGATATACAGTATATAAAGTGTCTTTCTTCTAATAAAGACTACATTTTGCTGATCATACTGGTCTATGAGCGATCTGTCCGTGCCCCTCCACCGATAGGATTTCACCATTCTTTTTGATCTGTAGGAGAAAATGGTCTCTTCAGCATTCCTTTCCCTGTAGCAAAACCTCCAATCAAAACATGCTAGATGCAAAACTTACCATAATCTCTTTACAATAACCCTGACTTGACTCTCTCTCTCACCTCACCTGCCTGTCTTGAAAACCATAAATATGAATGTAATAAACTAAAAGAATGATTCGAACTAATTAAAAAGAAAACAGGGTTAGGTCAGTATAACCTAGAGAAAGAAGAAAAACAAATTGTAAAACTTAATTGGGTCCCTATAAAGACATAAAACAAGTTACCTCCCTTTTACCTTGTACAAAATTTATAGTGAGGAGACTGTTTAGTTAACTAGATAATAACACCTTTCTTGAAAATTTATAACTTTGTGTAGATAACAACCTTGTCTAAGAAAAACATCTGTTGAACGTCTGACTTAACAATATATAATATTTATGCTTGTGTGTAGATAACAACCTTGTCTAAGAAAAACACCTGTTGAATTCCTGACATAACAATGTATAATGTTTATGCCTATGTACAATGAATATGCATGAATTAGCTGAGATAAATATAGAATATTGTGTCTGCTTGGGGTGTGACAAGCCTCCTGAGTCATAGGGACTCGACTTGGACACCACAGGGCTGTTTCCTCTCACCATATAATAAATTCTAATTGGAAATTACTTGGATCTGAGGTTTTATTTCTCACAGTGAAGAAGTTAGTTGAAGTTAACCGCAAAATACCCACTTGCAAACAGGTGTAACAGAGTGAATCTGAAATGAATGCTCTGCAGAAAAGAGAGGAAGAGAGGAGGTGGGGTGGGAGGCAGGAAGGGAGGAAAGGGAAAAAAACTCAAACCTGCATGATTGAAGGTCTTATGTAAATAGTTTGTCAGAAAGGGTTTAGTAGCCCTGGTTAGAAGACCGCACTTGATGTTCCAGGGTCCTTATTTTCAAATTGCAGTGCTGGAGTTGATTCAAAGAAATCCTTAAACAAAATATATAAAGTACACTTTTATTAGGGCTGGGGAAATGCCAGGGGGTTTCGTCCCCCTGTGCATGTCGGACAAGAAAGGAAATACAGCAGTTTTTTATACATTTGGAATAAACAAGTTTAAAATTATCTATCAAACACACTCTTTACAAAGTCTGTTTTATCTAAATAGACATTTGGTTGCCTACCTCCTATTCTTACTATTAATGAGTAGTTACATAAAGTTTTATCATTTCAAACAGTCTAGGTTTCCCCCCACCCCTCTTCTGTCTCCCTTACAATACTACATGCTATAAAGTCTTTTCCTGCTTTCTTTAGTTTACATAAGCCAGTTTTATCTTAATTGCCCACTGTTTGGGCAGTACCCTTTTTCAAGCAGTTTACAATTTGCAAAGTCACACTCACATACCTAAATTTACTAACATAGCTAAATTTTATTTTATTGCGTTGTCTTTATTTCAGAACCCTTTCAAAGTTGATCCCTGTGTTTACTTTTTCAATCAGTGAATATCAGGTTGTCTCTTTTTTTTTTTTTAATCTTTGCATTCAGATGTGGCAGGCTTAAAGGAAACCTCAGAGAGAGAATATGAACTGTGCTCCAGACCTTTGAAAGAGCTCATCCCCTCTGCCTTTATCACTACTTATTTATGAATCTCCCCCTCCTGACCTCCCTTCCTCACCAAACCCCATCTCTTGTTTTCCCGCAGTAAATCCTACCTTCCCTTTTAGACATTTTTTACTTTTTTTTCCCCTCTACAATTATCTATACATTTTACACCCAGTAAGTCAATCAGTTTCAAATTATTGACCCCTGAGGTAGATGTCTGGTGAGTCATTTAACTGTGGGAAGTTCTTCTGATGGTTTACTCTTCCACCTCATGTTCATTTAAAACATCTTTTGAGGCTCATCTTTCCTTTTCAAAATGTCTTTAAGTGCCTAATACTTGCTCCCACTGGGCAGTCTAATGATGTTGGACACAATATGTGTTAACACCTCTTTAGAGGTCATCTCCCCTAGGCTACATTTTTGCCTATAAAATCATTGTTTATTTAGTCCTTAGACCTGGGAACCAACTGCAGTCCCCACGACTTCTGTTGTTTTCAAAGTCCTATTAAGTTTCTGCACTTCTGCTCAGAGCACTATTTTATTTCTAAACAACCACAGAAAACTTCCTGTCAACATGGTTTCTGCCAGACAAATTAGAAATGATAGTTTCATTCTTCTGACTATGGTGTTTAATGTGAAAAGTAACTGTTATATGGAGAGTGACATGAAAACAATGAGGAGAAAAAAAAATAATTTTAAAAGAGAAGTTGGGAGAGGGTGGCTCAGAGACTCTGGGTAAAGGATCTCAATACAGTATTTGCCAGTCAGGAAAACATAAGGGAATGGAAGGTTCTTTATAATGGTTATAACAAAAGAGAATCAATGAGTGCTGCCTTGATGTAATTTCCAACCTTTCTTTTGCTGACAGTAACTGAAAATATTTTTGTTTGGTTTGGTAGGGTTTATTTTTGCTTTTCCTTCTTGCTGTCTTTCCCCACCTCCCCTTCTCCCCCTTTTCTAAGTAAGTACTCAAAACCAGGGACAACCCTGTCCCCCAAGGGAGAACCCCTCCTGCTCAACCACTCCTGGTCTCATCAGCAAGGAGTTGTGAGCTGATATTGAGGACATCAAAATCAACCCTCTTAATTGACCAACATCTCAGAAGCAGGATGTTCTTGGCATTGAGAGAAACCTCTCCTTTGCAAAGCACTCTGTGTAGGACTTTGTCCCCGTGTCTTAGTAGAGGTGCCTCACTTAAACAGTTCTGTGTAGAAAAAAGTGAAGTCATGTTGATCTTATTTCCAGGAGAGAGATATCTGAGCAGCTACCTCTGCTCTAGCCCCAGACTTCCTCTTGTTCTGCAGGCAAGTGAACTAGTGTAACTCATGCCCACACTTCTAGAAATATTCCTCTCCCTAAAACCAGATGCCATTATCCATTCATCCTACTGGAAAAGGTTCCTGACTTGTGGTAACCCCTAAACTGTGCCCAGGTATTACCTGTGTGAGTGTGAGCCAGTCAGGGCTAGCACTGTGCCAGTCTGTACATTAGTAGCAAATCAGTAAGAAAAAGAGGCAACCTGTGTGATGTTTGTGAACCAGACAACATCTTACTGTATCAGTTTTACCACCTGCTGATCAGCTGTGATAGTTGGGTAGGGAGGCTGCATTCAGTTGCATTCATAATGCTCTTCAAGACATGGAAATGGTTAGAAAGGACTGATGTGTTTTGGGAGAAAACCACACTACAGTAATGTTGTGACTCTGCAGCTGAACACTCAGATGTCAAGGAAGGATGTTAAGGTTACTTCTGTAATCTTAACTCTACTTTCTTCTGTATGTGCAACATAAGGTTGTCTACCAAACCCTCACTTGGTGGAAGTTTGTATAACTTCACTGAAGTTTAAAAAACTGTGAATTTATATTGCATTACATTAGCAAAGAAACAGCACATTACACTACCAAAAAAAGATGCTGACATCAATGGAGCTATGCTGATTGACACCAGATGAATAGCTGCCTTTTACAGCAATCACAGGTTGGTTTTTCAGATAGTATGATACTGCTTCAGGTGAGTGTTTCTGCAACCTTGACTGTAACACTGTCATATTTCCACAACCCCTTTGTATCCTTGAATGAATCCTCCTCATAGGTAAACTCAGGAAGCGTGGACTGGATGAGTAGATGGAGAGGGTGGATTGAATGGCAGATTCCAGAGGGTCACAATCAGTGGCACAGGGTCTAGTTGGAGGCCTGTCACTGGTGGTGTCCCTCAAGGTTCAATACTGGGCCCAGTATTGTTTAACTTGTTCATCAATTACTTGGATGAAGGTGTAGATGCCTCCTCAGCAAGTTTGCTGATGATACAAAGCTGTGAGGAGTGACTGACACCCCAGAGTGTCATGCAACCCTTCAGAAGGACCTCGACAGGTTGGAGAGATGGGTAGAGAGGAACCTTCTGAAATTCAACAGAAGGGTCCTGCACACAGGAAAGAATAACCCTATGCACCAGTACAGGCTGGGGGCTGACTTGCTGTAAAGCAGCTCTGCGAAGAAGGACCTGGGGGTCCTGGTGGACAACAAGCTGTCTATGAACCAGCAGTGTGCCCTTGTGACCAAAAAGGCCAATGGTCTCCTGGGGTGCATTAGGAAGAGCATTCACAGCAGGTTGAGAGAGGTGATCCTGTCAAGAACCATCTGGACTCAAAACTGTGCAATGTGCTCTAGGATGACCCTGTTTGAGAAGGGAGGTTGGACTAGATGACCCCTCTGTGGTCACTTCCAACCTTACACATTCTGTGATTCTGTAATGCTCACACTGGTTTTGCTCTGTCAGAGCAGTCCACACTATCCTTATCAACTTAGATGGTTTATCTTCTCCCTATGGCTTGTATTCTAATCACCTGGGTTCCTACCATCTAGTATGAATTTGCTTTTGAAACAGCAGGGTAACCTTACAGAGTGTCTTGGTTTAAAGACAAATATTGGGACAGGATCTCCAATAAAATGAACTCACTCCCCTTTTTATTCCCCCTCCCTCCCCATATAGACAGACAAAAAATGAGAGTAGGATATAAGTGAAAAAATAACAGTTTATTAACAAGGAAAAATAGCAGTCCCACAAAGATACAAGGGAAATGACTTACCCACAAGAAAAGGGAGTTCACAGTGTCTCATGGTCCCCAGGAACAAAGGGGCAAAAGAATGGCAGAGGGTCCTCCCCATCAACCACCCCCATCTGTCCAACCAAACAAAAGAAAACAATGGGAGAACAGAGGCAAAAGCAAAAACACAGAACAACTGTGCTGCTCACACAGAGCCACACTACCAAACTGGCCACTCCACACCACCTGGTTGGGTTCAGGTCTTAACTGCAGTGATGGTACCAGTTTGGAGTCTCTTTGTTCCCTGCCATGTGTTGTCCCACTTGGTTTGGTTGGGCTGTGGGTGGTAGTGATTTGTTTCACTTTCACTCTCCGATTCTGTGGTCCTAGCACTGGTAGCAGTTCTGTGCAGCAAGTGAGTGGCGGGCAAACAGCGGGGGCAGCCATCTGGTGACGGATGAGCAGTGAGTGGGTTGTGGTGACACTCCAGTGGAAATCTCAGGTGGGCAGCAGTGGCAACATGCGAGTGGCAGTGGTCCAGGGTGGCACTCTGTTACACTCCAGATTTTAAGCCATAAGATGCCCAGAGCAGTTACATTTTATTTAAAACTTTTTAAAAGCCTTTTGGTTTGTTATAACCTCGAATTCGCATCTGGAAAAAGAGTCACACACCCTTCTCCAAGAGAAATTCTTTTAATTTAGTGAGAAAAATAAGATATTTTGGCAAAAGGTTTTACAGGAGTAAACTACAACCAAGAAAAAATATTTCACTAAAACACTCAACACAAAGACGCATTCCACAGAATCAATATCCCAGCTTTACTAAAACACAATTCATTGGTTTTAAGTTACCCACAAGAGAAGGAAAAGAGTAAAAGAAGAAAACACATTAAAGAAAGAGAGAAGAGAGAAGGAAAGAGAGGAAAGGAAAAATGGTTACTGACAAGATTCAATGATTCACATGGTGGAAGCAGCAGGAGAAAAGAAACAGAGGTGGCTTAAACAAAGCTCATCTCCACCTTCACCCGACTGGTTAACCGCAGGCCAACGGACATCTTCTTCCAATGCAGTCGCACAAAGATCAAAAGACAAAGGCATACACCTGCCTCCAAAGGTGTACCTAAATTAACTCTAGCATGTTGGAATGTCAGAACCATGCTCGATTCTGGGACGTTCTGCCCTAATTGCCCATGAACTGGCTCGTCTCAACATCGACATTGCTGTTCTCAGTGAAGTTCGCCTTCACGAGGAAGGCAGCCTCAGAGAACATGGTGCTGGTTACACACTCTTCTGGTCAGGTAAGCCCAGAACCGAAAAACATCTCTCAGGAGTCAGTTTCATGATCAAAAACTCTATTGTTCCTAAACTCGAAAATCTGCCAACAGGTCATTCTGATGGCATTATCTCCCTACGCCTTCCACTACACAACAAACAACACGTTGTCCTCTTTAGTATATATGCCCCAACTCTCCAAGTTGACCCTGTTGAAAAAGATAAATTTTACACTGACCTGCATCGCCTTACCCAAAAGGTTCCTGCAGATGATAAGATCATTATCCTTGGTGATTTCAAAGCCAGAGAAGGAAAGAATTTTGAAGCATGGAAAGGAATATTAGGCAAACATGGTGTTGGAAACTGCAATGGTCGACTTCTGCTAGAATTCTGTGCAGATCAACAGCTCACCATCACTAATACTGTCTTTCAGCAGAAAAACAGTCTGAAGACAACCTGGATGCACCTCGGATCTAAGCATTGGCACCTCATCGATTACGTCTTGGTGCGACAGAGAAGTGTCCGAGATGTCCACCATACCCGCGTGATGCCCAGCGCAGAATGCCAAAGAGACCATCAACTTGTGCACTGTAAACTCAACTTCAATCTCAAATTCAAACCTAAAACGGGCAGTATCCCAAGGAGAAGACTCTAAGTTAACAATCTCCAATCAACCACAGTGAGAGACAGATTCCAGGCAAACCTTCAAACTAGGCTTGATAACCATTCCACAGATTCTACAGATTCCTCTCCTGAAATAAGCACCATATTAAAAACAGCATCCTGCAATCCTCTGAAGAATCCTTAGGGTTCTCCTTCAAGAAGAACAAGGACTGGTTTGATGAAAACAATCAAGAGATCCAGGAATTGATGAGGAAGAAGAGAACCGTCCACCAAGCACACCTTGCACTGCCATCCTGTCATGCAAGAAAAGCAACCTTTCGCCTTGCATGCAACAAGTTCCAACAGAAACTCTGTGACATCCAGAACAAGTGGTGGATTGATCTAGCTGAAAAAACTCAATTATGTGCAGACACGGGTGATCACAAAGGATTCAGAGCCAACAGGAGTCCCACAGACATGGTATTTGTTCTCAGACAACTGCAAGAGAAGCGTAGGGAACAGAACAAAGGTCTCTATGTAACCTCTGTTGACCTCACCAAGGTTTTTGATACCGTGAGCAGAAAAGGTCTATGGCAGATCTTGGAACTTTTAGGTTGTCCCCCCAAGTTCCTTAAAATGATCATCTCACTCCATGAAGATCAGCACGGCCAAGTCAGATATGGTAATGCACTTTCTGAACCCTTTCTAATAAAGACTGGTGTGAAACAAGGTTGTGTTCTTGCACCACCCCTATTCACAGTCTTTTTCAGTATGATACTCCAAAGGACCACTGCAGACCTCAATGATCAGGACGGTATCTACATTCAATACCATACTGATGGAAGCCTCTTCAACCTAAGGCAACTGAAGGTCCACACTAAGACCTTAAACCATCTTGTCCGGGAGTTGCTTTATGCTGATGACGTCGCCCTTGTTGCACACACAAAAACAGCTCTGCAGTGTTTAACATCCTACTTTGCAGATGTTGCTGAGCTCTTTGGACTGGAAGTCAGCTTAAAAAAGACAGAAGTTCTCTATCAACCTGCACTTCCAGAAGTCTTCCTTCATCCCCATATCACCATTGGCCAATCAGAGCTGAAAGCAGTCCAGCAGTTTAATTACCTAGGTAACTTCATCTCCTCGGATGGTAAGATTGACGGAGAGATAGACAACAGGTTACCAAAGGCATACAGTGCTTTCGGAAAACTCCATAAAAGGGTATGGCGTAATAAACACTTGAAGAAAAGTACCAAGATCAGTGTTTACAAAACCATTGTGCTGTTTACTCTTTTATATGGTTCTGAATCATGGGTCATCTACCGCCACCACCTGCGTCTCCTAGATCACTTCCATCAATGCTGTCTCCGTACAATCCTTAACATCCTCTGGTCAGATTATGTGACCAATACATCTGTTCTAGAATGAGCAGTAGTCACAAGTATTGAGACCATGTTGCTGAGAACACAGCTGCATTGGGCAGGGCACGTCTCAAGGATGAAGGACCACCACCTCCCTAAGATCATGCTCTATGGCGAACTTGCCACCGACTGCCGCAAGAGAGGAACCCCAAAGAAAAGATACAAGGACTCCCTGAAACAACATCTCAGCTTTGGCCATATTGATCAACATAACTGGTCTACTCTGGCCTCCAGTCGGGAGGTCTGGAGACACACCATCTATAACGCTACTGCTTCCTTTGAGAATGCACGCAGGATCACTCTTGAGGAGAAAAGACAACGCAGAAAGAACTGTGTCTTGCAGAATATACCACCTAAGGAGTCTTTCTGCTGTGCCTTTTGCAATCGGACATGTCTATCTCGTATTGGCCTTATTAACCACCAGCGTGCTTATAACAAATGTGGATAAAACCTTTCCCAAATCTTTGTTCGCGAAGCCTAGCCATGATGATGATGATGATGATCTCACACTCTGGTTGCGGCCATGGACTGGGGGTGAGGCAGTGGTTTCTGGTTTTACTGCTGTCCCGGTGAGGCAGGGATGGTTTCCAGCAGTGGCTGAGACCCTGGAACAACTTTTTACCTCCCCTTGAACTCCCCCGCACTGAGCTATGGGATGGTTCCCTTCAGATGACGTTATGGTATGAATATTCATCGCTATAGTCCCCTTCCCTGGTTTGTAACTATAACACAGAGGTACAATTCAGGAGGATATGGCAATTCCATTGTAATGAAGCTAATTTTCTTTATACTTGGTGGTCTATATACTCCAGTAAATATTCACTGTGCTGCGGTTGTGAATAATCTTGAGTGTTGTTGTGTTCCAGATAGATTTTCATCCTCAACACCAGCATACTAGAGGACTTTCCAGTCATGCATTAAGCAATATGAGTAGTTTCTCTTTAGTGCAGCCTCTTCTGTTATTTTCTTCTTAGGGAGGCAAATTTAGAATTATAGAATGGTCTGGGTTGGAAGGGACCTTAAAAATCATCTAGTTCCAACTCCCCTGCCATGGACAGGGATACCTTTCGCTAGACCAGGTTGCTCAGAGCTCCATCCAACCTGGTCTTGAACATTTCCACAGATGGGGCATCCGCAACTTGTCTGCGCAGCCTGTTCCAGTGCCTCACAGGGCAGTGGGGAGCAAATAGAGGGACTCTTAATGAACCTTAGGATTATTTCGCATGTGCAGTGACCAGCAACTGCATTTGCACACCCTTTGCAAATAAATTACTTGTGACTATTCTTTCCCTTCCCTGGTACTTCCCACATCCTTTTGTGCAGTTCCCTGGAATAATCCATCTTTGGTTCCCTTTGTTTGCAAACAATGCTTCATAGCACTTAATGCAAAGAAGGAAACTGGATGTGTGATGGGGAGGAGTGTCCCTCAGTCTCTGAAGGCTGTGAAAGTCGAGTCTCAACCAGAGGTTTGGACTAGTCAGTATGAAGGACTGACACCCCTGAGCATCATCATTTATTTACCTCTCTGCCTCAGTTGAACGAGACTGAAGTGTTTTGCTAAGGAGTATGAGTTATGAGGAAGAACAAGCTCCTCCCTCTAAGCAATTGTAAATCCAAAATTAAGGGGTTTCAATTGAGGAAGTATGGAGAAAAAAGAAAATAACAACCCTTTATTGGAGGATATATGTGTATTGGCAGAACAATAAAAGAACACAAAACCAACCAAACAATAATCCTGCACCCAAAAATCCCTTTCAAAAAGGAAACAGTTCAGTACTTTCTACCTTTTGGTGCAATTCTAACCATGGTCAGTAGGGGGCGTTGTTGGGCTCTGGTAGTTGCCTCATGGGGCCCTGGTGCGTGGGAGAAGTCAAAAATGGAGATTTTCCCCACCACCGCCAAGAAGAAAAAGAGTAAAAGGGGAAAAAAGGGGACTCTTCCCACGAAACTCATGCTGTCTGCTGTTGGCTTTGGCTGGGATTTCCCCCCTTTTGTCAATGGACGCATGCTGCTACCAACACAGGAGCAGAGGAGGGAAAGGGTGACCTCCTCCCCAGAAGGTTCCTCTGCAGATGGGTCAAGCCTCTCCAATGAAATCCGAGCAGATCTGGGCTGGGGACATATAAGAAATAAATAACCTGATTTTATTATAAGCAAATGAACTTAGTAGAAAGACAGAACGGGGTGTGATTTTTTTTACCCGAGGGGTTTCTTTTTTAGGCGTACCACAGAATCTGTAAGGTGGATGGTCCTGTCTGGACCTGACGCCAGGGAACCTTTTGCGGTCGAGAATAGGGAAAATACAAAAATAAAGATGCATCCTCTCTGCCATGCGGCAACCTAATGTGTACTGGGGGACCCCCCTGGACCTGTACGTCACAATCAATCATGAGAAAGGGTAACACCCCTTCCTGGGTCAGAGAAATTACCTTTTAGGTAAAAAACTGGCAATCAATGAATATGTAACAGTTTATGTAACCAAAAGAATACAAAAGGCGTGATTTTCAAATGGTTGGGGTGCTTCCAGACCCTTGTGATCTTGGAGCACCCAGTGCACTGCAATAAAAAAAACTTCTTGCTACACTTTCCTTGTCCTACGGGTATTTTTGCTGTCCTTCTAAATCTAAAGGAGGAATTTTTCCAACAGTTTTGGGGTCTTGTCCAGTATCCAATGTCCAGAGGCTCTGGATTGGGGGTCCAATGTCCCAGGATGGCACGTCCTGACGATTTTTGGTGGTCCAACCAGGGGGACCCTCTTTTCAGGTCGGCTCTGGCGGAGGACCCTAGGACAGACGACTGTGGAACAAGGAAAACAGGAGAAGAACCAGCCGGTTTAGAAATTAACAGATCGCAGCACGGTTGAGGTTTACGCATAAAAACCCACTAAGACACAAAGGGGCTATTTTAATTCTTAGTGGGCAGATTGGGCAACGGGAGTGCACGTGTGTGTGGATGAGACGTACCAAAAGGTGCGAGGTGAGAGAGGAGTTCTTTTAACTGCGGTTTCACTTCTTCCACGAGGAAAGTGGTCAGTGACTGAACAAAGCAACTGTTGAGAAGTGAGAACGGAATACTCATTTGGGTGGAAACAGGGGCGATAAAAATCGGAAGGGAGTGACCAGGAGAGAGTTACAGTATAAAATTCGCCAGGTTCCGGGGGGGAGGCAAGGGAAAAGACAACTGAAGCGACGGCATTTGGGTTTTGGTTTTCAACCAGGCAGCGGGTGGTCACAAACTGTCCCAGGGCAGTCAGGAGAACAAAGAAATAAAAACAGTGTACCACGTGTCCCAACAGTAGCAGTAGAAGAGGCGGCATTCAGGTTTTGGCTTTGAGCCAGGTGGCGACGTGGTCCCAGGCAGAGGCAAGAAGGAAAGAAAGATGAGTGTGTCCACATATCTGAGGTTCAACCTCTGGGAGGAGGGGTTTCCTGCTGCATAACTGACAGGAGCTGGGCCAAGGTGGGCACAACCTCTGGGGGGCGGGGTTTCATCACATAACTGACAGGCTCTGGACCAAGTACAGCTCAGGGGGAACAGGGTTTCGAGGCAAGTGCTGAACAAGTACAGCTTTGAATTTCGGGTTCAAGTTGTAAGGAGTACAGGGTCCTGAAAGGACAAAGTCCCTGATCTGGGATTTATCTATCAAGTACACTGTTAATCTACACCTCCATCATGTTTGTTTTCTTTTTTCTTCCCTGAATGGTAATAGTATATTAATAACACCAAATAATTTCTAATATTTTATTAGTTTATTTTTTTTCTTTTGTGAAAGTGTGATCCAATTTTGAGATTTTTTTCGAGTTCCACTGTGTTTGTGTGAAATAGTGTAGTCTTAAAAATTGTATGAGCAGGCATTGTTGTAATGGGTGGTGGAGGAAGTAAGAAAACTGTAGGAAAGAAAGAAAAGAAAAAGTCAGAAAAAATACCCAGTATTCCACATGACTCCCCCTTAGGTAAGATGTTAAATGCCGGGGATGAAACAAGGTGGACTCGGAGGAACAATAAAGGCAACCATGACTCAATTTTACATGTATGAATGGACAAAGAGACCAATAAGGTCAGATTATCTTTATTGGCCCCAATTTGGTTCTTTTGAGGGTTGGATTTGTCAAACTCTCAACATCTATATGAATGGGAAAGAACCATTTAACCAAGAAGAAAGTGCCTATGTCGCATGTTGGGTGAAACCCACAGGGCTATTTCCAGTCTCTATAACTGACAAAGTAAATAACAGCGAGAAAAAGAAAAAGAACCCTAAATGGGATCCCATCGAAAATCTCTTAGACAATTCCCCTCCCTATAATCCTGAAAGAAATAGAAATAATGAAGTGCAAAGCCCAGTCAGGACTCCTCCCCCTCCTAGACCCCTCCCATCCCTCCTCCTAACCCCCCTTGGACGCGAGGGAGAGGAAAAAAGAACTAGAGTCAGAAACACCAGAAAAACTCTATCCCCTTAGGGAAGTTCCGATGTACGGGGGGGTGTGTGTACATGAATGCCCCTTTAACCAGCACAGAAGTAAGAGAATTCCGAAAAGAAATGAAAAAGTTACTGGAAGACCCTTTGGGTCTGGTTGAACAATTAGACCAATTTTTAGGCCCAAATATTTATATATGGGATGAAATGCAGTCTATAATAGGAACACTGTTTTCAGTAGAAGAGAGGGAAATGATCAGGGCTGCGGGAATCCGGATATGGGACCAAGAACACCCTCAGGGAGTAAACGGACAGAATGGAGAAAAAAAAATGCCTGTAACCTGCCCCAACTGGAATCAGAATATGGACGAAGGAAGGTAAAATATGATTGATTATCGTGATTGTATTATTAAAGGAATTCGGGAGGCAATTCCTCAGGGACAAAACACAGCCAAGGTTTTTGATGAAAGGCAAAATAGAGATGAGTCACCATCTGAAGGGTTAGAAAGATTAAAGAAAAATATACAACAGTTTTCAGGGATACAGTTAGACAGTCTAGCAGGACAAGAATTATTAAAAGTTTGTTTTGTAACTCATTCTTGGCCAGGTATTAGAAAAAAATTGGAAAAGATAGAGGATTGGTATGAAAAAGGATAGAACGAGTTGCTGAAAGAAGCCCAAAAAGTGTATGTCCGAAGGGATGAGGAAAGACAAGAAATAAGATTGAAATAATGGTAGCTACCATTAAAGAAATGAATAAACAAACATTAGGACAAGGAGAAAGGGAGGTGCCACAAAAAGAATATAAAAATAGACCCAGTGATCATAAGGGACAAAGAACTCAATACCCCAAGAAACCTACTCAGCAGTTAGGAAGAAAGGAAACGGGAATAGCCGTCTCGAATACACAGGGTAAGAGACAAGTTTGTTACTACTGTGGGAAAGAAGGTCATTTCAAAAGAGAATGTCTTAAGAGACAAAAAGACATCCAAGTCTTCCATTTACAGGAGGACTCAGGATAGGGGAGTCAGGGGCTCTTTCTCCTGGGGTCAGAAGAAAGAGAGGAACCCTTGATAAAACTAGGACCCCAGGAGGAAGATACTGCCATGGTCCGCTGGGATAGGGGAAATTGGACCGAGCACTGCAATTAGGGTTCGGACGTAGTTGAGGTCTCGTGCTGCAATGCCAGTTTATTCAAGGGAAACAAGGGTTTAAAAAACCACGGTTTGAGGGGTGGATTCCAAACTAGGGAGGTGCAAGAGATTGACAGCTTAGGGAAAGATGTGGTAGGGGGACAAGGGAAAGATGGGTGGAACTCCCAGGTATCTGAGGGAACTGGCTAATGGTAGCTCTCTCTGCACTGTGATAGCTACAGCTAATCAGTAACAGAGGCATAGGAAAACAGGGGAGAAGAAGAGATAAACAACTTTCAAAGGGGAGGCTTGAGGGAGAAATGGGGACAATATGGAGGTACAGTAGGATCTATAAATTTTGACAATAAACCGGGGTGTACAGGGGTTCATAAGCACACAACAATAAACTGGGGAAAAACTGTCAGTCTGCTGGGTGGATTATCTAGTGAGTAAAAAGTCCATTCAGATTCCATTAATGCTTCTCCAGGCAACATATCTCTCCCATTCTGTCTTTTCATCCATCGCATCTCCCCCTTCTCTGTTTTTAATTGTGGTGACATTCACGGAGACACTGCGGATGACCATCTGACGAACACAAATGACAAAGCACGGTGAACAGACACACAAAAACACAAAGGCAAACAGGGAAATCACTAACATGATTATGATTTTGTGGGACCAACTGGGTAAAGAGGGGAGTTTTATCCAATCACAAAGCTCATCTAATCCTTCATCACGGGACTGGTGGATATCTTTTACAAGATTTTTTAATTGATGTATGCTTTCATAAATTGATTGTGAGTGATCTGAAAAATTCATACAGCACATTCCTTCAAAATCCTGGCACCCATGACCATGTGCCAGGAGTAAGAAGTCAATGGCTGCACAATTTTGGAGACTAATTTCTTTCATCTTTTGAGTGTCTACCAGCAGACCCTCAATCGCTTTTGTGGTTGCATTCGCTTCTTTAGTTAACCAGCAACCAAGGTGGGAAAGCAAGGAAAGGGCATGGGCAGTTCCTATCCCGGGGATAGGGAAGGAAACCCAAAAGTTTTTCATGCGGGACCAAATGTGAATGCTGGAATCACAGTCTGCTGGGAAGGGGAGGGGTGGTGGCGGAGTAATGATTGTACCTATCACACGTGGTGCTGCATTAAGGGGAGGAATGATTGGGTTCTTTGGGGCCACATTTTTTTTTAGGGTTAGGAGACTTTCCTCTTTTTATACGGAGGGACCTTTTGATTTTATTTTTGGGAACAATCGACTGATCTGCTAATTGAAACTTCGCCGGGTTATACAGAGTCAGCTTCCCTACCATGCAGGGACCCCCTTCCGGGTAGGCAGGAATACCTTGCCATGCCCAATCCCCGCACAGGAGGAAAAACCCTTCGGGGAGCTTCATGTTCCTAGGAACGTACTCTGTTGGCACTGTGGTGGCAATTGAATTGTTGCACCACGGCGAAGTGACCCCTTTGTAAATTAATTTATTGGCGGTGACATTGTGGGGGGTAAATAGGTGGGACTCTGTGTGCCGATGGAATATAACCAGTGGGTAGCGAACCGAGTAAATCTATTTCTTGTGGAGGGATGGTGGTAAATGCCTGTCTGGATACCATTTGTGCTAGGGTGACTGAATTTAGCTGTAAGAATCCTAGACTCCGGGTTTGTTCCACGAATGTGTCCCAGTCTTTGCCCGGAGTCACGGGAATCCCTACAAGGCAGGTTTTGAATGGATTACTAGCACTGGACAAGGTCAGGCACAAGGTGTCAGTGCCTGTGGCCTTGGTCAGGGTTACCCAGAGGTTCTCGGAGGGCTGGTTCATCCAGTCCCTCAGAGGGGACGCAGTGACGTTGGTGACAAATCTGAGAAGACAGATCAGGATAGCATAGGCCTGGAGATTGTGCATCCTTCGTCTCAGTCCTGGTGTATCTTCACTCTTCTTGCGGGGACCCACTTTGGTCCGTTGTTGCCTGAAATACATGCGTACCCCTTCCCCCAGGTGATTAAGGGGAAAGGACCCGTCCACATCTCTGTAATTGGATCTTTAAACATAACTTTCGCTTTTTGCTGTGATGGGGTAAAATCTGATTTGAAATGTCTGTCTATTGGACTTCTGTTTATGTGAGTGTCTTGTTCCTCCATCATATTTAAAAAATTTAAAACATACATAACCTTTTCTAATCTTTCGGGGGGGGGCAGGTCAATACTCCCCCTCTTTTGTTTTTTGAGCAAATTTTTAATGTTTTGGTGAGCACGTTCTACTATGCCCTGTCCTGTGGGGTTGTGAGGGATTTCGGTGGTATGGTGTACCCCCCATTCTTCAAAAAACTTTTTTGTGTCTGCAGATACATAAGACGGTCCGTTATCCATCTTCACCTGTTTGGGGACACCCATCCTTGCAAATGAGGACAGAAAATGCCTTTTAACATCTCGACTCTTCTCACTAGAATGTGCGGTGACCACAATCATTTTTGAAAAGGTGTCAATAGACACATGTACATACTTTAGTTTGCCAAATTCTACCACGTGCGTGACATCTGACTGCCAAATTTCTAGAGTTGTCAAACCCCTGGGATTGGTCCCCTCTGGAACCATCGGTGCAAGCATTTGACAATCAGGGTACGCTGTCAAAATTTCTTTGGTTGGGGATAATTTTAGTCCGAATTGGTTTTGTAACGATCGTGCATTCTGATGGAAAAACTCGTGTGAAATTTTTGCTTGTTGATAAAGGTTAGGGGTAACCACTATACCTGCCAGACGGTCGGCGATTTGGTTTCCCTCTGCCACAGGACCGGGCAAAGCAGTGTGTGATCTGGTGTGGACAATGTAGAAACTGAATTTTCTGTTTTCTATTAAAAACAACAATTTGGTTAACAGCTTAAAGAGATTTTCGTTAGACACAGTTTTTAGATAGGAATTTTCAATCCTTTTCACTACACCTACAACATAGACTGAATCTGAAACGATATTAATTGGTTCTTCACTAAAAATTTGAAAGGCGCGAACAACTGCTGAGAGTTCTACGATTTGGGGGGAACCTTGAACTTTATGTATATCCTGGTGCCAATTGCCATTTTACTGTCAAACAATAACTGCATTTCCGGTTCTCCCTGAGCCATCAGTGAAAAGGGTTTTTGCATTTTTAATTGGTAAGTCTGATTGGACAATTTTTAATTTCAGAGGAATTGGAATCAATCTTTGCAAAAACTGGTGCGACCTTTAAATATCAGCTTGCCAATCATTTCTGCTAGGGTTGTAATTGTTTTGCCGAATTGATGAGGGAGGAATACCCACTCCCATAAGCAGAAGTCTCTATTATCAGTAGTAAACTGACCCAGCAGGACCAGTGGTTGCCTCTGTTCATTAATTATTACAAGGGAGGATGGCAGTCCCTCCATCCTCCTAAAGGACTGTCTCTCTGATGTTTTTCTCTCAACAATGGCAAGGGATTTCTCAGCTTCTGTTGTTAATGATCTAGGAGAGGACAGGCCAGCATCTCCCTTCAGCAGCTCAAATAATGGGTGCAGATCACTGGTTGTGATCCCCAGCACAGGTCTAATCCAATAAATGGCTCCCAGCAGCTTCTGGAGGTCATTCAAAGTTTGGATTCGCTTGTCAATTAACACTGACTGAGGTTTAATAGCCTTCTCTGTAATTTGGAGCCCAAGATACTTCCAGGGTGCTTCCCTCTGCACTTTTTCAGGGGAGATCTCTAATCCTTCAGAATTTAGAGCCGCAATGGTTGAATTTAGGGTTTTTTCTACAGCCAATTGTGTTTTGGCACAGATCAATACATCATCCATGTAGTGGAAGATGATTGACTGCGGAAATTTTTTCCTGATTGGTTCTAACGCTTTAACCACAAACATCTGGCAAAGAGTTGGGGAATTTTTCATCCCCTGGGGAAGCACTCCCCACTGGAACCTGCGGTGAGGTTCACAAACATTGATGGCAGGGACAGAGAACCCAAATTTGACCGAATCAGCCGGATTTAGGAATATGTGAAAAAAGCAGTCCTTAATATCGATAGCTACCAGGGGCCATTCAGCAGGGAGCATAGATGGAGATGGCATCCCCTGTTGGAGGGTTCCCATTGGTTCCAGGACCTCGTTTACTTTCCGCAGGTCCTGGAGAAATCTCCAGGAGCCTGAGGATTTTTGAATTACAAACACTGGGATGTTCCAGGGACTGGTGGAAGACTCCAAGTGCCCCTTTTCCAATTCCTGATCAACTAATTTACTCAAAATTTGCAGCTTTTGTTTGGGCAGGGGCCACTGATCCACCCAAACTGGTGTTTCTGTCTTCCAGATCAGTTTGGGGAACTGCAAATGTTCATTGACCCCTCCTAAAAATTTTCATTTGGAGACAGGGTTCCCAAAGTGAGCTCCCACTGCTCCATTGCGTCCCTTCCCCATAGTGTGATTGGGATGTTAAGTACATACGGTTGGAGCGATGTTGGTCTCCCCTCTGGTCCATAGACTGTTAGTACCTCTTTGCTCCGGACAGGAAACTGTGATCCCCCTATCCCACTGAATCTGACGTTAGTAGTCTGGGCTGGCCAGCCATATGGCCAGTCTTTGGAGGCAAAGATGCTTATATCCGCGCCGATATCAAGTAAACCCTCTACTTTGACTTTCTGGGGGTACTTAGGCTGTGAAAAATAAACCAGACATGTTAGAAGTGGGCGGGAGGTTTTCACTGAGGTAGTCCAGTGGACTTCCCTCAGTGCTTCCTCCCTCTGCTCCTCGTCTGAGGATTTCATGGAGAGCAGGTCGTCTGTGGAGATCATCTTTGCCACGGGGAAACGTTCCTCTAGTTGCACGGGAGGGAGATGCACAGTTAGGCATATAGCAATGTTGGTATTTGTAAGTCCTGTCAGGAGGGTGGGTACAACAATGATTCCCTTAGCCACTGCTGAGAGATGTGATATCATTAGGTATGTTTTGTCAGGATCTACTAAGGCAGATGGCCTGACTCTGGCTAATTGCTCATAGGAGTTTAGGTGTGTTGAGGGGTGAACAACAGAGAGAATGGTCCAATTAAGGGGAACACATTGATTTTTAACTGGAACAGGGTTTGCTAAATTAGGGGAAACACCCGGAACAGGAATAGGGTCTGTTGGATTCAGGGGAATAGGATCTGCCGGAGGTTTTGGGCTTACAGGGTAGCAGGGTGAGGTGTGGGAAGCAGGATTGAGCGGAGAGCAGGGGTGATTTGTGTCATCGAGCCCCCCTGGGTACTCTGCTCCCCGTTTCCCTGATGCTCACAGGAGCAAGGACGAAGATCAGGCAAGCATTGAAATGTGACTTTTTTCCTTGGCCCTGGGGATCTCCTGGGGGGCAAAGGTTCACCATTGAGGTTGGTTATGGACCTACAACTAGAGGACCAATGACGGCCTTTCCCACACCTCCGGCAGAGGGTTTTAGGTAAATTTGGTTCAGGGTTTAATTTAGGACAGTGTTTTTTAAAATGTCCTTTCTCCCCACACTCAAAACAATGTTGAGACCCTGTAAAAGCAGCAACCAATAGACGTGCCTTATGGGAATTAGAACCTATGTTCTTACAGGCTTCTATCATTTCTAGTAAGGAGGGATTTTTTAACATTTTTAATGCTTTCTGGCAGTCCTCATTAGCCTTTTCAATAACCAATTTATTAAGCAAAATTTCCTGACTCTCTTTTTGATGGACTTGCCGGCTGATTGCTTCTCTTAACCGGGTTATAAATTCCACAAAATGTTCCTTTGGACCTTGGTTAATAAGAGTGAAGGAGGGTGTCTGAACATAGGCATTAGCTACCCTCTTCACAGTTTCTAATGCCAATTCTTTAATTGCTTCTAAAAATTTGGGGTCAATTCTAGCTTGATCCTTCCTACTAGAATATTTCCCTTCCCCATAAAGCATATCTATTGCCTGTTGGATATGAATTCCTCTCCTTTCCATTTTTTCATTAACATATACAGTAATCAGTTTTTTCCATTCAGCCTCAAATACTGAGGACTGTACTGTGGTAAACAATCCTCCTATTACTGCCCGAATGTCATAAGGAATTAATGTATAAGCAAGAAAAAAGGATTGCAGCAGCCCGATGGTAAAGGGTACCCCCAGTCCATATTCAACGATTGCTTTTTTAATGTCTTTGAGCATGGGGTAAAATATTGGTCGCCACTCCGGGGTCTTTCCTTCTTCTACATAAATAGGAAACGCTTTCAGGAATTCGGTATCCTTAGCTGAAGTAACCTCTTCCCTGAAAACCTTCCAGATGTCTGGTAGTTTCTGCTGCCACTCAGGGGAATCCGTGTCCGGCTACTGGTACCAGTAGGCAGAGTAAACCTCTGTGCCTGAACCGGGTTCAGGATAGCTGCAGGCTCCGGTGCTATGAGGCTTATGGACGTGGTCATCTTTCCGAAAAGAGGTCCCGACTTTCGCCCTGCCCCTGCTTCTCGCTACCCTGCCGCCCCGGTCAGGTGACGGATCCGGGGATGAGGTGGAGCTGGAGGAGGTAGGCGTATCCGTGGACAGGTCGGGGGAGGGATCCCTGACGCGATCGGGCAGAGGCGGGGTCGGTCTAAAGGGCAGAGCTACGGGGACCCGTAGCGGGTTTTTCCCGCGCTGCCCCTTTCTGCCTTTACTTTGTGCAATCTCCGTGTCCCTCCTCCTCGATATCCTTTTGAGATCGCCACGATGGTTTCTTCCCTTCCCCGTCACATGGTGTATCTGTCTGCCCAGTGCCCATCTCCGCCTTTTTAGTTTCGGTTTCTGGGAGGCTGATATCCTTGCTCATCACCTGGTGCTGTAGCACCATGAGGATTAGCCGCCACACGATAAGAGCTTCTTTGGCTAAATGGTCCCCCTTGTCACTATCCCGTCAGAGGTCGTATCCCACAACCTGCCACTTCTCGATATCAGTGTCCTCGGTAAGCTTATAGTTTTTGCGGTCAAACCATCTGGCAAGCACTTTAGCTGACTTTTTATCGAGGGGGTGACCATGCTCTATAAGAAAATCTTTCAAACGCCGGTATACAAATTTTTGAGAGGTGGAGAGGGTGAGTCCCATGGTGCAGGTCCCCACTCCAGTCTCGGATAGAAAATCCTCTCTTTCAATGTCCAATCGGGGTGTGGGTGATGGGGTAGGGTGCAGGGAATGCCCCCAGCAGCTCACCTGTGCGATGCGTTGACCCGCGCAGTTTCTAGGAGCCCGCAGCCACCCGTTCTGCTGGAGAGGACCAGCAGGGACGAACGCCTCTCTTGACGCCGTCTGAGCCCAAGTGCAGGCACAGGAGTTCTCTCAATATGAAAACTCTCAACTGTGCCCCACGTTCTGGGCGCCACTTGCCACGGTCCGCTGGGATAGGGGAAATTGGACCGAGCACTGCAATTAGGGTTCGGACGTAGTTGAGGTCTCGTGCTGCAATGCCAGTTTATTCAAGGGAAACAAGGGTTTAAAAAACCGCAGTTTGAGGGGTGGATTCCAAACTAGGGAGGTGCAAGAGATTGACAGCTTAGGGAAAGATGTGGTAGGGGGACAAGGGAAAGATGGGTGGAACTCCCAGGTATCTGAGGGAACTGGCTAATGGTAGCTCTCTCTGCACTGTGATAGCTACAGCTAATCAGTAACAGAGGCACGGGAAAACAGGGGAGAAGAAGAGATAAACAACTTTCAAAGGGGAGGCTTGAGGGAGAAATGGGGACAATATGGAGGTACAGCAGGATTCATAAGTTTTGCCAATAAACTGGGGTGCACAAGGATTCATAAGCACACAACAATAAACTGGGGAAAAGTTGTCAGTCTGCTGGATGGATTATTCAGTGAGTAAAAAGTCCATTCAGATTCCATTAATGCTTCTCCAGGCAACATATCTCTCCCATTCTGTCTTTTCATCCATAGCAAGATACCATCTTTTTAGTGGACTCAGGGGTTCAGAGAACTTGCGTAATTCGACCTCCCTCAGGAATCAAGATATCTAACCACACAGTTACAGTGATGGGGGCAAAAGGAAAAAGGTTCGAAGTGCCTGTAGCCCCATCTGTATCCATAAAAGGAAATGGGAGGACAATTGAAGCAGATCTATTGATTACATCTCAGACTGGGGTAAATTTGTCAGGCAGGGATCTAATGGGAATCCTTGGGGTGGGAATAGTACCCGAAGGAGAAAAGGTGGAAGTTAAACTTTTTACCTTGAATGAAGAACTAGGCATAAATCCTCAAGATGGGAACAGAGGAAGGTTGGAAATTGAGCCCTTTAAAGTAGAATTATATGCTGAGACACCTAATCCGCATTTGGCAATACCCCACTCCCCTAGAAGGAAAAAGAGGCCTTTTACCAATAATAGAAAAATTAATTCGTGATGGTTTATTAGAACCCTGTACGTCACCATACAGTACCCCCATCTTACCAGTAAAGAAAACTGATGGGACTTATCGATTGGTCCAAGATCTAAGGTGTGATAGTTTTCACCCTAGGCTGTAGCAGACGCAGTCCTTGTATAACAAGGAAGAGAAACAACTCCTTGTGGGTGGTGGGGCAAAGAGACTTTATTTCAAAATCCGCACTCTTTTATCCTTACATACCATGTGACTTCTTTAGTCAATGGAGTTATCTATGTCGGCGTATGCTCTTTTGGGTTTCACTGCCCAGGCACATCCCTTGTGCCTCAGACACGCCTCCCACACATCCCCTCCTTTAATTATCTAAAGAAGTCATGAAAACAGTGCAAAACAACAGTGCAAACAATCAGAACATTGTAAACTACCAAGTTTTGCAATGACCCAGCACATCTCTTGCTCGGCTTCTTAACTTCTATTGTAAACCTTTTTTAAAACTTTCTTATATTCCTATAGGGTAGTGCAACTTGGAGAAATTTCTTTATTAACTTAGGGCCTTAGCCCAACCATGTATAAAACTATAACCTTTATTAACCTGAGGGTTTTTAAATAACTGGGGATTTCAAACTTTATTTAAAAAACAGGGTAAGCTTAGCAAAACTCAATTCTTTTAAAGTGACCTTGTGGTGGAGGTAACGTGGTTTTGTGAGGTGTTCTGTGTTTTAATATTTGTCCAGTCACACAACTCTTTTATTCATTCACTCCTCTCATTCACTGACGACCGTCATTCACTCACTCTCATACATACACCGATATTTTGTAGACTGCTTGTTACCACATTGGTCATTTCCTAATATAAACTTGAACATAAACATAACTCTTTTTAAACTCTTGTATTATCTAGTTCCTGTGGCTGTGATTGCGTACCTAAATAGGGTTTTACACACCTGGAGGGGATCCACTTCAGTTCTTTTCCTATTGCCACACAAGTGTAACCTCTCCCCCAAGTCATAAGGTCTAGAGGTCCTGTCCATTGTCCCGAAATCAAATCTTTTACCATGACTAGTGGTTTGGGAGAGGCAAACGTCTGAGATTTGTGTTGCTTTTCATACCTGCTTCTTTCAGCACTGTCACAATTTAAAAAATTGATAACATATGTGGCTTTCCACAAATCTATATAGATTCTCCCCCGCTCTTTGCTTTACTAACATTTCTTTCAGTGTGCGGTGTGCCCTTTCTACCTGTCCGGTAGGTGAGTGTGGGATTCCTGTGACATGTGAAATTCCCCACTCTGATAGGAAATTTCTTACCTTTTCTGAGACGTATACCGGTCTGTTATCGGTCTTGATTTGTTTTGGGGTGCCAAGGGTAGCAAAACAGCTTAGTCAGTGTCTTATTACATCCTTGACTTTCTCACCTGTGTGTGCTGTAGCAGTTATGTACTGTGAATGTGTGTCTACAGTTACATGTACATATTTTAAGGTGCCAAATTCGGGGATGTGTGTGACATCTGTTTGCCAGATCTCATTTGATATTAACCCTCTGGGGTTAACACCTTCCTGAGATGGCATGGGGGTGATTTTTTGACAATCTGGACAAGTCAATATGATGTCTCGAGCCTGACTGATTGTTATTTTCAATTGTCTCTTTAGAGAGCATGCATTCTGATGAAAAAATGAATGGGACAATTTTGGTTGCTCTAGGGTCCTGGGTACTATGTTAAACATAGCTGCTTTGTCAGCTTCCTGGTTCCCTTCAACTATTGACCCTGGCATGTCAGTGTGAGATCTGTTGTGCATTATGTAGAAATCAAACTTTCTGTGATTGACAAGAAACCAAATAGAAAGCATTTCAAACAACAAATGAGAATTAGAAACATCTCGGAGAAATGAACATTCCAGACGTGAGACTAACCCTGCAGCATAACAAGAATCAGTAACAATATTAACAGGTTGTTCAGAAAACTTCCCCAAGGCAATACGAATGGCAGTCAGTTCCAGAACCTGCACAGAACCTTGGTTTATAGTCTGTACCTCTCGTTCCCATTGTCCTATATCAGGATTTACCCAAGTCACTGCAGCTTTTTGTGTTCGCCCAGATGCATCTGTAAAGACTGTGAGGCCTTTTACTGGCTCAGTTTTGCATCTGGCCGTAGCTTTTAAAGGTAAATTACCTATTTCTGCTCACAATCTGTGCTTAGGGAGATTGACTGAAATGTCACCATCAAAACTTGCTAAGGTAGCTTGGAATCCTGCGTCCTCAACCAGCATCCAATCTAAATTGTCTCTCGTGGCTGGAATGTAGATGATCGTCGGGTCTCTTCCATCCAGTTCCTGTAATCGCCCTCTGCCTTTAATGGCAAGCTTAGCAAACATTTCATTAATCGTCCATACAGTTTTAGGTGGATGGGCTGTTACCCCTACAGGACAGGTTGTAATCAGAACTAACCATTCCAGAATTAGCAGCGGGTCTCTCTCAGTTTGATCCCACTGAAACAAGACTGCAAATGGTTGGTACGTGCTGGGAATTAAGGCTAGGCAGATTTGCAGTTCAGGATCTCTCCTCCTGCCCTGCCTGTTTCCTATCGCCTTGGCACAAATGTCTAACGCCTGTTTAGCCTCTGCTGTCAGAGACCTGATGGACGTTAGGTCAGAGTCCCCCTTTAGCAACACAAAGAGAGGGTGTAGTTCCTCTGTGGTTAAGCCTAGAATAGGTCGTAACCAATTAATGGTTCTGTGGTCATGTTAATTAAAATGTCATCTATGTGGTGGTAGATTATTGCAGAAGGAAAATGCTTTCTGATGGGGTGAATAGCATTTGCCACTACTGTTTGACATATTGTAGGACTATTTGTCATCCCCTGAGGAAGGACAACCCAGTGATACCTTTGCATGGGCTGTGCATTGTTCACTGCTGGGATGGAAAATGCAAACCTTGGCGCAACCTCGGGGTGCAGAAAGATGGTAAAAAAGCAGTCCTTTAAATCAATTATTATTAGTGGTCAATTTACTGGAAACATAGCAGGTGAGGGTAACCCTGGTTGCAGTGCTCCCATGGGTTCTATGACTGTGTTTACTGCCCTTAGGTCCTGTAGCATCCTCCATCTGCCAGTCTTTTTGGGGATGCAAAACACAGGAGTATTCCAGGGACTGTTTGTTGGCACAATGTGTCCTGCTTCTAATTGCTCTTTTACAAGCTTTTTTAAATGTTCAAGTCGTTCCCTTTTCATAGGCCATTGATCTACCCAGACTGGCTGGTCACTTTTCCAGACCAGCTTAATCGGTGTTTGGGTCTGCTGACCAATGGTCCATATTGAAAAATCTGACTGCTTGCAGGAGGAATTTGCATGACTGTGTCAAATTATCCAAGTACGTCCCTCCCCCACAGTGAACAAGGAATTGGAGCAATAAAGGGAGCTACCTTTGCTAATCATCCCTCTGGTCCCAAGACAGTGAGTACTTGGGCACTCTGTCTGGGCCTTTGTGTGCCTCCCACCCCCTGAATGGTTGCAACTGGGCAAACAGTGGGCCAGTCAAGCGACCATTTGGAGTCTTTTATGATGGAAACATCAGCTCCCGAGTCCACAAGACCTGTAAATCTGTGTCCATAAACTTGGCACGTCATGAGCGGCTGTGTGGCTGTGATGGCTGCTGCCCAGTAAACTTGTGGGTGTCCTGTACTGCCAAAGGCCCCTGAACCCTGCTCCCTCCCCCCCTCCCCTGCAGGCGAAGCACTGTAGAAGGGGATTAGTTGAGTAATCTTCTGTCCCTTTGGAATGAAACAGGGGGGTGAAGGGGTCCATGCCATTATTAGAATCTCGCTATGAGAATCTGAGTCTATCACTCCAGGCAGCACAAATAAACCCATTCTGGTGGTGGAGGATCTTCCAATCAGCAGTGCGTGTAACCCTGGGCTAAGGGGACCCCAACGCCCAGTCGGGATTAGCACTACCTCCGTGGAAGTTATGAAGACTGTGTCCCTGTTGGATAGGTCCAACCCAGCGCTGACTGGGGTGGAGGGGCACAGAGTGCTGGTTGATGTGGGGGGGCACAAATTGCCAGCCTGTTCCCCTGTGTCGCATTTGTCTGTTGCATCGGGGCATGCGACAGTGCCCCTCGCCTCCAGTTTTTTGGCACCCTTCTTGTTTTTGGGTGCTTTCGGGGTGCCACTGCTAGGGGTTCCTAGGGTAATCCCTCTGAAAGTGATCGGGGGTACCACAGATGTAGCAACCATTTCTGGGTCTGGCTCCCTCCTGTGCTCTTAATTGGGCACTCAGTGCTACTGCCAGTAAATCAGTTTGATGTGTCAAAGAACCAACCCCCTGACAGACACGAACCAGTTCTGAAATGCTACATGTTTCTCTTTTAGGAAGGGTCTGCAGAACTCTTTTACAATCAGGGTTCGCGTTTTCGAAAACCAGTTACCGGTTAAGTATTTCCCTGGTTTCCTCGTTTTCAATCTACCTATCTAGGGTAGATTGCAACCGATCTAGGAATTGTGTGTATGGTTCTGTTGGGCCCTGCATTATCTTTGTGAATGACAAGTTAGTGTCTTTATCTGATGTGGGTAGTTTTCTCATTGCCCGCATTGCATGTTTTGCTATAACTTCATATATTTCTCTATTGTACCCGGTTTGTGCGTCTATGGAAAGGTAGTTACCCTCCCCTGTGAGTTGGTGTGTTGTTACCCCTGTTTGTGGGTCATTAGCATAAGCGGAGCAGATTTCTCTAAAATCGTTCAGCCATACATTGTACTGGGTGTTAGCGAGGCTTATTTTTGACAGGGTTCTCCAATTGTGTGGCATGAAAATGTATGTGGAACTCAGTGTTTCTAAAAATGCAGGAGTGTTAGGGGAAGATACACCAATTTCTCTTATTAGTTGTCTCAGCTCTTTAGTTAGTTCATGTGGCAAGGGCTGAAATCGGCGGTTTTGACGTGGACCAATAATGACGGTGCATGCATTTATTACTTGCAAATCCCCTATTCACAATGCCTCCTCTCTACACAAACCCCACCTATCAATCGATCCCTCTCTATATGTTGCTTCGTCCCCTCCCGGCAGAGTCATCCCGAAATCCTCCTCCTCATCCCCCCATTCCTCCCCCCCGGTGGCCCCAGCAAACTGTGTTCCCTGTGGGGGAGTGATGGTGGGTGGAGTGGTGGGTGGAGGGGACGGCTTGGGGACGGGGTCCTTCTCCGATCTGCGTGGCGAGTGAGATGGTGGTGCCTGCCCCAGGTGCGTGGTCGGTGATCATCAGCGGTATAGGTTGGCAAATAAGCTGGGTTAGCTCCCCCATCGCCATTACGGGGCCCCCTGCGGTGATCCCAGGGGCTGGAATCTCACATCTCAGACCCCGCCCCTTCCTACTGACCCGTGTCCCTTGGACTCCCGATTCCCTTCCCCGTAGTTAAATCGTGAACGGTTCCACTCCCCCCCCCAGGTTTTGTGTGTTTAAACTCCTACACGTAAAAGCTGGGTTGTTGCTAGCAGCGTGAGCGGGGGTGTGTGTGTTGGTGTTGGGTGCGTTTGTTGTTCTGTGGTGTGCTCTGCTTAATACAGACATTATAGTTTGCCAGACTGGGAAAGCATTGTTTACTTGAGGGTCCCCCCCTTGAGCTTTGAGTTTTATGAGATTTCCTATTTTGCCCCAAATTTGTATGTGGAGGACTTCAACCAGAGGCAGTTCTGGTACAGTTGTTGTAATAAACCGTACCAACTCTGTCAATTCAGCCCTTGTAACCTGTATGTAATAGGGTTTTAGCAGGGTGGCTAGTGTGTCTGTGTCCTGTGATAACTCGGTGGGGAAAAAGTTTCCCATTTTACCTTTGAGTCTCAGCACTGTGAGTGTGCGCTGCTGAAGAGGGTCTGTCTGTTTGTCGGTCTGTCCCGGTTCTCTGTCGACTGAGTCTGCAAGGTTAGGGTGCAGTGTCCAGGCGTTGGCGGTTGGTGTCCCTGGTGCGGCCTGTGAGTTCCGAGAGTGGGGCAGAGGCGGGTGCGGGGCAGTGGTGGGCAAGCGGTGCTGGCATCGGTCGGCTCGACATCGGTCGGCAGCGGCAGGCACTGGGTCGGCGGCGGGAGAGCAGCGCGGCAGCAGCGGTGGTCACATGGCAGTGGTGGCAGCTTGGCACGGGGTAGGATCAGCGCGGGAGGCTCAGTGGGCGGCGGTGGTAGCGGCTCAGGGGTTCCCACAGATCGTTGAGCGATGCAGGGGTCAGGCGCTGTAGCGGGAAGGTATGGGGCGGCACTTTCGGCAGGTCCTGGTGCGGTTTGAATGTGGTGCGGCGGGTTTGCGGCGGTTTTTAAGCGCACCGCAGAACCGACAGGGGCGGTAGGCAGGCGGGGAGCTGTGGTGGTTTCTGCTGGGCAGAAACCGGTGCAAGCTTTGCGGGGCTGGCGGTCACTGAGGAAGTTAAGGGCAGCAGCAGTGGTACCGCCTTTTTAAGGCACACGGTCGAGCCGTGGTACGCGGCTAGTAGCGGGGCTTCCCCTGGTGGTTTCAAGGTGCTCCGCGGCCCGGGTTTCCGAGTTGCGGTGCACCACTCAATCAGGGAAAAGTCTGCTTGACTCACCGCTCTGGTGTAAGTTGGAGTTCATTCGCCTGCTCCGACCGCTTCGATCTGTTGGTTTCTTCTTTTCTTCGTTCTTCTTCTTTTATCGTGCACTTTTCCTAATATTTTTGGGAGCTCCTAAACTAACTTTCCGTTTCTCAGACGTCACCGAGACAACGGTTTTAAAGATGTCTACTTTTTTTGTGGTTAAAAGATTCCCAAGTCAAAATAATAGACTTGATAGCTGGAATCCACCATGTTTTATACCTGATCCAGGGTAAATAACTGGCTTAATATAAGCTAAAAGAGTCCCTGTTCGGGTGCCATGTGTAGCAGACGCAGTCCTTGTATAACAAGGAAGAGAAACAACTCCTCGTGGGTGGTGGGACAAAGAGACTTTATTTCAAAATCTGCACTCTTTTATCCTTACATACCATGTGACTTCTTTAGCCAATGGAGTTACCTATGTCAACGCATGCTCTTTTGGGCTTCACTGCCCCGGCACATCCCTTGTGCCTCAGACACGCCTCCCACACTATGCCTTCCTGGAGACCAACTTGTAACCAGGAAGGAACTAGGAAGGTGACCCAGGAAGTATTCCATGCTATTCCTTTACGCAACCTGGGTTATAAATAAGGCATAGATAGGAGAACTCACTCCCTTTCCGGCGAGGTTCGAGAACAGTGGGTCCCTGTCTCGGTCTTGCTTATCTGGAGCTGAAGCCTACAGTGACTGCTGTTGTCTGGCACCCGTGAGGGGAGAGTGCTGGGCCGTGTTCAGCCGTCCTGCTTCTCTCAAGCGAAGTGGTGAGATTTTACCAGTTCTTTATTTTGCTGGTTTACCGGATTTTTAGATTGTGCATATTTGTTTTACTTCTGTCCCTTTTCATCCTTTTTTTGTCCTTTTTTCCCTTCTCCCTTCCACTCTTCCCTTTTAGGAAGCTATTTGCGGTTTCTGGGGTTATAGGTATATAGTATTCTCCCTGTATATATCTGGTTTATATGTAAAATATATATTTTTACTATAGCTTTGGTTGTTTGGGGGTTTTTTTCCCCTCTTTGGGAAACAGGCTCTGTTGTCGAGTTTCGAAGACCTGGCGGGAAGCCAGCTCGAAACTTGCACATACGGGAAATCAACAAAATAGTCTGGGTACGTCATCCTGTTGTTCCAAACCCCTATACCATAATGAGCAGAATATCCTCTGAGTGCGAATGGTTTTCAGTAGTTGACTTAAGAGACGCATTTTGGACTTGTCCACTAGATGAAAATTCTTGAGATATTTTTGCTTTTGAGTGGGAAAATACAGAAACAGGAAGGAAACAGCAGCTAAGATGGACAGTCCTTCCACAGGGATTTTCAGAAGCACCTAACCTATTTGAACAAGCCCTTGAAACTGTAATGAACAGGTTTGATCCAAAGGAAGGAATTATTATCTTACAATATTTAGACGATTTACTAGTAGTCGGGAAAATACAAGTAGAAGTGGAAAGAGAAACAGTGAGACTGTTAAACTTTTTGGGGGAACAAGGACTGAGAGTATCAAAAAACAAACTTCAGTTTGTGAAAAAAGAAGTGAAGCATTTTGGACATATCATAAAGAATGGAGGACGTAAACTAAGTCAAGAAAGAATAAAAGGAATCTTAGACCTCTCTCTCCCAAAACCAAAAAAAAAAATAAGGCAATTTTTGGAGTTGGTGGGGTTTTCTAGGCTGTGGATTTTGGATTATAGCAATAAAACAAAGTTCCTGTATGAGAAACTAGCAAATAACACAGCCCCTGAAAAGGTTAACGGGGCAGAATATTCCTCAGAAGAAGTTGTCATAGTTTGAAATTGGCCCCCCTGAGAGGTTGGGGGGGTTCAGAGGTGATTGGGTGCCAGGACAGTGTTCCCTGGAGAGCCAATCACCACTCATGTTGTTCGCTTCTGCTCAAAATCATATATCACAGCACCGGAAATGGTTGGCAGTTCTGTCTTGGTTGTTTTGCTGTTGGTTTCTGCTGCATGTAGGTGTTGAAGACCAGGCGGTGGCTGGGCTCCCTCTCTCCCCCTCCGGGGGGAAGAGAGGAACCCTGTGGTCCCCCCCAACTCTGCCTAGGCCAGAGTTAGAGACAGCATTGGAATCAGTGCATGTTTGTGAGGGATGCGACTCACAAACAACTGGGAGAGAGAGAGGTAGGTCCTGCGGCCAGATCCTCTTCTTCTTCCCCCAACCTTTGCAACCAAGCTGTAGAGGAGGGTTGTGTTTTTCCCTCTCGCTGTTTAGTGAGAGTGGATGCGAGGCTCAGCATTAGAGCAGAGCCAATTGCTAGGGAGAAAATTCCCAGGCAAGAATTGGAGATGGACCTCCAGAGAGAGAGAGAGAGAGAGAGAGGGGCCCGGAGGATGTCTCTGCCGTGAACTAAAACGCAGGACAACCAAAAACTCTAGGAGAAATCAACATTCCAGGACACAGACGCTTGATAAGCTGAACTACACTGCAACAGCCTACGAACTGAGGTATGAGAGAGAGAAATCACACAGCAGCAGAAGAACAAGGACTCAAAGCTATCTTCTTGGACTTCATGAGGAGGAGAGACTGCAACAAACAACTAGAACTTGGTGAGGGGGGGAGTGTTCAGGAGCCCAGAACGCTCCCACGGCAGACTGTGTTACGTATCAGCCTTGAAAAGCTGCTCCTGGACTAAAGTTAAAGGAGGGGCTTGAAAGGACTGACAGACAGAAATGTAATATATATATAGTTGCCTTTAGTTTGTATAGTATTTATTTGTGTAAATAAATGTATATACTTCCCCCTTCCCCTACAGAAGTCTCTGGTCTGAAAGTTTCTCTTTGGTGTTAGGATAAATTGTGGGAAGGGGTGGGGGGAAGCCTGAAAATTGGATTTTGGATTTCTAATGTGGCTCAAACTGCCACAGAAGTGGGGAAATTTAAAGAGTTAAAGGAAGTTCTGACCCAAGCCCCAGTGTTATCACTACCAGACCTAAAGAAACCATTTGACCTTTGCGTAAATGCTTCTGAAGGGACCGCAAAGGGGGTTGTCACCCAAGATTGGGGGGGGTCAGGAAACCGGTGGGTTTTCTGTCAAAAATGTTAGACCCAGTAATCAGAGGATGGCCAGCTTGCATACAGGCGGTGGCTGCTACAACCATACTCACGTGCTGCCATGAGGTCCTTTTAGTTTTTTGATTTTTCTAATTTTTATAAGGTTTATAAGTAGTTATATAGCAGAAGTAGATTTTAGAAGCAGCAGCATTCATTCCCTTACCCTTAGCATAGTAACTACACACATTCCCCGACCCTATTACCCCATTCCATGCTCCCCATATCAAATATCCCCTGAATTCCATTAGAAATGTTTAATCTCTCTTTAAGATAGGCCTCTTCTGTATGGGAACATCTAATCCGGGCTTGAACTGAAAGAGTACAGTCAAGAACTGGGTAACCATGTGCCCCCTGTACCCCCAAGAAGATGAAGATTATGAAGAAAAGGGTCTCAAAGACCCCAGTCCTAATTCCCAAGGGGCAGGACCAGGGGTGGACCATGGTAAAAGCCAGAGGGTGGGAAAACCTGGGATTGGACAGAGAATATTATAAATTGTAACACCTAAGACAGAAGGGGCACGCGTTTTGTAACATCTGTGCCTTGGAGGCATGAATTAAATCCTTTCCTTATCTCACCTTCAAAACTAAGTTGTTTCGGAGTTTTTTTCTCCCTGAGTTTTCTTTTAGGCATCACATGGAAGAAGTGAGGAAAAATTAAAGTTCACACTCCACATGCAGTAAGGGCAATCTTGAGTCAGAAATCTGGAAGGTGGATGATGGATTCTCGAATCCTAAAGTATGAAACCATATTAATGGAAAAAGATGATTTAAGCCTGACTATCAATTCGTGTGTAAATCCATCTCAATTTTTGTATGGGCAGGGAGAAACCGAACATGATAAAATTGAACACAACTGTTTGGACATTATCGATTATCAAACAAAAATCAAGGAGGACTTGATGGATATCCTTATAGAAGGGGGAATACATTTGTTTACAGATGGGTCATCAAAAATAGAAGAAGGAAAATGAAGAAGTGGTTATGCAGTAGTCGATGGAGAGGATCTTACTGTGGTAGAGTCAGGAACTCCACCAAAGGACTGGTCTGCTCAAGCATGCGAAGTGTATGCAGTGATTAGTGCGTTGTGTATAATTTGCAGCGGTGTAGGAACCATATACACTGATTCCAGATATGCCTGGGGAGTTGCACATGTATTCGGGAAAATCTGGCATGAGAGGGGAATGGTGACTTCCCAAGGGAAAGGTTTGAGTCACTGTGAACTTCTTGAAACCTTGTTAAAGTCCAAAGACCTCAAGAAATTGCCATTGTACATGTGAAAGGGCACCAAAAGGGAAAAGATATGATCTGTCAAGGGAACACTCGAGCTGACTAAACTGCATAAGAGGCGACTCTAAGTCTCGGAATACCTGAAGCTAAGATTATGGCTCTGATACTGATTCCCGAAAGGGTGCCAGTGTTTACTGAAAAAGAAGAGCAAAAACTATTAGAAATAGGAGTCAAGATGAGGAGGGGAGGTGGTTTCTCTCAGATGGGAGACAGATACTATCGGAAGCAGCTACATGAGAGGTACTAAAAGAACTACATAGCAGTGGGGGACGCAAACCCTGGTAGAAACATTTTTAAGAACTTATGGACACCTAGGGGTATGTACCATTGCTAAACAAGTAACAAACCAATGCATGATTTGTCAAAAGGTAAACAAAAGAGTACAAAGAGCTAACTCCCTTGGGGAATGAGAACTCACAATTAGACCTTTTCAGAGAATTCAAGCAGATTTTACCAAACTACCCCCAGTACAAAGATGGAAATATTTATTAGGGATTGTGGATCGCTTGACTCATTGTGTAGAAGCATTCCCAGTTTTAAAAACCACAGCTCAAAGTGTGGTCAAAGTACTACTAGAGCAAGTGACTCCCAGATTTGGATTACCTGAAACCATAGACTCTGATCAGGGGTCACAATTCACCTCAAAACTTCTGAGATTAATATGCGAGGTTTTACAAGTCTCCTGGTAACATCATACCCCACGACACCCCCAGAGCTCGGGGAGGGTGGAACGGATGAATCAAACTCTAAAATGAACCATAACCAAGATCACCCTGGAAACAGGGCTGCCATGGACAAAATGTCTGCCCCTGACACTCTTTTGGATCAGGACAGTCCCCAGAAGGGACCTAAATGTATCTCCCTATGAGATGTTATTTGGGCTGCCTTATCCATTATGCCATAAGAGTACTCAAACCCTGACTCTAGAACTAGGTGAGAAATACCTCAGAGAATATGTCACAACAATAGCCAAAAGATTGGAAGACCTTAGACAACAAGGACTGCTTCCCCAAACTGTTAAATTAGAAATGAAAATACACAACATTTCTGTAGGAGACTGGGTTTTGATAAAAATCTGGAAAGAAACACTTCTCAAACCGGAATGGGAGGGACCCTATCAAGTGGTATTAACCACTGAAACTGCAATATGAACTATAGAGAAGGGGTGGACCCACAGTACCAGAGTCAAAGGGCCTGTGGTACCCCTTCCCTCTACTTCTGAGTGGAAATGCCAAGGAGAATACCCAAAACTGAAAATAACCCAAAAGTAAATTTTCTTGCAGTCACCAAGAGAGGACAACTATTGAAAACACCACTCTCAGTGGAAGAAGCCGGAATCCTAGTGCATAGGAGGGGCCATCGCTGCAAAAGTTAATAGTGAAAATACAAACTCAGCAGCAAGACCAAGACAAAATCTGTGGGTTTTTTTTATTGTTAATTCTATATCAAATGACCAACTAACTAGTTACATGACGTATAGTGACTGAAATGTTACTATTGCCAAACTTACAGTGGCATTTTAACCTGGCATGAAGTAGAGCAACAGAGGGCAAGACCGGGTTAGCCTCTATGCTTGCCACAAGAAGATCCTTCTATCCTGCTGTCGGTTGCAACCCGATAGGCATGGGCAGTGGAAATGTATGCTATAGTGGACCTCTGCTTGCCTTAGCTGTGCTCCAGCTAGTAGCCATTGGCAATGACCATTGCTCAAAGTGTCACCAAACTGCATGAGACAGGTGTGGTAACCACCTTTATGGCATATGAGTAAGTGAATGAAGTTTGTTATGATAAAAAAGAATTAAAACCTGTATAGTAGGCAACAGATGCTATGGGGCAGCAAAGAATTTGGGGCTGGAAGGAGCACATCTAGGATTAAGCTGCCCTGTGGGTGAGACTTGGATTTGTTGGGATATCACCAGTGAGTGGGGGGTCCCCGACCTAATAAGAGAAGAAATCATTACAGATATCGAGCAAAAAACACCTAAAGACCACCTACTACTGTCACAGTTGAGTGATTTATAGTCTGAATTAACAACAGAGGAGGTCAGAGATTTTGAGCTCTCCTCAGTGAGGTAAAACTTGTTTGTTGATTTAGCAGAGAAAATTGCTAAAGGACTAAATGAAAATCTCTGTTGGTTTTGCAGTGGACCTTTAATGGCAGAAGAATGACCCTGGAGGGGTTTTAGTCTAGATGCTCGGGAAATACTTAAGGGAAATTATACTTTTTCTCATAATAAAGTGAGTAGGTCAGAAGGGTGGATATTAAGTTCTACGGTGATAGGAAGAGATTGTATACAGATAACAGGAACTCATTTTGTACACCCAGTTGGGGAAACCCTGTGCAAAAGAACTCTAAAGACTAACTTCACTCACAGTGAGTCTTTTCCACAAACCCCAACAGACTATTGGTCAGGAGAAAACAACCCTAACTGTGAATGGGATGTGAACCAAAAGCTCTACAAATGTAACAAAACCAAAATGAACACCTTTTCCCAGATAAAAGAAATATCAAAATTTTGGAAAAACATTGATAGCACTTCCAAAGACTTTTGGAAGGCACCCAATGGGTTCTTTTGGATTTGTGGAAAAAGAGCATATACTTTACCAAAAAACTGGAGAGGTTGCTGTACCATAGGAATATTTCTGCCTGGGTTTTTCCTGTTACCCTTAAAAAGCGGAGATGAATTAGAGGTCCCTTTGTATGACTCCCTTAAACAAGAAAAAAGGGCAATTGAAGAGAAAATACCCTATATTGGGATTAAAGGATACTCGGTGGGAGGAACCCAGAAATGGGGAGAGGAAGAGTGGCCTCCTGAAAAGATTATCAATTATTATGGACCAGCCACAGGGGCTCAGGATGGGACGTGGGGTTACCGTACACCCATTTATATGCTCAATCGAATCATATGGTTACAAACCGTGGTTGAGATAGTCATAAATCAGACTGCAAGAGGGTTAGAGTTAGTAGCCGAACAGCAGCATCAAAGTAGAGCAGCCATATACCAAAACGAATTAGCCTTAGACTATCTTTTGGCAGAAGGAGTATGTGGAAAATTTAACACCTCAGGTTGCTGTTTACAAATTGACGATAATTATGAAGCCGTAATGGAAATAGCCTCTAACATCCGAAAAATAGCCCATGTACCAGTCCAGAATAGGAAATCCATGCTAGATGGAGGATGGTGGACTAATTTATTTGGAGGGGCATGATGGAAGCAAGTTGGGTTTTTCCTATTATGTGCCGTCTCTGGATTATTGTTTCTACCCTGTTTAATCCCATGTTTTATGAGATTGATTTCTAGTGTTATTCAAGGAATGCAACTAACTACCATGCCGATGGATCCAAAGACCACTGCAGCAAGAGGCCCGGGGATCCAAAAGATCATGATCTTGTGGTCGACCCCCAAGCAAACTAAAGACATGGAGAAAGAGAAGAAAACATTACTTGAATGGGAATTTACCAAGCAGACATAAGAAATAAATGAAGCACAAGATATATTAGCAGAGTGGAAACGAACTCAAAAGATCCAGAGACAGTTGACATAAAAAGCTTATAATAAAACCATGAATAAAGAGAAAAAGGGGGGATTATGAGAAATGAATAACCTGGTTTTATTATAAGCAAATGAACTTAGTAGAAAGATGGAATGGGGTGGGTTGTTTTTTTTTCCAAGAGGTTACTTTTTTTAGGTATACCATGGAAGCTGTAAGACGGATGGTCCTGTCTGGACCTGACGCCAGGGAACTTTTCGTGACCGGGAATAGGGAAAAATACAAAAATAAAGATGTATCCTCTCTGCCCTGCAGCAGCCTATTGTGTACACGGGGACCCCCCTGTACAGGTCCAGGGGAGTACATCACAATCTATCAAGAGAAAAGGTAACACCCCCTCCCAGGTCAGAGAAATTACCTTTTAAGGTAAAAAAACGGTGGTCAATTAATATGTAACAGTTTATGTAACTGAAAGAATACAAAAGGTGCAGTTTTCAAACAGTTGGGGTGTTTCCAGACCCTCGTGGCCTTGGAATGCCCAGTACACTGCAATAAAAAACTTCTTGCTATGCTCTCCTTGTCCTACAGGTATTTTTGCCATCTTTTTAAATCTAAAGGAGGAATTTTTCCAACACTAAGGAGGATAGGTGGTTGTGCATGGGTGCCCTAGAGAAGCCTCTGCCACGGCAACAGTGCTGCAGGCGTGGAGCCCGGGCGGGGAGAGGTTTGCCAGCCTTGGTCGGGGGTAGATGGGAGGCGGGGTCATGTGTCATACCCTACCAGGAAAGCCCCTGCGCAACGGTGTTGCCACTGCTCTGCACACAATGGGGATTCCCAACCCCGGAGGCGGTAGCTCCAGCTGTGCACCCCGGGGTGCAGAGCCGGAGTGACTGCCCCCAGCGAGAGGCGGGATGCAGGGACACAGCCTGTGACCACCCCCAGTGAGGGCAGGGCTCTGGGCCCCGTGTGGCCAGTGAGTCAACCCAGTCCCTACTCGGCTCTGCGGGTTGGTCGATTGCTCGACACTGGCCCCGCTCTCTCCAACCCCGCTCTCTAAACGAGACACAGAGAAACAGTCTGGCGAACCCGGGCCAGGGGCTGCTGCCAGCAGCAGCGGTTTCGGTAGGAACTGGGGCGGATCCAACTCGGGCTGGATGTGAGGGCCCGCCGTGCCAAGACGCAGCCTGGTCGTGTGAACACCCTGAGTCAGACGACCATGGGGACTATTCAGCATTGCCCACCAACTGTAGAGACCCCCACCGCCACCAGAGGCAGCACCAACCTGGACCTGTCCTCCAGACGGTCAATAACTATAACCTCCACTGCCATGGTGTTAATACTCACTGGGGTGTGGGGGTCCCTGGGAACAGGGGTCCACGGTCTATTAATCTATTCCTCTACCACAAAGATGGGTCTGTTTGTCCTGCCCGGAGTGGTTGATTCCGATTCTCAAAGCGAGATTCTAATTATGGTTTGGACACCCGTACCATCCCTGAAGGGCAGCGACTTGCTCAGCTAATTCCCTTTTACAGTGCGTCACCCCATGGGAAGGGAAAGAGAGGCTCCTGGGCTTTTGGGAGCACAGGTGAACCACAAATATTTTGGACAAAGACTATCTCTGCTTCTCAGCCTATGTTGACTTGTCACATAGACGGGTGCAGATTTAAAGGCATGATGCTGATGTTTCTATTGTAAAAGACACAGAATGGCCTTCTGATTGGCCCACAATCTTCCCCGTTTTGACCATTTTGGGAGTAGGAGGTATGCAAAGGCCTAGACAAAGTGCACATATGCACATGGAATTGGGGTCAGAAGGACAGACTGCCAGAATTGCATCTTTCATAGTTCCTATTCCATGTACCTTGTGGGGGAGAGATGTCTTGGGTCAGTTTGGTACTACTATGCATATTGTAACAAAGAATATTCAGGTTTTTAATGAGGGTCATTGATCAGATGTTCTATCTACTTACCAAATTAAAATGGAAAACAGATGACCCCATCTGGGTTGACCAATGGCCCTTAAAGAGGGAACGGTTAGTTCACCTGCGAGACCTGGTGCAGGAACAACTGGATACTGGGCATATAGTACCAACTTCTAACCCATGGAACACCCCTGTGTTCTGCATCCCTAAAAAGAGTGGCAAATGGCATGTTACATGATCTCAGGGTGGTTAATACAGTCATTGAGCCAATGGGAGCGTTGCAACCAGGACTCCCCTCACCTACCATGCTTTCTGCAGGGTGGTCACTGATAGTAATTGACTTGAAAGACTGTTTTTTTTACTATCTTTCTACATCCGGACCATGCTCCTCGCTTCGCCTTCTCAACTCCAACCTTCAATCATGTGGAACACATGCAAAGGTACCACTGGGTTGTATTGCCTCAGGGCATGAAAAACAGTCTGACTATTTGTCAAACAATGGTAGCTAATGCCATACACCCTGTCTGGAAGCTCTACCCTTCAACCATCATTTACCACTACATGGATGACATCTTAGTAGCAGCAGCCCAAGATAATACAATCTATTATGACTGCCTTAACTAATGCTGTTCGAGAAGCAGGTTGCAGGTCGCTCCAGAAAAGATCCAACAAACTCAACCCTGGGTCTACCTCAGATGGAAGATCATGCAACAGGAGATAATACCACAACCACTGACTCTTAAGGTGACAGACACTTTGACACTAAATGATTTTCAGTGACTATTAAGAGCCATTAATTGGCTTAGGTCTATTTTGGGGATCACTAATCCTTATTTGTTTGCAGAGATACGTACTATATGGTTCCTTGTCAACCACAGAAAATTTTACTTTTACATAATGCATACCCGTTCCCACACAGAACTACCAGGACCCATAGCGGAAGGCAATCAAAGAGCAGATGCTGCCGCTATGACTGCTACAGTTCCCAAAACTCTTGAGCAGGCCAAACTCTCCCACCAATTCTTTCATCAAAATGCACACTTGTTAAAGAGGCAGTTCCAAATCACAATGAATCAAGTTCGAGATATCATCTTGTCATTTTCTGACTGTCAGCAAATTGCCCCAATGCCATCTAAGGAAGGGGTTGATCCCTGAGGCACAACAGCCAATGAAATTTAGAAAACGGACATTACTCATATAGCTGAATTCGGTTGGCTAAAATATGTCCATGTCACAGTATACACACATTTCAAAACATAAATACCACTGCACACACTGGAGAAAAGGCAAGGGATGTTATCAGACACTGGTTTAGTTGCTTCGCAACTTTGGAACTCCAAAAAGCATAAAGACAGACAATGGTCCTGCATATTGTTCTTCAAAGGTTAAAACATTTCTCACAGACTGGGGCATATTTCATTCCGCAGGCATACCACACTCACCCATGGGACAAGCTAGCATGGAGAGAGCACATCGCACATTGAAGGAAATGTTCCAAAAACAAAAAAAGGGGGAGTCCATCTATAGTCCACAGGAACGCCTGTGGAAAGCATCATATGTCTTAAATTTCTTAAATTGTGATGACACATATCATAGCAGATACCAACGTCAACACAAAACTCAGATGCTTTCCTCTACCAAACCACCAGTCATGATAAAAAATTTAATATCAGGACAATGGTCAGGACCGGTGGACCTTGTAACATGGTGGAGAGGATATGCCTGTGTATCCACAGTTACTATACTAAAATGGATTCCTTCTAGAAGTGTCAGACCTTATATTAGCCCTCCTTCAGAGCAAGAGCAATCAACAGAAGTGACAAATGAAGAAACTGGAGTGGAAGAAACACACAACTAATGACTACTACTAAACCTAAACTGTGGTTGAAATACAGAGGCATAATAAAAATCTTAAGTATGTATGAGTGAGGAGAGACTGAGGTGACCACCTAAGTATGAGTGTGAAGAATTGTGTGAACATATGTATGCGTGTGAATTCAAAAGCACTTTATACCAAAGATGCCTTAAATAAAATACACTCACATAATAATACTACCTCAACCACATAAACATATCAGGGGGACAACTGAACACAAGACCCATCCTCCAAAAAAACTTTTTCCCTTGAAATAAAGTTGAGTTTTCTACCCAGTTATATACAAACCCTCAGAGAAATAAAGCTGATGCTTCTACCCAGTTACACACAAAATCTTAGATGAAAAGTTCTAAATGAACCTGCTTATTACAAATCCTGAACAAATGAAGGTTGCAAAGTTAATAAAGTTATTTAATATGTAGCATGACCAGTTGTAATAAGGGCTTTACTGAGTTACGACCTGATTTATTAAGATAAGATTATGTTAAGAAAAAGGTTTAAAAACTGTTCTGTAACTCGTTAAAATTATAATAAAGAAAGGGGAGATGTAACCGTTTATATTACAGGAAGAGTGCCGAAAGGCATTCTGGGACTTGTAGTCCCTTGGTACTCCATTGCGCGTGCTCAATGGAGTGCTCGAATGTGATTGGATGAGAAGGTCACATGTCACGATTTGAACTGCATATATAAGCCCTTGTTGTTCTTAATAAAACTGATTCAGTTGCTTGCACTATAAGTGATGCGATCCGTGCCTCAATGCTGCAGTCTCGATCATTTTCATTCCCCTCTACACCCTGTCCATCTCCCTCAGTCTTGCTCAACTACTTGAGCACAGCATTTTAGGGTAACACCTCACATAGAAGTTTTCTCAGGATACAGTGTGTATTTGCCTTTTCCCCACATGGGTGCAGCTTGTGCAGGATGCTTATGGTTTAGTAAAGCCAAACAGTTCATCATGTGACAACAGAAAGATACAGGGTTTGCCACCTTTCTTTCTAATGGGATGCTCCAAGATCTATACACCTTTTGCAGGATCTATTCTGTAAGTATCTTTACAAAATTTCAAGATTCTAGGAGTTGTGTTAGAAAGGGACATCCTCATTGCTTTTCATAGTAGGAAATATTGATGCTTCCATTGGAAATAAGAAACAATGAAGATGAAGAAGGGTCCTATCACATCAACCTGAAGTTGCCTGGTGGGAGAAACTCACTGCTGGAAGACTCTCTGCTTCCTGGGAATTCCTCACCAACTTTATCCTCTTGCTTTTTGAGTAGCAATTTAGAGATACCATCCTTATCCATCTCCCATTTTTTCCAAATGTCATTTTCCTGGTCACATCTGATCTTCAAGCTTTTCTTGTGGCAGATCCAAGCCCTTCCCCTGTTTCACAAAGAGGGAATACAGGTAGGTTCCTGTTCTCATTCTGTTGCTTAATCTAAGGATTTATCTGGCTTTCACTTGCTGCCTGATTGTAAGTGAAGTGTTGTGGTATGAATTCTTTATGACACAGCAGACATAAGAAATGATCTTATCCAGAAACCTTGAGATTTAAACACAGACAAGAGAAACCTGTTTACATGTACCACTTGATATTCTTACACTATCTTTTAATTAACTAGACTTGTTGAGTCCACGAAAATCCCTTTATCACCTTTGCTTACCCCATCTGCTGTTGTGATTTTGATAAAGAAAGATCTGTTTATCTGTTTGAAGAAAAATATCTCCCTAGACCTTTAACCCTAGCCATGAATGGAATGCTTACCCCCCTTTCCCAAAACCCTATATATAGCTAAGGTTGTGTCAAATAAAGTATTCAACATTGTACCCACAAACTGGATCATCCGTTATCATTCAAACCGTCTCAAATGGCACCCGAACAGGGACATGGGACCTGGGTGAGAATAAAGACAAGGAGAAGAGGTTCCTGCTCTGGAGGTGGTTCGCAACCGAACCTGACGAGAGGCACTTCAGTTTGTCTCTGCTGGACAGAAAGTAACGTGGTTACAGGAATAGGGAGGGATAAATGCCCAGAGGTCAAAAAATAGAACCTCCCCAGATCGAAACAAAGGCTGCTTTAAGCAACCAGGGAAAGTAAATAGCCCTGGAACAAAAACAACGGGCAAAATACCTGCCTGGAACAAAAAAAAGACTGCTCAGGAAATGGGGTCTAACATGCCCTCAGAGCAAAAGACAGTTTACGAACTAATGAAATACCTCCTTAAACAACATGAGGCTGAAATAGAAGACCCTTCCTTGCAAAACTCACTGCTGTGGGATGCAGCGCCACTGCAAAAGTCAGGGAAGCCCACGCACGCAGGGGACTCAGCAACTGCTTGAAAGAACTTTGGCAACTGCTGCCTGGGATGGGTTCCAACCACTGAACAGAGTTCAGAAACACATCACTCCCCGGCAAACGCTGCCACAGCACAGTCATATGGGTTAGAGCCATGGCCACGACTGCCACCTGCTTCACCTTCCAGCACCAGTAAGCTGCTCCTGCCTCAGAGAGTTCCTGTATCGCCACCTGTTACTGTTGTCAGCCCACGCTGCCTGCTACCACTGCCCATCGCCTGCGACTCACAGTCATCCTGCCTCTCCACCAACCAACTGACACAGGCCTCTCTGAGTCGCCCATCTCCGACAAGCCACCCAACCCGCCTAACTCGCTTGCAGACCAAGAGAACTATGAGACCAGTTCCCTCAACTCTGGCTACCTCATCAGTTCCAGAATCACCTAGCCTGGAGGACTGTAGTGGGTTTGTAACCCTCCCTAGGAGGGAAATGGAACTAGGATAGGTCACCTGATGTATATTTTACCAATAAGGTATTCCATACCATGTTATGTCAGCTCAGATTGATGCCTTAAGACCCTTTTAGTTTCTTATTTTTCTAGTTTTCTTTGTAAACTTTATAAGTTTTCAGTCCTTATCCCTCACCCTGTAGCACAAGTAGTTTACACGTTCCTCAACCCTCTTACCCCATTCCATGCTCCCTATATTAATCCTACCCCTGAATTCAGTAGAAATGTTTAGTCTTTTGTCAAGGCAAGGCCTATGCTGTTTAGAGAACACTCATATCTTGGCATGAACAACAGAACACAGTCAAGAACTAGGTGACCGTGTACCCTTTGTGCTCTGAGGATGATGAGAATGATGAAGAGGTGGTCCCAAAAGTCCACAGATCCAATTCCCAGGGGGTGGACCAGGGGGTGGACCAGAGCAAAGGCAATGGGATGGACAAAACTTGAATTGGTCAAGCAGTATTATAAAATGTAACATCTCGGGTACAGCCGGCGCGCGTCCTGTAACATCTATGCCTTGGCACAAATTAAACCCTTTCCTTATCTCACCCTCAATTAACTGCTCCTGAGGTTTTTTTTTTCTTAGCATAAGCTGCACAGGCATCAGATATAAAGAGACAAGAAGGAAACAACTCCCTCTCTTCTCTTCCGGGACAGTTGTACGGAATAGATGGTTGTTATTCGGAGGAGGAAACCACCTTTTGTGGGGAAGTAGTCTTTATTGTCAGTTTTCCCTGTGTGTATAGTGCTTATAGTTCTTTTTTTTTTCTCTCTCTGTGTAAATATAAAAACACTTTTCTTGGCAGTCTCAGGTTCGCAATTTTTTTTTTCTCTCTTCTTTCCCCCCTTCCCTCCTCCCTTTCCCTCTATGGGGGGGTTGGGCAGAGTCTTGGTGGACACCGGGCCTTCAGTCAAGGTAACCAATAACAAAATTGGTGCCGAAACCCTGGGAAGACTGCCAAGAAAACCTGTTTATATAAACACTGCCTTGCTTATGTTTTTGTTTTTGCTAACTTGGGAACATACTAATATAAAACATGACCTTACACCCAGTTTTAGTATTTATACCTGTACTTTTACTAACAGTCTTTCTGGGATGTGGGACTTACCCTTTGAAAGACCTCCAGGGGGATGGATACAACTATCTTTCCCTTCTTAATTTTGACATAGAGGGCTTTGCAATGAAGGCACCAATGATCTTTACTAACCCTTACTTGAGCTGTCTGGCAATGGGACTGCTTATAACCAACACTATAAGAACATTATGGGAATTAGGGAATGTAGTAATGTCTTTGTTGCCTTGTTGCAGGACAAAACAAACTTCGAGAGAGAACTTACTGGGATGCGCCTTAAAGGGCCCAGTTCCTGGGTGGCAGGGGATGTGGATGAATTTAGGCAGGTTCTTAGGGTGTTTAACACCCCCCATTGCCTGGGACTTCACATCAGAACAAGTATTCAACCCCAACAAACTGACATGTTGTTTAATGGAAGGCTGCCTTGCCTACCCCGATCAAAACCAGCAACTTCTTGCCCTGTACTGGGGCCTGACCTGTGCTTATTGAGCTGCAGTTCAATACTCTAAAAAGACTATGACTGAGACAGGGACCCAAACTACGACATCTGAAGTCATTATTGCCCCTGTAATGAAAAGGAAGATATGGGTAAGGAGATCTACAGGACATACAGGCCTACCTCCATGATTAGTAAGGGAGGAAGAAGGAGAAGGATCTACCCCGTCCACGCCTCCAAGAGAAGAAGGGGAGGCAGGACAAATAGCCAGTGATTCACTAGAGGAAGCAGAAACGGTTCCACACGAGAGAAGCAGAGAGGAAATCAGACAGGAAAGCAAAGTTACCTGGTCCCTGAGCCCATCAGAACTTCGGGATTTGGGGAGAGATTATGGCTGCCAGTCTGGTGAATGAATTCTTACCTGGTTGCTCCGATGCTGGGATAACGGGTCTAGTAGTCACCTGTTAGAAGGTCATGAAGCACAGCAACTAGGATCTATTGCCAGAGATCGTGAAATCGAAAAAGAAATTGGAAAGGAGAACGGCATTTGCAGTCTTTGGGTTCAGCTCCTCTTGAGTGTGAGAGAAAGGTACCTGTTCGAGGAAGATCTAGTGAACTCCCTAAGAAAGTGGACTACTGCAGATGGAGGTATCCAGTACCTGCGGGAATTGGTAATGCTGGAAATCATTTACAATGGCACATACAATCCCCTCTTCAGCAATCCAGAGGATGTCCCTTGCACGCTGCCCATGTGGAGAAAGGTAATTCAAGGTGCCCCCGCATCATATGTTAACTGCCTGGTGACAATATACCATCCGAAGATGGATGAACCATCTGTGGACACGATGTCTGCCTGGATATGGAATATAGAAGAAAGTATGGAAACCTCCTCACTCCCACGGGTCAGCAAATTAGATTCCAGAGACAGCTCCAATCTCCGCCACTGGTGCATCTACGCTGAGGAGAGGCCTTACAAGTGCCCCGAATGAGAGAACTGCTGCAGAGACAGTCCAAGAGATCAATCTCGGTCTCCTTCTGTCCCATTCAGAAGGAAAGGAATCCCCAAGAGCAGGCCACATGGTGAACTATGGTTCTTTCTGCGTGACCAAGGGGAAGACATGAAGAAGTGGGATGGTGAACTTACCTATAAACTTGAAGCCCGGTGAGTAAGTTTGGACCTGGCTCCCCGCCAAGTCCCCAAGACTATAGCGAAAACCTTTCCCCTCCCTTCCCCTTTGGGCAAATGAAAAAAAACTATGGAAACTGAAAAAAACTGAAACCAACCGAATTATATCAATATATATATATTTTTACATATATCACAGTTATATGCAGTTAAAATACTATATACATATAAAAAGGAACCCCAAACATCCCAAAAGGGAAAGGGAAAGGGGAAAAAGGGACAAAAAAGAAAACCAAAACAGATATGCACAATCGAAATCCGGGAACAATCAATAAAGAACTAGCAAAATGAAATCTCAATACTTCCCTTGAGAAAACAGGATCATGCCACACCACCAGACCTCTTCCTGGATCGGAAAGACAATAGGCCACAGCAGGTTTCAGCCCACATGAGAAAAGACTGGACACAGGGAACCTGTTGCCTCCAGACCTCGCTGGAAGAGAAGAGAGTCTTGATCTCTCCTCCTCTCATATTTATACCTCTGTTTACATAAAGGGATAGAGTGGAATACTTCCTTGGTTACCAGGAAGGAAGGCCTAAGACTCAAAACCATTACACCTAGTGTCTAAGTTTTGATTTGGTTCCCCGTCAAGTCCCCAAGACCCAGCGAAAAGCCTCCTCCCCTCCCCTCCCCCCTTCTCCAGTAAAGACCAAGAGGAAAAACACTATGGGAAAAAAAACTGAAATAGCAGAACTACAGCAAAATATATATATTTACATATATCACAGTTATATACAGTTAAAATACTATGTACATATAAAAAGAGAACCACAAACACCCCCAAAGGGAAAGGGGAAAAAAAGGACAAAACCAAAAACAAACCAGAACAAGTTTACACAATCAATAAAGAATTAGCAAAAGAAAATCTTACTACTCTCCTTGAGATAGCAGAATCGCGCCAAACACCAACGCTACCCTCCGTCTCCTGGAATTGGCAGAAACAACAGGTTCCATAGGCCTGACCAGGCCTCAGCCCCCACACACGAACAAGACTGGCTGCGGGAGTCTGCTGTCTCTAAACCTCGCTGGAAGAGAAGAGAGACTCAATCTGTCCTCCTCTCATATTTATATGTTTGATTACGTAAAGGAATAGGATGGAATACTTCCTTGATTTCGACCTGGTTACCAAGGAAGCCCTAAAAACCAAACCATTACACCTGGGTATGAGAATTCAGAGGGAAGAAAGTTAGTAAGAAGGCCGTCCATGTAGCTGATGCAGAGGCCCCAGAAAGAGATCAGCGACCTCTGAGACACAGAAAGACTGAGATCAATTCCTGTGATCATGATGAGGGGACCTCTGATTGGGCAAAGCAAAGTGAATACTCTGACCAGGAACAATAGAGGGGTCCTGCCTTCAGCCAGGAGAAGGAAAGGGACAATAGGGTTTACTGGACTGTGTGGATTCGATGGCCTGGCACATCATATCCGCAGAGATATTGAGCTCTAGTAGACACCAGTACACAGTGCACTTTGATGCCATCGAGGCATAAAAGCACAGAGCCCATCTGGATTTCTGGAGTGACAGGAGGAAGTCAAGAATTATCAGTGCTAGAGGTTGAAGTAAGTTTAATGGGGGACAAATGGGAAAAGCACCCCATTGTGACTGGTCCAGAGGCCCCTTGCATCCTTGGCATTGATTACCTCAGGAGAGGATACTTCAAAGATCCAAAGGGGTATCAATGAGCTTTTGGTGTAATCACAGTGGCTACAGAGAAATTTAAACAATTATCTACCCTGCCTGGCCTCTCAGAAGATCCTTCCATTGTGGGATTGTTGCACACTTCCTGAATTGGGTCAGAGGTCTCAAAAAGACCCCTATCTTCTTCTTCTTCATCAGCATCTTCTGTCCTCCTTGGAACAATTTCAAGGCCTCTGGGTCCCCTTTGAGTAGTTTTGACTAGGTTATATCAAGCAATGTGTCGGTTATGTAATTTTCTAAGTACACTCTATACAGACAAGATGTCCTTTGCCTTGCTAAAAATTTCTATCTATTGAAATCCTTGACAAAAAATATTAAACAATGTTTCAAAAATTTGGTACAAAGGGTGGTGTAGCAGGGAGATTGCCGAAACTGAAACCAGTACACCGTTGAAAGCTCAACAAAACAATATTTATTACAAAGAAATAACAAACAAAATGAGAAATGAGAGAGAAGAAAGAGAAGGGAAACAAGTCCCCAAGACAACCCCCCACTCACTCAGGTGTTACTTACGAGGTCGTCTTACTGACCCCAGAATGCTTAGAATTCCCCATAGCAGAAGTTGCATCCTTAGAGCATCGGCAGGCTCGCACGATAACAGGTATCCCTGCAGAGGTAACATTGTCCTCCATGTGAAGCTTGAATAAGCTCCCAGCAAGAACTATCTGCTTTTTATACAATTAACCTATGACGTCTACCTGGGCAGGTGTGGCCAGCACCGCCCAACCAGAGGCCTTCATTCCCTCCCCCGTTATGTAAGTGGTGTCCCTTCTGCGCATGCGTGTGTACATTGGAATTTCCCTGAGCCTGCGTGCTACACCTCGGGGGGTCTTTTCTAAATGAGTCTGGGGGTTTACTTCATCATCCTCCTCTTCACTTTCTCCGTCAAATGTCCAATAGCCAGTCAATAACCAATAGCCAGTCATCAATTAATTTCAGTTTATACAGGATGCTTCCTTCAAGGACATTCTCATTTATCAGTGCTTGTTTTCTCATAACTTGACAGGAAAAGAACAGATTCTCACAGGTGGCTGCACCAAGCACAGACCAAAAGTAACAGCGTCTAATTAAGCATAACAGGTGGTTTGCTAAAAGTTCTATGCTAAAGTGTTAAAAAGATGTACTAAAATCTATATAAGTGACTTAAGGCATCATATCCCCCCTTAGAGCCTGGCAGGAATTTTATCTTGTCAAGTCTCTACCACTTATATCTAATATTAAATCATAAAGACAAACAACTAGTACAACATTGAATCATACAGCAAGTCGTTATGCAAACATGTTATAGGTTATAAAATCCCATAGGGGAATTTTTCTTCCCCTGCTCCACTGTGAGAAAAAAATGGAGTGAGTGGGGGGAAGGGAGTCAATTAGCTTTACAAAAGATCTGGTTGAATTCCTAGCTAATGGCCCATCAGAGGCTGGGGGAACTGACCAGCCGGACAGAGGAGAGGTGGGACAGAGGAGAGGTGGGACCTCGGAGTAGAACTCTAGTTCTGGGACGGAGACGGGGGTCTGCGTGCATGCATTTGGGGAGGGGGCCTGGAAGCCTGCCTTTCTGGTTTCTCGTCCTGATCAGGTCTGACTACTGGCCTCAACTTGCCTGCGAACTGTCTCTTGTCTCCAGCCTGGATCTGCTGTGTTTTTCATTGGAGAGTTGTGTGCCCACGGGGACAGAAGGGAGGAGCTTTGAGACACCATCATCTGAGACAACAGTGAGTCCCGTGGGAGTGAACTGCTTCCTTTCCCCTTTTTCTTCCATTGGGGGAAGGGCCCCCCCCATTTTCTTTTCGACTTGTCCCGCAATCCGAGACCACCCTCCAGACACCCCCTCCCTTCCCACATGGTGACCATCAGAGCCCAACAGTGCCCCCTGCAGGCCACAATGACAGAGTACTGCAGGCCCTACACCTCCAGCGATCCAACAGTGCCCCCTGAAGGTCAATACAAAGAACCGCAGGCCCTAAACCTCCAGCGATCCAACAGTACCCCCTGCAGGTCACGATTAGGACTGCGCTAAAGGACAGAGAAGTATTTATTCAGACTTTTTTGTTTGTTTTTTCTAGGACTACTGTCTAGTTTTTTTGTGTTCTGTTACTGGTTTTGTCAACATACATATATCTTTTAATAAAGGGTTGTTATTTCTTCTGTTTTTCCACACTTCGTTGATTAAAACCCCTTAATTTTGAATTTACAATTGCTGAGAGAGAGAAGTTTGGTCTATCTCATAACTCATCCTCTTTAGAAAACATTCCAGTCTCTTCAGACTGTGACAAAACACTAATGATATTTAAAATTATTATGAACAACTGTTTTATCCAGGTCCAATTTGGTAACCATGAAGTAAGTTTGTGTAAGATATCTCCGAAACCAAACAAGGTATCTTCAGGAGTTACTTGATGTAGAATTTGAGTTTGTTTCCAAATTTCAGCTATATCCATAGTAATCCTTCTACTTTGATCTACATCAGAACAACAACTGGTGTTTATAACCATACACATGATCCTTTGTAGTAAAAGCTCAAGAGCCATTCTGTTCTGCAAAACTACATGAGGCAAACCATGGACTTCTTGTAAGGCAATGATTGCATCTGAAATTTGATTCTCAATATGTTCAATAATGACCGAAATGTTAAGAATCATTTACTCCTAAAGAAGGGGACCCCTGGTGGTCTAGTGGTTAGGATGGAGGACTCTCACCACTGCGGTCCAGGTTTGATTCCTGGTCAGGGAAACTCCTCCGGGCAGATGGAGCTCATCAACCCTGTAAGGTCATCCATCTAAGAGAAGGTCACTCTAAACAAACCTACGTCCTGAGGACCTCACTGCCACTGTCCAAACTTGCTCAGCCCCAGCAGATGAACCTTAGGATTAAAGGGTGGGTTCAGCTCAACGTACACTGTCTCACCTAAAAAATCCACTGCGCAGGCTCGAAGGGTAAAGACCTTTCCCAAATCTTCGTTCGCGAAGACTGACCATACATACATACACTCCTAAAGAAGGAATAAGAGCTCTAACCAACCTGTCAAAGACTGTGGAACATTCAACAAGGGGATTATTGGATCTTTTTATCCTCTTTACATAAGTTCTTATCCACCCACCTTGTTCTTTAATTTGATGGAATATCATTATATTCAGGATTACAGCCCCAAGAACATAGGTTTGATCCTTGTTGTCATAGGTTTACTTGTTCTAAAAAACCAAGGCGGGAATTTTTCTTTCCCCTGCATCATTGTGAAAGAAAGATGTTGAACGGGAGAGGGCGGTTTGGTTAGGGTGATTGACACACACAAAAGAACTAGCCGGTAGACCCATGTTCCAGGTTGATGGCCCTCAGAAGACTCTGGGGGGGAGGTGATGAGGGTTTTTTTCTCTCCTTGGGAAACGACAGGCACTCCACGTTTTCCCTGACTCAGGGAGGGTGTTTGTGTGGGAGGATTCCAAAGTTCATTTTGTTTTCAGCTGGGTCATCTGGCTGCTTCTGGTTCCAGTTCGCCTCTGTTCTCCTGCCTCCTGTTCTGCCCCCAGCCTGGACTTGTTCAGATTTCATTGGAGAGGCTTGGCCCTTCTGCAAAGGAACCTTTGGGGGAGTCCTGGTTGGAGCCAGCTGCTGACAAGCGTGAGTCTGTGGGAAAGAGCCCTTTTTTCCCCTTTTCTCCTTCCCCTTCTCGGTGTGGGGGGGAGATCTTCATTTCGGCTTCTCCCATGCACCGGGACCCCCACGCGGCGACTACCAGAGCCCAACAGCGCCCCCTGCTGGCCAACACAGAACAAGTACAGGTCCTGTTCCTCTAGTGATCCAACAGCACCCCCTGCTGATTGTGGTTAGAATTGCACCAAAAGGCAAAAAGTACAGAACTGGTTTTTTTTGTAGGGAACTTTGGGTGCAGGATTATTGTTTAGTTGTTTTTGTGTTCATTTGTTGTTCTACCAATACACATATATCCTTTAATAAAAGGTTGTTATCTTTTTCTTTCTCTATACTTCCTCAATTGGAACCTCTTAATTTCAGATTTACAATTGCTTGGAGGGAGGAGCTTGGTCTTCCTCATAACTCATCCTCCTTAGCAAAACACTTCACTCTCATTAAACTGAGACACTTGTCAAGGGGCAAAACTTTCCGTGCTTCATTTTTACATATCCAATATCATCCTGAACCCTGTGGGGGAATAATTCTCCAGGGTGTTGGTGCCATTCCTTTTATAACTTCCAGTGTTAACCTTATTCTCAACTCAGTTTTTATGACAATACAAAGGGAGAATGACCTTTCCTATGGCATTAACAACTATGCAGGGAATTTTCTTGATCAGGAATTAAGCTGCTCAGGGCTATGGGTAAGTAGGTCTTAGTGATCTGTTCCCACCTTCCAGATGCGAAAATTTCTGAGCGGTCCTGGAGTTTAGGGTCCTCACCAATGTTTGTCTCATTCACTAAAATACCAGTTAAAGGTCAGCTTTTATCCTCACCAATTGTTAGCATTTGAGTACAAATCCAGCAATCATTTTTATGAGGAATACTGGATATATTTTGAACTAAAGTCAAATGTAAATTTTGGTTCCAAACCTGATTCATGGTTACTGGCAATACATACAGAAAGAGTACTTTAAACAACATTTTCCTTATCTGTAACAGTCTCTGTTGTTCCACTTGTCCCAGGAGCAAAGGCCTTCTTAACTCTGGAGTAGTGGATCCAGGGTCCTTTGCCACCAACCTTGACCGCGGTGAGGTTGGTCAACAGTACTTGAAATGACCCTTTCCACTTAGCTTGCAGGGGGTCACTGTCCCACTATTTAACATAGACCCAGTCTCCAGGTTGGAACAGATGAACAGGAGTGTCCAATCCTATGGGTCTGGATGACATGATGAATCTCTGGAGTTTCTGCAAAGTAGAGCTTAAGGCAGGCCATTAAATAATTTTGCAACTCACTTTTCCCCCTCATATGAATTTCTCCTAGGATATGCGGAATTTGGTATGGACTGCCATAAAATATCTCATAGGGACTTATGTTGTCTCTCCGCCTTGGTTGTATGCAGATTCTCAGCAAGGCTACAGGTAAGGTCTGAACCCATATCATAGATGTTTCTTGACAAATTTTGCTTGTGTTTTGAGAGTGCCATTCATGCATTCAAATTTGCCACTCGCCTGAGGTCTGTAAGGAGTTTGCAGATCCCAAGCAATTCCCAAAGCTCGACTAACCTCCCCCACTACTGTTGCAATGAAGTGTGTCCCTCTGTCAGATGATATTCCCAAAGGAACCCCAAATCTTGGAATTATATGCTTGAGAAAAACTTTTACCACTTCTCTCACTGTGTTAGTGCGACGGGGGTAAGCTTCAGGCCAACCACTGAAAGTTTCAACCAACACCAGTAACCTGTATCCTTCTTTGTGTGGTACTCAGTAAAATCTATTTGCCAATAGTCTACAGAAAGATCTCTGACCTTTGTTACCCCTAACACCACTCTTTTACTAGTATTAGGATTGTTTTGACAACAGACTTCACATTTACTTACTATAGATTGTACAATTTCCGTCATTCCTATTCCTATCACTGTCTTCTTCAAATGTTTCAAAAGATTTTCTATTCCCCAATAAGTACTGTCAGGTCCCCACAGGGTTATCTCCCGAAGGAGTTGGGGTGGCACTATAACTTGTCCTGTAGGTGTAACAGCCCACCCACCGTCTTAAATTTCAGCCTTGAGGGTCTAAATTAACTGGAGGTCTCTCATCATATTTTGGGGTCAACCCTGACAGATCGATTTCTTATTGTGGTATTACTGCTAGGATACCTTTTTCTGCAACCCCTTTTCCTGTTTGATTGGCAAAATGATTCCCCAATTTGGGAGTTGTTTTTCCCTTTTGATGAGCTCTGCAATGCATAATAGACACCTCCATAGGATACCAAATACTCTGCAGGAGTGCATGAATCTGTTTGACATGCTTGATCTCATTGCCCTGAGTGGTCATCAGCCCTCTTTCCTTCCAGATGGTTACATGAGCATGCACAACACTAAATGCATATTTAGAGTCAGTCCATACATTTACCTTCTATCCTTCACTCAGTTCCAGAGCCCTCATCAGTGCAGTCAATTCAGTTTTCTGTGATGATACATCCAGTGGCAAGGCCTTCACCTAGATTAGCTTGTCCATAGTTGTTACAGCATATCCTATCATTCGTTTACCATCCCACACAAAGCTGCTTCCATCAGTATACAATTCCCAATCTGGGTTCTCCAGAGGTACGTCCTTCAGGTCTGGTCTGCTGGAATAGGTTTCTTCTATAGTCTGCAAACAGTCATGTTCTGGTACACTGTCAGTCAATGGTGAGGACAGAAACATAGCAGGATTGACAACAGATGTTGTTTTTAGAGTAACATCATTCGGTTCCAACAACACAGCTTGATACTTGAGCATCCTGTTAGGGGATAACCAGTGACTCACCTTCTGTTCGAGTACAGTCTGGACCATATAGGGTACATACACGACAGTGTGGTGTCCAAGGGTGAATTTCTGAGTTTCCTGGGTCAATATAAAATAGTGGTTACCACAGCTTTCAAATACCCAGGTCACCCCGACTAACGTTGTCCAACTGTTTTAAAAAGTAAACCACAACCCTGAAGGGGTTCAAACCCAACTGTCAGCAAAAAAGAATTTGATCAGCTTGAGCTATAAACCTTGGGCAACAAGGGATGACAAAAATCCTGTGATCTGAAGGAGTTGGACCCTTCTCACAAGACCTGTAAAAGTTCAACCTTGTGGATTAAGCCTGGCTCCAGCAGAAACAAGAAAGGACTTTTGAAATGATTTTATTAGACCACGTCTAAACCCCTTTAATCCCTTTCCCCCATGTAATCTTGGTTGAGGGAAATATTAACCTATTGGGTAACCTGCAGTAAAACTTGTGTAACTCCTTAATTAACATAGTTCATCCTCCTCATTAGCATGTCCTGCCCCCAAGACCCTTAAATTGTGTTCTCGCATTCAATAAAGTATTCCAGTTCATCCTAGTGTCTCATCATCCTGGTGTGTGTGTGTCCTGTGTCTTTCTTCCCCTACAGACTAAGGCCTCCGACAGGTACCCTACGACAATGGTGCCCTGTGTCGACCAGAAAAAGACTGTCGAGTACTGCCTGGGTCATCCTCCTCATTAGCATGTCCTGCCCCCAAGACCCTTAAATTGTGTTCTCGCATTCAATAAAGTATTCCAGACTCAACATGGGGATAATACTAAAATTTATTACTAACAGGATAAGTGTAACGTGGGGCGTAGCCTCGTCCCCAAGTCACAAGATCCACCTGTCCTGTCCACTGTCTGAAATCATATCTCTTACCATGACTGTTGGTTTGGGAGAGGCAAAAAACCTGAGGTCTGTGCTGCCTTTCGTGCCTGCTTCTTTCAGCACTGTCACAGTTTAAGAAATTTATAACATACATGGTTTTCCACAGACGCTCTTGCGGGCTACAGACTGATTCCCCCCTTTTTTGTTTGTTAATATGTCTTTTGGAGTGTGATGTGCCCTTTTTATAATTACCTGTGTGGTGGGTGAGTGTGGAATACCAGTGATGTGAGAAATTTCCCAATTTGATAGGAAGGTTGTTACTGCTATGATATAAAAACTGGTTTATTGTCAGTTTTGATACGTTTTGGGGTATTTAGGGTTGCTAAGCAACTAAACTAGTGTCTTATTACACTCTTGACCTTTTCCCCAGTGTGTGCAGTGGCAGTTATGTATTGTGAATGGTATCTAATGTATTACATTCGACTATGTGTGTGACATCAATTTGCCAAATCTCATTTACCATTAACCCTCTGGGGTTAACGCCTTGCTGAGATGGCATGAGTGTGATTTTCTGACAGTCTGGGCATGGCATGATTATGTCTCAAGCCTGATTGAGTGTTTTTTGAAATTGTCTCTTCAGAGAACGTGCGTTCTGATGGAAAAATGAATGAGAAAAATTTCACTTACTCTAAGACTAGGTACAGTGTTAAACATTGCTGCTTTGTCAACCTCCCGGTTCCCATCAGCTATTGGTCCTGGTGTGCCTGTGTGTGACCTTGTGTGCATTATGTAAAAATCAAACCTTCTGTGATTGACAAGAAACCATACAGAACGCATTTCATACAACAGGTGAGGTTTAGCAACATCTCAAGGAAGTGAACTTTTGAGACAGGATACTAATCCTGCAGCATAACAGGAATCAGTAATAATATTAATAGGTTGTTCAGAAAACTTCCCCAAGGCAATACGAATGGCAGCCAGTTCCAGAACCTGCACAGAACCCTGGTTCATGGTCTGTACCTCTTGTTCCCATTGTCCTGTGTCAGGGTTTACTCAAATCACTGCAGCTTTTTGTGTCCTTCCAGATGCATCTGTGAAGACCGTGAGACCTTTCACTGGTTCATGTTTGCATCTGGTTGTGGCCTTTAAAGGTAAACTACCAATTTCTGCCCACAATCTGTGTTTAGGGAGATGAATTGAAATGTTAAAACCTGTCAAGGTAGCCTGGAATCCTGCGTCCTCAACTAGCATCCAGTCGAGGTTGTCTTTTGCAGCTGGGATGTAGATGGTGGCAGGATCTCTCCCATCCAGTTCCTGTAGTCGTCCTCTGCCTTTAATGACAAGCTTGGCAAACATTTCATTAGTAGTCCACACAGTTTTAGGTGGTGTGTGGGGAAGAAACAACCACTCTAGAATTTGCAGTGGATCTTTTTCAGTCTGATCCCACTGAAACAAAACTGCAAATGGTTGGTACCTGTTGGGTACAAGGGTTAGGCAGATTTGCAGTTCAGGATTTCTCCTTCTGCCTTGTCTGCCTTCTATTACCTTGGCACAAGTGTCTAACGCTTGCTTTGCCTCTGCTATCAGAGACTTGCTAGATGTTAGGTCTGAGTCCCTCTTTAGCAACTCAAATAGAGGGTGTAACCCCTCTGTGGTTATGCCTAAAAGAGACCTTAACCAGTTGATGGCTCCCAGAAGTTTTTGCAACTCATGTAAAGTTAAAGTGTTTTTTACCTTGAGCTGTGGTGGTTGTGGAGAATTTTCCTGCTGCATGATTTTCCATGCAAGGTAAGTCCAGGGTTGCGATTGCTGCACTTTTTCTAGAGCAACCTGTAACCCTGCATCTTGGACAGCTTTGATAGAGCAGTAACAACAAATTGAAGATCATTTTCTGTGGTTGTGGTTATTAATATGTCATCTATATAATGGTGTATGATGGTTGTTTGATATCTCGTTGGGTTATTTTGCATTCCCTGAGGAAGGACAACCCAGCGATACCTTTGCATGGTCTGTGCATTGTCCAAGGCAGGGATGGAAAAAGCAAACCTTGGTGCATCCTCAGGGTGTAGGAAGATGGTAAAAAGGCAGTTTTTTAAGTCAGTCATTAGTAGTGGTCACTTTGTTGGAAGCATAGCAGGTGAGGGGAGTCCAGGTTGCAATTCTCCCATAAACTCTATGACTGCTTTTACTGCTTGTAAGTTCTGCAGTATTCACCTCCCAGTTTTCTTGGGGACGCAGAATACTGGGGTATTCTTGGGACTGGTTGTTGGCACATTATGGCTTGCCTCAAACTACTTCCTCTCTTGCTCGTGAAAGCGGGTGGCAAAGAGGAGGAGGATGGCGAGCAGCAGGGCGGCAAGCAGTGCAGTGCTCATGGCGTGGCCCCTGCCCTGCCCACAGCACCCTTGGTACAACTTAGTCCATTCCCTGCTGCTTAGGTACTTGTGGGATGTTGCTGCTAGGGGTCTCCAAGGACAATCTCTTTGAAAGTGGTCAGGGTCACCACATCTAACGCAACTCGCTCTAGGTCTGACCTCTTCCTGCACTCCTAGCTGAGAGTTTAGGGCTGTGGCTAAAGAGGCAGACTGGTGCTCCACAGAGCCAACTCCTTGGCAGGGTCGAACCAGTTCAGCAATGCTATCATTCTCCCTTTTAGGAAGGACCTGCAAAGCTCTTTTGCAGTCTGGGTTCGCCTTCTCAAAAACCAATTGCCTAGAAAACATCTCTCTGGCTTTATTGTACTCAACTTGCTTGTTTAAAACAGATTGCAGTTGATCTAGGGGTTGTGAATATGGTTCAGTAGAACCTTGTAACACTTCTCTGGATGACAGGTTGCTATCTTGGTCTGTAGTGGGAAGCTTTCTCATGTCTTTCAGGGTCTGTTTTGTTATTACTTCGTACACCTCCCAGGGATAGATTGATTGGGCATCTACTGTGGTGTAATTCCCCTCCCCGGTTAATTGGTTTGCAGTTATGCCTGCTTGGGTGTTGTTTGTATACATAGCACAATTCTCCCAATAGTCAGTTAACCAGACTGTGTATTGGGTGTTATTAAGAACTAGTTTCATTAGGTTCTTCCAGTCATGTGGGGTGAAAAAACAGATGGAACTCAATGTCTCCAAATACATGAAAGTACTGATTAAGGACACGCCAGCATTTCTTACCGACTGCCTCAATTCCTTTGTCACCTCATATGGCAGAGGCTGGAATTGAGGGGGCTGACGTTGGTTAAAATCGACTGGGAATGCATGGATAACCTGCAAATCTCCCACTCGAAATACCTCATCCCGACATTGTTCCCACTTGTCAACTGACCTTCCCCTGTTTGCCTTCTCGCTCCCTCAAGGTGGAACCATCCCTAGTCCCTCCTCCTCATCCCCCCATGCCTCCCCCCCTGTGGCCCCAGTGAGGCTGGTTCCCTGGGGGGGGGGTGGTGGGTGATGGACGAGGCGTTGGGGAGGGGTCCTCCCCCCATGCCTGTGACTGGAGAGGGGCGGTTCTGGGGTCGGAAGAGACGGATTGGTTTATGGTCCGTTTGGCACGAAATATGGCTGCGCCCACGTCCATACACGTGGTCGCTGTTCATCCGCAGGGAGACGAGGGGTATAGGTTGGGTTACCCCCCTCATCACTGCAATGGGGCCCCCTGCGCTGATCCCATGGCCTGGGATCTCACATTACAGACTCCGTTCCCTCCCAACGACCCGTGTTCCCATGGCTGTTGGCTCCTGATTCGTAACTTAACTCACAAGCAGATTCCCCCCCTCCCCCGGTAAACCCCGTACGTTTGTGTTTCTACCCTTAGGAGTTGGACTGCAGCTAGCAGTGTTGGGGGGGTGGTTGTACCGTCCGCTCGTGGGCTCTGTGTAGTACAGACATTATGATTTGCCAGGTTGAAATGGCATTGTTAACTTGGGGGTCTCCCCCTTGAACCTTCAGTTTCATGAGGTCTCCTATCCTATACCATATTTCTATGTGCAGAACCTCCTCCAACAGCAACTCGGGCACTGCTGCTTTAATGAAATGTACAAGCTCTGTTAGTTCAACCCTTGTGTCTTGTATGTGGTAAGGTCTTAGCAGAATTGTTAGTGCGTCTATGTCTTGTGAGATTTCGGTGGAGAAAAAACTTCCCATGTTTTTACCTTACTCTGACTGCTGTGGGTGCACGTGGGCGAGGGTCCTTTGTTTGGCTGCTGAGTTTTACTTTCGGTTTCTGGATTGACTGTTCCTTTTCGCATTTTTTTTTTTTTCGGTGTCTCCGTTGGCGTCCACTGCTCTCCGGGTCTCTGCTCCTGCTTCTCCAGTGGCTGCGGGCGACCGGGTGGTTCTTGGCCTGGTACTGAGGTCTGGGGTGGTTGTGGCAGCGGCGGGGGGTCACCGCGCGGCGACGGGGGCGGTTACCGGTGGTGATGTCCAGGCGGTGCCAGGTTCCGTTCAGCGGCGGTCCTGGCCTGTCCAGTGTGAGGTCCTGGCAGCGGGGGGGAAGGGGGGAAACTGGTTGCACGCACGTGGCTTGGTCGCTTCCTGGCGCTTGCAAACTGCGGATTGTGCCGGGTTGCTAGGCAGTTAGTGCTAGGTGCTGGGTACCATGGCTGATGGCAGTGGTGACTGTCCCCAGCGGAGCATGGGGGGGCAGTGGGTCCTCGGGGCATGCAGGGGGGGTGGCACGGGGCAGTTCCAGATGCCTCAGCACGGGATCTCCATCACTTTTCAGCTGCGGAGCTCCCGGCAGCAGCTCACGAGACGAACACAACAACTCTGAGCTCCTTCGGTGGGGTTGGGTGTTGGTACTCACTCAGCTTTGCTGCTTCGCTGTCCACATGGTCTCCGGCTCTGCTCCTCGCCGTTCTGTTTCACTTCTTCTTTTCTTCTTCTTTTTCTTTTTTTCTGTTCCTGTGCACTTTTCCCTAATATTTTTTGAGCTCTCTATACTAACTGCATCTCTCAGTACCGGTTGAGATGACGGCTTATAGACGTCTGAGTTTTTTTTGCTGAAAAATTTCCATATCTTAAAATGGATAGATAACTGGAATTTACCGATATTCCCCTGATTCAGGGATTTCTATTCTGGCCTAATGTAGGTTCTAAGCCCCACGTTGGGCACCACGTGTAATGTGGGGGTCTTTATATGATAAAGAAATGGACTCAACTCCTCGATGAGATGGCAATCAAAGAGGTTTATTCAAACTCGGCACTCCTTCTTATCCCTTAAAACCATGTGACCTTGTGACCAATGGGGTTGTCTATTTCGGTGCATGTCCCTTGGGTTTCCCTGCCCTTGGTGCGTCCTCTGCACCCTGGACATGCCTCCTACAGATAAGAGCTAAAGAGTGAGAAATAAAACAGTCTTAAAAACAATTTACAACCACTCCTCCTTTCTTCCATGTTCTCCCTCCTCCCCCTGCATCAGTGCAGGGAAAGAAGTCCACTCCTTGGGCAACAGGTCTTCCAAATCTACTATCCCCTAGGTATCTTCCATGGGGTGCGGGGGGTCACTGCTCCTCAATGGTCCTTCATAGGTTGCAGGGGGTACAACCTGCCTCACCATGATCTTCACCACGGATTACAGGGGAGACAAAGCTCTGAGTCCTTCCCCTGTTCCGTGGGGTCCCTCCCACAAGTAACAGTCCTTGATGGACCTCTCCAAAGTGAGTCCATCCCTCAGGCAGTAGTTCTTCCATATCTACTGTCCTGAGAGTTTCTTCTCCATCCTTCATAGGATACAGTCCTTCACAGAGGGTGAGTTGTACCAATGTGAGTTCCCCACAGGACCACGAGTCCTATCCGGGAATAACCTGTTCCGGCGTGGGCTTTCCTCTCCATGGGCCACATGCCTCTTGAAGGACTCCGCTCCATCCTGGGTCTTCCACAGAGGGTAACGACCTTCTACCATGCATTCATCTGCTCCATCATGGGCTTCTCGTGGGATGGACCTGGGGGCTGCGGGGCCACTCTGTCTCCCTGACCTAGCCCGCGGAACCCCCGCACCTCTTGGCCTGGCCACCCCTGCCTGTGGCAGGAAGGCGGCAGGGCCGCCCTGGCCCAGCCTACGGGATCAGTTCCAACACAAACTGTTTCTCAGGGGTTGCCACTGCCTGCTCCGGGCTAGGTGCAGAGAAGCCCTAGGCCAGCAGCTGCCTCGGGCCCATGCCGCAGACACAGTCCATGATGGGGGAGGCAACCCGGGCCGCCCGGAGTTTCAGTCGGAAACTCCCCTGGTTGCAATTTCTTCTGTGCAACAAGGTTTTTCTTAAATATGTTATCACAGAGGCGTTACTAAAACTTCTAATTGGTTCAGCACCAGGAAGTCTGCCCTGGAACCAACCATCTTTGGCTCCATGGGGGGGGGAAACTTTTAGCAGCTTCTACAGAAGCTATATCTGTAGCCCCCACTGCTACCAAAAAAACCCAGTCACATTGACCTACAACAGGAGCATTGCCTGAAGAGGTGACTTGTGTCCAAGAAGCACCACCATATAACGAGTTACCAGAAAATGAAAGACGCTATGCTCTATTTACTGATGGATCTTGACATGTGGTAAGAAACCATTGGAAGTGGAAAGTTGCTGTGTGGAACTGATAAAGGAGAGGGCTAGTCAAGCCAGTTTGCAGAAGTGAAAACCATCCAGTTAGCCCTAAATATTGCTGAATGAGAAAAACGACCTGTGCTATACCTCTCTACTGACTCCTGGATGGTGGTTAACGCCCTATGGGGGTGGCTACAGCAGTGGAAGAAGACCAATTGGCAACACAGGGGTAAACCCATCTGGGGTACTGCATTGTGACAGGACATCACTGCACAGGTAGAAAACACGACTCTGAAGGTATGTCACATCGATGCTCACATACCCAAAAGTCATGCTACTGAAGAACATCAGAACAATGAGCAGGTGGATAAGGTTGCCAAGATTGTAATAGCCCAGGTAGACTTGGACTGGGAGCGGAAGGGTGAACTATTTATAACCCCATAGGCCCATGAAACATCAGGACATCTAGGAAGAGATGTGACGTACAGATGGGCTCGTGATCGAGGGGTGGACCTGACCATGGAGGTCATCACATGAATGTGAAACGTGCAGCAATTAAATGAGCCATGCAAGTAAACTCTCCCTGGAATAGAGGATGACAGATTGGTTTCCAATATGGTGAGGTCTGGCAAATTGACTACATTGGACCACTTCTACGAACATGGCAAGGCAAGAGCTACATACTCACCATGGTGGAGGCAACGATTGGTTGGTTGGAAACATATCCTGTAAACCAGGTCAGTGTTCGAAACACCATCTTAGGCTTTGAGAGGCACATTTTGTGGTGACATAGCACCCCAGAGAGAATCGAATCAGATAATGAGACTCTTTTTTAGAATAACCTCATAAACTCTTGGGCAAAGAAACATGGCATTGAGTGGATCTATCACATCCCTTATCACCCACAAGCCTCTGGGAAGACTGAGAGGTATAATGGACTGCTGAAGACTATGTTAGGAGCATTACGTAATGGGACATGGAAGCATTGGGAGGCAAATTTAGCAGAAGCCACTTGGCTGGTCAACACTAGGGGATCTGCCAGCTACCCTGGTCCTGCCCAAACAAAACCCCTACACACTGTGGGAGGAGAGAAGGTCCCTGTACTACACATGGGGAAGTGGCTGGGGAAGTCAGTGTTGGTTTCTCCTCCCATGAGAAAAGGCAAACCTATTTGTGGGATTGTCTTTGTTCAGGGACCAGGGTGTACCTGGTGGGTAATGCAGGAAGATGGGGGAACCTGGTGTGTGCCTCAAGGAGATTTAACCTTGGGGGAAAGATAATCTGCGTTTAGTTGTATGTTGCAGGAAGTAAAGTCGCAGGACAATGAAGAGTGAATTCTGCGAGGAGCAAAGGAGAGTGTGACAATGACCGGAGCCGAGCTGGTGTTGGTGCCCAATGATCGATTGTGTTGCTTCTCCTACCCTGAGTATCCATCCCAATGGAATGGAGCCCAAGATCTGGAGAGATGGAAGAAGGTCATAAAACGAGATCTGTGCAAGTATGGGAGATAGATATGAGATCTGAGTATGACATAAATGGTATGGAATAAGGGGTGGAGATTGTATTGGGTCTGGCTGAGATGGTGTTCATTTCCCCATAGCAGCCCTCACAGGGCTGTGCTCTGCACTGGTAACTAGAAAGATGCTGATAACGCACCAGTGTTTTGGCTACTGCTGAGCATAGCATCAGCACTGTAACATTCCTTCCTCAGTCGAGGGCCAGATCCTGAGAGGGGACACAAGTAAGCCAGTTGACCCAAACTAATCAAAGGGATATTCCAGACCATATGATGTCAGTTGAGATATAAAAACTAAGGAAAGGAGGAGGAAGTGGGGGCATTCATTATTTACGATGTTCGTCTTCTGGAGCAACTGTTCCGCATGCTGAAACCCTGCTTCCCAGGCAGTGGTTGAACATTGCTTGTTTATGGGAAGTAAAGAATAAACTTTTTTTTCTTTTTGCTTGTGCACATGCAGATTTTGCTTTTGCTTTAGTAAACTGTCTTATCTCAACCTACGAGTCATTTTCCATCTTATTTTCTCTCCCCCTGTCTGGCTTGGAAGGGGAGTGATAGAGTGGCTTAGTGAGCACCTGGCATCCAGCCAAGGTCAGTCCACTGCACAGTTGAAATCTTTTCATATGTGTCACAGTTCACTCAGGTAGGGATCAAGTGTTTGCTTCTTGGTCTTGTTCTGTCTCTTCCTTCTTTTCTTGTGATGACCCTCGTGGTGGTTTGAAACTCCCAAGAATCTAATTTCTAAGTTCAAACCCCCCTCCCACAGTTTGCCCCTGTGAGAGGGTTTAGTGATGGTATGGACTTGATATCTTTTTCACCTCATGTGGAGAGTTTTCAGACAAAACACAACCATTCGTTATTGGGAGAAGGGAAAAATATTTACAAAGTTTTCTTTATACACACACATATATATATTTACATTGAATTAAATTCCTCTTTTCCTTCAATAAAAGTCTAAGAAGAGAAGAGAAAAGTCTTTCTGTCACTCCTCAGACCACAGTTCCTTCATTTCAGTTTTTTGTGGCACTGATTAGTGTCCTTCATTTTCCTGAGGCAGTAGATTTAAGTATGGCAGTTAGGATTTTTGTTCTTACTTTGTGGCAATTCCAACCCCGAACCCGAGCCTTCGGGGGATTTTTTTGTAGATCTTCACTCCTCTTAGGTTAGAACATTGAAGGCAGCTTTCAGTTCAGTCTTACCAAAGCTCTTCTGCTCTGTCTCAACTCGTCAGCATGATAGAAACAGCAGTAACAGCAGCAGCAGAGGGCATGACCACCTCCTCCACATTCCGTCCTGACTCAGCTCTCAGGACGACTCCGGGTTTTTCAGCTCCTTTCTCTCTCTCTCTAGCTGCTGCTGCATTTCGGGACTCCCTAAGGGTTTGGAAGTCCACCCCTCTTTAGGAAGTCTCTGGGTTTTGGGAAAGTAATACAGTCTTACCCCAAACCAACTCTGTTGAGTTTTCCTCTGTTTTGTTGCCTGCTCTCCCTCCTGCAGGAACATCTCTGCGTCTTTCAGCCAGCTTCACGTTATCTTGTTGCTACTGGCTATCTTTTTGGTTTTCAACCATCGTTGTCTCTGTTCAGGACTGCTCCGCTGCCGCTTTCAATGTCTTCTGCTGTTGCTGACAGTAAGGAAACTCTTCCAGCTCTTGATTACAGGACCTGGTCCAGCTTTGACACTATACCGGGTCTCCCGTAGCCTCAACTGGGGGCTGGGGGCCCTTGACCCCCAGAGGGGTTCACTGGCCCCCTGCCTCCTCCTGACTCAGATCATGGCTACCTACCTTCTAAACTATCTTCACCACCTTCTCTTCCGTTTCTGTGGGTATGCAATTTCCTTAGTACTCACGTGGACTGTTGATTGGTCCAGTATTATCAGTGGGGCAAACCATTACTACCTCAGAGAAAAGGTTTTTCAACCCTCCTTGTCCCTCTTTCCTGTCCATTTCTTCTTGTGAATAGCAGTGACTGATACCAGAACAGGTTGGTTCTCTGGTTCAGCTGCAGTGTTGTCAGATTCAGAGACAATCTTTTTTCTTGAGGGTACTGAGTAATGTTGAACAGGGCTCAGTAGGCCTGGGCTAGGGCCCAGCATATTGCAGTGATTTGTGTCTCTCTGGAATTGCCAGGGTGACAGTACACTTTTTCCAAGTATTTTAATAGTTTTTCTGGATTCTGCACTTTTTCAGGAGTAAAGTTCCAAAATGTTGGAGGTGCCCACTGTCCTAGGCACTTGCCCATACTATCCCACACACCCTGCCACTCATAACTGTTCAACCTCTGGACAGATCTCTGGGTGATGTTCTTAAATAGCTGTTTAACATTAAACAAATGTGAACCATATTCAACAACATGCTTGTTCCTAGCAAAAGGATCGTGTTGCTTCAAGGGTATTCAAAGGATATTCAAAATCTTTAAAATTCTCAAGTGCTAATGTAATCAGCCTAGAAGTAGAAGGAAAATGTCTGAAGGAAGGAAGGAAGGAAGGGTGAAGGCGGATGTGTCCCCCATAGTTTGGCTCTCTTAGGAGAAAAGGTAAAAGATGGTTCCCGAAGTACAGAGGCGACTGCAGTGCTGAGTGCACATACTAGATTAGTTTCATGACCAGCAATGCTATCACATCATAAGCCGCTATTGTGAAGTACAACAAAATGATAGCCTTAGCCCAGGTTCCAAAGGCCATAAACACCAAAAGAGTAAACACATGCTGCAAGGTATTACATTACACGACCCTGAACAAGCACAACAACTCTGAGAGCAAACAGAACAACATTGTGACCAGAAACAATTAAACTAATAAATAAATGCTTAGAACAAATTTGTTTTAACATGCTATGGTCAGATCTGTTGTTATCTCAACCCTTTGAATGCCACATTGGGCACCAGAAAGGACTGTAGTGGTTTAACCCCAGCCAACAACTAAGTACCATGCAGACACTCAGTCTCCCCCTCCCCCCAGGGGATGGGGGGAAGAATCAGGAAAAAAAGTAAAACTCATGGGTTGAGACAAGAACAGCATAAGAATTCAAACAAAGATATGATAATACTAATGATACTACTACTACTACTGCTGAAATGGATAGAGACAGTGAGAGGAATAAACCCTAAGAAAAATGAGTGATGCACAATACAATTACCACCCGCTGATCAATGCCAAACCCATCACTGAACCATAATCGACCCCTTCCACCTTACTCCTTCCACTTTATATACTGGTGTTCTATGGAATGGAACAGTTCAGTTGGTCAGTTCAGGTCACCTGTTCTGACTGTACTCCCTCATAGCTTCTTGTGTACCTTCTCAGTGGTAGAGTATGAGAAACTGTAAAGTCTTTGATTTAGAGTAAGCACTGCTGAGCAACAACTGAAACATCAGTGTGTTATCAGCATTATTCTTGTACTGAATCCAAAACAGCACTGTGCCAGCTACTAAGAAAAAAATTAATTCTATCTGAACTGAAACCAGGACATGGAATCACCTTTCAGTCTAGCAATTTTTTCACAAAATTTAAATACATAATTATTGTTCTTCCTTTTACAAGTTAGTAAATATAGTTTATTATGATATAACAGTGGTTTTTTAATGAGAAAAATGCTATTAACTTGAAAACCTTAATGAAATTAAAGCATGGGTATTGTAGCATTTTAATAAGTGAAATGTCACATCAAATTTCAATGGGAAAATGGTCTGAAGCATGAGTCTTTTAAGTAATCACTGAGGCAACTGGGGTTGTTTACCCTGGAGAAAAGGATGCTTGGGGGAAATCTTGTCGCTCTCTACAACTACCTGAAAGGAGGTTGTAGCAAGGTGGGTGGACTTGGCAGTGTTAGGTTTATGGTTGGACCTCAATGTTCTTAAAGGACTTTTCCAACCTTAATGATTTCTATGATTCTATGATTTGTTGTTTACCATACTGCACCTTAGTGGATAGCAATCCCACATTGTCATTTGTAACCTTTTTCTTTTGTTTAAAATCCAGTGGACAACGTTGATGCAGTGCAAGAGGAACTGTAAGGTATTTTACTAATAATGCTGTTGTGAAGGTAACAGTTGTCATGAGAAAAAATTAAAAGCATTGCCTCAGGTAATGTACACTGAGAAGGCACAAAAACTTAGATGAGGCAAAGGTAGTGTAATCAAATATAAAGAAAAAACAGCTTTTGGGTGCTAATTCAAAACTGATCATGACTTACTTGGGGTTTTTTAAAGAAAGATTTAGACAAGACTTTTTATTATAGCTTGAATTCCCTGATTGGTTATATAAAACCTATAAATCAGACTAAAGAAATTTAACATACCATGAGATAGACAGGTGATTTGTCTGACTATTGGATAAAACAGGGCATTTCAAATGAAAATACATTTTATATATTCCTACTTCCTTCTCTACTTATGGGAAAACCAAACATTAAAATAAATGATAAGGAACGTGTAACAAGCCAAGTGTGAGAACAAGAAGAAAAAGGCCTGAGAAATGTCTAAAGATGACCTTGTGTTGTTTTCTCTAGGTTGCCATCTACTGCCCAGAAACGAGCTCAGTTATTCTGTTTGCATTCTTACCATATGTGGGTGTGAAAAGGAGTTCCTTGAAACTCCAAGGTCTATGTATGTGCTGTGTGTGTGAACAGACTGACCTGAGAGAGTGATGGATATGTGACTTGCAGCTGTGTTCTGTCTTGATTTGCTTAACCACTCCCAGTTAAAAGTGAATGATATAAAAACCCTGAGTCATGAGGGAATAAAGTGATTTCTGTACATCAAGTCAGGAGTCCATGTAATATTTATTCCATATATAGGAAAGCTCTTTTAAGCATTTTTGCATTCAGTGGCAATTTGGAAGTCCAGGGAACATCCATAATGTTTTAGGATGAACTGGATACCGAAATTACTCCAGGACACTCCTTAAATTTGAGTGCCATAGTGACAACAATAATGTCATAACTGTGTGTCCTAGTTAGAACAACTGGGACCAGTTCATCACTGTATGGGTGTAACCCAAAACTGTGTATTCTATAGCCTTCCATGCCCTTTCCCAGAAACTGTTATCAATAGACCATTTACACCATCTGCCCAGAGCACACCTGACTCCTCAGGCTATAAACTGGGTGTTAAGAGGCCTGCGAGATAGGAGGATGCTCCTGTCCTCACACCCATTGTGGAACTCCCCACCCTGAGGGAGGTACTGGGCATTCCTGTGTTGGAAGAATAAAGATTATGCGTGAACAATTTCTATTGCATTTCTGTGAACCTTGCCTTGGCATAATTGGGTGTGGACAGTAAAAAGCAACTAGGCAGTTAACATGACTTCAACCTTGAGGCTAGAACAAAGGCTTGCCAAGGTCAAGGAGGAGTTTTTTGCAGGTAAACAAGTTTTCTCATCTCCTATGGACACCTGTTTCGGTCCAATTAGCACCATACAACAAAGTATGTTTTCCTTATGTATCCAATGCTATGTGAAGAAGAATCATACGTCTGAGTGTCATAAGCAGTATATAAGGTGTCTTTCTTCTAATAAAGCCGACATTTTGCTGATCATACTGGTCTATGAGCAGTCTGTCCGTGCCCCTCCATCAACATTCCTGCCTGAACTGGAGGATATATATAATCTTGGAGTCTTGGGACTTTTTTAACCACTCATGGGATCCAGAGGAAAACTGCAGACCACCACTCTTAACCAGACTGCAACCGCCACTCTCGACGAGACTGCAATCACCACTTTTCAATCAGACTGCAACCACCACTCCCGACCAGACTGCAATCACCACTCTTGACCAGACTGCAACAGCACTCTCATCAACAGGTTTTTCCCTCTTCTTTTACTTTGGACTCAGGGGGCCCAACAAACACCACTCTGTTCATGTGCCAGGGTTCTGGGTTATACATTTGGGTTTTGTGGGTTAAAACCAATTGTTTGTCTGTATAATCGTATTTATTGTATTATTTTATTAAATTGTTATTCTTATAATCTCTGAGTTGAGTTCATTTCCCCTCCCGGTTTACCTTTAAACCAGCACACTGTGACAAATCATGATCTGTGCAGGCATAAGGGAAAATGGAGTTGCAGAATCATATAATGGTTTGGTTGTAAGGAACCATAAAGATCCTCTAGTTCCAACCCCTAGTATGTAGGTGGAGAAAATATCAAAAACTTCAGAGAGTTGTTGAGATATAGAGTAAAATATTGTACCAAAAGTTTCATTTCTACTGATAAATAAGGAAACAATCATTAACAACTAGAAACTATAGAGGCTTATCTTTGAGTATTTAAAGATTGTTATGAATTTGCTTGCATGAATTAAATATGCAACTGGAAGAAACAAAATAAAGAGAACAAAATAAAGAGAAAGGTCGATATTTGATATAGATAAGGTCATAGATAGACATTTTTTCTGTATCAGTCTGAACAAAATTTCACTTTATCACATCTAACAAAAATAGATAACAAGTCCTCACAGCTATAATAAAGTTTTTATCAAAATTTATTTCAGAAATGCACCTTTGCTCTCCAGTCTTTTGACAGTTGGTGTCATCCAGATATTTACTGACTGAATTCTAGAAGGTGTGGTGTGGTAATGGATTTGCCATATGTAGGATGGAAGAAGTCCTGTCAGAGATGGACTAGTGAAGAAAAAGGAGAAAACCACTCAAATATTATAGAAACAGAAGTTTTTAATGTGGTTTAAACAGGTTTCAAAATGACCTTTGCATTTTTGCAGTCATTGCTCCTTCTTCCCGACACCCCCTGTGAAGGACTCTCATCTCCCATACAGGAGTGTCCTGGGAAGATGTCCTGAGGTGTTTCTCATTGGTCTTTGTTAACCCCTTCCTATTGACTGTTAACTCTTTACCTGATTGTTTTTTCTGTATGACCCTGAACCTGTAATTGGTCCCCTTTTGACCCTCCTAAAAGCCTTATAAACCCTTATTCCCACAATAAACTTCCTCTTTCGTCCATCCCTCCCTGGTGGTCTGTGTGAGCTCCTTACGGGGTCACCAGACCACGTGACGGGGGCAGGGGGGAAGAGCATTCACCTTCCAGGTAATGGACTGGCACCCAGGGCCTGAAGGTTCCCCCTCCAACTAATCCGCCGTAGTGTGGTCCTTCTTCTTATGCTATCTACATTGATTTTATTTTGTGTGTGTAAGATGGGAAATTGGTAGAGGAAATTGTTCTAGTGTGCCAGAAGACTAAAAAAGAAATAAATACCCCCTGACTTCAAAAAGGGCATTGAGGTGTTGGAGTGTATCCAAAGAAGGGTAACAAAGCTGGTGAAGGGCTTAGAAAACGTCTTATAAGGAGCAGCTGAGGGAGCTGGGGTTGTTTAGCCTGGTGAAGAGGAAGCTCGGTGGGGACCTCATTGCTCTCTACAACTACCTGAAAGGAGGTTGTAGTGAGGTGGGGGTCAGTTTCCTCTGCCACATCTCAAGTGAAAGTACGACAGGTAAAGACCTTAAGTTGTTCTGGGGAGGTTCAGAATAGATATTAGAAAAAGAATTTCACTGAAAGAGTAGTCAGGCATTGGAATAAGTTCCCTAGGGAGGTAGTGTCTCTGGCAGTGTTTGAGGCATCTGGATGTGGCACTTGGGGATATGGTTTAGGGGTGATTATGGTGGTGCTGGATTGATGTTTGGATGAGATTCTGTGATTCTGTAATTTGAAAACACTAAAACATGATGTTAGGATTGACTGCCTCCTTGAGCAGCTCTGAGCCCAGGACTTCCTCCTGTCTGACTTCAGGTAAACCAGCCTGGTATGCCTGGGGACCCAGGGGGCATCTGGCCTGGGCTGAGGGATGCATCTGCGACTTTCCCATTTGCAGATTCAACCAGTAGCAAAGCTGAGCATGTATCCCAGAGACACATCTGCAGAGATACATACAGACATGCACAGGGCACTGAGATGGCCCATTATAGAGACTGCCACAGACAAGGTGCTGCCTTCAACAACACTCACATACAAGACCCACATAAAACATAAACACAGACAGCCAAGTCCCCTTCCTCTTCTTTGGTTGGCTGTGGTGGGCTGACCTTGACTGGCTGCCAGGTGCCCACCAAGCTACTCTATCACTCCCTTCCCAGCTGAACAGGGATGGAAAATGACTCATAGGTTGAGATAAGGCAATTTACTAAAGTGCATGCACAAGCAAAGAAGAAAATAACAAGGTTTATTCTGTACTTCTCATTAGTAAGCAGTGTTTGACTACTTCCTGGGAAGCAGTTGCTCAGAAGGCAAATGTAAATAACCAATGCTCCCGCTTCCTCCTCCTTTCCTTAGCTTTTATATCTGAGCTCATGTCATATGGTCTGGAATATCCCTTTGGTTAGCTTGGGTCAGCTGGCCTACTTGTGTCCCCTCCCAGGATCTTGCTCTCGACTGAGGAAGGAATGTTACAGTGCTGATGCTGTGCTCAGCAGTAGCCAAAACACTGATGTGTTATCAACATCTTTCTAGCTACCAATGCAGAGCACAGCACTGTGAGGGCTGCTATGGGGAAATGAACACCAGCTCAGTCAGACCTGATACGCTGGCAGATATAGAAGTTCATTAGTGGAGGCACACAAATATAACACACTCTAGATTCACAAGCACATGCACATTCACAGATTCCGAGTACCTGCACTGGCCCCCTCTGTCTGTCTGGTACTCCTGCCCAGACCCCAGGTCCTCTTACAGGCTTCACGGATCCCCTACTCAACAGCTAGTCCAGCTTGATGCTTTCTAGCAAACATGTACACACTCATTCATCTACAGGCATTCCAGAGTTGCAAGTCCACCTGGAATACCAACATGGACCCTTCACCCACCTCATACCCTTGCCCAGACACCAGGCTTCTTACTCAGTGTCCAACTTAAGATTTGCTAGCTAATGACAAATGCACACCCCTCCCCCCCCCCACACCAGGTTTGGGGAAGATACAGACAGTCCCTGCAAGCAACCAGCACCAGGCACATGGACTGTGACCTGCAGTCCTGCTCCAGGTGCCGTCACTGAGCCCCTCACTCTTCTCACTCATGCTGGTCCCTCCCAGTAGGTGTTTTTCAGAATACACACCATTCCCCCCAAGTGGCTGGTGGTTGAGACCCTTTCTTGCTGGTACTGACTTGCACTCACACCAGCAGCACAAACCTGGGATTCCCATCCATAAGCTGATTCGTCACCTGAAGAGCCAAGGAGTGATCAGCAGGACCTGTTCACCCTTTAACAACCCCATACGGCCCATGCAAAAGTTTAATGGAGAATGGAGGCTGACAGTAAACTATCGTGGCCTGAATGAAGTCACGCCACCTCTGAGTGCTGCTGTGCCAGACATGTTGGAACTTCAGTATGAACTGGAGTCAAAGGTAGTCAACTGGTGCCACAATTGATATCACTAATGCATTTTTCTCAATCCCTTTGGTGGCAGAGTGCAGGCCACAGTTTCAGGGGCATCCAGTATACCTGGAATTGACTGCCCCAGGGGTGGGAACAGACCTACCATCTGCCATGGACTGATCCAGACTGCACTGGAACAGGGTGAAACTCTGGAACACCTACTACATATTCATGATATCATTGTGTGGGGCGACAAAGCAGAAGTTTTTGAGAAATGGAAGAAAATAGTTCAAATCATTCTGAAAGCCAGTTTTGCTGTAAAACACAGTAGTGTCAAGGGACCTGCACAGGAGATCCAGTTTTTAGGAATGAAATGTTGACATGGTTTGACCCAAAGTCAATTTTTCAAATCCCCACAAATTTGCTCAAATGTGAGAGTTTTCAGACAGGCAACAGACTCAGCATGGGGAAATAATATCAAAATTTATTGCTAACAGAATAAAAACTATAGAATAATATACACAATTCTAACTAATTCTCCTATGATGATAAAACCATGTATTTACAAAAATCACCCCTTCTTCCCCCCCATAAAGTCCAGGAGGAGAAGTCTCTCACTTTCAGGGCCACAGCTTTGATTCGCTGTAGCTTTAAAATTTCTCTCTCTCTCTCTCTTCTGTGGGCTGTGAGGCCTCTGTACCTCACCTCTAACCCCTCAGCTCCCACTGGGGGTTCACCCATGGACTTCGAGGGGACAACTTGTCATCACCATGGTCTTCACCACAGAGTACAGGGAGTTAAAGCTCAAAGTCTTTTTCCTGTTCCATGGGGATCCCTTCCATGAGGAGTTTGCTTTTGGGGGATCCCTCTCTGAGCAGGATCCACCCCTCCTCCCCGGGTCAAGGGTTCTGGAGGTTTGACTCAATCCCTACCCCAGAACATTTGAAGTTTGGCTTCTTTCTTTCTGCTCTGTTGCAAGGTCTCTCCGCAGGCTTCTCTTTCTGCTCCATTCAGCTCCCAGATGGATGCTCCCGCGTTCCTCGGTCTGACTCCGTGCCATGCTCTGCTGCTCACCAGGTGGTTTTTCTCTTGGTCTCTGGAATTCTTCTGATCTCTGCTTCATATCTTTGACCAGGAGCCCAGTGTCCCGATGTTACAATCTGCTAAAATATTGCAGAAAGAATTTTTATATTCGAATGTTCCCTTGAGCAAAATTAAAACTCATACAAGTTATCTGCTGAGACCAAAACTGTTTTTATTAATTGCTAAGAGATGCGAAGAGAAAGAGGAAAAAATAAGAAAAGGTTAGAAAATGCTAAGATTACTTTTTTAAAAGCATAGAAAAAGATTACCACCGCACAAACTACCTTTTCGTCCATGCCAATTTGTGGAGTGGGGGGGGGAGAGGGAGAGAAAGAAGCAGCTTTCGCCTTTTTTTTTCTCTCTGACTCTGCTGCTTTTCGGTGTGATGCTATCTCTTTAGCTGCAGGGGGTCTGGAATGCAGCCAGGATGCTTCTCCGCAGCTCACGCCTCACGCCGGGCGGCTCCAGGCCAGACGGGGATCTCGGTATATGGTCAGGGGGGGAAAACTCACGTGGGTAGCACTGAGGGTCCCAGTCCACTTCCAGACGGCAGAGGTTCAGTCTCTGGTGATGGGCAGGCAGTTTTACGGCGGCGGAGGAAAAGGTGAGGGCGAGGCGGAGACGAGATTTTTCAGCTGGTATAGCCAAACTCTCTTTCTCACTCCTCTTTCTCTGCTCTTCCCAAATTTTTCTTCAGCTTTTATAGTGTTCAAAGGAGGTAGTCTGTGGTGTTTTGGCACATAACCCTATTCAGATGTTCGCAGAGATATGATAAGGATGAACAATACCAGGATCTTTTGGCAGGAAAACTCTAGTGGGAAAACTTTGGTGAGAACTTCTGGTGGAAAACTGACACAGAAGTTTTGGTAGGAAGTTTTTGACAAGCAGAAACAATGGCAAACCATAATTTTTGGCATTTGCATGTTATCTGTCTGTTACACCCGACCCTGGCTGCAGCTGACTGCTTTGTGCTGCCTCTGCTACCACTCCCACTGCGAGTGGGGGGAAAAAAACCCCCAGCCCTTGGTCACAGCACCCGGTCCAGTTTTAACACCATACTGGGCCCCCCACAGCCCAGCCAAGGGGGAGAGAGGGGCCTGGCCCCCTGCGGGGGGCCCGACGGCCCCTCTGCTGTCTCCTACTTCTAATTTCCAGCTGCACCACATGCTTCTTTTCCGGTCCTGTAAGAATATGTCATTTCATAGAGGCGTTATCAAGCTTCCCATTGGCTCAGCACCAGAAATCCACCCCTGGAACTACACATCTTTCAGCTCTGGGGGGGGGGGGGCCTCTCAAACCACGAGAAATGTTAAGATGAATGTCTTCAGATTCCAATGGATGTGATGAACAAAATGTCCCTACCAACTAGTGAGAAAGAAACTCAAGCTTTTTTAGGCGTTATGGGTTTCTGGAGAATGTATATTCCAAATTACAGTCTGATTGTCAGTCCTCTCTATCAAGTGACCTGGAAGAAGAATGATTTCAAATGGGACCTTGAGCAACTGTCGTGAATGGAGTGACGCATTTTACTCATAAGAGAGAAGTGATGCCTTAAGGTCCATCTGGTTTTTTGATTTTTCTAATTTTTATGAGTTTTATAAGTAGTTATATAGTAAAAGTAGATTTAGAAGCAGCAACACTTATTTCCTTAGCATAGTAACTAAAACCCTTTTACCCCAATTCCCCATATCAATACCCCTGAATTCCAGTAGAAATGTTTAGTCTCTCTTTAAGATAGACCTTTTCTGTTTGAGGACATCTAATCCTGGACTGTTAAGAACTGGGTGACCATGTGCCCCCTGTACTCTGAAGAAGATGAAGAATGATGAAGGAAGGGTCTCAGAGACCCCAACCCCAATTCCCAAGGGGCAGGACCAGGGGTGGACCAGGGCAGGACCAGGGGGTGGAAAAATCTGGGATTGGACAGGCAACATTATAAATTGTAACATCTGTAACAGAGGGGCATGTGTGCGTCTTGTAACTTTATGCCTAAGCATGAATTAAACCCTTTCCTTATCTCACCTTCAAAACTAAGTTGTCTTGCAGTTTTTTTCTCCCTGAATTTTCTTTTAAGCAACAGAAGCAACAATATATTTTATTAAAACAGTGAGTTAATTAACAAAATTCAATGGTAAATGCAACAGTGATTTAACAAGATTCAGTGGTAAGATACACTTGGTTATTTACTGCATAGACGACAGGGTCAGATAAAACTGTCAGGGAGACCCTCCGGTTGAGTCACGACTTTCAGAAACGACCCCCTTGCTTTCCAAACACCTTCTTAGAGAGGAGTATAAGTGCAGCTGGATCCAATCCTAGTCCCAGACTTGGTTAACAGTTTATGTCTAAAAGATTATATGTGTACAATCTTTTATATCACTTAGCTAACATTTCAAAGTTTAGCATGCTATTAATCACTTACCAAGGATCTGTTGTAGCAAGGAATCTCTCAACCTCCAGGAGTAACCTTAGGACGTGTTCCTGCTCAAGGGGAGATCCAGACGTGCAGCTCACTGCCATGCAGGAGAGCTCAGTTGATCCTGGACTGTCTGCTATTTATAAAGTAAGACTTACAGTCATGTAATTGTATACTGACAAGTCATAGATGCAGTCATATCTTGCATACTGGCAAGATGTCTGGGCCACCTTTCCAGACAGCCCTTGGCTACCAAGTTACCATCCATGACCCAATGTCCACAGCAAGTTGGATGCAGCTACCACAACCCCCACTGGTGTCTATGGTTTAAATGGGGAAGGAGGGGGAAGCACACCATCACACTCCACCCCATGACTATAATAAATATTTAAACATCTCCTCCTAGGAGCACAGAAGCAGGCAATTCCAAAATGTCGGAAGTCAAGTTGACAAAGCAGGCAGACAACTTGGCTGAGCAGTGATCTTTTTCTGGAGCTAAGGAAAAAAAGGAAGGCGTATGCCCAGTGGAAGCAAGGTTGAGTGACATGGGAGGAATACAGAGATGCTGCTTGCCACTGTAGGGAGAAAATTCATGTGGCCAAAGCTCAATTGGAGTTGAAGCTGGGCGGTAATGTGGGTGACAGTAAAAAGAGGGGTTTTTTAATACGTTAATAGCAAAAGGTAGTGCAGAAATAACATTGACCCATTATGGGATGAGGATGGTCACCTTACAAACAGGGACAGAGACAAGACAGAGATGTTTAATGCTCTCTTTGCTTCAGTCTTCAACATTCATGACTGGCTAAGTGGGTTCCAGTGCTCTGAGCTGAAGGACCATGACCAAACCTTTATATACAACATAATTATAAGCAATAAACGTATCAAAGTTAGAGTCAGCAAAATCACAACTGGGTGAAGCATAAGATTAAACACTGTTGTTGCTGTTGGTGACCATCAAAGAAGAGTTTCCCACCAATGTTTTTCTCTGTCCTTCTTCACTTTTTCCAAGACATGGTGTATGTCCTCTGTATCATGATGAACAGTGATTAGGATTCTGTGTCCATTGTTTTGGATGCGTTCTAGCAGTTAACACAGGTTGTAGTACTTTCTTCACCAATACAAAATTAATTTCAATGGGGGTAGGCAATAAATCTTGACTCGATGTCTAATTAGATTTTAACAATTGATAAGACATTACAGGAGATGAATAATTAAAGTCGCATCCCACAACTTTAGTAAAGTGACAAACACAAGTATTTGAGTGATTGCTTGTATCTATAGTAATGTTACCTACAAATATAAAATCTCAAAGGTTTCTCATACAAACACATCCTTTTCCAATATATACAAGTACAGCTTCAGATGTTTCATCAGGTTCTATTTCAAAATGGCAAACATTTTGTTCAGTGTCAAGGCAAATGTCTTGGGCTTTGATGGTGTTTCTTTCATAAATAAATCCTTCTTCTCATACAACGCATGAGCTAACCAATAGTTTCCCATTTGTTTCCATTTTGTTGAGCCTATACTCTATGTTGTAATGGATAGAGTATAGCTCCATTGTGATTTAATCTTAGTGCAATGATTGGATATATGGGGTACACTGAAGCATTGTGCATTGTTAAAGACAAAAGCTGTGGGCTTATTGTTCATGAAGTCATAAGTGAAATTGACTAAATACCACCAAGACTGAAATTATTTTTCAAATTTAGTTGCATTATCCCAAATTGCCTTTCAAATTTCAGTCGGTAAGGTGCCCTCTTCACTTTCTCTTATAATTGCTGCTACCATAGATTGCAGTCACAGAGCTTGGATACAACTAAGAGCTAGAGAAAAATTTTTTTGGACTGCACCATCAATTGGCGGTCCCTTTAATTCTTTCACAGAGGCAATATATCAGAATGGGGCCATTGGTTAGTACCCAGTGCTAATAGAGAAGACCGCAATGAGTGTTCTAATTTCTTTAAATCATTTGTGGTTGTGCTCAGTTTATTTAGACTTGTAGAATGGTTAGGGTTAGAAGGGACCTTAAAGATCGTCTAGTTCCAACCACCCTGCCATGGGCAGGGATGCCATTCACTAGATCAGGTTCCTCAGGGCCCCATCCAACCTGTCCTTGAACACAAGTACTTCAGCATCTATACTATTTAAGACTCTTAATCCTGTCCCTATGATACCAGTCCCATCTCTCCTTGTTCATCTTGGAGAAGTGAGGGTTTGCCTATATAACCACGCTAACCATCCTGCATAGGATGTGTTTAGGAATGGTGACCAGGTCGGTTTGATTCTGGAGATATTAATTTGCATCAATAGTTCTACTCATTTAAGACACCAGGATGGATTAAATAAAACTTGTTGTTGACCTGTATTTTTTATCACATAAGGTCCAATTTCAGAAATTATCCTTTACAATTGGGGCAGATGTTGTTATACTAAACTCAGTAATGTCTATTTTAAATTTAAATGATAGTGCCATGCTATGGTGTGAAGGACCAGGAATCAGAATGGGAACAATTTCAGAAGTGGAAAAAGATGTACAGCGATTGAAAGGACTTTATGATACAGACTTTACAGTTATTATGTATATACACATTGCATGTTTCCCCAGAATTTGTATCTCCCGGGCATGCCCAGGCTTGTCCACTTCCCTGCTTCCCTGCTGATTGGTTGGAGAAGCTGCAGAGAGGAGACAGCCTCCATTCATCCTTTCCTTCCCTGGTTCCTCCCACGTTCCTCCCTCTTTTGCCTGTGCTCCTATCCTGATTTGTTCCCCTGTTTGTCTGTGTCATGTTCCACCCCATGTTCTGACCCTTTCCCCACCTGAAACCCATAAAACCTCTGGACACCTCAATAAAGCATTCCATTTGCACCTCTACCTTGACTCTCGAACCCATCCATGCTGTGTCACGGCCCCATACCCCCTCGGAACATGGCAATGGTGAGACCAGAGGCAAAGTACAAAATCAAGTTGTACTAAGGCAAAATTATACCAACAGTTCAATCTTTCAGAGGTGCAAAGTTTTGTATCTTTTGCTATTGGGTTTGATGCAATGTTGTACATGTAAATCTGAGATGCCTTCTGATAGGTAGACCCACTGATCATCTGGCGTCATATTTTAATTTATCTCCCTGTTGTTCCTTGAAGTCAGGGAACTTTATCATCAGCTTCATCTTTATCCCAGTTCCATTCATTTTCTAAGTTTATTTCGTTTCCATGCATGACCACAGTGGAAAGCTTTACATCTCCCTTACTAGAATGTATTTCTGTACTCCTGGTATACCTAACACAAGCTTGAAACCAAGGCCACTCTAGGGTTCTTTGGCCACAGGCTAGCAAAAGCAACATTGTTAGGGTTCATAATAGTAACATGAAAGCAGCATTTCTGTTTGTCATCCTGCAGGGTGCTGTAAGAGAAAATAGAGACTTGTTTCATCAGGGAGAACCCATTAAGAAGAAGGAAAAATCCATCGTGCACTACTTCTATGTTTTGCACAACTGCTATCGGTAGCTTCCCAGGCAAGTGGACCACAAGGTTTAGTTACAGTCATAGGTACAGTATTGATGGATAGTAGATTGACTATCTCAGGCTGTCCTGGCTGTAGGATTGTTGGATATTGTCTTTCGCAGTAGTTGGAGTGCTAAGCTCAGTTTTTACAAAGAATGCTCATCTTACAGGGCTTCCAGTAGTCCCATATCAATTATTTAATTGATGGAGTACTTTGTGAAGTCTCAAAGTCCAATGAGCCTCATGTGGTATTAGATTCCTTTTCAATGAGCCATTAGTTTTTTCTACCATCCCATTTGATTGAGAGTAGTATGGGGTGTGGAACACCCATTTAATTCCCTTTTGCTTTGCCCAATCTTGCACTTCCTTAAAGGAAAAATGTGAACCATTATCATTTTGGATAACATCTGGAGTAGGTAGATTTCAGAACTGTGTGAGTCAGCACAGGCAGGCAGCAGGGACAACCTCAAACATATGGCTAAAACACAAAGAGTAAATTTATTTCTGTTACCTCACTAAAAGCGGATCCCGGAAGCAACACCCAGGCAGAGGTACACAAGCAGAGACACAGGCATCAATACACAAGCAGAGACACAACCATCAATAAACTTGGTCCATGCCAGAGGATCACTGGTTGCTGTTCACACTGTTTTATTATGGATTATTTCCACCATCAAGGTCACTGGAGCATATTTACCATTCTCCTCACCAGTCTTCTGCTTTTAACTCATTCATCCAACAGGAACCAAAATGATAGTCTGTTGGGAGGAAAGGGCTAAAAGTGGAAGAATGGTGAGGAGGACGGTAAACTTGCTCAAGTGACCTTGCACCTGGGAATGCCAAGGCCTGGAGAACAACAGTATGGGAAACCCCCTCTATTATGCCTACTGCTGTTTATCCTCTGTCTGTTTTGAGAAGTAGAATTTCTGTGTAGAGATAACATAGGTGTTTACAGAAACTTCGAGGCACTCTCATGGACATACTTGAGCTCCCTGTTTTGGGAGAGAGATCAAAACTCAGAGATCATAAAAAGCATAGGGATGGCACAGCATGGTGGGAAACTATGTTTGCATGGGCCCTTGATAAATGGGTGCAAACAGCAGCCCTGCCACCCTCTGGGATGGACTGAGCCTAACAGTGTCTGTATTCCCACTTGTGTGTCTGTGCTCAGGTGTTGCTTTGGAATCCTCCAGTTAGTGAGGTAGTGACCTGGAAGTACAGGTCCAGAGACAAGAATTGCTTGATATAATAGTGTATCATATAAGTGGGTTTATAGAATAACTAGAACAGAAAAGAGAAAAATTAGGATACGACCCTCTAGTAATAGAAAACCTTTGCAATTGAGCATCAGTCTGTGAACATGATCCTTGGGTTAGCTGGCACATTACTGATGCTCAAATAGCAAGACAAACCAGTAAGACACCCTATAGGTTTGCCTGGTAGACACCCTGTATTCCATGATCTTTACCAGTCACTCCCAGCATCTGATCTCCACCAAGCACTGGCAACATATTAAGGTAGAGTAAATCATTAGACAGAATTAAAATCCATAAGGAACTAAACTCCCGCAATAATGGGAAGCCAGTAAAGTAAAGATATAAACATGAAAACTCCCTTAGGATGTATTTTGAAGCATTGGAAAGATCTAGGAGGAACCCCAGGGGGAAGCGTGAACAAAAAGACACTCCTAAAGTACTGTACACAATGGTGGCCACTGTATAAGCTAGATGACGATGAAAAATGACCACCTGAAGGGACATTAAATTGCAATACTATTTTACAGCTCATGTTATTCCTCCGTCGGCTAGGCAAATGGGACGAAGTCATGTATTGCGATATGTTCTTTACCCTAAGGAATAAACCAGAATGGCAGAGACAATGTGGGGTAAATATCGCGCCTCAGGATCCTTTGGTCCTGGTTTTAGAAAAGGATAAGAAAAATCTCAAACCGAAGGAACACTGTTGTGATTCCTGTAGTATTGGACAATGGTGCCTTAAACTAAAAGAGACAGTGAAAAAGAAAGCGAAATAAGTTTATGGGAGTAACAGGGAATGAGGGGAACCGGTGAGTCGTTCCCTAGCAGACCCACTGGTTAAAATGGAACTAGGGGAAGGTGAAAAGGAATTAGACTTTTTCATAGAGATGGGAGTTACATTTTTGGTTTTAAATCAGGAACTAGTACCAAAGAGTGACGAGTTTGTACAAGTTATGGGAGCAACAGGCCAACCAGAAAAAACTTATTTTCTGAAACCCATTAAATACAAAATTGGAAAACAAATGGGAATCCATCAATTTTTGTATTTACCAAATTCACCAAAACCTCTACTAGGTAGAGATTTATTAGAAAATTTGGGAGCAATAATAAAATTTAACCAAGACAAGTTTGAATTCCAGGTAAACGAAGAACGACTGATCGCAACTTTAAGCTTGACAATCAGTTGCATAGAACCAAAACTTGATAGTCATAATATCGAGCGAATTATGAGTGAAGCATACCGATTAGTATGGGCCACTGACATACCTGAGAAATCAAAACAGGCAACACCAATCACTATTGAACTTATACCTGGAGCAAGGTCAGTGATGAGGAAACAATACTGTGCTGGTTTAAAGGTAAACCAGCAGGGGAAATGAACTCAACTCAAAAGAGAGATTATAAGTCAGAATAACAATTCAATAAAATAACACAATAAGTACAGTTATACAGACAAACAATTGGTTTCAACCCACAAAAACCCAAATATATAACCCAGCACCCTGAGGCATGAACACAGTGGTGTTCTTTGGGCCCCCCTGAGTCCAAAGTAAAAGGAGAGGGAAAAACCTGTTGGTGAGAGTGCTGTTGCAGTCTGGTCAAGAGTGGTGGTTGCAGTCTGGTTTAAAAGTGGTGGTTGCAGTCCAGTCGAGAGTGGTGGCCTGCAGTCTGGTTGAGAGCGGTGATCTGCAGTCCTCCTCTGGATCCCACGAGTGGTCAAAAGGTTCCAAAACTCTAAGTTTATATATTCTCCAGTTCAGGCAGGAATGCGCAGTCCTTCCCTCAGAGCAGAGAATTCCATAAAAGGGTATGAGGATGCTCAGTCCTTCCCTCAGAGCAGGGAATTCCATAAAAGGGTATGAGGACAGGAACATCTTCCTATTTTGCAGACCTCTACTGATAACAGTTTCTGGGAAATGGCATGGAAGGCTATAGAATACACAGTTTTGGGCTACACCCATCCAGTGATGAATCGGTCCCAGCTGTTCTAACCAGGACATTATCCACCCCTTATTCTATGTCATCCATGCCATGCCCAAATTAAGCTCCTTAAAAACTATGTCTCTTTAAAACTATATACACCTATATATATATACAATGAAACATTACAGACCATTCTCACTCAAAATTAGGTCTTCTTGTGGTACACATGTCTCCTCATCTTTTTGCATTACCCACCAGGTGGAACCAGGTCCTTGAGCAAAAACAATTCCTCGGATGGGTTTACCTTTGCTTGAGGTGGGACTAATCCAAGCAGTCTTCCCTAACATACCTCTCATATGCACCACGGGGACTTTATCTCCATCTACAGTATGCAAAGGTTCTGATTGGGCAGGGCCAGTTCGATTGATGGAGCCTCGGGTGTTGACTAACCAGGTGACCTTTGCTAAATGCAACTCTCAGTGTTTGAGAGTCTCCCCACACAGTGCCTTCAGGGTGGTTTTCAGTAGTCCGTTGCACCGCTTAACTTTTCCAACCGCTAGTGCATGGTAGGTAATATGATACACCTACTCAATGCCGTGCTCTTTTGCCCAGGTGTCTATGAGGCCATTCTTGAAATGGGTCCCATTATCAGACTCAATTCTCTCCGGGGTACCGTGTCACCACAGGACTTGTTTTTCAAGGCCCAGGATGGTATTCCGGGCAGTGGCATGAGGCATGGGGTATGTCTCCAACCATCCAGTACTTCCTTCTACCATGGTCAGTACATAGCGCTTACTTTGATGGGTTTTGGGGAGTGTGATGTAGTCAACTTGCCAGGCTTCCCCATACTTGTATTTCGACCATCGTCCACCATACCATAGAGGCTTCACCCGCTTGACCTGCTTGATGGCAGCATATGTCTCACAGTCATGGATGACCTGTGAGACGATGCTCTTGGTTAAGTCCACCCCTCGGTCACGAGTCCATCTGTATGTTGCATCTCTCTCTTGGTGACCGGAGGCATCATGGGCCCATCGAGCCAGAAATAATTCTCCTTTATACTGCCAATCCAGATCTAGTTGAGAGACTTTAATCTTGGCAGCTCGGTCTGCCTGGTCATTGTTACGATGCTCCTCATTAACCCATTTCTTGCCTACATGAGCATCTAACGTGACTTTCAAACTCAGTTTCTCTACCCGACCAGCAATGTCCTGTCACATCTCCGCCGCCCAGATGGGTTTCTCTTGGCGCTGCCAGTTGGTCTTTTTCTATTGCTCCAGCCATCCCCACAGAGCATTGGCCACCATCCATGAGTCAGTGTAGAGATAGAGTCTTGACCACTTCTCTCGTTCAGCTATATCCAAAGCCAACTGAACGGTTTTAAGCTCTGCAAACTGACTTGACCCACCTTGTCCTTCGGTCCCTTCTGCAACTCGCCTTGTGGAACTCCATGCGGTTGCCTTCCATTTTCGGTTTGTCCCTACAGTGCGACAGGAGCCATCCGTGAAGAGCGCATATCACCTTTCATCTGCTGGTAGCTTGTCATATGGTGGGACCTTCTCAACCCGTGTCACCTGCTCCTCTTCTTCTTCAGAGGATAGACCGAAACTCTCACCTTCGGGCCAATTGGTGATAATTTCCAGAATCCCAGGGCGATTAGGGTTCCCTATCTGGGTTCGCTGCGTGATCAGAGCGATCCACTTACTCCATGTGGCATCAGTGGTGTGATGTGTAGAAGGAATTCTTCCCTTGAACATCTAGCTCGGCACTGGTAGTCGGGGTGCCAGGAGGAGCTGCGCTTCGGTGCCAATCACTTCTGAGGCAGCTCGAACTCCTTCATAGGTAGTCAGGATCTCTTTCTCAGTTGTTGTATAGCTGGTTTCAGATCTGTCCTAGTTAGAACAGCTGGGACCGATTCATCACTGGATGGGTGTAGCCCAAAACTGTGTATTCTATAGCCTTCCATGCCATTTTCCCGGAAACTGTTGTCAGTAGAGGCCTGCGAGGTGTGTGGGGGGGGGATGTTCCTGAGCACCCTCATACCCTTTTATGGAATTCCCCGCTCTGAGGGAAGGACTAAACACCCTTTTATGGAATTCCCCGCTCTGAGGGGAGGCCTGAACATTCCTGCCTGAACTGGAGAGTATATAAACCTGGAGTTTCGGAACCTTTTTACCACTCGTGGGATCCAGAGGAAGACTGCAGCTCACCGCTCTCAACCAGACTGAGCTCACCGCTCTCAACCAGACTGCAACTCACCGCTCTCAACCAGACTGAGACCACCACCCTCAACTGGACTGCAATCACCACTGTTGACCGGACTGCAACAGTTCTCCCACCAGCAGGTTTTTCCCCTCTCCCTTTGCTTTGGACTCAAGGGGAGGCCCAGGGAACACCGCTTTGTTTGTGCCCCGGGGTACTGGGTTGTATTTTTGGGCTTTGTGGATTAGGGTCGGTTGTTTGTCCGTGTGGTCGTACTTATTGTATTATTTTATTAAATTGTTATTCTGACTAGTAATCTCTCTTTTGAGTTGGGTTGGTTTCCCCTGCTGGTTAACTTTTAAACCAGCAAAAGATCCTTTGTATCCCCGACTCCAGAATCCCAGCGGTCGTCCTCGAGTCTCCCCAGGCACTTTCTGCCAGAGGCTCCAGGAAGGGCCATTCTCCCTGGTTGCAGTGTAGAGTACGTTCTTCACGTCCTGTCCTGTCCTTACTGGCCCAAGGACTACCGCATGAGCAATCTCCTGTTTAATTTGTTCAAAGGTTTGTTGTTGTTCAGGGTCCCACTGGAAATCATTTTTCTTCTGTGTCACAAGGTAGAGAGGACTTACAGTCTGACTGTACTCAGGGATATGCATCCTCCAAAAGCCCACAGCGCCTAGGAAAGCCTGTGTTTCCTTCTTACTGGTCGGTGGGGACATGACTGCTATTTTGTTAATCACCTCCATTGGAATTAGGCGGCGTCCATCTTGCCACTTCACTCCTAGGAACTGAATTTCCTGAGCAGGTCTTTTGACCTAACTTCGTTTAATGGCAAAACCAACTCTTAGGAGAATCTGGATTATCTGCTCTCCTTTCTCGAAGACCTCGCCCACTGTGTTCCCCCATACAATGATGTCATCAATGTACTGTAGATGTTCTGGAGACTCACCCTTTTCCAGTGCAGTCTGGATCAGTCCATGGCAAATGCTGGGACTGTGTTTCCATCCCTGAGGCAGTCGATTCCAGGTGTACTGCACACCTCTCCAAGTGAAAGCGAATTGTGACCTGCACTCCACTGCCAAAGGAATGGAGAAAAAGGCATTGGCAATGTCAATGGTGGCATACCATTTGGTTGCCTTGGACTCCAGCTCGTACTGGAGCTCCAGCATGTCCGGCACAGCAGCACTCAAGGGTGGTGTGACTTCATTGAGCGCACGGTAATCCACCGTCAGCCTCCACTCTCCACTGGACTTACGCACTGGCCATATAGGGCTATTAAAGGGTGAGCGAGTCTTGCTGACCACCCCTTGGGTCTCCAGGTCACTAATCATCTTATGTATAGGGGTCACAGAGTCTCGGTTGGTGCACTGTTACTGTGGCTATTGGTACCAATTGTTCTTCAACCTTCAGCAGTCCCACAGCAGAGGGGTCCTCTGAGAGACCAGGCAAGGTGTTCAACTGTCTAATTTCCTCTGTCTCCGCAGTAGCTATGCCAAAAGCTCAACGAAGTCCTTTTGGGTCTTTGAAATACCCACTCCTCAGGTAATCTATGCCAAGGATGCACGGGACCTCTGGGTCAGTCACGATGGGGTGTCTGTGCCATTCCTTCCCAGTCAGGTTCACTTCAGCTTCCAGTACAGTCAGCTGTTGGGATCCCCCTGTTACCCCAGAAATGGAGATGGATTCTGCCCCTATGTATCTTGATGGCATTAAAGTACATTGTGCACCCGGTGTCTACTAAGACCTTATATTGATGCCTTAAGCCCCTAATGGTTTTTTTTATTTTTCTAATATTGGTAAGACTTGTAAGTTTTAAAAGCAGCAACCTCCCTCCTTTGTCCCTTGTCCGTTATCCTTTTCCCTCTAGCACCCTTGTTTATACATTCCTTAACCCTCTTACCCCATTCTATCCTCCCTATATCACTCATAGCCCCAAATCTAATAGAAATGTTTAGTCTTTTGTCAAGGCAAGACCTAGACAGTTGACAGAACAACATATCTGGGCCTAAACCACAGAATGAAGTCAAGAATTAGGTAACTATGTACCCTTTGTGCTCTGATGGCGGTGAAGGTGAAGAAGTAGGTGGTCCCGAAATGCACCCCAGACCCATTTCAAGGGGGTGGACCCCAGGGCGGTCCAGAGTTAAGGCCACAGGGTGGACACATCTGGGATTGGATGGATGGTATTATAAAATGTAACCTCTCGGGCACAGGGACCCGTGTCTTGTAACATCTTAGCCTTGGCAAATAAACCCTTTCTTATCTCACCCCTAATTAACTGCTCCGGGAGATTTTTTCAGCACCTAAATCCCACGGCAACAGTTAGTGGCCCGTACGTTGGGGAGACCTGGACCGGGACTTCTTCAGGTTGGAAACTTTCATCGTGCAGGAATATTCCTCAGCAAGCCGGCTTTTGTCTGAGATAATTCCCGCCCCGGTCTGAGAAGCCCAGCTCCACAGAACCCACGGAAGCAAGCACAGAGCATAGAGGTGAGATAAGAAAAGAGCGAATAAGGAAACGGTACCTATTTGGTTAGTTAGCAGTTGCGGGAAAGTTTTGTGGTTTGTGTTCCGGGATAGGGAACACGGGTTACTGGAAAGTTAACTTAAAGACTTGGTCCCAGATAGTCGCGAAAGTCGCTTTCCAGGAGGTGAAGGGGAAGTTACCCAGGTCAGAGCGGGTTAGCCTAGGGCTGTTTGGTTTGGAGGGGACGCCCTCCGGTGCTCTGACGCTGTGGAAGAGCCGGTGGGGCTCTGGCGTCGGTGCGACTCGGTAAATAGCTGAGGGGTTATGTAACAGCCTTGTAACCTAAAGGTAGCAAGTTTGAAACCCGGTGTGTGACTGTGGTTTGTTTTGCAAACGTGGGTTGTGTGGATTCAAAAGTTGAGATCCCTAGGGAATCCCCCCTGAGAATGATTTTAAAACATTGGAAGACTTTAACTGGTTCTGAGACAACTTTAAAGAAAGAAGAAATGTGTAGACTGTCTGTAAATGTCTGGCCGTTGTTTGGCCAAATGAGAGGAGTAGCATGGCTGGAATTTGGTCCGTTAGAACTAGGTACAGTGTTTCGATTGATCTCACTTCTTCATGTGGAACAGAGGTGGCAGGAAATTCAATATGCAGAACTGTTCTTGTCCCTGTTAATACGCCCTGAATTAGGTGTAGGAGATAAGAAAAACGAAAGCTCAGAAAGGACAGAAAGATCAGAAGTAGAGTTAGAAAAAGAGAGAAAAGATCAAGTTAACACTACTGCCGTCTCACAAGTTTTATTTAAAAACACGGAGAATGGTGATTTAAATGTGTTAATATCACCGGATGGGAGAGAAAACAGCATGGGAGTTGCAGGAGGAGCGGTCCCGGGACCGGCTCCTGCTGAGCAGGCAGGAGGCATTGGCGGACCCCCTGGTGTGAATCGGGCTGCACCGGGAGGGATTAGGCAAATTAAGGCCTCTGGAGAAGTTAGCTCGGGTCCAGCGGGAGCAAGTCCTGTCGTTTTGGCTGGAGTACGCACAGAGGTGCAGGTGAAATCAACTTTTGTTGGAGCTGCTTGCAGCGCGGTAGAGCTAGATAGTCCAGAAATAACATCTAGTTTAGTTGCAACAGGAGTAACAGCAAGAGAAACTCCCAGCCCCATAGGGGCAATAGAGGCGGGGGTTGCCCTGCCTGTTCCAGTGAGCGGGGAAGCAGTCTGTAGCTCTGCAGCAGCTAGTAACTTTGCCAGGGCAGATAAAGTTGTCATAGCAACAGCAGAAGTGAGTTCGAAAGTAGAGGAACAAGTAACAGCTAAAGTTGATAGTTGTATCAGTAACGGAGTAAGAACGGTGAAGGTTGAAAAATCAGCTTTTAGTAAGGTTGTTTTTGGTATAGTAACATCAGGAAAAGTTATTATAGATGTGGCATCTGTTGTAGAAATAAAAGAGATTTTGGAAGTCACAGCGAAAGCGCCACCGGGATTGGCCAGTGTAAAGACGGCGGCAGGCATAGGAGTCGCTGATCTAGACAGTGACAGTGAAGCGAAGGTGTCGACCCCAGGGGGGGCGACGACCCTAAATGTAGAGGTGTTTGTGAGACCGAGTAGCCCAGCACCACAGATGGGTGCTCAGGCAGTTGATTCTATTGGTGGTGATAGCGATAGGAGAGCTGTAAGAACGGAGCTGCATGCCCCGAGTGCAGGAGAGACCCCAAAGTTTACTGCAAACACAGCGGACTGTGTTGTTGTAGAAACAAAGACAAGAGAAATGAGTTGGGTCAAAATGTGTGAAACCAGGCAAAAAGCAAATGAGTCACCCACAGAGTTTTTGAACAGACTGAAAGATGTTGTTAGAAAATATATTGATATTGATTTAGAATCAGACTTGGGAAAGAGACACCTGGTATACCTGTTTGTGGGACAGTCCACAAACGATATAAAGAGGAAATTATTAGAGATAGCTTGGGCAGTATATCAGAACAGAAAGCAGAAAGCTAGTACGGTGGGCAGTGAGGCGATTATAAGAACAGTCATTGCCGCGGCAACAGAACTCCCGGCTCAGAGAGCAGGGGAGGCTTCTGGAATGGCCGTTACCATGGCGATGGAACTGGCTGGCGTCGTGAAGAAAAAAGTGTTACCTGTGTGTGATACAGTGAGAATGCGTGTGACAGGAAAAGATCCGGGGACAGAGAAAGCGAAATTAGAGCAGAGAGCGATCCCGAAGTTTAAAACTGTGGCGAGTACAATAAAGCGGGGACAGGAAAAGCTAGTCCTAGTTGTTGCTCTGACTAGTGAAGAAGTTTTGGTTCCTACTAGTGTGGTCCAGGCAGAGACGGCAGATGGAAGTGCCGGGGCAGTGTTAACCACGCGCACAGAAAGAATGGGTCCAACTGCGGGACAGGCAAAATCTGGGTTTGATACAGGAGGTGCTGCCACCTTTGCAGACAGAGCGGGGGCCGCAGCAGGGGCAAAGGCAAATTATTTCCTGGCTGTGGCCAACACGAACGGAGCAACTCATAACCCCTTAGCGGCTGCGAGCAAGAGATCGGCTGGGGTGCAGAGGTTGCAAGAGAGCCTAGAATGGTGTCTGTGGCTGGAGTTCCAGCCCAACCTAACACAGGACCCTCTGGTTGCGCCATTTGGGGCGGAGACAGAGTTGTTGCTTCCCCTCCAGCCCTCCCAAACCTGCATAATCCGTGCCCTCCCATCAGACCGAAAGGGGGACACACACACAAAATCAGTGTAAATTCCCTGCGAACACAAAAACTAAAACCCGCCGGTGTAAAATATGTCATAAGATGATAAGGTGATGCTTTGAAAACTGTGGGAGCTAAGGGAAAAGAAACTATCTACTAACCCTTGCATCCCCTGTCTTTTAAAACTGCCACAGGCTCATAACCTGTGAAAGAACATTCCTACTCTAACTCAGTAAGGGGGGAATACTGTTTTGTCTTAAATATAGACTAACAATGTGTCAGAAGTTAACTGTTCACAGACAGTCTGTTCCAGCAAACCAACCTGGAAGCTGTACCACTAAAATTCAAGCTGAGAACCATGGGAACAATTTTTATGCAGAAATAGACAAATGTCTTAACTGCAAATGAAATACACCAGATCAAGAGTGAGTAGGTAAAGGTCTTCTGACACAATTGAAAATCAACTTGCACTAAAGGTGGTACAGAAACATATACATATATTGTAATTATTGTGTTTCTTTTGTTACTTTCTATTTTATATTATTTTAAGCTTCGCTTATTGTGAGCTTAATTGCTAAGAATTGAAAGCTTATATTGCTTTTGTTTTTGTTACATGAATTGCTTTAAAGCTGGTAATGTTTATACTTGCGCATATCTTGTTCCAATGACAATTTGTAAACATCTATGTCTCTCTGAAGCTTGTGGAATAATTTCCCAAAAGCAGTTTGATGAAGGGTCCATAGAATTTTCATGTGATAGTGGAATCATGTTTATCTATTTATGTTTTAAGATGCTTTTTATCTAGTGTCATCTAGGAATGTATGTGAAGCTGAATTTGCAAAGAAAGTCCTACGCTGAAACAGAGGACGGATAAGAAAGTGGCATCAATGCTGTAGTGAAAAGCAGCAGAGTTGAGAAACCACAGAGTGACCCTTTGCCTGGATGCCATCACAGCTTCCGTAAAGTAGCGGTACTGCTCTAGCAGGTTCAACACTGCATCATGGGAATCCTGGTTCTGACTGTTAACCAGGAATTTACAGCACTGCAACAACACTAGTTCCGTGGACTCTCCAATAAGGCCCTAAAATCTGACCTGCACCATTACTTACAATCCTTGAGACAATCTAGTAACATCGTTGTTGGAATAATTAAAGTTGCTTAAATAGTTTGCTGAGAATGCTTTCTTAACTCTATTGCGTCGTTGGTATTCATATATCTATAAATGCACCTATTTTAACAGGTGAAGAAGCTTTTATCCATGGAGGGAAGGAGTCCCTGTAAGACTACTCCATGAGGTAAAGATGATTGACTGCAGTCTGGGACAACCTGCCCCCGGTAAGACCGAGAATTTGTCCAGAGAGTATAAGTTCTCTGTGGTGGGCTACTGGCACTGCCAGGGTGCTGTTTGCATCCAGATGCAGTCTGCTTCAGGTAAGCTCTTGACTGGTCTATTAGATCTGTGACTGGCAGTTAATCGTTTTATGTGATAAAAGCACAAGTTCCTCTCTCAGAAGATTGAAATGCAGGAATTCCAAGATCCAAAATTGCTGTGAAATTGTCATTGATAGAGAGTCACACTTCATTGACTCCCTAGATGCATACAGAAGTTTATCTGTAGAATTGTTTAATGTTTTAAGATCTGCTTTGCAGGAATTGCAGAAATTCATCATGTCATCTAAGCCTGTGAGGTTGGACACTCCTGCTCATCTGTTCCAGCCCAAGGACTGAGTTTATGTTAAACTGAGACTGAAACTCCTGCAAGCCAAATGGAAAGAACTGTTTTCAAGTCCAGCAGACCATCTCCAACATGGACAGCTATCATCAAGGACCCTGAATTTCACCCAGGAAAAGAAGACCTCTGTTCCTGAGACGAGTAGAGCAGCAAAGACTGTTACAAGGACTGTTAAAATAGTGTTTAAGTTTGCCTCTCTTATTTGAATTGCTTAGAATGACCAGGAACTATGAATTAAGTTTAAAGCCTAAATTTACATTTGGTTTTAGCAAAATGCATCAAACATTCTTTATAAGTTGAGTGCTGAATTTGCACTATAGATTTGGTTAAAATTTGGCAACAAGTTTAAATTGCATATTGATAATTCTTAAAGATATTTCATTAAGTCTATTTTTACAAACTTACTTCATGGTTACCAAGCTAAAATATGAATAGAGCAGTCATTCATACTAGTACAAAAACTGCATAGCTTGTTATATGGTTAGTGCTATGTATAAGTAGTAGAGATTGAACAAGATCTTTGAGTCTTGTTTAATCTCTAAAGGGGGGACTGATGCCTTAAGCCCCTAATGGTTTCTTATTTTTCTAATAGTTGTAAGACTTGTAAGTTTTATAAGTGGGTTTTAAAAGCAGAAACCCTCCCTTCTTTGTCCCTTGTCCCTTTCCCTTCATCCAGTACCCTTGTTTATACATTCCTTAACCCTCTTACCCCATTCTATGCTCCCTATATCACTCATAGCCCCAAATCTAATAATGTTTAGTCTTTTGTCAAGGCAAGGCCTAGACAGTTGACAGAACAGCATATCTGGGCCTAAACCACAGAATGAAGTCAAGAATTAGGTAACTATGTACCCTTTGTGCTCTGATGATGGTGAAGGTGAAGAAGTAGGTGGTCCCGAAATGCACCCCAGACCCATTTCAAGGGGGTGGACTCCGGGGCAGTCCAGAGTAAAGACCACAGGGTGGACACATCTGGGATTGGATGGATGGTATTATAAAATGTAACCTCTTGGGCACAGGGGCCCACGTCTTGTAACATCTTAGCCTTGGCAAATAAACCCTTTCTTATCTCACCCCCTAATTAATTGCTCCGGGAGATTTTTTCAGCACCTAAATCCCACGGTAACAGATCTAAAGGTGCATTCTTCTGCCTTCCCTTTGGCCCGGAAAGCCAAAAGATCTTTGCCTTTGAATGGGAATCTGTTAACAAAGGGAGAAAGACTCAATTAACCTGGACAGTGTTACCTCAGGGCTATAAAAATAGTCCAACATTATTTGGAAACCAATTAGTCAAAGAGTTAGAACAATGGGTAAGACCACAGGGAGATGACCCTCTTCTACAATATGTAGATGATCTACTAATAACAACTGAAACAGAAGAAGAGTGTATTAAATGGACAATTTCTCTGTTGAATTTCCTGGGTTTAAGCAGATATCGAGTTTCTCCACAGAAAGCACAGCTGGTGCAAGAAAAAGTAGTGTACCTGGGATATGAAATTTCCAGAGGACAACAATCCCTAGGAACAGCAAGAAAAGAGACCATCTGCCTGATGTCTAGGTGAGAGATCTACGAGCCTTTCTGGGAATAACAGGTTGGTGCCGTTTATGGATCTATCTATATGGGATTCTCGCTAAGCCCCTGTATGATTTGTTGAAAGACGCTAAGAGTATCTTAGTTTGGACTCCTGAGGCAAATGGAACCTTTAAGAGACTAAAGCAAGAACTCATGAAGTCCCCGGCATTGGGTCTGCTGGATGCAACAAAACCATTTTGACTGTTCTCTCATGAACGGCAAGGAATGGCTTTAGGAGTCTTAGCACAGCAGTTGGGACCATACAAAAGAGCTGTAGCTTATTTCTCCAAACAACTGGACGAAGTAAACAAAGGATGACCCAGTTGTCTGAAAGCAGTAGCCGCAGTAATCATAAATATAGAAGAGGTCAGAAAACTCACATTGGACCAGAAAATGACTGTGTTAGTGTCCCACACTGTATCTGCAGTACTTGAGCAGAAGGGTGGCCATTGGTTGTCACCTTCTAGATTCCTAAAGTACCAGGCGATCCTAGCCGAGTCAGATGATATAACCATTCAAGTCACTAACATTGTGAATCCAGCCTCATTCCTAGAAGGAAGAATGCCAGCAGAATCAATCAAGCACGACTGCCTGGAGACCATTGAAGCAGTTTACTCTAGCCTACCGGACCTCAAGGAAGAACTCCTTGAAGATGCGGACAACTGGTTCTCCGACGGCAGCAGTTTCGTGAAACAAGAAGTAAGGATGGCAGGCTATGCAGTGACCACAACGGAAGAGGTAATCGTATCAAATCCTTTACCTGCAGGGACTTCAACCCAGAAGGCAGAACTGATAGTTCTTACCCGAGCTCTGGAATTGGCAGAAGGCATACGAATTAATATTTGGACAGACTCTAAGTATGCCTTCTCTGTTGTACATGCTCATGGAGCAATTTGGAAAGAAAGAGGACTGCTAACTGCTCAAGGGGAAAAGGTCAAACGTGCAGAGGAAATTCTACAATTGTTGGAAGCAGTCCAACTCCCAGCACAAGTGACCATAATGCATTGCAAGGGGCACCTGAAAGGTAACACTGTTCCAGAAATAGGGAATAGGAAAGCTGATGCAGAAGTGAAATTAGTTGCTGCAAGAACTGAGGAAGTGACCATAACAGCTCTAGTACCAGGGGAGCTAGATACTAACTTTCAACCAAACTATCAGGAATCAGATCATAGGTGGATTCAAAGAAATAAAGGCAAATTATTAGACAATGGATGGGGTCAGTTAGAAATGGGACAACTAATAATACCAGGGAAATTAATCTGGCAATTTGTAAAAACAGAACATGAAAAGGCCCATTGGAGTTTAGATCCACTTTATCAGTATTTGCAAGCTAGAATAGCAGGACCAAAATTGTTCACCACCACAAAGCAAGTCACATCCCAATGCGAACGATGCCTGAAGAACAACCCAAATACAGGAACTAAAATACATCAAGGAGCAATAAACCAAGGCAGATTCCCAGGTGAGGTCTGGAAAATTGATTTCTCTGAACTCCCAAGAAAAGGGGGGTATAGATATTTATTGGTGTTGACTGACACATTTTCTGGGTGGCCTGAAGCATTCCCCTGCAGAACCAACAAAGAAAGGGAAGTAACTAAAGTTTTGTTAAACGAAATCATACGGCGGTTTGGGGTGCCAAGAAGTATCTCTTCAGACAGAGGTTCACATTTTTGTGCAAAGGTTGTAAGAACAATAAGCAAAGCATTGCAGATTAAATGGCAATTGCATATACCCTACAGGTCACAGGCCAGTGGGCAAGTAGAAATATGAACCATCTTATCAAACAGTAAATTGCTAAAATATGTCAAGAGACTAATTTACAGTGGTACCAAGCTTTGCCTATTGCTCTGATCAGGTTGAGGGTTAAACCTCGATCAAAAGAAAAACTAAGCCCATTTGAAATTCTGTATGGTCAACCTTATGCTATGCAAATTGTAAATAGTAATGTTATAGACCAAATAGGTAGTCAATATATATATGATGATCATGTAATTGCTGTAGGAAAATATTTCGATAGAAATGCCACAGTAGTAATAGACCACCAACCCAAACAACCTGATTATAAACTGCATCCGTTTAACCCCGGCGATTGGGTTAAGAATCTTTTAGGAAAACCCCTACAAGAGAAGTGGGAGGGACCTTTCCAAGTGCTGCTAACCTACATGGATCCATTATTCTCGAGTTAAGAAGACTCCAGAAAACAAGTAAGAAGATCCGACACCATGAATCATGAATCCAACTCTCTCTCAAACCCTCTCAGCACTGACCATTGGACTCTTGATAGGTATTGCTTTATCCCAGGGCTCCATTCCACAAGACTCATGGGCTAGTGCAGAGATATTCGAGGATGATTTTGCAATGTATGTATTACGTAATAACCAACCACAGAGTTGGGAGGGATATTTTGGCTACTTAGGTGAAGAAAAGCTAGGTAAATTCTTCGGACAAGAGGGTGACACCATTCAAATAGGATTTAGAGAACTTGAGACAGTAGCTCATAACACAGAACAAATCACATTGACGATTACGTCTAAACAGAATTTGTCGATTATACACAGTCACGGGGGAAATATGGACCATATTGTTTGGATTCAAAGGAAAGGACCGATTTTTTGTCAATGGGACAGCACGGAGAGGGAAAAACAAGCTAGGGCACAATGCAAAATTCAAGTGCTGTTGGACCTACTTTTCTCAGTTTCCTGTAGAAGAGACCTTAAAAGCCAAACTTACAGAACATTATGGGTCTATATCGAACTCAGAAAAGATCCTATCATTGACCCACCTGAGGACCCACCTGAGGAAACCACCACGACTCCTTCTTTGAGTTGCAAAGGAGTGCATAACTTAACATTCATAGGGCCTCACATGATAAGACAGTCAAATGAATTAAAATTATTGCTAGATCCTACATATTCGTTAAAGAAAGTACAAGTGAATATTCAGACAGACATTACACACCTGCAAAAAGACTGTCAGCCCTTTGTGCAACAAAACCTCAAAGGTTGGGATGCATGGCTAGCAGCTAGACCACACCCCGGACGAACACGAAGAGATGTAACTGGATGGGTCGGCACTGGGCTAGGCATAATAAACATGATAGAACAAGAAATATTGATAAATAAGCTAAGTACTGTCACTTCTAATTTAGGAAAACTCAAAGTCCCCTTGAGTTCATCTATGTTCACTTTAGCAGAAACCCAATCACTGGCAGTTAAATTGATAACCTTAGTAGCTAACCACACTGCAGAGGATTTTCTAAAAATTGCTGATTATACTGGTGATGTCAGTAAGGAAGTTGCACTTGCTATCCAGTGCATCCAAACACAACAGTGGGTGCAATCAGTAGCAGCTGGGATATTGAGAGAAGGAACGTCAGGTACACTACCTCAAGAAATAAATGATAGTAAGAAATAGCTCCACCACTCAATTTGAAAAGGATCACCAAGCCTGGTGGCAGCTAGTAAACTTTACTTACGATCCACAACACAAACATGTTGAAACATATGTTCTCACTATTAGTGCTGCGGAGGAAAAGGTCATTTTTCCTGTCTTAACGCTAGGAGCTATACATTGGAGTGTTATGGTTAAACCTATAGACCACAATGTTTGGGCAAGTTATAATAATATTAAGAACAAATGGCAGTCAGTTAGTACAGAAGCATGCATTCCTAAAGGGCAATTAGGTTTTATCTGTGAAAATGCAGTTGTAGAAGCTGAAGATTTATGCTTAGATACTGAAGACAGTGTATGCACTTTCGAAATGCTTCCTCACAATAGGGTTCAATCACAAGTATATTATGTAGGAAATGGATGTGCATGTGTTAGAATGGCTTGTGGTGATATTAACATAGATAATTGCCACAAAGTAACAAATAATACTAATTTCTGTGTATGCAATTTTACTAAGATTTTAGGTTGCAACTTTATTTATACCATCCCTGTAACTACCCAGCAATTAATTGAAGTCGAATACATTTTATATCATAATATACCAAGGCTGCAAACAGGTACGGATACTAACCTTCTTAAAGCAATGCTCACACATCCTGACATAGAGGAGTTGGTCCAAGAAGTAAACAAGACCACTCAATGTATGCTTTGGCAGGTGGAACATGACTCAGTAGGAATAAAGAATATCTTAACAAAAGTTGAGTGAGTAGGAGAAGGTCATTGGTGGGATATCTTTACAGGGTATTCCCCAACAGCGACGCAAGTGTTCCATTACTTAGTACACCCAATGTTAATTATAACAGTAACTATGCTCCTGTTATCCCTCCTGAACATATGCCTGTGGTACAAATTAAATTCTATAATCAAAATAACACAAATAATTTGGGCAATGGTACAAGCCTATCAATACCCTCTGGGATTGGAACTTGACGAAAGAATTCGTAAGTTCTAGAAAAGGGTGGAAATGAAACAGAGAAAGGTCTGAAAAAGTTAATACAGTAGAGTGAGACAAGGACTAACGAGTTAAATAAGAATATATACCCAGAGCAGAAAAAGGGAAAAATATGTTCCGAGGACTAACGGAAAATAACGTGTATAAATCTGGCAAACTGACATAGAAGAACATAAAGTTTGAAAAGTAAGGAACGCTGACATAGGCACATGGGAGGAAGACAGAGGGAGATAAGGAAAGGGAATGAGCCAAGGTCTAGGTGTCCTTGCCAGACATCAGGAACTTCTGCCAAAACACTAGGAAGGTAACCAAAGTAGGAAAGTTCACAAAGTTCATGATGATGATGAAAGAAGAGACAGGGGTTCGTGAGGCTGAAGAACAGGAACTACCCCTCAGATTCTCCCCAAATTGAAGACCGCTGCCCTAACTCTGCCTAAACTCTGCCTGTTATGAATATTAAAAGTGTATGTTGCAATATTATAAATATTCATGTATGATGATGCAATTGTTTGGCAAAAACTGTATAAAAGTCCAGTTGTTAATTACCACGGGGAAGCAGTTTGTCCAGGCAGACCTGACTGCTTCCCGACATCGCAATAAATATACCTCCTGTTTATAGACTAAAATCTTTGTCTCTGAACAGTTTCTCCGTGTCCTATTGGGCATAAAATTTGCATCACTTGGCCAGTCGTTCAGAGCGAGAAAATCTACTTAAAACCAATGGAGACCCATTAAAGGGTGTGGGGGCACAGGTTTTGATGGGAACAGGACCATTTTCTAATCCAGATCTTCAGGCTACATGGGACCACACTGTGCTCCGAGAGGTTCAAAAAATAGGCATGACAGCCTTATTACAGACTATGAAGTCTCATCCCTGAGGTCACGATATAAGACCATCAAACAGGCTAACGGGGAAGCATTCTTACAATTCCAACATTCCACGGCATCACAGGACTTTTTGTTCACGTCGGAGTCGCTGATGCTGACTATACAGGACAGATCTGTGCTATGGTTTCCACACCTTATCCACCAGTGACAATTCCTAAATGGACACGAATAGCTCAACTTGTACCTGTTGTGAGTTGTGTTCCCCAAACAGAACCTTGTGAACATCAGGATAAAGGATTTGTTTCTACTGGTGCACCACAAGTATTTTGGTCAGTGCCGATTTCTGCTCAACGTCCACAGATGACCTGTACTCTCTGCAACACTCAAAACTTGCCATCAGTTGTCCGGGTGAACGGACTTCTGGACTCTGGAGCTGACGTAACTATCATTGCATGGACATCCTGGTCGGTCTCTTGGCCTTTGGTCACGGCAGGGGCCAGGGTTGTGGGATTGGGAGGTACTGCTCAGAGTTTTGTTTCAAAACATGCAGTACTCATTACTAATCCTGAGGGTCAAACTGCTACCGTCAGGTCATATGTGGCACCTTTAACCCTGTGGGGTCGAGATTCTCTCAGTGGGGGGTGAAGATCACTATGGATTTTTAACAGGGGTCACTGTATTGCAGGGTGTGACACAACCCACCATTGCTTTAACATGGCTTACAACTACTCCTGTGTGGGTTAAGCAGTGACCCCTACCTACAGAAAAGTTGTTGGCCCTGTAACAGTTTGTTAAGGAGCAGCTTGATGCTGATCACATTGAACCATCTCAGAGTCCTTAGAAATACCCCTGTCTTTGTGATAAAGAAAAAATCTGGAAAATGGAGACTACTGCATGATCTCAGACAAATTAATGCAGTCATGGTTACCATGGGAGCATTACATCCTGGTTTACCAACTCCTTCTATGCTTCCTGCAGGGTGGTCCATTGTTATTATTGATTTGAAAAATCGTTTTGTCACAATACGGTTAGACCCCAGAGACAGAGAAAAATTTGCATTTTTGGTTCCATCTATTAATCGTGCAGAACCTTACAAGCGTTATCAATGGAAAACTCTCCCCCGGGGAATGAAAAACTCTCCTACAATTTGTCAGTGGTTTGTGTCTCTAGCATTGTCTCCTGTATGAATGCAATTTCCTGACTGTCTTTGCTATCATTATATAGATGACATTTTGCTGACTGCAACCACTGAGGATCAACTGGATGTGTTAGAAACTGAAACCAGGAAGAGTTTGCAATCCTTTGGCCTAGTAGTTGCTCCTGAGAAGGTGCAGGGAGAGGAACCTTGGAAGTATTTAGGGTTCAAAATTACACGGAAGGCAGTCATTCCTCAGCCAGTTCAATTGGATATTAATGTCAAAACTCTTACTGACGTACAAAAGCTATTAGGGTCTTTGAATTGGATTAGGTAGTATCTGGGATTGACACCCAACTGGCACCTCTATTTGAGCTGCTCAAGCATTCTGACAATCCTCAGGAACCGAGAGAACTGACTAAAAGAACAGTTCAAACCATCCAGCAAGTAGAGCAGGTCTTACATTCTAAATTTGTTTCACGAATTGATCATTGTCAAATTGTCCAATTTTTCATTCTTGCAGATCACAGTGTTCCTTTTGGGGCATTGGTACAGTGGTCTGACCAATGGTCTGATCCACTGCACATCCTAGAGTGGTTATTTTTACCTTATCGGGCTCAAAAAACTGTTCCTGGATTGTTTGAGTTCATAGTTCAAATCATCATTAAAACTAGAAAAGGGTGCGTAGAGTGTACTGACAGAGATCCAGCTCGCATTGTTGTACCTGCACAATCTCTTTACTTTGAGTGGTGTCTGGAAAACAAAAATGAATTGCAAGTTGCTTTAGCTGGGTTCCAGGGTCAAATTTCTTATCATTTACCTTCACATCCCCTTCTTAAGTTTTTTAGGGAAATTCCAATTGGACAAAAAATACTATGCAGCAAGGAGCCCCTAGATGGTCTTACAGTCTTTATGGATGGCTCTGGGAAAACAGGTAAAGCTGCGGTAGTGTGGAAAACAGAACGTGGATGGCAACATCAAATTGTTCATCAGGAAGGTTCTCCTCAATTTGTGGAACTTCGAGCTGTAACTCTTGCTTTTCAGTTATTTCCTAATCAACCTTTAAATGTTATTACTGATTCTGCATATGTAGTTAATTTGCTACAGTGACTCGATCAGGCGGTGTTGTATTGTCCATCTCCAGGTCTTATTTTTCAAGATTTGTTCGAGCTCTGGAGAACTCTTTTGCAGAGGTCTGTTCCTTATTTTGTGTTACATGTTCATAGTCATACCTCTTTGCCAGGATTCTTTACAGAGGGTAATGCCTGAGCAGATGCTCTTGTTTCTGCTGTTACTTCAGGACCTGTTCCTAACATTCACCAACAAGCTGTCTTGTCTCATCAGTTTTTTCACCAAGGTGCAGAAACCTTGAGACATCAATTTGGCTTAACTCATTCTGTTGCTTGCTCAATTATTGCCTCCTGTCCAGACTGTCATAATGCACATACTCCTGTGTATTTTGGCACCAATCCTCGAGACCTCAAAACCTTACAGATTTGGCAATCAGATATCACTCATATTAATGAATTTGGCAATTTAAAGCACATCCATGTTTTCATTGACACGTTCTCTCATATGGTGGTTGCTACTGCACATACTGGACAAAAAAACCATGATGACATTAAACAATTGTGGGGGGAAGCTGCGGGTCCGCTGAGTCCCTAGAAGTTGACGAATATAATGTATTGGATGATATATGGCCGTTCCTGTGAGAGCAGAAGCTAATTAATCGTCCCCATAAACAGAGCAACCTTGAGAAGCCTGGAGTTGACTGGAAAGATGATAAGCAGGATGGAATGTGCAAGGACAGGGATGTTGGCTGTGTTCACAATTGCAGGTGTTGGTACTCTGGTGTTTTGTAAAAATTATGTTTACAGAAAGTGTGTGGGAAAATGTGGGTTAACTGCCTCAGTAAAGGAGGCTGCTGTGCTTATGCAGCAGACAGCTCGTCTCAACTCTGTGTGTGTGTGTGTCTGTTTTTTCTATCGGCCAAACCTAACCAATACGATAGATACCCCGTGACACGTGGTCACTGCTGCCCCCACTGGTCCAGCAGTGCCAACCATGACCACTCCAGCAGGAGTAGCTCCTGCAGTTCCTGTGCTTCCCCCTCTCAAATTGTGGGCCATTAAAAGATATAAATCCTTGTTTGTCGGGTTTTTAACATAAATTTGACTGATAGGATCACATTTACCACTATCTTTCCTCTTTCCTCTCTCTAAAGCCATTTCTGAGAGCTCCGCCTCTGCCAGGGCTTTATCTAACTTATATTCTCTCTTCCATCCTGGACAGTTTAGAAAAGCCAAAAACAGTTCGGCATACACTACTTCGTTCCATCACTCCTCCTTATGAAGGGTCAACTTAAGTTGTAACACTATTCATTTGAAAAGAGCCAAACTTCGACCAAGTCTACCCTTTGAGCAGCCCATGCTGATAAGAGGTAGGACAGCATACATGACTAAATTAAAAGCATATAGGGAATAGGTAATTAAAGGAATGGAGCATGCCATACCCAAGTCAGTAAATTGGTCAAACCTTTTTGAAGTACTGCAGGGACCTCAAGAATCCCCATCAGGATTTTTAGATAGACTAAGGAATGCAATGAAGCAGCACACTCCTTTGGACCCGGGGTCAGAGATCAGAAATCAGCAGTTAGTTACCCTGTTTATCAGGCAGTCATCTTCGGACATTAGGAGAAAGTTACAGAAGCTCGAAGTCCCTGAGAATAGGAACCTAGAGAAGTTGTTGAGTGAAGCCTGGAAAGTGTTTAGTAATAGGGAGGAAGAGAATAGGAAAAAAAGATAAGAGAGTCTTGATAGCAGCACTTTGGGAAAATCCTAGCTGAGGGAGTAAACCCAGGCAACCTTTAGGGAGAAACCAGTGTGCTATTTGTAGAAGGCAGGGTCATTGGAAAAGAGGAAAGGCATTGAAGAGGGAGTGCCTCTTCTCCAATACAAGCACATATAGACCAGGATTGATGGGGACCTGGGGAATCTACTTTAGCAGATCTACTGGTTACATTAAGGTTAGGGAAACAAAAGCAAGAACTAGAATTTTTAATAGAGTTATATTTTCTGTATTAAACCAAGCTTTGGTACCCACTGATGTAAGTTTCGTATCAGTAAGAGGAGCCAAACAGAAAAGGTTTATTTTTTGAAACCCTTAAAATACAAACTGGGAAAAGTTAGGAATCCACAAATTTTTATATATGCCAAACTCACCAGTCTCTTTACTAGGGCAAGACTTACTGGAACAAATGGGAACTGAGATTAAATTTGAACAGGACAAAATAGAATTCAAGGTAATGGAGGAACAATTGATTGAGATTTTAAGTCTTACTCTAATAGAAACCCAGAATTCAGGCAGTATACCCGAGGAGGTAGTGAATCAGATATTCCCTGGGGTATGGGATTCAGAAACCCCAGGTAGAGTAAAAATGGCCCTACCAATCAAAGTAAAGGTTAAATTAGGGGCACGACCAGTGAGGATTAAACAATATCCCCTAAGGATAGAAGACCGGGAGGGAATTCAACCTATTATAGAAAAATTTATTAAACATGGGTTATTAAAGGATGTGAATCAAAATATAATACTTCCATCTTGCCAGTAAAGAAACCTGATGGGAAGTATAGGATAGTGCAAGATCTTAGAGCAATTAATAACAGAGGACCTGCACCCTGTTGTAGCAAACCCATATACACTGTTGACTAAATTAACACCAGAGTTAGAATGGTTCATCATCCTGGATCTGAAGGATGCTTTCTTCTGCCTGCCTTTGAGCCCTGAAAGTTAACCTCTATTCGCTTTTGAGTGGGAAAATCCTCGCACGGGAAGGAAAGTCCAACTCACTTGGACAGTTCTGCCACAGGGTTTTAAGAACAGTCCCACTCTATTTGGAAACCAACTTGCTAAAGACCTAGAACAATGGGAACGACCACTGGGAAAAGGGGTATTACTGCAATATGTAGACAATCTCCTAATTGCAGCCGAATCCAAAATAATATGTATTGAACAGACTGTTAGCACATTGAACTTTCTTGGATTAACTGGGTATGGAACCTCTTCACAGAAAGCACAAGTAGCTATGCAATAGGTCTCCTACCTTGGTTATGAAATCACTGCAGGACAACAAACCCTAGGAACAGCGAGGAAAGAAACTATTTGCCAAACTCTCCGGCCACAGACAATAAAAGAACTCCGAACCTTTCTCAGAATGACTGGATGGTGCCGTTTATGGATCTACAGCTATGGACTTCTGGTAAAGCCCCTGTATGAACTCATTAAAGGTGAGTCCAAAGTACTCACTTGGGGTACGGAAGATGACAAAGCCTTTCATGAGCTAAAACAAGAACTGATGAGGGCTCCAGCTCTTGGGTTACTGAATGTTACCAGACCCTTTTTGTTATTTTCCCATGAAAAACAAGGAATTGCCGTGGGAATTTTGGCCCAAGATGTGGGACCATACCAAAGACCAGTAGCCTATTTTTCCAAACAATTAGACAAGGTAAGTCAGGGATGGCCCAGTTGCCTAAGGGCAGTAACAGCTGTGGTAACCAACATACAAGAAGCACAGAAGTTCACACTGGGCCAGAAAATTACAGTCATGGGCTCTCATACAGTATTGTCGGTATTAGAAGTAAAAGGAGGTCATTGGCTGTCACCTCAGCATTTTCTGAAATACCAGACCATAATGATTGAACAAGATGATATAGAAATAGTTGTTGCTAATATTGTCAATCCAACCTCTTTTCTCTAGGGGACCACCCCAGATACAGTTACACATGACTGCCTAGAGACAATAGAGGTGGTGTACTCCAGCCAATCGGACCTGAAAGAGGAACCCCTCAAGGATGCTGAGGACTCCTGGTTCACAGATGGGAGCAGTTTCATCCGGAAAGGAGTACGTAAGGCTGGATATGCAGTGACCACTATAAATGAGGGAATAGAGGAAAGAGCCCTCCCTGCTAATACCTCAACCCAGAAAGCAGAAATTATAGCACTAACCCGAGCACTGCATTTGGTCAAAGGAAAGAGGATAAATATCTGGACAGACTCAAAATATGCATTCGGAGTCATTCATGCTCATGGAGCAATCTGGAAAGAAAGAGGACAATTATCTGGGCAAGGAAAGTCCATTAAATATGCAGATGAAATCCTCGAGCTATTATAAGTAGTCCAGTTGCCAGAAAAAGTTGCTATTATGCATTGCAAAGCTCACCAAAAGAGTGCTGCTGACCATGAAAGAGGAAAAGCCATGGTTGATCGAGAGGCAAAAAGGGCAGCCGAAGTAGAAGAAAGCAAAATCCAATCTGATTCCTGACAGTAAGATTCAAATTCAGCAGTCTAATATAGAACCTAGATACTCTAAAGAAGACCGAAAGTTAATCCAGGATTTAGGAGGGAAAACAGGAGAAAACAAATGGACCAAGACACCACAGGGTAAGTTGATATTACCCTCTTCTATATTATGGGCACTTATCATGGCCGAATACAAGAAAACACACTGGGGAGTAGAAGCTCTATATAAATATATAAGCCAAAATATAATGACTTGAAATCTCTATACCACTGTGAGACAAGTAACCCAACAGTGTGAAATTTACCTGCAAAATAACCCAGGGACCCATAGCAAAATTCAACTAGGGCAAATAGGGAAAGGTAATTATCCAGGACAACAATGGCAAATCGATTCCTCAGAACTGCCCAGAAAAGGGGGGGGGGGGATATTTGCTCGTTCTCACTGACACTTTTTCAGGTTGGTCTGAGGCGTATCCTTGCCGAACTAACAAATCCAGGGAAGTGGTAAAGGCACTGTTACAAGAAATAATCCCCAGATTTGGTGTTCCAGCAACCGTGTCCTTGGATCGGGGATCACATTTTATGGTCACGATGGTCCAAGGAGTTAGTTGACTTCTGGGGATAGATTGGCAACCGCACACTCCCTACAGACCACAAGCTAGTGGGCAAGTAGAAAAGATGAACCACCTTATCAAAACACAGATCATAAAATTGGGACAAGAAGCGGGATTACTGTGACCTAAATCACTGCCCTTGGCACTTTTACGAGTAAGAACAAAACCCAGGAGCAAAGATGGTCTGAGTCCTTTTGAAATACTTTTTGGAAGGCCTTATATGGTACAGGAGGGAGTGTCAGGTAAAGTGGGAACTGAAACATTGACAAATTATGTTGTACATTTGCAAAAGCAGCTCAAAAATGTCAAAAAGCTAGTCTTTGGGACACGAGTTTGCAGTCTCGATGGACCAATTCACAATATTGTACCTGGGGATTACGTGTATGTGAGATCTTTTTCAGGAAAACTCCTGGAACCCAGGTGGAGAGATCCGTACCAAGTGTTGCTGACTACTCACGCTGCAATCAAAGTTAAAGAGCAACCTTCTTGGATACATTATACCAGAGTCAAGAGGGTCCCGACATCTGTGTGGACAGCACAACCAGCAGGAAATTTGAAGAAAAAATTAAGGCATAGACCAGCAGATGGGGACTAAAGACATTCTGAAACTCCTGACTCTATTACTATGTACTGATGCCTTAAGGTCCATCTGGTTTTTTGATTTTTCTAATTTTTATAAGTTTTATAAGTAGTTATATAGTAGAAGTAGATTTAGAAGTAGCAGTACTTATTCCCTTACCCTTAGCATAGTAACTACACACGTTCCCCGACCCTATTACCCCATTCCATGCTCCCCATATCTATTACCCCTGAATTCCATTTGAAATGTTTAGTCTCTCTTTAAGATAGGCCTCTTCTGTTTGGGAATATCTAACCCTGACCTGAACCGCAAGAGTACAGTCAAAAACTGGGTGAACGTGTGCCCTTTGTGCTCTGAAGAAGACAAGGGTGACAAAGTAGGTGGTCTCGAGAGACCCCAACCCCTAGGGGGTTGACCCTTGTAAGCTACCCACAAGATATTGGTGGTTATGTGGAGATGAGTACAGTAGAAAACAACTTCCCCTAAGATGGAAAGGGATGTGCACTGTAGGCTATTTGACTAGTCAGGATAAGTTCTGTAATCAATCCAGGATCCCCTTGGGAACTTTGAGAACTCTCTGGAGAAAAATTAGGGGTGTAAAAAACGCACTAGTGAAAAGGAGAACAGGATTTCACAGCTTTGTGAGATGGTTTATAACATCCATTGGAGTGAGTGAATTAGAGAAAGTTATAGTGAACATTTCAGCTACTATAGAAAGCATGGAAAATTTACCTTAGATGCCTTGCAAGCCTTGCAACAAGAAGTCCCTAGTCAGTGTAGTTACTCAAAATAGAATGGTCTTAGATTTATTGACCTGGAAGGAAGGGGGGTTGTGTGCGGTGATTAACCAAAGCTGTTGTTCATATGTGGCACAAGACAGAAGAATAGAAAGAGATCTGCAAGCAATTATAGGCAAAGCTAAACTTTTACACAAGGTAGCCCTAGATGATAGAGAGTGGGGATTTTCTGATTTATGGAGAAAATTGACTTCCTGGTTACCTGACCTTGGTTGACTGAAGCAATTATTTGTTGTGGTCCTTACTGTAATAACTTTAGGAATTTTGATCTGTGTTTTTCTTAAATGTTTTGCATGGTGTTCAAAAAGTAGTAGTGATAGCTACTTAGAATGGAAAAGACATCAATTAAGACAGAAGGTAGAATCGAGAAACTATTTTATTTACTTAGGATATAGAAAAGGGGATATTGATAAGGGGTGATCAAAATATAAAGTGATGACAAAAGATCGTAGCCTTAGTTACTTACTAGAACTAATTTTTAGATAGAATACTGTTAACTTAGAATAGGGCCTTGCTTGCTTATGCTAACTTACAGACAGGATAAAGTTAACTTTATAATGAGGATTCTAGCAGAAACAAAACCCTTGGAGTTTTGATAAGGAGCTTTGAGGAAGACCTTGAAGGTTCATAAAGAGGGGTTCCGAGAGGAAGACACAAGATGAAACTGGTTTTGAGGTGAGCGGTTGATGTCAGCTCAGCAGTTCTCTGCAAAGTTGAAAAGTTCAGAGCTGAGGAAGACTCTTACATCATCCAAAAGACCCCCATATGAAGACCCCCAAGGGGCATTCTGAGGCAGTGTTGTAGGAGTAGTGCATGTTAATGATTTCCCCTCCCAATTTTCAGGAATTTGCTGACACAGCTAATGCATATGTAACACAACTAATGCATATGTATTGCATTGTATTGCATAAAAGAAGCTGGACAAAGGCAATAGGTGTGCATGTTGGGCAAAATTATTCCCCATGCACCCAGTGCTGGAATACAACATACTTACTTCACTACTCTTTGTGAGTTTTGGGATTTGTTTCCACAAGTCAGTGTAAAGGTCACATATTTATGGAGAACCTGCATAACTCCTTCCTCTTTAAAGATGTTTCAGGGTCGTTCAAATGCCTCCAGTGCCCCAAAACCAAGGCTAAAGGAGATCCTTTGGGGATCTCCTCCTCTCGGGACTCTACACAACCCATGATGACAACTACCAGGCAGGAAAAACTTCCCAGCACCACATTTGAACTCACAGCCTCAGGATTACTGTGAGAACTCCCTCTCTGAATGCCACCACCTACTTCAGGCCAGGGTACGGATCTCTCCACCTGGGTTCCAGGTATTTTAATGCACGGAAAGGTGTCCCTCTCCTCCTGTACCAAACCAATACAAAACCTCTGAGTAAACACAGTGGTAGGTTCCACTGTCCCTGCCCTGCCTTTACCAAAGCTGCAAGTGGGGTGTTCCTCCACCTACTCCCCTTTAACTGTCCTGGGTTTCCACCCACAGACTGTCCACCCAGGTGAAACACTTTTTGCCCACAGACTGGGAAAACACCTACTTTTGCAACAACACGGGAGAGAAGTCTCACTTTCCAGCCTACTGTATTCTCCTATTTCCTGGAAAAATCCCTTTGTAGTTGCTAACAAAATTACCCAAAGGAGCTGCTCTTTTATCTCATCTCCGTGTGTGGTTCTGAGGAGCTGTGCTTGTCAAGATCAGTGTGGGAATTCTCCAAAATATGCTGGCAGAAGAAGAAATTCCTGCAGGATTTTGCTTCCCGATCCAGAGGAGTCACAGGTCCCACTTTTCTGCCTTCGGAGTGCCAAAACTGTCTCCTAAAAGACCGCAGAGGAAAAAGACTCCAGGCCAATTTAGTGTATAAGATAAAGAGAGCAGGACCTTTAACCTCAGGTCTAAGGCCTAGGGAATACATACCATGCGTGAACCCTATGATTTTATAATAAGGTCCATCCAATCCCAGATTTTTCCACCCCTGATTCTACCCCGTTCTGCCACCTGACACACCCCTTCAGGAATTGGGTCTGGGGGTGTTTGGGACCCCTTCTTCCTCATCTTCATCTTCTTCGCAGCACACACAGTCCTTGCAGTTCCTCCAGAGTTCTGGACTTGAAGGTCGCTGTGACTATGTGATATCTTCTGGTCCAGGCCTTAGGGTGTTTTTCTACAATTCTACCTTGAAGAGAAGACTAAACATGCTAACAGAATTTTAGAGGGATTGATATGAAATGGGATAATAGGGTAGGGTATGTGTAAACATTATGGTACAGGGTAAGGCATATAATCATCATCATGGTTAGGCTTCGCGAATGAAGATTTGAGAAGGATTCTATCCATGCTTGCTACAAGTACGCTGGTGGCTAAAAAGGTCAATGCGAGATAGACAAGGTCAGTTGCAAAAGGCACAGTGAAATGTCTCCTTAGGCGGTATTGGAAAGACACGGTTCTTTCTGCATTGTCTTTTCTCCTCAAGAATGATTCTGTGTGTGTTCTCAAAAGAAGCAGCAGCATTATGTGTAGTGTGCCTCCAGACCTCCCAATTGGAAGCCAGAGTAGACCAGTTATCTTGATCAATATGGTCAAAGCTGAGATATTGTTTCAGGGAGTCCTTGTATCTCCTCTTTGGGGTTCCTCTCTTGCGGTAGCCAGTGGCAAGTTCGCCATAGAGCACAATCTTAGGGAGGAGGTAGTCCTCCATCCTGGAGATGTGTCCTGCCCAACGCAACTGTGTTCTCAGCAACATGGCCTCAATACTAGTAACCGCTGCCTGTTCAAGAACAGACACATTAATCACATTAATCAGTTCAGTGGATGTATAGGATTGTATGGAGGCAGCACTGATGGAAGTGTTCTAAGAGTTGCAAGTGGTGGCGGTCTTAGTATGGGCCTTCAGTTGTCTCAGGTTGAATAGGCTTCCATCAGTATAATGGATGTAGATACCGTTTTCTTCATCGAGATCTGCCGTGGCCCTTTGGAGTATCATGTTGAAAAAGATTGTGAATAGAGTTGGTGCAAGAACGCAGCCTTGTTTCACATCATTGGTTATTAGAAAAGGCTCAGAAAGCGCATCGCCATATCTGACTTGGCCATGCTGATCCTCATGGAGTGAGATGATCATTTTAAGGAACTTGGGGGACATCCTAAACGTTCCAAAATCTCCCATAGACCTTTTCTGCTCACAGTATCGAAAACCTTGGTGAGATCAACAAAGGTTACATAGAGACCTTTGTTCTGTTCCCTACACTTCTCTTGCAGTTGTCTGAGAACAAATACCATGACTGTGGTACTCCTGTTGGCTCTGAAACCACATTGGCTTTCAGGTAGAATTCCTTCTGCTATAGCGGGTATTAGTCTGTTAAAAAGTATTCTTGCTAGGATTTTGTCAGCAATGGAGAGCAGAGTAATACCACGGTAATTTGAACAGTCTGATTTAACTCCTTTCTTCTTGTATAAGGTGATGATGACTGCATCACAAAGGTCTGATGTTAGTTTGCCTAGATCCCAACAGTGCACCACAAACTCGTGAAATTTAGCATGGAGTGCTTGGCCCCCATGTTTCCAGATTTCAGGTGGAATTTCATCAACCCCAATTGCCTTGCCAATTTTCTCCTGCTGTATGGCTTTAAGGGTTTCTCCCAAAGTGGGGGCAATGTCCAATTCATACTTCACCAGTTACTGTGTGATGGACTGAATTGCTGAGCCTTGAACTACATGGTACTGAAAAGAGTCTGAAAATGTTCAGAATGGAAATTTTATCTGTGAGAAGCATTTGACCATCTGCACTGAGTAAAGGGCTTTGAACCTGGTGTGTAGGTCTGTACACTGCTTTCAAAGCCTCATAGAATCCTCTGTAATCACCTGAATCTGCGCATAATTGAATTTTTTCTGCTAGTTTGATCCACCACTTGTTCTGGATGTCTCAAAGTTTCTGTTGCAGCTTACTGCATGCAAGATGAAAGGCTACTTTTCTTACATGACAAGATGGTTGAGTAAGGTGTACTTAGTGGGTAGTTCTCTTCTTCCTCAACAATTCCTGGATCTCTTGATTGTTTTCATCAAAACACTCCTTGTTTTTCTTGAAGGAGAACCCTAAGGATTCTTCAGAGGACTGCAGGATGCTATTTTTAATATGTTGCCAAAGCGCTTCGGGAGAGGGATCTATGGAATGATCTTCGAACCTAGTTTGAAGATTTGCCTGGAAACTGTCTCTCACTGTAGCTGTTGGCAGAGATGTTGGAGCATTGCCTAAGAAGCTGACTTGTGCTCAAGAAACACTACCATATAGCAAGTTATCAGAAGATGAAAGAGGCTATGCTCTATTTACTGATGGATCTTGTCATGTGGCAGGAAACCAGCGGAGGTGGAAAGTTGTTGTGTGGAGTCCCACACGACGGGTCATCGAAGTTGCTGAAGGAGGATAGTCAAGCCAATTTGCAGAAGTGAAAGACATCCAACTAACCCTAGAGATAGCTGAATGAGAAAAGTGGCCTGTACTGTATCTCTGTACTGACTCCTGGATGGTGGTTAATGCCCTGTGGGGGTGGCTACAGCAATGGAAGAAGACCAGTTGACAGTGCAGTAGTAAACCCATCTGAGCTGCTGCATTGTGGCAGGACATCACTGCACAGGTAGAAAGCATGGCTCTGAAGGTAGGTCATGTAGATACTCACATGCCCAAAAGCCATGCCACTGAAGAACATCAAAACAATGAACAGGTAGATAAGACTGTCAAAATTGAAATAGTTCAGGTAGACTTAGACTGGGAGTGGAAGGGTGAGCTATTTACAGCCCCGTGGGCCCATGAAACATCAGGGCATTCAGGAAGAGATGCAACCTACATATGGGCTCATGATCGAGGGGTGGACCTGACCATGGAGGCCAACACAGGTCCCTCATGAATGGGAAACATGCTGAAATCAAGCGAACCATGCAAGTAAAATCTCCTTGGAATAGAGGGTCGTGGCTGGGTTTCTAGTATGGTGAGACCTGGCAAATTGACTACATTGGACCACTGCCATGAACACGTCAAGGCAAGAGCTACATACTCACCATGGTGGAGGCAACAACTGGTTGGCTGGAAACATATCCTGTAAACCAGGTCACTGTTCAAAACACCACCTTAGGCCTTGAGAGACACATTCTGTGGCAACATGGGACCCCAGAGAGAATTGAATGGGGTCAATGGGACTCACTTTTGAAATAACCTTATAAGCTTTTGGGCAAAGAAACATGGCATTGAGTGGATCTATCACATCCCTCAGGCCCACAGGCCTCTGGAAAGACTGTTGAAGACTATGTTAAGAGCATTAGGTAATGGGACATGGAAGCATTGGGATGCAAATGTAGCAGAAGCCACTTGGACAGTTAACACCAGATGTGCTAACTGTCCTGATCCTTCCCAAACAAAATCCCTACATACTGTGGGAGGAAATAAGGTCCCCGTACTACACACAGAGGAGTGTCTGGGGAAGTCAGTGTGGGTTTCTTCTCCCATGGGGAAAGGTAAACCCATCTGTGGGATTGTGTGGGGAATATGCAGGTTGAAAGCCTGGAAAGAACCAGACCTTAGCAGCATGTTTCAGGTCAAGCAGAGTACAGAGCAACTCGTGTTTGTGTTGGTTATAAAAGGCTGCATGCTTTGAATAAAGTCGTCTCAGTTCCTCTCCCCCTGAGTCCATGCCTTCAATATACCATAAATGGCGCCCCATAGTGAGGTTTAAAAGAAACTGTTTTCTCCTGTGGTGTAGCTCAGTTGAACTCAAGGAAGAGAAATGCTGAAAGGAAGCGACAAAAAAGAGCTCTCAATTACCTTTTGCTTGACAAAAAGGTAAGCAGCTGAGAACGAAATGGGAACCCCTTTAACAAAACAGCAAAAGGTTGTTTCTCAAGCCTTTGCTAAAATCCTTAAAAGATACGGGAGGATGGTAGAGGAAGAAGATTTAGAACGTCTCCTGTTGTGGGCCCCGTACACTATTCACTTGATAGAATCCATCTGTGATAGCCAAGTGTTTACCCCTCACTATTTTAAGATACTATTTCGTTTAATAATGACCAATATACAATACACCATGTGGGAATAGAAAATGAAACAGTTAGCAGAAAAACAAGCAGTTGCAAATTTGGCTGTGGGAGTGCGTAACCCTTTATGAACGGTTACTGTTGATGTTTTGATGGGACAGGATGAACATGCTTCTAATACGGCACAAGCCCAGACATGTTCTGTCGGGTTGCAGCAAATAAAACAAATAGCCCTGCGCACCCTTAAATCCATTCCGGATACAGGCACGCAGAGACTGCCTTTTACCAGTATGGGCCCTTTATGAAATTTTTAGACTACCTTAATGATGTCTTGGAAAATGATGGCGTGTGCCAATGTCTCTTTAAACAACTTGCTATAGAAATGCTAACCCCAATTGCCAAAAGGATTTATGCCCTCTAAGAAACTCCACTGTAGACGATATGTTAAATGCATGTATAAATATCGGTTCAAGGCAGCATGATTTACCTTTAATTTTTGAAGCGTTTGCGGCAATGTCTATAAAAAACCAGTAATGTTTCTCTTGCGACCAATTCGGTCACTTGCGCAAAGATTGCCCAAATGAAAAAACAAACAAAAGGAGGGGGGGTACCAGGGATCTGTCCGCATTGCCATAAAGGGAGTCGTTTGTTTAGCAGGCATTGCTGGGCTGACCTCCCCGAAGCATAGCAAGGACCTTGTGGTCATTCATGGCCCAGACAATAAGTCTGCCTCCATTAGACCATATGTCCTACCGGGATCACCAACTTTGTGGGGGAGGGACTGCTTGAGACAATGGGGTATACTCATGGAGGCTGTTACATCATCTAAGAAAGATAAATGAGGTCATTGAGGACATGGGAGTTTTACAGACCGGTCTTCCTTCACCAACTATGTTACCACAGACATGGACCCTGATAATCATTGATCTCAAAGACTGCTTTTTCACAATACCTCCCAATCCACGGGTTGCACCGCATTTTGCTTTTTCTGTTCCCTCACTTAATAATGCAGAACCTTACAGGAGATACCACTGGACAGTATAACCTCAGGGCATGAAGAATAGTCCTATACTCTGTCAGCAATTTGTAGCAACCATGTTAAGTCCAATCAGAAAACAATTTGACACTGTTTTACATGGATGACATTTTGATTGCAGCAGAATCGGAACAGGAAGCAAGACAAGTGCCATGCAGCTTTAGTAGCTGGACTTAAAATAGCAAAGGACAAAATAAAAGAAACTTTGCCCTGGAAATATTTAGGGTGGCAGATATCAGAGCAAAGTGTTCGACCTCTGAATGTCACTGCAGACTGAGATAAAAACCTTAAATGACTTACAGAAACTGCTAGGAGCAATAAACTGGAGTCGTCCTCTGTTGGGGATTTCTACTGAAGACCTATATCCCCTTTTCAAACTGCTGGAGGGACACTCAGATTTAACATCTCCACAACAACTCACCCCTCTAACAAAGACTGTTCTTGATGCAGTAATCAAAAAGCTAACCACTCAGACTGCTTTTCCTCGCAAACCAAACTTGCCTATCAACCTGTTTATCTTTTATTCCATTTTTCAACCCTATGGTCTTCTAGCACAGTAGATGCCACAGGACACATGCCCACTGATCATCATCGAATGGACCTTTTTGCCACATAATTTTGGGAAAACAGTCACCACAGCTGTAGAAATAATAGCCATGGTTAATCAGAGAGGAAGGGAACGCTTGCTAACTTTAGATGGTGCTGAAACTAGAACTATTTATTTGCCCTTTGACACCAAACAGTTAACCTTTTTGACTAACCAGTCTTTTGTCTTTCAGTATGCCCTTGCAGATTTCACAGGACAGCACCTCCTGAATCACAAAACATTGCAATTTTTTTCTTCTTTTCCTTTATGTCCCCAATTGCATTTAGCCTAGATCACAGAGAACACCCATACAGCACATAAGGTCACACACAGTTTTACCAGGACCAATCAGCAAAGGCAATGCACAAGCAGACAAACTTGCAGGCTTTACCGTGTTCCCAGACCAATTTGCACAAGCTCGCCTTTCCCACGATTTTTATCACCAAAAAGCAAAACAGAATAAAAATACAGAACATGTGTGCATGAAGTGTGAGAGGGCAGTCACCTGCATGAGTGGAAAAATGTGTGTGTGTATGTGTGAAAATTCAAGAACACTTGATATCAACAATACCTCAAATAAAAACACATTTATACAACACTACTTCAACCAGACCAATGTCCCCAGAGAACAGTTTGTCATCAGATTTTGCCTGCACCTTCTATTGACACTAACCCTCGAGGTCTCTCTTCAAAAACAGAAAAGGGGGAGTGCAGAGTTAACCCCACTGGAACATGTTGCCAAAGCCTGATATATATATTAAATTTTTTTAAATCGTTGGATGGAGGAAGGTCCTCCTATCCACCGTCACTTTAACACAGATGATGTGAAACCTCAGGAAAAAGCCCAAGTTATAATTAAAAACTTGCAAACAAATCAGTGGGAAGGACCTTTTCCCATAATAACATGGGGAAGAGGGTATGCCTGTGTTTCTACAGGTTCTGGTCCAAGATGGGTGCCTGCAAGATGAGTCAAACCAGCATTGCCACAACCATCCACATGATATTGCAGCCCTTCTCCTGCTACGGTGTTCTGGACCTGCCTGGTTGGAGAGCCAGTTGACAAATGACAAATCCCTAAAGCACCGAGGCACAGCACGAAATCCTTTGGTGGAATAAGGGACAATTGGGATGACTGGGTTCTTTATTTGCCTGATGCAAGGCTTAACCTTTTTGGGGATCTTTTTAAGGGATGAGGGTTAAATAGTTAGTTAAATATATGTTGCAGTTAGGATTGGTTTACCTGTATATTTTTATACTATATTTATTGAAATGTTTATGATGTTTCATAGATAGAACAATTAAACAAGTGTCCTTAAAAAGTAAAGAAGTTGGAATTGTGGGGAATGTGCAGGTTGAAGGCCTGGAAAGAACCAGACCTTAGCAGAAGATTTCAGACCAAGCAGAGTACAGAGCAACTCATCACAGGGATGGGTTGTAACCCCAAAAGTCTGGCATGTCCCCATGTGACAGCTAGCAGCCAATTAGATGCTGCGGTTACAGTTTTTGCCTTATAAGGAATACTTCCATGTTTGTGTTGGTTATAAAAGGCTGCATCCTTTGAATAAAGTTGTCTCAGTTCCTCACCCCACTGAGTCCATGTCTTCAATACGCCGCAGGATTGTCTTTGCTCAAGGACCAGGGTGTACTTGGTAGGTAATGTGAAAGGATGGAGACACCCGGTGTGTGCCTTGTATGTTGCAGGAAGTAAAGTAGCAGGAGTGACATGAACTGATGAAGAGCGAGTTTTGCAAGGAGCAAGAAAAGTTGGACAATGACCCAAGCTGGGCTGGTGCCCAATGATTGAGTGTGCTGTTTCTCCTGTCATCCACTTTGAGAAACACAACATTCTCTCTGTCAAAACACTCAGCCAAGGTCGATCATCCCTTTTGATTCCAATTAACTAAATACAGGTGCAGAGTGACTCAGTTTGTTCCCACACACATCCACAACCTTCCCCTCATCCACCAGGCGGGTTACCTGGTCATAAAAAGAGATCAGGTCGATCAGGCAGGACCTGCCCCTCCTAAATCCATGTTGACTGGGTATGATCCCCCATGTGATCACACTCAAGATGATCTGTTCCATAACCTTTCCAGGCACCGAGTTCACGTTGACAGGTCTGGAGTTTCCCGAATCTTCCTTCTGGCCCTTCTTATGGATGGATGTCACATTGGCCAACTTCCAGTCATCTGGGACCTCTCTGTTGAACCAGGACTGATGATAAATAATGGAGAGCAGCTTGGCGAGCTCTTCTACCAGTTGCCTCAGCACCCTAGGATGGATCCCATCTGGTCCCATAGACTTGTGGGGATCCAAGTGGCTCAGCAGGTCACTAACTACTTCCTCCTGGATTACAGAGGGGCTATTCAGTACCCCGTCCCTGTCTACCAGCTCAGGAGGCCAGTTGACCTGAGGATGACCTGTCTTATTGTTGAAAACTGAGGCAAAGAAGGTGTTAAATACCTCAACCTTTTCCTCATCTTTGGTAACTATATTCCCCCCTGCATCCAATAATGAATGGAGGTTTTCTTTGTCCCTTCTTTTGTTATTGACGTATTTATAAAAACACTTTTTATTATCCTTAACAAAAGCGGCCAGATTAAGTTCAAATTGTGCTTTCACCTTTCTAATTTCCTTTCTGCATGACCTAATGACATAGGGACAACCTGCTCCTGCGCCTTCAAGATTTCTTTCTTTATGTCCATCCTTCCTGGACCCCTTTGTTTTTAAGAGTTGTTTCACAAGGTACAGAATAGGCTGAAGTCTTCCCTCCAGGGTAGAGGTTTTGTTGATACCCCTCCTTGTTTCACCGAGTACTGAAAACTATATCATTTCATGGTCACTGTACCCCAGATGGCCTCCGACCACCACATCTCCCACCAACTCTTCTCTGTTTGTAAACAACAGGTCTAGCAGGGCCCCAACCCTGGTAGGTTCACTCACCAGCTGCGACAGGAAGCTATCCTCCACACACTCCAAGAACCTCCTAGACTGCCTCTTCTTCACTGTGTTGAGTTCCCAGCAAACATCTGGCAGGTTAAAGTCTCACACAAGAACAAGGGCTTGAGATCTTGAAGCATCAGCCAACTGCTTATAGAATAATTCATCCACCTTTTCATTGTGATTGTCTGGTCTGTAACAGACTCCCAATGAGGATGTCGGCCTTGTTGGCATTCCCCCTGATTCTCACCCATAGGTACTCGACCTTATCATCACTAACCTCAAGTCAAGAGGTTCCCTAACATACAGACTTTCTGCCTGGATGGTAGTTAATTTGTCAGTGGGCTGTTATAATAAATAAGGAAGACCGATTTTTAAATCTTTTCTTCTTCATCTGGGAGACAGGGTTTAAGTATGACTACCAGGGAAGTATCAAATATTTTGCTATAGTCAGTCTTCATCTCACTTCCTGATCTGTTTAAAGTTAAGTACAGTATTGTCCTACTCTAACAAACACTTTAAGCTTCCTTCTTGATGCTAACTTTATGTCCCATGTGGGAATACAACCCAGACAGGTTGTGTTCCAGGGAACAGGCATAGCTATGACACAGGGGTTGGACACAGCCCAGGCAAGAGACACAAAATGTATATATGAATGTCCCCCCACGCCACATCCAGAAGCACACATCAGACAGACCTCATGCAGATCAAGGGAAAACCAAAGTATCATAAATGAGGTTTACCTTTGCTGAGGTTGGGTCTGCCAGTAGGAGATAGCAGATACTTTTCTCTGTGACTAGGGCATCTCTATTCACATTGCAATCTTCTTTCTCAAAACTTCTCTCACTGTCATAGGTTTACTTGTTCTAAAAACACCGAGCTGGGAATTTTTTCTTTCCCCTGCATCACTGTAAAAGAAAGATGTTGAACAAGGGAGGGGGAGGGTGGTTTGCCTAGGGTGGTTGACATACACAGAAGAATTAACCAGCAGACCCACATTCCAGGTTGATAGCCCTCAGAAGACTCTGGGGGAGGAGGTGTGTTTTTTTTCTCTCCTCAGGAAACGGCAGGCACTCCACTTTTGCCCTGACTCAGGGAGTGTGTGTGTTTGGAGAGGCTCCGAGTTCGTTTTGTTTTCGACTGGGTCATCTGGTTGCTTCTGGTCTCAGTTTCACCTCCACTCTCCTGTGTCCTGTTCTGCCCCCAGCCCGGACTTGTTCAGAATTCATCGGAGAGGCTTGGCCAATATGCAAAGGAACCTTTGGTGGAGTAGTCTGCTCCTTCCCTTCTCTGCTCACATGCTGTGCCTGTGGACGAGGAGGGGGAAGTCCCGGTTGGAGCCAGCTGCTGACAGCATGAGTCTGTGGGAAAGAGCCCTTTTTTCCCCTTTTTCCCCTTCCCCTTCTCAGTGTGTGTGTGGGAGATCTTCATTTCGGCTTCTCCCGCACACTGGGGTCCCCACATGGAGACTACCAGAGCCCAACAGCTCCCCCTGTTGGCCAACACGGAGCAAGTGCAGGCTCTGATCCTCCAGTGTTCCAATAGTGCCCCCTCCTGATCGTGGTTAGAATTATGCCAAAAGGCGGAAAGCACTGAACTGGTTTTTTGGAGGGAACTTTGGGTACAGAATTATTGTTTAGTTGTTTTTGTGTTCTTTTGTTGTTCTACCAATACACAGATATCCTTTAATAAAGGGTTGTTATTTTTTCTTTCTCCATACTTCCTCAATTGGAACCTCTTAATTTCGGATTTACAATTGCTTAGAGGGAGGAGTTTGGTCTTCCTCATAACATCCTCCTTAGCAAAACACTTCAGTCTCATTAAACTGAGATACTCACGCAGGTGCTTTCATCCATTTCATTCATTCTCCAAAGGTGTTGGCGATGGCAACAATGATACTGATCTCTTCTCTATGGTGACCAGTGACAGAACCCAAGGGAATGGCCTGAAGTTGTGTCAGAGGAGGTTTAGGTTAGATATTAGAAAAAGGTTCTTCCCCCAGAGGGTGATTTGGACACTGGAACAGGCTCCTCAGAGAAGTGGTCACAACACCAAGCCTGCCAGAGTTCAAGAAGTGTTTCAACAATACTCTCAGGCACATGGTGTGACTCTTGGGGATGATCCTGTGTAGGGCCAGGAGTTGAACTCAATGATCCTTGTGGGTCCGTTCCAACTTGGCATATTCTGTGATTCTGTAATATTTGCACAATATCTTAGCAGCTAGATCTAAACCACAGTTCACTTAGAAGGAAATTATTGTCTTTTCAAACTTGTTGTCACTTGTGGTTTTATTAATATAATAAATAAATAAACCCACACGACCTGGGTGACTGGGGGTCCCAACAACCAAATCCGTTTATTAGAAGCGAACAGCATCTTTTATATGCACTTTAAAACAACACATGATTCTCTTAACCGATTACCATGGGGTTCCCCTGTGCCCATGTGTGCCAGAATACAATCGGGACTACATCTCCCAGAATGCTTCTTCCAGCATCCCTAAAACACGTTCCCCACATCTCTCCCTGTTTTATTATTAAGACGAATAACAGAATAGTGCAAATAATAGAACAATACATTTTTAAACCTTGTAAAACCTTTGACAATTACCAGTGTATCACAGTGACCCAACTCACTGCTTTATCCTGATTCTTCAACAAATCTACTTATTAGAACTTTTCTCTTTAACCTTTTGGACCTGCTTGATATAAACTTGAAGCTTTATTTTCCTGAGGGGTGTAATGTAACTGGGATAAATGACAACTGTATTGATCTGAGGGTTTCTTATAAAACTGGGTGGTACTTATGTAACTGGGAGAAACAAGAAACATTAACCTTTATTTGTCTAAGGGTTTGTGTAGAACAGGGAAAATTCAACTTTAGTTCAACAACAGGGTTTATTAGGGGGTAAACATTATGAACTGAAATCTTCTAATGTGACCATGTGGTTGAGGTAGTGTTACCTTTTTAAGGCTTAGTGTTAAGGTGCTTGTACTCTCACACAATTCTCTTTCATTCATTCATACACACACCGGCAACCGCCTCATTCTTTCTTCACATGCACACTTATGGTTTTTAATAAGATTCTGTATTTTTACCACATTGGTCATTTTCAGTAGTAAACATCAGTTATATGTCTTTGTCTGCAGTCTCTTCAATTATCACTCTGGTTCTTGCTGCTGCTGTGAAGGTGTACCTATATAGGGTTTGACACACCTGGAAGGAATCCATTTTAATTCTTTACCTGTAGATATGCAAGCATATCCCCTCCCCCATGTCACGAGGTCTACCGGTCCCATCCATTGCCCTGATATTAAGTCTTTTATCATGACTGGTGGTTTGGGAGCGGAAAATGCCTGAGGTCTGTATTGTCTCTCATACCTACTTTTCTCTGCACTGTCACAATTTAAAAAATTTATGACATGCGTTGCCTTTCACAGACGTTCCTGTGGACTAAAGATGAACTCCCCCTTTCTCTGTCTTTTTAGCATGTCCTTTAGGGTACGGTGTACTCTCTCTACCATGACCTCTCCCGTGGGTGAGTGCAGTATGCCTGTGGAGTGAGAGATTCCCCAGTCTGTTAGGGAAGTTTTGACTTTTGCTGAAATGTATGCTGAACCATTGTCAGTTTTGATCTTTTTTGGGGTCCCCAGTGTTGCAAAGCAGCTAAGCTGCAACAACAGGGTTTATTAGGGGGTAAACATTATGAACTGAAATCTTCTAATGTGACCATGTGGTTGAGGTAGTGTTACCTTTTTAAGGCTTAGTGTTAAGGTGCTTGTACTCTCACACAATTCTCTTTCATTCATTCATACACACACCGGCAACCGGTGATGCCTTATGACATCTTTTACCTTTTCCCTGGTATGTGCAGTGGTAGTTATGTATCTGGAGTGTGTGTTGACTGTAACATGAACATATTTTAGCTGACCAAACTCAGCTATGTATGTGATATCTGTCTGCTACACCTCATTAACTATCAGTCCTCTGGGGTTAACTCCTTCCTGGGATGGTATTGAAGCAATTTGTTGGCAGTCTGGACATGACATGACTATGTCTCAAGCCTGATTAAGGGTGATTTGAAATTGTCTCTTCAGAGAACGTGTGTTCTGGTGGAAAAAGGAATGAGACAATTTAGCTTGCTTGAGAGTTCTAGGCACTATAGTAAGCATAACTGCTGCATCAACTCTTTGGTTCCCTTCTGCTATAGGCCCCAGCATTTCTGTGTCACCTAACATGCATTATGTAGAAATCAAACCTTCTGTGGTTAACAAGAACCCATACAGTACATATTTCAGCAAGTAGTTGTGGATTTGCAACATCTCGAAGGAAGGAAGCCTTGAGGAGTGAAACCAAACCTACTGCATAACATGAATCTGTAACAATGTTAATTGGCTGATCAGAAAACAGTTCAAAGGCAATATGAATAGCTGCGAGTTCTAGGACCTGTACCGAACCATGGCTTATGGTCTGTACCTCCTGTATCAGGGAGAGTTCAGAAGGATGCTGAAACTGAAACCATACACTGTTGAAAGCTCAACAAAAACCAATATTTATTACCAAGAGGTGGTCAACAAAATGAAGACCTGAGAGAGAGAGGAAGGAGTAGGAAAATAAGTCCTCAGTATGACTCCCCCTCTCAACAGGTGTTGCTTACTAATTTATCTTACCAACCCCAGAATGCCTAGAATTACCCATAGCAGAAGCTGCATTCTCGGAGAGTCGGCAGGCTCACAAGATAGCGGGTGTCCCCGCAAAAGGCAAGGTTGTCCTTTGATGTGAAGCTTGCATCCCTCCAAACATGAACTGTCTGCTTTTTATACAATTAATTGGTGACATCTACCTGGGCAGGTGTGGCCAGCACTGCCCAGCTAGAGGTCTTAAGTCCCCCCCCCCCCCATTACGCAAGTGGTGCCTCTTCTGCGCATGCATGGGTACCTTGGAATTCCCCCCGTACTTGCGTCTTAAACCTCAGGGGTCTTTTCTAAATGAGTCTGGGGATTTACTTCATCATCCTCCTCTTCACCTTCTCCTTCAAACACCCTTGAAAGGCAGACAGCCAATAATAAGACACCAATTAAATAGAGTTTGTACCAAACTCTTCCTTTAAGGATGAAGGTCCTGTTTATCAGTGTTTGTTTTCTCATAACTTGGTAGGAAAAAGATAAACTTTCACAGGTGGCTGGGCCAAACACGGACCAAAAGTATCAACATCTAATTAAGCCCTGATACACCTCCTTTTCCCACTGTCCTGTGGCAGGGTTTACCCACATCAATGCAGCCTTTTTGGACCGTCCTGATGCATCAGTAAAAACCATGAGGTCTTTTACTGGTTGGTGTTGACATCTGCATGTGGCTTTTAAGGGTAGGTTACCCATTTCTGCCCAAAGTCTGTGTTTAGGATAGTGAGTTGAAATGTCACTGTCATAGCCTGCCAAGGTTGCCTGGAATCCAGCATCTTTGGTCAGTGGTCAGTTGAGGTTGTCCTTCGTTGCTGGGATGTAGATGGTCACTGGATCCCGTCCGTCCAAGTCCTGTAGGCGTCCTCTGCCTTTAATGACAAGCTTAACAAACATTTCATTAATTGTCCACACAGTCTTTGGTGGTGAGTGGGGCAGAAACAGCCACTCCAGGATCCTCAGTGGATCTGATTCAACCTGGTCCCACTGAAACAAAACTGCAAATGGTTGGAACCTGCTAGGAAAAAGTGCAAGGCAGGTGTGAAGTTCAGGATTTCTCCTTCTGCCTTGCCTGCTCTTGATTGCCTGAGAATATGGCTTTAGTGCCTGCTTTGCCTCTGTGGTCAAGAACGGACTAGATGTTAAGTCTGGATTGCCTTTCAGCAGCCCAAAGAGGGAATGCAGTTCCTCTGTGGTCAAACCTAAGATAGACCTTAACCAGTTGATGGCTCCTAAAAGTTTCTGCAATTCGTTTAAGGTTAAAGTGTCCTTTACCTTAATTGTCAGTGGCTGGGGTGAGATTTCCTGCTGCGTGATCCTCCATCCAAGGTAGGTCCAGGGTTGAGATTATGGGATCTTCTCTGGAGCAACCTGTAACCCTGCTTCTTGGACAGCATTGGTCAGAGCAGTTATAACAGTTTGTAACAGTTTGTAACTCAATCTCTTTGGTCATCCATGTAATGGTAAATAATTGCTGAGAGGTGAAGCTTTCTGACAGGGTGGATAGCCTTTGCCACAAGTCTGACAAATCATCGGACTGTTACGCATCCCCTGAGGCAAAACAACCCAGTGGTGCCTCTGCATGAGCTGTGTGTGGTTTAGAGCAGGGATGGAGAAAGTAAAGTGTGGTGCATCATCAGGATGTAGGAAAATGGTGAAAAAACAGTCCTTTAAGTCAATTACCATTAAAGGCCATCCTGCTAGAAGCATAGCAGGTGAGGGGAGTCCTGGTTGTAATGCTCCCATTGGTTCTATGACTGAGTTAACCGCTCTTAGGTCATGCAGTATCCACCATCTGCCACTTTTCTTTGGAATGCAGAACACCGGAGCGTTCCACAGACTGGAGGTTGGCACTATGTGTCCTGCATCTAGTTGCTCTTGGACTAGGTCTCTTAGGTGAACAAGCCGTTCATGCTTCAGGGGCCATTGATCAACCCATATAGGGTCATGAGTTTTCCATGTCAGCTTAATCTGTCCTTGGAATGACTGGTCAACGGCCCCCAGTGAAAATCCTGAACATCTCTAGTTGCAATTTGCATGACAGTGCCAAATTGGCCTAGTACATCTCTTCCCCACAAAGTGCATGGGCTAGGAGCAACAAAAGGAGCTATCTTGGCAACCTGCCCCTCTGACCCCAACACTGTGCGTGTTCGTGCACTCTGCCTAGGCCTCTACGTACCTCCAATCCCCTGGAGAGATGAAGCAGGAAATACAGTGGGTCAGTCAGTTGGCCAGTCAGTGTCCTTAATAATTGTTACATCTGCTCCTGTGTCCACCAAGCCTTTGAATCTGCGTCCGTCTATGTGACAAGTCATCATTGGTTGTGCCGCAGAAATAGTTTTTCCCCAGAATATTTGAGGCTCACCTGTGCTCCCAAAAACCCCCGAGCCCCTTTCCCTCTCCCCAGTCAGTGACACCCTGTAAAAGGGGATTAGTTGGGCAAACCGTCATCCCCCACGTATGTAACAGAGAGGCACTGGAGTCCGTACCTTTATTTGTATCTCCCTGTGAGAGTCAATCACTCCGGGTAAGACAAACAAACTCATCCTGGTAGTTGACCATAGTCCAATTAAAAGGGCATGGACTTCTGGGCCTAGGGGTCCCCAAACTGCTGTGGGAATCAACACTATGGCGGTAGATGTTAAAGTTACTGGCTCTCTGGAGGCCAGGTCCAGCCCAACGCTGCCTTAGGTGGCGGCAAGTAGATCGCTAATCTGTTTTCTTGGGCTGTATTTATTTGCCAGACCAGGGTGCGTGGTTTCTGCAGTTTCCCTGATGGGAAGGGTTTCTTCTCAGGTCGACTCGACCTCAACCTTCATTAGACCACTGCTTCCCATGGTGACAGTTTTGGCATACTGTTGAGGGGGGTTTCTTTGGGCAGTCCTTATAAAAATGATCAGCAGCACCATATTGGTAGCAGTTGCCTCTCCCTTTTATTCCATCCTGTAATCTCAACTGGGCACTTAAGGTTGTTGCTAGAGAGGCTGTGTGATGTTCGACCAATCCGACACCCTGACATGCTTGAACCATCTCGGCGATAGTGCAGCTTTCCCTTTTAGGGATAGTCTGCAAAGCTCATTTGCAGTCCAGGTTTGAGTTCTCATATGCCAACTGCCTAAAAACCAGCTCTCTAGCCTCTTCATGTTCTATTTACCTGTTTAAAACCGCCTGCAGCTGATTGAGGAACTGGGAGAAGGATTCAGTCGATCCCTGAAGGACCTTTGTGAAGGACAAGTTGCTGTCCCTGTCTGTGCTAGGAAGTTTTCTTATCACCCTTAAAGCCATTTTTGCGATCACCTCATATGTCTCCCAGGGGTAACTTATCTGGGAATCAGCTGCCGTGTATGCTCCCTCCCCTGCCAAATGATTGTAAGTTATGCCTGCCTGCAAACAGCCTGGGTCATTTGCGTACTTTGTGCAATTCTCCTGAAAATCAGTTAACCAGACGCTGTACTGGGTTGTTGTTAAAACCATCTTTAACAGCGTCTTCCAGTCATGAGGGGTGAATACATAGGTGGCACTCAGTGTCTCCAAATATGAGAATGTATGAGACGAGGAAATGCCACTTTCTTTAACAAGTTGCCTCAATTCCTTGGTCACCTCATAGGGCAAACTTTGGAATTGAGGATTTTGGCGCTGCCAGTATATAACTGGGTGTGCATTAATAACTTTCAAGTCTCCCATCTGCATTACTTCCTAGAGACACTTTTCCCACCAGTTAACTGACATTCCTGAGTTTGTATACTCGCCCTTGCCTAGAGGAACCACCGTCAATTCCTCCTCAGCATCCTCTGATGCCTCACTACCCACGGTTCTGACATACTCTGTTCCTGGCAGCAGCATGCCAGAGGATGACCACCGTGATGGGAAGGTATCCCCTCCCCCATTCACATGGTCAAGACAAGACGGTTGTGGGGCCGGAAGAGACAGCCCAAGTTCCATATCACACTTCTTTCGCCACACAACCACGGTTCATCAACGACAAAGGGGGGTGAGTTGTCTGGGTTCCCCTCCCCCACGCCGCAGCAGGAATTTACAAACCGCCCCTGGGCAACGGATTCATGATTTAAAATCCGCGCCCTTTCACCGCAGCCCATGCACGTGCCAAAACCAGGACCTTCATCGTAATTTAAATCGTGCTCCCCCCGTTCCTGCCCATGCAAAACCCAACCCAAGTCCATTGTTAGGTCCTCTCGATCTACACGTGGTTCTCCCCCACCCCCGTGTCTGTTCCCGGTGTCTGGGGAACGGTTACACCTAGCAGCACTGGTGGGGGGGGAAGGAAAATGGATGTTTGAGTCTCTGGGGGGGGTTCTACTTTCTCTGAGCGATTTGCAGGGCATTCATGATTTGCGTCCAAACCGGTAAACATATGAAAGCTTCTACATCTCCAAATATTGATCTTTCTCTCATTGTTCTCCTGATTTTGTACCAGGTGGTTATATTTAGGGCTCCGACGAGCGGCAGCCCTGGCGCAATGATTTTTATCCATTGCAGGAGTTCTATTATGTTTGCACATGTGATCTCGGTGGGATATCATCTTAGCAAGAGACGCACAGTTTCTGCATCCCTTTCCATCTCCCGGGAAACTGAATTCCCCATGTTGTCTTTACCTTTTTTCTTCACTGCTTCTTCTCTTGGAGTCTCTTTTCCCTCACATTTTTCTTGGCATGAGTTTTTCGCCGTTTCTCTTTTTTACCACTTTTTTTCTGCCACATGCGTACCATAGTTTTTCAGAGCTCTATTCAGCAGATCGCTGTGTTGCGTCCTCCAGTCACCTTCTGCACTGGTTTCCTGATGCTTTTATCGACATCTTTGCTTTTTTCCGGGAAGCGTTTCTGAGCTTTAAAGCAAGTGCAAGGCAGTCCCTGATTATCCCTGTTACAGGGAGAGTCCCCTTTCACAGCACCAGATGTGACTTTATTAATATCATCATCATCATCATCATGGCTAGGCTTCGCAAACAGAGATTTGGGAAGTATTCTACCCACGTTTGTTACAAGCGTGTTGGTGGTTAAAAAGGCCAATATGAGATAGACACGTCCGGTTGTAAAAGGCACAGCAGAAAGACTCCTTAGGTGGTATATTCTGCAAGGTACAATTCTTTCTGCATTGTCTTTTCTCCTCAAGAGTGATCCTGCATGAGTTCTCAAAAGCATCAGCAGCGTTAATAGATGGTGTGTCTCCAGACCTCCCAATTGGAGGCCAGAGTAGACCAGTTATGTTGGTCAATATGGCCAAGGCTGAGATGTTGTTTCAGGGAGTCCTTGAATCTTCTCTTCGGGGCTCCTCTCTTGTGGCAGTCAGTGGCAAGTTCACCATAGAGTACGATCTTAGGGAGGCGGTAGTCCTTCATCCTGGAGATGTACCCTGCCCAGCTCAGTTGTGTTCTCAGCAACATGGTCTCAATACTTGTAACTGCTGCCTGTTCCTGAACAGACATATTAGTCACATAATCTGACCAGTGGATGTGTTGGATTGTATGGAGACAGCATTGATGGAACCGTTCTAGTCTAGATGACCCACAATTCGGATCCATATAAAAGAGTAGACAGCAGTATGGTTCTGTAAATACTGATCTTTGTACTTTTCTTCAAGTGTTTATTTCGCCAAACTCTTTTATGGAGTTTTCTGAAAGCACTATATGCCTTTGCTAACCTGTTGTCTATGTCTTCGTCAATCTTACCATCCAAGGAGATGAGACTACCTAGGTAATTAAAATGCTGGACTGATTTGAGCTCTGATTCACCAGTGGTGACGTGGGGATGATGGAAGACTTCCTGAGGTGCATGCATTTGCATGACTGTGCCAAATTGTCCCAAGATGTCTCTTCCTCACAACGTGCATGGTATAGGAGCAACAAAAGGAACAATCTTGGCCACTTGTTGCTCTGGTCCCAGCACTGTGCATATTTCAGCACTCTGCCTGGGTCTTTGTGTACCCCCCATCCCCAGTAGGCCAATCAAGAAACCATTCTGTGTCCTTAATGATGGTAACATCGACCCCTGTGTCCACCAAACTTGTGAATCTGTGCCCATCTATTTAGCACATCATCTTAGCCTGTGTTGCTGTAATGGCCCTTGCCCAATAGATTTGTGGTTTGCCTGTGCTTCCAAAAGTTCCTGAGCCCCTCTCCCCCTCCCCAACAGGAGATGCGCTGAAGAAGGAGATCAGTTGGGCAATCTTTTGTCCTTTAGGGATGTGACAGGGGGGTTCTGGAGTCCATGCCATTATCTGAATCTCACTGTGGGAGTCTGAGTCTATCACTCCAGGCAGAACAAACAAACCCATCCTAGTGGTTGATGATCTCCCTATTAACAGTGCATGTACCCCTGGGGTCAAAGGTCCCCAAACCCCTGTAGGAATTAACACTACAGAAGTAGATGTTATAGTTACTGGTTCTCTGCTGGATAAAGCCAGCCCAGTGCTGGTTGTGGTGGAGGGGCGCAAATCGCCAACCTGTTTTCCTGAGTCAAATTTTTTTGTTGTGCCGGGGCATGCGACCTCACCCCCCATCTCCAGTTTCCCTGCTGTGAAGAGTTTTTTGACCCCTGCTTCCCTTGCTGACACTTTTGGCACACTGGTGTGGGGGTTTTCTTAGAGCAATCCCTTTGAAAATGGTCAGCAGCACCACATCTATAGCAACCACTTTTAGGTCTTGCCCCCTCCTGCACTCTCTGGCTAGGCTTCGCGAACGAAGATTTAGGAAGGCTCTATCCACATTTGTTACAAGCACACTAGTGGCTAATGAGGCCAATATGAGATAGACATAACCGATTGCAGTTTGTGTACCATCTGGATTATTTGCATACACTGCACAATTCTCCCGAAAATCCATCAACCAAACGCTGTACTGCATATTTGTTAGAACCATTTTCAACAAGGTTTTCCAATCATGTGGGGTAAAGACGTAAGTTGAACTCAATGTCTCCAAATATACAAACGTATGAAACATCAGTTTCTCTTACTAACTGCCTCAGTTCCTTTGTTACCTCATAAGGCAAAGGTTGGAACTGAGGGTCCTGGCACTGGCGGTATGACTGGACATGCATGAATCACTTGCCAATCTCCCACCTGCATTGCTTCCTCGCGGCATCTACTCCACCGGTCAACCAATCTCCCCGTACCCGCCCTCTCGCTCTCTCCTGGAGAGAGAGCTGCCCCGGTATATTTGGTTCCCTGTAGCTTTGTGGTAGAGGATGACTGATGCAGCGGGAAGGGACCTCCCCCCTCCCCATGCCCATTGGAACGAGTTGACTGCGTGGTCAGGAGAGAAGGGTCAGGTTCTGGTCTGTTTTGCGCGCAAGATGACTGCGCCCGTGCCGAAGCATGCAGTCGCTGTTCATCTGCAGTGTAAGGGGATGAATTTGTTGGGTTCCCTCCCCCATCGCTGCAACGGGGCCCTGCACCTTGCTCCTGTGGACTGGATTCTCGAACTAAGGTTCCCGTTTCTTCCCCACGATCTGTGCTCCCTCTAAGACCAGAATCTAACTCAACACTTAAATCACGAACACCCCCCAACTGCCCGCGTAGATCCTCCCCCAAATTTAAATATGTTCGGGTTGCGCGTGGTGTATTCCCCCCACTTTGTGCATGTCTATGTTGTGGACCAGGGCTGCGGTTAAAAACCTGGTTGGGGGATTGTGTATTGGTGTGACTTGGGTGTTCTATTCATAGAATCATAGAATCATAGAATCATAGAATCATAGAATCATAGAATCAGATGGGTTGGAAAGGACCTCTGAGATCATCAAGTTCAACCCTTGATCCACTACCACCACAGTTGCTAGACCATGGCACTAAGTGCCACGTCCAGCCTCATCTTAAAAACCTCCAGGGACGGAGAATCCACCACTTCCCTGGGCAACCCATTCCAATGGCAGATTACTCTCTCTGTAAAGAATTTCTTTCTAATGTCTAACCTAAACCTCCCCAGTTTGGTTGCCATGTAAAGAAGGTTTGGAGTCATTTTGGTTCTTGTCTATAGTGATATGAAAGCATAAAAATAACACTTAAGAAAATATATAAGGGAAAAGAAAGTATCAGAGTAGAAAGATGCAGAACCCCCTCCCCCCCGAGGATAGTTTATATATATATATATATGTATGTATGTATGTATGTATGGTTTAGTTTAAAACCATTTTGTTTCCATGTAAAGTAGGTTTGGGGCAGTTCTGACTCCTGTCTATAGTGATATAAAAACATAAAAATAACACTTTTCCTCTCTGACTCCAAGCCCAGCCTGTCCCCTCCAGGGGTGGGTGTTCCCCCCTCTGTCCCAGGCAGTTCCATTGCCCATGGGCAGCAAAGCCCCCACTGCTTCTGTAACTGGAGAGTGTTGGAGCCATGGACCATTAACATTCCAGTCTCTCCCAGCTCTGCATCCCAAAAGTCTAGAGGGATCAATCTGTCACCTCAAAGTGGATCAATCCCATTGAAAATGGCTTGATCCCATTCCAAAATTCCTGTGTTCCTTATTTTCCCTATGTAATTCTGGGGCAGCCGGTGCCACCTCTCAGGTCTCTGCAGGTTGAGGTTTGGCCTTGCACTTTTGCCTTTGCTTCGATTTCTTCATCAAGTATTTCTCTCTCCCTGAAAAGAAAAATATGGAAGGTTTTTGATAATCTGGACATCTTTAGACCATCTGGACAAATTACAGTTTGCAGCATTGGAACAGCTCAGCCAGAACGTTTTCCATGTTTAATCATTTGTTCCCATCCCTCCCAGGAGGGAGGACACCGAACTCTTCCACAGAAACAGAAAACTAGTAACAAAAATTCAGAGAATACTGAAAATGAAAAATACCTTTTGCTCACAGGTGGCCCTTTCATGTCCTTCTCTTCTGCCTTTCTGCAGTTGATGTTATCCACGGCAGGAGTTGCCTAGATGATGGCCCAAAAAAGCACTTAATTCATTTATAATCATTCCAGAAAACTGAATCATAACTGGGGTGTGGGAGACCAAACAGGTGTTCAGGTTAGAGAGCCAGAGGCAGCTCCCCAGCGAGAAGCCTCAGAGATGGCGATGGAATCCATCAGACAACCTTGGGCACTCTGTGAGAGGGAGAGAAGAAACTGTTGACTTCAGCGGGAGGATACCTACGGTGAATACCTGCTACCAAAGTTAAAAATGAGAAGGAAAAGACTGTTTTAGTTAACCCCACTTATGAAATATGAATTAATTTATAATTAAGAATGACAGTGTGTTGTTAGAAAAATTTGAATAGTGTGGACAGGTTTGAAAAAGTGTGTGACAGTATGTTAAATAGGTCCATGCATGCCTCCTTCCCTGTAGCCTAAAAATTCCTGCACTAGGTGGGATAAAAATGTTTTAATATAAACATTGCATGTTTTTTTTCCTACCATTCCAGGCGACTCTGTTCCCTTCTACTGGACGAAGAGGATGAAAGAATAAAACCTCTATTTTTTAGTGATGCAGTCAGATTGTCTTATTTAATAGCCAACAACAGTAAAAGAGTTTAGAACTGTGTCAGAAAAGATTTTAGGCGTCGGCATTTGACGCCTGAAGGTTCTGATTCCTAATATTTAGGAACAGACCAAGAGAGTCCTATGGGAATAGCAGGTGTCAGTTACAGGTCTGCTACCTTGGTGACGCAGTGTGAGCGAACTCCGGAGACGGCACCAGAATCCCTCGCTTCAGGACAGGGAGGTGAGCGGTAGTGAACAATTTAAGAATAGTTAATAATTAGAAGAAAATCATAATAATGGGGTTAAATGCATCCTCTGAACAAAAAGATGCTTATGAATTTATGAAACGCCTGCTCAAAGAGCATGGGTCGAAGGTAGAAGATCTACCGCTACAGAATCTGCTTCTTTGGGTACAGAAAAATCAACCTGGTTTAACTGTTTTCAAATTTTTTTAATGTCTTGGAGTGGGATCATATAGGAATTATGCTCTGAGATGCCACAACCCAAGGGGATAAACAGGCGGCTAACATCTTGAAACCATGGCATTTAGTCTTCGAGACTCTAAAAGATAGATCTTCTAAAAAAACGCCACTCCCAGAGCAAAAACAAATTGAAAAACCCGCTGACTCACCCCAGGCGGTGGAGAAAGGGGGAACCAACTCACAAGCTATGGAACTGCCACCGAGTGCCCTTCGCCATTGCAGCGTCCCCGGGAGGGGAGCTCTTGGGAGGCACAACCACCGCAGACGTGGGCCGAGTCCTGCCACATCCATCTACCCTTCGACCTGCGCGGAGTCCTGAGTGAGCAGATGCGGTTGCTCTGGTGCCGCTCGGCTCCATTCCTCTCCCTGGGAAGCTGGAGGGAGCCTCCCTCGCCGCCCCGCCAGCTCAAGAATTTCTAACTGCACCACTCCAGGATGGTGCCAGCTCCCTCCCGGAGGGGAGGGGTGAGTCCGCACCGGGAAGTGATCCTCCTGTGAGGTCACTACTCTGCGCTTCTAAGTTCCTGCCTGTTTCAGTTCCAGGTGGGAACTCTTGGGAGCTGTGTCCTTACAATCCCGGACAAGAGCAAAATTTATTCCCTGAGACAGATGGGCTCATACTAGGCAAGCAGCAACAGCAGAAGGAGATTTGCATATGATGCAAGCCTTCCCAGTTATCTATACACCCGGTCAGCCACCCTACTGGGAACCTATTGCATATCCGGTTTTAAAAGACTTACGGAAGGCCGTTACGGAATACGGGCTGGAGGCTGCATTTACAAGAGGGCTTTTAGATGCTTTGTTTGGTGCTTTTTGTGCTAACTCCTTATGACTGTGCAGCAGTAGTGAGAATGCTTCTTACCACCATGCAATATATATTATTTGCAGCAGAATGGAAAAAGCTAGTAAAAAAGCAGGCAGAAGAGATGTCACCTACGATCGGAGTGCCAGTTCCAAATATTACAAATATTCTTATGGGGAAGGGACCTTATGTGACAGCAGCAGCTCAGGCTAAAATCCCATTGCTTGATTTGGCTCTTGCTAAAAATTTAGCTTTACAAGCACTCAGAAAAGTACCAGACACAGGGGCAACTACACAGTCCTTTACCATGATAAAGCAAGGAGTTAAAGAACCATTTATGCAATATGCAAAGTGGCTGCAAAACGCAATAAACAAACAAATTGATTATGCTCCAGTACAAGAAATTGCCTTTAAAAATATAGTGATAGAACATGCCAATGAAGACTGCCAAAAAATACTGTGTGCATTATGTAATCCTACCATCACAAAGATGCTTGAATCACGCAGAAATGTGGACTCACAAGCTTCTAAAACTGCCTCTTTAGCTGAGGTGTTGGTCACCTTAAAAGGCCCTCCTCCAGATTCTGAACCACAAACAGATCCCGAGCTACAACCATTGTGCTATGAGTGTGGACAGAAGGGACACTTTCAAAAAAATTGTCCTATGAAAAATTGTAGTGCCAAGCCTGCAATATGCCCTCGTTGCCACAAGGGGCCGCACTTTGTTAGGGAATGCCACTCCAAATATGCAAGGGATGAATCCCTACTGCATCATTCCGGGAAAGGTAAAAAACCTTCGGGAAACTGAAATATGAGTACACAGAGAGGTCGTGTGGAGAGAAACATAGCCTCCAAACTCCAAGCCTTTCACTTAAGCCAGCTAGTTCTCTGCAAACACACACTGCAGGCAATGCTGGAACAGACTTGAGCCCTTTGAGATCTATCAAATTATTTGATAATGAAATACACGCAGTTCCTACAGGAATTCGAGGTCCTCTAGAGGATGGCCACAGCGGTCTGCTGATAGGTCGTACATCAACCTCTGCACTAGGTGTGTGTGTACTGCCTGGAATTATAGATGCCAACTTTGTGGGAGAAATAAATAATGCTGTGGACACCTGCACTCCCTGTCCATATAGAGGCAGGCACTCCTATTGCCCAACTTATCCTGATCCGTGCCTATCCAACAAAGTTAAATTGTGATCAGGAAGAAAGGTCAGCCTTTAACACAACCAAAGACAGATGGGAGATAGATGATTTTCTCTCCTGGTTTCAACCCTTATCAATGCAACGCCAAAGTCTACGTTGCTCCTTGTACAATTTGGGAAGAAAAGAGACTATCCACCTGAGAGGTTTGGCAGATACAGGTGCTGATGTGACTGTGATCTCTATTTGAGATTGGCCACCCTTCTGGGCACTTACGGAGCCAGAGAAGGCACTGAGGGGAGTGGCAGGAGTTACAACACCACAACAAAGTCTGCATCCGATTGTGATCACAGGCCCTGAGAAACATACAGCCACAGTTCGTCCGTTCGTCCTGGACTTGCCAATCACACTCTAGGACCAGGATGCATTGGGACAATGGGGACTTGGTCTTACTACAGATTTGTCCTAATGGTCACTGAACAGCAGCTGGTCCCCGCCCTAACCTGGATGACAGATGAACCAGTGTGGGTGGATCAGTGGTCGATTAGAAAGGTCAAGCTGCAACATCTTCAAATGCTTGTTCAGGAACAACTTTCGGCAGGACACATTCATGCTTCTACCAGTCTCTGGAATTCTCCAGTTTTCGTGATCCAAAAAAGAAGTGGCAAGTGGCGTCTGTTACATGATTTAAGATGCATCAATGAAGTCATTGAGCCTATGGGAGCTGTATAACCAGGCCTGCCTTCGCCATCAGTGCTGCCTCAAAACTGACCACTTACTATCATCAACTTAAAGGACTGTTTCTTTTCCATTCCTTTACACCCCAGAGATGCAAGAAGGTTTGCCTTTTCAGTACCATCTATTAACGCCACATGCTCACTATCACTGGAAAGTTCTACCTCAAGGGATGAAAAACAGTCCAGTTATATGTCAACTGTTTGTGTCCACTGTGCTGTCACCTGTACGTCGACAGTACCCAGAGGTCTGCATATATCACTACATGGATGACATCTTAATCTGTGCAGCTGATAAGGAACTAATGCAAAGAACCCTCAAAGCAACAATTGAAGCTGTCAACACCTATGGCCTTCAAGTGTCACCAGAGAAAGTACAACAAGAATCTCCTTGGCATTACCTGGGATGGAAAATAGCCCGAACAGCCATTCATCCCCAGCGTGTTTCTCTATCAACTTCAGTGCAAACCCTCGATTTGCAAAGACTGCTGGGAGCTATTAACTGGCTCAGACCCATCTTGGGTATTTCCACTGATGAACTCGGCCCATTGTTTTGCCTGCTTAAAGGAGATCCAGAACTAACTTCGCCCAGACAGCTAACACAAGAAACTGTTACTGCTTTGCGTGCTGTAGAGCAAAAACTCAGTTCCTGCCAGACCAGTCGTCTTTTAGATGAACCGGTGGTATTAGTTATCTTGAAGGGACCTGCTCAACCTTTTGGTCTCTTAGGCCAATTATAGAAGAACAATACTCAGTTTTGTTTATGGGAATGGGTTTTTCCAGCTCATCAGTTTTCTAAAACAGTAATGACTCAGCCAGAAATGATATCACGCATATTTCAGAGAGGCCACATTAGATGCTGGGAACTTGCAGGGTGTGACCCACGTACTGTGCATTTGCCAATGACAACAGAGCATTTACAATGGCTAGAGAAGGCTAGTTTTGAATTTCAAACTGCCTTAAGTGATTTTACGGGTCAATTAAGTATTCACCTACTGTTATTGTTGCAACGGTCAAAAGTAAAGAAGAAAAACATGAACAGTCCAGTACCAAGCAAAGTACCAGTCTTTATTCTTTCCCACAAGTCTTTTTATATCCCATGTTAGCAAGCACAGAAGGCAGGCAGGTGACTGTATTTTTTAATTAGCTATTATTTGTTAGTAATACTGTTGGCAAAACTCAAGGTCAAAGCTGGAGTTCTCACAGGACCAAACCTAAGCACTCCACAGCTGTCTACTTTCAACCAGGGCTGCATACATACCTCTCGTATCTCAAGGATACACCCGTAACTTTCCCAGGTCAAAATCTTCTTCCAAAGAGCTAACAGACCCGCTGTCAGCCCTGACAACCTACCTGCTTGTTCTTTTTTATAGCATTTAAACAACTTTCCTTTGAAGCTGAGAACACACTGCTCCCCTATTCCCTTGACAGATGCACAAACTGTCTTTACAGATGATTCAGAAAAGACGGGAAATGCAGTTGTAGTGTGGCAGAAAGATAATGAGCGGTAATAAGACATAAATCATGTAGATGGGTCACCACAACTTGTAGAATTGTCGACAGTAATCTGCGCACTTACACTGTTTCCAGGATCTTTAAATATAATTTCTGACTCTCAGTATGTTGTGGGAGTGGTTCCACAAATTGAACACTCCTATCTAAAAGAAACCAATCATGAGGCACTGTTTGCCTTATTTAAAAAATTATTATTTGTAGTTGAGGAAAGGCAATTTTCATTTTTCATTATGCATGTACGTTCTCATACTTTGCTGCCTGGTCCAATTTCAGAAGGTAATCGATGTGCTGATGCACTTGCAGGACCAGTAATAGTACCTTGGCAATTTGAGCAAGCCAAATTGTCACATCAGTTTTTTCATCAAAATGCAAGGGCATTAAAAAGGCAATTTGATCTCACATTAGAGCAAGCTCATTCTATCATAGCATCCTGTTCAGACTGTCAGCTAATCACTCCTATTACACCTGAAGGAACCAATCCTTGAGGATTGGAACCCCTGCAACTGTGGTAACCAGATGTCACACACGTATCGTCTTTTGGTAAACTGAAATATGTACATATGTCCATTCATATGTTTTCAGGATTCCACCTGAAACCAGCACACCCGTTATGAGCTCTCACAAAAACATCCCACAGTCCATTTGCCACCTGTAACCAGTGACTGAGTTCCTGCTTCCCCAGCCCCCAGGAATGGTGTCCTTGTCTGCTCATTCCTCCACACTCTCTTTTCAGTGATGACATCTTAACAAGACAAGCCCCTGGAAATAATTTACTTGTAAGTCTTCAATTCTTTTGTGGTTAATTAGACAGATCTCAGAAGTGCATTCAAAGTGAATACCTTGTATTACTAAAACCATGAGAAAAGATGTCTTTTTTGTGGTCTGCTTACTTTTTTCCTGTTTTTACATTGATATCAGCAATCCCCAGTCAATATTGATCCCAGACACCTCCTAATTCAGTCTGAATAGATAAGAAAATCAAGACCTTTTATGTCTGACAGTCCATCAGATTTTATCCCTATCCCCACCCCACCATTCCCTCATCAAACCCCTGAGACTCAAAGCAACCTTAGGCAAATCTGAGCTTCCTCCACTAAAGGCTGGACCTGCAGGTTTCAACTCCTTGGCACCAACTCCCACCTGTTTGACTTGGAGAAAGAGCTGCACGAGACACAGAGGGATGTTCATTTATTGCCAGCAAACAAACCCAGAGAAAGGTACAGCTCAATAAACCCCAAAAGTCCTTCTCCTGCTGTATATTAAGTCCACATTGCCTGCCACGGTCCGAGGGGGGGATGGGGCCATGACACAGCACAGACGGGTCCGGAGTCAAGGTAGAGGTGCAAATGTAATGCTTTATTGAGGCATGTACGGGTTTTATGAGTTCAGGTGGGGAAAGGGCTAGAACATGGGGTGGAGCATGAGACAGACAAACAGGGGTAGGGACACAGGCAAAGGGGGAGGAACGTGGGAGGAACCGGGGAAGGAAAGGGCGAATGGTAACTGTCTCCTCTCTGCAGTTTCTTCAACCTATCAGAGAGGGGAGTGGGGAAACAGGGAGCAGGCAAAACTCGCGGCAAGCCTGGGCATGCCCAGGCTGTGCACTATGTAGTGTGGGTACAATGCAATACACATATCTGAAACCACATAATAACGGTAAAGTCCATATAATAACATCCTGTCAATTACTGTATGTCTTTCTCCACGCCTGGAACCGCTCCCATCCTGAATCTTGCTCCTTCACAATTGCCTCCACTGAAGTCCACATTCTGCAGTAGATAGTTTTAGACCAATGGTAAACACCTTATGTGTCAAGTACAGATCCCAAGATCCCCCAAACACTCCCTGCCCCAGATTCTGTCCATATTTGCCCTTTGCACACAGTGAGTCAGACACTTAAGTCACAAGTTCCCTCGATCCACAGAGGGAGGAAGAGAGAAAGGGAATGAATTTCTGTGTTGTGGAGAGCTAAATCTGCACTCATCCCAATATTCTGGGGTTACAGGACCTTTATCAAACACATTCTGCAGCATCTGTTCACTGGGTAAACATCTGTGTGGATGACCAGGCCCAAAGAGTGGTGGGGAATGGAGTTCCATCCAGTGCTGTTCCCAGGGCTCAGGTTTGGGGTCAGGGCAGTTCAATCTCTTTCTCAATGATCTGCACAAGGGGATGGAGTGCAGCCTCAGTCAATTCACAGGGGACACCAACTGGGGGGGAGTGTTGATGTGCTGGAGAGCAGGAAGGCTTTGCAGAGGGATCTGGACAGGTTGGATCGATGGGTCCAGGCCAGTTGGAGGAGGTTCAACAAGGTCAAGTGCCGGGTCCTGCACTGGGGTCACAACCACCCCAAATCCCTGACCATGCCCTGCAACTGGTCCCCACAGTCTGTCCTGTGTCCTTAATCCCTCCATTTCCAAGCACTTTGTGGGACAAGGGAGCTCTGTGCTCTAGGTACAGAGGGAACTCCAAGTGCCACTGGAGTGGGAACCACAACTCATCAGGTTTGTATTCTTTGGGAGGTCTGGAACTGGTGAGATTTAGAGCCACAGAAAGTTTCTCTTCATTGTCCACAAACAAAAAGCAAACTCAATACAATTTATAAACATCCCAACTCTTTCCCCAGTTTTCCTCAGCCAGAGTGACCTGGAGAATGCACGTCCTTGATGTCCTGGTCCCACAGCCCAGGGTGCTCCTGGCCTCCCTTGCTGCCAGGGCACACAGCTGCCTCCTGCCCAACTCCCTGCCCATCCACAGCTTCTGACAGGGTTGCTCCCAACCAGGCAACTCCAACCTGTGCCATGGCCAGGCTGAGTCCCCTGCAGGGGCAGACACTGCCATTTGTCCCTCTGGGATTTCAAGAGGTTCCTGCCAAGACGTGCTCTCCTCCTCCCTGAAGCCCTTCCCTGAGCACAGAGGCCTGAGAGACCTTTCCAGGAAAGACTCAGGCAGAGAAACCATGGAGTCCCTCAGCAACACATCAGTCTCTACTGCAATTAAACCCCCCTCCCCATTGCACAGCAGCCCTGCATTTCCCTCCTCCAACCTTGGTCTCCAACACAGACATTGAGGCTCTCTGGGCTCTTGACTTTTCCTGCACCCACCAACTGCAGGGAAACTTTGCCTTTCCCACAGTCCCCCCTGCACAGACCAGGTCATGCCCAACAATCCCTTGTCTGTCCCTGGTCTTGCTGTCACCCCCTGGCAACCGCTTTGTGACCCCTTTGTGCCCCGCTGCCTCCCAGCTGGTCCCACAGTCCCCTGGGCAGACCCAGCCCAGGACAGGAGCACTCAGGGTGGGGAAGGGCCCCTCTGACGGGATCCCCAGGGCAGTCCTTGGCCTTGCGCACCCAGGGCCTTCATGTTCAGCACCTCTCCAAGTTACTGGAGAGTCCATGTCCCCTGTGGGCCCTCACAGACAACCCTGCTCCAGGCTCTGCCGGGCTCTGGGCCAGCCCTGGCACAGCCCCTGAGCCCAGCAGAAGGATGGAGGGGGGGCACAGCAAAATTCACCCCTAACCCTGGGCTGAGAAACCAGTGCTGGCAATGGCTGGGGAGAGAGGTTGGGGAGGGACAACTGTCCTGGGCCACCTTCATGGCCTGTTCGTGCCACCAAGGGCACAGACCAACCTCCTCTCGCTGGCACTTGCATGTTTTCAATGTCTTCCACAGGCCCTGGCTCTGCACCACAACCCCCCTGGGCTGAGTCCTCCCCCTGCATGGTCACACAGTGTCAGATACACACCGATGGTTTTCTCTCCCAGGTCCTTTCCAGCCCAGTCCAGCTCCCTCCAAGCTCTCCCCCCTCCCCTGAGCTCTCTCCACCACCAAGGGCCTCTCCCCAGCACAACCCAGGCGGCTCTGGCCCCACAGCCTTGCCCAGGGTAGAGTGCTCTGGGCAGTGGCACCACAGCCCCAGCCCCTCTGGGCACAGTAGTAGCTGGAGCTCAGAGAGGACTCAGCCCCAGTCGTGGGTGAACGTACTTGGCAAAAGGGAAAGGAGGCTCCCTGTGTGCCCCGCTCTGCTCTGCAGGAGATCCTGAGAGCTCTGCAGCCCCTCCCTGCCATCCCATCCCCCCAGGCCAGCACAAAAGCCCCTGCCCTTGTGGTCCTCCAGAGCTCTTCCAACTCCAGGCAGAGGGTTCCATCCCAAAGCTGGGGCAGCCAGAAAGCTGCTCTCATTTCCTGATCAGTCCTGCTCTGCTCAGGAAAGGAATCTCAGACAAAAGTTTATTGCAGGTTCATTTCTGTCACTCAAATCCAATATGAGGCTCCCAGTTAGACTAAGTCTCTGGGACACACAAGATAGGGGCTACTGAAGAAGGAGAAAATGTAAACATGACTTTTTTTTTTAAGAAAACATCAAAAGCATAGAAAATAAAAAAATGTACATAAGGAAAGACCTCATTGTTCATGGGAGTTCTGGCACACAGTAGGAGCATCATTGGGCAAACAATATTATACAATTCAACATCATGGACTGTTCTTACCCAAAAACCAAATCCCCTTGAGATACACAGTGTTTCCCCATCCCTCTGCATCATCCACCAAGTGCACTCAAGTCCTTGAGCAGAAACAATCCCATGGGTGGGTTTGCCTTTGTTTAAGGCAGGACTAATCCAAATTGTCCTCCCTAACATATTCCTCATATGGACCCCAGGGATTTTATCCCCTTCCATGGTACAGAGAGGTTCCTTTTGGGCAGGGCCAGTTCAACTGGTAGAGTCAACTAACTAGGTTTATGTGATGCCTTAAAGTTTTCTGGATTTTTTTTTGTAGATTTTAAAAGTAGTTGTTGTTACGACCCGCCCCAGGAAAAGGGGAGAGGGGGTAACTCAGGTTTTTATCAATAATTCCCTTGGGGTGGATTAAAGTGAAACGACACTAAATAATCGGTGTCTGAAAACATATAATTTGTATTAGCTACTCTCTCTCCACCCCGTGAGTAATCAGGGTGAGTAATAGGCTACAATCAAATTCCTTAACATTAATAAGGTTTCAAACATATACACATACTTGAAATTATACATCAAAAAACATTGAGTTACATGGGAACTGGGAAAAGGTTTTCTTATGTTCTCTTTGGGCCTAAATTTAGTTCTATTTGTTAAATTTAACCAAATATGAAATTCAATGCCTTTCAAGGCAGAAGGTTAATGTATATAATACATATTTGTATGATTTCAAATATGCATGAATACTTGTACTAACTCCCAGGTTATATTTCATTGAGTTTAGATATTTAAAAAGACAAAATACGCTTGGTAAAAATTAAACTAACAATACATCTCAGAAAAACTGCACAAACAAGTTAACAATTCTTAATACAAGTAATTTTGGGAGTAGGGGAACACAAACACAATGTTTGTGGTAGGTTCAAAATTATTAGGATCATAACATTTTTAAGATAAAACACATGTAAACAACCAATGTGGTAAAAAAAACCAAAACAGTATAACTCTTCAGTTCTGTTGTCACTTCATGTTCTCATAGGATAATGAGAACTAATGATAGCAACGGTAGAATGCTTTATCAGTCTCATGTGGTGGGATCTCTTCTGCTGGTAGGTTTCTGCAAAAAAAAGAAATCTGACCCACTATGGACCCATTATTAAAAAGAAGGAACTATCTATTTATCCAACTCCTTTTCTTATCTGGCATAATGTCACTAGGGCAGTAATAATAGAGAAGTTTGGAGCATGTTTTCTCCAAAAAACAAATAAACTCAGAGCATGCTGGAGCTCCTTTTTACTTCTCAGCATCTTTATTTGTACTAAGGTGGCCAAGGTGTCAGGGGGAATACACACTGCTAATTTTCCTGTGGGAATTTGAAGTCTCAGACTTTCCAAGTGGGTGATAGTAGTTGTCTGAGTCTGGTCCCTTGTGGTGACAACAGCAATCTGGGCAATCAGTTCAACTTTGTTATGTACAGCAGTTATTTGTGAGCCAGTGTCAGCATCGAGGTAACTCACTGGCAGCTGCCACTGCCGATTAGGTTTATGGACAGACCATACTGTCCATGGTGCCTGGAATTCTGCAATTTCTGGGGTAATTTTGTCACGTGTTCCTAAAGGGAGTGGGTGGGGGTTTACATTTGTTATTTTAGAAGGAGGCAGACTTGGAACAGTTTGCAACAGACGGACAGAGGGGGGTGGGAGACCAAACACCCATTCTCTCCCTCTGGTGTCTGTCCAGGCCTTCCCCTTTAGCAGATCTAACCCCAGGATGTTAGCTGGTAATGGTCCCACAATCATGAGAGTTTCTGTGGCTGTCTCATATCCAGGTAACCAGCATTTCACTCGAACAGTGTATTGGGGTTGGGATTTGCCAAAAGCGTCAGTTACCCATATCTTTTTTTTGTCTGGTTTAATGCCACACTGAGTAGCAGCTTCAGTTTGGAGTGCTGAGACCTGAGCACCAGTGTCTACCACGAATGTAACCAAAGATTTAAAAGGACCGAGAGGAAAAGTGATTACCATATCTCCCTGGTTGTTTTCTGTAAGCTTTCTCTCATAAACCCACTGGCTATTTTTTGGTTTATTTACTTGAGAGCAGTAAGTCCAGTTTCTTGACTCAGAACTGGTCAAACTGGTTAGTCCGGTTTCTGGAGAGGCTGAGGGGATCACAGTGTTGGACTCCTTAGGGGGGCTGTCCCTAGGGGGTGACTTGTGCTCTTTGATCTTATCCCAGTGCTTTATCAAGTATTCCAAATTAGCAGTGAGTAATTTATCCATCACTTCTAGAGGGATTCCCTTTGCAACACCTTCTACCCACAAACTGTATCTCTTTCTCCCACTAGATGACACATTTTGTTGACAAATACCTGGTGAGGCAGGTTTTTGGACCTTCCCTGCCCTCCTGCAGTGTATTCTCTGACCACTGGTACCAGAGAGCCCCAGCTGCTGACCAGTAGCTATTAATTCTTGGGCTATCTCCAACCAGGTTATTCCTGATGGAGTACCCCTTCTTCTAGGTCTGGGGGTTGCCTTTATGCACTCCTGTAATTGTTTAGCCTGATCATGGTGTCTCCCCTGCCAGGTAAGTATAAGCCATAGTGTTGTCTACTCTCCTACATGGTTCCGAATCATGGGTCATCTACCGCCACCACCTGCGTCTCCTAGAACGCTTCCATCAACGCTGCCTCCGTACAATCCTTAACATCCATTGGTCAGATTATGTGACCAATACATCTGTACTAGAGCAAGCAGCTGCCACTAGTATTGAGGCCATGTTGATGAAAACACAGCTGCGATGGGCAGGGCACGTCTCAAGGATGAAGGACCACCACCTTCCTAAGATCCTGCTCTATGGTGAACTTACCACTGGCTGCCGCATGAGAGGAGCCCCGAAGAAAAGATACAAGGACTCCCTGAAACAACATCTCAGCCTTGGTCATATTGATCACCATAACTGGTCTACTCTGGCCTCAAATCGGGAGGTCTGGAGACACACCATCTATAATGCAGCTGTCTCCTTCAAGAACACACGCAGGATCACTCTCGAGGAAAAAAGGTAACGCAGAAAGAACCGTGTCTTGCAGATTACACCATCTAAGGAGTCTTTCTGCTGTGCCTTTTGCAATCGGATATGTCTGTCACGTATTGGCCTCATAAGCCACCAGCGTGCCTGTAGCAAAAGTGGATAGTGCCTTCCCAAATCTTCGTTCGCGAAGCCTAGCCATGAATTGTTTAGCATAAACTTTTAGTGCATCAGGCAGACCTCGAATTAAGACTGGAAATCTTTGTGGATCCGCCTCGAGTTCCATTGGGGAATTTAGTTGTGGGTCTAATAATTTTGTATGCATTAATTGGAGACATGCGGGTTTTTGTACGCTTTTTACAATGTGGTCAATTGTGGGTGTTTTAATCTTGTAAGGATCTCCCCTTTCTATAGGGTCTAACCCGCCTGCCCAGTAGGCAACTCGCTGGGTCAGGGACCACAGGGTTCGGTTATCATTTGTGGTCAGGAAGACCCCTGGGCCCCAAAATCCTCTGACCTCATCTTCACTCAACAAAATTCGATCCCCCCCGGTAAGGGACACTCTCCACACATATTCAGTCTCTGATTCACTGGCCTTACGGCTGTATTTTTCCTGAATTTTGGCCAGTGCTTCCCCCGTGTACGGGGTAATTCGTGTGGTAGTTTGCCGATCTGCCCCCTGGCCAGTGGTTTCAGTTTTAATGAGGGGACGCATATGTATTACCTCGTCCTCCGGGTAACTTTGCTTCAACTCTTCTAATTCCCCAGAGGGGTACAGGGATTTGTTAACATCCACTGGTTTAGGGTATTTTTAATTAATATCTCGCAATTCACAATTTTTCATTTCTAGTATCTTTTTAAACCTTTCATTTTGTTCCTCCTCATCTTGCAGGGCTGACCGAAGCAATGAGTTAATCTCTCTCTCCCTCTGCAGTGCCTGGCGCTCAGCAGTAAACTGCAGGCGTTCTTTTCCTAATTGCTCTTGTAATGCCTTCATTGACTCTTGAAGAGATCTTATCACCTCACTGGTAGATTTTTGAATAGCCTCTTTTTCTAGCTGGTCCTGCAAAGTTCTCATTGACTCTTGGAAAGATTTTATCACTTCACTTACAGATTTCTGAATAGTTGATTTTTGCTTTTGCACTGCTCTAAGGAACACACATAAGACAGTACCCACAAAAAACAGTTCTAAGCCAAGGATAACTATCAGGAGGGAATAATCCCCATATAACTCAACCTGGGGCGTCATCCCCTTTGCTTCAGTCATTAACCCATCTTAGGTTAATGTCTTTCTCCCCCTTAACCCTCTGAGGGCTGGTTTGACTCTCTCCTGGAAAACCTTTCAACAGGCCCAGGTACCAGAGAACCTTTCAACAGGCCCAGGCCACACCAGGAAACCTTTCAACAGGTCTGATGTGCCCGGGTCACACCGAGAGGAGAAAAATTCTCACTATAATTTTACAGCGAAGGGATAGTCACCATTTGACTCGCCCTCGGTACCAGTTTTAGACTACACCGATTACTCCACCGCATCCAAAGGATCCTGCCGACTACGCCAAAAATGTTACGACCCGCCCCAGGAAAAGGGGAGAGGGGGTAACTCAGGTTTTTATCAATAATTCCCTTGGGGTGGATTAAAGTGAAACGACACTAAATAATCGGTGTCTGAAAACATATACTGGCAAGGTTTATTTTAACAATTCTGTATCAACAGGCATGCTAGCAGTTTGGGTGCTGTCATACAACAATGTGACACAGAGATAACCTTTGGGGGGGGGGAAGAAAATGCATAAGGGAGAGAAAAAAAACAGGATGACAGTAAGGAAAAGTAAGGGAAAGAAAAGCTGAGGGTGGACAGATGTATATAGTCACCGCCCACGGGGTCCAACGATGCTTCCATGTCTGAAGTGGTGGCCTTGATCTGTTGGGGGTGAAGGAGGGAAGCCCCCACACTCCAAGAAGTTATGAGTTATATCCATGGTCAGTGTCACGGGCCGTGCCTCGAGCCTCCAAACATCTCCTGGGTCTGTGCTGAGTTTTTTTTGTGTCTTACCTGGTTCCCGCCTTTCTAGATTAGCAGAGGGAGGGAGGGGTCTGATTGCTCAGCAGAGGTATCAACAGTCTGGGAGCTGGGCTTCTTGCCTTTTCAGGATTTCACACCGTCAGCACTGGAGGGAGGGAGGGGCCCAATTGCTCATCAGAGGTATCATGCAAGTCAAAAGCCTGCAAAAGTCTCCTAGAATCCATAAATCATTAACCATTTCAGTCTCTGACAGTTGTGTAGTAAATGTAGATGTTAATGTAGCTGTATTATATGCCACCCTTTAGCATAGTAGTTTACACAGACCCAACCCTATTACCCCATTTCATATCAAACTTTCTAAATTCCTTTAGCGTGTTTAGACTTCTTTTCAAGGTAGAACTGTAGAAAAACACCTCTATGGAACAACATCACACCCTAGGTCTGGACAACAAGATCCCACAAGAAACAAAGCAACCTTCCAGCCCAGAACTTTGGAGGCGCTCCAAGGACTGTACATGCTGTGAAGAAGATAAAGATGAGGAAGAAGGGGTCCCAAAGACCCCAAACTCAATTCCTCAAGGGGCGTGTTAGGGGGCAGAACTGGGCAGAACCAGGGAGTGGATAGTTCTGGCATTGGATGGACCATCTTATAAAACTGCAGAACCATTGCCTGGGAGGGCGCACATCGTGTGTGTTCCCCTGGACCTGTGGACCTGATTAAAGGACCTGCTCTTTTTAGCTTGACCTGGAGTTTTATCTCTTGAGGTTACAGGATTAACTAACTAGGTGGCTTTTGATAAATGCAGATCCAATGTTTGAAGGTCCCACTGCCCATTGCTTTCAATGTGGTTTTGAACAGTCCACTCTACCACTCAACTTTCCCAGAGACCGGTACATGACAGGGAATACAATCCATCCACTCCATGCCGAGCTCTCTGGTCCAGGTGTGCACAAGGTTGTTTTTGAAAAGAGTCCTACTGTCCAACTCAAGTTTTTCTGGAGTGCCGTGTCTCCACAAGACTTGCTTTTCCAGGCCCAAGATGGTGTTCTGGGCAGTGGTGGGAGGCACAGGGTGTGTCTCCTGCCATCCAGTGGTTGTGTCCACCATTGTCAGCATGTAGAGCTTGCCTTGGTGGGTTTGGGGAGTGTGCTGTGATCAATATGCCAGGCCTCCCCATATCTATATTTCAGCCATCATCCCCCACCCCACAGGGGCTTTACCCTCTTGGTCTGTTTGATGGCAGCACGTTTCACAGGTCTGGATAACCTGGGAGTTGGTGTCCATGGTTAAATGCACCCCTGGATCACAAGTCCAACTGGATGTTGCACCTCTTCCCTCAGGGCCTGAGGTATCATGGGCCCACCAAGTCAGGAATAATTCACCCTTGTGTTGCCAGTCCAGCTCTCCCTGAGACACTTTCATCTGGTCAGTCCCATCCACCTGTCCGTTGCTGGATGTCACTCAGTAGCCCAACTCTTGGGTACCTGTGCATCTCCAGGATGTACTTTCACAACCAACCTCTCTACCTGGGTGGCAGGAGGGTCTACCCTGATAAGACCTAAAATCCCATCAGAGAATGCCAACAGTGCCAGTTCTCATGCAAGCTGTCTGTGAGATCTGCGAGTTACCGGTGGCGCCATGGGAATGGTTTTGGTGTTGAATGATGCTAAAACCAGCCTGGTTCACCCAACTCCAAACACACATCCTGCTTTTTGAAGCTGGATGTGACAGATAAGCTGGTAACTGGCCTGTAAATTTGTGAGGAGCAGTCAATCACTTCATCCTAGAGAAGTCCAGTCCCCTTTCATACAGGCAGGTTTTTCTAACACAGCCCTTCTTGGGGTATATGTGTGGAGATTCCTGCCTTGGGTGGGGACGCCCTCCAAGGACACTCCTCAAAGTTGAGCAAAAGAAATCTCCCCACGACCGTTGGTCTGGGTGAGTTACATCAGATCTCTATGTAATAATTATTTCTTTTGGCTAGTTTTAATATAATTGTTTCAATAATTGCTTCAATATAGTGCACTATCCTATCTTATACTATACTACTAGTAGTTTTAGCCTTTGTATTGTGTAGTAAATAATTCTGATTAAGATCTTTTGTCTGATCATTTGTAAAAATAAATGATTCACTTTATATAAATATTCTCATTTTGACAATGAATAAAACCTCTGGGGCAAAAGTGGGTCAATCCCACTTCTGTAATTCCTTAAATTTAATTTGTTGACAAAATCTGAGGCAAAGATTGGATCCCTTGATCCACAGGCTCCACAGTGCGACAATGGCTCCTTGATTCCATGAGGTTGCACTGTTTCCCAGCGTTCTTTGGCTCCATAAGGCCCTGCAGTGTCACAATGACCCACTGATTCCATCATTTTCCCTAGTGTCGCAATGGACCCTTGATTCCATGAGGTTCCCCGGTGTCACAATGGTCCCTTTGACTCCAGAAGGCCTTGCAGAATCATAATGGTCCCTTGATTCTGTGAGGTTCCACAGTGTCACAATGGCCCCTTGATTCCCTGACGTTCCACAAAGTGCAGAGGTCCTTTTGATTCCATGAGTCATGTGTTCCCTTTTGTTCCAGGAGGTCCTAGTGTATTACAATGGCCCCTGGATTCCATAAGATTCCACAGTGTCCTGGGGTTCCCTTGTCTTCCTGAGTTTTGGCAGTGTCTGGGGTCCCTTTGTTCCCATGAGGTTCCTTTGTTTCCATTAGGCCCTGCCATGTCCCAGACTCCCTGAGATGTTGCAGGCTCACAATGTCCCCTTTATTCCATGAGGTTCTGCCATCTCCCAGGGTTCCTTTGGTTCCATGGGGTTCCACAGTGCCAAAACTCCCTGGTTCTTATCCTTCCAAAATTTATGGGCCCATTCTATCCCTGCCTGGGATGGATCACAATTGTGTTTCTGCAGGAATGGATCCATGACCATCCTGCCACTGCGTCAATTTAATGTTGCAAAAATGTCACTCCAATGTTTCTCCCACTATCTTGCTTCGCCCTAGGTAGTCAAGCCACATACTCCATTAATTAAGTTCCCTGACAGAAAAAGTGGTCTTATATAGGAACCAGCACACAATTTTTCTCTTTCAACTTTCTAACTCAACTGATTTGGAGCAGGATTTTTGAAACATGCTTGGTTTAGTTTGAAGGCAACTCTTTGTCTCTTTAAAGACTCTGTACGAATCTGTGTACACACATAATGCATGCATGTCACTGGATGCAGGAACAGTCTGGGAACTACAGGTCTGCTCACATTCAGGAGAGCCAGTCGGGGTCACAAAGAGCACAAGTGATTGACTGCAACCCCTGCAGTTCTCTGGGATTGCTGGGTACAAATGAATTAACTCAGAGTAGCTCTGCAGAGACCTGACAGTGCCACTGCAGTCACAAGCTGCATTGCCCGAGTCAACACTCAGCACAGTCAAGGCCACAACCCTTCCCAAAAGGTGTCCCTTCTGGGGAGGGTCAGGGGGACAAACCCCTCCATCTGTCCCTGCAGATGTTGTGTCCAATTCTCATCCCCCACTTAGGGACAAATCCAGGCTGCATTGTGTGTTTAGCTTTGCATTTTCTTCATTGTTTTGTGCTTCCAACACACACACACACAGTCTGGGCAGATTCTGGCCCCCCAAAGAACACAAGACCTGACTATTTGTGGCTCCCCCTGCAGTGGTTGGAACTTGGACCACAATCTGTGCCAGGAGCAGAGAGGTCCCTCCCCACAGAAATTCCTTGGCAATGAGTTAAGAAAACGGGACAGGTTGTGGGGATCACTTGCAGGGCACAGCCAAGGACGTGTCTTGACCAGCCTCCTGTTTAACATGACCAGCTTTTTCATCCTCTTTACTCTGTTTTCTCATGCTTGTTCCTCCAGAAACCACTGTGATCCTACCCTTGCTTTTGGTTCTTTCCTAGACATCCCATGACAAGTCTTGCCCAGTCCCCAAATACCCTTTCTGGTTGCCCATCATGAGTCTCAGACCCCGAGGCCAAATCCTCCATCCTCAGCTGCAAGGTCACCCTGAGAGGTTCTGCCATTGACCCACTTGCTTAAAGTTTCGTACAGATACCTTGGAACTTCCTTGGAATTATTTTGTTACCTTTTGGGCTTAGAAGGGTGTCTCCAAAAACATGGCAATTCCTGTCCCCAATATGGAAATTCTTTGGAGAAGGAGTTTGTGACTTTAGACTCAAAAGAATCACAGAATGGTTTGGCTTGGAAGGGATCTAAAAGGTCGTCTTATCCAAGTCCCTGGACATGGACAGTGACATCTTTTACTAATTGAGGTTACTCACACTCCCTGACCTTGGACAAATGCAGGGATTGGACATCCACTTCTTTGGAAACCTCTTCTAGTTCTTGCCACTCTTATTGTTAAATCTTTACTCCTATTATCCAATATAAAACTCTTTTAGTTCAAAGCCACTGCCCCATGTTCTGCCACTACAGGCCTTGGTAAAAAGTATCCCTGTGATTTCCTTAGACGATGAGTACGACATTTTCATCTGCAAAAACTTTAGTGAGTGCCCAGAGATCTCCCAAGATGGACTTTAAAGGTCTCAAGCACATGACCACTAGAGAGGGGCTAAGGAGCTGTGGCCTCAATGGTGTGGATACTGAGGACAGTACAGGTGTCTCAGTTTAAAGAGACTGGAATGTTTGCTAAGGAGGATGAGTTATGAGATAGACCAAACTCCTCTCTCTCAGCAATTGTAAATCCGAAATTAGGAGGCTCCAATCAAGGAAGTATGGAAAAAAGGAAGAAATAACAACCCTTTATTAAAATATATATGTATGTTGGTAAAGACAGTAACAGAACACAAAAACAACTAGACAATAATCCTGTACCCAAAAGTCCCCTTCAAAAAGGAAACAGCCCGAATACTTTTCTGTCCTCTAGCACGGTTCTAATCACGGTTGGCAGGGGGTGCTGTTGGATCACTGGAGGTGCAGAGCCTGCAGTGCTCTGTGGTGGCCTGCAGGGGGCGCTCTTGGGCTCTGGTGGTCACCGTGTGGGGTCTCGGATCACAGGAGAAGTCGAAGTGGGGGGCTTCCCCCACCAAGAGGGGAAAAGAGAAGAAAGGGAAAGAAGGGCAGTCCACTTCCCACGGAACTCACCGCTGTCCTTGGTTGGCAGTGCTCAAGACTCCTGTTTTTCTCCCAGCGAGCACAAACTCTCCGATGAAATCGCAGCAGGTTCGGGCTGGAGGCAGGGGCAGTGTGCAGGCAAGTTGAGATGAGTGGTCAGAAATGACCAGGTCGAGAGCAAGAAAAACGACCTCAAAGCTTTTCCAGATGCACACAGACTCCCCATTTCCCTTCAAGTAGAGAAACCAAATTGTTCTCCCATTTGTGAGAAGGGCAGCAGCAAAAACCCCTCCTCCCTCCCTCCTGTCTTAGATGGGCCATTAGCCTGGAATGCAGTTTTTGCCAGTCAGCTCTTTTGTACAGTCAATCACCCCTTCCCCCTCTCCCACAGTGGGGCAGGGGAAAGGAAAAAATTCCTGCTTGAGTTTTTTGAACAAGCCAACCTATGACAACAGGATAGCCCTCAGAGGGCTTGAAGGGAGGATTTAGAGAGGGTGGATCCTTTTGTCATAGCAGAAAAGAGCATGAGAAAGAAAAGAATTAATGCCAAGTGCAACTGGGGAGGTCCAGAGTGGACATGAGGAAAAAGGAATTTCACTCCATGGAAAACGCTGTGCTGCAAGACATCACCCAGAAGGAGTCTGGATGAGCCCAAGGCTTTGTGTGTCCAGGAAGAGCCAGGGAGGACACAGAGATGTCAGTGCAGGAAGGTGCCAGCAAGGTGGGGCAGTCAGGGGGATGACGACAGCCTGCAGGGAAAGGGGCAGGGCATGGACACTGTAGGACAGCCTGGGCTGGAGAGAAGAGAGGGATGTGGAGAAGTTGAAAGGCCCTGACAGAACCACCTTCTCCAGGTCTTTGACCATGGCTGCTGTCTGTGCTCGTCACCATGGGCAGCAAGATGGCGGCCGCCACCAGGGCAATGCAGGTAAGGGTGGCCTTGGGACAGCAGAGGGGTGAGGCAGTCGGAGCCTTGGCTCGTGTGGTAGGGCTCTCTTTGCCTGTTGCTGCCGCTAAGAAGGAGACCTGAGGTGGTCGTGGCTTGAGGACACGCCACCGGAGTGGTCAGTGTGCTTGGGGAGAGGCGTGCGGTGTCACGGGTGCTGTGATAGCAGAGGGTGCAGCGCTGGCCGGTAGCTCCTTCCTATGCTGTCCCTCTCCAAGGTGAAAGTATTTTGTACAGGCAGAACGTAGCGATCGCGGTTCTGTCTGCTAGAGCTTTATGGAGCCACAGGATGGTGTGGGTTGGAAGGGACCTTAAAGGTCACCTCGTTCCAGCCCCCCTGCTGTAGGCAGGGGCACCTTCCACTATCCCAGGTTGCTCAAAGGTCTGTGCAATCTGGCCTTGGACACTTCCAGGGATGGAGCAGCCAGAGCTTCTTGGGCAATCTGTGGCTGTGCCTCATCACCCTCACAGTAAAGAATTTCTCCATTATATCTAATATAAATCTGCGTTCTTTGGGTTGTAAGGCCCCCCCCCTTCTTTTTTCCAGGCTGAACAACCCCAGGTCTCTCATAGAGACCTCTCCTCATACAAGAGGTGCTCCAACCCTCTGTTCTTTATGGTCCTATTCTGGACTCACTCCAGCAAGTCTTGTTTTGGGGACCCCAGAGTTGGGTGCAGCACTCCAGATGGGATCTCATCAGAGCAGATTGCATTGTGATTGAATTTATGCAACAGCAGTGACTGTTTCTGCACACACTGATGTTGCTGTGAGAAAAGGAAGATAACACCTGTAAGTGGTCTGGACATCAGAGTGCAGAAATACCTTTAAAAGTGAAATTTACTGGGGTAAACTTGGACCTTTAAGAAGTAGTAAGTGTATCAGAGTAGTAGTGCAGAGAGCAGCAGTATAGTGTGGTTGTTTGATACATTGTACATTCCATTTTATTATTTTGAAGGTAACTGGCTTCTAGAAATATATTTTGTACTTCTTGTTTCTCCCACTATCTTGCTTCGCCCTAGGTAGTCAAGCCACATACTCCATTAATTAAGTTCCCTGACAGAAAAAGTGGTCTTATATAGGAACCAGCACACAATTTTTCTCTTTCAACTTTCTAACTCAACTGATTTGGAGCAGGATTTTTGAAACATGCTTGGTTTAGTTTGAAGGCAACTCTTTGTCTCTTTAAAGACTCTGTACGAATCTGTGTACACACATAATGCATGCATGTCTTTATTCCTTGATCAAGACAGATTCACAAAGGTTTCCAGTGCTGCTTTTCTACTTTTATATGTATAAAAGTCACATTTTTCCAAATACTAATATTTACCTGAAATAACTGTGCTCAAGTCAGTTTGAAGCAGCTTTAGATATTCAGTGATATTTGCAGAAATGATGTTGCATTTTCCTCATCTTTTCTTAGTTGAAGTGTGCAATGTCTGCTGTATTTTCAAAACATGATTACAGCTGGGAGAGTCATCTCACTCTACATTTTAGAAATATTTCCTCATGTTACTAATTAATGCTGAGGAAAAAAATAATTTCATTGCAATCTTTGCCATTAACTTTTATACCTGTATCTATGTTGATATTTATGATATTCCCAATACTGTTATATTTAAACCTCAGATTTATATTAGCAATATGTTGTTTTAGTAGTCCTTTGGGATCAACAAAGCATCTGAAATGAAAGCAGGAGATGTCTTAATATTGACTGCTGATGCCTGATACTTGGTGGTCATTCTGCACTTCACTAACAAAATTTGATATGGTGCCATTTTTTAATATTAAAGATGGGTACAGCACTGCATTGCATGTTATGGTCTGCTGTTGTGGTTGTAAGCTTATCTTTTTGTAAGTTTCTACCTTTTTTGACTTGTCTGTCTTTACAGTTGTCATAAACGAAGTGATCTTAGCTGGCTTAGTTATCTCTCTACATGTATGTATGTATGGCCAGTCTTCGCGAACGAAGATTTGGGAAAGGTCTTTACCCTTCGAACCTGCGCAGTGGATTTTTTAGGTGAGACACAGTGTGCGCTGAGCTGAGCCCACCCTTTAATCCTAAGGTTCATCTGCCGGGGTCGAGCAAGCTTGGACAGTGGCAGTGAGGTCCTCAGGACGTAGGTTTGTTTAGAGTGACCTTCTCTTAGATGGATGGCCTTACAGGGCTGACGAGCTCCATCTGCCCGGGGGACTTCTCTGACCGGGAATCGAACCCGGGCCGCGGCGGTGAAAGTGCCGCATCCTAACCACTAGACCACTAGACTTAGAACAGACATGCAGGTAAGTTAGTAACAGTCATAGCCTATGTTAATCACCATCACTACCTGTTTTATAATAGCTGTTTAATATGTAATTTGACTGTGCTGGACACAAGCACAGGAGTCTGTTCTTAGAGCAGCAAAGGCTATTATCAGGTAATCAAAGTCCAAAATATTTCTCAAACTAGTTTTCTAAGTTCCGTATTAGTAAATGAGCTTGTATTTCTGGTAGCAAAAAATTTTATTAAATTTGATATAAGTATTTTCTGCAATATTTGCAAATATGGCATTGCACATGAAAGGTAAGAAAAACCTGCTTCTTCTGTAAGAATTCTTAGTTGTAAATACTGAATGCACAAAATATACAGAATTTGTGAAGTGATTGTGAATTTGAAATGAAAAGATGCTTGCAAAGCTTTGTTAAATGATAAGGACACGTACATCATAATGATGTTAGTAGAGAAAATCAGTTTTCCTGAAAGTATGTGGGTAGGTTGCATCAGTGTAGCAGAAATAAAATCAATTATTTCTGATAATAATACACTTGACCTCCAGCATAAAGTTTCTTAACAGTGAGTTAAGTTGTAAAATAATTTGGTTGGGAAGATAATGAACTGAATAACTTTCTAGTTTCTCATAAAGGTTGTAATGGCTCACCTTGGCTTTTTTTTTACTTTGCACTTTGGAATGTGGGCAGTGAGAGTAATTTTAAAACTTGTGTTCACTACCATTGTGTTTGTTGGACCTTTCTAGGGTAAGACTCAGGTCTCTTTAGAGAGAAAGAAGTGGAAGCAGCTGTAACTGTGGGTTGCATGTGTTAATTTTTTTTTTATTTTCCTTTGAAAAAAATTGAACTGTTATTGGCATATGCTGATATTTGACACTGTTCGTGTTCTTATACAGATAAAAAAAATCAATGTTTTAATCAGAAATTAAAACTAGAACTCAGTCTACAGTAGCGCAAAAGAGGATTTGATCTCAGTTCTACATTCAATAGAATTGAAATTTAACTGTATGCTTTTCTTCTACAGCGTGGAGGTCCAGAATAAGTGTAGAAGACAGTTTGCTGGCCACTGCTGAAGAATGAAGTACTATATTCACAATAAAGGCATTTCCTTAATATTAAAAATTATTGTATACTAATAACTTTAATAAAAACCCATATGATAGGTGAGGTTGACACAACACATAAGATACCAATTTGTGACCGAGAAGGATTTTCTGTTGATGGGTAACTAGCAATTGAATATATATGATGTCTGCACCATTAAAATATTTTTCTAATTAACCATTTGCAAAGTCAACAATTTAGCAGTCATTTTATTTTTCTACTGATTGAGATCACAAAATGACAGAATGGATAAAGTTGGAAGGGACCACAGTGGGTCATCTGGTCCAACCTCTCTGCTCAAGCAGGGTCATCCCAGAGTACATGGCACAAGATTGTGTACAGACAGTTCTTGAATATCTCCAGTGAGGGAGACTCCACAACCACTCTGGGCAGTCTGTTCAGTGTGTGGTCACTCACACAATAAAGTTCTTCCTTGTATTCAGGTGGAACTTCTGCACATCAGTTTCTCGCCTGTCACCGCTTGTCTTATTGCTCAGCACCACCAAGAAGAGCCTGGATCCATCCTCTTAACACCTTCCCTTCAAATACTTGCATACATTGATGAGGTCCCCTCTCAGTCCTCTCTTCTCAAGGCTGAACAAGCCCAGTTCCTTCAGCCTTTCCTCACAAGAGAGATACTCCAATTTCCCTTATCGCCTTTGTAGTCCTCCTCTGGACCTGTTCCAGGAGCTCCATGTCTCGCTTGTTCTGAGGAGCCCAGAACTGGACACAGCACTCCAGGTGAAGCCTCACCAGGGCTGAGTAGAGGGGCAGGATCAGCTCCCTTGACCTGCTGGCAATGCTCTTCCTAATGCACCTCAGGATACCATTCGCCTTCCTGGCCATAAGGCCTCACAGCTGACTCATGGACAGCTCGCTGTCCACCAGGACCCCTAGGTCCTTCTCCACAGAGCTGCTTCCCAGATCAACCCCAGCCTGTGCTGGTGCAGGGGGTTATTCTTCCCCGGGTGCAGGACCTGCACTTGCCCTTGTTGAATTTCAGACAGTTCTTTTCTGCCCATCTCTCCAACCTGTCGAGGTCCTTCTGAAGGGCAGCACAACCCTCTGGGGTATTGGTCACTCCTCCCAGCTTTGTGTCATCAGGGAACTTGCTGAGGAGGCATCTGTCCCCTCATCCAAGTCATGGGTGAACAAGTTAAACAATACTGGGCCCAGTATTGAAGCTTGGGGGACACCACTAGTGACAGGCCTCCAACTAGACCCTGTGCCACTGATTATGATCCCCTGGGATCTGCTGTCCACCTCACTGTCCACTCATCCAGTTCAAACTTCCTGAGTTTGCCTATGAGGATGTTGTGAGAGACAGTGTCCAAGTGCTGAAGTTGAGATAGACAATACCCACTGCTCTCCCCTCATCCATCTAGGTAGAGAGTGCTTCATCGCAGAAAGCAAACAGGTTGGTCAAGCATAACTTTAGTGAGCCCATGCTGACTACTGATCACCTTCTTGTCCTCCATGTAGATACAGATGGCCTCCAGAATGAGGTACTCAATCACCTTTCCAGGGATTGAGGTGAGGTTGACTCACCAGGATATTTCACCGGGAATTTTACAGGCAGGAAAGGGACACTGATGTACTCTTGGAGATGATGGCTGTTCTTCACAGAGTAACAGTAAAGAACAGTAAAGCTTAGGCAGGTAGGGAAATTAATTTTCAAATGAGAAATTTCTCAGTAAGTATTTACCTCTGATAGCTACTGAATGGTAGTTTTAAGAACTATATTGTAAATAATTGCTCATAAGGAAGATGTTTTAAGAGTATAATTAAGATTTACCAGTAAAATCTAATAAAGTGGCTGAGAGCACTCCTTCTAGACAATAATAATGAGTTTATTGCGTAACGAAAGTTCTCTCTCTATGCATAGAGTATGCGGAGTTTTCTCCGAAAGCAGACCTGAGACTGGGATCAAAACAGAAGCAGCTTCTGGGACAACCTGTTGACTGTTTCAGCAGGCATGTACAGTGACAAGCCCAAAGTATTCCCGAGAGGACTGCCGGACTCCTACCGGAATGGTGGCGCGTCAGCGCCACCCGCGGCCGGGGCGGGTGCAGGGGGCGGGGCGGGGGCCGGAAGCGGCGCGGCCGCAGGGTCAAAGCACCGCCCCGGATCCCCCAATCTCGGAGATTCTTTGATCTTGTGGGCTGTTCACCACTCGCGCTGCGGATTTCGCCGGCAATGGATGCGCAGGCGCGCGCCAAGCGCTACGAGAAGCTCGACTTCCTGGGGGAGGGGCAGGTGAGTAGCCCGTGTGGCCGCCCGGCCTCGACGGGAGCCGGGCACGGGCGGGCCTGCGGAGTGCGTGGGGGCCTCCCCTCACAAGGCCTGTCAGCCCTGCTCACGGCAGCATCTCTCTCCCCCGCTCTCTCTCTCCCTCTCGCTAGTTCGCCACTGTCTATAAGGCCAGGGACAAGACCAATAACCGAATCGTGGCTATTAAGAAGGTGAGTGTCAGTGTCACCAAGGGTCTGGTTCCTCTTGATCTGCGTAACGACTTTTTTTTTTTTTTTAACCGCCTTAATGGGTAGTGGGATAATATGCATTTTTGTTTCCAGAGTATTTGGTTTAAATGATCTAGTTCACGTGTCTGTAATGCCCACCCCACCCTAGAAGAGAGAGTGACTTTGCTATGTTTTTGAAACGTATGACCTGTAACTGGAATTTCTGGTTATTTGTTAGGTATATTCAAAAAAAACCCCCAAACACCAAGCAATGCACACACATTTCCAAACTGTAGACTTTACTAGACCTCGATAGTGACTTTTTAAAATTTATTTTAAATCTTTCCTCATGCTGTGCCTAATTTCCTTCAGTCCATAGTGTTCTGATTAAGTTCCTTAGAACTTAGAGAATCATATAATATGCTGAGTTGGAAGGGACCCTGCGGAGGACCATCCCCAGGAGTCACACCATGTGCCTGAGAGCATTGTCCAAACACTTCTTGTACTCTGTCAGGCTTGATGCTGTGACCACTTCCCTGGGGAACCTGTTCCAGTGCCCAACCACCCTCTGGGTGAAGAACCTTTTCCTGATATCTAACCTAAACCTCCCATGACTCCATTTCATGCTGTTTCCTTGAGTTCTGTCACTGGTCAAGAGAGTGAAGAGATCAGTATTTGCCCCTCCACTGCCCCTCATGAGGATGTTGAAGACCCCAATGAGGTTTCCCCTCAGTCTCCTCTTCTCCAGGCTGAACAGACCAAGCGACCTCAGCTGCTCCTCATACAGCTTCCCCTCAAGGCCCTTCACCATCTTCATTGCCCTCCCTTGGATGCTCTCTAACAACTTAATATCTTTCTTATATCGTGGTACCCAAAACTGCCACAATATTCAAGGTGAGGCCACCCCAGTGCAGAGCAGAGCAGGACAATCCCCTCCCTCAAGCGGCTGGCGATGCTTTGTCTGATGCCTCCCAGGACATGGTTGGCCCTCCTGGCTGCCAGGGCACTGCTGACTCATATTCAACTTGTCGTCAACCAGGACCCCCAGGTTCATTTCCACGGCAATGCTTTCCAGCATCTCATTCCCCAGTCTGCACATACATCTGGGGTTGCCCCATCCCAGGTGCAGAATCCAACACTTGACCTTGTTCAGCTTCATACAGTTGATTGCCTATCTCTCTAATTTGTCGAGGTCTCTCTGCGGGGCCTGCCTGCCCTTGAGGGAGTCAACAGCTCCTCTCAATTTAGTGTCACCAGTAAACTTAGTATTCCTTATGTTCTGTGTCCAAGTTGTTATGAAGATGTTGAAGAGAAATGGACCGAGGATGGAGCCCTCTGGAACCCCACTAGTGAATGGATGTTACGCCATTCACTATTACCCTCTGAGCCCAACCTGTGAGCCAGATGTTCAACCATCCTGTAACATGGTTATCCAACTGTATACTGGACACTTTGTCCAAAATACTGTGGGAGACAATATCAAAAGCTTTGCTGAAATCCAAAAAGATTACATCAACTGGCTTTCCTAGATCAACTAGATGGGTTACCTTGTCATAGAAGGAAATCAGGTTTAACAAGCAGGACTTTCCTCTCATGAAGCCATGCTGGTTGTGACCAGTAACTGCATTATCTTTCAGGTGTTTTTCAGTACTTCCCAGAATAATGTTTTCCATAACTTTACCAGGCACTGAAAAGAGACTGACAGGCCTGTAGTTTCCAGGGCCCTTTTTGCCCTTCTTGAAAACTGGGAAATTGTTTGCCAGCTTCCAGTCAGCTGGGACCTCTTTGTAATTCCCAAGACAGCTCAAAAATAATTGAGGGAGGTTGTGCAATGACATCAACCAGCTCTCTGAGAAATACTTCTGTTTCAATGCCTTAATGACAATGGAAGAAAAATAACCAAGTAATTAGCATTAAGTGTCAGAATACCATTTATAAAGAGGTTATAATGAAATAAAGCACTTACTATTGGGACTTAAAAACTACTTGGACATTTTTATACTAGAAGGTGGCCTTGGGGCAAATCAAGTGTATGTTCTCAATTAATATCCACCCCACTTAGATTTGGTAAAGCAAGGGATAGTTATTTTCAGCTAGCACTCAGACATCCTAACAAACCTCTAGACTATTTTGCAAAAGGTCTTGTATAAGCAGTTTCTAGCTCTGAAGAGCTCACATTCTGAATAGACTGAATAGTCTTAGATGAGACAAGAGTCTCATCGGAGTTAAGAGTAAAGTAGGAATAAAGAAAAATTAAAGAAAAATTAAAGGAATATATCTGAAATCTTGATTAGATCCAGGACTTGGACACCAGCTGTTTTGTTAGCTTTTAAGATTTCTTTACTGTGCTGTTTCTACCCTGTAAACTATGAGAAAGACACAATTTCTATCGGAGCAGAAGACAAACACAAGTGAGCAAGGTTGATTTCATTTAGTGGAATTACATACCCTATTTTAAATTTTAGGAACTTCACAGCTTCCATAAAGTGTGGTTAACAAAAAGTGGCTAAGGTGTCTCCTAGGCAATCATTACTCCTGCTAATGCCAGTTACATGATATTCAATGCTAGTTATAAATGAAATCAATACTGTAAGCACAAGTTGTTTCCTGCCTTAAACTGTGGCATTGCCAATAAATAGTCTAGACTGGTGTCATGGTTTGAGAGCTTCAAAAATCCAATTCTCTAGTCCAAACCCCCTCCCACATCTCAACCCAGTGTGAGATGGATTTTCCAGACACCACACAAGACTCAAAATGGGGGAAAGGGAATATATATTACAATGACTGTACAAAATAAATACTACAATACATTATATACAATCTTAGCTATCTCCACCATGACATAAAAGTATTTACAATGGATCAAATCTCTTTTCCCCTCCAAATAAAAGTCCAGGAGGGAAGAAGGAAAGATCCTTTCCACTTTCAGAGCAGCATTCTCTTCAGAGTAGCAGTCTATCTCTCTCTCTTCCATGCAGCAGCTGTAGCTGGATCTCTGCCAGTACACACGAGGGGGTATCCAAGCCCTCTCGGCCACTTGTCTCCAAGCGAGGGTCTTCTCTTACGTAGGCTGTGTTCACCGGGACAAGGGTCACTTCACTATGTCATATCACGAAGCTCAGGGGTCTTTGTGATGGTCCCTATCTTCAGGGGATTCAAGTTCCCCTACAGAGCTTCTGTGCTCTGTCTCAAGGCAGCGGGAGGGGGCCAAGGTCACCCTCTCCGCATTCCTTCTCAGAACTTTTCAGCTCCTTTCTGCAGTGCTGTAGCACTTCAAGGCTCTTTCAAGTAAGAGTCCATCATCCTCCTCTCTCTCGGAGGTCTCAGAGGGGTTTGGGGTTTTGTTTCAGTTCTTACTCAAACACTCTCTCTCTCTGTAGAGCCTAGTCTTGCTCTCTCTGCTGCTGGCTCTCCTTCTCTTGGACAACTCTGTGTCTCTCTTGCTCAGCTGCATGTTTTGTTTCTGCTGCTTCTCCCTTATCTCTTCTGGCTCTCTGCCACTGTTCTCTGGATGCTACTCCTGCTGCTGCTCCTGTTGCTTCTTACAGTAGAGAAACTCCTTCAGCTGTCAGCCACAGGTACTTAGCCCAGCCTTATGCTGTTCCAAGTCCCTGTAGTCCCCCAACCAGGGGCTGGGGGGCCAGAGCCCCCCAGGGGGACTCCTGCCCTTTCTCCTTGTGGCCTTACAACATGGCTACTTCTTCAACAACTACAACTACCTTCTCTTCCGTTCTGCTTGTGATATGTTTATATTTTGCAAAAGCGCTCATTGGGTAAAACTTCAATGGTCACCACCCCCTGGGGTTTTACCATTTTATAACTTCAGGGGGAAAACTCTTTTCCCACCACCACAACTGGAAAAATACACTGTCCTACAATATGATCTGAAAAATCACTTCATACATATGTACTGGTGTCCCAAGCATAGCAGAACTAATTATTTGGAAACTTATACTGAATGTTCTTAAAGATGGTGGCCAAAAAAGTCTGAAGGTGCTCTGAAAAAGTCTTCTATAAAAAGATACATAACATCTACACTAATCCCCTAGATTCAGATCTGCCTTGTCTAACCAGCAATGAGGGAGCCCTGGCCTTAAGGGAACAACTCTGTTCATTGCATGCCTCCCTAACAGCGTAAAGTGACAGAAATACACTTTTCAAACTGCCAACTGGTATATCTTCCTCATTACAGAAATCAATATTGTGAACTAGAACATTCTGCAAGATTTTCCTTTGAAGTCCATTTCTCACCATCAGGGAGTAGTGAAAATGAAAGTATAATGGAAAAGGATATTTAGACGAGCATCATGGTTTAAATCACCACAGAATTTCACGTTAAAAAAGCATCATGACGGTTTAAATGAAATTGAAGAAGACACTGGATGAAGTAAGGCTGAAAATCTTTCAAACCCAGGGAATAGGATATGCTATATTAAGACTTAACCTTCAAGCTTTAGGTGATTGAATTCCGAATGTCAAATACGGCTGTCTAAAGGCCATGACTCATACACCTTTTAATTGTCTACCTTTGCTCTACACTGGGAACAGAGATGATCAGTTAGCATTATCCATGCCTTTCAGAGTTCTCTAAAACACTGGGATTATGTTTTCGGAAATTCATGTAACATTTCATTTCAAACCTGGCTTACTGGCTTTAAAACACATTTATTTGATATTAACAGTAGGTTAATGCACATTTGGACATAACTCAAGTGTACTATACCTGAGTAACTGTAACCCTAGTGCAAGGATTAAATGTGAATAAGCCTTGAAGAAGATTGAGCAGATCATCACCAGCCGCATTGAAGATATGTTGAAGTGGCATTCCAGGGAAAGATTTAAATGTGACATAGTCTGGAAGACTTGTCATCCCCTACAAAGAACAAAAATGGAATATATGTTTTTTACTTAAGAGTTCAGTTTTTCACAGAAAGCAAACTTCATATGGCTGTCTTTCAGCAGAAGCAAATCATCTTTCAAAACACCTTGCTAATACTTGGTCACTGAAATAACAAATGTAGGAGTAGTGGGTCATACCGACTTTTTTTTTTCAGTAACTGTTCCAGTAGTTTTACACTTTCCCTCTCCAAATGATCTGTCCTTCCTTTGCTTTAGCGGTGACCAGGCCAAAAGGAAAAACTGTTAACAAAGAAAGGAAGTAAAAAAGAACTTTAGAGTGGATGCAGACAAATGAAATAAAGGTTCTTTTTGTGATCTGACATGGTGGGAAGGAAAATATTCACAAAAGAGCAAGTGTTTCTCCACATTAATAAAATTAACTTCATTTTGAGCTACTTTTGAAATGCACAACTGAAAATTTATATGGGCTGTTGGAGGAGGGAAGGAAAATGTACACCAAGCAGTTAAACAAAAGATGAACTGCGTACTTTTTTTCTCCTGTAGGTATGAAATCAATACCATTGTATTCAAATTCTAGCATAAAAATGATCTTGTAACAATTATCCAAATGTAATACTTTAGTAGTATTTTGTCATCACACTTCAGCAAGTTTGTCCATGCAAAATAAAATATTAACAATAAAGTGAAAAATCTACTCAATCAGTTACAATCTTGATAGTAGAGTTTTCAATTATTGAAATGCATGGGCTTGCAAATTAACTTAGGGATGCATCATCTCTATTGTGCTAGCCAATCTCCTATTCACTCCTTTCCCCACCCATATCTTAACTCTTCCTCTCCAAAGAAAGCAGAAATGTCACTGCAAAAACCTTTATGTGTTTTCATTCAGAATCCCAGAGCAACAGCAGAATTGTGTGGGGTTAACAGTGCCTCATCCGGTATTTCTCCATATGGCTACAGCTCCATTTCATGATCATGTACCATAGCATTCCAGTACAATTCACACAAAAGAAAAGCAGCATGGAGAGGGAGTAGAGGTTAACAAGTAAAGTGAGTGCTTCCATAGCTCAACAACAATTCCTGATCGGGGAATTCAGAACTCCTGGTGTGAGTTGCTCATCAGAAGTTATGCCCCACTTCCTGTCAGTCTGCCTAATATCCATAGTTAGGTAGGTCATTGTGTGTCCTGACAGTGAGTTTTGCCTAGTATTACTGAATTTATTGTCACTTCATACTAATTTGTATTTGTTACCGTACCGTTGCTGAGACAAATTGTTCATCCCTAAAGCTTTTGGTCTGGTGTTTCTTACTGTATTCCAAACTATAACTTACCTTGGCCAACTTAGATCCCTATAAATGGTTCCTACTTCTGAAAGTGATGAAAGCCTTACAGGTTAAACACAATTCATTAAACAAGCATCCCAAAAACATTAAGCAACAATAATTACACACCAGTAACCATAGGAAACTGTGCGCACACACAGAAAGGAAACCATAAAGTGTTGTTAATCTTGCTATTGATCAGAGGCTTGTCAAGAGAAACAACAAATCTCAGCTGCTCTGTGAGATGAGGCAACTGCCTTCTGAAAATCTACTCAAGTATTCTGGTATAACCTTTCATTTATTTTCAGAAGTTAAAATAGAGAGTATCAAGTAAAACTAATGTCAGTCCGTTAAACAAAAGGACTCACAGGCCACTGTTCTTCTGTTGGAGCGCCCAGTGTTTCAAATATCCTTGTCAGCTGGTCAAGATCAGAGTCTCCAGGCAAAAAAGGAACCTAGAAGGTAACAGCATTTGATTTAATTAAGTTCTGAACTTCAGTTTTAGAGTGGAGCTGTGAGTGATCATTCATCATTGCAGGGCAAAACACCTCTGTATACCATCTCCCCACAAAGAGCTACATTGAATATTGAGGCATTCTACTGATGTCTGAATAGATTCTGAAAGTTTCTTGAACCTGGGCTTCATAATGTTGACTTGACAACAGGGAACTAAACATAAAATTACACAACCACATTAATGTAAAATAACTAAACACGGGAAAGATTTTGCATCTTAGTTGTCAAAGTCAGTTGGTCATGGTGATCCTTCCATCATATGTTCCCTGAAGTTAGCTTTTATATATATATTCAGTACATTTAAAGTGAATTGTAACTGGATTAGAGAAGATAAACTGAGGAAATGAGATTTAAGCATGAGGGAGAGTAGACACCCACTAGAATAGAAAACTGTCTTATCAGTATCACATATTATTTAAACTAAGCAGAAGACTGAAAAGGGGATATCTGCCCAGTTCAACTTGTACCTTGCACACCCAACACACAATGGAAGTAAAAAGAAACTTTGTGATCACATTTCTAGAAGGCTGTGTGAAACTGTAACACTAAGAGGACTGGAAGAGTTACCTACTTGGCATCTCCCAAGGCAAGACTGTGACAGTTTGTTGCAACTTTTTTACCCAACCGTTTTGAAATACTTCCAATGCTTGTGGATGCTTATGAAACCTCAGTCTATTGCAAAACTTCACTTTCATTACAGTTAACAAGGTTTTGGAAACTTTCTTCTACCCTAACTGTCTTTACCTGCTAATGTTAGCAGGAGAGAAGCAGCCCATATAAAAAACTGTAGTGCACTAAAGAGGAAATACAAAATGCTTACATTTGAAGACTTATCCTGAGGAGCAATTCAGCTAAAATACAACCAACAGCCCACATATCAACACCAACACCATACATTCTAGCTCCAAACAATAGTTCTGGGGCTCGGTACCATCTGAAAAGAAAACACATTTTGGGAAAATCACCTGGCTTTGCTCATGTCAAATGCTGTATATTGTAGCAATGCAAATACTAAAAAGAGGATGCTGCTTCTGCCTATATACTTTTCAGACACTGAAGAGCTGTAGTCTACCCTACAAGTCTTTTGTTTAAGAAAGACTGAAAAAAATTGTGCATTTCTCACCATAGGGTCACATGCAACCACAAATTAACTGCAGTTTCAATTGAGCTGATTACAAGCAATGGAACTGCAGGCATGCCAAGGAAGAAAGTTTTTAACTTGCAGGTTTGCAGGTTATAAAGCAAAATTTTCTTAAAATTTTATGTTGAAGGAATGACAGCAAGACAGAACTCCTTCCAGCTTCCAAAAATCTCCATATCAACAAACCTAAGTATTGAGGCTGGCTTTATGCAAAATGAGCTTTGTTGTTTAAAACAGCTACTTAACACTGCCTAGGAACAATTAAGTTTAATGCAATGACCTGATACACCCTGTTCTCAAACTACTGTGGAATTTCTGCCTTTTGAACAAAGATGTTAAAACAAACCAGCTTTGCATGAATACTTTTAGCATTACAACAGTCAGAAGGAAACACCTTGCATGTTTTGCAGCCCTGCTTTTTAAAGCATACTTTAAATAAGCATGCTATAAAAACCATTAATAAATATTTTAATTGGTTCAAGTGTTTGTCTCATAATAGGTAATGTGACTAGCTACAAAATTGGTTCTAGGTCTTGTGATTAACAGAAAGTAGCAGTTGTCTTGCTCCCAAAACCAGGCTTACAGGAAGATACATATTATTTCCATATATTTCAAAAGAGTATCATACCAAAGAACAACTCCCAGGGATGCATATTGTAGCAGTTCTTATGGAGATTTTGTTAAACAATGTTTCCCTGCATGTTCTTTATGAGGCTCTTGCCACATAACATGAACTAGATGTTACTCTTTGAATATGTTGATATGACATGAGAGAGGTGCCAAGAGACACCTAAAAAACAACTAAATAATCTCTGTCTAAGAAACAAAAGAGAATGTCTTACCTTGTTACTACCTGGTGTGTATAAACTTTATTTGGGCTTCCAAAAGATTTTGCCAAGCCAAAGTCAGCTAATTTTAAAACCCCATTTTCATCTAACAGCAAGTTATTTGGTTTAAGATCCTGTCAGTAGAGAAAGCAAATAATGAATTTTGTCAGTATTGATAAAAGCAGACATATGATGAATCTCCTGGCAGATGTATCATAAGAGTATTCTAAAATGAAAGCTTTTGATTCTATGTGGTCTACGTTGTTAGAAAAAAATTATAAAACACCGGAAATTGAGTATTTAGTCATAGAGGAAAATCATAGTGAGACACACCAATTTGAATATTAACACATTTAAGCTGCAGACTATAAAAAAGCCACTTCATAGGTTTTAGCTTTGCTGCAGGAACAACAGTTCTGTTAACCACATAGATGCCAACTGAATAATAAAAAGACCTTGCAAATGTTTCAAATAACTGCAGAAATTCTGGAAGTCATACAGTTTAATACAGTAGCAGTGTGTTGTTGGGTTGACCCCTGGCCAGTAGAGAAGCATCCACATAACCATTTGCTCATTCCATTCTCATGCCAGAAGTAAAGGCAAAAGAAGACCAAAAGCAAGAACAGTCTAGGAACACTATAAAGGCAGTTTAACAGGTGAAGGAAAGAGGAAAAAAACAAAAGCAAGCAATGCAATGGAAATCATTCACCATCTCCCACAAGCAGACAGATACACAAAACAGTCTCCAAGAGAGAGGCAACTTGGAAGGCAAAATCCCCCCTTCTTCTCTAACCCAGGTTTTTACTAATGATCATGGCATTATATGGCATGCAATATCCCTAGGGACAACTTGAGTCAGCTGCCCCAGCTGTGTCCCCTCTCCACTTCTTGCCCACCCCCAGACTACACATCGGGGCAAGGGCAGGGTGGAAAAAAGAGAAAGCCTCAACAGTTCACCTGCTGTGAAAAAAGTTCAATCCATCCCAGCAAGACCCAGTACACAGTGATAATTAAAGTCACATCTAACCGGAGAACCTTTTAAATAAGTATCTAAATGAAAACTGCATCAGTAATTCTTAACATTCCTGGTACTTCTATTGTCTCTCCAAAACAGCTAATATGAAAGCGTATGGAGTGAGAGTGTCTGAAATCCAAAACTACTTTCATCAGACTTTAGACTCAAACTTTATCCCATGTGAGTTTTGTTACAGCATAAAGGCTGTCAGTTTAGTACATGCTTACCCTGTGCAAAATCCAGTGATGATGCAGATATTCTAATCCTTGAAGTGTCATCAGCATATATGCCTTGATGTGAGACTGTGTCAACACAATACTCGTATCCTTTATAATAACCTGTAAAGTTTTAAAGTGACAGTAAAGTTCAACACACAAGATAAACTTATTACCGTTCTTTCAGCTCAAAACTTATTGCAGGCTCAAAGAAAAATTTCAAACAGCAGTCACAAATTCTCTACCATTCTCACTCTTTTACCACAAATATAGGTCTATTCTGGAGATCAGAAATTGAAATCCAGAGCCCAGATAGCCTACAGGAACTCTTCCCAGGTCAGCTGGGACCTCTCTGTAATTCCCAAGACAGTTAAAAAATAATTGAGGGAGATTGTGAAATGACATCAGCCAGCTCTCTGAGGATTCCGGGATGAATCCCATCAGGCCCCATACATTTGTAGGCATCCAGCTGGAGTGGCAGATCCCACGCAAGTTCAGAGACAACTTGGAGTTGATCATTCTCACAGTCATGGGGCTCCAGCTCAGGGCACTGAAACCCCCTTGGTCCATCATCCGTGTTGAAGACAGAGGCACAGAAAGCATTAAACACCTCTGCCTTGTCCCTGTCCCTGTTTGTGAGGTGGCCATCCTCATCCTGTAATGGGCTGGTAATATTTCTATACTGCCAGTTATCATTAATGTATTTGAAAGAACTCTTTTTATTGTCCCCCACATTTCTGGCAGCTTCAACTCCAGCTGAGCTTTGGCAGCACCAATTTTCTCCCCACAGCGGCAAGCAGCATCTCTGAATTCTTCCCATGTCACTTGACTTTGCTTCCACTGGGCATATGCACCTTTCCTTTTTGCCTTATTTCCAAGAGAAGATTCCGACTCAGCCAAACCAACCTTCTGCCTTGCCTGCTTGATTTCTGACATTTGGGAATTGCTGCTCCTGTGCCCTACAGGGGTGAAGTTTAAAAAGTGACCAGCACTGATGGACTTCAGCACCGGCAAAAACATTTTCTCAGGAGACTTTCCTAATTCCATGAGTAGCCTGAAGTCCACTCTCCTTCATGTCCAGAGTTGAGGTTTTGCTGGCACTTTTGTTCCTGTCAACAGAGATTTTAAACTCAATCCCTTTGTGGTTGCTGTGGCCAAGATGGCCACCAATCTCCAGTTTGCTCACAAGATCCACTCTGTGAACAAACAGCAGATCAAGGAGGGCATCTTTCTGAGTCAGCTCCCTTAGGACTTGTTCCATAAAGTCATCATCCAGTTTTTTTAGGAATTTTCTGGCCCAGGTTGTACCAGGTGTGTGATGCTCTCAGTTAATTTCTGGCAAGTTGAAGTCCCCCATAAGGACCGGGGCAGTTGACTTGGAATTGTACTTAGTTCCTCCAAGAATAATTCATCAGTGTCATCATCCTGGTCGGGAGGTCTGTAGCAGATTCCCACAATGACATCCACATTATATGTTGGCCCCTTGATTCTTACCCAGAGACTCTCAAGTGTGCCACTGCCCACTGTGAGCTCCATACATTCTAACACTTCTATTACATACAGTGCCACCTCTCTGCCTCTTCTGCCCTGCCTATTCCTCCTGAAGAGCCTGTAACCATCCAGCAGGGCATTCCAGTCTCAGAATTCATCCCACCAGGTTTCACTTATGCGAGTGATGTCAAATCTTTGGGACTGGCATGAATCTTCAAAGTCCTCTTGTTTGTTCCTCATGCTGCATACATTAGTGTAGAAACATTTGAGGTGTGGTACTTTGTGGCCAACACCTTGTGAAGTATATTGAGGGATGCCCTTAGTGCTCGTTTCTTCAAGTTTTGGCACACCATCCCATGGCTCATCACTGGTCTGTGAGGCTGGTCTTGTCCATTTCCCACTTCCAAACTTGTTTAAAGTTCTATTAGTGAGCCTCACTAACTCCTGTGTTAGAACTCTCTGTCCCCTCTGAGATAGGTGCACCCCATCAGGTATCAGTAGACGAGGTGTTGAGTAGATCATCCCATACTCAAAGAACCAAAAATTTTTGTGACTACACCAACCTCAGAGTCATGCATTGACTTGATGAATCTGCCTATTCCTATCAATATTGTTCCTTGTTACCAAAAGGATCAAGAAAATCGCTACCTCTGCTCTTGATCCTGCAACCAATCATTCCAGGGCGCTGAAGTCTCTTTTGATTGCCCTCGGACTTCCCTTTTTTATTTCATTGCTGACAGTTTGAACAGCCAATAATGGATAGTAATCAGAAAGCCTAACTAGACTTGAGAGATTTCCAGTAATGTCTCTTACCCATATGGTAGTTTTCTGATAAAATATGAAAGTGATCTTGGATCTGCAACATACTTGTTTGGATACAAATGATGAAAATGTTTATGTTGTCATAAAATGTTTCACTTGTTACTATCTGAAGGGATTGCAGGAAGTTTTTGTATTAAAAATGAGTGTTCAACTATGCTTTGTGAAGGACAAAAATGCACATTACAGCACTTTTTTTAAAGACCCTACTTTACTCAGCAAGTTGAATTGTAGCAATAGTAAGTAATTTTGTTTAATGCGCATTGTGATACTTCTGTTGTATGGTTGCTACTGGTAGCAGCTGTTGTGAAAAGCATTCTTGGTTTTATGAGAATATTTTCTTAACTTTTGTCATCTGGAAATATCCATGGTGGGATTCTGGACTTGAAATTTCAGGGCAGTAGATGATTGAGGCAGAAGGACTGCCCAGTTTACAGCCCAAGCTTACAGACTATGCTAATTTTAGTAGAATCATTCTAAGCTCTCATTTCTCCCTGAGAAGAAACTCATTAGCGATATAATAAAGCTTTCTGGCTACAAAGCATTTTATGCTGTCAGTTTGCATTATGTCTGCTTTCAGTACCATCATGGCTATTTTTAAGCTTTTGTAAAAACTAATGCTGTAAGAACAGTTATTTTTTTAAGGAAAAAAACCCACAAAACAATTAAAAGCAACCTAGCTGGTAAAAGTGCTTCATTATACTGAAACTCATTCTGTCTTACAAGAGTAATACTAAAGAATGTGTTCCCCACTGTTGGGGCAGATGTCTTAATCTTATATAATATGAAACATTTATTTTCAGATTAAACTGGGGCATAGATCAGAAGCTAAAGATAGTGAGTTTTAAAACAAATTCTTGCTGTAGAAGTTGTGCTTTGTTTGCTTTGTTTTTGTAAATTGATACATTAATTTCACATACCATACCTTGGCTGGGAAAAATGAGCTCAGTGACCAGTGTAAGGCTTAGCAGAGGATTGCTTTGCAAACTGCAGGGACAGACAAAAGATACCTGCATGCATGGTATATATCTAAATATGAGTATATAACTGCTTAGCTTCTCAATTTTAGTGGAATATAGACATGAATCTAGCATAGAATAATAACAACAGCACCAGCACTTTTAGAATACCTCTTTGTATTAATGCATCTCTTAAATTTTTAAGATGGGTGAGAGTATTTGCGTCTGTTTTCTTTGTTCTATTAAACCCAAGATCTTAAAACTTTTGTCTCTGTGTGGGTTTGTTTGATGTTCAGCACTGTAGAGTGTATGCTCTGATCAACCATTTGCCTCTAGGCGTGGATATTACAAATCAAAACTCACTAATCTTGGTCTTCTTTTATAGTTTGTGTGGTGTAGTAGAATTTTGTTTCTGTGCAGGCTGCTGTCCCTCCGGGATCCTGCATCAGGTCACCAGCTTTTCAGTGAACAATCTTTGCTATCAACTCTCCAGTTCCATTCCATGGAAAAAAAACTTCTAAACTCATCACAGAGTCTCACAGTTGAGCTGGTTGCCCAAGAGTCGTGATCCACCTGGCCTTCAGTGGGCTAATGGCCCTTAGGGACAGTTATTGCTTTGGTCTGTATAGTGTCTAGTTGTAGTTGAAAGATGTTATCGAAAATAATGATTATATCTGCTTTCCCTGTGTTATAACATGGCATGCTTCTTTTTTTTTTTTTTGTCATCTATGGCTTTGCCCACCCAAAAGCAACCATTGTCAACTTGATTCCAAAATAGGTAATTAAAATAGGCAAAGCAGGAGTGTAAAGGAATCCATGTAACTTTGCCCAAAACTTTCAATGCCAGAAATTAGCATTGAATTTTATCCTAGGTTTTAGGAGAACACTGGTTTTGAGCTCATGTGCAGCTAAATCTTCCTGTATGACAGACCTGTCGGATTTCATACAAGCCACACATATCAGCACTTTTCAAGGAGAAATTTGTACCCTGCAGGAATCATGGTTTGATGCAGTGCAATCAGTGTGACTGCCAAAGTGCACCATTTGCCCCCATCGTCCCCTGATTTTTCCTCTGTAAAATCTGGCTATGAAAAGATTCAAGCAAGGGCGAGCAGGTTTTGGTCAATTACCTTTTATGCCTTATTTATGCAACAGATGCCTTGTGTTATTAAACAGTGCTGTGTCAAAAAGAAGTTTATTCATGAGCTTTGTCAGTATGCCTTCCTCTGAAAGTGAGATAGGTTGAAGAACTGATATTTGCAAGATAAAACTTCTTTAAAATAAAAGCAAGCCTTCCAGTACCATGTAAAAGGTGATCTTTTTTTTTCCCTAGGCTTTTGCTAGAACTTTCCCTTTTTGCCAAAAAGGAAATTTGTTGCTTCATAATCTAAACTGGATTACTGTGGTGTAAAATGTATGTGCTGTGGAAGAAAATGTATGCCCACTTTTATTCTGCAGCAATTTACTTACTTATGGCAATGTACTTGTTATTTAACAAATTGTTGAGTGGTGAGAATGTAATTTGTAGTAGTAAATAGTCAGTGAGTAACAGAACGAGAGGTTTATTTGAAGCTTAATCCAAAGTTTTTCATTTTGTTCTTTCATCTTTTTTCTTCCCATCAATGTAGGAATCAACAGGACAGCCCTCAGGGAAATAAAGTTGTTACAGGAGTTAAGCTATCCAAATATTATTGGTGTAAGTAAAATGAATGCTCCTTCTAGAATCAGTCCTCAAATATTTTTGGTACAGGTTCAGACTGAAAATCAGAAGTAGTTGGGTCATGGAGCTGTTACTTAATGTTATTTAAGGTTTTTTCCCAGCCCAAGGTAGGCAGTACCACAATTATAATGGCAAAATGCCAATTTCAATAACAAAGGCAAAGTAGTTTTTTTTAATCCTTTCACTTTTCAGCCTGGGGCTGTGTGGATATTAATGGTGGGAAGAATTGTGGAAATTTAGATTACCTGATTTTGCATCTCTCTGATAGAATTGCGAATGAATGCAGTGCTGAATTTACCTGATCGTTTGCTTCATATGGAACTGGAGACAGTCAAAAAGCAGGCTTTCATAAGAATCATAGAATCATAGAATCAGCTGGGTTGGAAGGGACCTCCGAGATCATCAAGTCCAACCCTCGATCCACTACCGCTGCGGTTATTAGACCATGGCACTAAGTGCCACATCCAGTCTCTTTTTAAAAATCTCCAGGGACGGAGAATCCACTACTTCCCTGGGCAACCCATTCCAATGTCTGATCACCCTCTCTGTAAAGAAATTCTTTCTAATATCTAACCTAAACCTCCCCTGGCACAACTTGAGACCATGCCCTCTTATCTTGCTGATAGTTGCCTGGGAAAAGAGACCAACCCCCACCTGGCTACAACCTCCTTTCAGGTAGTTGTAGAGAGTGATGAGGTCTCCCCTGAGCCTCCTCTTCTCCAGGCTGAACAGCCCCAGCTCCCTCAGCCTCTCCTCATAGGACTTGTGCTTGAGTCCCTTCACCAGCCTAGTTGCCCTCCTCTGGACCTGCTCCAGGACCTCAATATCCTTCCTGAACTGAGGGGCCCAGAACTGGACACAGTACTCCAGGTGTGGCTGGAGAAATGGTAAAGGGAAGATCGTGTGGCTTATTAGGCTTTAGCACTCAGATATGATGTTTAAAATCTCTGTTGGAAGGAGTAAAATCAGTATCGTTTCAGTTGCATTTTGATAGATTGACAGCTACAGGTATTCAACTGGAGCTAAAGATATTTTACAGTTAGCTCATAGCGATAATTACAAGGTCTTCCATAAATATTAGATCAAATACGAATTTTCCAGATACTTTAACTCTTTCAGAGTGGAAGTATCATTTTCTTCTGGATTGTGAACTTATTTTCAAAGTGGTTACTTTAGCTATTGAAGTTAGAGAATATGCAGGGAAGGACAACTAGAATGGCAAAGGGATGGAGCATCTTCTTTATGAAAAAGTCAGGGATTCCTCACTCTGGAAAGGAAAAGGCTGGGAATGGGGAGGTCTATAAAACTGAAGTGGTAGATGGAGTCCATGCAGAGCTGGTATTTCCAAACCCCATAGCACTAGAAATAAGAGATGTGTTTAAAACATATTTGCAGCGGGAGTGGAAATTGTACTGCTTGATTCAGTGTGTAATGAATTTCTAGACTCTGTTGACTGGGGCATTGTAGAAGCAACTAGCATCAGCAGTTCAAAAAGGAGTTAGGCAAATTTATGATCAGCAGTTCCGTAAACAGGTACTAAAGGCAATAGACAATGTTGTGCCCCCTTAGTAGTCCTGACAAAACTTCTGTGGATGTTGGGAGCGCAAGGGGCACAGTTGCTGTTGTTATGGACTGTTTAAACAACTGTGTTGCAATTGGGCAGTTCACATGACCATCACACTAAGGAATAAGCTGCACCATGGAGCTCGTACCTTCCACAACTTGAAGGTTGAATACCAGGCTAACTAATCTCGTTTTCACTCAGCATCACGCTTGTGTTATCTCAAACTAAAAACTGATTCTGTCATTACACAACTTCATCCTAAGAAAGGGCTGTTTGGATATTCTCCAAAGAGTTTTATTTTTGCTGGAAAGCTTGCTACAAAGATGAATACACACCTAAGAATATCTGAAAGGAAGTTAATAAGCCTAACACTTAGAATACTTACATGAAGCAGATACCCAGAGTTGAATCCATGGGCAAACTTAGTCATGTACTCAATAAAGGGTAGAAGTTTTGTAGAACAGTGAAGTTTGGGGAGAAGACAAGGTGTGCATTACACTATCTGTTGTAGTGTAAGATAAAGTTAATTCTTTCTCTTTTTTCTGATCTCCAGGGAGGAGGGGCAATTGTGGTGTAAAATGCTATTACCATACTTAAAGGGGATTTTTTTCTGAGTTTTTGAAGACTGAGTTAAGAAGCTGAACTGAGTAAGAATTTTTGTGTTGCAAATCAAAACACTTAAACCAGTTCTCAAAAAGCTGAAAATCCACATGCAGTCTACAGTGGTGCTGAATTTCAGAAAACTGGAAGCATGAGAACACGCTTAATCATAGTGTATTTTGCTTTGCAGCTCATAGATGTATTTGGACACAAGTCCAATATTAGCTTGGTGTTTGATTTTATGGAAACGGATCTAGAGGTAAGATTTTCTTAAAGACTTTTTTTTTTTCAGTATCTTAGGATGGTTTGTGAAAATGCTATTTTATCAGGCTTATATTTGCCTATATTAGAAAGGTGACTTTGATTATGTTAGTTGATGAAGACTGTGTCTTAATAGTAGTTTGAGTAATTTCAGTTTTTGTGAGTTCTTGTTTGATTAGTTCCTTTACTTTTAAATACTTGTCATTATGATCTTCGAGAAACACATTGTGTTTACTATGTTAGTTTTCTGTGACTCCAGTCAGAGCATAGAACCTCAGTCATTGATCAGCTTCTTGGAATGCAATTGCTAAACATAATATCAAACATGTTCGGGTAAGTGTGCTACTGAAATATACCAAGTGATGAACTGGAACATTTTTTTCAAATGTAGCAATGCTAGGTAATTGCAAATCAATATCTTACAGATGTTTCATTCTCCAAGACCAAAAATCCCTTAGTCTTTGCCTAAGTCTTTGTATGAGACATTTTAATGTGAGAATCTTAGTTTTTGGAAGACTGTCCTGGACAGCAATGCATGACAGATCTGCGTATGCACACAAGATATCTACTCTGAACTGAAATTAACGTAGTTGTTAAGCTAGCTCATTATATATATGCTGCTAAGAACTGAGGGTAGCATTTGAATTATTAAAAGGAAATACTGACAGGCTTGCTAAAACCTGGATGAATGCAAGACTTGAAAAGGTTAGATCAGGTTTGTGCTAATAGACGTTAGTAAAGAGTAACTTTTAGAGGATTTATGCTGTTTACATAGTAAATATGCAACATTTAGAGCTGAAGAAGATCAGTATACAAAGAAGAATGAAATACTCTTGTACTACATGATGCTCTGGTACACGAAGCATTTAAACTGTGTTGTGATGTCACTCAGGCTGCCATTGGGACTGCGGCCTGTTGTGATTAAGCATTGTAGCATACATGAAATTTGGCAGGCGGGCGCGGGGTCTTCCGCCCCCCCGACGTGCTGCACGGGTGGGCACGCGGCCCCGGGTGGCCCCCGGGCGCCCGCGGGGTAGCCACCAACGGGGAGAAAGGAGAGGGGGAGCTTCACTGGCAGGGACTGCGCCCTCGTGGGAGAGGAGAGAGGGAGCCTAGGAGCACACAGAGGTTTGGCCGTCCGGTTTGGGGGAGGGGGGGGATGTCGGGCAGGCTGTGGGGGTCCTCGGACTGGCAGGAGGGCCGGGGGGGCAGTCCTGTATGGAGTGTACGGTGTGTCGCAGGTGAGCAGCGCATGGGAAGATCTGTGGTAACACGGTGGGGGGAGGATAAGGTCAGGGTAGATAGTGGGTTCTTCTGGGGGATTGGGGGGTCTCGGCTGGGCTGGGGCCTCGAGAGATACCCGAGCCCTGGGTGGGTGCAGGGGCTGGAACGGTTTGGTTTTGACTCACTTGCGGCTGCTGCCCAGGTTCGGTATGTTTTGTATATATTTATTGCATCCTGAAAGGATGATCAGGACAAAGGGATGTTCCTGGGTATCTCCCTGAGCTTGAGTATAGATGGGTGGCAGAAAAGTAGGGGGTGAAAGGCTTGCCCTAACTGTTTTAGTGGGAAAGAAACCTGTGTACCCCTATGCGGTTGCGAGCTACGCTGGCGATGGTACATGCCTTCGGCAGGGTCTCCCATGCCAGACAGGTCAAGACCGTAGGCTCAGATATAATATGTCCATGGGCAGAATGGGTTCACTAGCCTTCTGACTGTCATCCTAGGAGAAGGACAACTCTAACTCCAAACCCGGGCAGATGGAAATCGCTTAACCCTGTAAGACCATCCATCTAAGAGAAGGATAATCTAAGCAAACCTACGTCCTGAGGACCTCTCTGCCACCGTCCAAGCTTGCTCAGCCCTGGCCGATGAACCTTAGGATTAAAGGGTTCTGTGCATACTGCGTCTCACCTAAAAAAATCCACTGTGCAGGCTCGAGGGTGATATCCACATTTGTAAAGCCCTGTAGCGACAGGTGAGGGTCGAAACAGCAGGTGAAAGGTGCACTGGAAGCCGCAGACCCAACCCTGCATGCAGGCAGTTCAAGACATTGGTCGTTAGAGACTGACCAGAGATGAGTCTCTTTGGGCAGCACCCTGAATGACCAAGCAGCCTTTTTCAAGGAGAGCACTGCTTGCTCCACTTGGAGAAGGGCCGAGAAAAGGTGGCCTAATCAAAGCTCATCTCCCCCTTCACCCAGTTGGTTAACTGCGGTTGACAGGCATCTTCTATTAATGCGGTCACACAAAGAGCAAAAGACAAAGGTATACACCTGCCTCCAAAGGTGTACCCAAACTGACTCTCGCATGCTAGAACATCAGAACCGTGCTTGATACTGCAGATAGTGGACGTCCTGAGCATCACTCTGCCCTAATTGCCCACGAACTATCATGTCTCAACATCAACATTGCTGCTCTCAGCGAAGTTCGTCTCCAAAAAGAAGGCAACCTTAGAGAACATGGTGCTGGTTACACATTCTTTTGGTCAGGTAAACCCGGAACCGAAAAGCATCTTTCAGGAGTTGGCTTCATGATTAAAAACTCCATTGTTCCTAAACTCGAAAATCTGCCAACAGGTCATTCTGATCACATTATCTCCCTATTCCTTCCACTACACAACAAGCAACATGTTGTCCTCTTTAGTAAATATGCCCCAACTCTCCAAGCTGACCCTGCTGAAAAAGATAAATTTTACAAGGAGGAGACTCCAAGTTAACAATCTCCAATCAGCCACAGTGAGAGACAGATTCCAGGCAAACCTTCAAACTAGGCTTGAAAATCATTCCATAGATTCTATAGATGCCTCTCCTGAAACACTTTGGAACCATATTAAAAACACCATCCTGCAGTCCTCTGAAGAATCCTTAGGGTTCTCCTTCAAGAAGAACAAGGACTGGTTTGATGAAAACAATCAAGAGATCCAGGAATTGTTGAGGAAGAAGCGATCTGCTCACCAAGGACACCTTGCACTGCCATCCTGTCACGTAAGGAAAGCAGCCTTTCGTCTTGCCTGCAGCAGGCTCCAACAGAAATTCCGTGACATCCAGAACAAGTGGTGGATCAATCTAGCTGAAAAACCTCAGTTATGCACAGATACAGGTGATCACAGAGGATTCTATGAGGCCTTGTAAACAGCATACGGGCCTACATACCAGGTCCAAAGCCCTCTACTCAGCACAGATGGTCAAACGCTCCTGACAGATAAAACCTCCATTCTGAATCGATGGTCTGAACACTTTCAGACTCTTTTCAGTACTAACCGTGTAGTTCAAAACTCAGCAATTCAGTACATCACACAGCAACCGGTGAAGTATGAATTGGATATTGCCCCCACTCTGGGAGAAACTCTTAAAGCCATACAGTGGGTGAAAATTGGCAAGGCAACTGGGGTTGATGGAATTCCACCTGAAATCTGGAAACATGGGGGCCAAGCACTCCATGCTAAATTTCACGAGTTTGTGGTGCACTGTTGGGATCTAGGCAAACTAACATCAGACCTTTGTGATGCAGTCATCATCACCTTATACAAGAAGAAAGGACATAAATCAGACTGTTCAAATTACCGTGGTATTACTCTGCTCTCCATTGTTGGCAAAATCCTGACAAGAATACTCTTGAATAGACTAATACCCGCTATAGCAGAAGGAATTCTACCTGAAAGCCAATGTGGTTTCAGAGTCAACAGGAGTACCACAGACATGGTATTTGTCCTCAGACAACTGCAAGAGAAGTGTAGGGAACAGAACAAAGGTCTCTATGTAACCTTTGTTGATCTCACCAAGGCTTTCCATACTGTGAGCAGAAAAGGTCTATGGGAGATTTTGGAACGTTTAGGTTGTCCCCCAAGTTCCTTAAAATGATCATCTCACTCCATGAGGATCAGCACGGACAAGTCAGATATGGTGACGCACTTTCTGAACCCTTTCTAATAACAAATGGTGTGAAACAAGGCTGTGTTCTTGCATCAACCCTATTCACAGTCTTTTTCAGCGTGATGCTACAAAGGGCCATGGCAGACCTCGATGATCAGGACGGTATCTACATTCAATACCGTACTGATGGAAGCCTATTCAACCTAAGGCGACTGAAGGCCCATACTAAGACCTTAAACCATCTTGTCCGGGAACTGCTTTATGCTGATGCCATCGCCCTTGTCGCCCACACAGAAGCAGCTCTGCAGAGTTTAACATCCTGCTTTGCAGATGCTGCTGAGTTCTTTGGGCTGGAAGTCAGCTTAAAGAAGACAGAAGTTCTCTATCAACCTGCACCTCAGGAAGCCTTCCATCATCCCCATGTCACCATTGGCGAATCAGAGCTCAAATCAGTCCAACAGTTTAATTATCTAGGTAGCCTCATCTCCTCGGATGGTAAGATTGACGGGGAAATAGACAACAGGTTAGCAAAGGCATATAGTGCCTTCGGAAAACTCCATAAAAGAGTTTCGCAAAATAAACACTTGAAGAAAAGCACCAAGATCAGTGTTTACAGAGCCATTGTGCTGTCTACTGTTTTATATGGATCCGAATCGTGGGTCATCTACCGCCACCACCTGCGACTCCTAGAACGCTTCCATCAACGCTGCCTCCATACAATCCTAAACATCCACTGGTCGGATTATGTCACCAATACATCTGTTCTAGAACAAGCAGTAGTCACAAGTATTGAGGCCATGTTGCTGAAAACACAGCTGCGTTGGGCAGGGCACGTCTCAAAGATGAAGGACCACTGCCTCCCTAAGATCCTGCTTTATGGTGAACTTGCCACCGGCTGCCGCATGAGAGGAGCCCCGAAGAGAAGATACAAGGACTCCCTGAAATAACATCTCAGCCTTGGCCATATTGATCAACATAACTGGTCTACTCTGGCCTCCAGTCGGGAGGTCTGGAGACACTATCTTTAGCACTGCTGATGCTTTTGAGAAAGCACACAGGATCACTCTTGAGGAGAATAGACAACGCAGAAAGAATCGTGCCTTGCAGAATATACCACCTGAGTCTTTCTGTTGTGCCTTTTGCAACTGGAGTTGTCTATCTCGTATTGACCTTTTTAACCACCAGCGCGCTTGTAACAAACGTGGGTAGAGCCCTTCCCAAATCTTCGTTCGCGAAGTCTAGCCATGACTGACTGATGATACATGAAATTTGTGCAGTCTTAGGTCTCTTGTAAGTCTCAAACAGCTTAAAGTTTATGAATAGCTATTACTGAACAGGAAAGTAGTATTAACAAGCAGGCTTTGAAGAATAGTGGAGAAAATGCTTTCAAACAGGGTGTTTGCATAGATTTTTAATGTTAAAAATCAAAGAATGTAGAAAACTTGTGTATTTTTTAAAATTTACTGAAGTGACCATACCTACTGGTCTTTGTGGAAATAGAAGAGGAAACTGCTGTAAATACAAAGATGAGTTGCTTAGGTTGCATGGAGAAAGAAGGAATAACTGGGAACATAATTTCAAGTTCAGTGACACATTTAGCATTTTTGTGTGCCTTGGTTTGAGACAATTTGGAGGGGTGGAGACCTCAGACAGAAGTCTTATTCCCAGAAAACCTGGCAGGAATGGTTGCATAGTCAGTGCTGGCAGAAAATGGCGGATAGCTTGGATTTGATACCAGGAGGTGCTTGCGTGGTGCTGGAGTGAGGCTGCAGTGCCAGTACAGGCAGTTGGAGCAGGGCTGTGGATCCCCCAGAAGACTGGAAGGACCTGCAAGACACCTGTTGGATCCACCAATGAGATTTGGTTGTTGCAATTTTGATGTTTGTTGGTCAAAGTGGTGGTTGTAGTCCTGATCTGTCAAGGTGGTGGTGAAAGCCCTGGGTGCTGAGGGAAGCCCTGAAACACAGAAACTAGTGGAGCTTGTTGACAGCTTTAAACAAGATTGGAAGGGGGAAATGGACAAGACCAACCTCACCGGCCAGTGATAAACCATGGGATGGTGTGCCCAAACTTGAGGAAACAAGCACTAATGATATCTCTCAATCTGGTTCATGAGGTGTTGGCTACAATGCCAGAGATTTGATATCATTGGTGTAAGTGAAACCCGGTGGGATGAATTCTGAGACTGGAGTGCCCTGCTGGATGGTTACAGGCTCTTCAGGAGGGATAGGCAGGGCAGAAGAGGCGGAGAGGTGGCACTGTATGTAATAGAAGTGTTAGAATGTATGGGTGAGAGTCAAGGGGCCAACATATAATGTGGATGTCATTGTGGGAATCTGCTACAGACCTCCCGACCAGGATGATGACACTGATGAATTATTCTTGGAGGAACTAAGTACAATTCCAAGTCAACTGCCCCGGTCCTTATGGGGGACTTCAACTTGCCAGAAATTAACTGAGAGCATCACACACCTGGTACAACCTGGGCCAGAAAATTCCTAAAAAAACTGGATGATGACTTTATGGAACAAGTCCTAAGGGAGCTGACTCAGAAAGATGCCCTCCTTGATCTGCTGTTTGTTCACAGAGTGGATCTTGTGAGCAAACTGGAGATTGGTGGCCATCTTGGCCACAGCAACCACAAAGGGATTGAGTTTAAAATCTCTGTTGACAGGAACAAAAGTGCCAGCAAAACCTCAACTCTGGACATGAAGGAGAGTGGACTTCAGGCTACTCATGGAATTAGGAAAGTCTCCTGAGAAAATGTTTTTGCCGGTGCTGAAGTCCATCAGTGCTGGTCACTTTTTAAACTTCACCCCTGTAGGGCACAGGAGCAGCAATTCCCAAATGTCAGAAATCAAGCAGGCAAGGCAGAAGGTTGGTTTGGCTGAGTCGGAATCTTCTCTTGGAAATAAGGCAAAAAGGAAAGGTGCATATGCCCAGTGGAAGCAAAGTCAAGTGACATGGGAAGAATTCAGAGATGCTGCTTGCCGCTGTGGGGAGAAAATTGGTGCTGCCAAAGCTCAGCTGGAGTTGAAGCTGCCAGAAATGTGGGGGACAATAAAAAGAGTTCTTTCAAATACATTAATGATAACTGGCAGTATAGAAATATTACCAGCCCATTACAGGATGAGGATGGCCACCTCACAAACAGGGACAGGGACAAGGCAGAGGTGTTTAATGCTTTCTGTGCCTCTGTCTTCAACACGGATGATGGACCAAGGGGGTTTCAGTGCCCTGAGCTGGAGCCCCATGACTGTGAGAATGATCAACTCCAAGTTGTCTCTGAACTTGCGTGGGATCTGCCACTCCAGCTGGATGCCTACAAATGTATGGGGCCTGATGGGATTCATCCCGGAATCCTCAGAGAGCTGGCTGATGTCATTTCACAATCTCCCTCAATTATTTTTTAACTGTCTTGGGAATTACAGAGAGGTCCCAGCTGACCTGGGAAGAGTTCCTGTAGGCTATCTGGGCTCTGGATTTCAATTTCTGATCTCCAGAATAGACCTATATTTGTGGTAAAAGAGTGAGAATGGTAGAGAATTTGTGACTGCTGTTTGAAATTTTTCTTTGAGCCTGCAATAAGTTTTGAGCTGAAAGAACGGTAATAAGTTTATCTTGTGTGTTGAACTTTACTGTCACTTTAAAACTTTACAGGTTATTATAAAGGATACGAGTATTGTGTTGACACAGTCTCACATCAAGGCATATATGCTGATGACACTTCAAGGATTAGAATATCTGCATCATCACTGGATTTTGCACAGGGTAAGCATGTACTAAACTGACAGCCTTTATGCTGTAACAAAACTCACATGGGATAAAGTTTGAGTCTAAAGTCTGATGAAAGTAGTTTTGGATTTCAGACACTCTCACTCCATACGCTTTCATATTAGCTGTTTTGGAGAGACAATAGAAGTACCAGGAATGTTAAGAATTACTGATGCAGTTTTCATTTAGATACTTATTTAAAAGGTTCTCCGGTTAGATGTGACTTTAATTATCACTGTGTACTGGGTCTTGCTGGGATGGATTGAACTTTTTTCACAGCAGGTGAACTGTTGAGGCTTTCTCTTTTTTCCACCCTGCCCTTGCCCCGATGTGTAGTCTGGGGGTGGGCAAGAAGTGGAGAGGGGACACAGCTGGGGCAGCTGACTCAAGTTGTCCCTAGGGATATTGCATGCCATATAATGCCATGATCATTAGTAAAAACCTGGGTTAGAGAAGAAGGGGGGATTTTGCCTTCCAAGTTGCCTCTCTCTTGGAGACTGTTTTGTGTATCTGTCTGCTTGTGGGAGATGGTGAATGATTTCCATTGCATTGCTTGCTTTTGTTTTTTTCCTCTTTCCTTCACCTGTTAAACTGCCTTTATAGTGTTCCTAGACTGTTCTTGCTTTTGGTCTTCTTTTGCCTTTACTTCTGGCATGAGAATGGAATGAGCAAATGGTTATGTGGATGCTTCTCTACTGGCCAGGGGTCAACCCAACAACACACTGCTACTGTATTAAACTGTATGACTTCCAGAATTTCTGCAGTTATTTGAAACATTTGCAAGGTCTTTTTATTATTCAGTTGGCATCTATGTGGTTAACAGAACTGTTGTTCCTGCAGCAAAGCTAAAACCTATGAAGTGGCTTTTTATAGTCTGCAGCTTAAATGTGTTAATATTCAAATTGGTGTGTCTCACTATGATTTTCCTCTATGACTAAATACTCAATTTCCGGTGTTTTATAATTTTTTTCTAACAACGTAGACCACATAGAATCAAAAGCTTTCATTTTAGAATACTCTTATGATACATCTGCCAGGAGATTCATCATATGTCTGCTTTTATCAATACTGACAAAATTCATTATTTGCTTTCTCTACTGACAGGATCTTAAACCAAATAACTTGCTGTTAGATGAAAATGGGGTTTTAAAATTAGCTGACTTTGGCTTGGCAAAATCTTTTGGAAGCCCAAATAAAGTTTATACACACCAGGTAGTAACAAGGTAAGACATTCTCTTTTGTTTCTTAGACAGAGATTATTTAGTTGTTTTTTAGGTGTCTCTTGGCACCTCTCTCATGTCATATCAACATATTCAAAGAGTAACATCTAGTTCATGTTATGTGGCAAGAGCCTCATAAAGAACATGCAGGGAAACATTGTTTAACAAAATCTCCATAAGAACTGCTACAATATGCATCCCTGGGAGTTGTTCTTTGGTATGATACTCTTTTGAAATATATGGAAATAATATGTATCTTCCTGTAAGCCTGGTTTTGGGAGCAAGACAACTGCTACTTTCTGTTAATCACAAGACCTAGAACCAATTTTGTAGCTAGTCACATTACCTATTATGAGACAAACACTTGAACCAATTAAAATATTTATTAATGGTTTTTATAGCATGCTTATTTAAAGTATGCTTTAAAAAGCAGGGCTGCAAAACATGCAAGGTGTTTCCTTCTGACTGTTGTAATGCTAAAAGTATTCATGCAAAGCTGGTTTGTTTTAACATCTTTGTTCAAAAGGCAGAAATTCCACAGTAGTTTGAGAACAGGGTGTATCAGGTCATTGCATTAAACTTAATTGTTCCTAGGCAGTGTTAAGTAGCTGTTTTAAACAACAAAGCTCATTTTGCATAAAGCCAGCCTCAATACTTAGGTTTGTTGATATGGAGATTTTTGGAAGCTGGAAGGAGTTCTGTCTTGCTGTCATTCCTTCAACATAAAATTTTAAGAAAATTTTGCTTTATAACCTGCAAACCTGCAAGTTAAAAACTTTCTTCCTTGGCATGCCTGCAGTTCCATTGCTTGTAATCAGCTCAATTGAAACTGCAGTTAATTTGTGGTTGCATGTGACCCTATGGTGAGAAATGCACAATTTTTTTCAGTCTTTCTTAAACAAAAGACTTGTAGGGTAGACTACAGCTCTTCAGTGTCTGAAAAGTATATAGGCAGAAGCAGCATCCTCTTTTTAGTATTTGCATTGCTACAATATACAGCATTTGACATGAGCAAAGCCAGGTGATTTTCCCAAAATGTGTTTTCTTTTCAGATGGTACCGAGCCCCAGAACTATTGTTTGGAGCTAGAATGTATGGTGTTGGTGTTGATATGTGGGCTGTTGGTTGTATTTTAGCTGAATTGCTCCTCAGGATAAGTCTTCAAATGTAAGCATTTTGTATTTCCTCTTTAGTGCACTACAGTTTTTTATATGGGCTGCTTCTCTCCTGCTAACATTAGCAGGTAAAGACAGTTAGGGTAGAAGAAAGTTTCCAAAACCTTGTTAACTGTAATGAAAGTGAAGTTTTGCAATAGACTGAGGTTTCATAAGCATCCACAAGCATTGGAAGTATTTCAAAACGGTTGGGTAAAAAAGTTGCAACAAACTGTCACAGTCTTGCCTTGGGAGATGCCAAGTAGGTAACTCTTCCAGTCCTCTTAGTGTTACAGTTTCACACAGCCTTCTAGAAATGTGATCACAAAGTTTCTTTTTACTTCCATTGTGTGTTGGGTGTGCAAGGTACAAGTTGAACTGGGCAGATATCCCCTTTTCAGTCTTCTGCTTAGTTTAAATAATATGTGATACTGATAAGACAGTTTTCTATTCTAGTGGGTGTCTACTCTCCCTCATGCTTAAATCTCATTTCCTCAGTTTATCTTCTCTAATCCAGTTACAATTCACTTTAAATGTACTGAATATATATATAAAAGCTAACTTCAGGGAACATATGATGGAAGGATCACCATGACCAACTGACTTTGACAACTAAGATGCAAAATCTTTCCCGTGTTTAGTTATTTTACATTAATGTGGTTGTGTAATTTTATGTTTAGTTCCCTGTTGTCAAGTCAACATTATGAAGCCCAGGTTCAAGAAACTTTCAGAATCTATTCAGACATCAGTAGAATGCCTCAATATTCAATGTAGCTCTTTGTGGGGAGATGGTATACAGAGGTGTTTTGCCCTGCAATGATGAATGATCACTCACAGCTCCACTCTAAAACTGAAGTTCAGAACTTAATTAAATCAAATGCTGTTACCTTCTAGGTTCCTTTTTTGCCTGGAGACTCTGATCTTGACCAGCTGACAAGGATATTTGAAACACTGGGCGCTCCAACAGAAGAACAGTGGCCTGTGAGTCCTTTTGTTTAACGGACTGACATTAGTTTTACTTGATACTCTCTATTTTAACTTCTGAAAATAAATGAAAGGTTATACCAGAATACTTGAGTAGATTTTCAGAAGGCAGTTGCCTCATCTCACAGAGCAGCTGAGATTTGTTGTTTCTCTTGACAAGCCTCTGATCAATAGCAAGATTAACAACACTTTATGGTTTCCTTTCTGTGTGTGCGCACAGTTTCCTATGGTTACTGGTGTGTAATTATTGTTGCTTAATGTTTTTGGGATGCTTGTTTAATGAATTGTGTTTAACCTGTAAGGCTTTCATCACTTTCAGAAGTAGGAACCATTTATAGGGATCTAAGTTGGCCAAGGTAAGTTATAGTTTGGAATACAGTAAGAAACACCAGACCAAAAGCTTTAGGGATGAACAATTTGTCTCAGCAACGGTACGGTAACAAATACAAATTAGTATGAAGTGACAATAAATTCAGTAATACTAGGCAAAACTCACTGTCAGGACACACAATGACCTACCTAACTATGGATATTAGGCAGACTGACAGGAAGTGGGGCATAACTTCTGATGAGCAACTCACACCAGGAGTTCTGAATTCCCCGATCAGGAATTGTTGTTGAGCTATGGAAGCACTCACTTTACTTGTTAACCTCTACTCCCTCTCCATGCTGCTTTTCTTTTGTGTGAATTGTACTGGAATGCTATGGTACATGATCATGAAATGGAGCTGTAGCCATATGGAGAAATACCGGATGAGGCACTGTTAACCCCACACAATTCTGCTGTTGCTCTGGGATTCTGAATGAAAACACATAAAGGTTTTTGCAGTGACATTTCTGCTTTCTTTGGAGAGGAAGAGTTAAGATATGGGTGGGGAAAGGAGTGAATAGGAGATTGGCTAGCACAATAGAGATGATGCATCCCTAAGTTAATTTGCAAGCCCATGCATTTCAATAATTGAAAACTCTACTATCAAGATTGTAACTGATTGAGTAGATTTTTCACTTTATTGTTAATATTTTATTTTGCATGGACAAACTTGCTGAAGTGTGATGACAAAATACTACTAAAGTATTACATTTGGATAATTGTTACAAGATCATTTTTATGCTAGAATTTGAATACAATGGTATTGATTTCATACCTACAGGAGAAAAAAAGTACGCAGTTCATCTTTTGTTTAACTGCTTGGTGTACATTTTCCTTCCCTCCTCCAACAGCCCATATAAATTTTCAGTTGTGCATTTCAAAAGTAGCTCAAAATGAAGTTAATTTTATTAATGTGGAGAAACACTTGCTCTTTTGTGAATATTTTCCTTCCCACCATGTCAGATCACAAAAAGAACCTTTATTTCATTTGTCTGCATCCACTCTAAAGTTCTTTTTTACTTCCTTTCTTTGTTAACAGTTTTTCCTTTTGGCCTGGTCACCGCTAAAGCAAAGGAAGGACAGATCATTTGGAGAGGGAAAGTGTAAAACTACTGGAACAGTTACTGAAAAAAAAAAGTCGGTATGACCCACTACTCCTACATTTGTTATTTCAGTGACCAAGTATTAGCAAGGTGTTTTGAAAGATGATTTGCTTCTGCTGAAAGACAGCCATATGAAGTTTGCTTTCTGTGAAAAACTGAACTCTTAAGTAAAAAACATATATTCCATTTTTGTTCTTTGTAGGGGATGACAAGTCTTCCAGACTATGTCACATTTAAATCTTTCCCTGGAATGCCACTTCAACATATCTTCAATGCGGCTGGTGATGATCTGCTCAATCTTCTTCAAGGCTTATTCACATTTAATCCTTGCACTAGGGTTACAGTTACTCAGGTATAGTACACTTGAGTTATGTCCAAATGTGCATTAACCTACTGTTAATATCAAATAAATGTGTTTTAAAGCCAGTAAGCCAGGTTTGAAATGAAATGTTACATGAATTTCCGAAAACATAATCCCAGTGTTTTAGAGAACTCTGAAAGGCATGGATAATGCTAACTGATCATCTCTGTTCCCAGTGTAGAGCAAAGGTAGACAATTAAAAGGTGTATGAGTCATGGCCTTTAGACAGCCGTATTTGACATTCGGAATTCAATCACCTAAAGCTTGAAGGTTAAGTCTTAATATAGCATATCCTATTCCCTGGGTTTGAAAGATTTTCAGCCTTACTTCATCCAGTGTCTTCTTCAATTTCATTTAAACCGTCATGATGCTTTTTTAACGTGAAATTCTGTGGTGATTTAAACCATGATGCTCGTCTAAATATCCTTTTCCATTATACTTTCATTTTCACTACTCCCTGATGGTGAGAAATGGACTTCAAAGGAAAATCTTGCAGAATGTTCTAGTTCACAATATTGATTTCTGTAATGAGGAAGATATACCAGTTGGCAGTTTGAAAAGTGTATTTCTGTCACTTTACGCTGTTAGGGAGGCATGCAATGAACAGAGTTGTTCCCTTAAGGCCAGGGCTCCCTCATTGCTGGTTAGACAAGGCAGATCTGAATCTAGGGGATTAGTGTAGATGTTATGTATCTTTTTATAGAAGACTTTTTCAGAGCACCTTCAGACTTTTTTGGCCACCATCTTTAAGAACATTCAGTATAAGTTTCCAAATAATTAGTTCTGCTATGCTTGGGACACCAGTACATATGTATGAAGTGATTTTTCAGATCATATTGTAGGACAGTGTATTTTTCCAGTTGTGGTGGTGGGAAAAGAGTTTTCCCCCTGAAGTTATAAAATGGTAAAACCCCAGGGGGTGGTGACCATTGAAGTTTTACCCAATGAGCGCTTTTGCAAAATATAAACATATCACAAGCAGAACGGAAGAGAAGGTAGTTGTAGTTGTTGAAGAAGTAGCCATGTTGTAAGGCCACAAGGAGAAAGGGCAGGAGTCCCCTGGGGGGCTCTGGCCCCCCAGCCCCTGGTTGGGGGACTACAGGGACTTGGAACAGCATAAGGCTGGGCTAAGTACCTGTGGCTGACAGCTGAAGGAGTTTCTCTACTGTAAGAAGCAACAGGAGCAGCAGCAGGAGTAGCATCCAGAGAACAGTGGCAGAGAGCCAGAAGAGATAAGGGAGAAGCAGCAGAAACAAAACATGCAGCTGAGCAAGAGAGACACAGAGTTGTCCAAGAGAAGGAGAGCCAGCAGCAGAGAGAGCAAGACTAGGCTCTACAGAGAGAGAGAGTGTTTGAGTAAGAACTGAAACAAAACCCCAAACCCCTCTGAGACCTCCGAGAGAGAGGAGGATGATGGACTCTTACTTGAAAGAGCCTTGAAGTGCTACAGCACTGCAGAAAGGAGCTGAAAAGTTCTGAGAAGGAATGCGGAGAGGGTGACCTTGGCCCCCTCCCGCTGCCTTGAGACAGAGCACAGAAGCTCTGTAGGGGAACTTGAATCCCCTGAAGATAGGGACCATCACAAAGACCCCTGAGCTTCGTGATATGACATAGTGAAGTGACCCTTGTCCCGGTGAACACAGCCTACGTAAGAGAAGACCCTCGCTTGGAGACAAGTGGCCGAGAGGGCTTGGATACCCCCTCGTGTGTACTGGCAGAGATCCAGCTACAGCTGCTGCATGGAAGAGAGAGAGATAGACTGCTACTCTGAAGAGAATGCTGCTCTGAAAGTGGAAAGGATCTTTCCTTCTTCCCTCCTGGACTTTTATTTGGAGGGGAAAAGAGATTTGATCCATTGTAAATACTTTTATGTCATGGTGGAGATAGCTAAGATTGTATATAATGTATTGTAGTATTTATTTTGTACAGTCATTGTAATATATATTCCCTTTCCCCCATTTTGAGTCTTGTGTGGTGTCTGGAAAATCCATCTCACACTGGGTTGAGATGTGGGAGGGGGTTTGGACTAGAGAATTGGATTTTTGAAGCTCTCAAACCATGACACCAGTCTAGACTATTTATTGGCAATGCCACAGTTTAAGGCAGGAAACAACTTGTGCTTACAGTATTGATTTCATTTATAACTAGCATTGAATATCATGTAACTGGCATTAGCAGGAGTAATGATTGCCTAGGAGACACCTTAGCCACTTTTTGTTAACCACACTTTATGGAAGCTGTGAAGTTCCTAAAATTTAAAATAGGGTATGTAATTCCACTAAATGAAATCAACCTTGCTCACTTGTGTTTGTCTTCTGCTCCGATAGAAATTGTGTCTTTCTCATAGTTTACAGGGTAGAAACAGCACAGTAAAGAAATCTTAAAAGCTAACAAAACAGCTGGTGTCCAAGTCCTGGATCTAATCAAGATTTCAGATATATTCCTTTAATTTTTCTTTAATTTTTCTTTATTCCTACTTTACTCTTAACTCCGATGAGACTCTTGTCTCATCTAAGACTATTCAGTCTATTCAGAATGTGAGCTCTTCAGAGCTAGAAACTGCTTATACAAGACCTTTTGCAAAATAGTCTAGAGGTTTGTTAGGATGTCTGAGTGCTAGCTGAAAATAACTATCCCTTGCTTTACCAAATCTAAGTGGGGTGGATATTAATTGAGAACATACACTTGATTTGCCCCAAGGCCACCTTCTAGTATAAAAATGTCCAAGTAGTTTTTAAGTCCCAATAGTAAGTGCTTTATTTCATTATAACCTCTTTATAAATGGTATTCTGACACTTAATGCTAATTACTTGGTTATTTTTCTTCCATTGTCATTAAGGCATTGAAACAGAAGTATTTCAGTAACCAACCAGGACCCACTCCAGGAAATCAGCTGCCAAGACCCAACGGTCCTGCAGAAGCTGTAAAGGAGCAACAAAATGCACTTTTAAATTTAAAAAGGAAAAAACCAGAAGGAATAGATCAAGGTAACCTCTTAATATTTCACTGATTTTAAAATAGGAGCTACATGCTCAGAGAGAATGGGATATTTTCAGTGTTTCAGAACACAAACTCTCTGAATGGACTAATTCCCTGGGCACCAACACCAGCTGAAACCCTTCAGTGATTTGTGGTTTAGGATAAATGCTTTGGGGTGAGAATGACTTAGTTTTGTGTTCTGACAGAATTAGTACAAAAAAGACTCTTCTACGATGCTTAGAAATATCTATCTGTTAGAAATATCCAATTCCATTAATTGCTCTAATGGTGTGTGATACTGCCCAGTAAATTATAGGCTATTATGATGAGCCTTTTTTTCCTGAGGCATCTTACTTAGGTGGAAGTAATTTAACTTTACACCACTTAAAACAAAATGAGGAGAGGAGTGTGAGAGTCCAAAACATAGCATGTGATTCTGTGAAATGACAGACTGGAAAATGTAGATCAGATTCAGAGAGATTTCTGCTTTCTTTCTCATAAGGTAAGCAAGTTAATTAGACCATTCCGGGTAAGGAACATGAAGCACATTTCTGTGACCCTCTGTGGCAGTTTGAGCCACATTAGAAATCCAAAAATCCAATTTCCAGGCTTCCCCACCCCTTCCCACAATTTATCCTAACACCGAAGAGAAAACGTTCAGGCCAGAGGCTTCTATAGGGGAAGGAGGAAGTATTTACATTTATTTACACAAATAAATATACTGTACAAACTAAAAGCAACTATATATATATATATTACACTTCTATCAGTCCCTTTGAAGCTTCTCCTTTTAACTTTAGTCCAGGAAAAGCCTTTTCAGGTTGATAAGTAACCAGTCTCTCTCTCGTGGGAGTGTTTGGGGCCCCTAAACACTCCCTACCAACCTTCAGCTGTTTGCTGCAGTTCTTTCTTCTTCATGAAGTTCAAGAAGATAGCTTTGAGTCTCTCCTCTCATACCTCGGTTTGTAGGCTGCTGTAGTGTAGTCAGTTTATCAACATATGTGTCCTGGAATTTCATTCCTCCTCCGGGTTTTTGGCTGTCCTGTGTCTAAATCACTGTGAAGGACATCCTCCGGGCCTCTCTCTGGTCCGTCTCTAATTTGCCCTGGCACCGAGCTGTATTTAGCCTGTCCACTTTGGCTCTGCTCCCAATGCTGAGCCTTAAAATCCACCCCCCACCAGCCTCAATTCAGTGGGGGAAAAAAAGCCCCCTAGCCTTGGCCACAAGGCAGCTCGGTCCAGTTATACACTGTCCCAAGCATCCTGCAGCTGCGGGGGGGGGGAAGGGGGGGGGAAGAGGGCCTAGCCTCCTCCCTCTTACCTCAGGTGTTGTGAGTCGCGTCCCTCACAAACACTCACTCCAAATGCTGCCTACTAACTGTGGCCTAGGCAGAGTTGGGGGGGCCGCAGGGCTCCCCTTCCCCCCCTGGAGGGGGAAGGAAGGAGCCCAGCCACCCCCTGGCCTTCTACACCTACATGAAGCAGACACCAACAGAAACATTGCCAACAGCTTCCGGTGGCTGTGTATATATGATTTTTAGAAGAAGCGAACAAGTGGTGATTGGCTCTTCAGGGAACACTGCCCTGGCACCCAATCACCTCTGAGCCCCCCCCAGCCTCTCAGGGGGGACCAATCTTAACCCATGACACCCTCCTTCAGTCTTCCCCAAACAGTAGCATTATTTCATATCTTCGTGGCAAGAAAAGTGCTCAGGACTCAACACCTGTATCTGATGCTGAATTACTCAGATCTTCTACCAGAGAGGCAAATATTGGTTCTTAAACTTGGACTTGGTCTTCTTAACAGTTGGAATATGCTAGATAGCAGCTGTCAGATTACCATCAGCCATTTTGTTATTGCCAGTATAAGACTCAATAATACTCAAAAGCGGTTGTTGGGAGAATAGAGATCGTGTGTGAACAATTTCCTTTGCATTTCTGTAGGCCTTGCCTTGGCATGGCTGGGTGCAGACAGTAAAAGAACTGCGTAGCTAATATGGCTTCAGCCTTTGAAGTTAGGACAAAGAAGGCTCCCTGCCAAGGTTAAGGTGGAGTTTCAAGAGGGTGAATGTGTGCCCTCAGCTCATATGGACACCTGTTGTGGTCCAATTAGCAGTGGACAACAAAGTATGTTTCTCTTATGTATCCAATGCTGTGTGAAGAAGAATCACACGTCCAGGTGTAGCAGCAGTATATATAATGAGTGTCCTTCTTGTAATAAACTGACATATTGCTGACCAAATTGGCCTGTGAGCAATCTGTTCCGTGCCCCTCCACCGATAAGTGGTACCTTTTTGTAATAGAGATGCTTCCATAGAAGTGTGTTTCTCCTCTTGAGTTCAGAGAAACAACTACATTATTAGGGTTTAACTTAACTTTTAGGCACTTTGAATGGTTGTTTCTAAGTCTGTCAAATTAAAAGTAAAATGCATCAGGTTCACTACCTTAAGACTTCAACCTCAAAATAAAATTTAATCAGCTGACTACTTGCACGCTGTTTACTGACCCCAGTATCATCAGTCAACTGATGTGTGGGAACTTGTCAAGTTATGGTAGCTTAGGCAATTAATTTAAGCTTTTTAGCTCCTTTTGCAAAGATCATTTGAGGGTTTGTGATTAGTGTTTTGGAGTACATGCCCTAAAATAGGCCTGTTAACTAAAGGACAGGAAAAAGAGAAATGCTTCTTTGATTTCTGTGACTTAATTGTTGTATTTGACAATAGGCAGAGTTTCCAGAGTTGTCTAAAGCTAGAACAATAATTGCTTTAACATCTTTCAAAAAGTCTCATCTTCAACAAGATGAAATCAAGCTTATGTGTTAAATGCTAGGAGTTTTGAGATTAGCTATAAATGAGGCATTTAAGAAGTCAGCATTAATTTTTGAGACATTTGAGTATCAGCATAAAAAGCAGTATCATTTCCACTAAGTGGAAATGGAAACATAATGGATTTTCCGATATGGATTTTCCATTATGTTTTGGTTTTGCCTTAGCTGGGCTGACAGAATCAGAAGGTCTCAAAGGTAGTGCCAACAAATGTTTAAGGAGAGAGCCAATGTTAGAGCTAGCAAATCTGCTGCCCTGGATTTCATTTGCCATCCTTATATGACATTACCATCTAAACTTAAAATCTGAATAGTTGTTTGGAAGAATAATCCTACAGTCTTTATTTAAATAAAATTTGAAGGACAGCATGTTTTTACTGCTATTAAGGGTGGAAATATGCAAAAGTAATTAAAAAAAAAATAAACTGTATTCCCTGAAATTCTTAGACTGGCCTGCCCTTGCATCCTGCACAATACATTTCCTTAGCCTTGTCAAGGTAGCACTCTGGAGCTTGGCAAAATAGACTGAGTGATTACTGATGGATACCCTCTTGTAAAATATTGGCATCAGGACCTGACTGTCAGGACAAAGATTCCTGCCATCACCCTATGTGCTGCTTTTCCACAACAACAAAACCCTGTAGCCTGTGGGGCGTGTTCACCAAACTTAAGTACTTCTCAGAAAACAGTCTCTATTGTCAGGGAAAAACTGTCACTGGATGGATGACTGCCTGTGAAAAGTATTAAGCATGCATACTTTCTGTCTGCTGTTGCCACTTATTTCTGTTCAGTGTGGTACGTGGAGACACTGATATTATGATGACATCACTGTCAGTCTTCACTCTGGCACTTAACCAAAAGCAGCACTGCTTCCCCAGGAAGCAGTCTTATTGATCTGCATTCCTACAGAGCTGTAGGTACACTAAACTTTTTCCTGAGTTAATGCAGTATAAAGAATCTACCTAATATCAGAACTATTCTACATTGGTTTGGAAATAAACCAAAGCCATTCTATTCATATCTAAGGTTAAGAATTTGTCCTGGATCTGACAGCATGTAAGAAAAATTAAGTGTTAGTGTGGTGGGACAGGGTTAAGGCTTAGAACAGCTTGCTTTTTTTAGGTTTCAAAGTAGAATTAACTGGTTAGCTTTTCATGCCAACAGTTGACTGGTTAGCTTTTTATATCAACAAAGAAAAATACTTACATGTATCCCAAATGTAATTAATACTGTCATAGTTTGAGATTGACCCCCCTGAGAGGCTGGGGGGGGCTCAGAGGTGATTGGGTGCCAGGACAGTGTTCCCTGGAGAGCCAATCACTGTCCATGTTGTTCGCTTCTGCTCAAAATCATATATCACAGCACCAGAAGTGATTGGCAGCTCTGTCTTGGTTGTTTGGCTGTTGCTGTCTGCTGCGTGTAGGTGGACAAGGCCAGGGGGTGGCTGGGCTCCCTCTCTTCCCCTCTGGGGGGGAGAGGGGAGCCCTGCGACCCCCCAACTCAGCCTTTGCCTAGAGTTAGAGTCAGCATTTGGAGTGTGTGCTGTGAAGGAAGAGATTCACAGCACCTGAGGTAAGAGGAGAGAGGCAGGCTTTGCAGCCAAGCCCTCTTCCCCCTCCTTTTCTGCAGTGAAGCTGTAGAGGGGGGCTTTTTCTTTCCCTCCACTGTAAGTGGAGGAGAGGCTCAACATTGAAGCTGAGCCAAGAGACTGGGCCGTGGAAGTAGGCCTGGCGCTCGGGAGAAGAATCCCAGGCGAAATTGGAGGCAATCCAAGAGCTCAAGAGTTACCTGCCAAAGCTGACCGGGGGCAGCCAAGAACTGACGTGGAGGAATGAAGATTCCAGGACACAGATGCTTGATAAGCTACACTGCAGCAGCCTACGAACCAAGGTGAGACACCGAGAGGGAGAAATCACCAGCAGCAGAAGAGCAAGGACTCAAAGCTATCTTCTTGGACTTCGTGAGGAGAGAAACTGCAACAAACAACTGGAACTTTGGTGAGGGGGGAGTGTTCAGGAGCCCAGAACACTTCCACAGCAAAAGACTGTGTTACGTATCAACCTTGAAAAGCTACTCCTGGACTAAAGTTAAAGGAGGGGCTTGAAAGGACTGACTGATAGAAATGTAATATATATATAGTTGCCTTTAGTTTGTATAGTATTTATTTGTGTAAATAAATGTATATACTTCCCCCTTCCCCTATAGAAGCCTCTAGCCTGAAAGTTTCTCTCCAGTGTTAGGATAAATTGTGAGAAGGGGTGGGGAGAAGCCTGGAAATTGCATTTTAGATTTCTAATGTGGCTCAAACTGCCACAATACTTAATTGCAGAATTTGTGACTCATTTGGAGTACACACTGATTTAAGTGTGCTTTGATTCTATCACCCTCTGAGCTTCATTAGAAGTCATGTACTGCCACTGTAGTAAGCAGCATTAAGCAGTTCAGAGCAGATATATCTTGAGAATGGTATCAGACCTTGAGGAGAGGGCTGGACCCCTTTACTTTACTAACAATGTGATTTACACTTTTCAGGATTACGAAAAAAACTGATGTTTTGATTGCTGTGGATGGTGTATGAAAATGAGTGAAAATTACCGAAGTCTGGCAGTCTGAAAACCAAAGCTAACACGATTCCAGCATGGGGTAAAATTGGAATGTTTTTCCCACACCAAGGTTAAGTTTATAAAAATCTGTAAAGAATCTCATTACTTGACAAAAGTAAATAAAAAGACTGAGCAAAAATACAATAAACAAAACAAGCAAAGCATTTTGTACCTCTTGTTAACAGTCCCAGTGTATATTTTATGATACAAAATGCCATCGCCAGCTGGACAAAGTCTAGTTAAATTGTATAAAAATACTCTAAAATACCTCTACAGTATCAAAGTTCTACAAGCTCAAATAAAATTTGAAGTAAGGGGTATCAGACAAACAGGCACTTTCCAGTTTATATTTTAAAATGAGCTTTTTTTCACTCATGTAACTTTTTCTTGTGTCTCTTTACTATAATTTACTACTACATCAGGCTTCTGTATGGCCCTCAGTTAAAGTTTAGACTTCTGAGATTCTTCAAAGAAAAATTTGCCTTGTATGTAAAATGGTGCAATGCAGCAATGGCTAAACCGACAAGGTCATTTTTAACAACACAAGAAACCTAAAAACTGAAATTCAAAAGCTGGAAAAACATCCTACAGAGGCAAGGCCTGCCCTGAATAAAGGTACAGTACCTTTTGCCTAGGACATGGGCCCTTAAGTCACAACACAACTTTCGGAAATTGCTACCAAAAATAATTAGGGTGTGGCATGCTAGCAATCTCAAGGTCATTCCTTAAAAAGGAAGCAAAATCAGTAAAATGTTTTCTATTAAGCACTGACAGTAACCCAAGGCTGTCAAAGTAAACAGGGTATTCACAGGTTTTACAGAAAAAAAAAAAAAAGAAAGTTGATAGGTCATACCTCGATGTATTGCTGTGGACTGAACCCTCCTCTCCTTGGCTTTTGTCCTTATTTCTCATCATCTTTTTATTCTTAAAATATTAAGAGGGGGTCAGGGGTGTCTGTTTGCTTTGAAGTCCTGTGCCCAGGTATTTACTGTCAAAAGTTGAAAGAAAGGTAAGGTCCCAGTTTGTTCCGCTGGCTTTCATTATCAGGAACAAAGTCCTGACGCTGCAATGATATTGTTATAACAATACACAACACTGATCAACACGGCAAAACAGAGATTTAAAACAAATAATCATTTATACAAGAAAAATCTGAGAATAAACACAGTAGAGGAACATCCTGCAAACTTTCCCAAAGTAACACTGGATGCAAATTATCTCTGTATCTTATTGTGTCATCCCAATACAGCAGAAATCGGTCAAAAATCAAAGTACACAAAACGGCAGAAATCTAAAAATTATTATTATTAATTGCTCACCTACCTGATCTGTGCACCGCCGCCGGGACCAAGTCAATATTAGTTTTGGGTAGTGGAAAAACATTAGTTCCAAAATACTTAAAATTATATCGATAAAATACAAATTTCAGAAAATGAAAAAAAGATCCCAAAAATATGCTGCCAATAAAGCAAAAGCAGCAGTAATTAGTACAAAAATGTCTGGGGGAAAAAACTCATTAGGAGAGCGCACAAAAATGGAGGCACACCATGGTTTCTAAGCTGGCAAAACAACAACCTGGGCTCTCTCCATGGCTTCTTCTTTCCAGCAAGGCATGAAAAGGGAGCCCTCAAAAGCTGCTTTTCTGCCTGAAAAAGGTCCACTCAGCCCCCATTAGTGCCTAGGAGAGGCAAGTGGCTGTGGGGGCCCCCTGAGGCTGCCCAAAAGTTAGGGAAAGTTGTGTAAAGTGTTGGGGAAGGCACGGAGCCGAGTGTGCTCTCTCTAAGGCACAGCCGCCATCCAGAGCCCCTTCCCAGCTCTGAACTCTGCCTTTGATTGACACTCTCTACATTTACCCCACAACTCAGGTGATGTACCATAGACCCACCCCTTCATTTCTATCAAAAAAAGAGAGAACCTCCACTGCTCCACTGCTACCCCACAGCCCTGGCTCTTTCCAACTACCCCAGATGAAGGGGCATCTTAACCCCATGTGGCTCAGGCACCCTTTGGAAACCAGAAAGAAATGGAATCAGTGCCTTTTGTTTTAAAGATTTGCTAAATATTTCAGTGCCTGGGCTAAAATTACTTCCTCCCTGGACAGGAAGTGGTGCTGTTACAAGCCATTTTGAAGGCTTGGGAGTGGAGCTCACAGCCATGCAGGCACCAAACAGCCCACCCAAGGCGGAGCATCCCCCCCAGTTCAGTGGTACAATCCTCAGAGAACAGCTCTTCCCTTCATCCCCATCACTGGCACTGGCAGCATGGGACAGGAGCATCAGCTGCTCCCAATCCAGCCCAGTAGGGTCGATATTTCCCTCCAGCTCAACAGCACCTCCCGAGTGGTTTTCCCCACCAACTCAAATGCAGCAGGCACACCATTTCCATCTGTTCCATCAAGGCACTGCGGTCAAGTCAGTCCAAGACCATTAAACCAGTTACTTTTAATGTACTCTCTTAACCCATTCACGGTCTGTAACAGATTTTAACATGACAAATTAATTTTAAAGCTGCACAATAGCCAAGTTGCAGAACTGGAAATCAGTGGACATCTCCAACATAACATCTTGGAATTGAGATGATGTACCACTGAGGGAATGGAGGTGATCCAAGCAACCCCGACCACTTCATTCTGACCACCATTTGTCTTCCACGAGCAAAACCAACTCCTCGAAGCAGAAGGACATCTTGGATATTCATAAGCATCACAACAATACAGAGCCATCAGACACTGGGGGACCACTGGAGTGGAAAGGGGTAATGGGCTAGTCTGGGGTTCTACAGGGACATCCGTGGCACAGCATCCCAACAATCCAAAACCATTGGCTTTGACCAGTAGAACCAACATAGTCCCCTTCAACTCCTCCACACACACCTGCCGTTTGCATCCTCCAACCACCCATCCTCTTTCCACAAGGGGTTTCATTAGGAACACTCCATTGCCACAGTCCATTTTAAAGAATTCCACAATTATTTACAAAAGACCCCTTGCACCTCAACTGCAAGAACCAAAAAAACACAATGCAAGACTATTCCAAGCAATTTCGGGTAACACTAAGGAAATTCACTCATCTGAATGGGGATCCCTTTAGGTTGGTCCCAGTATCCAACTCCACCACAAAACAAGACACAGCAAAACCAAGCTGGCGCAAGTGTGTACCATCAAAACAGTTGGATGGAGCAGGTGTGAGCAACTCAGCATGGTAAAAATGGGTATTGGCAAAGAAGTCTGAACAAGGCAAATGGCTAAACACACAATGAAGGAGGGTTTGTTTGGGTTTTCAAAGAGAACATCAAGGTTATCTCAGAACCAGATGTGTCATCTTGGCCCTCCAGCACAAAACAAAGACAACCGTGAGTTTCAGGTACAATACATAGAGAAAAGTGCCTGCAGTTCAACTATTTGATCCACTAGAAAACTGGAAGGAAACTGGGGATATTTGAAATTCATTTGCAAAGGTTAACAGATGTCATCTGTAGCAACATCAAAAATAACCCCATTCTTTCTCCCCAAACACATGGTACAGTATTGCCCTGCTAAGGCTACATGCAAGAGCAGGGAAGCAGGTTGGACACTTGCACAGAACAATTTTAAGACCAAAGAGACTGTTTAGGAAGTATGTTGTCAAGGAAATATGTTGAAAAGCTTCTCTACCCACAACCAAAACATACACAACCAAAGAACATACCTAAAAAAGTTATACAAAATATTCAAGTACTCCTTTATTGTCATATTTTCCCAGCCTTCAGTTTGTATCAATTCCATCTTAAAATAACTTCACAAAGTTCAGCAACAGGGCCCTGACAATAGGCCAAGTGCTGAAAACCCCTCATATTAAGCACCTGAATGAACAAGCCAGCAAATAAAAATTCATTGGAAGTCATGGCAAACTTGGAAGTCATTTGCAAATGAAAACCACATTTGAAATCAAGTATAGCACAAAATTTTGCCTTGCCTTCAGTACTTAGTAGTTTAAGTATTTCTCACTTTAACAGCAACCAAAAATGTAACCCACTTCAGTATCAACACAAGAAAAATATTCAGCCAGAAAGGACAAACACAAAGTGTGAAAGAAACCAAAACCTTTTATTAAAAGTCAGTTTAAAAATTACATTTTCTCCAAAGGGCTAGCAACAAATCTTGAACCAAATTAATTTGCCTGTTATGCAAACACAATCTGAAAGGAAAATTCTGCCACCCAGTCCTCAAACAGATCCATCATTGGATAGTCACTGATTAATTCAAGTGCAAAGTCCATTTTGATAGGATGATCACAACCCAGATCTTCTCTGGTTTACTAACACGAGGGTCCACGTTTTAACATCCTTTTCTTGCACAGACACATCACAGCACTCATAGGTTGAGGTCCATTTCCTCAACCTCTCCATCACCGGTGGAACTGCCATCTTAGTGTCTCATTCGTAGACTCCTTTTGACACTCTTCATCTGATTGGATTCTTTATGGAAAATTAAAAGAAAAATGCTGTTGGAATACACATCATAGCTTTAAACTAAGACATTCAACTACTGTACCTTCGAGATTGCTCAAACATATAACTGATGGTTCATTCCATATTACACATTCTGTAATATCTGCTTTTATCAGGAACAATGTCAAACCATCAGTTAAAGAGTCAAAAATATAAAATTTAACCGAAACTATAAAAAAGGGAAAAACAAATAGAAGTTCAAGAACCTTTGCATGCTCCATAAATTCCACTTGAAATTTCTTCAGTGACACCAATGGTGGGAAATCCAAGATATTTGCTCTTGCAACCATCTTCATTGCACTGACCCATCTCCTGAAGCTGACATTGCTTAGTAAAATACCAAGGCTCTTGTAAGCCAAAATCTGTAACTACTGTCCACACTCCTTCCTTCAAAGACACATCCATCAAAACCAATGTAATAGGCACAAAAACTGATTTCTTATAGACAGGTGGTGACTGGAGAGAAGACATTCCACCATCTTAACCCAGTTTTCCAGCTCATGAAAGACGTACAGTGCAACAGCAAATGCACTTACAAATGGAACGACTGGTTTAGTTACTGGTGGAAAAGGACATAGAAATCAGATGAAAATGGTACTGAGTTACACCAGCTGCCTTTAGCAAGGCTCCTCATCCATATTCCAACTTTATTCATCATAGAACAGCAACCAAGCCCACAGATGAATGAGAAACCAAACCGAGCAAATGACATCCACGGGGGCAAACACAAACCCAATATCCCCAGCTTTCCATCTTCCAAGAAATACAAGTTCAATTTACTTTAAGAAAAACCCTCCTCCTCCCAGGCAAAACTCAAGAATGGGAAGTTCCTAATTGTTAAGAACATCATTTTGAAACCAATGCTGACTGTAGAACTGACATGCAAAAAAGGTTTCAAAAGGTCTTCACAATTTTGAGTATCTGCACTCCAACAGCAATTTATCTGCACTCCAACATCAATTTATTCTTTTAAATATGTGTAAATTTAATCTCATTTTAGTCTGAAAGCCAAATTCACCACTACCCTGTGTCGTTGCAGCAGTCAATAAAAGAAAATACATAGACAGTCTAGTTCCAAGCAACAAGACAAGAGAGGAAAGAACTTTTATTGTAACAGAACACTGACTCTTATAGCCCTTGGCATAACATACATGTTAAACTACCATTGGTGTTTTTTCATAAACATGCATCACACCATGATGATTCAGCGTTTACAGACTTACGGTGACTTGTTTAGCTCTGTCTTCCTCCCGACAGACCTGTTGTCAACCCTGACAACCCTGTTCCCTGATAACCATGGGCTGATTCTGACAAGTGAGGCAGAAATTACCCACTGCCCAGCAAAAACCAGTGGGACCAGCTAGTGGTCTTTGCCTTGGTAGCCCAGTTTCCCCAGTCTCATCTCAAAATGACCAGTTACAGTGAAGCAAAGAGCACTGGAACCAGTGCAACAAGCCCCACTCTGACTTTCACACCTGCCCATGTGTCCTGTTTTCTGCTGCTCTATAGACCTCCTTGTTTAAAATACAATGGAAAACTACAGCACACAGAAGTGGAATATGGGATCTGGTAATTCCCTTTGCACTGTGAAACGTGCATAGCTCTAAAAGTATTCAACCCCAGGATCTTCATGTTCTCAAACTGAACAATGAAATTTACAGAAGTGCTTTGTTTCAAGCATTCAACTCATCCTAAGACAGGTATTAAATATTTTGGAAGATATTTTTTTTCCCCACAATAAACTGAATGAACAGGTTTTGGGGTTGCTTTGGTTTTTGGCTTGTTTTTTTTTTTTCCCACTGTTCTCATTAACCTCATTTCAAATCTATTTCGGTGTTTGAAGATGAATTAAAATTTTGAATGATTTTTAATGTTAATGCCTTGACCAAGGTATCAAAACATGAAAAGAAAACCACCACAAAGCTGTCCATTGTTGTTACAATCAAACACTCAGAAGCACTAACATGAGTGCAGTGAAAACCCCATAAGACCATTAAAATAATTTTAATATTTATATTATATTTTTAATAAGCTTAATATAAGGAAATTTAATTACTGACATTACCTTTCCCCACCTCTCAAAAAGGTAATTTAGTTACATATTAGTCACCCTTGAAAGGCTCTTTCCAGTTGGATTGGCCTCTGCCTTAGACACTCATGAGATCTGCCAAAACCAATTTAAGGGCAAATTTCCCTACCAGGTTCAACTACATTGGTTGAACCAAAAACTTGCAAGTAACTCCACAACTTTCAGCTTAAACTCTTCTCTCAACCTTGTAAAATAATTAGCAGTAAACATACCTGATAATGTATTATAATTAAGAACATGTTCTTGTTCTCAAAGTTATTCATACATCAAAAAGATGCCACAGGAACCACCAAAATATTAATAGCAACCTTTACACTTTTGAAATCTACACTTGGTTTAAAAGATTTCCCAGTGGTTATTTACTTATGAATTAAAGCACATTTTACTAAGAAGTTTCAATCATCATGGCTAGGCTTCGCGAACAAAGATTTGGGGAGGGCTCTACCCACGTTTGTTACAAGCGTGCTGGTGGCTAAAAAGGTCAATACGAGATAGGCACGTCCGGTTGCAAAAGGCACAGCAGAAAGACTCCTTAGGTGGTATATTCTGCAAGACACGATTCTTTCTGTGTTGTCTTTTCTCCTCAACAGTGATCCTGCGTGCTTTCTCAAAGGCATCAGCAGCGTTATAGATAGTGTGTCTCCAGACCTCCCAATTGGAGGCCAGAGTAGACCAGTTATGTTGATCAATATGGCCAAGGCTGAGATGTTATTTCAGGGAGTCCTTGTATCTTCTCTTCGGGGCTCCTCTCATGCGGCAGCCGGTGGCAAGTTCACCATAAAGCAAGATCTTAGGGAGGCGGTGGTCCTTCATCCTTGAGATGTGCCCTGCCCAGCGCAGCTGTGTTCTCAGCAACATGGCCTCAATACTTGTGATTGCTGCTTGTTCTAGAACAGATGTATTAGTCATAATCTGACCAGTGGATGTTTAGGATTGTATGGAGATAGCGTTGATGGAAGCGTTCTAGGAGTCGCAGGTGGTGGCGGTAGATGACCCATGATTCAGATCCATATAAGAGAGTAGACAGCACTATGGCTCTGTAAACACTGATCTTTGTACTTTTCTTCAAGTGTTTATTTCACCAAACTCTTTTATGAAGCTTTCCGAAGGCACTATATGCCTTTGCTAACCTGTTGTCTATCTCTCCGTCAATCTTACCGTCTGAGATGAGGCTACCTAGGTAATTAAACTGTTGGACTGATTTGAGCTCTGATTCACCAATGGTGATATGGGGATGATGGAAGACTTCCTGAGCTTTCAGTAATGTTACAAAAACATCTTCCTCCACTAAGACATATGCAGTCATCCTAACTTGAGGTAGACACTGAAAAGCCCAGTTTTTTTCTTAGATGTCATAAGTCTTTCATTCCTTCTGTAACATCAATTAGGCATCAGCCCATTTTTCAAGCTGCTGTTATCTACCAGTTCCTGGTTTGGTTTCCAAGAACAGTATTTTGTTCATGATAAAATCAGGGACCTGAGCAGTCTTGTTACAATGACAAAGAGTACTGACACTCCCTGCCAAGGGAGAGAAACCATTCCCAACCTTGACTAAAGGTTCAAGGCAACAACTTTGAAACAAAACTTACAAAGTTTTTCTCTTCAGTTTTTTGTTGCAATTATCTGTTGCTCTATTAAAAGACCACAGCAGTGAAAGACTGCCTGATGGCCAAACCCATGGCTTCAGCCACTTGAAGTCTATTGAAACCTTCTGTTCCCCAAGTGTGAGACTGAAATCCAACACATACAACACCCATGCATAAGACACCAACACATTTACCAAGTTTTCCAGAGTGAAATCTGAGGCTTCAACTTAAAAACTGAGGTGACCTCCCCTGGAAACGGAATTCACAACAACAGAGGGAGCTGAATGGACAGAATGAGGATGTGAACAAACCAAACCTCAAGGTCTACTTTTCAAAGTTCATTAAAGCAAGGTTTTATTCTCAAAGACACATCCCTGGTAACTTTTACACTGGAGGAAAGAGCAGATGTGTCCTTTATGGACAGCAAAGTCCATAATGATTTAGTGTTAGAGACTGCACAGAACATAAGTGCTCTGGACAGCCCTAATTCTGCTTTTACCACCATCAGATGTTCTGTAAGCACAGCAGTAAAAGCACAAGTCATGTAGGTTTGGGTATTTTTAGCTAAGTCTGTTTGCCAGGTTTCTCAGATTTTACCTTGTTGAATTTATTTTATTTCAAGCTTAGTGCGTTTGAAAACTGTTAGTAACTACTGACTACAGCAATGTTTGTGTCTCCTGCACCTTTGAAGATTTCTGTGGTCACTCACATACAACTTTAACAACCTGCAGTGACCGTGGTGACTCGTAGTAAAGCCAGGCTGTGCCCTGAGAATTGCCATCTCCTAAGGACATTGTCTAACCACACTTCAGAAATGCTTTTCCTTAGTTCAAGGTATTCATTCATTAGCTAGGGACACTCATAAGCTTTTCCTTTCCAATCAATTGTTTGTACAATAAACTTATGTATGAGCTAATTATAAAGCATATATTAAGCTGTTAGCAGTGATCAATAAATGAAGCTTGCTGATTCTCATATTGAGCGTCTCTCTCTTCCCTCGTCGCGACAGTATCCAAATATAAATTCAAATTCCTACACCTTAAATATAAAAAAGTAGAACTGGTGCCGCCGCTCCCCTTCAGCCCGCACGGGCAGGACACGGGCGAGGGTCCTCGAGAGTCCCCGTGGGTCCCCTCAGCGAGCGGGGGGTGGGAGGGAGGGCAGGGAGAGGCAGAGACCCCTCCCCCTCCCGGCTCCGAGGACATTTTGTTTTTCCTCCCAAGGACAAAGGACAATGAGGAGCGCGGAGACTCCAGCACTCACCTGGCGAAGAGCAGACCGCTGGCCGGCACCGGAGGCCCCGAGGACGGGGCGCTGCTTCCCCGCTCGCCCTTCCCGCGGCCAAGGGCGGCTCCCCGCCCGCCCGGCGAGGGAGCGGCGCGGGCAGCGCTCGCAGCCCTGGCGCCATTGCTGCCCACCCGTCGCAGACCCTCTCGGCAGCCCCGCTCGCTGCCCTCCTCAGCCCCGGAGCCCCCAGAGTGCCGGGCCCGACTCGGCCCTCAAGCGCGGCACCTGGGGCGCCGGCCGGGGTGTCCCCGGAGGGAGCGGCCGCTGCTCCCCGGCCATCTTGTCCTGTGCATGTGAGGGAACCTCCGCCATCTCCTCTCAACTCCTTCCTCCCCGCCCCCCGCACAACATGACCGCCCGCTCACTCCTCAGGGAGAGGCGGGAGCGGCCACCGCCCCCTTCCACTCCCACCAGGCCGGGTCGAGCCCACCTCCGCCCGCCCCAGCCCAGCCCCGACCCCCGCTTTCTCTGCCAGACCCTTCTCCAGACATCTCTTCGTACCCTCACCTGCCTTCACTGATACACAGCGAGGTTCAGCCGCCCCTGAGGTGACTGCTGGCGCCCCGCATCTCGCGGCCCCGCTTGCTGCCATTCCACAAACAACCCCTCTGTTCTCATCATCCCTTGACGTGGCCTGGCCCAGGGGTAGCTCACCCACCAGGTTCACCACAGAGAACGGGGCCACAAACCCCTCTCCTCTGATCCGAGTACACACCCTGTGTTGGGCACCCTCAGCTCCTGAGGGACAGAGCCACAACAACCCCATCACCTGCCCCTCCGCCACATCAGTCCCAGCCTTCGTTACCGCTGCTCAGAAACAGTGCAGACACCCAAAGAAAACTAGGTGTCCTGCTTTTTTTAGCCAGCACCATAGAAACTGCCTGGCATGCCAATGTCACCAGGACACTGTCTCCTATTTTGACTACAGCTCTCTCCTAAGCTTGTTCCCTCTGTCCAGAGAAGAACAGGAAGTGGTAGACTCCATCCAGGCCCTTGACAGCCCCAAAGAGGTAAGCGTGGCCAGTTGGACAGCAGCTGTGCCAGCATCTAAGGCGGGGGCTCTGCTGCTGGGCTACTGGAGGGGTGCTGACTGGGCAGAGCTGCTGCTCCCACAGGCCACTGCACCTCAGGGCTCCAGTCTCGCTGGCCACGTTTCCCCCCTCTCACTCTCCCCGTTTGTCTCTCTGTCCTCCGGCTGCCAGAATCTAGTCCACAAGACCACCTTTCTTCAGAAAGTCGTGCACCTGTGCAGAAGTACCACCAGCAGTGGCTCATCCCAGCACTTGGTCCACTTCTGCCGCAGATATGAGGTGGTCGAGAGGATCCAGGTGAGGGGACACTTGGTGCTCTGGGGAAGGGGGCAAGGCCCCCTGGCACTGGCACCCTGTGGGGGCTAGGCTCTGGTGGCACTGGGTGCTGGCAGCTACCAGGTCCCAGCTGCGTTGTGCTCTGCAGATGCTGCTGGATGCCAAGTCCTGTATCAACGAGTGTGCCGAGGACGACCGCGAAAGGGATCTGCTCGAGCAGATGGACCACCGCGAGCAGGAGATGAAGCACACAGAAGTGCAGATCTCCTCGCCCTCTTTGCCATTGAAAGATTGAGGTACCCGCCCATCACTCCCAGGGACCCCTTCCCCAGAGGACTGCCGCCCCCTGCACAAGGCCTGGAGGCGCTTCCCCCGGCACCATTGTCCAGTTGGACCCTTCCTCTTTGCAGCGCGGTGAACGAGGTGCTGGAGGGCAAAACGAGAAGGCTCCTAGAAACCTGCTTCAGAGTTGTTCTCTTCCTTCCTAAATGGGACATCCATGTGTGGGATGGATATGCACTCAGGAATAAGGTAAGTGCTGGCTGAGCTCCAGGAGCCACCAGTCCCTCTGGGCTGCTCTCTGGTCATCCTGTGTGTCAAGTAAGATACGCATGGATCCTCAGAAATGCCAAGGCAGTGGAAAGAATGCAGAAAGTTTATTTAGAAGGCCAGAACCCAAGAAATGTAAGAGTGTGGTTTGGGTACCAGGCCTCAGGGAGATAAAGGCACCTCCTGTTTTCTCCTTCCAGTTTTTATTCTCTCTGCTCCCCGATCTCTCTCTGCTGGAATGCAAAGGCCTATGGCATCTGCTGTCTGCTCACAGTAGACTGCCTGCTCCTAGGTCTCTCCTGGGCAGCGTGGGTGGCTCTCCTTCCCTGGCACCGGGAGCTCACATGCGTCTCCTGGGGGTGAAGAATCACTGCCACCGCTCTCTGTCCTCCTTGCAGACCCTGTGAGCCCTGGACCCCATGCTGACGGCAATTGTGCGGAACACTCCTCCCTCCAGACTGGACGAGGAGCTGCAGAACATCTTGCAGGTCTGGCCTGTGCAAAGAGTGGCAGTCCCGGGGCTGTTCCTCACCCTATGGGGGAGGGGTTGCCCACTCCTGGGTGGGTGGTCCCCAGACAAGTGCCATGGCGGCAGAGCACGCTGCAGGGACAGTGCCCCCCTCCTGTGTCACCAGGCTCTTCTGGAGCACAGAGAGTGGCACCTGCCTTCCTGCCTGGCCCACAAGGGAGCCCAGGGGCAGGAGCCCCACTCCAGGCTTTGCTCGGGCTCAGAGGAAGCCTTAAGGGACAGTACAAGTCCCGCCCTGGAGCCGAGCTGAACTGCTGCTGCTGCTGCTGGAGCGGGTGTCTCCTCCTGGGGCTCACCAGCAGCTTCTCTTTGCTCAGGTGCTGGTGGACTTTGCCAGATATGATATCATCACCGTGTGGGAAGAAGCCATGGAGAGGATTTACACACTATGCAGATGGTTGGACAGCTATTCCCAACGGCAGGTAAGGCCCAGGAACCCTCCAACCAGACTGTGCCCCTCCCCTGCCACTCTCCCTGCCAGGGCTACTGCCCAGCTGACGGTTCCAGGAGACAGGACCACAGGGTCCTGCAAAACCTGCACTCCCCAGGGATCCAGCCCTTGGCACACTCTCGGGTATAGGGCCCTGGCACCAGCTGCCTGCCCTCAACCCTGCTGCTCTTCTTCCTCCCTCCCTCCCTCCCTCCCTCCCACGGGACCACCTGAAACAAAAAGGACTCCACTATCATCGAGATCCCATTCCTCCTTGGACAGTTTGCTGGGATTTGTCCTCCTTCAACCATTCTCAGGACGTTGGGCGACTGTTGAGCACCTCAGCGAATTCATCTGTAAACAAAAAGCTAAGAGGCATTGTGGTGGCCTTCATCCCTCTGCACACAGACATCACCTCCCAGCTCTACTTCTCTGCTTGACCACCTTTGCCCCTCTGGCTGCTCCCCGTAGCATCCCAGCTCTCTTTTGCTGTACAAGTGGAGTGCTCTCTTCAAGTCTTGCACCTGTTCTCTGCTGCTCTCCTTCCCCGCTCCTTTCACCATCTTCAACCCTGCCTGTTTGTGGAACCCACTCTGACCCCCTCCCTCCACAATCTCCTTCTGGTCTGCTATCTCTCAAGCAGATCTGGGGCTGCTTTGGAAAGCCTGATGGCAAAGCTGCTATCCCTGACTTGCATGTCTGCCCTGCTCTTTAGGTAGGACCAGGCTAAGGGGAAAACAATATGTGCGCCATGTGGAAGGTGAAATCACCTGCTTCCGCAAGACTTTCGGAAGAAAGTGCCATATCAAGGTAATGAGCTCTCCCGTTGCTGAGACTCTTGTCCGTGCCATCATCAGGGCACTCCTGTGAGCAAAGGCACCCAGAATCAGTGGGGCTGACAGGGCCTCAGTGTCCCTGATGAGAGGGTTCCTGCTGTCCCCAAGCAGCGACTATCTGAGGGCGGCACTCTGCTGGTGTCCCAGCAGCAGCTGCAGCTCTCCTGCCCAGCAGTGACCTCTGGTCCTGTGCAGGGCCAGCACCCCGTGAGCATGAGCCCAGCCCTCCTGCCTCAGCCTAAGGAGCCTCTGCTCTCGTCCTCCCCCATGCAGTGACTGTGGGGACTGCTGCCGGCACTGCTGGGCACCTGTGGCCAGGGCTGCTCTCACTGCCCAGCTAAGCAGCACCAGCAGGGGGCTTGGGGTGACATCTTTGCTCTCCTCCTTCCTGCCGCAGCCCTTTGAAAGATACCTCACGCGCTCGGAGAGGACGCACATCGTCCTTGCAGCTCTGGAGCAGGAAGATGCAGAGAATTATGAACTAATAAGTGGAGAGAATCGTATATGGGTTGAACCATTTGGGTGGAACCTTTACAGAGGGTGCAGGATCATAGCAGAAGAGATTTTGTGGCTGGCCACGGTTCACCCGTGCCTCTTCCTGATGGATGTAAGTGGCCTGTGGCTGGATTGCCCTGCCCTTCAGCCCTAGAAGGCCTTGTTCCTCTCTCCATCCCTCCCTGCCAAACCCAGGTGTCTCAGGCACCTGAAGGCATCTAAAGGCAGCAAAGTGGTATGGAAAGGGCAACTGAGGCTGCACTATCGTGACAGCACTCTCCTCACCTGTGTCCCTTTCAGGTGCCAAAGATTTTGAGCTTCCTGCATGAAAGACTGCCAAGCATGAAGAGAGAATCAGTGCAGGAGTGCTTCCACTCCCTGTTTCTGCTGCTAGTGAACTTTTTCCCAAGGAAGGTAGTCGCCACACTGTTGAACATCGCTCCACAAGGAGACAGGTACTGGCCCTGAAAAGCCTGAGGGTTTACTGGCTGTGGGGAAGAGGGAGCCTGAGACTCTCTGGCTCCCAGAACCAAGGAATGATGCAGGACAGCCCTGAGGAGAGGGGTTCTCCATCCCACCAAGCTTTCCAGCCCTGCTGGGTTGTCCGAGCCCGCAGCAGACAAAACTGGCCCAGCCAGCCCAGAGCCACCGTGCTGCTCCCAGCCTAGAGGGGAACACCAGCTCAGTACCCTGCTGCCTGCCCAGGCAGAGCCCCCAGGCACCTGGGCTGACCTTGGCCACGCTGCACTCCAGGCCGCCCTGCTGACACAGTGCTCTGCCTTGCAGTGTGGCCATGCAAATGTGGCAGAGCATCTCCTCGGAGCCCGAGATTGGAGGCAGGATATTATGACCATTCGCTGTCATGCTCTGGGTCGACTGGTGGCCCTGCAGTCTCAGCGCTTCTTCAGAAAGCAGCTTCACCTCTGACTTGACTGTGAGTTACCAGAAAAGGACTTGATCCCCTGCCACGAGCCCTGCAGACTCTGCCAGGGTCTCACTACTGTGCTTGCTTCTACAACCATTGCCCAGTGGCACTAGCGTGAAGTTTGAGTGGGAGGACAAGGATGAAGACTTGGAAGACCTTTGGAATGACAATTCTGATACGGATGAGGAGCTTCCAACACTCCCAACCTCCCAGGTGCTCGAAGGCCTCATCGTGCTGTGCGAGACACCTGAGCTGGTGAGCAGGGTGGCATCAGGGACAACCATGTTGGCATCCAGGACTCTGGGGCTGTGGGTAAGGCGGTGGCTTGGCATGGACTGGGAGGCAGGTGTTGGGGGGACTGCTGCCAACTGCCTTGATGCCATGTTGGGGCCTGGTGGCTGCCTGGGGAGCTTTCCAGGCATAGATCTTATCACAAAAAAGAAACACTGTCCTTCATACAGGCAGGAAAACTGGAGTTCCTGGTGCCACACGTGATGGAGCTCCTGTGGGTTGGCAGAGAAGACCTCAAGACAAAGGTCATGACGATCCTGAAAAGACTGATAAATCAAAACCTGGAGAAGAAAAAGGCCAGCCCCACCGATGAGTATCTAGTGGAGAACCTCCTGCACTTCCTCGACATGGTAAGGTTGATGTGGGAGCGTGAGCCCTGAGATGGGCACTGGGCAGTGAGAGCTGCCCCATAGCCCAGGCCTGTCAGCAGCTCTGGCAGCAGGCTCTGCTCCCCTGGGCTCTTGTGGCTTCTGGGCCTTGCAGCCCAGTGCAACTTGTCCCTGCTCTGGAATCTGAGCCCAGGGCATCTCCCTCAGCCACCATCCCCACTCCCCTTCACTGTGGGCAGGGGACCACTGTTTCCAAAGATCACCTTTCCTCCTTCCTCCCAGGAGAGCAGCAACATGCAGGACTTCTCCATCTGCCTCTTCAGAGACCACCCGGGCTCAGCGGTGTTGAGGAAGAAGCAGTTGAAGATGTCTCTGCCAAGTTGTCATGGTTTGACTGACCCTGTCCCCCTGGAGCTGGAAAATGGGTACCTGAGAAACCAAAGCACAGAGCAACTGGATGAGATCTGCAGTGGTGAGGGGGGAACATGGGCTGGAGGGGATGTCTGGAGTTTCATCTCGGCTCTTTTTTTTTTCTCACAACCCTTCAGCCCTTGAAGACAGACAGCAGTGAAATCATCTCTAACCTGGCAAAACAGACCATCTGCGTCCTGGCAGCTTTAGGACCAATGCCAAGCCCTTGATTCAGGCCAGAAGCTCTTCTGGCACCGACATCCACAGCCATGAGGAGCTTCCAACATTCCCATGCTCCCAGGCGCTGTGTGAGACACCTGAGCTGGTGAGCAGGGTGGCGTCAGGGACAGACATGTTGGCATCCAGGGCTCTGGGGCTGTGCATAAGGCTGTGGCTTGGCATGGGCTGGGAGGCAGGTGTTGGGGGGACTGCTGCCAACCGCCTTGATGCCATGTTGGGGCCTGGTGGCTGCCTGGGGAACTTTCCAGGCATAGATCTTATCACAAAAAAGAAACACTGTCCTTCATACAGGCAGGAAAACTGGAATCCTGATACCTTCAAATCTTGAGCAAAAGCCATGATTCAAACTACGAGCACTGCTCTTCTGTCACCACTTAGCCAGTTGTAGGTGACTGTGATTTAATAAAGCAGCAACAATTGGCCCAAACCCATGATGTCCTTCAGATGTGCCGCGTCCTGAGCAGACTGCGTCCTGCACATCCTGTGCTGCTGCCTGCAGGACAACTTCCCCCTCGGCACACCCCCAGCCCCAGGCTTGTTTGGGAAGTTGAGCTCTGGCTGAGACTTTCCCCAGGAGAAGCCTCATTTGTCTCTCCTCAGGGCAGTCCCCCCAGCACGCAGCCAGGTTAGGGCGCAGAATGAGTGGCCTTAGCTCTACCTCCCCATGGGTGTCCAGGCATCCCACGAGGCATCTGCTGTTGCTGCATCAACACCTCCCCTCACCAGAATGGATTTGGAAGACTTTCCAAGCAGAGGGAGCCAGAGGGGACCAGAGGGAAACCTCAGGGCTCCTAGAGGGACTAGAGGACAAACAGGGAGTCTGGGTCACTGCTGCCATGGCAGAGAATGGGCCTCTGCTGTCCCTCTGTTGCACCGGTAGCATGTTTCCATCTTTTCTGCCCTGGGGGAAAAGAAGTATCCTTTGACTTGGAAGAGCTGATTAGCATCATCTTGTGATGCCCTGGGAGGGGATAAGTTTTGACGTAATCACCTACAGGAAAGTTTGGAGACCTCACTCAGTGTGCCCTGTGCCAGTGCTGAGCACATGGAGGGAAACACACCAAGAGTCAGAGGGCCCTGCCCAGAAGAACTTACTGCCTGAAATAAGTTTTTGCATTTTGTCTTTTTTAAAACCCAGTTCCTTCCTCAATATTGCCTCTGGCACGAGTGGCTGAGAAGGGATAAAACAGGAAAGAAGCATACATGCTCCAAATACAGTGGATTTTCTAGTCTCATGGCTGGAAAATGCAGTCTCCGGGATAGTTTCCAAACTAGAAAAGAGACTGCTTCTTCCACTCTAGTGTGTATCTCATCTGTTGTGAAGTTTCTCTCCCTACAGATGCTCTAAGGATTATTGGATGTCATACTAGGCATGCCCACAGTTTTCTACTTGCCTTGCCTTTCAGAGAGGGCGCTGCCATAGGGGAAAGCATGAGAAACCCTGTCCTTGGTAAAACAGAGGCTTTGCTTTGTCAACCTCTTGAATACGGGTCTTGCTCAGGGCAATCAGTGGAAGTTTCAGAGAACAGCACTTATTTATCCAATCAATCAAATAAATCCCAAGTTGATAGAGGCTTACTCTACTTCCTGCCCTGTCTGTCCTCCTTAGCAGGTGGACTGGCACGACCTGACTCTCTAAAAGATCCTCTTCCAATCTTTTGATAGTTTCCATAGATGCCAAACAAGCATCCTTGTGGGAAAGGGAAGAAAGGTGCAACAAGGAAAGCAAAGAATGAGAGAATAGCTAGGCTAAACTGGGCTCATTGAAGTAGTACTTGATAGACACTTCCCCTGTGCTTACCAAGGGGTAAAAAATAGGTCTGTCTCCTTTCCCTATTTACAAACCCCTAAAGGAAGAAAGTTGCCTGCTCATCTTCCTGTAAGGAAGAAGGGAAGGCAAAAACAACAGTGAAAACCAGGCAAATTAATTTTTTTAAAACCTCAGGGAAAAGAATCCCCAAAGACATCTTCTTTACAGTCAGTCAGCTTACCACCCTGGGAACTTCACAGCAGCTTTCCTCTGCTGCCACCTTAGGATCTACAGAAAGTTCAAGCAGTGACACATCAACCTACAGGATAAACCAATAGGAAGAGAGGTTTGAAACTTTCTGAACCACTTCAATCTAGTTCCAGTCTCTCTGCTTATCCCTACAGATGCCTTCCCGAGCAGAGTGAGCATTTCCCAACCATGGCACTCTCACTGCCAGACCCTTCTCCAGCTTCCCTGGAGATCCTCATTGTCTTGCTCTCCCCATGGAGATGTACCCTCAAGTGGTCAGCCCCCTCCCTGTCCTCTGTCTCCCAGAGGTCCCATGTCATCTTTGAAGTATTCTCTTTCATTCTGAGGGCTGGGGAGAGTGGAGTATTCCTCAGGAAGAACAAATCTAGAAACAAGCTACCGGACAGTTTGACAAGTTGTCAAACTTGTTCTTCCCAGTTGTCACTGCAGCATTAGGAAGCTCCCTCCAACTATATTTTTTTCCCATGACTGACGTCTAGCATGAGGAATTATGGTGGTCAGTAGGAGGGCAATAAATATACCAAAGAGGGCTTGAAATATCTTGTAACACCTCTGAGGAAGGAGTAATACCCAGGCAGACGAGCAACATAAAATATTCTAATTCTCATATTATCCTGTTTTTGACCTTAATTCTAATGAATGGGACCTACAGGTTGCACTAAACCCAGTGGAGACATCTTGATTTTCAGCAGATACGGACACAGTGTGGGTTTGGTCGTCTAGAGTTGGGCAGTCAATTATGCTTGGGCCACTCTGGGCAAGAAAGACACTGAGGTGCTGGAGCGTGTCCAGAGAAGAGCAACAGAGCTGGGGAAAGGTCTGGAGCACAAGTGTGATGGGGAGCAGCCGAGGAAGTTGAGGGTGTTTGACCTGGAGAAAAGGCGGCTCTGTCACATGCTGGCTTCCTTTCTGCTCTAGCCTACCAAGAGTGGTTATCATACACTTCCCCCCCGATCTGCTGGCCTTTCAGGAATTGCATTTCCTGTCTGACTACTTAGAGCAGGGGATAACTTTAACAGTGGGAAACCTGCTGAAAACAGATCTCAGTCAACTAACTGGAAATCCTAAAAATAGAAGTACTCTCTGTTTCTTTTTGCCTTCAGTCAAACTAAGTGAATGGATTTAATATCATGGAACTGAACTGTGTGCAAACAGCTCTTCCTCTTTGGAATGATTTCACAGCAAGACAGACCAGAGTCCAGGTCTGCACGGGTTATCCACAGGGTCACAGGGACAACCTGCTTCTGCAGCCAAAGACACTGTGGAATCCCAGAAAGACAAACTTCTCCAGCTCGTGCCACATCTCCAGGGTCTTTGTGGACTCTTCCCAAGTTTGACAGTTCTGCCTTCCTACTGTTGCCTTGCATTTGCTGAGGCAGTTGGACTAGATGACCTCTCCATCCAAAATGATCCAATGATCCTGAAAGGATGCACTAAGCCAAGGCAACCTCGAAACCTGCAGAGTTAGGAAAGAAAGAACAGCTCCCATTCAGGGAGACTTACCACCTCCACTAGTGTGTGTTGTTTTGCATTTGTTGCTGGGTAAAAGACTGCAGTATTTTTGGTCTACAGATGCAATCCAGTGCTGCATTGCACAGCTTTTACTGACAGCTTTTTTCCTCGGGAGGGCCTAGTCTTTTGCTCTTTTACAAAAAACACCACTAGCACCCAATGTTATGCCTCCAACACTCCTTTATTTTTTTGGAACAGTGTGTCTACTAATAAAGATTTGTGGGCTTTGGGGTTTTGGGGTCAATGTAACATAATTTTCTTCATCGTTGGGGCCTGTTGCTAGGGGCTGGTTCCAATATATTGTTTGTACTGAGTATCTCTCCAGGTGTCTATTTTTACATTTATACACAAAATGACTCTTTTTCAATAGTTTTTATTCCAAAATGCTTTCAAATCCTTGCATGTGTATGTGTTCTCTTATATAAAAATCACCCATAATGAATCCCTATACATGTATCATTTGATATGGTCACTTTTCTGTGTTAAGTTCCCTGGAATACACCCTCCTTAAAATATGACAGCTGATCCATTTGGAAACTCACCAAAGGACAGGTTAGCTTTGTTTCTACTTTCTTTCATTATCTCCTAAGATTTGATATTCAGGGGCTGAAACATGATGGTCCTGATCTGTCTTCCTCTAAGCCCTCCTTTTCCTGTTCACGTGGCTTCCACTACCTTGTTAGCTTGTCATCCCCTCCCACTTTATACCCCCAAATAATACGTTTTTCCTCTCCCCCTGTGAGCCATCACTACCTTTCTATCAACCGTCTTCCATCTAAGCAAGCAGCTCTCTTCCCTGCCAGTGCTGCTGCTTGGAGAAGCAGAAATCCTATGCTGTCCTTTGCATGTTGATAAACAAAGCAGTTGCTTCTTCCCCCGGGGACTGAAAGTGTCACCACCCCCAGACTGGGACCTGGAATTCCAACTCCATTCCTGAGCTTGGGTTTCACAGTTACCCATCAGTTTGGGGGAGGGGAAAAGAAAAAAAGGTCAAGAGATTAGAGCAGCAAGTAAACTGGGGCTAAGTGTACCTTAATTTTCTCAAGTTGTTCCGTAGAAATAAATAAAAATAGTACTATGGGGGAGAAAAAAAGCTCAAGCTAGGTATCAGTGTACTGAATTTGATCAGGGAATACAGAAGAAGAACATGCCTGCAAACACACATCTGCACTAACTTCTCAAACTCTACAGTGCAAAATCTGACCACAAGGAGTCTGTACAAAACAGTGGGAATGGAATCAGAGAGGGGAAGGAAAAAATCAGGAGTGCCTGTCCCAGTCAAGGGGCATTACTGAGCAGCACCTACATTTCCATGGCTCTCTGGGCAGGTAATTTTTCATGTGTGCCAAACAGTACATCTTTAAGCTTCTTCCCATTGAAATACTATAGACATTTCAGGGCATCTAAACAGCCAGATTCTTAAAGCACAACTACCTCAAGGCAAGTGAAGAAGTAAGATTCAGTGGCACTTGGCAGAAGCTGCCCAGTGCATTGTGTCAAATGGGTATTTACCAAAAAGAGCAACAAGCTCAAGCCATCAGGGAAAGAGCAAGATGATGAAAGGGTGTTAGCTGCTGAGAATTTCTTTGTGAAGAAGTAGACTGCTAACTTGAGATAGAAATTTGCAATATATCATGGAACCTTATTCAAAGTCCAGCTGGAAAATACCTTAGTGTTAAGAGTGTGAAATAAATATGAAAGTGTCATCAAATATGTGATTTTCTCTTTATTCTCAATCACTGATTAAAGAAACATAACTCAGATGTGATCTCACTCTGTGCTCCAGTGAGATCAACATTAGAACAATATTGTCACTGTCTACTCGTCTCTTGTGCTTCTCACTGGAAGGCACTTGGTGCACCCCTGGATATCCTGTTAATGAGGTAAAAAACTAATGCTTCTAAAGTTCCAGATTTTCCTCACCTGTTTGTACACAGTTGGACAAACTGGACCAAGTTATTGCTTGAAAGTCATCTGCTGGATTTAGCATTAATTACTCCTTGTTTTCATCTTAGGGAAAAAGGCTCACACAACACAATCTCTGAATGCTCCTTTGAACTTATCCACAGTGTGGTCACAAAGACACAGAGCAAGGCTTTTAGCTTTTGCTGCTACCCTCAGTTCCAGCATACAAAGAAATGTCTCTGTGAAATAACAGCAATTGCCTTGCCATGTTACTGAACTACATTCAATCTAGCTGGTCTCAAACAAATACTCCATATTTTCTCCTTGTTTTATTTTCAAGGGCATGGGTATGGGTATTTAGATGACTGCCTTCACTGGTACAGGATAGAAACCATTCACATTGCTATAAATGAATATTATTCTCTTGACGAAACACCTTTTCCAAAGCCTCTGACAAAAGGAAAGGGAAAAAAACCCAGAAAGAAAAAGGGAGCTGTCGTAGGGTACCTATCGGAGGCCTTGGTCTGTAGGAGAAGAAAGACACGCGACACACACACCAGAATGATGAGACACTCGGATGAGCCAGAGAGATGTCTGCCTTCTCAGCGCAGCAGGTAGCTTTTTATTAAGTTCTCCAACTTCTACTTTCCCACACACACAACACAAACATATTCCCAAAAAAACACTGAGGAATGCAGCACCTGCACTCAGCCAAACATATTAAACTTTGTACTCCTTACAATTCAAGGCTGTGTCCATGGGAACTATCTAATTAGTTCCACTGCTCTAATGGAAAATGGCCCAACACTTTATAACATTCCAAAACCCTCAAACTTCAGTTGTGGGGTTGTGACTTCACCCCACAATTCCCCCCTATTCTGTAGTAGAGCAACAAAGACTGCCCGTATCGTATCCTGCATGACCCTTTGCAGGAACGATGCTAAATAAGGCAGCATCAGCAACACAACTACAACCACCAACCTTCCAGATGTACAAGGCCCCCCTATTGGCTGTGCAGGGATTCCTGGCTAGATTCTATCTCTACACAGAAGAAACACTCCCGTAGGGAGTCGACAAGGTGCACTCACTGCTGGAGTACTCCAAGTTGGATTCTTACTGACACCAGAAGGAACTATTTTTATAGAAAGATGATTCAGGGAACACATCCTGTACCATAGACTCACCACGTGCTCATTCCATATCATAACCTACATGATGATTAAAATACACACAGTCTTTTACAAACAGTGACTCTAAAATAACTAACTTTTGAAGTGGAGTGTTAACAGACAACACATCATCCCAGCTATCAACATGATCAAGACACCCAAGCACAGTATGACAGTCCCGTTTCAATAAGTCACGCCATCGGACGACATCCTGCAACAGGAGAGATGCTTCCGTGTCACCCAGAGGAACACCAATAAGACAGGTGTGAAATGGTTGCTCTGGATACGCCAGTGATGCACAAAAGGTCGTGTGATTCAGTTTCTTCATTAGAGTCACCCACACGTTTTGACTATGCCATGGAGTGAACTTTGACAGGTCAGGAACTGCACTGACGACTTCCAGGACCAACAGCAGGACGTACATACCGTGCAGGTATTCAGCGAGGACTATTATCTGTAGAGACAAACATATCCCTTTCCCCAAGTTATCAAGTCATGTGGATCAGACCATTGACCAGAGACAAATTCTGTATCTGCATGCTGTGCTCTGTCCTCAGTTCTCACAGGGAACACAAGATTATCAGTTTGGAGGAGGTTTTTTTGCCAAGCACAGCATATTTTTCCTGAAACTCTAAAATCGCCAGAGAAGGTCAAAAGGTTTGAGACATACAGAGCTTTGTCTAACCTAGAGACTGAGGGGGTTATCCCCTCATTCCCCCTTTCTGTTCTTGAAGCAATTGCTTCAGGGCACCATACACTCTCTCCACAATAACGTGTCCTGTAGAAGAATGTGAAATAGCTGTAACATAAGTGACCCTCCACAAAGCAAAGAAAATTTGGACAGATTTACAGATATAAAACAGCTTATTGTTCATCTGCACTTGAGCGGGTGCTCCAAATGTAGCAAAAGCACAACGGAAGTGTTTAATGACATCATGGCTTTTTTGTCTAGTATGTGCATTAGCAACCACCACATGGGAAAACATGTCAGTGGACACATGGACATACTTTAAATTACCAAATTCATTGACATGAGTGTCATCAGATTGCCACATCTGTAAGACCTTAAGGCCTCAAGGGTTAGTACCAAAATAGGTAGGAGTATAGGCATTATGACAATCTGGAAAAGAGTACAGGCATTATGACAGTCTGGACAGGAGGCAACAATGAGGCGAGCAATAGAATGAGTCAAGCCAAATTGACGTCTGAAAGCTTCTGCACCTTGATAAAAAAAAAACAAAACTAATGAGATAACACAGCTTGCTGGTGAATGTTAGGAACAAGTCTCAAAGCGACAGCAAAAACAGGAGCATCTGCTCGGGCATTACCCTCTGTGAAGAAACCTGGCAAGGAGGTATGACTACAAACATGTAGCACAAAATAAGGAACAGGCCTCTGCAAAAAAGTTTTCCAGAGTTCAAACAAAACTTGAAAAATAAGACCTGGAGATGGACAATACAACACCGCCTGACAGAGTTGCTGTAATAAATTAACAACATATGCAGAATCAGTAATAGCATTTAAAGACCGATTAGGAAATAACAGAAAAGCAAGAGTTACAGCTTGACGTTCCACAATTTGAGGAGAAGCCTCTTGATGAACAATTTGATGTTGCCATCCACATTCTGCTTTCACGTTACCGCAGCTTCACCAGTCTTCCTTGAGCCGTCCGCAAAGACTGTAAGGCCATTGAGGGGCTCTGCGCTGCGTAGTGTTTTTGTCCAATTGGAATTTCCCTAAAAAAAAAAACTTAAGAAGGGGATGTGAAGGGAAATGATAAGAAATTTGGCCGTGGAACCCAGCTAAAGCAGCTTGCAATTCACATTTTTTTCCAAGGCACCACCAACAATGCGAGCTGGATTTCTGCCAGTACACTCTACACACCTTTTTCTAACCTTAATGATGATTTGAGCTATGAGCTCAAACAATCCAGGAGCAGTTTTTGAGCCCAATAAGGCAAAAATAGCCACTCTAGGATGTGCAGTGGATCAGACCTATGGTCAAACCACTGTACCAATGCCCCAAAAGGAACACTGTGATCTGCAAAAACAAAAAATTGGACAATTTGACAATGATCAATTCACGAAACAAATTTAGAATGTAAAGCCTGCTCTACTTGCTGGATAGTTTGAACTGTTCTTTTAGTCAATTCCTTTGATTCCAGAGGATTGTCAGAATGTTTGAGTAGGTCAAATAGAGGTGCCAGCTGGGTGTTTGCCAATTCCAAATAGGACCTAATCCAATTCAAAGACCCTAATAGCTTTTGTACGTCAGTAAGAGTTTTGACATCAATATCCAATTGAACTGGCTGAGGAATAGCTGCTTTCCATGTAATTTTGAACCTTAAATACATCCAGGGTTCCTCTCGCTGCACCTTCTCAGGAGCAACTACTAGACCAGAGGATTGTAGACTCTTTCTGGTTTCAGCTTCCAACACACCCAGATGATCCTCAGTGGCCACAGCCAGCAGAAATATTACCTATGTAATGACAACAAAAGACAGTCAGAAAACTACAGGAGATAATGTTGGAATCATAAACCACTGACAAATTATAGGAATATTTTCATTTCCTGGGAGAGGGCTTTCTATATATATAACACTCGTAGGGTTCTGCACGATTAATAGATGGAACTGAAAATGCAAATTTTTCTCTATATGGAGTCTAACTGGATTGTGAAAAAACAACTTGTCAGATAAATAATAACAATGGGTTATTCAGCAGGAAGCATAGAAGCGGTCAATAAACCAATGCTGACATGGTAACCATGACCGCACCACCCGTCTGAGATCATGCAAAAGTCTTCATTTCACAGATTTTTTCTTTATCACAAAGACAGGGGTGATTAAAGGATTCTGAGATGGTTCAATGTGATCAGCATCAAGTTGCTCTTTAACAAGCTGTTGCAGGGCCAACAGCTTTTCTGTGGGTATGAGCCACTGCTGAAGTCACACAGGATCTGTACGTTGTAAAAGAAAATTCTGAGCAGTACCTTGCAGTCTCACAACCCAAACCCCTGGCGTGACCACAGGCCAGGAGGTCGGCCAGGATGTCCGTGCAATGATAGTTACGTCAGGTCCCGAATGCAGAAATTTGTCCTCCTGGACAACTGACAGCAAGCTTTGAGTATCGTAGAGAGTACAGGTCAGCTGTGGGTGCTGCGCAGAGATCGGCACTGACCAAAAGACTTGTGGTGCATCAGTTGAACCAAATCCTCCATCCTGACGCTCACGAGGCTCTGCTTGGGGAACACAACTCAGAAAAGGTACAAGTTGAGCTATTCGTGTCCCTTCAGGAATTGTCACTGGAGGATAAGGTGTGGAGACCATAGCACAGATCTGCCTTGTATAGTTAGCATCAATGACTGCAACATGAACAAAAAATCCCAAAATCACGCAATTGTGCTACTAGAATGGCTGATTAACAAGGCACTTAACCCACGCTGCCTTCATACAATACTAAACATCCACCAGTCAGATTATGTGATCAATACGTCTGGTATAGAACAAGCAGCAGTCACAAGCATTGAAGACATTTTTCTGAGAACACAGCTACCATAGGCAGGGCACATCCCAAGGATGAAGGACTAGCTGTTTTACGATAAATATTGCCACCAGCTGCCGCATGAGAGGAGCCCCGAAGAGAAGACACAAGGACTCCCTGAAACGACATCGCAGCCCTGGCCACACTGATCAACATAACTGGTGTACTCTGGTCTCCAATCAGGAGGCCTAGAGACACACTATCTATAACGCTGTTGATGCTTCTGAGAAAGGACGCAGGATGGCCCTGACAGTCTGCAGGCCCCCCCGCAACAGGCTGATCAAGCAGGGCAGCAACATCGACAACCCTGGATTTAAACCATGGAAAACACAGAAAAGCTCAAACGACCCCGCCTCCTGCATAGCCCACACAGCTACAGCTCATGGGCAGCATGACACATGAAAAAAGAACAGCATCAGTGGAAAGGCTCCACCTGAGATTTAACCTCTATAAACCTCTGAAACAAGGCTGAAATAGAACACCAAATTTTTGTAAGAATCTCTTAGTTAACTTCAGTCCTGACCAAATGGCTAGCCAGACAGGGCTAGCCTTGAAATAACTAAAACCTCACCAGTTTTCATAAGAGTGGAATTACTCATGGTGGGAATTTGAAGAGTTCATATACCATCCAGAATAAGGACTCACTATGGTTCAACAGAATCATGTCACACATCTCTGTAAACTCTTGACACTGGCAGAAAGTATTTTTAAGTTTACACAGTTACACATTGATGTAGCTTTTCTCTTTCACACAATCTTTTTCTAATCATACACAGGTGGCCACCTCACTCATCCATCATTCACACACACATCGTAAGTTGTTACTGGTTGTGTAGTTCTCATCAGTCTCATAACTTAAAGGGAATTTAAGGCACATTTGCTAATATTAACTTGTAAATCTTGTACAACTCTCCATGCAAAAGACAAATACGATGGGAACGGACAGGATATTACCTTGGAAATTTTCAACCTTTTTCGTAGAGCAAGGACACTCTATTTGTCGTAACGGCAACAGAACCACTTCTGCAGGGGGCAGGACTACCCCCTTTTGTCTTCCCTTCTTCACCTTTTCCTGTCCTCTGCCCCCCCCTGCGTCTGCTGTTTCTCTTGAGCACTCGACCCCCCTGGAAGTAAGTGTTACTTCGTTAAGGGAGCTTTCACTAGCATTTGTCGGAGGACAGGGGAGAGGGAGGGAGGGAGAGGAGGGGGAATAGAGGTTGGGTTCATTCAGAGAAAAATCAAGAAGAGAAGTCAAATTGCCTTTGCTCTCCTTATGTAGCAAGCTAGCTACATGATCTGCTGAGAAAGAACGATACATAGGAGGGAAGGAACAGCTGTAGATGGACACGTCCTGGGGAGGGGGGGATGGTGGGGTTGGGAGGGCTGTAAAACAGGGGAGAACACAGACAGTCCCCCCACTGCACCGCTCGGGACCATGGCTTTCGGCAGCGGGGGGGGAAAACAGACCCCCCCACTGTCCACTGCGCCGGGGCCTGCGGTCGCCGTTACCGGGACCACTGCCGGCCGCGCCGGGGTCGGGGTCACTCCACCCTGAGCCGGCGCCTGGGACCGCAGTTGTTACCGGTCCGCCAGCACCCAGGGCCGCGGCCGTTGCCGCCGGGGCCGCGGTGTGGCTGCCGCTGCCTGCGCAGGCACAGATGGACTCGGCGGCGCCGAAGGCGGACGCGACACCACCCTGCAGGCACCCACAGCGGGTGGACCCAACACGGTTGCACAGGCACCCGGCCCTGGGTACACAGGCATGGCACCATCTGGAGGAGACGTAGAAAGCTCCTTAAGGTGAAAATTAATCACTATGTTCACAAGATCGTGTCCCGGTCCATCAGCAGTACATTCATGCCATAGCTATCCTTGATCATCTTGGACACGTACTGCCGAGTCGCTAGCAGTGCGTTCATCTTGGCGAGGCCGTCCGGTTGCCCCCGGCCCCGCTCCGCGACCTCCGGTCCCGCTTCGGCTCCCTTCGGCTCAGCCCGGCTCCTCTTCTTTAGCACTCTAATGTCCTCCCAGGCAAAACAACCTCTCTCCCATTCCAAAGACACAAAAGTAACAAGCGACATGACTTAGCTTCGTCAGTCTAACACCAAAACGCTGTAACAAAGCTTTCCAGGCAATAAACACTCGCCTTTCGTTTGCACTCATGGTCTGCCCCCATGGTGACTAGGAAAAAGTTCTCAGGAGCTCACCTGCGCCTTACCAAGTGCCAGATACACCCAGGTTCTCCAGGCAACTTGTGCCTTCCAAGTGCGGCAGAAACACTTGCCTGCAGGTGTAGAGAATGATCGGACCCGGGTCCTGCAGCGCCACGCTGCTTTAACAGCTCCTGAGCACCAAGACCTCGCTGCGCCTCGCCCCGCAGTTCAACTGCCTCCAGTCGTGATACTCCAGGCGACCCAGGCAATACTCGACAGTCTTTTTCTGGTCCACACAGGGCACCATTGTCGTAGGGTACCTGTCGGAGGCCTTAGTCTGTAGGGGAAGAAAGACACACGACACACACACACCAGGATGATGAGACACTAGGATGAACCAGAGAGATGTCTGCCTGCTCAGCGCAGCAGGCAGCTTTTTATTAAGTTCTCCAACTTCTACTTTCCCACACACACAACACAAACATATTCCCACAAAAACACCAAGGAATGTAGCACCTGCACTCAGCCAAACAGATTCAACCTTGTACTCCTTACAACTGAAGGTTGTGTCCATGGAAACTATCTAATTAGCTCCATTGCTGTCATGGAAAATGGCCCAACACTTTATAATATTCCAAAACTCTCAAACTTCAATTGTGGGGTTGTGACTTCACCCCACAGGGAGCCACAGGCACATTGCCTGTCACCCACCAAAAAAGGTCTTCTACTTAGAGATAATTCAGGCACACCTTTCAATATGGATATCTCACTATTACCCCAAGTTCTTTTTCACTGGAAGTTTCTGTAGGGAAACTGAAGTGCATTACTGTCTCAGACAGCCAAGGATAAGATGACTGAGGGAATTCAGTTGCTCTCTTTAATACACGATTATTTCATATTCATTTGGTGAAGCTAATAATATGACTGGTGGAATGTCAGTAACAATTAAATCATAAACTAGTGCAGCACCAAAGGGAAAACTTACTTTAGCTATGGAGTATTGTCAGCAGAAATCTTGAAAATCTTATCGATATTTACACTGATAAAATACCATATGTACTTCATGGGATACTGCGAGCTTTCTACAATCCTTGTGGCATGTATTTACAGAGCAAGAGTTAACATTTTGAGATGATACATTAATAAATGAGTTGCGGTTCTATTGTTTCTTGAATGTTAAGCACCACATCCTAAACGCAGGAACAGGTTCAAGGTCAATGTCCTATTTTAGACCTTTTCAGCAGCTGTGATATTATGATAATCACACAAAATATTCCTAAAGAAAGAGTAAATTAGCCTTTTTCACTAGAAGGATTATTATGATCAAAAACAAATCTGAAAGAGAACAAATTAAGATTTCTTCTTTTGTTTGTTGGTTTGTTTTTTTTTTTCAACAATGCAATAAGTTGCTGTCCCTAACTGGGATGGCTTTTCTACCCAAGAATTAAGAAGAAAACTCCAAAGTTCACTTTATTCTGCACTTATATTACCTTTGGGGTTTTGGGGGTTTTTTTGGAGGCCTCACCTATGTAAAAATACCTTCCTTAAAACGCATTTATGCTTTCTGTGAGAACCAAAACATTCCAGCTGACATACCATTCTATCACAAACACTGCAGTGAAATGTGACATCCCACTAAAGCAGAAGGGAAAGAAGAAAACTTAGCATCAGCAGCTATTCCTAAGCAAGATTAGGGGTTTAGCTCCATCTAACTAAGGGATCTGTCCCTCAGTGGGTGTCTTCCCACTCCCCCACCAGCCCTTCTACCCAACTGCAAGCTCAAAGTTCTAAAAAGAGAAGAAGAAGCTGGAGCGTCAATATTTCCCCAGTGCAAACCCCAATAATCTTTGCTGTGAGCTGACAGGAATTGCTTATTCCACTGCCCTGGGATATCCTGGCTTGAGGCGAGAGAGCAGCCATGCCCAGAGCCACCAACCACTCTCCGAGCTTTTGTAGCATCTGTTTGTGCATGTCCATGTGGCAGAGGCTCCCCCGACGTCTGCCGTGGAGCTGGTACAGCTACTGGACAAAACAAGGCATTCTCCAGCCTGCCTTCCCCCACCCCTGACCGCCCCAGCCCATCTTCCATCGCTCTGCTTCCTTTTTCTGCCCCTGCTCCCCCTCCGCTCCCTTCACTCTGGCATTTTTATTAGGAATGTTACTGCTGTTCTTACTGCCCAAGCATAAGCTGATCCACAGGGGAGCCTGTGGAATTTAACCCCTCAAGCACTAAATTCCTTCCCCTGTGCCAAAGACACAGGTTTGTTGTTGCTGCCCCTCCCGCCGAGCACCAGCTCCATCTCCTGCTCCTGCCCAGCGGCTTTCCAGAAATCCAGGGCTGGGTGTGGATTGAAGGCTATGACAAGGGACAGGATAGATTTGCTTGGTTTTCACCCTTGGTGTCTCAGTGTTTGTGATCTTGGGAATCCTCACAAACCTGGAACAATGGCAGATTATCTGTTGTTGTAAGCTATGTACCTGGAGATTGTTTTGATATGTGTTTACATTTTCCTTAAAAATACAACTGATAGAAAACAGTGGGGAAAAAAAAAAGAAAAAGGGGAAAAAAAAGAAAAGAAAAAAAAGAAAATGAAGAAAAAAGAGAAAAAGGAGAAAAAAGAGAAAGAAAGAAAGGAAAAACAGGAAAAAATGAGAAGAAAAACAAAAACAAAGAACAAAGAAAAAAGAAGAAAAAAGAAAAAAGAGAAAAAAGAAAAAAGGAGAAAAAAGAAAGAAGAAAAAAGAAAGAAAAGAAAGAAAGAAAAAAGAGAAAAAAAAGAAGACAGAAAAACTAAAAAGTCCTATTCTCCCCCGTCACAAGGACTACAACTCCCATAGTGCATCGCGCGGGGCGGGGCGTAGTGGAAGCGGGCAGGGGCCGTGACCGCGCGCTGATTGGCTACGGCGCGGGTCTCTAAAGGCGGAGCGCGCGCAGAGCGAGCGCCATGTTGGCCTCGTGGACGTGAGTGAGGACAAGGTGGTGGCCGCTGCACTTCGCTGTGAGAGCTGGCGGAGGCTGCAATGAGAGCGGGGCTCTGGGGATCGCCTCGGCGGCTGCGGGGAGCGCGGCTGTGGGTGGAAAAACTGGAGGGCTCGGGAGGGTTTAGCGCGGGGGGTTCGGGGGTTCCCGAGGGTCAGACCGCAGGGCCTTGGAACCCTCTCGGGGGCCGCGGGGCCCGGGAGGCCTCCCAAGAACCCGGATGGGTGATTCGATTCCTGAGAGAGGCCTTCGGAAAAAAAATTCAAAAGCACCCAACCAAAAAAAGAACCCTAAAAAAAACGAAAAGTGAGAAAAAGATGAAAGAAAAATTGCAAGGGCCAGGATGATTTCATTTCTTTGCTTCAGTTTTTCCTTGGACTCCTCCTTCTCAGATTCTTTGCTCCCTTCCTTTACAGAAAACTCTTCTGCTGTTCTGTGGTTTTAGGGTCCCTCAGGTGCTTTTACGGATCCCTGAGGAGGTTTTCAGGGGTCTATGAGGGGGTTTGGTGTCCTGAGGGGACTTAGGAGGGGAGGTTGAAGGTCCCTGAAAGGGTTTGGGAATCCCTGAGGGAGTTTTGGAGTCTCCGAGGGAATTGGGAGGTCCTGGGGGGCTTTGGTGGGGGGTTTCTTTGAAGCAGTTTTGTGGGTTTCTGGGGGATTTAGGGAGTCCCAGACCTTTTTGAGTGTCACGAAGAGGGTCTTGGGTACACCAGGGGCATCTCAGGACTCAGCTGCTCGTGGTGCTGCCCCTCCTCTTTCCCCCGAGACATCATTAACCTCCCCCAAATGTCCCCTAGCCCCCATTTTCCCTTTAATCCCCTCCCCACACATATCCCTTTGATCCCTCCCAGACCCCTTTTAACTCCCCTAAATGCACCCACAGCATCCCAACCCCCCCCAAGTCCCCATCCAACCCCCTAGATCCCCCCAAATCTCCCACAGCCCCCCCCCCTCAAATCCCTTCCAACCTCCCTCAAAGAGGGATCACCCGGCACCCTGGGACAGGAACACAGTGGGCTGTGCTGGGGGCACTGGGCTGTACTGGGAGGGCCCTGGGGGGGGCCCAGGTGTCCCATGACAACGTGGTCCAGCTCCAAGAGAGATCCGGGGAGCAGTGAGGAGGTACTGGTCTGTACTCATCTGTACTGGTCCGTAGCCCCAGTCCCCAAAGCCCCTCCCCAGCTCCCCCAGGACCCTCCCAGACCCCAAAGCCCCCCAGGCCCCTGACTTGGTCCTGCTGCCCCTTGAGCATCTCCAGCTGCTGCAGAACCAGGCATTTCATCAGCAAATTTGCAGGTGACACCAAGCTGAGGGGTGTGTTGATGTGCTGGAAAGCAGGAGGCCTCTGCAGAGGGACCTGGCCCTGCTGGATTCATGGGCTGATTGCAAGGGGATGAGGTTCAAGGAGGCCAAGTGCCGGGTCCTGCCCTTTGACCACAAGAAGCCCTGTCAGCCCCCTGGGCTGGGGCCAGAGTGGCTGGAGAGCAGCCAGGCAGAAAGGGAGTTGGGAGTGTGGATGGACAGGAAGCTGAAGAGGAGGCAGAGTGTGCCCAGATGGCCAAGAGGGCCAATAGATGGTGGCCTGGCTGAGGAAGAGTGTGGCAGCAGGAGCAGGGATATGATTGTTGGCCTGGACTGAGCACTGATGCGGCTACCCCTGGAGTGCTGTGTCCAGCTCTAGGCCCCTGAGTTGAGGAAGGCCATGGAGGGGCTGGAGCAGGTGCAGAGAAGAGCAGCGAGGCTGGGGAAGGGAGTGGAGCACAAGTGGTGTGAGGAGAGGCTGAGGGAGCTGGGGGTGTTGAGGCTGGAGAAGAGGAGGCTCAGGGGAGACCTCCTGACTCTCTGCAACTCCCTGCCAGGAGGTTGTAGCCAGGTGGGGGTGGGGCTCTTGTGCCAGGAAGCAGCAGTAGGACAAAAGGGCTGGGTCTTCAGCTGTGCCAGGGGAGGTTTAGGTTGGATATTAGGAAGCAATTTTTTGCCGAGAGAGTAATCAGGCATTGGAATGGGCTGGGCAGGGAGGGGGTGGAGTCAGCGTCCCTGGAGGTGTTGAAGGTGAGACTGTATGTGGCATCTGTGCCATGGTCTGGGAAGCATGACGGGGTTGGATCAAGGGTTGGACTTGATGATCTCGGAGGTCTTTTCCAACCCGGCTGATTCTGCGATTCTCTGATTCCCATTCCTATGGCAGCACATGCTTGAGACTCTATCCACAGGGTGATAGATATGTCTCTACATATATATCTCCAAGGTTAGTCTGTAAATGTGTGGTGTTAGAAAAGCAGGCTAAGTTCTTGGATGGTTCTAGGAGGAGAAAGAAGCTCAGAGCCCAGTGCAAGCAGGCATCCCTCAGCTTGCACATCATCTCCCCTCCCTGCAGGTTCCTGTCCTTGAGCCTAGGCCCTGAGGTGAACCTGAGAACCAGCCTGGAGGTGAGCCCAGAGCTGTCCCTGAGGTGAGCCTGAGAATAAGAGCAAGGCAGAGGGTGCTGCTGAGGAAGGAGAGCCCCGTGGTGGGGAACAGTCGAAGCTGTGAGTGCCCAGCCCTGAGAAGGTGCCGTCTCCATCCCCTATGTGTGAGGTGAGCTGGGGCTTTGCTGCAGAGATGTGGGCGCTGATTTGAGCGACTCCAAGTGCTGAGATGGTGGGCACCCAGGAACACAAACTCTGCCTTGCCACAGAGCCTGCAAGGAGGAGCAGAGACAGCCCTGGCAGTGTGGGAGGCCAGGTTGTCCCTGTGCCTTCCCCTGCAGGCCCTGACTGTCCCTGCTGGACCCCTGTCCATCCCCATCAGGTCCCTGCCCATCCCCCCCGGGCTGAACTCCCTCCAGGAACTGCCATGGAGCTGAAGCTGCTGCCATCCCCCCCCTGCAGCCACTGCCCCAGCCAAGGGAGCAGCAAAGGCAGGGCCAGGAGCAGAGGCAGCAGCGGGGGGGCAGGGAAGCTCTTGTGTGGGGCAGGAAAGAGGTGCTGGGCATGAGGCCAGGGCTGTCCTGAGCAGGCCCAGCCCTCACATCCCCCCAGCCAACGCCGGCTGCCCGGTGGTCACGGGAGGGACCCCCAACCCGTGTACCCCACACTCAACTGGCAGAGAGAGAGCCAAGGGACAGGGCCGCGGGTGAGGGACAGCTAGGGCCATTGCAGGGCCATGGTGAGGGCACAGCCTGTGGCAGCAGAGCTGCCCAGGACTGGGGGCAGCTGGGGGTGTTGGTACCAGCCAGTGCTGGGGCCGAGCAGAGCACGAGGCCTCTTGCAGACCCCTGGAGCAGCCTCCCACTTGCCAACCCCACCCTGATGGGGTGACACTGTCCTCTCTCCCAGAAATCTTCGTGGGCGCCTTTTGTGTATATTCCTGGTTGCTGATTACTGCTGGGGACCTGAGGGAGCCTCTGTAATCTGATCCATGGGGCACAATCTCCTCTGCAGAGCTTGACTCACTGCAGACTTTGCAGGGAAATCTATGCTGGCAGCCCGAGTATGTCACGACCTCCCGTGCTCTCCCCAGGATATTTGGGACGAGTTCCCTCTTCCCAAGCAGGGGAATCCTGGACTATGGGGACACTTGGGATCCCTGGTACAACAAAGTGGAGAACCTGGAGAGAGGGAATGTCTGGGAACGTGGCACCACGAAGGCGAGAGTCAGAGGAGATGGGACCCTTGGGACCCCCAACACTCCCAGCATCCCTAGGTGGGACCCCCAGCATCCCAGACAGGAGAGACCCTCTGAACCCCATAGGGGAGTGACCAGACAGGGGGAACTCCAGGGCGAGATTTTTTTGGGGCTAATCTTGATGTTTTGGAGTATTTTTTTGCTGAATCTCACATTTTTGCAGTTTGGGGCACAGGGTCTTCTTGATATATCTACATGTTTTTTGGCCTGAATCTTGGTGGTTTGAGTTTTTCTGGGCTGAATCTTGGTGTTTTGGAGGTTTTTATGGTCACAAGATGCCCGGTGAGTTCTAGAGATGGACTTGGGCAGGAGGAACCCCCAAGCCAATGCACTCAGCCCTTTTTTTCCCCCCCAACAGATTTTCTCCTTCCCAAAGCTTGGGCGGATGGAGGAGGAGGCTGCAAGGAAGAGAAAGATGCCACAGGCCCCCCAGGCAGGTGAGGAGGAAGTCAGTGCCCCTTTGTCCCGGTCTTGTGCTGCCTCTGGCAGCCGAGCATGGCCCACGGCTGCAGGACAACCCTGCTGCCGCCGCCATCCTGCCGGGACCAGAGTTGGGGGGATGTCCTTGACCTTCTCTCTGGGCCAGAGGCAAATCCCCTCCCTGTCCTTCTTGCTTCCTGCCCCAGGCCCCGAGCTGAGGACAGAGAGTACGGAGGACGAATCCCCCTGGCAGAACCTGGTGGGAGAAGCCATTTTGAAGGGCTCCACGGTGCAGGAATGCAGCGGGGAGGAAAAGGCCTGGAGATGCCCCTGCAGGAGGGGCTCCAAAGCCAGCCCAGGGTGCTCTGAGGAGAAAAGACTCAGGCTGTGCTGGGAAGGTGGACAGAACTTGAGCCAGAGCTCTGACCTGGTAGTCCCTGATCAGCCTCCCAGCAGGGAGAAGCCCTGCAAGTGCCTGGAATGTGGGAAAAGCTTCAGGAACAGCTCCCACCTTCTTACCCTCCAGCACATCCACACTGGGGAACGTTCCTAGACGTGTGGAGAATGTGGGAAGAGCTTCAAGCACAGCTCCAACCTGACCCAACACCAGCATATCCACACTGGGGAACGGCCCTACACATGTGGGGAATGTGGGAAGAGCTTCAGGCAGAGCTCCAGCCTCTGCACCCACCAGTGCATCCACACCGGGGAGCAACCCTCTACGTGTAGGGAGTGCAGGAAGAGTTTCAGTGACACCTCCAACCTCTGCAAACACCAGCACATTCACACTGGGGAACGGCTCTACACTTGTGGGGAATGTGGGAAGAGCTTCAGGCAGAGGTCCAGCCTCCTCAATCACCAGCGCATCCACACTGGGGAATGGCCCTACACATGTGGGGAATGTGGGAAGAGGTTTTTGACCAGCTCAGTTCTCCTCCTGCACCAGCGGACCCAGACAGATGAGAGGCCCTTCCGCTGCACTGACTGCGGGAAGGGCTTCAAGCACAACTCCAACCTTGTCACCCACTGGCGCATCCACACCGGGGAGAGGCCCTACAAATGTTGGCAGTGTGGGAAGATTTTCACCCACAGCTCTACCTTGATCAAACACCAACAGACCCACTAGTAAGGGAAGCCCTACGAGTGCCCCAACTGGAGGAAGAGCTTCGGCTGCTACTTCCACCCCGAATGAACCCCCTGATGGTGAGGCAACCCCTGGAGTCCAGTGACTGTCAGTCCATCCCTTTCGACCACAAAGGACCAGTCCCCTTTTACAGGGGCAGTTTCTTCCAACAGAATCCTTCTTAGGGGTGTGTGTGGAGATTGCTACCTTGGCTGGGGACCCCCCCAAGGTCACTGCTGGAGGTTGAGAGCAGAGATCTACCCACGAGCGTTGGTTTGGGGGAGTTCCATCCATCTCTAATGAAGAATTATTGCTTTTGTGCCAGCTTGAGTAGAATTGCTTCAACAAATGCTTTAGTGTGAGCACTGTCCTGTCTTATCCTGTACTCCTGGTAGTTTTAGTGTTTCTGTTGTGGAGTAAATAATTCTGATGAAGATCTTTTCTCTGATCATTTGTAACCCTAAATAACTCATTTCTATCAATAAATCTGATTTGCAATCATTAAAACCTGGGGGACAAAAGTGTTTTAGTCACACCTCTGTAATTCCTCTAAACTGAAACTGTTGGCATAATCCAAGGCTGAGATTGGATCCAGCAGCCCCCAGCACCCCACAGGAAGTTGGGAGCTCAGGGGGGCCACCCCCCTTTGCCAACCCCACTGTGCCCAAAGACCCCCATGGGACCATTGGCTCACCAGACCACCCCCTCTTTTCTACCCTTCTCCTTATTTCCCTTACTTTCCTATTGTCCCCTCAATCCCCATTTTCCCCCCTAATCAGTTTTGGGGTCCCAACCCCCACTTTTTGCCCCTTTTCCTGTGGGAGCTGAAGGATAAAATGGGGTTGCACACACAGAGTTCCATTGCGGGACTTGTCCGCCCATCTTTCCGGTGTCCCCCTTTCATTTGGGTTCCTTTGGAAACAGCACCTGGGGTTTGTCTTTTAGTCCACCGGAATTCCCACCATCGCCCCAAAGCAGTGCCCTGATCTAGCACATTCCCCTCGCTGCATGTGTTGGCTGTGTTCAACCACCAGAGAAAAACACAGGCTACCATGCAGAGCATTCCAAGTGGTTTTCCACTTTGGCAAACAGCACTCTATTGATGGAAAACACCAGTCAAGGCCAAAACACCCCTTGTTGATCCTGATTAACTGAATGCAGCTGTTGCTGCCTTAACTTGTTCCCACAAAAATTCTCAGGGTTTCTTTGCGTCCAGGAGGCCCCACATGTCCCAATGGTTCCTTGATTCCATGAGCTTCCACAGTCTCCAAAAGTTCCTTTAGTTCCACAAGGCCCTGCAGTCCCAAAATGCCCTTTGGATTCTCGGAGATTTCCCATTGTCCCAGGGTTCCTTGTGCTTCAGAAGTAGTTGCAGTGGGACAGTGACCCCTTGGTTCTATGAGCTCTGCAGTGTTCCAGGAATCCTTGGGTTCCACGTAATCGTGCAGTTTCAAATGGACCACTTAAATCTAGGGTCACAATGGTCCCTGGATTCTGGGAGGTTCAGAAATATCTCTGGGCTCCCTTGGTTCCAGGAGGACACACATGTCACTAGGAACCCTTGGTTCCAGGAGGTTTGACAGTGTCCCAGAATTCCTTTGATTTCATGAGGCCCTGGATTGTCCCAATGGACTTCTGATTCCATCAGTCCCCTCAATGTCACAATGGTCCCGTGGTTTCATGAGTTTCCACAGCGTCAGGGTTCCTTTTGTTCCATGGGGACCTGCAGTGTCACAATGGGCCCTGAATTCCAGGAGTTTTCCCACGAATGGTTTTTGGTTCCATGAGGTTCCACCATGTCCTTGCCGGAACATGTTCTGGGATCTGGACAGGCTGGATCAATAAGGTCAAGTGTCAGGGCCTGCACTTGGGTCCCAACAACTCCCTGGAACGCTCCAGGCTGGGGGCAGAGGGGCTAGAGAGCTGCTCAGCAGGAAGGGACTTGGGGGTGCTGCTTGACAGCGGCTGGATATGAGCCAGGGTGTGCCCAGGGGGGCAAGAAGGCCAAGGGCATCCTGGCCTTCGTGGAGAAGAGTGTGACCAGCAGGAGCAGAGAACTGATTGCCCCTCTGTGCTGGGCACTGCTGAGGCCCCATCTCGAGTACTGTGTCCAGTTCTGGGCCCTCAGTGCAAAAAGGCCCTTGAGGGGCTGGAGTGTGTCCAGAGAAGGGAACGGAGCTGGGAAAGGGTCTGGAAAACATGTCTGCTGAGGGATGGCTGAGGGAACTGGACTTGTTGAGTCTGGAGAAGGGGAGGCTCAGGGGGGACCTCATTGCTCTCTACAATGACCTGAAAGGAGGTTTTTAGTGGGGTGGGGGTTGGTCTCTTCTGCCAAGGCTATAGTGAAAGGTTGTGAGGGAATAGCCTTAAATTACATTGGACAAGGTTCATATTAGATATTAAAGAAACCTTTTTCCACTGAGAGTGTTCAGGCATTGGAACAAGTAGCCCAGGGAGATGGTGGAGTCTCTGAAAGTGTTCAGGTGTTTGGTGGGTTGACCTTGGCTGAACACTAGGTGCCCTCCCAGCCGCTCTATCACTCCCCTTCCCAGCGGGACAGGGGAGAGAGTAGGGTGGGGAAAAAAACCCAACTCGTGGGTTGAGATAAGGCAGCTTATTTAAAGCAAAAATTAAAGTGATGCTTGCGCGCGCAGAAGCGAAAGACAGCAGGGTTTGCTTCCCATGAGCAGCCATGGTCGGCCACTCCCGAGGAGTAGGGCTTGGGTCCGCAGGACGGTTCCTCAGCAGGCAGCCATTAGACAATGAATGCCCCCCTCCTGCTCCGTGCCTCAGTTTTTATAGCTGAGCTGACCTCACATGGTCTGGAATGTCCCTTTGGTCAGTTGGGGTCAACTGGCTTACTTGGGACCCCTCCCAGGGTCTTGCCCTCAGCTAAGGAAGGAATGTCACAGTGTTGGTGCTGTGCTCAGCAGTGGCCAAAACACTGGTGTGTTCTCAACGCCCTTCCAGCTGCCAATGCAAAGCACAGCAATGGGAGGGCTGCTGTGGGGAAATAAGTTGCAGCTCAGCCAGACCCAACACAAATACTATGGCACATATTTTATAGAATCCATCCTTAGGTGGTGTATGATATATCTATAAAATATTACAAATAATAAGCAATAATTAAGCCAAATGTCCTCCTTAGGGACACACACTTCAGAAGGGCACTTGCAGTTGATCCCCCCCACACCTCTTCAGCTTGGTGGATGTCACATGGAGGATGTGATGTCATATGATGGATGTGATGTCATAGGGGAGCTGTGATGTCACAACAAGGATGTGATGTCACAAGGGCGATGTGATGTCACTGGGAGGATGTGATGTCACAGGCCAGCACGGGATGTCACAGGGATGATATGATATCAGAGGAGAGATGTGATGTCACAGGAAGGATATGATTTCATAGGGGCATGTGATGTCATGGCAGGTGTGATGTCATAGGGGAGCTGTGATGTCACGAGGAGGATGAGATGTCACAGGGATGATATGATATGACAGGAGAGGTGATGTCACAGGAAGGATGTGATGCCACAGGGGCAACGTGATGTCACAGGGGAGCTCTGATGTCACAGGGAAGATGTGATGTAACGGGGAGGACGTAACATCACTGGGATGATATGATATCACAGGAGAGATGTCATATGATGGATGTGACATCTTAAGGGAGATCTGATGTCACAGGAAGGCTGTGATGTCACAGGGGATGTGTGATGTCATAGGGGAGATGCGATGTGACGGACAATGTGATGTCACAGGGGAGAACATGATGTCACAGGGTCGATATGATGTCACAGGAATGATGTGATGTGATGTCAGCTGTGATGCCACAGGGACTGTGATGTCATATGATGGATGTGACGTCCCAGAGGAGCTGTGATGTCACAGGGAGGATGTAATGTAACGGGAGCAGGTGTGATGAAATAGGGGAACTGTGATGTCACAGGAAAGTTTGTGACATCATAGGGGAGATGTGATGTCACAGGGGATCTGTGATGTCATGGGGACAATGTGATGTCACAGGGGAGGACGTGATGTGACAGGGATGATATGACAGGATAGATGTGACGTTGTATGATGAATGTGACGTCAGGTGTGATGTCACAGGGGAGACGTGATGTCACAGGAAGGATGTCATGTCACAGGAGACCTGTGGTGTCACAGGGATGATATGGTATCACAGGAGAGATGTGATGTCATATGATGAATGTGACATCATAGTGGAGGTGTGATGTCATAGGGGAGGTGTGATGTCACTGGGAGCATGCGATGTCATAGAGGAGTGACACATCCACCCCTCCAACCTTGCTCCAGCTAAAGTCATGGAATTTGTCTTTGTTTCCCTTGGGTTCAAGGTCAGGCTGTTTTATTTCCATGGATGTTTAGAGATGAGTCAAGGGTAGCTCAGACCTTTTGGTGAGGAAGGACTTTACTCTTGAGCATTTGAACTCAGCCTTTGTTACTGGTTTCTTCCCACTGTTTCAGAGCAGTTAATTTCCCAGGGTGAAAGCTCTGATTCCCCGGCACAGTCAGGTTATCCTGAGCTCAGGATGTTTCACTGGTCTCATTTTTCTCCGGTATTAATTCTGTGCCAAATTCTTGCTTCCTAGGTCAGCAAAATGTTAGAAGATAGAAGATAGAGAATCTCACCTTGATCTTGGAGAGAACACTTATAGACTTCTTTATTCTATTGAATTTTTCCCTTACAGTTATGGATGACAGGACACCCATGAGGAAAGTCCCTTTTCTGGTTTTCAGGACGTAAAATAGATGCTTTTCTGATGTTGGTATTTATTGTAGTGTTATTTATTCAACTGTGAGCGTTGAATTTAGTATTCCTTGCGCCTTTAAAAACTGCAACCCCTTTAATCTATTGTTTTAAAAACCATGCATTAGATGTCAGACGAAATAAAGACAGCATGTAGAGATAACCCTGATGTAAGTGATCCAGTCATCCCGTGTATGGATAAAAGATTTCCAAGGCTTTGTTCCAAGGCTGTTGCCCCGCCCCCACCCTCTGCCTGCCGCCCCTGCACCCCTGGCACCTGATTTGCCGCCACCCCACCAATGGGCCGTCCCAGGGTATTCAAATGTCTCGCCCTACTGCATATTCATAAGTTCTGCGTGGGGCTTTGAGCCCTTGATCAGGTGCAGGCGAACTTTTGGTCCCTGCCCACCGCCGCCGCACCCGTGCAAAGAACGCAGGGTCGACCATGGAAACTTTGCTTTTCCCCGCGAGGCGCACGGAGGATGGTCGCCGGGCGCACATGGACTCGGGACAACTTTACCTGCTGGAGCCACTCTCCATGTGCCTCGAGGAAGAGCAGGTATCACTCCAAACCCCCAGCCCACCACAATTTTTAAGTGTGGATATGGATATTCTTTAGCCCTAGTTTCTTCATTTGCATCTTTTCCTGAAAAACTGAGATCCTTTGATCTGGTATAAACTACGAAAAACTTGGAAGAGTTTTTCTGAGGTTTTTCTCAAATAGCAGGCTTAGGGAAAGAAGGCCCTCAGATACTTTGGGGGAGCTTTGGAGAACTGAGCAGGAAGGCTCAGTAAAAGAACAAAACCATCACTATGCAAAACTATGGAAAGATGAAGGAGCTTCGGGAAGCCCTTCACGTCTGCAAAGGGTTTAGTCTTTTTTAACAGCCTATAGGAGATGGTGGCTCTGAGCCTCCTCCCATTCAAATTCAGCTTTTGCAACAGTTGTTTGCAATGTCTTAAGTGTTGAAGGACATGGTGAACCAGATCTAGGAGTTTGTTTTCTGCCTCTTTAGGTTGTTCCTGTGTTGTGCAGAGACCTTGCTTGTTGGAGTGCTGGTGTCTGTTCCTGGCGGCAATGACAAGGCTGAGTGCAGGAACAAGGAGGTGTTCTGGTAGAAACCACTTATCTGAAGTAAACAATGTCTTTTAGGACTTTCCCAGTATCTGAGGCACCTGCTGTTTGGATCTGCAGCAGACTTGCTGGTAGGCTACAGTAGGACCTGTGAGCAGGATGGAGAAAAAAGCATATATGAAAAATGGAAAAAGAGAAGCCTTGTCCACTTCTGCTCACCAATTGGGTCCCCACTGGGGCAAGATGGGCAGGAATGGCATGGAAGAATATGACAGGGTTATCACTGTGTCAGTGTGTGTCAGGCTGAACCTCTGTGTCTGCATTTTCCAGCCCACTGAAAGCTGAGTTGAAGCAGTGAGAAATAGCAAAGCTGCAAATTGCAAGTCAGCCCCAGCAAGACCTGCATTTTAAAAATGTTCTTCTAACATTTTACTTGCCAGGAGCAGTAAGTTGCTTGGCTGGGAAGAGGGATAAAAACACCTTTGGTCTGTGTAAAATTTGGGTTAGGAAACTTGCAAGTACTCCTTGGCTTTTTATAAGAAGCAATGAACAATGTTGAGCTGCTCTGTTGTCTATCTCATTGTAAATTTGCAAGTTTGTTTTTGAGCTGAATCAAATGGTTATGTAATTACATACTTCTCCTACTTATTGAGTAATTATATACTTATAATTGCTGAGTAATCACTTTGCTATAACTAGAATTTAATGTTACAGCTAATTGTATAATTACTGTATAGTAATGTTGTTATCCAGGCAACTTGGAATAGAGTGTTATCCTTTTAATTCATATTCTGTTACTCAAAACTGTATTTTTAAGTATAGTATAGTTAGCCATTGGTAGAAAGATTAATAATGGAATAAAAATATCAGCAGAGGAAACACATGTTTTCCTTCCAGGTTCAGGTGGATGAAAATAAAAATATTAACATGTTAAAACTGTACTGTAGATAGAAAAAGTTTAATTTTCTCATGAATTTGGTATATAAATTGCTACTAGGCAACCCACTGTTATGCTTAAAGTTTGAATCTATCCTATGTGCCAATCTGTCAACAATAATTTTTTAGCTTTCCTACACATTGGAGGGGAAATGTTTAAAAAATGCATCTTTTTTCCACAGCCAGCTGAGTCCTGAAGTGTTTCATGTCACTGGAACCTTAAGAATGTATATGTCCTATATACAGTTGGCCATTTCTAGTGACTTCATTGTTAATAAAATAATAGGTGCATATGACAGTCACATGTTTTTGTGTGTTCATCACAAGTAATCAGTCGCAGACACTGGAGAAACTGTGATAGATGAGAGGAGAAATGTGCTTTGTTGGGTTGTATCTGCTCCCAAATCACACCCAGGGACAGTTTCACAAAGGTGCAGAAGGACGGTTTGATGTACAATTGAAGAGCTGAGTTCAAGTACTGGAGATGCATTTTTCTGGTGCTGGTTGAGCAGCCTGGGGCCATAAGAGTAATGTCAGACAAAATAACTTTGCTCCTGCAGGATTCTGTGTGTGGACTGTGTGAAACGTGGTTGTTCTTCTTGCAGGATAAGAAGTTTTGCCTTCATTGTTGTATCTAAAACGGGGTCTGGGGCTTGTGTAAACTTCAGTGAAATCCAAACTGAATCCATCAGGCTCCATGAAACCATTCCACCTTCACACTGCTTGAGTCTGTCCAGGTGCTTTGGTACTGTGGCATGGTGTCATCCAGGGAGAATTTGAGCAATAAGGAACTAGGCTACAAGGCAGGTTTCTAAAGAGTTTTACAAAACTGCCCCCCACAAAACCTCAAAAAAATAAGTGCGTCATATGTTACCAGAAGAATCACTGAAAACACCCTTTGTGCCACTCTGTGAACACCAAAATAATGGAATTACGTGGACTTGTACTGTTAGTAAATAAGAGATTGTTTATAGGAATCCTCAAATTAGAAGAAAATCCAGATCACTCCTCCGTGGTAAAATGTCCTGTGAGCAGGACTGAAATGTGTTGCACACCCACGTGTTAGAGCACATCATGGAAATCTGGGAGATTGGAAAACCGTTTTCAGGTTTAATAACATTTCAGTTTTAACAGCTCATTTAAAACTTGAATGAAAATGTGTAAATCCAAGGAATTTCCCTTAAAAAATTTAATTAAAACATTGATTTTCTAAGGGTTTTTGTAATTCCATCTTATCTAGGTTTTTGTTGAGGACTCAGATGTGAATATTCAATCTGCTGCCTGTGACAATACCTGACTTCACCGACAGTATTTTTAATAGTTATATACTGCTAATCTCATTCTCATACCTGTGATCTTAGACTTGTGTGACTCTGCTGTTTTTTGTGACAGAGAATTTCCTTTGACTTCACTGTGAGAGTTCTCCATGGAATGATGAATAATAGTAATAATATTAATCATTTATAGAGCGCTTTATATGTTTGAAATACAGGATATTCTTTAAATGAGTTCAGCTTTACTCTCAGATATGTGAGTGAACTCTTCATTGATTTGAAAAAAATTGTTGCCTGACATAAATTCTTTTTTACTTTCTAATCTTACTGGGTATTTTGGAAAGGGTTTCTTTATTTTTGTGGGGCAGAATGTTGTCCTAAGTGTGAGATCTTAAAAGGTTTGCAAAGGACATGTAGGTTGCTGTGCTGTCCTCTGATGATTTCAACTGATAAACTGAATGCTTCCAATGATTTTATATTTGAGGGGACTGCAGGCCATGCTGGAAAGCAGGTGTTACTGCAGGTGACTTTTTCTGCTGTATGCAATGGAGTTAGCTTATAAACTCCTAAGGTAAGCATTTTTCTGGTGAATTCCGAAATTTTTACCAGTGTATCATAGGCACAAGAACGAACACTAACGTTTGGAATTTGCAGTTATCCCACAACTTTTCTAGAAGATAAATAATTTCTGAGAGCTGGCTCCTGTTTGCAGTATATAGCAGTCAGCTCTGCAATTGCATGGTTGCTTCATGGATTGGTTTGTTTATTTTCCAAGATTTACAAGTACCATAAACTGTTGCCAAAAGCAGGAAAATGATGAATAATTTTTTTTCTCCCCAATAGCCAAAGTTTCATGTGTGGGTGTGTGTTATTGGTATAAACAGCAAGTCTTCTTTTGAGTGGGAATAAGACTTAGTTCCTAAAGACAGTGAATTGTAGCAGACACAAGGTCTAATGTTTGTTCTTCTCCCCCCTTTCTTGTTTTTCCTAACAGATAACTCTCATTATTCGATGGTAAATGATACTCAGATGTTCTGCAGCAGCAGGAAATTCAATGTATGGGTACCCATTAAAGGCCTGATTCCATTTTCTAACTACACAGTGCAAGTGAATGCATCCAACAGCCAGGGCAGCTTGATAAGTGATGCTGTAACAATTGTCAGGCCTCCAGGAGGTGAGTAGGAAAAAGTGCTTTTTCTGTGCATGTAACAATTCCATAAACACTCTGTTGAACAAGATGTTATTTATTAACTCAGCTGAGGACTGGAAGTTCAGAAGAATATGTTTGCATTAGTAGTTCTTCCTAACAAAATTGTTCTTTTTGGCTTCTAATTTGTCACATTGTTAACTTTAAGAACTAAAGAATGAAAACAGTTGTATAGTTAACATATTGTGAAGGTGAGAGGTGCATTATGTACTTCATTTTTTTCCTGTGAATGGTGGTGTATTCTATCAGGGACAGCTGATCTAGTCCAAGAATAGAGAGAGACTCACCTGCATTTTGTAACTTGTTTTAGAATAGAAGTTGAAAATGCTGACAAGGAGCACTTACTGGATAGACTTAGAGAATTTGTGTAATCTTAGTAATATAAACCATTGGCAATATATTGAGCCAGAATCCACCAAGTTCTTTTGTTGTAAGAAAGTCAGTTGCAATGTGCTGATTTACAGTGACTGAGACTCTAAACCCCTCTGGATGTTATCTTCATAACAATTGGAAATGAGAGAATTGAGCAAATACACCCTGAACACTGTGTTTTGTTCTGTGGTTTTGTTTTGGTTGGTTGTTGTTGGTTTTTTTGTCAAGAAAGCTTTTACATTTCTAGTTGGTGTAGGTGTGTCCCTTTTGCATTCCCTTTTCATGGCCATCCTGGAGAATTAGCTTTGGTTGAATAAATGCCAATGGAAACAATTAATTTAAGCCAGTTTTGAATTCTAATGTGAGAGCCCAACAACTCTTGATCTTGAGAGATGTGTAGGTGTAACTGTTGAGTAAGAATAGTGTAGAGTGACATACATACCTGTCATAGTTTGAAATTGGCCCCCCTGAGAGGCTGGGGGGCTCAGAGGTGATTGGGTGCCAGGACAGTGTTCCCTGGAGAGCCAATCACTACTCATGTTGTTCGCTTCTACTCAAAATCATATATCACAGCACTGGAAGCTGTTGGCAAGTTCTGTCTTGGTTTTTTGGCTGTTGCTGTCTGCTGCGTGTAGGTGGACAAGGCCAGGGGGTGGCTGGGCTCCCTCTCTTCCCCTCCGGGGGGAGAGGGGAGCCCTGCAACCCCCCAGTTCAGACTTTGCCGAGAGTTAGAGTCAGCATTTGGAGTGTGTGCTGTGAAGGAAGAGATTCACAGCACCTGAGGTAAGAGGAGAGGCAGGCTTTGCAGCCAAGCCCTCTTCCCCCTCCTTTTCTGCAGTGAAGCTGTAGAGGGGGGCTTTTTCTTTCCCTCCACTGTAAGTGGAGGAGAGGCTCAACATTGAAGCTGAGCCAAGAGACTGGGCCGTGGAAGTAGGCCCGGCGCTCGGGAGAAGAATCCCAGGCGAAATTGGAGGCGAGCCAAGAGCTCAAGAGTTGCCTGCCGAAGCTGACCGGGGGCAGCCGAGAACTGACGTGGAGGAATGAACATTCCAGGACACAGACGCTTGATAAGCTACACTGCAGCAGCTTACGAACCGAGGTGAGACACCGAGAGGGAGAAATCACCAGCAGCAGAAGAGCAAGGACTCAAAACTATCTTCTTGGACTTCGTGAGGAGAGAAACTGCAACAAACAACTTGAACTTGGTGAGGGGGGAGCGTTCAGGAGCCCAGAACACTCCCACAGCAAAAGACTGTGTTACATATCAGCCTTAAAGGCTGCTCCTGGACTAAAGTTAAAGGAGAGGCTTGAAAGGACTGACTGATAGTAATGTAATATATATATATATAGTTACCTTTAGTATAGTATTTATTTGTGTAAATAAATGTATATACTTCCCCCTTCCCCTACAGAAGCCTCTGGCCTGAAAGTTTCTCTCTGGTGTTAGGAGAAATTGTGGAAGGGGTGGGGGGAAGTCTAAAAATTGGATTTTAGATTTCTAATGTGGCTCAAACTGCCACAATACCATTTTAAAGTAAAACAAAAACAAAGAAAAGAGAAATCCCATAAACCTTAGAGATCAAAATACAGTTAAACTTGAAACAGTTTGCTTGCAAACAGATGGACTAGGTTTGGGTCCAAACCAGCAGAAAGACTTCAGGAAAGTGAGTAAATACAATACAGAGTTTGTGTGACATTACTGAGAAATAAGGAAAAGGCCAATTTCCAGCACATTTTAGACTTTTCCAATTTTATTGTCAAGTTGCACCTAATATTAACAAATATACTTTGTTATAGAATAATAAAACTGCATCTGAGTTTCACTGCTCATTTAAGACTGAACAGTAAGACAATGTTATTTCTAATTCCAGTGCTACATTTTAATTTTGCACAGCAAAATTTGGTAGTGAAAATTTTATGAAATGGCAAAGTAAAGGATCTTTAAAGATAAGCAAGGCTGTGCACAGGTTTATGACAGCCATTCAGATAGACTTTCTTTCCTCATTAGATTGTTGTTGATTACAATTAGAAAGCTTATAGCTTTGAAATTATCTTTTTTATGACCTTGTGGTAGTTTAAAAGCAATACCTCATTGGTTAAAAAGGTTTTAGTTCATGCTTCCTTTTAGTTAATGCTCTGAAAACATGTTATCCTGATTTAGACATAAAATCATGCTGAAAAGCATGTGGCATTCCCTAGGATATGTGTGTTTAAGTAGAATGAAATTAGCAGTGAGAGTTATTAAAGAGATCTTCCATACTATTGTCCACGGACTGTGATCTGTAGTGAAAGGAATAATAAATGAAGCAGGGCATAGGAGAGAAGTTCTCTCTCACACCCACTATGTTCTTGTTCTATGTGCACACACACATAGACACGTGTATATCCAGGGCAATGTATGTTTGCTTTACTATGGTGTTTATTACAATGACTCTTTAAATGCTCTACAATTCCATTGCATGGTAAATAATGAGTATAATGGTAATTTTACACTGGGCTATATTCAGTGCCTTCCCACTTTGTAAATCATTAAATGAAATCTAGGTGCCACTAAAATAAGAAGAAATTTTATTTTTTACTTCAGCAGCCAAGATTTCACTTAGACAGAAGTTTTGTTTGATCAAAGAGTGAGAGAGATCTCATAGGTACAAAATCACAGCCTTTTAATGAGTGTGAACATGTAGCATTCTCTTTTAAAGGATAAGAAAAAAATGCTGTTTCAGAAATTTCCATTGTGGGGAGTAGTTGATGGAACTGGATGGAACATTGTATAAAAGGGAGAGTGACAGAGGACAAAGGAGTATTCCATTGTGAAGTCACTGCTGATCACTGTTTTGCAATTATGAGACAATTTTTTTTCCAACATGCATTTGTTTCTTTTTTTTTTTTTTAATGTAAGACATATTGCATATAATGTAAAGCACACCAAATCCTTGGTGTTACCTGACTGAATACATGTTAATCTCTTATCAATCTTATTTGCCATGCTTTAAGTCAACGCTTGAAAAAAACCTGTTAGAAATAAGGAATTTATTTTATCCAAGCTCTTGACTAGAATTGCAGTGCAGGTTCAAGAGTTCTTGGAAAGATTAAAAAAAAAAAAACTGAATCCAAATGTTAATCCATAAATATGAAACTTTCTTTTGAGCCTTACCCTGCAGTGGTCTGGAGTTCCTAATGGGGTTGGGATTTCAACTCTTCATGGGACTTGGTGCATTAGTGTTTGGTGTGCATGGAATTCAGCATTCAGTTTAATAAGGGGTTGGCATTGGTGATGTCCCTTAATTTGCTGAAATCGAATTGTCTCTTATATCAGCCAAACCTGTGTGGATTGGCAGTTGATCAGGAAGGGTCAGCCAGGACTGTGCATGTGCTTAAATGCTGGAACTGCCAGTTAAAGTCACTGTTGCACAATAAGAAGCTGAAACCGTGAGAACAAATGATCTTCAGAGTGGGAAGGCAAATAAAAGCAGAGAAGTTTTTCAGGATGTTCAAGTTCAGAACAAAGGCATTATGGAGGATATAAATTTTAAATACACTGCTTTTTGCCTCACGACTTAAAGCTTTTTTTTCCAGATGAACTGAAATCTTGTCTGAAACTGTCTTTGTTACATCCAAGAACTGCATGGAAAGCTAAAAGAGATGGAAGAAGCATAAAAGGGCATAGTTTAAAATGATTAGTGACAAATTTCATACCTCAGAGGTAGAAGTAAATTTTTTTGAGTTTTACATTTTTTCGAAAAGGAATAAATTTGCCTAATTTATCTTGTCCTAAACTGCTTTGGTGGAACTTGTAAAAAAAATAGTATACTGGTCAGTGCTTCACATTAATTTGAAGTTGCTAAGCAGTAAAAAATCTGGAAAACAAATTTCTTTAGAATTAATTTAATTAGGTAAATGAAGTGATGCAGAGGATGTAAAACTGCAAAATTCTGGAGAAAATCTGCATGACATTCTTGGCTATCCATTTTTCTTGTCAATGAGTTCTCTTTCTGATGAAGTGGCAGATAGAAGACCCCATTATTTTAGGGGGTAATAAGGGCTGGTAAGCTAGCAGAAAATAAATTTACAATCACTGCTGATAATACTCTAGTTAAATCCATTTGTTCCCTTCCTCTGACCATCAAAGCCCTAAGTATGGAGGGGAATGAGAGGTCCTCTGTGCAGAAAGGAGCAGGATCATGTTGAAAAAATAGGGGCAAAGAGAGCAGAGAGACAGGCTGCTGCTCAGATGGGAAGCAGGAAGTTGAGGTTCAATCATCACCTGCAAAGAGCAGAAAAGGACTCGATTCCCAAGTCATAACAAGAGATATGAAGATTGTCGTGGCTGCTGATTCTGTGTTGCATTGCAGAGTTGTCTCTGGGGGGGTTCTTGGTGTTGACTCATTAACTTGGAGCTGACTCATCTACTGAGCAGAGCCTCAAAGAATTGGTTTATATTTCCTGTGTAAAACAGAAAAGGGAAGATACTCTGAAAAAAAGAATTGCCTGAGCAGTGAAGTGCTTCTTTAAGCTCTCATGTGCTCTATCTGTGATTTGCACAACACAGGAATGTTCAGCAGCGGAAGATGTGAGATTTTGCTTTGGACTCTTAAGCACCTGCCCTTTCCTGGCCGCTTGTTTGCCTGTGGAATAGTGCATTGGCTCTGCCTATGGAATACTGCATTGCCTCTGCCTATGGAATACTGCATTGCCTCTGCCTATGGAATCCTGCATTGCCTCTGCCTATGGAATCCTGCATTGCCTCTGCCTATGGAACACTGCATTGCCTCTGCCTATGGAATTTAAGGAGACAGCAGGATAGAGCAGGGAGGAGGAAAGAGCTCTCCTACATCTCTCATCAGTGACCTAGCTAATTAAATAGTGTCAGTGGCAAGCTGTGCATTGTCCATTCCAGTTCCTTTTGTCCAGAAAGATGATTTCATAGGGATATAAGGGTAGGATTGCAAAAGTGCTTGTGTGGAAAATTGGGAGCTGTTCTAATGAAACCAGAATTCTTCTCTAAGCTCTGCAGTATTGAACTGATTGTCATTTTCATTAGTACTAATTTCTTCTTTTCTTCCCCTCTCCCAGGCTGTTCAGCACATCTCTCAGTGAGCTCACACTGTGTCTGTTCTTGGTTTTGGGGGAGTGTTCTATATGGCAAGAGATGAGAGAAGTGAGTCTCCTTCCTGAACAGTTGTGTCTTCAGACTCTGACAGTGGGAGGCACAGAGGTGCCCTCTTTCCTGCTCCCTTTCCTAAATTGCAGCCAGCTGGGGCTCAGCCCAACCCCACACATCATAAAGGGCCACCTCAAGGTTGCTTTAAATGGAGGCTTAATGGAAGTCCCTGCTCATCAAACTGCGGAGTTTTTCCAGCATACAGTGACACTCCAACTCTGTCCTTCTCTTCTGATTCCCTCCTTCCCTTTGCCTCCACCCCCTGGGCTTTTGGGGCTGGGCAGATCTCTCCCAGCTCCAGCTGTGCCATTTCCATGCTGCAGACATGTGGCACCTGGATTTATCAGCTTTGGGGTTGCTTTCTGTCTTCTGGAGCTGCACGAGACAGTTGGAACGCAAAGATCCAAACAGCAGTTTTAGTCGCCTGGGAGAACATGGATGTTTTTGCTTGCTTAGGGAGAGCCAGGTGAGAAAGGGAAAACTGCACAACAGCTTGAAAGAGCTGATTGATCATCTGTGAGCAGGGAATTCACCTCATTGTAGAGGTCTCACTACAGGTCTTTCCAAAACCTCAACCTTGGCATGAGATCCAGGCCGCACTTAAGATCTCTTGGAAGAACTCTGTGGTAGAGGAGATTTCCTGCTGCAAAACTGCAGCTTACTTATACTTCTAAAAAGAAGACTATAAAAATGGGCTAAATGGTTCATGCGAAATCTAGCTGTAGAATATTATTGAAAATTACAACCCACAATCACATTAACCTATTTTAGACCAATTTCAAATTTACACAGAAAAGGACTCAATTTAGATGAAATATGCCATTTTTTAATAATCTCAAGGTATTCATGCTTGGGTTTTTTTTGTTTTGATTTTTCTTTTCATTCTGTGTAAATCAACTGGACTTTTCAGTATTGTAATTAAAGTCAACCTTATTTATGTGACAAGTTAGGTTCTTCTGTTGAAGGAATTCTACAAAAAAAAGACACTGAAATTCCTGGGGAAAACCTACAGAAGACATTTGGAAAAATTGCACTATGAATTTTCTCTTTAGAACCATTTTCCAGATATATGTAAGTACTAGGAATTGGATCAATTTTTATGTTACTTCAGTCCTGTGATTTGCACTGCTTTTCTAAAAAGCTCACTTTTTAATATTTTTTATTTTTGACAACTCCTGCCTCTACAGTTTTCAGAATAAAATGGCATTTTAGTTAACTGTCAGCTAAGGCAAATGTCTGTGAATTGTTTGTTTGCTGGTTGAAGTTTTTTTGTCATGTCATTCTGTATTTTCTGCAGCTGAAGCATCTAGATTATGGAAGTTAGCCTGGTCATCATAAAGCACTTGAGTAAAGGGACAAGGTTTGAAGGTTTGAGCCACTTTGCACAGCTGAGGAAGCTTTGAAGTTCCTCTGCTTGCAATGAACTCTGTGTTCCTCCAGCAAAGTTCTGTCACCCTGTTACATTTTCATCACCTTTCCATATTAGGGGGGAAAAAAAAGTTTAAGTGGGGGAAAATGAAGGTTCTTTTATGATCTTGCCGAGTCTGAAATGTAGAGGGAATCAAATCACTGCTTTGTTCCTGTCTTTAGCTGGGGACAAAACCCAGAGATGATCTTTCTTAAACATGATAACCATAAAGTGCTTTTGCTTTTTTTGCTGGTTCTATGTACAGTTAAAAATTACTCTGTGGGATTTTTCTCTGTAGTTTTGAAAAAGATCTGAAATGGAATTTTAAAAATATGAAATTTTATATCTGAATTCTTGAAACCCTTGTCATAATTAAAATATTTTTCCTTCATATAGCTTGTTTCCAACCAAACATTAGCTTGGCTACCATGTAAATGGGGATATCCTTGTGCTGTAAGGTGTGGGAAATGTAAATACCTGCAAAATTCTGAGACGAGACACAAAGGCCACTGAGACTGAAGAGAGAAAAGGAGAGAGAAAGGGAAGATACAGCAGTTTATTCTTTTCCATAGTAATGATACTTGCCAAACATACCTTAATGTCTGAAATTTCTGATGTTGTTTGTTGGCTTTTTTACTATCATCAGGTGAGTGAATATGACCTTTATGGAAAATAAGCCAAGATTACAATTTTTTTTCAAACTAAAAATAACCTCTTCGATTTCAGCTTGTGTTAAAGGAACCTTTTTCCAGAGTTCTCTGCTGTCTTGCCATATAATTGAAGTGAGGGAATGAAGAAGGGCCCAAATACGTCAGTCATGCCAAAGCCAAGGAAATCAAGATTTGGCCTTCTACCTGCATTTTATAGAAAACCTGTCACAACTGTCTCCCAAATAACTTCGATAGAAGAAAAAAGAAAACTGGACTTGAGTTGTTTGTGTTCCTCTCAGGAGATGTCTTTGCTGATACTGTCCCTGCTCTTCTGCACTCACAGGGAGCACTGTGACTTTGTTTTTCATGGTGATTTGCTCCCTTCTAGCCCAGTCTTCAGCCACTTGGGATTTCTGTATAATCAGAAGTTCTACTCAGCTTTACTGAACAAGTGAGAAGCAGAACTGGCACACAGACTCTCAGTAGCCTGTAGTGTATTAATCAGTAAAATTCTCCCAGTTTTAAGCAAATAAAGTAAGGGAGAATTAGTCAAAATGGGGCAATGCTTGTAATTCTTCTGCATATCTCTAAAATATTTTCTTTGTGTGACCTCCCTTTTATCACTTCGTATTTGTGTCTCAGTTATTTGCCTTTTCTGTGACTGTTTCAGAACGTGGGCTTTTCTGTTCTTGTCTTCACAGCTCATAACTTTTATTCCTAGGACCAACTCTTTTCTCACATTTTTAGGAAACCGGATTTTTATGATGTGGTAAGTATTAGTGAACACAGTATGAGTGAAGTCTTGCCAGAGATTTCATTACTACTTCCTTACATTTACATCCTACATTTAAAGCACTATGTTGGTTTTTAAATGTATTCCTAAAGTTGTCTAGACCTTAGAGAAAAAAAAAGAAAGAAAAAACAGGAAAAAATGGGGAAAAAAAACCAAGAAGAAGAAAGAACAAAGAAAATAGAGAAAAAAAAGGAAAAAAGAGAAAGAAAAAAGGGAATAAATAAAGAAGAAAGAAAAAAGAGAAAATAAAAGAAGACAGAAAAGCTAAAAAGGAAGCAGTCCGATTCTCCCTCGCCGCAAGGACTACAACTCCCACAGTGCACCGCGCGAGGCGAAAGTGGGGCGGAAGGCGGGCGGGGGCCTTGACCGCGCGCTGATTGGCTGCGGCGCGCGTTTCTAAGGACGATGCGCACGCAGAGCGAGTGGCATGTAGGCCGCGTAGAAACGATAGAGGCGGGGGTGGCGTTCGCTGCGCTGAACTGTGAGTGCTGGCGGGGGTGGGCGGCGAGAGCGGGGCTCTGGGGATCCCCTCGGGGGCTGCGGGGAACGCGACTATGGGTGGAAAGGCTGGAGGGCTCGGGAGGGCTTAGCAGAGGAGTTCGGGGGTTCCCGAGGAGGTTTTGAGGGATCCCTGAGGGGACTCAGGGGGGAGGTTGCAGGTCCCTGAAGGTGTTTGGGGGTCTCTGAGGGGGTTTTGATTTCTGAGGAGGTTTGGGGTGTCCCAGGTGGGCTTTGGGGGTCTGCGAGGAGGTTTGAGCGTCCTGGGGGTCTTTGCGGGGATCTTTTAGGCAGTTTTGGGGGTTTAAGGGATCCCAGATGGTTTTGAGGGTCCCTGAAGGGGATTGGGGGTCCCTGAATGGGCCTGAGGGGTCCCAGGTGGGTTTTGCGGGTCACTGAGAGGGTCCTGGGGAGGGATGAGGTCTCTGAGAAGATTTGAGGGGACCTTGAGGAGGTTTTGACGGGTGGAGGGGTGGATTTCTGAGGGGATTTCAGGGGTCTTGAGTGGATTTTGGGGGCTTCCCTAAAGACCAGCAGTGGGGTGCAGGGGGTCCCTCAGCTCCCAGGAGAGGGGTCCTAGGGATGCTCCCCAAAATCCGGGGGGGAGGGAGACATATTACATCCGGGTAAGGGGATCCCAGTGCCCCCAGTATATCCCAGTGACCTCCCAGCGACCCTCAGTATGGCCCAGTAACCCCCTCAGTAACCACCTAGTTTGTCCCAGTGACCTCCCACTGCCCCCCAGTATGGCCCAGTGATCCTCCAGTGAGCACCCAGTAACCCCCAGTATGGCCCAGTAACCTCCCAGTGTCCCCTTGTGTGTCCTGTTAATCCCCCAGTAACTGCTCAGTTCTCTGCCATTGCCACCCAGTGTGCCCCAGTTCACTTCCAGTCCCTCCCAGTGCCTTCCCAGCGTCCCTCAGTAACCTCCCAGTCCCTCATAGTGCCTCCCAGTTCCCCCCAGTGTGTTTCAGTATCCCCCAGTAATCACCCAGTGCCCCCCCAAAGCCCCCCAACTGTCCCCAACGTGTCCCCAGATGCCCTTAGCTTTTCTGTGAGCGGGGGGGGGGGGGGGGGCGTTTTTTGTGGTCAGAGGGTCCGGGGGGGCTCCTTGGGTGAGATGGAGGGTTGGGGGCATCAGGGATGGGTTTGGGGACAGTGGAATTGGGGGTGCCAAGGGGGGAATTGGAGCTATGGAGAGGCCTTGGGGACATTGGAGACACCAGGGGGGTCTCAGGGTGTCAAGGGGGGAACTGGGAACACCAAGAGGGTCTTGGGGACACCGGGGGGGTCTCAGGACTCCTCTGCTCTTGGTGCAGCCCCTCCTCTCCCCCCCAGGCCTCTTTAACCCCTCCCAAATTTCCCTTAACCTCCATTTTGCCTTTAATCCCCCCCCCAGATCCCTTTGATGCCCAAATGCCCCCAAAACCTGTTTTAACTCCCCCAAATACACCCAAAGACCCCAAAGCCCCATCCAACCCCCCCAGATCCCCCTTAAATCTCCCACAGCTCCCCCCTCAAATCCCTTCCAACACCCTCCCCCCGCAAAGAGGGATCACCCGGCACCCTGAGACAGGAACACATTGGGCTGTACTGGGGGCACTGCGCTGTACTGGGAGGGCACTGGGGGGGCTCAGGTGTCCCACGACAACATGGCCCAGCTCCAGGAGAGATCTGGGGAGCAGTGAAGAGGTACTGGTCTGTCCTGGTCTTTCCTGGTTTGTACCCCCAATCCCCAAAGCCCCTCCCCAGCTCCCCCAGGACCCTCCCGAACCCCAAAGCCCCCCAGGCCCCCGGCCCCTGACTTGGTCCTGCTGCCCCTTGAGCATTTCCAACTCCTGCAGAACCAGGCATTTCTTTGCTCCTCACAGGGTCGTTCCCACACAAAGAATGGAATGTGGAGGCAGCAGGATGTGCACAGTGCTCACATTTCCTACAGTGGAAAGGGGCTGCAGGGAATGATTCTCCTGCTCTTGCAAATCTGCCAAAACCTGCAGGGCACAGAAGGGGGAGCTTCAGGAATTTGCTGGCATTGGGAGTGGAGCTAACAGGGTATTGAGAGGAACATATCCCTCAAATACAATCTCTCTGCATACACAATATCTATCTGGACAGACAGATAAAGCAATAATCAGATATATTCTGTATCATATATATGGCACATATTCTATAGAATCCGCTCTTAGGTGTTGTATGATATATCTGTAAGATTTTACAAACAATAAGCAGTAATAAGGCAAGTGTCCTCCTTAGGGACACACACTTCAGAAGGGCACTTACACTTGACCCCCCCCTCTTCAACTTCGAGCCACCTGGTGCCACAGAGAGGGACAGAGCTCCTGTGGAACATTCTATTCCACTGACACAGAGCAATGAATAAATCCAAACTATTGCCTGGGTTTGTTCCCTCGGGGTCTCTGCAGCAGCAAGCACAGCACCACACTGACTGCTCTGGAGTGTGCAGGCATTTGTGGTTCTGCCTGTCACACACACACAAAAGTCTGGTGTAGTGCTGCCCTTGGGAAAACCCCCCCAACCTTGCTCCAGCTAAAGCCGTGGAATTTGTCTTTGTTTCCCTTGGGTTCAGGGTCAGTCTGTGCCTGTGTCCAGCCCAGAGGCTCAGAAAAGCATTTCTCCCGTCCCACTGCAATATGCTGCTGCAGACAGAACCCAGGCACTGGTGGCACTCGGAGTGAACAACAGAGTGTTTCCAGGGGCTCCCTGAAGGAACACGAGTGTCCAAAGAAACCAGCACAAGTGTCCACAAAAGTCCCAGTCCTTCACCCCTGAATGAGCTCATTCAGCCTAGGAAAAACTAAGTTTTATTTCCATGGAAGGAGGTTTTTCCCACTTTAACACCGGTTTAGTTCCAAACCGGTTTCTTCATTTCCTCCTCCCAATTTCCCTGAAGAACACTGACAGGAACCATGGACACTGACAGGGATCACAGTTTGTCCCTTGGCCATACAGCTCCTGTTGTTTGGCAGCACAGGAGATGTTGATTAGAGCCCAGGCTCCAATCCCAGGGCACCCATTGGATCAGCACTTGGGGAAACAAACTGACCTTGGGCTCAGGATGCAGCTGCGAGCAGAGATTTCCCTGCAAAGTCTACAGTGAGTCAAGTTCTGGAGAGTAGATTGTGCCCCATGGATGGGATTGCAGAAACTCCCTCAGGTCCCCAGCATGAATCATCACTCTCTGCAACTCCCTGCCAGGAGGTTGTAGCCAGGTGGAGGTGGGGCTCTTCTGCCAGGAAGCAGCAGTAGGACAAGAGCTTCAACTGTGCCAGGGGAGGTTTAGGTTGGATATTAGGAAGCAATTTTTACCCAAGAGAATAATCAACCATTGGAATGAGCTGGGCAGGGAGGGGGTGGAGTCAGTGTCCCTGGAGGTGTTGAAGGTGAGACTGTATGTGGCATCAGTGCCATGGTCTGGGAAGCATGACGGGGTTGGATCAAGGGTTGGACTTGATGATCTCAGAGGTCTTCTCCAACCCGGCTGATTCTGTGATTCTCTGATTCCCATTCCTATGGCAGCACATGCTTGAGACTCTATCCACAGGGTGATAGATATGTCTCTACATATATATCTCCAAGGTTAGTCTGTAAATGTGTGGTGTTAGGAAAGTAGGCTAAGTTCTGGGATGGTTCTAGAAGGAGAAAGAAGCTCATAGCCCCAGTCCAAGTAGGCAGTCCTCAGCTTCCGCATCATCTCCCCTCCCTGCAGGTTCATGTCCTTGAGCCCAGGCCCTGAGGTGAGCCTGAGAATAAGTGAAAGGCAGAGGTACTGCTGAAGCTGCTGCCACTCCCCCCCTGCAGCCACTGCCCCAGCCAACGGAGCAGCAAAGGCAGGGCCAGGAGCAGAGGGAGCAACAGGGGAGCACTGGGGGGATGGGAAGCTCTTGTCTGGGGCAGGAAAGAGGCGCTGGGCACGAGGCCGGGGCTGTCCTGAGCAGGCCCAGCCCTCACATCCCCCCAGCCAACGCCAGCTGCCCGGTGGGCGCGAGAGGGACCCCCAACCCGTGTGCCCCACACTCAGCTGGCAGAGAGAGAGCCAAGGGACAGGGCCATGGGCAGGGCAACGGTGAGGGACGAGTAGGGCCATTGCAGGGCCATGGTGAGGGCACAGTCTGTGGCAGCAGAGCTGCCCATGGCCGGGGGCAGCCAGGGGTGTTGGTACCAGCCACTGCTGGGGCTGAGCAGAGCACGAGGTCTCTTGCAGACCCCTGGAGCAGCCTCCCACTTGCCAACCCTGCCCTGGTGGGGTGACACTGTCCCCTCCCTACAGGACACTCCCCCCAAAATCTTCCGCGGGGCCTTTTGTGTATATTCCTGGTTGCTGATTGATGCTGGGGACCTGAGGGAGCCTCTGCAATCCCATCCATGGGGCACAATCTCCTCTGCAGAGCTTGACTCACTGCAGACTTTGCAGTGAGATCTGTGCTGGCAGCCTGAGTATGTCACGACCTCTCGTGCTCTCCCCAGGATATTTGGGACGAGTTCCCCCTTCCCAGGCACCCATGGGATGGGGGGGCGCTTGTTCTCTTGTTGTTGCTGTTGCTGCTCCGCCCCTGTCCCTGCCCTTCCTGCTGCTGTCGGGTGAGCGGAGCAGCCACGATGGGAAAGGGGCGAGAGAAGGGAAAAGAGCGGGTGGGACTCCCAAAGGGAGCACGAGGGGCTGGGGTTTGGGGGGGTCACCCCCAAAGGGAGCTGGAGGGAGCCGGGGTTTGGGCAGCCATTGGGAAAGGGGTGGGAGAGGGGGGGAAGGGGAAGGGGGAGAGCGGGAGCGGGGTTGCTTTGGGGGTGCCTTGGTGTCCCCATGCCTTGATCCCTGGAGAGCAGGGGAGGCTGGAGAGAGGGAGGAGCTGCGAGAACCCCGAGAACCTGGAGAGGGGGGTGTGGAGAAGGGGAAACCTGGACAGTGGGGATCCCTGGGTTCCCCGGGACAACAAAGTGGAGAACCTGGAGAGGGGGAACGTCTGGGAACGGGGCACCCCAAAGGTGAGAGTCACAGGAGAAGTGATCCTTGGGACCCCCAACACTCCCAGCATACCTAAGGGGGACTCCCAGCATCCCAGACAGGGGAGACCAGAGAGGGGAAACTCCTGTGAGAGTTTTTCTGGTTGAATCTTGATATTTCTTAGCTAAATCTCAAATTTTTGCAGTTTGTGAGGGGGTTCATCTCGCTATTTATGAGGGGTTTTTTGCATGAATCTGGGTAGTTTGGGTTTTTCTGGGCTGAATCTTTGTGTTTTGGAGGTTTTTATGGACACAGGATGCCTGGTGAGTTCTAGAGATGGACTTGGGCAGGAGGAACCCCCAAGCCAACGCGCTCAGCCCTTGTTTTCCCCCCCAAGGAGGATTTCTCCTTCCCAAAGCTTGGGCAGATGGAGGAGGAGACTGCAAGGAAGAGGAAGATGCCGTGGGCCCCCCAGGCAGGTGAGGAGGAAGTCAGTGCCCCTTTGGGCCAGTCTTGTGCTGCCTCTGGCAGCCGAGCATGGCCTCCGGCTGCAGGACAACCCCGCTGCCGCCGCCGTCCTGCCAGGGCTGGAGTTGGGGGGATGTCCTTGGCCTTCCCTCTGGGCCGGAGGCAAATCCCCTCCCTGTCCTTCTTGCTTCCTGCCCCAGGCCCCGAACTGAGGACGGAGAGCATGGAGGACAAATCCCCCTGGCAGAACCTGGTGGGAGAGGTTGTTTTGAAGGACTCCACAGCGCAGGAAGGCAGTGGGGAGGAAAAGGCCCAGAGATGCCCCCGCAGGAGGGGCTCCAAAGCCAGCCCAGGGTGCTCTGACGAGGAAAGACCCAGCCTGTGCCGGGAAGGCGGCCGGAACTTGAGCCAGAGCTCTGACCTGGTGGTCCCTGAGCAGCCTCCCAGCAGGGAGAAACCCTTCAGGTGCTTGGAATGTGGGAAGAACTTCAACCAGAGCTCCCACCTGATCAAACACCAGCGCATCCACACTGGGGGATGGCCCTTCATGTGTAATAGTTGTGGGAAGAGCTTCACTGACAGCTTCAGCCTGATGCAACACCAGCACATCCACAGCGGGGAACGACCCTACACCTGTGGGGAATGTGGGAAGAGCTTCAGCTACAACCCTAGACTCCACACCCACTATCTTATCCACACCGGGGAACGGCCCTATAAGTGCTTGGAATGTGGGAAGAGGTTTGAGACCAGCTCAAGCCTCCTCAGGCATGAGCAGACACACACCGATGAGAGGCCCTTCTGCTGCACCGACTGCGGGAAGGGCTTCAAGTACAACTCCCACCTTGTCACCCACCGGCACATCCACACTGGGGAGAGGCCCTACAAGTGTGGGCAGTGTGGGAAGAGCTTCACCTGGAGCTCTGCCTTGACCAGACACCAACAGACCCACCAGTAAGAGAAGCCCTACCAGTACCCCATCTGCGGGAAGAGCTTTGGCTGCTGCTTCCACCCTGAATGAACCCCCTGATGGTGAGGGAACCCCTGGAGTCCAGTGACTGTCAGTCCATCCCTTTTGACCTCAAAGGGCCAGTCCCTTTTCCCAGGGGCAGCTTCTTCCAACAGAACCCTTCTTGGGGGGGGGGGGTGGAGATTCCTGCCTTGGCTGGGGACCCCCCAATATCAGTCCTGGAGGTTGAGAGCAGAGATCTCCCCACCAGCGTTGGTCTGGGGGAGTTCCATCCATGTCTAATGAAGAATTATTGCTTTTGTGCCAGCTTGAGTAGAATTGCTTCAACAATTGCTTTAGTGTAGAGCACTGTCCTATCAGCTCTGGGCCCCTCAGTTCAGGAAGGATATTGAGGTGCTGGAGCAGGTCCAGAGAAGAGCAACGAGGCTGGTGAAGGGACTTGAGCACAAGTCCTATGAGGAGAGGTTGAGGGAGCTGGGGTTGTTTAGTCTGGAGAAGAGAAGGCTTAGAGGCGACCTCATCACTCTCTTCAACTACCTGAAGGGAGGTTATAGCCAGGTGGGGGTTGGTCTCTTCTCCCAGGCAACCAACAATAGGACAAGGGGACATGGGCTCAAGCTCTGCCAGGGGAGGTTTAGGTTAGATGTTAGGAAGAAATTCTTTACAGAGAGGGTTATCAGGCATTGGAACGGCCTACCCAGAGATGTGGTGGATTCACCATCCCTGGAGGTTTTTAAAAAGAGATTGGACGTGGCCCTTAGTGCCATGATATAGTAATTGGAGTTGGATCAGGGGTTGGACTTGATGATCTTGGAGGTCTTTTCCAACCCAATCTATTCTATGATTCTATGATTCTATGATTCTATGATCTTATCCTGTACTCCTGGTAGTTTTAATGTTTGTATTGTGCAGTAAATAATTCTGATGATCTTTTTTCTGACCATTTGTAACCTTAAATAAATTCATTTCTGTCCATAGATCTGTTTTGCCATCATTAAAATTTGGGGGATAAAAGTTCAGTCACGTCTCTGTAATTCCTCTAAACTGAAACTGTTGGCATAATGCAAGGCTGAGATTGGATCCAGCAGCCCCCAGTACCCCACAGTAAGTTGGGAGCTCAGGGGGACCACCCCCCTTTCCCAAAATCTGGTGCCCAAAGCCCCCCATGGGACTGTTGAACCCTCCAGACCATCCCCCCTTTTCCACCCTTTTCCCTGTTCCTCCCACTTTTCCACGGTCCCCTCAATCCCCAACCGTCCCTGGATCACTGGGGGTCGCAACCCTCATTTTCCCCACTCTCTCACCCCTTCCACATCACCCCTGCACTCACCAGCCCCCTCATGCTCAGTTTGGGGGTCCCACCCTCCCATTTCCCCACTCTTCTGACCTCTCCCACCCATTTCCCATCATCCCCCAAACCTCAGAGCCCCTCCTCCCTCCACTTTTTGGGACTCCCACTCCCCTCCTACTCAGTTTGGGGTCCCACAACCCCTTTATCCCCTCTGATCCCCTTTTTCCCACCGACCTTCCCCTTCCCACCCCCTGCTCACCCAAGAGCTCCTCGCCCGCAACCGGGGGGGCTCCCAGCACCACCAGTGCCCAGAGAAGTCCCCGCAAAAAAGGGGTTGGGTGGGGTCCTGAGTGGACTTTGAGTATGTTTGGGGGTCCTTGAGGGGCTGTGGGGAGGTTTTGGAGGGTTCCCAGCACCTTTTGGGGTGAACTGGGTGCTTTATTGAGGGGCAGGTGCCCTCCCAAAGCCTCCCCAGAGCAGGTTGAGATGGGGGAACAAAGGGAGGTCCCTGTTTCTGATCCATCCCAGGCCAGTTCTGCCCCCCCCAGACTCGACTCCAGCCCTCAGGATCCCCCCAAGCACCTCCCCCACTGCCCCCCAATAACCGGGACCGGGGAGAACTGGGAAGCTTTACTGGGATCACTGGGAGCAACCAGGTGGTGTCAGAATAAAAGCGGGGTCGGGGGCAACACACAACCCCCCCAAAATCCTCGCAGGGATGGGGGGGTCCAGGCTGGGCCCGAGACCCCAGGGAGGGGCTGCGACCACTACCGACTCAGGAGCTCTGTGGGGAAAGAAAAGGGGGTGACACCGGGGTGGGGGGTCCCCGGGGGGGCACAGATGCTCTGGGGGGACATACGACCCCCTGGGACCCCCCTCACCTTCTGGTGCAGGTAGAAACCGAACCCCAGCGCCAGGGAGGCGAAGCCCAAGAGGAAGCCCCCGGCCCCTCCTTAGGAACAATTCCTCAGGCTGATGAAGCCCAGCAGGGCCGGGGCCACCGACGGTGTCTGATCCCAGCAGGAAGCGGGGAGGGCCCAGTGGTGTCTAATAGAAATAAATCAAGGCAGATCTCTCTCTTTCTTTTACCCCCTGGGCAGTGACCATCAAGAGGCGTCCCTGCTTCACAGCAGAAGCTCCACACACTTCAACAAAGTCTGTGGAAGAATCTACTCTATGAAAGTTGGCCCTGGGCTTTTATGGTTATCCAGTGATGGATAACCAGTCACATATTCCCAGGGCAGTGAGCAGCTGATCTGTCAAACTCTGCTTCCAAAAGCAGGATGTGTGTTGGAAGGTTGGGGTACCAGGCTGAGTTTGGCACAATTCAACATTAAACCAACCCCTTGGCACCAGCAGTAACTCCCCACAGAGAGCTTGCACTGCTTGCATGCCCCCATCAGATTCTTTTCCAGGTAGAATATCCTGCTACAAGGGGTCTATTACCACCTGCCCCTAAAAGGAGGGGGTAACCCAGGTTCTTATTAACAAATCCCTTGGGGTGGATTAGAGTGAAACGACACTGAATAATTGGTGTTTGAAAATATATATATATGTGTAGAGTTTATTTTAGAACAGTTTTGTTTCAAGGGTAAACAGGTATGTTGCCATTTTGGGTGTTATCATCTATACCTCTCATCTATAGCAGTATGGCAGAAAGATAACCTTTAGGGAAAATGCATAAGGGAGAGAGAAAGGAAAGACAGGATAAGGGTAAGGGAGAGTAAGGGAAAGCAAAGATGAGAGTGGAAAGATGTATATAGTCACTGTCCACGGGGTCCAGCAATGGAACTTGGTAGTTGCAGCTTCCATGTCTGTCAGTTGAAGTGGTGGCCTTGGTCCATTGACGGTGGGGGTGGGAAGCCCCCACACTCCAAGAAGTTATGAGTTATGATATCCATGGACAGTGTCCCGGGCCATGCCACAAACCCCCAACATCTCCCGGGCCTGCGCAGAGTTCCCGTGAGGGGCCTGGTAAAAGGGTTTTTCCTGCCTTTCAAGATTGGCGGAGGGGGGCATGGACTTTGATGGACCATCAGAGATAAAATGCAAAAGTCCTGCAGAAGCCTGCAAGAGTCCCTTGGCAATCCTAGAATGCATAAATCATGAACTGTTTGTCTCTGACACCACCCCGTGATTTATGCATTCAATAATTTCTTTTGTTGTTCACTTCTTGAATTCACTTTGTGAATCTTCTTTGTGGGTGGTGCCTTTCATGTAGTGGACAGAAAGAGAGAAGAGTAAAGAAAAGGAAGAGAGAGCACAAATCTTTTCCCAATGCAATGCAATTCCCCCCAAAAACCAAACCTTATAGTAAAATGGTAAGCATATGGGACATAACAGGATCTCAATAGCTACAATCAAATTTCCTAACATTAACAAAGTTACAAACATCAGGATTTAATACTGACACAAATCTAATTTTCATTAGCCACTCTCTCCACCCCATGAGTAGTATTGTTCTATAATAATGTGTCTGTTAGAGGGACCAATGTGTCTTGAAATTGGACCTGAAATTACACATCAGTTCTTATGCAAATACATTGAGTTACCTGGGAGCTGGTACAAGGTTTTCTTATATTCTCTTCAGGTCACACTTTCTTTTCTTTTGTCTAGATTTAGTTTCATTTGTTAATATTTTGAGAAATTTAGCCAAATGTAAAATTTGATGCCTTCCGAGGCAGAGGGTCAATGCATATAATACATATTTGTATGACTCCAAATATGCATAAATTCTTGTACCAACTCCCAGGCTAAATTTGGTGGAGTTTCTTGATTCTCAATTGAGACAGAATTATACATATCTAAAAGCTTCTCCCAAGCCAACTTGTTTTTCAATAAAAAGACAAAATAAACTTAGCAAAAATTAAACTAGCAATACATAAAATGGCTTGTCTTAAACAATCTTACCAGTGAGTTGCTCATGATAAAAACACAAATAAGTCATCAATTATTAATAAGCTGATCATACAAGCAATTTTGGGAGTAGAGGAGACATACAATGTTTGTAGGAAACTTTTACATATTGCAAAACTACTGAGACAAAAATACATAGAGATGTGCATATCACAAAATTATTAAGATAAAAACACAAGCACATGCAAACAACCAGCGCTGCAAAGAACAGTACAAGTCTCCAGTCCTGTTGCTACTTCATTTTCTCATGGGATACTTGTAAACTGATAACAGAAGCAGTTTTGGGGGCAGTTATCTCTTCTGCCCATTGCAGCAATTGAAAGCTTTATCGGTCTCATGCAGTTTGATCTCATCTGCTGGCAGGTTCCTAAAAAAAGAGCAAATCTGACCCGCTACAGACCCATTATTAAAAAGAAGGAACTATCTATTTATCTGACTCCTTTTCTTATCTGGCATGATGCCACTAGGGCAACAATAATGGAGAAGTCTGGAACATGTTTTCTCCAAAAAGCAAATAAACCCAGAGCATGCTGGAACTCCTTTTTACTCCTCAGCATCTTTATTTGCTCTAGGGTGGCCAAGGTGTCAGAGGAATACACACTGCTACTTCTTCTGTGGGAATTTGAAGTCAATGTGTCAAACTCTGGAGTTTATTAATTGAGAGAGGGAAGCAGATATGTTTCTGAATGTTAGTTCTTTCTCTGTGTCCATTCAATCCCACACGCCTCAAGCCCTGCACTGACACAATATACTGGGAGTGTTTTAAGATGGCTTTTAATTGAGGCAAAGAGGAAGAAAAAAATTAGTTTGAATCTTGCACCAGAGCCAAAAAGACATGTGCCCCAATGTCATTGAAATGCATCTACTCTAAGAGGCTTATCCAAACTAATCATTCTGTCGTAGGGTATCTGTCGAAGGTCTTGGTCTGAGGGGGGAAGAAAGACACACACAAGACACACTAGGATGGTCAGACACTAGGATCAGCCAGAGAGATGTCTGCCTGCTCAGCGCAGCAGGTAGCTTTTTATTAAGTTCTCCAACTTCTACTTTCCCCCACACACAACACAAATATATTCCCACAAAAACACTGAGGAATGCCGCACCTGCACTCAACCACACAGCTCAAGGCTGTGTCCATGGGAACTATCTAATTAGCTCCACTGCTCCCATGGAAAACGGCCCAACACTTTATAACATTCCAAAACCCTCAAACTTCAGTTGTGGGGCTGTGACTTCACCCCACAATTCCCCCCTATTCTGTAGTTGAGCAACAAAGACTGCCTGTATCGTATCCTGCAGGACCCTTTGCAGGAACAACACTAAACAAGGCAGCATCAGCAACACAACTACAACCACCAACCTTCCAGATGTACAAGGCCCCCCTATTGACTGTGCAGGGATTCCTGGCTAGATTCTATCTCTACACAGAAGAAACACTCCCATAGGGAGTCAACAAGGTGCACTCACTGCTGGAGTACTCCAAGTTGGATTCTTACCGACACCAGAAGGAACTATTTTTATAGAAAGATGATTCAGGGAACACATCCCGTACCGTAGACTCACCACGTGCTCGTTCTATGTCTAACCTACACGATGATTAAAATACACACAGTCTTTTACAAACAGTGGCTCTAAAATAACTAACTTTTGAAGTGGAGTGTTAACAGACAACACATCATCCCAACTATCAACATGATCAAGACACCCGCGCACAGTATGACAGTCCCATTTCAGCAACATCCTGCACCAGGAGAGATGCTTCCGTGTCACCCAGAGGAACACCAATAAGACAGGTGTGAAATGGCTGCTCTGGATACGCCAGCGATGCACAAAAGGTCGTGTGGTTCAGTTCCTTCATTAGAGTCACCCAGACATTTCGACTATGCCATGGAGTGAACTTTGACAGGTCAGGAACTGCACTGACGACTTCCAGGACCAACAGCAGGACGTACATACCACGCAGGTATTCAGCGAGGACTATTATCTGTAGAGACAAACATATCCCTTTCCCCAAGTTATCAAGTCATGTGGATCAGACCATTGACCAGAGACAAGTTCTGCATCTGCATGCTGTGCTCTGTCCTCAGCTCTCACAGGGATCACAAGATTATCAGTTTGGAGGAGGTTTTTTGCCAAGCACAGCATATTTTTCCTGAAACTCTAAAAGAAGGTAAATAAAGACAATCGCCAGAGAAGGTCAAAAGGTTTGAGACATACAGAGCTTTGTCTAACCTAGAGACTGAGGGGGTTATCCCCTCATTCCCCCTTTCTGTTCTTGAAGCAATTACTTCAGGGCACCATACACTCTATCCACAATGATCTGTCCTGTAGAAGACTGTGAAATAGCCATTACATAAGTGACCCACCAGAAAGCAAAGAAAATTTGGACAGATTTACAGATATAAAACAACTTATTGTTCATCCACACTTGAGCGGGTGCTCCAGATGTAGCAAAAGCACAACGGAAGTGTTTAATGACATCATGGTTTTTTTGTCTAGTATGTGCATTAGCAACCACCACATGGGAAAACATGTCAGTGGACACATGGACATGCTTTAAATTACCAAATTCATTGACATGAGTGTCATCAGATTGCCACATCTGTAAGACCTTAAGGCCTCGAGGGTTAGTATCAAAATAGAAAGGAGTTTAGGCATTATGACAATCTGGACAAGAGTATAGGCATCATGACAGTCTGGACAAGAGGCAACAATTAAGCGCACAATAGAATGAGTCAAGCAAAGTCGACGTCTGAAAGCTTCTGCACCTTGATAAAAAAAAAACAAAACTAATGAGATAACACAGCTTGCTGGTGAATGTTAGGAACCCAGCTAAAGCAGCTTGCAATTCGTAGTTGTCTCCCAGGCACCATTCAAAGTAACGAGATTGTACAGGTACAACAATACGAGGTGGATTTCTTCCAGTACACTCTACACACCTTTTTCTAACCTTAATGATGATTTGAGCTATGAGCTCAAACAATCCAGGAGTACTTTTTGAGCCCAATAAGGCAAAAATAGCCACTCTAGGATGTGCAGTGAATCAGACCTATGGTCAAACCACTGTACCAATGCCCCAAAAGGAACACTGTGATCTGCAAAAATTAAACAAAATTAGACAATTTGACAATGATCAATTCGTGAAACAAATTTAGAATATAAAGCCTGCTCTACTTGCTGGATGGTTTGAACTGCTCTTTTAGTCAGTTCCCTTGGTTCCTGAGGACTGTCAGAATGTTTGAGTAGGTCAAATAGAGGTGCCAGCTGGGTGTTTGCCAATTCCAAATAGGACCTAATCCAATTCAAAGACCCTAATAGCTTTTGTACGTCAGTAAGAGTTTTGACATCAATATCCAATTGAACTGGCTGAGGAATAGCTGCTTTCCGTGTAATTTTGAACCTTAAATACTTCCAGGGTTCCTCTCACTGCACCTTCTCAGGAGCAACTACTAGACCAGAGGATTGTAGATTCTTTCTGGTTTCAGCTTCCAACACACCCAGCTGATCCTCAGTGGCCACAGCCAGCAGAAATATTACCTATGTAATGACAACAAAAGACAGTCAGAAAATTACAGGAGATAATGTTGGAATCATAAACCACCGACAAATTATAGGAATATTTTGATTTCCTGGGAGAGGGTTTTCTATATATATAACACTTGTAAGGTTCTGCACGATTAATAGATGGAACTGAAAATGCAAATTTTTCTCTATAACTAGGGTCTAACTGGATTGTGAAAAAACAACCTGTCAAATTAATAATAACAATGGGTTATTCAGCAGGAAGCATAGAAGGGGTCAATAAACCAATGCTGACATGGTAACCATGACCGCACCACCCGTCTGAGATCATGCAAAAGTCTTCATTTCACAGATTTTTTCTTTATCACAAAGACAGGGGTGATTAAAGGATTCTGAGATGGTTCAATGTGATCAGCATCAAGTTGCTCTTTAACAAGCTGTTGCAGGGCCAACAGCTTTTCTGTAGGTATGAGCCACTGCTGAAGTCACACAGGATCTGTATGTTCTAAAAGAAAACTCTGAGCAGTACCTCCCAGTCTCACAACCCAAACCCCTGGCATGACCACAGGTCAGGAGGCCGGCCAGGATGTCCGTGCAATGATAGTTACGTCAGGTCCCGAATGCAGAAGTTCATCTGCCTGGACAACTGACAGCAAGCTTCGAGTATCGTAGAGAGTACAGGTCAGCTGTGGACGTTGTGCAGAGATCAGCACTGACCAAAAGACTTGTGGTGCATCAGTAGAACCAACTTCTCCATCCCGATGCACACGAGACTCTGCTTGGGGAGCACAACTCAGAAAAGGTACAAGTTGAGCTATTCGTGTCCCTTCAGGAATTGTCACTGGAGGATAAGGTGTGGAGACCATAACACTAATCTGCCTCGTATAGTTAGCATCAATGACTGCAACAAGAGCAAAAAATCCCAAAATCCCACAATTGTGCTACTAGAAAGGCTGATTAACAAGGCACTTAACCCACGCTGCCTTCGTACAATGCTAAACATCCACCAGTCAGATTATGTGATCAATACGTCTGGTATAGAACAAGCAGCAGTCACAAGCATTGAAGACATTTTTCTAAGAACACAGCTGCCATAGGCAGGGCACGTCCCATGGATGAAGGACTAGCTGTTTTACGATGAATATTGCCACCAGCTGCCACATGAAAGGAATCCCAAAGAGAAAACACAAGGACTCCCTGAAACGACATCGCAACCCTGGCCACACTTATCAACATAACTGGTGTACTCTGGTCTCCAGTCAGGAAACCTGGAGACACACTGTCTATAACGCTGTTGATGCTTCTGAGAAAGGACGCAGGATGGCCCTGACAGTCTGCAGGACCCCCCCCGCAACAGGTTGATCAAGTAGGGCAGCAACATCGACAACCCTTGATTTAAACCCTGGAAAACACAGAAAAACTCAAACGACTCTGCCTCCTGCACAGCCCACACAGCTATAGCCCATGGGTAGCACGACACATGAAGAAAAAAACAATACCAGTGGAAGGGCTCCACCTGAGATTTAACCTCTATAAACCTCTGAAACAAGACTAAAATAGAACACCAAATTTTTGTAAGAATCTCTTAGTTAACTTCAGTCCTGACCAAATGGCTAGCCAGACAGGACTAGTCTTGAAATAACTAAAACCTCACCAGTTTTCATAAGAGTGGAATTACTCATGGTGGAAATTTGAAGAGTTCATATACCATCCAGAATAAGGACTCACTATGGTTCAACAGAATCATGTCACACATCTCTGTAAACTCTTGACACCGGCAGAAAGTATTTTTAATTTTACACAGTTACACATTGATGTAGCTTTTCTCTTTCACACAATCTTTTTCCAATCATACATAAGTGACCACCTCAGTCATTCATCATTCACACACACATCGTAACTTGTTACTGGCTGTGTAGTTCTCATCAGTTTCATAATCTGAAGGTCGTGAGTTCGATCCTCACACGGGGCACCATTGTCGTAGGGTATCTGTCGAAGGCCTTGGTCCGAGGGGGGAAGAAAGACACACACAAGACACACTAGGATGGTCAGACACTAGGATCAGCCAGAGAGATGTCTGCCTGCTCAGTGCAGCAGGCAGCTTTTTATTAAGTTCTCCAACTTCTACTTTCCCCCACACACAACACAAATATATTCCCACAAAAACACCGAGGAATGCCGCACCTGCACTCAGCCACACAACTCAACTCTATGTCCATGGGAACTATCTAATTAGCTCCACTGCTCCCATGGAAAACGGCCCAACACTTTATAACATTCCAAAACCCTCAAACTTCAGTTGTGGGGTTGTGACTTCACCCCACATCGTTCAAATTAGCTGTAAGAAGGTACATTCAAGAAAACTCCTTTGAGGAGGTTGGAACGGGACAAAGGATCCAGAAAAAAAAAAACCACCACCAAAAAAAGCTCAACCAAACACCCAACTTATTGTCTCTCTATATATTTTATAAAAAACGTGCCACTGTAGTAAAATCTGTAGAACCTACATTCTTACATTTATGAAGCTATCTTACACTATACACAGTGCACTGATCCATAAACCACATCTGAACGGGGACCCTTCTCTGTTTATTTTTTTTTATTTACTCCAGAACATCACACTGGGTTTTCCCTGCGCCCCTTTCCCAAACTGTGGTCCCACCAACTAGGTTGTTTGCTACTTCCCATATCATTTCACCAAGGTGCCATCACCACCATTCACTTTTCATGCCTGACTCAATTCCCCCCAGCCCTGCGCTCTGCAGGCAGTAAGGACAGTGAGTGGGCATCTCCCTCCAGCACACCGTCACCTCCCGAGCAACCTCTCTGCCACTGCGGTCGGGGCGATGAGGTACCTGTTCTTCCTCGGAATGCAGGGAGAGTGACTCCGGCACGCAAAGTTCTCCTGAGTCCATATGCGCCCGGCGACCATCCTCCATGCACCCCGTGGGGAAAAGCAAAGTTTCCGTGGCCGACCCCACTCACTTGGTACAGGGGTTGCACTTTTTAAAGGTGCAAGGAACACTAAATTCAACACTCACAGTTGAATAAATAACACTCCAATAAATACCAACATCAGAAAAGCATCTATTTTAAGTCCTGAAAACCAGAAAAAAGACTTTCCACATGGGTATCCTGTCATCCATAACTATAAGGGAAGAATTCAATAGAATAAAGAAGTCTATAAGTGTTCTCTCCAAGATCAAGGTGAGATTCTCTATCTTCTAACATTTTGCTGACCTAGGAAGCAAGAATTTGGCACAGAATTAATACCGGAGAAAAATGAGACCAGTGAAACATCCTGAGCTCAGGATAACCTGACTGTGCTGGGGAATCAGAGCTTTCACCCTGGGAAATTAACTGCTCTGAAACAGTGGGAAGAAACCAGTAACAAAGACTGAGTTCAAATGCCCAAGAGTAAACAAGTCCTTCCTCACCAAAAGGTCTGAGCTACCCTTATCTTTAGACATCCATGGAAATAAAACAGCCTGACCTTGAACCCAAGGGGAACAAAGACAAATTCCACAGCTTTAGCTAGAGCAAGGTTGGGGGGGCATGTGTCAGTCCTCTATGACATCACACCTCCCGTATGACATCACACCTCCACTATGATGTCACATTCATCATATGACATCACATCTCTCCTGTGATACCATATCAACCTTGTGACATCATATCATCCCCGCGACATCACAGCTCCCCCATGACATCACATCCTTCCGATGATATCACATCATCCCTTATGACGTCACAACCATCATAAGACATCACGTCCTTCATGTGGCATCACATCTCCGTTATGACATCACATCTCCGTTATGACATCACACCTCCACTCTGACATCACACGTCCACTGTGACATCACAGCTGAGGTCACATCCATCATATCACATCTCTCCTGTGATATCGTATCATCCCCATGACATCACAGTTCCCCTACAACATGTCATCGTCCCTGTGACATCACACATCTCACCTGTAATGTCACATCCATCATATGACATCACACCTCTTCTGTGATATCATATCATCCCTGTGACGTCATGTCCTCTCCTACAATATCACATCCTCCTCTGTGACATCATATCTCTCCTGTGGTATCATGTCATCCCTGTGACATCACATCTCCCCAATCACATCACATCCTTCATGTGACATCACATTTCCCTTATGATGTCACATCCATCATATGACATCATATCTCTCCTGTGAAATCATGGAATCGTTGTGATGTCACATCCTCCCCTGTGACATCACATCATCCTTGTGACATCACACCTGCCATGTGACATCAGATCCTCCCAGTCACAGCACATCCTTCCTGTGACATCACACCTCCCCTGTGACATCACATCTCTCCTATGATGTCAGATCCATCATATGACATCACATCTCTCCTGTGATACCATATCATCCCTGTGGCATGACGTCCTCCTCTGTGACATCACAGCTCTCCTGTGATATCACATCTCCTCTATGACATGACATCCTCAACGTGACATAACAGTTCCCCTATGACATCACATCCTTCCCGCCATAACACACCTCCCCTTATGATGTCACATCCGTCATATGACATCACAGCTCTCCTGTGATATCATATCATCCCTTGTGATGTCACGTCCTCCCCTGTGACATCACATCTCCCCTATGATGTCACGTCCATGATATGACATCACATCCTTCCTGTGACATCACATCTCCCCTATGATGTCACATCCATCATATGACATCACATATCTCCTGTGATATCACATAATTCCTGTGATGTCACATCCTCCCCTGTGACATCACATCTCCCCTATGATGTCACGTCCATGATATGACATCACATCCTTCCTGTGACATCACATCTCCCCTATGATGTCACATCCATCATATGACATCACATATCTCCTGTGATATCACATAATTCCTGTGATGTCACATCCTCCCCTGTGACATCATATCCTTCCTGTGATATCACATTCTCCCTATGACATCACACCTCTCCATGACATCACCGGTGCTCTGTGACATCACATCCTTCCTGTGACATCACATCACTCCTGTGACATCATATCCTTGTTGTGACATCACATATCCCTTGTGATATCACATCCTCCTTTTGACATCCAGGATCCTCTATGACGTCACATCCATCATATGACATCACATATCTCCTGTGATATCACATAATTCCTGTGATGTCACATCACTCCTGTGACATCATATCCTTGTTGTGACATCACATATCCCTTGTGATATCACATCCTCCTTTTGACATCCAGGATCCTCTATGATGTCACATCCATCATATGACATCACATCTCCCCTGTGACATCACATCCAGTGACATCCAGATCCATCCCAATGTTGTGTGTGTGACAGGCAGAACCAAAAATGCCTGCACACCCCAGAGCAGTCAGTGTAGTGCTGTGCTTGCTGCTGCAGAGACCCCCAGAGAAAAAACCCAGGCAGCAGTTTGGGGGGGGTGTCCCTAAGGAGGACACTTGCCTTATTATTGCTTATTATTTGTAATATCTTATAGACCTATCATACAACACCTAAGGATGGATTCTATAGAATATGTGCCATATATATTTGTGTTGGGTCTGGCTGAGCTGCAGTTCATTTCCCCACAGCAACCCTCCCATTGCTGTGCTTTGCATTGGCAGCTGGAAGGGTGTTGAGAACACACCAGTGTTTTGGCCACTGCTGAGCACAGCACCAACACTGGGAGATTCCTTCCTCAACCAAAGGCAAGACCCTGGGAGGGGACCCAAGTAGGCCAGCTGACCCCAACTGACCAAAGGGCCATTCCAGCCCATGTGATGTCAGCTCAGCTATAGAAGCTGAGGCACGGAGCAGGAGGGGGGCATTCATTGTCTATTGGCTGCCTGCTGAGGAACCGTCCCGCGGGAGTGACCAACCATGGCTACTCATGGGAAGCAGAGAACAAACCCTGCTACCTCTTACTTCTGTGTGCACAAGCTTCAGTTTGCTTTTTGCTTTAAATAAACTGCCTTATCTCAACCCACCAGTTGTTTTTTTTTTAATCACCTTACTCTCTCCCCTGTCATGCTGGGAAGGGGAGTGATAGAGTGGCTGGGAGGGTCAATCAGTTCTCTGCTCCTGCTGGCCACGCTCTTCTCCACAAAGGTCAGGATGCCCTTGGCCTTCTTGCCCCCCTGGGCACACGCTGGCTCATATCCAACCACTGTCAAGCAGCACCTCCAAGTCCACGACTTTCCTGAGGGGGCACTTGATCCCTTGGCCCAGATCATCAAGAACGATGTTAAACAGGAGCAGCCCCAGTCCTGAGCCCTTGGGAACCCCACTAGTGACCAGCCCCACCTGGATTTCGTTCCATTCCCCACCACTCCCTGGGCCATCAACCACTTTGTCACCCAGCAAACAGTTCCCCCAGGCAAGCCATGAGCAGCCTGTTTGTGCAGGAGATGCTGCTAGAGATGGTGCCAAAGGCTTTCTGGAATTCTAGAGAGACACATCCCCAGCCTTTCCCTCAGCTGCTGAGCGGGTCCTTTGTCAGAGAAGGAGATGAGGTTGGTCAGGCAGGACCTGCGTTTCCCAACCCCACGATGGTTGGGTTTGATCCCCTGGTTGTCCTGCCCATGCCATGGGATGGCACTGAGGAGGATCTGCTGCATGGACTTCCCCGGTCCTGAGGTCAATGGGACAGGACAGGAGTTGCCGAGATGCTCCTTTTGGCCCTTCCTGTGGATGGGCATCCCATTTGCTTGTTGCCAGTCAGCTGGGAATTCTGCAGTTCTGCAGCACTGCTGGGTAATGAGTGAGAGTGGCTTGACCAGTTCTTTCTCCAGCTCCCTCAGGACTCTTGGGTGCATCCCATTGTGGGCCCAGGCACTTGTGGGGGTCTCATTGGCAGAGCAGGTCACTGACCATTTCCTCCTGGATTGTGGGGGTTTCACTCAGCTCCCCATCAACAACTGCCAGCCCTGGGAGTTGGGGATCCTGAGGACAACTGTTTTGGGTGTTAAAGACTGAGGCAAATAAAGCATTAGGTAACCTCATGGAACCAAGGACTCTTGTGACACTGCAGGGCCTTCTGGAGCCAAAGGAGTCCTGGGACACTTTGGAATCGCATGGAATCAAGGCAGCACTGCCAACCTGGGAAAACTCCTGGAATTCAGGGCCCATCGTGACGCTGCAGGTCCCCATGGAACAAAAAAAATCCCTGGGTTGCTGCGGAAACTCATGGAACCAAGGGACCACTGTGACATTGAGGGGACTGATGGAATCAGGAGTCCATTGGGACAATCCAGGGCCTCATGAAATCAAAGGAATTCTGGGACACTGTTGAACCTCCTGGAACCAAGGGTTCCTGCTGACATGCGTGTCCTCCTGGAACCAACGGAACCCTGAGATATTTCTGAACCTCCCAGAATCCAGGGACCATTGTGACCCTGCAAAACCTCCTGGATTCAAGTGGTCCTTGTGAAACTGCAGGCTTTCCGGGAACCCAAGGATTCCTGGAACACTGCAGAGCTCACAGAACCAAGGGGCCGCTGTCGCACTGCAGCTACTTCTGAAGCACAAGGAACCCTGGGACAATGGGAAATCTCCGAGAATCCAAAGGGCATTTTGGGACTGCAGGGCCTTATGGAACTAAAGGAATCTTTGAAGACTGTGGAAGCTCATGGAATCAAGAGGCCATTGTGACATGTGGGGCCTCCTGGATGCAAAGGAACCCTGAGAAATTTTTTGGGAACAAGTTAAGGCAGCAGCAGCTGCATTCAGTTAATCAGGATCAACAAGGGGTGTTTTGGCCCTGACTGGTGTTTTCCATTAAGAGAGTGCTGCTTGACAAAGTGGAAACCACTTGGAACACTCTGCATGGTAGCCTGTGTTTTTCTCTGGTGGCTGAACACAGCCAGCACATGAGACGAGGGGAATGTGTGGGATCAGGGCACTGCTTTGGGATGATGCTGGGAATTCCGGTGGACTAAAAGACAAACCCAAGGTGCTGTTTCCAAGGGAACCCCAATGAAAGGGGGACGCCAGAAAGATGGGCGGACAAGTCCCGGAATGGAACTCTGTGTGTGCAGCCTCATTTTCTCCTTCAGTGCCCATAAGAGAGGGGACAAAATGTAGGGGTTGGGACCCCTAAACTGTTCAGGGGGGAAAATTGGGGATTGAGGGGACAATGGGAAAGTGGGAGGAACAGGGAGAAGGGTGGAAAAGGGGAGTGGTCTGCTGGAACAAACGGTCCCATGGCGGTCTTTGGACACAGTGGGGTTGGTAAAGGGGGGTGGTCCCCTCTGAGTTCCAAACTTACTGTGGGGTGCTGGGGGCTGCAGGATCCAATCTCAACCTTGGGTTATGCCAACAGCTTCAATTTAGAGGAATTACAGGACTGAACCATTTTGTCCTCCAGGTTTTAATGGCTGCAAATCAGATTTATTGATAGAAATGAGTTATTTAGGGTTACAAATGATCAGACAAAAGATCTTCATCAGAATTATTTACTGCACAATACAAACACTAAAACAACCAGGAGTACAGGATAAGATAGGACAGTGCTCTACACTAAAGCAATTGTTGAAGCAATTCTACTCAAGCTGGCACAAAAGCAATAATTCTTCATTAGAGATGGATGGAACTCCCCCAGACCAACGCTGGTGGGGAGATCTCTGCTCTCAACCTCCAGCAGTGACCTTGGGGGGTCCCCAGCCAAGGCAGGAATCTCCATACACCCCCCAAGAAGGGTTCTGTTGGAAGAAGCTGCCCCTGGGAAAGGGGACTGATCCTTTGTGGTCGAAAGGGATGGACTGACAGTCACTGGGTTCCAGGGGTACCCTCACCATCAGGGGGTTCATCCGGGGTGGAAGCAGTGACCGAAGCTCTTCCCGCAGTCGGGGCACTGGTAGGGCTTCCCTTACCGGTGGGTCCGTTGGTGTGAGGTTAAGGAAGAACTGTGGGTGAAGCTCTTCTCACACTCCCCACACTTGTAGGGCATCTCCCCGGTGTGGACGTGGCAGTGCTTGAAAAGATGGGAGTTGTGCTTGAATCCCCTCCTGCAGTCAGTGCAGTGGAAGGGCCTCTCATCCGTGTGCGTCTGCTCATGCGCGAGGAGATCTGAGCTAGTGCAAAACCTCTTCCCACATTTCAAGCACTTGTAGGTCGTTCACCAGTGTGGATCATCTGGTGGGTGTGCAGGTTGGACCTCTGGCTGAAGTTTTTCCCACATTCCCCACAGGTGTAGGGCTGTTCCCCGGTGTGGATGCACTGGTGTTTGCGGAGGCTAGACTGGTCACTGAAGTTCTTCCCACGTTCCCCACACATGTAGGGTCATTCCCCAGTGTGGATGCGTTGGTGTTCGATCAGTTTGGAGCTTTGCCTGAAGCTCTTCCCACATTCCCCACATGTGTAGGGCCGTTCACCAGTATGGATACGCCGATGGGTGAGGAGGGTGAAGCTATGGTTGAAACTCTTCCCACATTCTCAACATGTACAGGGCCGTTCCCCAGTGTGGATGTGCTGGTGTCGGATTAGGGTGGAACTGTGCCTGAAACTCTTCCCACATTCGTGACACGGGTAAGGTCGTTCCCCAGTGTGGATGTGCTGGTGGGTGAGGAGGTGGGAGCTCTTCCTGAAGCTCTTCCCACATTCCAAGCACCTGAAGGGCTTCTCCCTGCTGGGAGGCTACTCAGAGACCATCAGGTTGGAACTCGAGCTCAAGTTCCGGCCACCTTCCCGGCACAGGCTGAGTCTTTCCTCCTCAGAGCACCCTGGGCTGGCTTTGGAGCCCCTTCCTGTGGGGGCATCTCCAGGTCTTTTCCTCCCTGTTGCCTTCCTGTGCCGTGGAGCCCTTCAAAACAGCTTCTCCCACCAGGTTCTGCCAGGGGGATTTGTCCTCCGTGCTCTCCTTCTTCAGTTCGGGGCCTGGGGCAGGAAGCAAGAACGACAGGGAGGGGATTTGCCTCCGGACCAGAGGGAAGGTCAAGGACATCCCCCCAACTCCGGTCCCGGCAGGATGGCAGCAGCAGTGGGGTTGTCCTGCAGCCGGGGACCATGCTCGGCTGCCAGAGGCAGCACAAGACGGGTCCAAAGGGGCACTGACTTCCTCCTCACCTGCTTGGGGGACCTGCGGCATCTTCCTCTTCCTTGCAGCCTCCTCCTCCATCCGCCCAAGCTTTGGGAAGGAGAAATCCTCCTTGGGGGGGAAAACAAGGGCTGAGCGCGTTGGCTTGGGGGTTCCTCCTGCCCAAGTCCATCTCTAGAACTCACCAGGCGTCCTGTGACCATAAAAACCTCCAAAACACCAAGATTCAGTCCAAAAAAAACCCAAACCACCCAGATTCAGGCAAAAACCTATCAGAAAGAGCAAGAAGAGTCCTGCCCCCTCAAACTGCAAAAACTTGAGATTCATCTAAAAAATACTCCAGTGTGTGAAGATCAGCCAAAAAATCTCTTCTAGAAGTTCCCCCTGTCTGGTCTCTCCCCTTGGGGATTTGGAGGCTCTCCCCTGTCTGGGATGCTGGGGTCCCACTTAGGGATGTTGGGAGTGTTGGGGGTCCCAAGGGTCTCTTCTCTGACTCTCACCTTCGGGGTGCCACGTTCCCAGACATTCTCCCTCTCCAGGTTCTCCACTCTGTTGTCCCGGGGATCCCAGAGGTTCCCACTGTCCAGGCTTCCCCTTCTCCACTTCCCCCGTTTCAGGCTCCTGGGTCGCTTCTCTCGCCACTTTCCCATCGTGGCCGCTCTGCTCACCCGACAGAGGCAGGAAGGGCAGGGAGAGGGTTGGAGCAGCAACAGCAGGAGAACAGAAGGTACCTGGAAAGGGGAAGCTAGTCCCAAATATCCTGGGGGGAGCACAGGGGGTCGTGACATACTCGGGTTGCCAGCACAGATTTCCCTGCAAAGTCTGCACTGAGTAAAACTCTGGAGAGGAGACTGTGCCCAATAGATGGAATTGCAGAGGGTCCCTCAGGTACCCAGCACGAATTAGCAACCAGGAATAGACACAAAAGACCCCCAGGAAGATTTCTGGGGGAGTGTGCTGCAGGGAGGGGACAGTGTCACCCCACCAGGGTGGGGCTGGCAAATGGGAGGCTGCTCTAGGGGTCTGCAAGAGGCCTTGTACTCTGCTCGGCCCCAACACTGACTGGTCCCAACACCCCCAGCTGACCCCAGCCCTGGGAAGCTCTGCTGCCACAGGTTGTCCCTCACCCATGGTCCTGCCCGTAGCCCTGTCCCTTGGTTCTCTCTCTGCCAGCTGAGTGTGGGGCACACGGGCTGGGGGTCCCTCCCACGCCCACCGGGCAGTTGGCATTGGTTGGGGGGATGTGAGGGCTGGACCTGCTCAGGACAGCCCCGGTCTCGTGCCCAGCGTCTCTTTCCTGCCTCAGACAAGAGCTTCCCGACCCCTCCAGTGCTCCCCTGCTGCTGCCTCTGCTCCTGGCCCTGCCTTTGCCGCTCCCCTGGCTGGGGCAGTGGCTGCAGGGGGGGGATGGCAGCAGCTTCAGCTCCACGGCAGTTCCTGGGGGGAGCTCAGCCTGGGGGGGATGGGCAGGGACCTGATGAGGATGGACAGGGGCCCAGCAGGGGCAGCCAGGGCCTGCAGGGGAAGACACAGGGACAACCTGGCCCCACATAGTGCCAAGGTTGGCTCTGCTCCTCCTTGCAGGCTCCATGGTCAGGCAGAGTTTGTGTTCCTGGGTGCCCACCATCTCAGCACTTGGAGTCGCTCAAATCAGCGCCCGCATCTCTGCAAAAAAGCCCCAGCTCACCTCGCACACAGGGGATAGAGCCAGCACCTTCTTGGGGCTGGGCACTCACAGTTTTGACTCTTCCCCACCACGGGGCTCTCCTTCCTCAGCAGCACCTCTGCCTTGCACTTATTCTCAGCATCACCTCAGGGACAGCTCTGGGCTCACCTCCAGGTCAGTTCTCAGGCTCACCTCAGGGCCTGGGCTCAAGGACAGGAACCTGCAGGGAGGGGAGATGATGTGCAAGCTGAGGGCTGCCTGCTTGCCCTGGAGCTGTGGGCTTCTTTCTCTTTCTAGAACCATCCCAGAACTTATCCTGCTTTTCTAACATCACGCTGGGCACACTCTGCCTCCTCTTCAGCTTTTTGTCCATCCACACTCCCAGCTCCCTTTCTGCCTGGCTGCTCTCCAGCCACTCTGACCCCAGCCCGGGGGGCTGCCAGGGATTCTTGTGGCCAAAGGGCAGGACCTGGCACTTGGCCTGCTTGAACCTCATCCCCTTGCAATCAACCCATGGATCCAGCTTGGCCAGGTCCTTCTGCAGAGCCCTCCTGCCTTCCAGCACATCAAGACACCCCCCAGCTTTGTGTCACCTGCAAATTTGCTGATGAAATGCCTGGTTCTGCAGCAGCTGCAGATGCTCAAGGGGCAGCAGGACCAAGTCAGAGACCTGGGGGGCCTGGGGAGCTTTGGGGTCCAGGAGGGTCCTGGGGGAGCTAGGGAGGGGCTTTGGGGACTGGGGGTACAGACCAGGATAGACCAGGACTAGCTAGTACAAACCAGGACAGAGCAGTAAAGGCCAGGACAGATCAGTACAGACCAGTACCTCCTCACTGCTCCCCAGATCTCTCCTGGAGTTGGGCCACCTTGTCATGGGACACCTGAGCCCCCCCCCGTGCCCCCAGTACAGCCCAGTGCCCCCAGTACAGCCCACTGTGTTCCTGTCCCAGGGTGCCGGGTGATCCCTCTTTGGGGGAGGTTGGGAGGGGATTTGGGGGGCTTTGGGTGCATTTAGGGGAGTTAAAAGGCATTTTGGTAGGTTAAAGGGATCTGTGGGAGGAGGGGATTAAAGGGAAAATGGGGGTTAGGGGACATTTGGGGGAGTTAATGGGGCCTGGGTGGGAGAGGAGGGGCAGCACCACAAGCAGCTGAGTCCTGAGACCCTCCTGGTATTCCCAAGACTCTCTTAGTGTTTCCAATTGCCCCTCTGACACCCCCAAGTTCTCTGTCCCCAAACCCATCCCCACTGTCCCCAAACCCCCTCCCTGATGTCCCCAATCCTCCATCTCAACCCATGACCCCCCTGGACACTCTGACCCCAAAAACGTTTCCCCCCCATGCTCACAGAAAGGCCAAGGGCATCTGGGGACACGTTTGGGACAGTTGGGGGGCTTTGTGGGGTAGTGGGTGATTACTGGGGGATACTGGGACACACTGGGGGAAACCAGGGGGCACTGGGAGGGACTGGGGCGTTACTGGGAGATTACCAGGACACACGGGGAGACACTGGGAGGTTACTTGGCCATACTGGGGGTTACTGGGTGCTCAGTGGAGGATCACTGGACCATACTGGGGGGCAGTCGGAGGTCACTGGGACACACTGGGTAGTCACTGTGGGGGTCACTGGGCCGTACTGAGGGTCACTGGAAGTTCACTGGGCTATACTGAGGGAACTGGGATCCCCTTACCCCGATGTGGTACATCTCCCTCCCGCAATTTGGGGGGCACCCCCTCCCCTGGGGGCTGGGAGATCCCCTGAGCCCCACTGCTAGGCTTTAGAGGACCCCCAGACCCCCCTCTCTGTGGGGTGCCTGTGTGTTGAGTGTCGGGGGTCTCTGGGGTTCGGGGGGGGTCACTGGGATCCCTTTTCACTGGGGTCGGTTCGCCGAGCCGGCAGGAGCGCTGTGACGGGAAAAGTAATGGCGGATCGCTCAGAGCCTCATGGGAGTTAATGTTCCTTTATGAGTACTCTACCGGCACGCCTGCGCAGTGCAACCAGGGCGTTGGCAGAGCCCCCCATGCGCGGTTTCCAGGCTCCGTGCTCTGACCCTCCGCAACCCCCGAACCCCTCGGCTAAACCCTCCCGAGGCCTCCAGCCTTTCCGCCCACAGCCGCGCTCCCCACAGCCCCCGAGGGGATCCCCAGAACCCCGCTCTCTCGCAGACCCCACCAACTCACAGTGCAGCACGGACCCAGCGCCATCATAGTTTCCCAGCAACCAACACAGCGTTCTGCGCGTGCAACGCCTTTACTGAACTCCGCCGTAGCCAATCAGAGCGCGACCGCGCCCTCCCCCCGCCCACCCGCCCACCGCTCTCCCGTCAGGAATGTTTGCACAGGCGGTGCCGCAACACCCTCAGCCTTAACTAAACCTGGTTTTACCTCATGAAATCTTTGATCTTTGTTGACCAAGCCTCTCTTTCCTTCCCCAACTGTCCTGTCCTTTTTGGGGGGGAGGGGGTCATAGCGACCCTTTGCACTTGAGTGGACTGAGGTTTCTACCAGAAAGGGTCAGTTCCCTTTCCCAGGGGCAGCTTCTTCCAACAGAATTCTTCTTAGGGGGATGTGTGGAGATTACTGCCTTGGCTGGGGACCCCTCAAGGTCACTCCTGGAGGTTGAGAGCAGAGATCTCCTCACGAGCGTTGGTCTGGGGGAGTTCCATCCATCTCTAATTAAGAATTATTGCTTTTGTACCAGCTTGAGTAGAATTGCTTCAACATTTGCTTTAGTGTAGAGCACTGTCCTATCTTATCCTGTACTCCTGGTAGTTTTAGTATGTATATTGTGCAGTAAATAATTCTGATGAAGATCTTTTGTCTGATCATTTGTAGCCCTAAATAACTCATTTCTATCAATACATTTGATTTGCCATCATTAAAACCTGGAGGGCAAAAGTGTTTCAGTCACACTTCTGTAATTCCTCTAAACTGAATGTGTCGGCGGAATGCAAGGTTGAGATTGGATCCAGCAGCTCCCAGCACCCCACAGTAAGTTGGGAGCTCAGAGGGACCCCCCTGTGCCCAAAGACCCCCATGGGACCGTCAGACCCACCATACCACTCTACCTTTTCCACCCTTTTCCCTGTTCCTCCCGCTTTCCCATTGTCCCCTCAAACCCCAATTTCTCCCAAACAGTTTTTGGGTCCCAACTCCCACTTTTTTCCCCTCTCCTGTGGGCTGGAGGAGGAAATGAGGCTGCACACACAGAGTTCCATTTCAGGACTTGTCCGCCCATCTTTTCCCCTTTCATTGGGGTTCCTTTGAAAACAGCACCTTGGGTTTGTCTTTTAGTCCACCGGAATTCCCAGCATCGTCCCAAAGCAGTGCCCTGATCCCACACATTCCCCTCGTCTCATGTGCTGGTTGTGTTCAGCCACCAGAGAAAAACACAGGCTACCATGCAGAGCGTTCCAAGTGGTTTTCCACTTTGGCAAACAGCACTCTATTGATGGAAAACACCAGTCAAGGCCAAAACACCCCTTGTTGATCCTGATTAACTGAATGCAGCTACTGCTACCTTAACTTTTTCCCACAGAAATTCTTAGGGTTCCTTTGCTTCTAGGAGACCCCTCATGTCACAATGGCCTCTTGATTCCATGAGCTTCCACAGTCTCCAAAGGTTCCTTTAGTTCCATGAGACCCTGCAGTCCCAAAATGCCCTTTGGATTCTCGGAGATTTCTCATTGTCCCAGGGTCCCTTGTGCTTCAGAAGGAGTTGCAGTGGGACAATGGCCCCTTGGTTCTATGAGCTCTGCAGTGTTCCAGGAATTCTTGGGTTCCAGGAGAGTCTGTAGTTTCACAAGGACCACTTGAATCCAGGAGGTTCTGCAGGGTCACAATGGTCCCTGGATTCTGGGAGGTTTAGAAATATCTCAGGGCTCCCTTGGTTCCAGGAGGACACGCATGTCAGCAGGAACCCTTGGTTCCAGGACGTTCGACAGTGTCCCAGTGTGGGGTGAAGTCACAGCCTCACAACTGAAACTTGAGGGGTTTGGAATATTACAAAATGTTGGGCCATTTTCCATGAGAGTAGTGGAGCTAATTAAATAGTTCCCATGGACAGAGCCTTGAGTTATAAAGAGTACAAGGTTAAAACTGTTTGACTGAGTGCAGGTGCTGCATTCCTGGATGTTTTTGTAAGAATATGTTTATGTTATATGTGTGGGAAAATAGAAGTTAGGGAACTCAGTAAAGCTACCTGTTAGGGTGAGCAGGCAGACATCTCTCTGTCTCATCATCCTAGTGTGTGTCGTGTGTCTTTCTTCCCCCACCGACCAAGGCCTACCGACGGATACCAAACGACAATGTTGCCCCGTGTGAGGACCAGAAAAAAACTGTCGAGTATTGCCCGTGTCGTCTGGGGTATCACGACCGGAGGCAAATAAGCTGCGGGGCGAGGCACAGTGAGGTCTTGGTGCTCAGGAGCTGTTTAACAGCGGGACGCTGCAGGATCCAGGTCTGATTATTTTTTCACACCTGAAGGCAAGTGTTTCTGCCACACTTGGAAGGCACAAGTTGCCTGGAGAGCCCGGGTGCATCTGACACTTGGTAGGGCACAGGTGAGCTCCTGAGAACTTTTCCTAGTCACCATGGGGGCAGACCATGAGTGCAAACGAAAGGCGTGTGTTTATCGCCTGGAAAGCTTTGTTACGGTGTTTTGGTGTTAGATGCGACAAAGCTAAGTTATGTCACTTGTTACTTTTGTGTCTTCGGAATGGGAGAGAGGCTGCTTTGCCTGGGAGGACATTAGAGTGCTAAAGAAGAGGGGCTGGGCGGAGCTGAAGGCAACCGAAGCGGGACCGGAGGTCGCAGAGCAGGGTCGGGGGCAGCCAAGATGAACGCGCTGCTAGCAATTTGGCAGTACTTGTCCAAGATAATCAAGGACAGCTACGGCATGAATGTGCTGCTGATAGACCGGGAGACGATCTTGTGAACGCAGTGACTGATTTTCACCTTAAGGAGCTTTCTACATCTCCTCCGGACGGTGCCGCGGCTGTGTACCCAGCACTGGGTTCCTGTGCAGCCGTGTCGGGTCCGCCCGCTGCGGGTGCCTGCGAGGTGGCGCCGGGTCCGGCCTCAGCGCCGAGTCCATCTGTGCCCACGCGGGCAGCGGCAACCGCGGCGCGGCCCCGGCGGCAGCGACCGCGGCCCTGGGTACCGGCAGACTGGTAGCAGCTGCGGTCCCAGGCGCCGACTCCGGACGGAGTGGCCCCGGTCCCGGCGCGGGGGGCCGGTGGCATCGGCAGCGACTCCGTGCGCGGTCGCGGTGCCGTACGTGGCCCCGGTCGGAGTGCTGCGGGGGGCTGCAGAGCCGGGGGCCGTGCACAGAGGCAACTCCGTGCCCGGCGCCCGCGGCGCCGACCTCAGGCAACGCCGTGCCCTGTTTGGCGTTGACTCCAGGCAATGCGGCATTGGCAGCGGCGGCCACGACCCCGGGCCCCGGCACAGCGGACGGCGGGGGGGTCTGTTTTTCCCCATGCTGCCGACAGCCATGGTCCCGAGCGGTGTGACGGCGGGGTGTATCCCTCCCTCTTCTTCAGTAATTCTACTCTCACGGCGGGTGTTTCCCCTGTCAACCCTCCTCTCCCTTGCAGCGTGCCTGCAGCAGCGCTGACCCCGGGGGGGTAGCAGGCTGGTAGCGGCGGCCGCGGTGTCAGACGGTGCAGTGGGGGGGATGTCTGTGTTCTCCCCTGTTTTACACCACCCCCCCCCCCCCCGGAATGTGTCCATCTGCAGCTGTTCCTCCCCTCCTATGTATCATTCTTTCTCAGCAGACCATGTAGCTAACTTGCAACATAAGGAGAGCAAAGGCAATTTGACTCCTCTTCTTGATTTTTCTCCGAATGAACCCAACCTCTATTCCCCCGCCTGCCCCTCCCTTCCTCTCTCTCCCTCATCCTCTGACAAATGCTAGTGAAAGCTCCCTTAACGAAGTAACACTTTTGCTTCCAGGGGGGTCCAGTGCTCAAGACAAACAGGAGACGCAGGGGGGCAAAGGGCGGGAAAAGGTGAAGAAGGGAGGACAAGGGGGGGTAGTCCTGCCCCCTGCAGAAATGGTTCTGTTGCCGTTACGACAAATAGAGTGTCCTTGCTCTACGAAAAAGGTTGAAAATTTCCAAGGTAATATCCTGTCCGTTCCCGTCGTATTTGTCTTTTGCATGGAGAGTTGTACAAGATTTGCAAGTTAATATTAGCAAATGTGCCTTAAATTCCCTTTAAGTTATGAGACTGATGAGAGCTACACAGCCAATAACTACTGTGTGAGTGACGAATGACTGAGGTGGCCACCTAATGAATGACTGGAAACAGACTGTGTGAAAGAGAGAAGCTGCGTGAAGGTGTAACTGTGTAGATTTAAAAATACTTTCTGCCGGTGTCAAGATTTTAAAGAGATGTGTAACATGATTCTGTTGAACATGATTCTGTTGAGCATGATTCTGTGAGTCCTTATTCTGGATGGTATATGAACTCTTCAAATTCCCACCATAAGTAATTCCACTCTTATGAAAACTGGTGAGGTTTTAGTTATTTCAAGACTAACCCTGTCTGGTTAGCCATTTGATTAGGACTGAAGTTAACTAAGAGGTTCTTACACAAATTTGATGTTCTATTTCAACCTTGTTTCAGAGGTTTATAGAGGTTGAATCTCACTGGTATTGTTTTTTTTTTCATGTGTCGTGCTACCCATGGGCTGTAGCTGTGTGGGCTGTGCAGGAGGCAGAGTTGTTTGAGCTTTTCTGTATTTTCCAGGGTTTAAATCAAGGGTTGTTGATGTTGCTGCCCTGCTTGATCAGCTTGTTGGGGGGGGGGCCCTGCAGACTGTCAGGGCCATCCTGCATCCTTTCTCAGAAACATCAACAGCATTATAGATAGTGTGTCTCCAGGTTTCCTGACTGGAGACCAGAGTACACTAGTTATGTTGATCAGTGTGACCAGGGCTGCGATGTCGTTTCAGGGAGTCCTTGGGACATGCCCTGCCCATCGCAGCTGTGTTCTCAGAAAAATGGCCTCAATACTTGTGACTGCTGCTTGTTCTACACCAGACATATTGATCACATAATATGACTGGTGGATGTTTAACACTGTACGAAGGCAGCGTGAGTTAAGTGCCATGTTAATCAGCCGTTCTAGTAGCACAGTTGCGGGATTTTGGGATTTTTTACTCTTGTTGCAGTCATTGATGCTAACTATACAAGGCAGATCTGTGCTATGGTCTCCACACCTTATCCTCCAGTGACAATTCCTAAAGGGACACAAATAGCCCAACTTGTACCTTTTCTGAGTTGTGTTCCCCAAGCAGAGCCACGTGAGCGTCGGGATGGAGGATTTGGTTTTACTGATGCACCACAAGTCTTTTGGTCAGTGCCAATCTTTGCGCAGAGTCCACAGCTGACCTGTACTCTCTACGATACTCAAAACTTGCTGTCAGTTGTCCAGGAGGACGAATTTCTGCATTCGGGACCTGATGTAACTATCATTGCTCGGACATCCTGGCCGGCCTCCTGACCTGTGGTCACGCCAGGGGTTTGGGTTGTGAGACTGGGAGGTACTGCTCAGAGTTTTCTTTTAGAACATACAGATCCTGTGTGACTTGAGCAGTGGCCCCTACCTACAGAAAAGCTGTTGACCCTGCAACAACTTGTTAAAGAGCAACTTGATGCTGATCACATTGAACCATCTCAGAATCCTTTAATCACCCCTGTCTTTGTAATAAAGAAAAAATCTGTGAAATGAAGACTGTTGCATGATCTCAGACGTGTTGGTGCAGTCATGGTTACCATGTCAGCATTGGTTTATTGACCCCTTCTATGCTTCCTGCTGAATGACCCATTGTTATTATTGATTTAAAGGATTGTTTTTTCATGATCCAGTTAGACTCTATATAGAGAAAAATTTGCATTTTCAGTTCCATCTATTAATCGTACAGAACCTTACAACCGTAATGAATAGAAAACCCTCCCCCAAGGAATGACAAACACTTCTATAATTTGTCAGTGGTTTTTGGCTATAGCATTGTCTCCTACACAAATGCAATTTTCTGACTGTCTTTGCTATCTTTATATAGATGATATTTCTGCTGCCTGTGACCACTGAGGATCATCTGGGTGTGTGTTGGAAGCTGAAACCAGAAAGAGTCTACAATCCTTTGACCTAGTAGTTGCTCCTGAGAAGGTGCAGCGACAGGAACCCTGGAAGTATTTAAGGTTCAAAATTACATGGAAAACACTCATTCCTCAGTCAGTTCAATTGGATATTAATGTCAAAACTCTTACTGACGTACGAAAACTATTAGCGTCTTTGAATTGGATTAGGTCCTATTTGGAATTGGCAAACACCCAGCTGGCACCTCTATTTGACCTACTCAAACATTCTGACAATCCTCAGGAACCAAGGGAACTGACTAAAAGAGCAGTTCAAACCATCCAACAAGTAGAGCAGGCTTTATATTCTAAATTTGTTTCATGAATTGATCATTGTAAAATTGTCTAATTTTTTTTAATTTTTGCAGATCACAGTGTTCCTTTTGGGGCATTGGTACAGTGGTTTGACCATTGGTCTGATCCACTGCAAATCCTAGAGTGGCTATTTTTGCCTTATTGGTCGCAAAAAAGTGCTCCTGGATTGTTTGAGCTCATAGCTCAAATCATCATTAAGGCTAGAAAAAGGTGTGTAAGGTGTACTGGCAGAGATCCAGCTCACATTGTTGTACCTGTACAATCTCTTTACTTTAAGTGGTGCCTTGGAAACAAATGTGAATTGCAAGCTGCTTTAGCTGGGTTCCACAGCCAAATTTCTTATCATTTCCCTTCACATCCCCTTCTTAAGTTTTTTTTTTTAGGGAAATTCCAATTGGACAAAACCACTACGCAGCGCAGAGCCCCTTGATGGCCTTACAGTCTTTGCGGACGGTTCGAGGAAGACGGGTGAAGCTGCGGTAACATGAAGGCAGAATGTGGATGGCAACATCAAATTGTTCTTCAAGAGGGTTCTCCTCAAATTGTGGAACGTCAAGCTCTAACTCTTGCTTTTCAGTTATCTCCTAATCGGTCTTTAAATGTTATTACTGATTTTGCATATACTGTTAATTTGTTACAGCAACTCTATCAGGCGGTGTTGTATTGTCCATCTCCAGGTCTTATTTTTCAAGTTTTATTCGAGCTCTGGAGAACTCTTTTGCAGAGGTCTGTTCCTTATTTTGTGCTACATGTTCATAGTCATACCTCTTTGCCAGGTTTCTTCACAGAGGGTAATGCCCGAGCAGATGCTCCTGTTTTTGCTGTTGCTTTGAGACTTGTTCATAACATTTACCAGCAAACTGTCTTGTTTCATTAGTTGTTTTTTTTTTTTATCAAGGTGCAGAAGCTTTCAGACGTCGATTTGGCTTGACTCATTCTATTGTTCGCTTAATTGTTGCCTCCTGTCCAGACTGTCATAATGCCTATACTCTTGTCCAGATTGTCGCAATGCCTATACTCCTGTCTGTTTTGGTACTAACCCTCGAGACCTTAAAACCTTACAGATGTGGCAATCGGATGACACTCATGTCAATGAATTTGGTAATTTAAAGCATGTCCATGTGTCCACTGACATGTTTTCCCATGTGGTGGTTGCTAATGCACATACTAGACAAAAAAGCCATGATGTCATTAAACACTTCCATTGTGCTTTTGCTACATCTGGAGCACCCGCTCAAGTGTGGATGAACAATAAGTTGTTTTATATCTGTAAATCTGTCCAAATTTTCTTTGCTTTCTGGTGGGTCACTTATGTAATGGCTATTTCACAGTCTTCTAGAGGACAGATCATTGTGGATAGAGTGTATGGTGCCCTGAAGCAATTGCTTCAAGAACAGAAAGGGGGAATGAGGGGATAACCCCCTCAGTCTCTAGGCTAGACAAAGCTCTTTATGTCTCAAACTTTTTAACCTTCTCTGGTGATTGTCTTTATTTACCTTCTTTTAGAGTTTCAGGAAAAATATGTTGTGCTTGGCCAAAAAGCCTCCTCCAAACTGATAATCTTGAGGTCCCTGTGAGAGCTGAGGACAGAGCACAGCATGCAGATGCAGAACTTGTCTCTGGTCAATGGTCTGGTCCACATGACTTGATAACTTGGGGAAAGGGATATGTTTGTCTCTACAGATAATAGTCCTCGCTGAATACCTGCACGGTATGTACGTCCTGCTGTTGGTCCTGGAAGTCGTCAGTGCAGTTCCTGACCTGTCAAAGTTCACTCCATGGCATAGTCAAAACCTCTGGGTGACACTAATGAAGAAACTGAATCACACAACCTTTTGTGCATCACTGGCGTATCCAGAGCAGCCATTTCACACCTGTCTTGTTGGTGTTCCTCTGAGTGACATGGAAGCATCTCTCCTGGTGCAGGATGTCGTCCGACGATGTGACTTATTGAAACGGGTCTGTCATACTGTGTGCGGGTGTCTTGACCATGTTGATAGCTGGGATGATGTGTTGTCTGTTAGCACTCCACTTCAAAATCAGATATTTTAGGGTCACTGTTTGTAAAAGACTGTGTGTATTTTAATCATCGTGTAGGTTATGATATGGAACGAGCACGTGGTGAGTCTATGGTACGGGATGTGTTCCCGGAATCATCTTTCTATAAAAATAGTTCCTTCTGGTGTCCGTAAGAATCGGACTTGGAGTATTCTAACAGTGAATGCACCTTGTCGACTCCCTGCGGGAGTGTTTCTTCTGTATAGAGATAGTCTGACCAGGAATCCCTGCACAACCAATAAGGGGGTCTTGTACATCTGGAAGGTTGGTGGTTGTAGTTGTGTTGCTGATGCTGCCTTGTCTAGTGTTGTTCCTGCAAAGGGTCCTGCAGGATATGATACGGGCAGTCTTTGTTGCACAACTACAGACAAGGGGGGAATTGTGGGGTGAAGTCACAGCCCCACAACTGAAGCTTGAGGGGTTTGGAATATTACAGAGTGTTGGGTCGCTTTCCATGAGAGCAGTGGAGCTAATTAGATAGTTCCCATGGACACAACCTTCAGTTGTAAGGAGTACAAGGTTGAATCTGTTTGGCTGAGTGCAGGTGCTGCATTCCTCGGTGTTTTTGTGGGAATATGTTTGTGTTGTGTGTGTGGAGAACTTAATAAAAAACTGCCTGTTGCGCTGAACAGTCAGACATCTCTCTGACTCATCCGAGTGTCTCATCATCCTGGTGTGTGTGTCGCGTGTCTTTCTTCTCCTACAGACCAAGGCATACTGACGGATACCCAACGACATCCCAGAATCCTTTGATTTCATGAGACCCTAGATTGTCCCAATGGACTCCTGATTCCATCAACCCCCTCAATGTCACAGTGGTCCCTTGGTTCCGTGAGTTTCCGCAGCGTCCCAGGGTTTCTTTTGTTCCATGGGGACCTGCAGTGTCACAATGGGCCCTGAACTCCAAAAGTTTTCTCAGGGTTCCAGTGCTGCCTTGATTCAATAAGATTCCACAGTGTCCCAGGGTTTCTTTTGTTCCATGGGGACCTGCAGTGTCACAATGGGCCCTGAACTCCAAAAGTTTTCTCAGGGTTCCAGTGCTGCCTTGATTCAATAAGATTCCGCAGTGTCCCAGGGCTCCTTTGGTGCAGAAGACCCTGCAGGGTCACAGTGCTTCGTTCCATGAGGTTCCACCATGTCCTTGCTGGAACATCCATGGTTGTAATGCTGCCCCATCTGCAGAGCTACCTCCAGTTCTGGGGTCTGGACAGGCTGGATTAATAAGGCCAAGTGTCAGGGTCTGCACTTGGGTCCCAACAACCCCCTGGAATGCTCCAGGCTGGGGGCAGAGGGGCTTGAGAGCTACTCAGCAGGAAGGGACTTGGGGGTGCTGATTGACAGCTGCTGGATATGAGCCAGAGTGTGCCCAGGGGGGCAAGAAGGCCAAGGGCATCCTGGCCTTTGTGGAGAAGAGTGTGGCCAGCAGGAGCAGAGAACTGATTGGGTACCTCGAGTGCTGCGTCCAGTTCTGGACCCTCAGTGCAAAAAGGACCTTGAGGGGTTGGAGCCTGTCCAGAGAAGGGAACAGAGCTGGGGAAGGTTCTGCCAAGGAACGGCTGAGGGAACTGGGCTTGTTGAGTCTGGAGAAGGGGAGGCTCAGGGGGGCCCTCATTGCTCTCTGAGCTGAAAGGAGGTTTTAGTGGGGTGGGGGTTGGCCTCTTTTGCAAAGCCTTTAGTGACAGGAAGAGAGGAAATGGCCTTAAGTTGCATCAGGTGAGGCTCAGATTAGATATGAAAAAAACCTTTTTCCACTGAGTGTTCAGGCATTGGAAGAAGTAGCCCAGGGAGGTGGTGGAGTCTCTGGAAGTGTTCAGGTGTGTGGTGGGTTGACTTTGACTGGACACCAGGTGCCACCCAGCCACTCTATCGCTCCCCTTCCCAGCAGGACAGGGGAGAGAGTAAGGTGGAAAAAAAACCAACTCGTGGGTTGGGATAAGACAGTTTATTTAAAGCAAAAGATAGCAGGGTTTTTTCTCTACTTCCCATGAGCAGCCATGGTTGGCCACTCCCGAGGAGCAGGGCTTGGGTCTGAGGGACGGTTCCTCAGCAGGCAGCCATTAGACAATGAATGTCCCCCTCCTGCTCTGTGCCTCAGCTTTTATAGCTGAGTTGACCTCACATGGGTTGGAATGTCCCTTTGGTCAGTTGGGGTCAGCTGGCCTACTTGGGACCCCTCCCAGGGTCTTGCCCTCAGCTAAGGAAGGAATGTCCCAGTGTTGGTGCTGTACTCAGCAGTGGTCAAAACACTGGTGTGTTCTCAACACCCTTCCAGCTGCCAATGCAAAGCACAGCACTGGGAGGGTTGCTGTGGGGAAATGAACTGCAGCTCAGCCAGACCCAACACAAATATCTATGGCACATATTCTACAGAATCCATCCTTAGGTATTGTATGATAGATCTATAAGATATTACAAATAATAAGTAATAATAAGGCAAGTCCCTCCTTAGGGACAGCTCCCCCCCCCTCAAACTACTCCCTGGGTTTGTTCCCTGGGGGTCTCTGCAGCAGCAAGCACAGCACCACACTGACTGCTCTGGGGTGTACAGACATTTGTGGTTCTGCCCGTCTCACACACACACCCAACCTTGGGATGGATCTGGACTTCACTGGATGTGATGTCACAGGGGAGATGTGATGTCATATGATGGATGTGACATCATAGGGGACCCCTGATGTCACAACAAGGATGTGATACAACAAGGGAGGTGTGATGCCACAGGCAAGCACGGGATGTCACAGGCGAGCAGGGGATGTCAGAGGGATGATATGATATCACAGGAGAGATGTGATGTCACAGGAAGGATGTGATGTCATGCGAGTTGTGATGTCATGGGGAGGTGTGATTTCATAGATGAGATGCGATGTCACAGGGACGTTGTGATGTCACAGGGGAGGGCGTGACATCACAGGCATGATGTGATATAACAGGAGAGGTGTGATGTTGTATCGGGGAGGGGTTACTTTTTCAGGGAAAGGTCCGAGAGATACTGGAACGTGAAAAACTAGACACCACTGCTAGCTAACAAAGTTACTATTTATTACAAAAGGTGGCTAACAGTAAAAACAGACACTCAAGAGAAAGGGATTAGGAAGGAGAAAAGTGAACAAAAAGAACCTAACAAGGAAGGCGCGACACCCTACTCACCCAGGTGTCACTTATAAGAGAGATGTGATGTCACAGGAAGCGTGTCTGCTTTTATACACTTCATTGAGTACACCTACCCGGGGAGGTGTGGCCAGTACCGCCCCGTCAGGGGTTCTCAGTCCCACCCCCTTGGTTATGTAAGTGCACCCCTTCTGCGCATGCATGAGAACTTTGGAAATCCCCCCACGCATGCGCAGTGTGTCCTGGGGGTCTTTCCCAATTGAGTCTGGGGGTGAGCCTTCCTCCCTTCATCACCACTTTCTCCTCCAAATGCCCTTGACGAGCCATTAACCAATCACAGGAGACCAATTAAAACAGTTTATACTGAAGTTCTCCCTCCAAGACCAAATTCACTGTTTTATCAGTGAACTTGACAGGGAGAACTATAAACTACTGCAGGTGGCTAAGGCCAAACACAGACCAAAAATATCATCCCAACTTCGTCCCAATACAGATGTCATATCATGGATGTGACATCATAGAGGAGCCTTGATATCACAACAAGGATGTGATGTCCCAGGGAAGGTGTGATGTCATAGGGGAGCTGTGATGTCACAGGAAGGATGTGATGTCACAGGAGAACTGTGATGTCACAGGGGAGGACGTCACAGGGATGATATGGTATCACAGGAGAGATGTGATGTCATGGAGGAGGTGTGATGTCACTAGAAGGGTGTGATGTCATAAGAGAGGTGTGATGTCATATTATGGTTGTGACATCATAGGAAGGATGTGATGTCACAGGGGAGGATGTGACATCATAGGGATGATATGGTATCACAGGAAGAATGTGATGGAATATGATGGATGTGATGTCATTGGGGAGGTGTGATGTCACAGGAAGAATGTGATGTCACGGGGAGCATGTGATGTCATAGAGGAGTGACACATCCCCCCCCAACCTTGCTCCAGCTAAAACCGTGGAATTTGTCTTTGTTTCCCTTGGGTTTAAGGTCAGGTTGTTTTATTTCCACCTTCCTCTCCATTTTGCTTAGTATTGCATTGAGAGTCACATCATAAAACTTTTTTTTGAAAGATTTCCTTTACGTCAAATTTCAGTCTTTTGGATACATCAGTTCTTATTCTCTCTGCTCCTTTTCCTCCTTCTTTTTCTCTCTCTCTTCTTCTCTTCTTTACTTCTTTCCTTCTTTCCACCAGGACTCTTTTCCAATGGGATTCTTTCTGTTCTATGTCTTCTGTTTCTTTTTCATTTTTCTTTTCTTACATTCTCTTATGTCACTTCACGTGAATTCATAAATGAAAAGAAAAATTAAAAGAAGTTTTAAAAAAAGTTCCTTGTGAAAAAAACCACATATAAATATATTCCAAATTCTCAAACATTTGCATGATATCTTTCTAAATTCAGAATAATATAATCTCTGATTTTGATGGAGAGCAGGAAATGTTTTAAACAAAGTTCTTAAATGAAAAATTGCAGCCATTTCTTTTCTAGAGGAAGTTTAAGGAGACAGCAGGATAGAGCAGGGAGGAGGAAAGAGCTCTCCTACATCTCTCATCAGTGACCAAGTTAATTAAATAGTGTCAGTGACAAGCTGTGTATTGTCCATTCCAGTTCCTTTTGTCCAGAAAGATGATTTCATGAGGATACAAGGGTAGGATTGCAAAAGTGCTTGTGTGGAAAATTGGGAGTTGTTCTAATGAAACCAGAATTCTTCCCTAAGCTCTGCAGTATCAGGAAGACCTGATGTCAAAGTGATTATATGCTATCACTGGAGATATGTGATGTCATATGATGGATGTGATGTCAGCTGTGATGTCACAACGGAGGAGTGTTGTCATAGGAAGGATGTGATGTCACAGGAAGGATGTGATGTCATATGACTGTTGTGACATCATGGGGAGGATGTGATGTCATGGGGAGGTGTGATGTCACAGGAAGAATGTGACATCACAGGAGAGCAGCTGTGATGTCACAGGGGAGGACGTGACATCACAGGGATGATATGGTATCACAGGAGAGATGTGATGTCATACGATGGATGTGACATCATAGGGGAGATGTGATGTCATAGGGGAGGTGTGATGTCATAGGGGAGGTGTTAGGTCACAGGAATGATGTGATGTCGTGGGGAGCATGTGATGTCATAGAGGAGTGACACATCCCCCCCAACCTTACTCCAGCTAAAACCGTGGAATTTGTCTTTGTTCCCCTTGGGTTCAAGGTCAGACTGTTTTATTTCCATGGATGTCTAGAGATGAGTTAAGGGTAACTCAGACCTTTTGGTGAGGAAGGACTTGTTTGCTCTTGAGCATTTGAACTCAGCCTTTGTTACTGGTTTCTTCCCACTGTTTCAGAGCAGTTCATTTCCCATGGTGAAAACTCTGATTCCCCAGCACAGTCAGGTTATCCTGAGTTCAGGATGTTTCTCTAGTCTCATTTTTCTCCAGTATTAATTCTGTGCCAAATTCTTCCTTCCTAGGTCAACAAAATGTTAGAAGATAGAGAATCTCACCTTGATCTTGGAGAGAACACATAGACTTCTTTATTCTATTGAATTCTTCCCTTATAGTTATGGATGACAGGACACCCATGTGGAAAGTCCTTTTTCTGGTTTTCAGGACTTAAAATAGATGCTTTTCTGATGTTGGTATTTATTGTAGTGTCATTTATTCAACTGTGAGTGTTGAATTGAGTGTTCCTTGCACCTTTAAAAAGTGCAACCCCTTTAATCTATTGTTTTAAAAACCATGCATTAGATGGCAGACAACATAAAGACAGAACGTAGAGATAACCCTGATGTAAGTGATGGTTCCAGTCATCCCATGTATGGATAAAAGATTTCCAAGGCTTTGTTCCAAGGCAGCTGCCCCACCCCCACCCTCTGCCTGCCCCTGGTGCCTGATTGGCCACTGTCCCACCAATGGGTCGTCCCGGGAGATGCAAATGTCCCACCCTGCTGCATATTCATGAACTCCGGGCAGGGTTATGAGCCCTTGATCAAGCGTGGGCGAGCTTTTTGTCCCTGACCGCCGCTGCCACGCCCGGAGTGTGCCCGTACCAAGTGGGCGGGGTCGACCATGGAAACTTTACTTTTCCCCACAGGGCGCATGGAGGATTTGTTACCGGGTGCACATGGACTCAGGAGAACTTTGGCTGCCGGAGCTGCTCTCGCTTCACTGCGAGGAAGAACAGGAACCGCTCCCCGCCCTCAACCCACCATAATTTTTAAGTGTGGATATGGATATTCTTTAGATCTAGTTTCTTCATTTGCATCTTTTCCTGAAAAACGGAGATCTTTTGATCTGATATAGACTACAAATAAAGTGAGAAGAGTTTTTCTGAGGTTTTTCTCAAATAGCAGGCTTAGGGAAAGAAGGCCCTCAGATACTTTGGGGGAGCTTTGGAGAACTGAGCAGGAAGGCTCAGTAAAAGAACAAAACCATCACTATGCAGACAACATAAAGACAGAACGTAGAGATAACCCTGATGTAAGTGATGGTTCCAGTCACCCCGTGTATGGATAAACGATTTCCAAGGCTTTGTTCCAAGGCTACTGCCCCACCCTCAGCCTCTGCCTGCCACCCCCGCACCCCTGGCACCTGATTTGCCGCCGCCCCACCAATGGACCGTCCCAGGGTATTCAAATGTCTCGCCCTGCTGCATATTCATAAGCTCTGCGTGGGGCTTTGAGCCCTTGATCAGGTGCAGGCGAACTTTTGGTCCCAACCCGCTGCTGCCGCGCCCAGAGCGCGCCCGTGCAAAGAGCGCAGGGTCAGCCACGGAAACTTTGCTTTTCCTCGCGGGGCGCACGGAGGATGGTCGCCGGGTGCACGTGGACTCTGGACAACTATACCTGCCGGAGTCGCTCTCCGTGCACCTCCAGGAAGAGCAGGTATCGCTCCAAACCCCCAGCCCACCACAATTTTTAAGTGTGGATATGGATATTCTTTAGCCCTAGTTTCTTCATTTGCATCTTTTCCTGAAAAACTGAGATCCTTTGATCTGGTATAAACTACGAAAAACTTGGAAGAGTTTTTCTGAGGTTTTTCTCAAATAGCAGGCTTAGGGAAAGAAGACCCTCAGATACTTTGGGGGAGCTTTGGAGAACTGAGCAGGAAGGCTCAGTAAAAGAACAAAACCATCACTATGCAAAACTATGGAAAGATGAAGGAGTTTCGGGAAGCCCTTCACGTCTGCAAAGGGTTTAGTCTTTTTTAACAGCTTTTAGGAGATGGTGGCTCTGAGCCTCCTCCCATTCAAATTCAGCTTTTGCAACAGTTGTTTGCAATGTCTTAAGTGTTGAAGGACATGGTGAACCAGATCTAGGAGTTTGTTTTCTGCCTCTTTAGGTTGTTCCTGTGTTGTGAGGAGACCTTGCTTGTTGGAGTGCTGGTGTCTGTTCCTGGCGGCAATGACAAGGCTGAGTGCAGGAACAAGGAGGTGTTCCGGTAGAAAGTACTTGTCTGAAGTAAACAATGTCTTTTAGGACTTTCCTGGTATCTGAGGCACCTGTTGTTTAGATCTGCAGCAGACTTGCTGGTAGACTACAGTAGGACCTGTGAGCAGGATGGAGAGAAAAACACCCATGAAAAATGGAAAAAGAGAGGCCTCGTCCACTTCTACTCACCAATTGGGTCCCCACTGGGGCAGGCTGGGCAGGAATGGCATGGAATGATGTGACAGGGTTATCACTGTGTCACTGTGTCAGGCTGAACCTCTGTGCCTGCATTTTCCAGCCCACTGAAAGCTAAGGTGAAGCAGTGAGAAGTGGCAAAGCTGCATATTGCAAGTCAACCCCAGCAAGACCTGCATTTTAAAAATGTTCTTCTAACATTTTACTTGCCAGGAGCAGTAAGTTACTTGACTGGGAAGAGGGATAAAAACACCTTTGGTCTGTGTAAAATTTGGGTTAGGAAACTTGCAAGTAGTCCTTGGCTTTTTATTAGAAACAATGAAAAATGTTGAGCTGCTCTGTTGTCTATCTCATTGTAAATTTGCAAGTTTGTTTTTGAGCTGAATCAAATGGTTATGTAATTACATACTTCTCCTACTTATTGAGTAATTATATACTTCCTATAATTGCTGAGTAATCACTCTGTTGTAACTGGCATTTAATGTTACAACTAACTGTATAATTACTGTATAGTAATGTTGTTATCCAGGCAACTTGGAATAGAGTGTTATTCTTTTAATTCATATTCTGTTGCTCAAAACTGTATTTTTAAAATATAGTATAGTTAGGCATTGGAAGAAAGGTTAATAATGGAATAAAAATATCAGCAGAGGAAACACATGTTTTCCTTCCAGGTTCAGGTGGATGAAAATAAAAATATTAACATGTTAAAATTGTACCGTAGATAGAAAAAGTTTAATTTTCTCATGAATTTGGTATACAAATTGCTACTAGGTAACCTACTTTTATGCTTAAATTTTGAATCTATCCTATGTGCCAACCAGTCAACACTAATTTTTAAACTTCCCTACACATCGGAGGGGAAATGTTTAAAAAATGCATCTTTTTTCCACAACCAGCTGAGTCCTGAAGTGTTTCATGTCACTGGAACCTTAAGAATGTATATGTCATATCTACAGTTGGCCATTTCTAATGACTTCATTGTTAATAAAATAATGGGTGCATATGACAGTCACATGTTTTTGTGTGTTCATCACAAGTAATCAGTCGCAGACACTGGAGAAACTGTGATAGATGAGAGGAGAAATGTGCTTTGTTTGGTTGTATCTGCTCCCAAATCACACCCAGGGACAGTTTCACAAAGGTGCAGAAGGACGGTTTGATGTACAATTGAAGAGCTGAGTTCAAGTACTGGAGATGCATTTTTCTGGTGCTGGTTGAGCAGCCGGGGTCCGTAAGAATAATGTCAGACAAAATAACTTTGCTCCTGCAGGATTCTGTGTGTGGACTGTGTAAAATGTGGTTGTTCTTCTGGCAGGATAAGAAGTTTTGTCTTCGTTGCTGTATCTAAAACGGGGTCTGGGGCTTGTGTAAACTTCAGTGAAATCCAAACTGAATCCATCAGGCTCCATGAAACCATTCCACCTTCACAATGCTGGTCTGTCCAGGTGCTCTGGTGCTGTGGCACGGTGTCATCCAGGAAGAATTTGAGCAATAAGGAACTGGGCTACAAGGCAGGTTTGCAAAGAGTTTTACAAAACTGCCCTCCCTCCACAAAACCTCAGAAAAGAAGTGCGTCATATGTTACCAGAAGAATCACTGAAAACACCCTTTGTGCCACTCTGTGAACACCAAAATAATGGAATTGCATGGACCTGTACTGTAAGTAAATCAGAGATTGTTTATAGGAATCCCCAAATTAGAAGAAAATCCAGATCACTCCTCCGTGGTAAAATGTCCTGTGAGCAGGACTGAAATGTGCTGCACACACACGTGTTAGAACACATCATGGAAATCTGGGAGATTGGAAAACCGTTTTCAGGTTTAATAACATTTCAGTTTTAACTGCTCATTTAAAACTTGAATGAAAATGTGTAAATCCAAGGAGTTTCCCTTAAAAAATTAATTAAAACATTGCTTTTCTAGGGTTTTGTAATTCTGTCTTATCTAGGTTTTTGTAGAGGACTCAGATGTGAAGAAGACTCAGAAGTGACAATGCCTGACTTCACTTACACTATTTTTAATAGTTTTATATTGTTTAATCTCATTCTCATACCTGTGATCTTAGACTTGTGTTATTTTGGGCAGCCAGGGAGATGCCCAGGAAGAGGCAGAAGTGCAGGAGCTGCAGCTCTCGCCTGTCTGTGAATGCCAGGAGGAGGAACTGGGAGATGGAGCTGCTCTTGGGCATTTGCTGTTTCATGGCAGAGGGTCCTGTTAAAAATAGAATCCGAGAATCAGAAAAGGCAGAAAAGGAGGAACAGACCCTTCTGAGCAAAGCTGATCCATTTTTCACAGAAATAAACTGAAGCTGAAATGCATTTCCTTTCTCTAGGTTGTGCTGGCTGAAGGTGGTGTGAGGAGCAGGAGCTCTGGCCACGTGCTGTGTAGAACTCAGTTTTGCTCTGCTGTAGTGGGGACATGGAGCTGGTTTGGGACAGACACAGGGGATGTCAGATGTAACTCACCTTCTATGGAAAAATTCATTTTCATCACTCATGACTCTAAGGAGTGTGGTCTACAGAAGAGAGGCTTAGCATGTCCTCAAAATAGTATTTTTCTTATTTTCCACCACCATCATTTCAGGGGCTGAAATCCTGATTGTTATATTGTTATTGAGGTAGATGTTCATCTGAGGCTTTGAAAGCCTCAGTTTTATGACTGACAGTGTGAAGAGACAGGCAAAAGGGCTCAGCTCTCTGAGGCTTGGTGCAGAGCCAGGAAAGCAGCAGTGTCCATCAGGCAGTTCCCCATCTACCCTGTGTTTTACCTTGTGCTTCCTTGAAGATGAATTCACACACAGATTAATGTTTAATAACACCACTTCTCTTGATGAGAGAAGAGTTGTGACAAATCTCCTCTGTGCCAGCCCAGAGGCACGGCTCTGATGGACAATTCAGGACACAAGTCTTCCTGGAGAGAAGAAAAGGACTGGGAGAGGATAGTGCCACCCCCAAAGGGAAGCCTCAGCACTGCCCAGGACCCTGTCTGATTTCTGAGAGTCCTTGAATTATTCATCTCTAGGAGTAAAAGACTTTGCATTTAAGTGCTTCTTCCTAAACTGAGAGAACAATTTCTCTGTCCCAGTGCCTACCCAAAGGCCCTGACTTTGTGTACTTGGTCAGATCCTCCCTGTTAAATATCTTGTGGTGATCTGGAGCTGTGAGCAGGTCTGACCCTGCAACACCATGGCATTAAAAGGATGCTGCCCTCACCTACAAGGGATTTCTCATTGCCCACAACCCTTCTGCCTCAACCCTGGGAGCAGTTCCCCGGGCCGACTGAGAGCTACCCCTGGTAGGCAACAGAGTCCCTGCCCAGCGCAGCGCCCTGGGCTGCAGGACCCTACTCTGCCCCACAGCCCTGGGCATCCCTGACTGCACCCCCGGCTTCACAGCTCTTCCAAAGTGCCCCAAAACAGCCCCCTGCTCACCCATCCCATCAACTGGGGCTGGACCAGCTGTAGGAGATGCCTCCAGGAACCGTCCCTGCATTGCCCTGCAACCACAGACTCACGGTGTGCATTATTGAACCTAAGTGACCATTGTGACACTGTGGAACCTGATGGAGTCAAGGGGCCTTTGTGAAATGTGGGGCCTCATGGAACCAAAGGAACCCTGAGGCATTTCAGGACCTTGTGGAATCAAGGGACCATTGTCATCCTGCAAAGCCTTATAGAGCTAAATGGACCCTGGGACACTGTGGAACGATGGAATCAAGGGACCACTGTGACACTGCAGGGCCTCACAAAACCAAAGGAACCCTGCGACATGGTGGAACCTCATGGAATCTAGGGGTCGTTGTGACACTGCAGGGTCTCATGGAACCAAAAGATTCCTGGGACACTGTGGAATCTCATGGAACCAAGAGGTCACTGTGATATGTGGGGCCTCCTAGAACCAAAGGAATCCCGAGACATTTTGCAAACTCATGGAATCAAGCGTCCATTATCACACTACAGAGCCTTATGAAGCCAAATGGACCCTGTGACTCTGTGGAACCTCATGGAATCAGTTGGTCATTCCAACACTGTAAAACCTCATGGATACTGTCAGGTTCCAATTATTAAAAGAGGCCTCTGCCCACATTCAGCCGCAAAGGAGACCATGTGCCAAAGTCAGCAGTCCAGGTTTGATTTAAAAGTACATAGGAGGTAGAGAGAGAAAGAAATAGAGAGAGAGAGAGAGAGAAGAGGGTGGTGGGAAGACAGTGAGAGAGAGACAGAGATGAAGTAAATGTATCACACCATGTAGATCCCTGAGGCATTCCGCCGGTCCTTCTTCACCCTGCTCTGCTCAGTGGAGGGTCCCCAAGTTGTGCTTCTGGGGTATCACTTTTATACAGTCCAAGCCCCGAGTATTCAGGGGGGTAGATGCTGTTCCCACAACTTGGGCTGGCACGTGTACAAGGACTTACTTCCTTTCCCACAACTTGCCACGGTGGGTTTTGCCCAGTGTGCTTCCAGTCTGCAGGTGGGAATCTTTGTCTGGATGGGTTCCCCAGACCTGCCTTACCAGCCCTGGTTTCCTGTTGGGACTGCCTGCTCTTTCCCCCAGTCTGCACAGTGCAATTCTGTCCTGGGTGCTACTTTAAAAGCTTCACCTCTGTTTAGGTCTTGGAATTAAATGCCTTCCTGTTTGCCACCAGTGCTTATGTCTTGTGGCACCTTATGGGATTTTCCTTCTTTGACAGTGTTTTGAGACAGTTCATTGTGCCCTTCAAGTCTTTACATGTGCACACACACACAATAGTCTCACCAGTGTCTGACCATCCAAAGAACACAAGATCTGATGATTTGTAGCTCCTACTCCAGTGATTGGCACTTGGAACTCCCTCCGTACCCAGAACTCAGAGCTCCCTTGTCCCAGAAAGTTTAAAGATATTGTGCCTCATTCTGCCAAGACAACGCTTGGAAAAAAGTGTCACTCTGTGTTTCCTTGGATAAGATCACTCTATTGTCATATTCCAAAACCTTGGAGAGGTCCCAGAGATCTCCCAGAAAAGAATTTGGGGCCTCAAGCACATGACATATATACAAGCTGAGGACTCAGGGGTCAGTGGTGTGAAGATTGAGAACAGCAGAGGAGTAGTCTGAGAGGTCTGGGAGAGGGGTGTCAGAGCTGGTGGAGCTTTTCTTCATGGCAGAAAACAGCCTAAGAAAGAACTAGAACCACCAAGGGCAGCTGGGGTGGCCTAGACTGGTGACAAGAAGTAAGAAATTTCCCTCCAAGGTCAGTGTGGTGGTGCAATATGTCACCCAGAAGGAGTCTGGATGAGTCCAAGGCTTTGTGTGTCCAGGAAGAGCCAGGGAGGATGGAGAGATGTCAGCGCAGGAAGGTGCCAACGAGGTGGGGCAGCCGGGGGGATGACGACAGCCTGAAGGGAAAGGGGCAGGGCATGGACACCGTAGGACACCCTGGGATGGAGAGGAGAGAGGGATGGGGAGAAGCTGAAAGGCCCTGACAGAGCCACCTTCTGCAGGCCTTTGGCCATGGCTACTGTCTGTGCCCCTGATGCCATGAGGAGACAAGTGCCCCCTGCAGCCCTGGGGCCTCATGGCCTGCTTGTCCCTGCTCAGCAGCCTGGCAGGTGCCACCTGTACAAGTTTCGAGCTGGCTTCCCGCCAAGTCCCCCGAAACTCGACAACAAGGACCCGCCTCCCAGAGAGGGAAAAAGGGAAAAAAGAAAACCAAGCAGCCAAAGCTATAGCAAAAATATATATATATATATATATACTTTACATATGAGACAGATACACAAAAGGAGAATACCACACACCAGGAGGGGGGGGGGGGGGAAGGGGGGGAAAGGGAGAAGGACAAAAAGGGGCAAGGACCGAACAAGTCAAACGGTCAGCCGAAGGCAAACTAGCAAAAATCTCACCACTTCCCTTCGAACAGGCAGGATGGCCAGACACGGTCCTCGGCTCTCCCCTCACGCGTGGCAGATAACGGCAGTCACTATAGGCCTCGGTTCCAGATAAACCCGACCGAAACAGGGACCCACCGTTCTCGAACCTTGCCGGAGAGGAAGAGAGCGAGATCCCTCCCGCTGGCTTTATTTATACCTCAAGTTACGTAAAGGAATAGCATGGAATACTTCCGTGATCACTTTTCTAGTTCCTTCCTGGCTACAAGTTGGTCTCCAGGAAGGCCTAGAGTGAAACCACCACATTCTCCACTCCTTATTCCATACTATTTCTTTACGTAACACCTATGTTTTATGTTCGCCTACATCCCGCGCATATATATACACATATATATATATATATATATATAGTTCTTGTTGGTCTCTCGGCACAGTTGTCTCGTCGTTGGAAAATCAATGCCGATGTCAGTTCAGTCCAGATCTTTGGTCTCCTCAGTCACAATTACAGTTCCGATATATGGCTGTTTCATCACTGGACTGTTTCATCGCCGGATACCAGCATCAGCTTAGTTCAGGTCTCTCTCTCATCTGGTGACTGTCTTCCTGTAAAAACACAACTTAGGACCTACAATTAGTTTTTCCCCAAGGTTAAATTTCCTTGAGGCACACACTGGATGACTCCATCCTTCCTCATTACCCACCACGTATGTCCTGGCCCTTGAGCAAAGACAATCCCACGAATGGGTTTGTCTTGGCCTGAGGCAGGGGTAACCCAAACAGCTTTCCCTAGCATTCCCCTCAAATGGATCGCTGGAACTTTATCTCCATCAACAATGTGAAGGGATTCTGCCTGTGCAGGGCCAGTTCGATTGACAGAACCCCTGGTGTTAACTAGCCAGGTGGCCTTGGCTAAGTTTTTGTCCCAGTTTTTATAAGTTCCTTCACCTAATGACTTTAGAGTGGTCTTCAATAGTCCATTATATCTCTCAACCTTCCCAGCAGCTGGTGCATGATAAGGAATGTGGTACACCCATTCGATACCATGTTCCCTCGCCCAAGTGGTGACTAATTGATTTTTGAAATGAGTCCCGTTGTCCGACTCAATACATTCTGGGGTCCCGTGTCTCCACAGGACTTGCTTTTCAAGGTCCAGAATGGTATTCCGGGCCGTTGCGTGGGGCACCGAAAAAGTCTCTAACCATCCCGTTGTTGCTTCCACCATGGTAAGTACATAGCACTTACCTTGGCGAGTCTGTGGCAGTTTGATATAATCAACCTGCCATGCCTCTCCATACTTATCCCATCATCCACCATACCATAGGGGCTTCAGTCTTTTTGCCTGCTTAATAGCGGCACAAGTCTCACAATCATGGATAACTTCAGAAATGATATCCATGGTTAAATCCACCCCTCGGTCTCGTGCCCATCTGTGGGTGGCATCTCGGCCTTGATGACCGGAAGCATCATGGGCCCATCGAGCCAGAAACAGCTCTCCCTTCTGCTGCCAGTCTAGGTCTACTTGTGACACCCCTATCTGTGCAGCTCGGTCTGCTTCTCTGTTGTTATTATGTTCTTCATTAGCTCGCTTCTTGGACACATGGGCATCTACATGGTGGACTCTCACATTCAGACTCTTCGCTCTGGCAGCGATGTCCTGCCACAAGTCAGCAACCCAGATGGGTTTTCCTCCACGCCTCCAGTTCATCTTCTTCCATCGGTCTAACCATCCCCACAGAGCATTGGCTATCATCCACGAGTCAGTGTAGAGGTAGAGTCTCGGCCATCCTTCTCGTTCGGCGATGTCCAGGACCAATTGGATGGCTTTGAGCTCTGCAAATTGACTCGACTCGCCTTGACCCTCGGCAGCTTCTGCCACTCATCGGGTGGGACTCCAAACAGCTGCTTTCCACTTCCGGTTCCTTCCTACAATACGTCAAGAACCATCAGTGAAAAGGGCATAACACCTTTCTTCATCTGGCAGCTGATCAAATGGCGGAGCTTCTTCAGCTCAGCTCACTGGCTCTTCTTCTTCTTCTGCCAGACTGAAGTTCCCACCTTCAGGCCAATTTGTGATAACCTCCAGAATTCCAGGGCGATTTGAGCTTCCCAATCGTACACGCTGCGTAATCAAGGCTATCCACTTGCTCCACGTAGCATCGGTGGCATGATGCATAGGGGGCACCTTCCCTTTGAACATCCAGCTCAAGACTGGTAATCGGGGTGCCAGGAAGAGCTGTACTTCGGTACCAATTACCTCTGAAGCTGCTCGTATACCTTCATATGCCGCTAAGATTTCCTTTTCCACAGAAAATTGGCCTCAGAACCTCTGTAGCTTCGGCTCCAGAAACCCAGTGGTCGCCCTCGCGTCTCGCCAGGCACCTTTTGCCAGAGGCTCCAGGAGGGACCTTTATCTCCAGCTGCAGAGTAGAGTACATTCTTTACATCTGGTCCCGTTCTAACTGGTCCAAGAGCCACGGCATGTGCAATTTCTTGCTTGATCTGCCTGAAAGCTTGTTGTTGCTCAGGACCCCACTGGAAATTGTTCTTTTTATGGGTCACAAAGTAAAGAGGGCTCACAATCTGACTGTATTCTGGGATATGCATCCTCCAGAAACCTATTGCTCCCAGAAAAGCTTGGGTTTCTTTCTTGTTTGTGGGGGGAACCATTGCTACAATCTTGTTGATTATGTCTGTTGGTATCTGGCGTCGTCCATCTTGCCATTTCACCCCTAGGAATTGGATCTCTCGGGCAGGTCCCTTGACTTTGCTCTTCTTGATAGCGAAACCGGCCTCGAGGAGAATCTGGATGATCGTCTGTCCTTTTTTGAAAACTTCTTCTGCTGTATCCCCCCATACAATGATGTCATCGATGTACTGGATGTGTTCGGGAGCCTTACCCTTCTCTAGTGTGACCTGGATCAGTCCATGACAGATGGTTGGACTGTGTTTCCACCCCTGGGGCAGTCGATTCCAGGTGTATTGAACGCCCCTCCAGGTGAAAGCAAACTGTGGCCTGCACTCTGCCGCTAAAGGAATGGAGAAAAACGCGTTGGCTATGTCGATGGTGGTGTACCACTTTGCTGTCTTGGACTCCAACTCATATTGGAGCTCCAACATATCTGGCACGGCAGCACTCAACGGTGGCGTAACTTCATTTAAGCCACGATAGTCCACAGTCAGTCTCCACTCTCCATCGGATTTATGCACAGGTCAGATGGGGCTGTTGAAGGGTGAATGGGTTCTGCTGACCACCCCTTGGCTCTCCAACTTTCGGATCATTTTGTGGATAGGGATCACAGCATCTCGGTTTGTCCGATACTGTCGTCTGTGTACAGTTGTTGTGGCTATTGGCACTTCTTGATCTTTAACTCGCAGTAATCCTACAATGGAAGGGTCTTCTGAGAGGCCAGGAAGGGCAGACAATTGCTTGGACTCCTCTTCAATCACCGAGGCTATACCAAAAGCCCACCAGTACCCTTTCGGGTCCTTGAAGTATCCTCTTCTTAGGTAGTCCATACCAAGGATGCAAGGGGTTTCTGGTCCCGTCACAATGGGACGCTTTTCCCATTGGTCTCCCGTCAAGCTCATGTCCGCCTCTACTACTGACAATTCTTGAGACCCTCCGGTCACTCCAGAAATAGTAACAGTCTCGGTACTCTTATACTCCGAAGGCATTACAGTACACTGGGCTCCAGTATCTATCAAGGCCTGGTATCTCTGAGGATCCGATGTGCCAGGCCATTGAACCCACACAGCCCAGTAAACTCAGTTATCTTCTTGGTCCCTCTCCTTCTCCTGGCAGAAGGCAGGGCCCCTCTACTGGTCTTAATCAGAGCATTCGTCGTCAGAGTTTGACTTTGACTTCTTAGACTTTTTGCCGTTGTCGAAGTGGACCTCCATCTTCTCGTGTGGGTTCCCAGTAGACATCTGCGATCGCAGTTTCTCTTTTAAGAAATCTCCGTCTACTACATAGACAACTTTCTTCTCAGTCTTCTTCCGCTTCAGCTCCCTCACTCTAGCTTCAAGCTTAGAAGTGGGTTCACCATCCCACTTCTTCATGTTTTCTCCTTTACTATGAAGGTATGCCCATAGTTGGTTACGTGACCAACGCTTAGAGTTCTCTTTCCTTCGACGTGTGAATGACAGGGACCGTGAGCGAGATCGAGACCAGGATCGAGGTCTAGGTCGAGGTCGTCTTTGTCGGTCCCGCCGTGATCTTCCCATTGGCCTTTCTTGGTAATCTCTATACCTTCTGTCCTCTCTGTCTCTAAGGTCGTCCTCATATCTGGAACATTCATAATCTCTCTCCATTCTTTCCCTATCGTAGGTGCTTCGGTAGAGGGGATTGAAGGAGTCTTCCATATTTTCCTCTATGGTTCTTATCCAAGCACACAGTGTCCACGCTTGGTTCCTCCATCTTTGGATTATATACGGATATCAAGCAGGAAATATATGGTTTGGGGGCACCTTGAATTACCTTTTTCCACATTGGTTGCGTGCATGGAACATTCTCAGGAACTTGGATGTCATAATAATCTGGATCAGAATAGATGATCTCCAGCATGGCCAATTCCCGTAGGTATTGGATGCCTTCTTCTGCAGTCCTCCACCTTCTTGAAGAACTCTTCAGGGACTCCTTAAATGGGTATTTCACTCTCACCGCATGGAGGATTCGGAGCCAAAGGCTGGACGCCATTTTCTCCCTCCCCATTTCTTGCTCTATCACAGGGTCTCGAGCAATGGATCCCAATTGTCGTGCTTCATCACCTTCAATTACATGACTATCAGCTCCCTTGTCCCAGCATCGCACCAGCCAGGTGAGGACTTCTTCACCAGGCAAGCGCATATAATCTCTCCGTAAATCTCGAAGCTCTCTTGTGGTCAGTGATTGTGTAATTTCGCTTTCTCGCATTATTTCTTGTCCATCTCTCCCACGTAGAATCCTTTCCACCTCTCTCTTTACTCTTCCACTCCTACGTGGGACTGCTCCCACTTCCTCCCTATATCTCTCATGTGGAGGTGGAGACTGGGCATACCGTGGGGATAAGCTTCTATATTGTTCAGGTCGCGGAGATGGATTTCTACGCCGTTCATACTGTGGGGATGGACTCCTATGCCGTTCACGCCGCGGAGATGGACTTCTGCGTTGTTCACGCCGTGGAGATGGACTTCTATGCCATTCACGCCATGGGGATGGACTCCTGCGTCGTTCGCGATACCCCGCGGGTGGAGGTAGTGAGTAATCTTCCGCGTGCTGAGATAAGGGCCTTCTCCTCCAATCATTCACACCTCCAAGAGAAGGTTGGGTCTGGAGGGGTAGGGATAATTCCCCCTCCAATTGAGGGGGATGTTTTGGCTCCTTCTTTGTGTCTTTTGTAATACTGAATATGTAGTCAGGATATAAATCATCAAGCGACAATATACCACCGACCGTTTGTACTGTTGCTTTCTTTTCTCTTGATGCTATTCTGTATTCCTTTGGGCGTGCCCCTAGTTCTTTTGGACGTGCTCCTTCCTGTGTAGCCGTTTCTTCCTCTCTGGTAACTGCTTCTTCTCTTCTAATCGCTCCTTCCTCAGTCACAACCACTTCTTCCTCTCTCGCAGTCGCGCCTTCATCACTTACTGTTGCTCCTTCTCCCATTGTTGCCGCTCCTTCATTCACTACATCCTCTGTTCCTTCTTCTTCTTCTTCTCTTTCTTCTGTGCGTTCTGGTTGCGGAGATGGGTCCGTAAGTTCCTTGATCTCCCTTACCCACGTCTTCTTCTTCTTCACAGGGGCAATGATGACCTTCCGGTTCTTAGCTTGAGTCCCGGTTCTAGTGGACTTAGTAGAGATGGTATTGATTTCAAGTTGTGTTTGGACTCCAACTTCTGTGGACCTAATAGGGACATCACTGGTTTCAAGTGGCGTGGTTTGGGTCTCTGTGTCGACCTTAACCCTCTGAAGGTGGTCTATGGCAGCTCGATAAGCATTAGCCAGGCCCCAGCACAAAGCGGAGAATTGCATATTCGGATCTTTGTAGGAAAAACACCCTTCTGCCAAACAGTGGGCCATCTCACCAGAATCAAACATTTGTTCTGGTGTGAACTCCCAATTAATGGGAGGTGACACATGTCCTACTAATCTACCGAAATCTTCCCAAGCTCCATGCCACCCGGGGACTGGTCTGTCTGCAGCCCTTTCCAAAGTTCCAGCGAGTCCCTTTGAGGTGTGATCTTTCCTACAAGAGGGAAAGCAACGGAACCCCATTCTTCCAAGTTTAAGGAGCACTTCCAGTACCTTTATCAATGACAGTACTGTTGCAATAAGATTTATATAGTAATTAGAGCCGATTTTAACCATGGGGATCTCCTTTACCAAACCTTCGATGTCAAAATTAAAGGATGGAAGCAATTCGTTCCATCCATCCTCAAGGTCTGGATGACTCCCTATAGAGTAGCCTAACACAGGTGTAAAGATGGCTAGAATTATAAGACAAATTAATGAAATAGCCATTGTTTTTTGTTATTATTTCTTCCTGATCCCAAAACAAACTTTTGTTTATATAAACAAAGTTTCCTTGGCTGCTTTCCCAGACTCTGGCAGTGTTCCCAGACCTGTTCCCAAAACAATAGATTGGTTTGCAAAACAACACCGAGCTTGGCTGTCTTCCTGGAAAATGTTTATCAAAACAAACCAAACTTAACCAAAACAACCATCCTCTGCTACCAAAAATGTTGTACAAGTTTCGAACTGGCTTCCCACCAAGTCCCCCGAAACTCGACAACAAGGACCCGCCTCCCAGAGAGGGAAAAAGGGAAAAAAGAAAACCAAGCAGCCAAAGCTATAGCAAAAAAAAATATATATATATATATATATACTTTACATATGAGACAGATACACAAAAGGAGAATACCACACACCGGGGGGGGGGGGGGGGAAGGGGGGGGAAAGGAAGAAGGACAAAAAGGGGCAAGGACCGAACAAGTCAAACGGCCAGCCGAAGGCAAACTAGCAAAAATCTCACCACTTCCCTTCGAACAGGCAGGATGGCCAGACACGGTCCTCGGCTCTCCCCTCACGCGGGCAGATAACGGCAGTCACTATAGGCCTCGGCTCCAGATAAGCCCGACCGAAACAGGGACCCACCGTTCTCGAACCTTGCCGGAGAGGAAGAGAGCGAGATCCCTCCCGCTGGCTTTATTTATACCTCAAGTTACGTAAAGGAATAGCATGGAATACTTCCATGATCACTTTTCTAGTTCCTTCCTGGCTACAAGTTGGTCTCCAGGAAGGCCTAGAGTGAAACCACCACACCACCCCATCGTCCTGCCCTTGGCATTGCACATCCCACATCCCAGTGCCCCAGGAAGAGTTCTGAGGAATGAGGCAGGGACAGGATCTGCCTTCCCAGGGCCTGGGGGTCCGGGCTTGGCCCGTTGGATTAAGGAAACAAGTCAATGTTTATTCAGCATCAGAACCACCTTTCCCTTGCTTGTCCATCCTTGTCATCACTGTCTGCAGTTTTCTGTTCCAACTGGAATCTGGGGACACTTTCACTGTCGTGTCCCTCAGTGAGACCCATTAGCACTGCAAGAAACTTTAGTGTTTCAATCTCACTTCAACTTTTTGAGAATACTATTTATATACTCTCAGGGACTGAGTCTCATGTAAACAGCACACCACCACCCCCCACCGCGGGTCATGAAATGCCTGGGGCTGTTGTGCTGCTGAGCTGGGCCGGGCTCCTGGCACACAGGGAGCTCCTGGCAAGCAGACAGCGTTGCAGAGAGACAGTTCTGCCCAGGAGCAGCTCCTCTGAGGGCACTGCCTGCAACACCCAGGGCACAAAAGCAAGGCAGAGAGAGGTTACACACAGCCTGGGCTGGGAGGGAAGTTGAGAGGAAGATCTACTGGAGGAGGAATCTTTCCAGGCTTCCTCAGTGTAAGTCAGCATGAAGGGCAATGTGTCTGCAGTTGGTGCAAAGATCTCCTAACACTGGCACATCCCACTCCCTGCTGCACCATCCCAGGCACATCCCAGCAGGGTTCCCTTCTCCCAGGGATGGCTGCAGGGTTGTGAAGCCGGGCTGTGCCACCCAGGCTGCCCCAAGCTGTCCTGCAGAGCAGGGTCCTGCGGCCCAGGGCTATGCCGGGGCAGGAGCTCTGCCACTGCCAGGGGCAGCTCTCAGCTGGGCTGGGGAACTCCCTCAGGTCTGGGCAGAGGCTGTGGGTGGAAAAAACAAAGCCTGACAGGGTAGGGCAGGTTTCTTCTGCTATCAAGTGAGAGTTTCATGGGGCAGGGCTGCTCACAGAACCAGAGCACTCCAGGATATTTTCCAGAGCATACTTCAAGGGGAAGGTCCAAGGAGGGATTTCTCTCAAGCTCTCAAGCCACATGCCTGGTGGTTTGAGTTCCAGAGTGAACTCTGAGGAGCTGCACAGGGCTGAGAACAACTTGCTGGCACTGTTGGTGTCTGGGAGGTGGCACAGCTGGCTCAGGGTCATGCTACCCTGAGTGCCCAGTGGGCTGTGCCCTGGCCTCTCCCAGCTGGACCCTCCCTGTGCATTTCCTTGGTTCTCAGCTTGCCTGTGGTCCTGAGGTTGTTCCCTCCTTCTCTCAGTCAGGCTCACTGGGGAGGGGAGTTCAAGTTACACAGTCCAACACTGATCCTGGGATTCCCCTATGGCAGGTGTGTCCCTGGGAATGAGACATTCCACTTGTCCTCTGCCCTGTGGGCTGTGGGCAGTGAAGTCTGTGGGTCTGAGTAATGAGCTCTTTTTCCCTCAATCAGACCCCATCATTAGGACACTTGGCTCTTTTCTGAGGTGTCCTTACAAGGTGGGAGCTGCCCTCGAGAATGCAAATCATCCTCCCAGCACAGCTGTGTTCTCTGAAAGCCCCAGTGGAGAGGGGCAGAGATGCTGTGCCCGTGCCAGGAGATGGTGTTGGGTTGGTGAGATGAACCACGGGTGTCCTTGGCTCCAAGTGGGGTGCTGAGCCCTTGAGACAGGCTGAGACACTGAGGGGTCTGGGATGGATCCCTCTGCTCTCAACAGTGTCTAGTGGCTTTTCAGACCAAAATGAGAGTGTGATCAATCTCCATCTCAGGAAGGAGCAAAGCCAGGGCAGTTGGGAACAAGAGAGAGGGATAAACCAGGTCCCCTCCCTCTGCACTAAGCCCCAGACAATCCTCCTGCCTGGCAGGACCCTCTCTATTCTCCCTGAGTGCATCAGAAGTGCTGAGGGGTTCTGACATCCAGGAACACTCCTCAGGAGAGATGAGGGAATTGGAAAAAAACAAAAAGCAAACAAAACAAACCTGTGACACTGCCTTCTGCTGTCCTGTTTTTTCTCAGAAACTGGGAGTGCAGATGCTGACAAGCCCTTTTGCACTGGGAGCAATTTCATCTAACACAGTTGAACACCAGGACGGGCCCCTGTCCCCACCATGCCCACGACCCCACCAGTGCAGAGCAGGGTTGACCCCTCACAACCAGTGGGCAGAGGGTCTGCTCCTCATGGAAGATGTAGTGAGCCCCAACTAGGGCTCCAACCCTGGAGCTGAAGGAGAGATTCCTAGAAAAGGAAAACCAATGGAGCAGTGAGAGGAGTGTTGGAAAGCAGCTTTGATTTTTCTTAGAATGTTCTGCCCTAACTGGTCACTGTTATTTCCAACATGAACAGGTCCCCATGTCCAGAGGCAGCAAATGCCCAACAGCAGCTCCATGCCCCAGTTCCTCCTCCTGGCACTCGCAGACAGGCGGGAGCTGCAGCTCCTGCACTTCTGCCTCTTCCTGGGCATCTCCCTGGTTGCCCTCTTGGGCAACGACCTCATCCTCAGAGCCGTAGCCTGCAACCACCACCTGCACACCCCCATGGGCTTCTTCCTGCTCCACCTCTCCCTCACAGACCTGGGCTGCATCTGCACCACTGTCCCCAAAGCCATGCATAATTCACTCTTGAACACCACAACCATCTCCTGTGCAGGATGTATTGCACGGGTCTTTCTGCTTATCTTCTTTCTTGGAGCAGAGTATTTCCTCCTCACCATCATGTGCTACGACTGCTGCGTTGCCATCTGCAAACCCCTGCACTACGGGACCCTCCTGGGGAGCAGAGTTTGTGCCCACATGGCAGCAATTGCCTAGGCCACTTGGTTTCTCAGTGCTCTGCTGCACACAGCCAATACATTTTCCCTGGGCCAGTTCTTCTGTGAAATCCCACACAACCTCAAGTTCTCCTGCTCACACTCAGGCTATCTCAGGGAACTTGGGTTTATTGTGATTAGTGCCTGTTTAGTGTTTGGTTGTTTTGTTTTCATTGTTTTCTCCTATGTGCAGATCTTCAGGGTTGTGCTGAAGATCCCCTCTCAGCAGGGACGGCACAAAACCTTTTCCACATGCCTCCCTCACCTGACTGTGGTCTCCCTGTTTCTCAGCACTGTCTTGTTTTCCTACCTGAAGCCCCCCTCCATCTCCTCCCCATCCCTGGATCTGACCCTGTCAGTTCTGTACTCGGTGGTTCCTCCATCACTGAACCCCCTCATCTACAGCCTCAGGAACCAGGAGCTCAAGGAAAATGATGACTGGATGTTTTTCAGGAGCAATAAACTGCATCTTTTCTTCTGCAGAACACTCATTGTGTAACACATTTTGGGTCCAACCTGCCTTCTAAAGCTTTTGATAGTGGTGGGGGGCTTTTCTTTTTTGTTCGTCTGTTAATGTTAATAACACCAAAATTTTATTCTTCATCCCATATAATTCACTCTCTACCTCTTTTTTTCACCCACAAAATATACTAATCAGGAATCATGCTCTGTGTGCATTTAAACGAAATAAAAGCTTGAGCAGCAAGGTATTTGTCAAACATCCTCCCTGTGTTAGTTTGTACATGAGGAATCACAATCTCTGAGTGTAAGAAAGGACACATTTTTTCCCTGATCTTTTCTCCAAGACCTCCCCTGAAGCTGGAGGACATTTCCATGTTTGCAGATGTGGAGGGGAAAAGAGTCCCAGCACTGCCAGGGAGCACCAGAAATGGGTCTGTTCAGAGCTCCTCTCTTTGCACTCCCACCCTCTCCTTTCCTGTCCGTGCCCAAGGCCTGAGTGCTCTGGCAGCTCAGTCACTGTCCTGCTGTGTGTCAGACCTGTGAGCACAGGCAGGGACAGGCCCTGGGCACTGCTGGGACAGGGCTGGGTTCCACAACAGCAGTTCCAGTAGCAAAGGGGTTCCCCTCCAGGCACTTCCTGAAGGTTGAGGTCTTTTCCCAACACTGGTATCGAGAAGAAGTCCAAGGAATAGAGTCTCAAAAGTCTTGTTGCTTTGTTTCTCCATGGAGACAGTGCAGTGAGGTCAGGGACCCACTGGGACTTCAGGGACTGAGGGCTGGTTCAGATGTTGTGTGTTGGTGACCAATGGCCAATGGAGATGACAAATCGTCTCCAAGTCACCTGCCTGGGGCTCTGCGGCTTGTGAGGGCTCTGATGGCAGGTGAGGCCTTGTCTGTAGGAAATCAGGAAGTGCAGGAGAGCACAGAGGATCTGCAGGGACAGCCCGTCCCATACAGTCAGCAGGGAATGGAGCCCTGGAGCAGAATCCTGCCCAGGGTGGAGTCACCCAGAGATCAAGTACTAAATCTTGCTGTGAAGTGGCAGAGCTCTGCAAGCACAGGGGACACAGCAGGTACAGGGAAAACTCTTGCAAGTGACTTGTGTTCCCCTCAGTGAACTTCCACAGGTGGATCAAGAGCAGGCCCCAAAGCCATGTCTCAACTCTGGAACAAGGCAGGGCCCCTCTGAGCACCCTCCATGGCCACACAGGAGCATCTGTGGGAGGTGGTCAGTGTCAGGGAGCACCATCAGCTGTCTCTGCCTCCCAGTTTGAGCAGCACAGCCCAACAGAGTCCCCCATGGCCCCGGGCCCCACAGCCCCTGTGCTATGCAGAGCAGCCCCCCCAGGAAGGGTTACTCAGGCCAGCACAGACGTGTTCCCCTGGGGAAAGGCTCTGTGGGGAGATGGGATGTGCCAGGAGAAGAGCAGGACAACCTGTGTGAGCAGAGAGGTCATGGAAAGAGGCTGCCCAGTCCCTGGGGAAAAGAGGGGGCAAAGCAAAATCTGGGAAACTCTCTGGTCTGAGATAAGTTATGTTGCCCAAGAACACGTTGACTCCAGAGGTGTCCAAGCGGGGCAGAGCTGGCGACTCTGGTCCGTGCGGTGGCGGGGAGGAGGCAGCGACTCTGCTTGATTCCATGGAGTTCTGGGGAGGCACAGTGGGTGCCACGAGATTCTTCAGTGTCACTATGACCACTTGGTTCCATGAGATTCCACAGTGTTCCTGCATTCCTTTGGTTCCATGAGGCCCTGCAGTGTCACAATGACCCTTGATTCCAAGAGGTTCCACAGTGTGACAATGGTCCCTTCATTCCACAAGGTTACCTCATGTCACAGGGTCCCCTTGGCTCCAGGAGGTCCCTCGGTGTTACCAAGACCCCTTGATTTAATGAACTTGCACTGTGTCCAAATGGCCCCTTGGTACCACAAGGTTTCACAGTGTCCAGGTGTTCCTTTTTTTCCACGAGGTTCTGCATTGTCCCAGGGTCCCTTTGGCTCCATAATGCCTGGTCACAATGGCCTCTTGATTCCATGGGATTCCTCAGTGTCACAATGGCCCCTTCGTCCCACAAGATTCCACAGAGTCCCAGTGCTCCTTTGCATCCATAAGGCCCTGTAGTGTCACAATGGCACCTTGATTCCATGAGGATCCAATTTGTCCCCGTGTTCCTTTGGTTCCATAATGCCCTGTAGTGTCACAGTGGTCCCTTGAGTCCATGAGGTGTCCTCAGTGTCATAATGACCCCTTGATTCCATGAAGTTCCACAGTGACCCTAGGTTCCATTTTTCCACAAGTTTCCCCAGTGTCACAATGTCCCCTTGATTCCGTAGGGTTCCCCAGTGTCCCAAGGTCCATTTGGCTCCAAAAAGGCCCTGTAGTGTCCCCTGTATCCCAGGGTTCCTTTGTTTCCATGAGGCACCTCTATCGGGGAGGGGGTTACTTTATCAGGGAAAAAGGTCTGAGAGATACTGGAACGTGAAAAACTAGACACGGTTGCTGGTTAACAAAGTAACTATTTATTACGAAAGGTGGCTAACAGTAGAAACAGGCTCTCAAGAGAAAGGGATTAGGAAGGAGAAAAGTGAACAAAAGAACCTAAAAAGGAAGGCAAGACACCTTACCCAGGTGTCACTTATAAGAAAGTCTTACCCGCTCGAGCCACTTCTAAAGCCTCTCTACAGCAGCTGCGTGTTCCGAAGGGTTGGCAGGCTCCCACTTCAACAGACGTCCCCGCTAAAAGCAACTTGGTCCTTCGTGTAGAGCCGACCCACCAACACGGAAAGCGTGTCTGCTTTTATACAGTTCATTTAGTACACCTACCCGGGGAGATGTGGCCAGTACTGCCCCATCAGGGGTTTTCAATCCCACCCCCTTGGTTATGTAAGTGTACCCCTTCTGCGCATGCATGAGAACTTTGGAAATCCCCCCACGCATGCGCAGTGTGTCCTGGGGGTCTTTCCCAATTGAGTCTGGGGGCGAACCTTCCTCCCTTCATCACCACTTTCTCCTCCAAATGCCCTTGACGAGCCATTAACCAATCACAGGAGACCAACTAAAACAGTTTATACAGAAGTTCTCCCTCCAAGGTCAAATTCACTGTTTTATCAGTGAACTTGACAGGGAGAACTAAAAACTACTGCAGGTGTCTAAGGTCAAACACAGACCAAATAATATCATCACAACTTTGTCCCAATACAGGCAACGCAGTGACAAAATGGTTCCCTGGTTCCATGAGGTTCCAAAATGTTTCAGGGTTCCTTTTGTTCCTCTCGCAGTCGTAGTGAGACTGGACTGTTTGCTAAAGAGGATGAGTTATGAGGTAGACCAAACTCCTCTCTCTTTGCAATTGTAATGTCAAATTAAGGGGCTTTACTCGAGGAAAATGTGGAAAAACAGAAGAAAATAACAAGCCTTTATTAAAAGATATATGAATGTTAGCAAAAACAGTAACAAGAAACAACAATAACAACAACAAGTCTAAATGGATACTCCTCTGTCCGTTAGCACAGTCCTAATTGTGGCCTGCCAGGGATGTTGTTGTATCGCTGGAAGGTGCAGGGTCTGCAGCGTCCTGTTGTGGCCTGTAGGGGGCGCTGTGGGATCGCTGGAAAGTATAGGACCTGCAGTACCTGGTCGTGGTCGGCAGGGGGCGTTGTGGGATCGCTGGAAGGTGCAGGACCTGCAGTACCTGGTCGTGGTCGGCAGGGGGCGTTGTTGGGCTCCGGCAGCCACCACGTGGGCAGAGGGGTCTGGAGGGAGCAGTCCCGGCCCGCAGGAGAAACCGAGAGGGAAATAGGGGGGGGACCCCTTCTCCTCAATGGAGGGAAGGGGTGAGGGGAAAAAAAAAGTTCACCCCTCAAGAGGACTCACTGTTCCCAGATGATAGTGTTTCCAAGGCTCTCCCTTTTTCTCCCAGCAAGCACAGACCTCTCCGATGAAAAGAAGCAGCAAAGACTCGTCGGCCCCAGCGGGAATCACACGACACTGGCAGTGCAGGATCGGCAGGCAGGCCTCACCAGGACGGAAAAACCAGGAAAGAGAACTGGTTCCCAGACTTTCCTCTAGAGATGCCTGAGAACAGTCCCCATCCCTGTCCTGGTCCGAGCACTCTGCTGACTCTCATGTCCTCCCCATCTCTGTCTCAAACATTCCCCCCTCACCCCAGCAGTTAAAGGCCCATTAAGCAGATCGGCCAGTTCCTTTGTAAGGCTAATCGACTCCCTTCCCCCCTTCGAACTCTGTTTCTCTTACAGGGAAAGCAGGGGAAGGGAAAATTCCTCTCTCAGATTTATAACCCATAACAGTTCCACAAGGTCCTAGATGTTAAATGGTCCCCTGGTTCCACAAGATTTCACAGTGTCCCTGTGTTCCTTGGTTTCCATGAGGCCCTGCAGTGCCACAATGGCCCCTTGATTCCATGAGGTTGCACAGGGTCATCACAAAGCTGACCCCACCCAAATGAAAGTTTGGGGGAGATTAGGAGGAACTGGGACAAAAAGGATTGGATATTTGGGGAAGGAAATAGGGGCTTGGTCAAAAGAGAGGAAAGATTTTGATGAGATAAAAACAGGTTCAGGTAATGCTGAGGGTGCTGAAACACTGACTATGCGAACATTCCTGATGGACCTTTATGCACTTTGTAACTTCAAACCCCTACACTATCTAAAAGTGGTACCCCTCCCATTGAAAGGAATCCACTGCTATAATCCCAACCTCACTCTACCCTCAAAGGCAAAGCCCAAACACAGAACTCCAGGCTCTTATTTGTCCTCTAATGCCCACCCCATTCCCAAACCTGTAGTACCAGTATGGAAAACCAAGCTTTAATCCTAACCCAGTCCAAAAAGCTCTTCCCCTAATCATGAACCAGACACTGCCAGCAGAACAACAAACCTCCCAAAGTTCTGTCTGATCCCCACCCTGAACTCTAAACCCCAAGCCCTGACCATTAAACACCCCCCCAGCCCTTGGGAGCAGGGCAAGGACCTGGAGGGCCCAGAGCAGGCCCAGGGGGTTGGCAGAGGAATGGGAAGTGACCTGGATCTGCTCAGCTCTGGAGTGACCCCAAGGAGAAGGGCCTGGGCTCTGGGAGGGATGTCCTGTGGCACAGGGGCTCAGGATCCAAGTTAATAAGGTCAAGTGCACATGGCAACAGCCAGAGCTGGTGCAGAGACATCAGTGAGGTTCTAGAAATGCTGCTGGGAGGGGGATGGGAAAGCAGGAGGGGTGTGTGCAACCTGCAAGGCCAGAGGAGCAGCAGGGACAGGGCAGCACAGCCTGCAGGAGAGATGACCAAGGGCTCTGGCAGGGTTGCAAGGCCCGAAGGCACCCAGGCCTTTGCCCCCTTGCCTCTGGCAGCTACCTCTGCCACTCAGGCCACCAGAAGCAACTTGCCTTGCAGGTTCTGCACTTTGTTTCTGCCTCGCCCCTCCCTGAGGAGCCTGGCAGGGGTTGCCCAGATTTTGGCCTTTGTTGTTCCTCCCCCTCCCATCCCACTGCCCCCCAAACAGCCCTGAGCCAGCCAGGAGGGACAGGATCTGCTGTGCCAGGGCTTGGTGCTCAGGTCTTGGCCTTTCTGCTCCACAAAACCAAGCCAGGCTTTGCTCAGCATTGCAGGGGCCTGCCCAGAGCCTTTGTCTCTCTGCACTCCTGGCCTCCAAGGATCTGCTCTAAGGAGTCCCTGGGGAGGTTTTGTCAGTGCCTGCCCTCAGTGGGACCCAGGAATGCTTCAAGGGACTTGGAGTTTGGCTTCTGACTTCAGCAGCTGCTTCAGTCTTCTCTCAGAACATCAGGACAATGGATGCAGCTGCAAACACACCGTGGGGTCCATTAAAACACAGAAAACCAAATTATTTCCCTTTCTTTAATTGTCTACATGTTTTCAAGACATCAACAACTAATTAGAGTTGTTTTGTAGTTTAGCTAAGGAAGAAGATTTTAAAGTGTAAGTCACAATAAATATATTTTTTTCATGAAAGGAAATGATTTACACAGAACCTTGGGATGCAAGAGGGTCAGAGTGCAAAGGATTTGGACACAAAGATAAGGGGTTAAAAGAGATTAGTAGCACTTAATTATTGACCAGTTGAACAGTTATCAAGTGATTCAATAGCATTTCCTACAATTATAACAGTGACTGAATTACAGATTCACAATAACAACATTCACCCCACAGTCAATTCACACTCACCCAGGCAGAGATGTGTGGACACATCAATAGCTGGGTGTGTAAAGGTCCCTCTCCAAAATCCTCCTTGTTGTCAGGGAAACACTCCCCCAAATCCCCTTGTGTTTCCCAACAGACAAGGGTCACAGCTGGAGGAGTGTTTGTTGGGGGGGATCGGAATTGTCCTGGGCATCAGCGACAGTCTTTGGAGTGTTGCAAGCTGGAGGGTTCCCGAGCTGCGAGAGGCTGCCAGAGGTGTCCCACTGAGAGGGAGGTGCTGGGGAGCTGCCAGGGCCTCCCTCAGCACCGTTGCTTGTGGACTCACAAGGTGACTGGTTTTAGTTATCTGCTGAATTTCCATCCTGGTGTCAGTAATGACTGGAGTTTCCAAAATATTTGGGAATTGTATCCAAACTGTTCCATTTGGGCCACGATTCAGGAAGCGAATGTTCCAAGGGTTTCAGGGAATGACTGATTATCCTGTTTTCCCCAGCTGTTCCACTCTGGATTGTTTCCACCTGTATCATCCAGGACCACCTGGTCCAGTCCAGGGACACTTCACCACATCTGTGGTACAGTCTGGAGGCTCTTCATTGCTCATCTGGTTTGGTCAAGGCTTGTCAGGAACTCCTGAGATCATACTTATAAGAAGGATGGGGACAGACTTAGTTGTAATAAGACAAGTGATAATGGTTTTCAACTAAAAAAGAGCAGATTTGAATTAGATATGATGAAGACATTTTTTACACTGAGGGTGGTGAAACACTGGCATGAGTCACCCAGAGAGGTCATAGAAGCCCCAGCCTTGGAAACATTCAAGGCCAGGTTAAAAAGGGCTGTGAGAACCCTGATCTAGTTGAACGTGTCCCTGTTCATTGGACTAGATGACCGAAAAAGGTCCCATCTGACTCAAACTATTTAGGATTCTGTAGTTCATTCCTACAAGAGCCAAGGTTGACAAAGATCACACAGGTTTCAGACTCAGTTGAGCATCACCTTTGATGGTCCATCTGGCAACTCTGCTAAAAAGCTGCTGCAAAGAACCTCCAGACCTAAAGAAGCTTTTGTGCTGGGTTGAGCTGTGGCTTTCAGGGCTGGGGGTTGGCTTTTGGCTACCAGGTGCCCACCAAGGCTCTCTCTCACTCCTCCTCCTTCCCCACTCCAATTGGTGCCTACAGGGTTGTTTCTCCCCCATTTCTCTCACTCCTCTCTGAGTTACAGCACCCTGGATTTTATCCTTTCTCCAAAGGGTTATCACAGAGGTGCCTCTAGAATTGCATTTTGGCTCAGCTTTGGGCACTGGCTGGTCCATTTTGGAGTCACCTGAAACTTGCTCTCTCTGACACAGAGTCGACTCTTGATCTCTTCTTACCTAACGGAAACCTGCAGTCCCCTCACTGCTACCAAACCTGATCCACAGGGTCATTCAAGTGCCCAGGAATACAGGAGGTCACTGAGCCCATTAATTTCTCAGGTTGGTTAAACAAGACTTTGTCCTCTTCCTGTCCCTGACTGCAGGTTCTTTGTGTCAGAGCAGAGTTGTGCTGGACCTCAGCCGTGCTTTGCTCCAGAGCCTGCTGGGGTGGGGGCAGATGGCATTGGCAGAGGGACTGAGGTGCCCCAAGGAGAGCAAACCCTGCTGTCCCCAGGGCCAGAGAGACACAGGGTTGGGCTGGGCAGCCTGACAGGACAGGGCTTTGCTGCCTGGGGGGGTCTCTGCCACCATGGAGGGCCTGGAGGCTTCAGGTGACTCTGATCTGCAGGAAGGACAAGGTGCTGATGAAAATGTCCTTGGCTTTTGACATCCTGTGATCCAGGAGTACTTGTGAAAATCACTGGTCTGTTCCTTGGCTGCACCATCAAAGGGATGGCTAAGGGTTATCAAGCATTGGAACAGAATGTCCAGGGAAGTGGTTGAGTCACCACAGAATCATAGAATTGTTAAGGTTTGAAAAGACCTCTGAGATCATGGAGTGCAACCATTAACCCAACACTGGCATCTTCACCACTGAACCATGTCCCCAAGTGCCACAGCTCAATGTTTTTTGAACACTTCCAGGGATGGTGACTGTAAGACCCCAGGGTTGAGCTACAAGCTCATGGAAGGGGTTTTACTTTGAAAAATACAAAAGGCACCAAACATATCCACCCTCCAAATATTTGAGAAGGACCTTCAGTTCTTTTAATACCTTGAGAGAGACCACAAGGGAGAAGACACTGCACACATTTTCTCAAGAGGTCAAATAACACACTTTTACTGGCAAACTTTAGAAAATAATGGAGCTTGGCAAAAGGTTATAGGGCAACATTCAACCAGAATAGAGCATTCCCCAAAGCATTGACTGATCACACGCCAACCCAGCCCAGTCAGCTGGATGGTTTATTGACACCTCTGATGCCATAGAAACCCCTCCCCCTGGATTAGGAAACATTTGGAATTCACGAGGTGTTCCAGTGGAGCATGAAAATGAACAGCAATTTTCCTAAAGCAAAGAACCAAGCAGAACAAAGCAAGGCCCCAGTAGTTGCAGAGTAAAGGTCCCCCCATCCCTCTGCCCCCTGTGGCCGCTGAGGTGGCAGCACAGGCCCGAGGCAGTGCCAGGGTCCCAGTGCAGCTGGGGCAGAGCGGCAACCCCGGTAGTGAGTGCGGCAGCCCCGTAGGAGCGGCGGTTCCAGGCACAGACGCCGGCGGCAGCCGCTGTGGTGGCGGAGCAGTGACTCCGAGGCGCTGCAGGAGCGCTGGCTCCGCTTCCAGGCGCCAGCAGTGTTGGGAAGTCAGTCCCGGGCGGCTGTGGGGCAGCACAGGCCAAAAACAGCGGCGGTAGCCTCGTGGCAGCAGCAGTTCCAGGCAGACACGGCCCCACTCCAGCGCTACCGCCTCAGCAGTGCTCAGGGGATGGCACGGCGGCTCCAGGGGCAGCGGTTGGGGACTCCCTCTCGGGGCAGCCCCAGGCACCAAAGAGGACCAGGGCCCGTCGTGTTCTCAGCTTGCTTCTCTCAAGTTCTCACGGCATCTGAGCACAGGATGGGATGGGGAAATTGAGCTAAACCACAACAGGAGCTCATGGAACCGAGTGGCCATTGGAACACTGCAGGGTCTCCTGGAATCAAGAGGCTGGTGGGACACTGGGGAGCCTCTTGGAGCCAAGGGAACCCTGGGATATTTTGGAACATCGTGGAATCAAGGAGTCATTGTGACACTGCAGGGTCTTATGGAACCAAAGGAATCCTGGGCCATAGTGGAAACTCATGAAATCATCAGGGCCATTGTGACACTCCAGACCCTCATGGAACCAAGGATCTGTTGTGACACTGCAGGGCCTCATGGAACCAAAAGAACCCTCAGAGTTTTTGGAACCTCATGGAATCAAGGGGTCATTTCTGGCAGGATGCTCTGCTCTGCTAATACCTAAAAAATGGTCAGAGAATGCAAACAATGCAAGTTCTCTGTGGTGAGTTACTGTTGGTACCAAGGTGCTGTTTTTAATCTTGAATTATGCTAAACCCAAAATGCTTCATGAAACTTCAAATGCACATCCTGCTTTTTCAAGCAGGATTTGACAGACAAGTTGCTCCCTGGCCTGCAAATATGTCACCCTTAATAACTATAAAAGCCCCATCCAACTTTCATGTGGCAGATTCTTCCACAGGCTTCCTTGAAGTGTGTGGAGCTTCTCCCATGAAGCAGGGACAGCTCTTCATGGTCACTGCCCAGGGGTTAAGTGAAAGAGAGAGAACTACCCCCTGTCGTTGTGGGGTGAGTTACCTCAATCTCTGCTTCAGGATTGTTTCTTTTTGCTGGCTTTGATCCAATTGCTTTAATAGAATGACTTTGATAGACTGCACTGTCCTATCTTCCATGTAGGAGTTGGGTTTTAGGAAGGATGCCAGAGGGGCATCCTGGGAAATGAAGTCCCAAAGTACTCCCATGCACATGGGCAGTAAGATACCCCATGGTGATTGGTCAGGGGAGTCATGTGTTGCTTTGAGGTGCATATATAAGCTGTTGTCTCATTTGAATAAAGGGATTTGGTTGCTGAACCCCCAACCAGCTGGGTCCATATAGGTTTATTTGTTTATTATATTAATAAGCCATATCTGGCACCCAGAAATGGGGCACTCCCTGTATCAGGGATGATTAGAAACTGCCTTGAAACAAGGAGAATTATGGTAGTGTTTGCACGAGCTTGTTTTAAAGCTGAGGAGCACTTTCCGAAGGAAAAAAAAAAGCCAGATGTTGCATACCAAACTAAAAGCGGGTGAAGGACGTCGTTAAAGAAAGGACATCGGAAACCAGTGCGAAAAGGATTGGGACGTTGTGTGGTAGGGACCGCGTTGGGAGCTCCGAGAATCTGAGTATTGTGTGCACGAGAGACCTGGTAGAGTAAGCTCTGAAAGAAAGAAAAGGCAAAGCTACAGGAGAGCCCAGGTAAGAAGCCGACATGGGAAGTTTAAGTTTAAGGGAAATAGACATAAATGCAAAAGCTTTGAGACAATATTCAAAAGAAACCTTGCAAACCAAGCTACTCGGACCATTAAAATGGATAAAAATAATTATATCAGGATTCCTGTTAAGCAGAATCCTTACTGTGACTGCTTGGAAAAAGTTTGGAGAGACAACTCGAGAGAAAACAAAGATAGAAGACGTAGACACCTTAAAAATCTCATGAAGAAACTTAAACTCGTCCACGGAGAAAAACTTTAAACCTCCTGTTCCCCCTACGAGCCCTAACAGACAAAGAACTCCCCCAGACACTGGGAACGGACACGGGGGTGAGAGAGAACCACGTGCAGACTGAGAAACGAGTGCAAACCGAAAGGACCTAACAAAGGACTTGGGCTGGGTTTTGCGTGGGCAGGAGCGAGCACGTGGTGCAGACTGTGTGGTTGTTGGGGAGAGACAGACCTTGAGTCCCCGAGATGCTGCTGAGTTGCAGTCACGTGGTGGCCACGCCGTGGGTTGGGCATCGCCATCTTGCCCACGACCAGCTTGTCGAGTGTCCCAACTTGAGGAGGCGTGCACAGAACATGTTAACCCAGTAAGCGATGAACCAACAGAGGACACCGGGTTTTGCCATTAACAAGGTATGGATATTTTGCCATTAGCAGTTTACTGGTAACTTGAGACTGTTCTCGCTGCGTGGGCACTACGTTGACCACCTGTGGCTGTCTCAATCCTCTGCCACCTGGGTCCCAGCGACTTTTAGCAGGGTCCTGCAAGGCGAGGGTCCCAGATGCACTCAGCAGTGCTGGAGCAGGGGAACCCCCTCCATCCCGTGGTCTCCCGTCCCCGTCAGATGATGCAGGTCAGTCTCTAGGAATTTCCTGAGAAAATCAAAGTGACTGTAAAGATGAGTTATCGTTCATGCCATGGCTGGCAGCTTTGCTTACCTCCTGGTGGTGCTGAGCATCTTCCTGTGTGTGGTGAGAGTGGGTGACAAGAGAGAAGAGACCACTCAAGAGCTTCTGTACCAGTATGAGGAGCAGCAGAGGCAGGAGATGGCTTGGTTGCTGCCAGAGATGGAGCAGAGGAGTTAGCTGCTGCAGGAGAGGGAGCAGGAGAGCCAACCGCTGTTTGAGATGGAGCAGAGGTACCAGATGCTGAAGGACAGGGAGCAGAGGAGCCAGATGCTGAAGGAGATAAAGCAGAGGAGCCAGATGCTGGAGGAGATAAAGCAGAGGAACCAGATGCTGGAGGAGATAAAACAGAGGAACCAGATGCTGGTTGAGAGGGAGTAGAGGAGCCAGGAGCAGCCTGCAATCACCCAGGAGAGCATGCTCCTCTCTGCCTGCCAACACTGGTGGTTCTGGGTCCCTGCTGAAATCCTCCTGCTGTTCTTTGCCTTCTTCTGGCTGTCCAGGCGGAGGAGCTCTGCCTACAACTGCTCAGACACCAGGGAACCTCTGGCAGAGCTAAGGAGAAGAAGCAAGAGGAGGTTGCAGTTGATGCCTGGCAGCACATACTGAAGTGCCCAACTGTATCCCATCAGGTCTTTCATGGGGTTCCCAATAGCAAATGGAAAACTCTTTTTTTTTCCCTCAAAGCTTTGGACTTGATACTGCTAAATTCTAAGCATCTGACCCCACCCCAAGGTGCTATGGACATGAATTTAAACTTATAAATAAATTTTACAGCATTCCTAAGTATTCATGCCAGTCATGAGCAGGACATTAGGATTAGATTCATCTTACCCAAAAAACATTTGCAGCTTCTGCTGAATTTTGGTTAGGACCATATGCTAATTTAGCTGGAGAGACATGCAAATTGATGAATTTGGAGAACAATTTTTCATAGCCTTTTTCATTATGGGTAGAGACTAAATGGACTTCCGGGGAACATGGCCGCCTGCCGTGCAGGACGGTCAGCAGGTTGCAGGACCAGGTTTGACCAGGCGGCAAGTGGGGGGGGGGGCAGGTGGGTCGGAGGGATTATCGGACCGGCAGGAGGGCAGGTGGGGCAGCTCTGTTTGGGGGAGGGGCACAAGGTGGTGATCTGTTTGACATTCTGCACTACACAACAAGTAACATGTTGTCCTCTTTAGTATATGTGCCCCAACTCTCCAAGCTGACCCTGACAAAAAAGATAAATTTTACACCGACCTGCGCCACCTTACCCAAAAGGTTCCTGCAGATGATAAGATCATTATCCTTGGTGATTTCAACACCAGAGTAGGAAAGAACTTTGAAGCCTGAAAAGGAGTACTAGGCAAGCATGGTGTTGGAAACCCCAATGATAATGGATGCCTTCTGCTAGAGTTTTGTGAGGAGCAGCAGCTCACCATCACCAACACTGTCTTTCAGCAGGAAGATAATTTGAAGACAACCTGGACGCATCCTTGATCCAAGCATTGGCACCTCATTGACTACATTTTGGTGCGACAGAGAAATGTTCACGATGTTCATCATACCTGCGTGATGCCTAGTGCAGAATGTCAAACAGATCACCACCTTGTGCCTTGTAAACTTCCACTTTAAGTTCAAACCTAAAAGGGGCAGTATTCCAAGGAGGAGACTCCAAGTTCACAATCTTCAAACAGCTACAGTGAGAGACAGCTTCCAGGTAAATCCTCAAACTAGACTTGACGATCATTCCATAGATCCCTCTCCTGAAACACTTTGTCAACATATTAAAAATAGCATCCTACAGTCCTCTGAAGAATCCTTAGGGTTCTCCTCCAAGAAAAACAAGGACTGGTTTGATGAAAACAATCAAGAGATCCAGGAATTGTTGGTAAAGAAGACAACTGCCCACCAAGCACACCTTGCTCAGCCATCTTGTTATGTAAGAAAAGCAGCCTTTCATCTTGCATGCAGCAAGCTCCAACGGAAACTTCGAAACATCCAGAACAAGTGATGGATCAATCTAGCAGAAAAGATTCAATTATGCACAGATCCGGGTGACCACAGAGGATTCTATGAGGTTTTGAAAGCAGTGTACGGACCTACACACCAGGTTAAAAGTCCTTTATTCAGTGCAGATGGTCAAACACTTCTGACAGATAAAACCTCCATTCTGAATCAATGGTCTGAACATTTTCAGGCTCTTTTCAGTACCAACCGTGTAGTTCAAGGCTCAGCAATTCAGTCCATCACACAACAACCGGTGAAGAATGAATTGGATATTGCCCCTACTATGGGAGAAACTCTTAAGACCATACAGCAGGTGAAAACTGGCAAGGCAGTTGGGGTTGATGGAATTCCACCTGAAGTCTGGAAGCACAGGGGCCAAGCACTCCATGCTAAATTTCACGAGTTCGTGGTGCGCTGTTGGGAACTAGGCGAACTACCATCAGATCTTCGTGACGCAGTCATCATCACTTTGTATAAGAAGAAAGGACATAAATCAGACTGTTCAAATTACCGTGGTATTACTCTGCTCTCCATTGCCAGCAAAATCCTGGCAAGAATACTTCTGAACAGACTAATACGTGCTATAACAGAAGAACTTCTACCTGAAGCCAATGTGGTTTCAGAGCCAACAGGAGTACCACAGACATGGTATTTGTTCTCAGACAACTGCAAGAGAAGTGTAGGGAACAGAACAAAGGTCTCTACATAACCTTTGTCGATCTCACCAAGGCTTTCGATACTGTGAGCAGAAAAGGTCTATGGCAGATTTTGGAACATTTAGGATGTCCCCCAAGTTCCTTAAAATGATCATCTCACTCTATGAGGATCAGTGTGGGAGGCGTGTCTGAGGCACAAGGGATGTGCCGAAGCAGAAAAGCCCAAGAGAGCATGCCCTGACATAAGTAAACTGGTTGGTTAAGAAAGTCACATGGTGTTAAGGAATAAAACTGCGCCGAGTTTGAAATAAAGTCTCTTTGTTCACCACAACACACGAGGAGCAGTCTTCTTCCTTGTTATACAAGGACTGCATCTGCTACACATGGCGCACCGAACACGGACTCTTTTAGCTTATATTAAGCCAGTTATTTACCCTGGATCAGGTATAACTCGTGGTAGACTCCGACTATCAAGTCTATTATTTTGACTTGGGAGTCTTTTAACCACAAAAAACGTAGACGTCTTTAAAACCGTTGTCTCAGTGGCGTCTGAGAAACGGAAAGTTAGTTTAGCGAGCTCCAAAAATATTAGAAATAGTGCACAGGAAAAGAAGAGAAGAAAGAAGATAAGAAGAAGCCGAGAGGTCCGAGCAGGTAACCAGACAGAGCGGAGAGGGTCCAACGCAACACCAAAGCGGTGAGTCCAGCTGGAAGGCACCCCGCACGGCTAGGACTGCTCCCTGAGCGGCAACGTGTCCGCAGCTCGGAGACCCGGGCCGCGAAGCACCTTAAAACCGCCAGGGGAAGCCCCGCCGTTTGCCGCGGCTCGGCCAAGTGGTAAAAGCGGCTCTGCCGCTGCCGATTGCTGCGGCTGGGCCACGTGTGCAAAAGTGGCTCTGCCGCTGCCGCCTCCAACATCCTCAGCCACCGCCGGACCCCCGTGGAACCCTGTTTCAGTTTTCTGTCCAGTAGAAACTGCCGAGGCTCCCTGCCTGCCTGCCTTTCCTGCCGGCCCTGCAGTGCACTTAAAAGCCCCGCCGCCCTCCCCTCCCCCGCGCACGCCGCTGACGACTACCACTGACTGCGGGACCGGCACCTAGTGCCTGTTGCCTAGCAACTACTAAAGCCGCAGTTTGAAAGTACTGGGGAAACGGCAGAGCCACGGACGTGCACTGGTCGCCCCCTCCCCGCCGTCCCAGGGAGTACCCGTCTAACGGAACCCAGCGCCGCCTTAACATCGCCCGCTGCCCCTGCCGAACCCGCGCTGTGCTCAAAAGCCACGTGAAAAAGCAGAACTGCGCCGCGACCCCCTGCCGCAGCGCCGGAAACCCCCGCACCGCCCAGCGATCTGCGGGAACCCCGGAGCCGCTGCCGCCGCCCCCGCCGAGCCGCCTGCCCCGATCCTGCCCGGCGCTAAGACTTCCCACCACCACACGCCACCGGCACCCGCCGCCACGTGACTGAGACGCCGCGCCGCTCGCCCGCTGCTGTCGACCCAGTGCCTACCGCTGCCGACCGACGCCAAGCAACCGCTCACCCGCCCGCCGCTGCCCCGCGCCCGCCGCTCGCAGCCCGCACCGAGGAGCCCAGTCGCCACCCCCGGCCCGCCATCGCCTACTGAGCCCGCCCCGCGCCCGGGGCTGCCGCTCGCCGCAGCCGCCCCCCAACCACGGCCGCCCATGCCGTCGGGGTAGCCGTGCGCCCCCCCGCCGCACCCAGAGGAAACCCGGACCCCCGCAGAGACGCCGAGGAGAAAAACCTCAGAGAAATGACTACCGCACAAACCGAAACTGCTACACAAAAGAACTCCCAGCCATGTGCGCCGGTAACTAACCGGAGATAAGGTAACACAGACGCTCATTTCCATAGAAACCTCACAGAGACATTGAAACACTAACTTTACTGCTAAAATCTTACCATATTCTGAACCGAGACACACACACAAGCAATTACCAAACTTGAAACATAATAACAGAAACTCACAAGACATGCAGGGGGGAGGGAGCGGAGCAGTTCGTGATTTAAGCACTGGGCAGGGAACCTGGAGCCAAGGGGAAGCGAGTCACTGGGAAAGGACAGAGACTGTCATGCAAGGTCCCAGCCCACGGGGCCAGAGCAGGCGACTCTGTTACAGCGAGGGGGGTAGTAATCCAATGTACTCACCGCCCCACGCTGCAAGTGAACAGAGACCATGTGTCTCAGTATGGCGGCAGCCATATTCCCTGCCACACGGACTGGACACTAATTCATCTCTTCCGACCCCAGCGCAGCCCCGCCCCACCCACACACACAAAAGGGAGAGTAACCCCGCCCCCTACCCACCGCCCACCCCCCCACCCCCCCCCAGATACACGGGTTCAAAATAGGAGGGGGGGAGGAGTGGGGAGATGGGGAGGACGGAACCGAGATAGTTTCACCGGGAGGCAGCGAAGTAGCAAACGGAGATGTATCGGTTGATAAGTATACCACATGATTAGAGGACAATGTGTGGCTGGTCGATTTGACTGGGGATGCAAATCATAACTCATTAGATATACAATCTAAATACCATAGAGAAATATGCGACGTAGTAGCCAGGCAAGCCCTAAAAGCTATGAAAAACACTCTCACTACAAACCAAGATAATTACCTGTCCCCCATTAAAAAGTTACAAGGTTGTACTGAACCAAATTTGAGATGTTTAGACCAGCTGCAGTCTGCTTTAAACAAGCAAGTTGAATACAATGAAGCCAGAGAGATGCTGTATAAGCACTTGGCTTTTGAAAAGGAAAACACAAGCTGTGAAAGAGCTTTGCAGAACCCTCCTGCAGGGGAAGACTGCAACATTATTGAGCTGGTACAACCCTACCAAAGAGTTAGCTCTGAGAAGCACCAACCTGCCTCCTTAGTTGCAACCTTAGATGCCCAAATAAGAGTACAAAAAGAAACCAGACACACAGTTATTTGTGTTAGATGTGGAGACACGGATCACTCTCAGAAAGATTGCCCTTGGAGACCCCTAATAGTAACATTTCATAAGCACCCTAGCAGCAGAGAATGGACTGAGTTGTACCAAGGGTGCCATAAGCAAGGCAAGGAATATGCTGCAAGCATCATACTGCTTGTAATGGCATTGCTCGCTGTAATCCTTTTTAGCACTACTTTTCATGTGCAAGAGAGGAAACAACTTAAGGCAAGCCACAATATGCCAACAACCAGCCCCCAAAATACCCATGTACTCTGCACCCCCAAGAAAGGTGACAGGTGGAAAACACTGCAAATGTTAAGAGCAGAACACGCAGTCAAAAAACATGTGGAAACCTTGCAGCTTGGACTGCCTCTACCTATAAGGCTTCCAGCAAATTGGCCACTAGTGGTAACTGGTTCAAAGAACTATTCCTTTACCACCCTCCTTCACCCTGAGGATGCCCAGAGACTTTTCTTTCCCATCATGGTTTTGAACGATGCACAACCTATGCAAAGTCACTGCTGGGCTGTCCTTCCTCAGGAGATGCAAAATAATCCGATAAGGTATCAAACAGCCATAATACATCATTATGCAGAGGACACATTAATAACCACGGCCACAAGAAATGAACTGCCATTCATTGTTACTGCTCTAACCAAAATTGTCCAAGATCCAAGACTTCAGATTGTTTCAGGAAGGATCCAGCAACCACAACTCTGGACTTGCCCTGGACAGGAATCCACGCAGCAAAAAAGTTCTCCACAGCTGCTACAGCTCGAGGTAAAAAACACTTTATATTTACACAAGTTGCAGAAGCCCCAGGGAGCTGCCAATTGCTTAAAACCTGTTTTAACCATAACCACAGGGGACCTACACCCTCTCTTTGTGTTGCTAGAGGGGAACTCCAACCTAAAGTCTAACAAGTCTCTGGCTGCAGAGACAAACCAGGTGTCAGACATTTGTGCCAAGGCAATAAAAAACAGACAAAACAGGAGAAATCCTGAATGGCAAATCTGCCTAGTCCTTGTTTCCAGCAGGTATGAACCATTGCAGTTTTGGTTCAGTGGGATCAAACTGAGAGAAGCCTGCTGTTAGTTCTAGAGTGGCTCTTTCTGCCACACACACACCACCTAAAAAATGTGTAACCTGTTAATGAGATGTTTGCAAAGCTTGTTATTAAAGGCGGAGCACGACTGTGGGAACTGGACGGAAGAGATCCTGCCTTTACCAACGTTCCAACTTTGAAGGACAAATTGGATAGGATGACAGCTGAGGACGCAGGATTCCAAGCTGCCCTGGCAAGTTTTGGTGGTAATATTTCAATCCATCTCCCTAAGCACAGATTGTGAGCAGAAATCAATAATTTACCTTTAAGAGCCTTCACAAATGCATCTGGGAAAAACACAAAATACTGCAATGACTTGAATAAATCCTGCCACAGAACAGTAAGGAAAACTACAGACCATGAACCAAACTTCTGTACAGGTTCTGGAACTGACTGCCATTCATATTGCCTTGGGAAAAATTTCTGAACAACCCTCTAATGTTGTGACTATGTCTATTTTGCTATAAGGTTAATACCCTGTCTTGAAAGTTAATTTCCTTGAGATATTGTTAACCCTCACCTGTTGTTTTAAATGTTTGGTTCCTGTGATTTACAAAAGGTGTGATTTCTATACAAATGCACACAAAATCACATGCTGACAGGCCAGGGCCAATAACTGACAGAAACTGAGAAGCTGCTAAAGCAGCACTGTTTAACACCATACCTGGAGTTCTAAAGCAAACAAAATTGTCTCATTCATTTTTCCATCAGAATACACGTTCTCTAAAGAGACCATTCAAAATAACGATTAATAAAAACTACATTATCAAAGTATGCCCACACTGTCAAGAAATCACACCCATGCCATCTCAGGAAAGCATTAACCCTAGAGAGTTAATGGCAAATGAGACCTGGCAAACAGATATATACATCTCTGAATTGGACATATTGAAATATGTACATACAAATAGATACACATCCACAAAACATAACTGCCACTGCATCCACTAGACAAAATGCAAGAGTGTAAAACACAATTATTTAGTTGCTTAGCAACCTTGGTACTCTAAAATGGATTAACGTTAATAATAAAAGAACTACTTCTTATCAAATAGGAAAATTCTCACGTCACAAGCATTCCACACTAACCCATAAGACAAGCAAAAGCACATCACACATTGAAACACATAATACATTAAAACAAAAAGGGGGAGAATCTGTGTAGCCAGCAAGAACATCTGTAGAAAGCTATGTATGTTATCAATTTTTTGAATTGTGATAGTGCTGAAAGAAGCAGGTTTGAAAAGCAGCACAAACCTCAGGCGTTTGTCTCTCCCAAGCCACAAGTCATGGTAAAAGATTTGATTTCATGACAATGGATGAGATCCCTAGATTTTATGACATGAGGAGAAAGCTATGCCTGTGTAGTTATAAGAAAAGAACTTAAACAGATTTCTTCCAGATGTGTGAAACCCTATTCAAGTACGTGACCACAGCAGCAGAAACCAGAGTAACGCAGAAGTTTGAAAAGAGTTATGTTTCAAGTTTACATTAAGAAATGACCAATGCGGTAAAAAGTAGTCTGTAAAATGTGCGTGTATGTGTGTGTGTGTGTCAGTGAGGGTGGTCACCGATGAATGAAAAGAGTGAATGAATAAAAGAGTTGTTTGACTGGTCAAATAATAAAACACAAAACACCTCACAAAATAATATTACCTCCACCACAAGGTCAATTTAAGAGAATTTAGTTTTACTAAACTTATCCTGTTTTTTAAATAAAGTTGAATCTCCCAGTTATAAAAACCCTCAGATTAATAAAGTTATAAGTTTATACACAGTTAAGATAAGACCCCTAAGTTAATAAAGTTAATTCTCCAAGTTGCGCTACCCTATAGGAATATAAGAAAGTTTTAAAAAGGTTTACAATAGAAGTATAAGAAACCGAGCAAGCGATGTGCTAGATCATTGCGAGCTTCTGCAGTTTATAATGTTCTGATTGTTAAAATTGTTGTTTGCATTGTTGTTTACACTGTTTTCATGACTTCTTTTAGATAATTAGGAGAGGGGTGGTGTGGGAGGCGTCTGAGGCACAAGGGATGTGCCAAAGTAGAAAAACCCAAGAGAGCATGCCCCGACATAAGTAAACTGGTTGGTTAAGGAAGTCACATGGTGTTAAGGAATAAAACCGCGTCGAGTTTGAAATAAAGTCTCTTTGTTCACCACAACACACGAGGAGCAGTCTTCTTCCTTGTTATACAAGGACTGCGTCTGCTACAGATCAGCATGGCCAAGTCAGATATGGTGATTCACTTTCTGAGCCCTTTCTAATAACCAATGGTGTGAAACAAGGCTGCGTTCTCGCACCAACCCTATTCACAATCTTTTTCGGCATGATGCTCCAAAGGGCCGCAGCAGACCTCGATGATCAGGACGGTATCTACATTCGATACCATACTGATGGAAGTCTTTTCAAACTAAGGCGACTGAAGGCCCACACTAAGACCTTAAACTATCTTGTCCGGGAACTGCTTTATGCTGATGATGCTGTCCTTATTGCACACACAGAAGCAGTTCTGCAGCGTTTAACATCCTGCTTTGCAGACGCTGCTGAGCTCTTTGGGTTGGAAGTCAGTTTAAAGAAGACAGAAGTTCTCTATCAACCGGCACCTCAGGAAGTCTTCCATCATCCCCATATCACCATTGGCCAATCAGAGCTCAAATCAGTTCAACAGTTTAATTACCTAGGTAGTCTCATCTCCTCGGATGGCAGGATTGATGGAGAGATAGACAACAGGTTAGCAAAGGCATTGTCGCAGTCGTACTGAGACTGGACTGTTTGCTAAAGAGGATGAGTTATGAGGTAGACCAAACTCCTCTCTCTTTGCAATTGTAATGTCAAATTAAGGGGCTTTACTCGAGGAAAATGTGGAAAAACAGAAGAAAATAACAACCCTTTATTAGAAGATATATGTATGTTAGCAAAAACAGTAACAAGAAACAACAATAACAACAACAAGTCTAAATGGATACTCCTCTGTCCGTTAGCACAGTCCTAATTGTGGCCTGCCAGGGATGTTGTTGTATCGCTGGAAGGTGTAGGGTCTGCAGCGCCCTGTTGTGGCCTGCAGGGGGCGCTGTGGGATCGCTGGAAAGTACAGGACCTGCAGTACCTGGTCATGGTCGGCAGGGGCGCTGTGGGATCGCTGGAAAGTACAGGACCTGCAGTACCTGGTCGTGGTCGGCAGGGGGTGCTGTGGGCTCCGGCAACCACCACGTGGTCAGGGGGGTCTGGAGGGAGCAGCCCCGGCCCGAAGGAGAAACCGAGAGGGAAACGGGGGGGGGGACACCCCTTTTCCTCAATGGAGGGAAGGGGTGAGGGGGAAAAAAAAAGTTCACCCCTCAAGAGGATTCACTGTTCCCAGATGATAGTGTTTCCAAGGCTCTCCGATTTTCTCCAGCAAGCACAGACCTCTCCGATGAAAAGAAGCAGCAAAGACTCGTCGGCCCCGGCGGGAATCACACGACACTGGCAGTGCAGGATCGGCAGGCAGGCCTCACCAGGACGGAAAAACCAGGAAAGAGAACTGGTTCCCAGACTTTCCTCTAGAGATGCCTGAAAACAGTCCCCATCCCTGTCCTGGTCCGAACACTCTGCCGTCTCTCGTGTCCTCCCCGTCTCTGTCTCAAACGTTCCCCCATCCCCCAACAGTTAAAGGCCCATTAAACAGATCGGCTAGTTGCTTTGTAAGGCTAATCGACTCCCTTCCCCCCTTCGAACTCTGTTTCTCTTACCGGGAAAGCAGGGGAAGGGAAAATTCCTCTCTCAGATTTATAACCCATAACAGGCATATAGTGCCTTCGGAAAACTCCATAAAAGAGTTTGACGAAATAAACACTTGAAGAAAAGTACAAAGATCAGTGTTTACAGAGCCATTGTGCTGTCTGCTCTGTTATATGGATCTGAATCGTGGGTCATTTACCACCACCACCCATGACTCCTAGAACGCTTCCATCAATGCTGCCTCCGTACAATCCTAAACATCCTCTGATCAGATTATGTGACTAACACGTCTGTTCTAGAACAAGCAGCAATCACAAGTATTGAGGCCATGTTGCTGAGAACACAGCTGCGCTGGGCAGGGCACGTCTCCAGGATGAAGGACCACCGCCTCCCTAAGATCTTGCTTTATGGTGAACTTGCCACCGGCTGCCGCAAGAGAGGAGTCCCAAAGAGGAGATACAAGGACTCCCTGAAACAACATCTCAACCTTGACCATATTGATCAACATAACTGGTCTACTCTGTCCTCCAATCGGGAGGTCTGGAGACACACTATCTTTAATGCTGCTGATGTCTTTGAGAAAGCATGCAGGATCACTCTCGAGGAGAAAAGACAATGCAGAAAGAATCGTGTCTTGCAGAATATACCTCCTAAGGAGTCTTTATGCTGTGCCTTTTGCAACCGGACATGTCTATCTCATATTGGCCTTTTTAGCCACCAACGCTCTTGCAACAAATGTGGGTAGTGCCCTTCCCAAATCTTTGTTCGCGAAGCCTAACCATGATGATAATGTGATTCCAGTCAGGAGAGTTTAAGATTATAACCAAACGAGACCTAACCTGTGTGCTCAGACTGTTATCTGATTTTCTCTAACTGTATCAGACTGTCTGGTATAAGAGAGTTTCTCTTTAAAAAAATATATCCATGTACATTTACAGAGAGAAATGTTTTTGGAAGTCCCTTACTCTATTGCTGCTAAATGTAACAAAAGAATTACTCGAAGTTAAATGTATTCAGAGCTGTTCTTCTGCTTCCTGGGGCAGCGAAGCCTAAAGCAGTTCCAAAAAACCTTACAGGAGTATCCATGACCTGCTCTGTTTTTTGGCTCCAAACGAGTTGTATGGGGGTGAACACAAGCACACTCTCTCCAGAGCCATGGTTCTCCTCACACAACTTTGCTGTTCCTTACCAGTAACAGTGTGTTCTTCTTCCTAATGCAACAGTGGAACAAAATTGTCACTCCTACTGCCTCTGCAGTTACCCCATTCTTTTCCTTCTAAATTCAGCATTTCTACACTGCAATTTCCTCCATACAGTTCACTCCTTCTCTTTCAGATGACACACTTTCTTCCTTTGTGTATCATTAGACCAAATACTTCAACCATGTTTTATGAACCACACATCTGATCCTAACGAGACAACTTAATGTTTCCATTACTAATTTGGGAACTATTTTCTGAGATTGCATCCGTGGCTGGAATTCCAGATAGAGGCACATAACCTCACTTTCTGGTATTCTATTTTCTTCTAGAACCCTTTTTCCCTCCCCCCCCAACCCCAATGTTATTATTCTTTAGGGACAACATACAAATGCACACTGATGTCCCAGGGCAGCATCCCTTCCCTGCTTGCCCCAACGTGTCCTCTGTACCAGATGATACCAAAAGGTTGGTGAAGCAGCTTGTTCTTTGTGATACACGGGGTGCAAGGGTAGCACACAACTCTCTAGAGACACAAATACAGTGGAAAGGCAAATATTGGACAAAAGAGTTAAGTATTGTATCTGCCTTTTGAAGTGGAAAACAGGAGTCTAAGCAAGACTGAGAGATGTGCAGTGTCACCAAGCTTTTCTTCAACCCAAACTCTCACTTTCCAGGAGAAATCAGTGCCAATTTCCTAGGCCCTAAACCAAACAGAATAGTTTGGATTGCTTCAACAGAGACTATGCAAACAGGACATCAAATACCCTTTGAGCACACCGAGCTGTTTGTAGGAGGCATTTAACTTCCTGCAAACTGTGTGTTCACAAATTGTCCCAAATCGTGTAGAGCTCTATTTTGAGTTTTTGTATGTAACGTGTAACATGTTGGTCAGACAAACAAACAATCTGCGCTTCTTTTTTCTCCTTCTGTTTCCTTCCTCAGTAATTCACTATTAAAATCCAAGTAACTGCACAGGTGGATACAAATTTACCTTCTAAGCATGGAGCCACCTTCCCTGTGGGACTGGTGGAGATGATTGTGGTGTATTGATCCCGGCTAAAGCTTTTTCCTACTGTCACAAGACAAGCAACAAACCCAGCAGCAACAAGGATAAAACTCAGCTCTAGCAATGAACTCGTACTGTTCATTCTGCCAGGGGCCTGGAACTGGAATTCAAATCCAGACTTTTGCTCCAGTCAGTAATGTATAATTGCAAACACATCTACACTCATAGAGAGAACTTTTACATACGCCCTTTTTGTTCCTAGGATTTAACTATGGGGGGTTTACTGGCACTTTTATGGGGCTATTGTTCAGAATGATGAACCTTGTGTGCAGCAAGAAAAAGATTTATTACCATGAGTAATTAGAAACAAATTCTTATCAGTGTCATAAACACACGGTAAAGAAAAAAATCTTTCAGTCTAAGCCAAACTCCAGTGTTTTTTTCAATTTATTCACAACAAAACAACTTTAACCAAGATTCAGCTCTTTTTATTCCCATTTTCAAAGAAAAATAAGTTATTAGTAAAAAGTATAATGACTAAATGGAAGTCAAAAAAGGATTCAGTGTATTCTGTGGGATTTCATGGTCTCTCCTAAGCAAATTTTTAACTTGTTGGTCACAATGCATCAAAGAATCAGTTCTGTTCCTGTTCCTCAAATTTTAGATCTACAAACTTAACAACCGACCCACATTGCTGTTTCAGTTTTGCATGAGTTCCTGTGTGCAATAAGACAAATAACAGAACAGCAACTATTGTTTATTGAGAGGATTAATTATCGCACTTTATACTAACTTGACTAAGGAATGTACACACATTTTTCTCAGGAAATCAAGTCCACCTTTCTTAAGAAGGTTTGAAACTTGAAGTTCTTTGTTGTTGTTATTACAGATCGTCTTCAAATTATCCCTTGTTGCCATCTTAACTGTAAGACATAGAGATCATCTCAGTCAAGGCATTTATGCTGTATTTGGTCAATCTCTAGCACACAGTTACTGCTTTAAAGGGCAGCCTTAGAGGTGTAAGAAACGTCAGAAAGATACAGCAGTCCTTATCTGGATGATATCTTCCAAGACTTCAAAACTCCAGACTGTTTCAAACTTAAAGAATATAGGTGATTGGATAATAATATGTTTAACTGCTTCTTAATGTAAACCATTGTTCTTGGAACAACAAATCTGTTTCTTCACCCTCCTTTTTTAAACCTTGCTACTTGTATGCAATGATCTGATTTTTTCAAGGTCAGCTTTTAGGTAACAACCTATTCTGCTTGGCTTGAAAAACTTTTATAAGAGGACTGGGACATGGTAGAAAAAACACTGACTGACTATCAGCATGATTAAGAGAGCCATACCCAATCTTATGTTTCAAAATAAAGATACTGTTCTCCCATTTTCCAATATGTCACAAAATTGTTACAAAACCAGTCAAAATATTTCATAACTTTTAAGTCAAATCTTCAGAATATTTGGATTTTAAATGTAGTTGTGAAATTACATTTTAGTAGATATAGACAATGAAATTAACAATTTAATTTTTAAACTCAGATATTTTGAAATTCTAACATGATTACTTCCTTGTGCACATTTAAAGCTCATTTTCCAAAGGCATTTACCTGTCCATCCTTGAAATTTATTTTCTGCAAACATGAACCAGTAAAGTTTGATTGCTTAAGTGTTTGAGGAGTATGATCAGAAAAGGGAAAACAGGTTTAGCACAAATATGTGTTTACAATCAAAATCAAGGACAAAAAAAAATTCCCAACTGTAAGCTCTAGCTTTCATTTTTTACCAACTTCCGTTTGAATTCTAGTGGAGACTTTGGAAAGTTTAGATGATGAGCATAACAACAACTGTACTTTCTTGGAGTTTTGGAAGCAAAGCCTTGGAAACAGGAGAATTTCACTCCAATCAAACAAGATGAATCACAGCTACTCTAGAATGAAAAGAAAAACAGACCAGGTCTTCAAAACCACAAGTAAAGAACTGGGATTTTTATTTCAAGTAAGTTTCAAGCCTGTTTCCATAACGATCTTCATTCTTGTCTCCTGTGTGCAGGTAGCACTGTAGGGCATTTATCTATTGCTATATAAGAGTTGACAAAATGATGCATTATTCAGCAAATTGCCACATGCAGGGAAAAGAAACTGTACCTTTTCTTCTGAAATATTACAAACATGTATTTTTTTTTATTTTTATAGACAGTCTGACAAAGCCCTGAATCACCCTGTTGTAATGCATCATATATATAAAAGACCCCTTATATTACTAACTCAAAACAAACTTCTTCATATTTTTCAATACTCGTTAGATGTGGGGTCCAATCAATTTTTGCTGTAGTGATTCACCACACACCTGGATTAGAATGTCACCTGAACAGAAATAGCTCCTGCGTCAAGCTCGTGTTTCCCATGAGCTTTTATATTTTCTTCCTGCAGTCAATTCACTATAAACTGGCTCCTGACAGAGCTTTACCCAGTTGGGAGAGCTCATCAGCCCAGGGACTAGAGCAGCTCTCGACACGTCGACCACCTAAACTCCAGAATCAGCAGCTTTAACTGTTGCAGGAAAGAGATTTACATGCTGAAACAAATACTCTCTCTCTGACCAAGCCATTAACAGTGACAATCCTAGCTTAAAACCATTCACAGCTCACTTTTTTTTTAATATTTAGTCACAGATTAGTGTTAGATGGTGAGCTGGGAGAAAACGTGAGCAGTCCAAGAAAACACTGTTTAATAATAATAATGCATCTAAAAAGAAACTATCACCTCTCTCTACAAATGTGTCTTGGATTAAGGTCTAGAAACATTGAATTTAATGACAAAAGTTGAGATTTTGATCTCTTCTTGTTACTCCAAACACCTGTGCCTTTAATTCAGCCCTGAGTAATTACACTTAGGTCAGTGGAATCACTCTGTGTTTTTCTTGGTGTGCCTAAACTGAATGTTGTCCTAAGGATTTGGAAGCATATGAAATGAATTTAGGAATGAACATGTATGTCAGTAGTTGGAAAATGCAACTGAAATGAACTGTCCCAGTGTAGAAGGGCAGAGAACGTGAAGCAGAGGTCTAAATTTCAAGAGTAAAAGTAAGCACATAGCTTTGCACATGTAGGTATAATTGCATCAGCATTCCCTGTATTTTCCCCAAAACTTCTTCTTCTTTCCTATTTTTAATAATAATGGCCAAAGGAATAATATAAATTTAAGTTGTCCTGCTGTGGTGGGGGAAAACAGTTTTCCCCCTGCAATTATAAAATGGTAAAACCCCAGGGCGTGGTGACCACTGACGTTTTGAAGTTTTACCCAATGAACGCTTCTGCAAAATATAAACATATCACAACCAGAACGGAAGAGAAAGTTGTTGTAGTTGTGGTAGAAGAAGGTAGCCATGTTGTGAATGCCACGAGGAAGGGGGCTCGGAGCCCCTTGGGCCCTCTGGGGCCCCCCAGCCCCCAGCGGGGGGGGTTACAGAGACTTGGAACAGTGTTAAGCTGGACTATGTGTCTGTAGCTCTAAGCTAGGAGATGTTTCTCCACTGAGATACTGAAAAGTGGCAGCAGAGCAACACCGGCCGGAGAAGGTGGCAGAGAGTCAGGAAAGATAAGACCAAACAGCAACAAAGGCATGCAGCTCCGCAGAGAGAACCTCCTGGAAGGAGAGTCGAGAAAGAGAGTCAGCAGCAGAGAGACAGAGTTGGGGTAAGAACTGAACTAAAAGACCCCAGACTCCTTTGAGACACCTCCTGAAAAGGAGGAAGATGATGGACTCTTACTTGAAAGAACCTTGGAGTGTTACAGCACTTGCAGAAAGGAGCTAGAGAGTTCCGAGAGGAATGCAGAGAGGGTGACCTTGGCCGCCCCCCCTCGCCACTGCTGCCAAGGTCGCAACCTGAGGCAGAGCACAGGAGCTCTGCAAAGGGGAATTTGAATCCCCTGAAGATAAGGACCGTCGTGAAGACCCCTGAGCTTTGTGATATGACGTGGTGATAGCGCCCCTTTGTCCTGGGAAACGCAACCCACGGAAGACCCCTCACTTGGAGACGACGGGGCCAAGGGGGTTTGGATACCCCCCTTGTGTGTGCTGGCAGAGATCCAGTCATGGCTGCTGCATGCATGAGAAGAGGATGGATGACTGCTGCTTTGAAGAAGGATCTTTCCTTCTTCCCTCCTGGACTTTTATTTGGAGGGGAGAAGAGATTTGATCCATTGTAAATACTTATATGTCATGGTAGCGATAGCTAAGATTGTATATAATGTATTGTAGTATTTATTTGTACAGTCATTGTAATATATTCCCTTTCCCCCGTTTTGAGTCTGGTGTGTTTGTCTGGAAAACCATCTCTCACTGGGTTGAGAGGTGGGAGGGGGCTTGGACTAGGGAATTAGATTTTTGGGATCTCAAACCATGACACCTGCATACTTCACCTCTTACTCACCTCCTTCAGTAAAACTTTAAAACCTTTCCATAAAACAGAATATTGACTATGAAGAGACCAAATGTTAAGTGGAAGGAAATAGGTCAAAATAAAATGCATTTAACTGAGAAACTATCTCAAATTTTCCTGTAATGTGCCACAGGTTACTGGTACTACACAGTGCATTTGAATACTCTGACATAGTGTGTAAGACAAAGGAAACCATAGAACACTTTGGGGTGCAAAAATGCATGGGAGACATAAGTTTCTATGTGTAGGAGCTAGTCAAATGCTTGAATAATTTAGAATCAGAACATGCACAAAAATGAAACACTGTAACTTTAATAACCAGTTTTTTTTTTCTTAAACTCCAATTATTAGGATATTGTGCTCCAGGCAACACATCAGGTGCTGATAATGAACATTCAGAGACAGGACTTTTGCTGCACGAATGAAAACTGTTCTGCTCAAAAGATGAATAAAGGATTATCTTCTTGTGTATACATATATATACACACACACTGAACAGAATGAAAATTGGAACCAAAAATGAAGTTGAAGTCTACTGAACTGTTGGTCATAAAGCGGAATTAAGTTTAGGAGAAAACATAACCTAATTAGAACGTTATGAAAGGCACAGTAGTATGTGCTGGAAAAGTAATTTTTATATATGAAAACTATTTTATGCTTTATATTTTCTGTATAATACACAGTCTTGCACAAAACAAACCAAGGATGGGCATGAAGTTCACACTAAAACTCTGTACTATATATATTGCTCTATGTGATCAGTGCTGCATTCAGGTTACATTTGACCTGCAGATGTAATGGAACCTCAACAGAGTACAAGAGGGCAATCAAGAAAATAATGATCATGAGGTGCCAAAGAGGTTTCTCTACATTGCTTTTCTGTGATGAAGAAATCACTGTCCCAGAGAAATCTTTGCAGGTGACAGGTTTGAAAAGGAAACACCTTCACAGCCAGAGCGAGGAGATCAGAAACCTTACAAAATTCAACTGCAGACAATGTGGAGGAATCTGACTTAGTCTTGGTTTTAAATATGACTAATATTCCTCTTCCTTTAGTAGATGTACTAATTCATTTCTATAACCTGCAGCCTCCCCCAAAGTGCAGAAACTCCAGAAGTGAAATTTGTTGAAGCTGAACATCAGATCAAAAGCTTCAGGCCTCTTCCAGCACGATTTCATCAGCTCTGCCTCCTCAAGAAGTCAGGAAAAAAAAATACAGCTGCATGAAAAGTAAATGAGCAGTTTTTTCTAACTCTGAAACCAGAAAATAATGACATGAAACCCAAATGCAGCACTATCACTTGTCTTTCCAAATGCCAGCATTAATTCTCTCTCTCGCAGCTCCCAGAGACTTGTTAAACAAATGAGCCCTATAACGTATTTTGCAAGTGAAAGGTCCGGGAGTGGAAGAAGTCAACTCTAATGCAGAAGGTCCTTAACAGAAATGCTGCAGCTTGTTCCAAGAGTTTTGCACTGAAGGGGATCTGCCTGACTTTGCTCCTGCCACAATCCCTGTTTTCTCCTTGGATCAAACAAGCAGTTCTGCAGCACTAGCAATAGTCTGGGCTTTTAGATCAAAACTAGTGTCTCAAAACCTGGAAGTCAAGTTGGCCCCTGCAAGTCACAAAGGGCTGTTTTTGTGTGTGCACAGACCAGTCAGGCATCTTTTTATACCAGAAACAAATTGTCTGTTTAACACATGCCTGATGAGCTGCATTTTCCCTGCACACCTGGACCATGCTCTGGATGCTGACTGCTCAGCCATGCTGTCATCCTGATCATCCTCCCTATGCCCTTGGGGGCATTTTTGGAGCCAATTTATACCTCTAATATTTTTTTCTCTCCTGGAGAGAGAACTGATTTTGCTTGCACATTGTAATCCCTTCAGAAGAACTTTTCCCTTTTCCCCCTAGTTTTCCCCACTTGTTGTTATTACTTTTTTCCCCTTAAGTTTAAAAATGAAAGCCTTTGCTCTGAAAGAGGGCGAAGGAAGAATGAAGCTTCAAACCAAGGAGAAAAACCTTAAAATCCGAATTTCCATGAGCAACACAACACATCCCCCGCTGCATTAATGCTGCCTCACGAAACGGCGACGGCCTCTGCAGGGAGCTGCCTAAAAACACCCACGGCTCCTCGGGAAAACAGAAATGCAATTGTTATATTTTTTCTTTCCCCCTGTGAGAAACTGAGAAAATGATTAGAGCTAATTAAGAGAAAACAGTGTAAGGTCAATATGACCTGGAGAGAGAAAAGAAAAACAAATCGTAAAACTTAATTGGGTCCCTATAAAGAGATAAAACCAGTTACCTCCCTTTTACCTTGTGTAGGATTTATAGTGAGAGAATTTTGTTTAGTTAGCTAGATAATAGCATCTTTCTTAAAATTTATAACTTTGTATAGATAACAAGCAAACATCTGCTGAAATGTCTGATTCAGCAATATATTATGGATGCTTATAGATAACATTCTTGTTAAAGAAATATCTGTTGAATGTATGACCTAACAATGTGTAATGTTTATACTCATGTATCTAACAATGTGTAATGTTTATACTCATGTACCTAACAATATGTAATGTTTATACTTATGTATAATGAATATTCATGTAGTAACTGGAAATAAATGTAGAACAACTGTCTTCTTTGGGTGTGACAGGCGTTGGGAGTTGTTGAACCCCTTCCCTGATCACCCAGCGCTGATTTTGCTTTTATCATATAATAAATTCTGATTGGAAATTGCCCGACTGGGTTTTCATTTATCACACCCCTAAAGCTTTCATTTTTCTCTCTTTACATTCAGCCCCTCGGTGACTCCCGAGAGCCCTCTGCAAAGTCATAAACTGACTTTTGGAGGAGCTTTTGGACACCCCCGGGATTCTCCCCCGCGCTGGCGTGGGGCCCGTGGGTGTGTGTGGGGCTGAGGGGTCGAGCGCCTGGACGCTGATAAATAAATATCAGCAGGCAGGAATACGGGCCCGCCCCCACCCGCGCTGCGCAAACGGTGCAGGGATACGCAAGCGACGTAAGGCGGCACTGCGGGCGGCAACAGAGCGGCGCTACGCAAATTGCATAAGGGGCCTGATAATGCCCGCCGCAAACAACGTAAGGGGGTGCCGGTAATGGCAGTGGAGGGAGTTACGTAAGTTGCATAAAGCTACGCAAATGGCGCAAGGGCCCTGCCCTCAGCGCTACGCAAATGGCGGGAGGGCCCCGGTGGCTTCCTAAGGGCTCGTGGACCTTTCCCAGTTCATCCCAGTCCTCTCCAAAGGGTTCCCAGTTTGCCCCAGTCCCTCCCTAAGGGCTCCCAGTTCCCTCTTAAGGGCTCCCAGTCCATCCCAGTCCCCTCCTAATGCCGCTGCCCTGAGCGCTAAGCAAATGGTGTAAGGAAGTCCCCTCTTAAGAGCTCCCAGTTTATCCTAGTTTATCCAAGAGCCTAAGGGCTCCCAGTTTATACCAGTACCTCCCAGTCCCTTCCTAAGGGCTCCCAGTATATCCCAGTGCACCCCAGTCCGCTCCTAACGCTGCTGTCCTCAGCGCCATGCAAACGGCGTAACAGGGCGCTGGTAACGGCAAGGGAGGGGAGCTACATAAACTGCGTAGGGGGGCTTCCCGTGCCTCGTGGCCGGGACTCTCGGCGGTCGGGAGCCGTCCCCGCGCCGCACGCGTTTTGCGAGTGCGGTTGTACCCCCAGGCACAGCCGTTGCAGGAGAGAGGAGAAACAGGGGGAGCCTTGCCGGCAGGTACTGTGCCTCCATGAAAGAGGAGAAGGAAGCTTCGGAGCACACAGAGGTTTGGCGTTCCAGGGTTGGGGGGGGAGAGGATTACCATAGTGTGTCAAGTGGGTCGTGGGGGTCCGCCGACCAGCAGGAGGGAGAGCGGTACAATCCCGTATGAAATGTCGCAGGTGAGTAGTGTACCTGAAGATATGTGGAAACACAGTGGGGGAAGGATAAGGTCAGGGTGGATAGTGGGTTCTTTTAGAATAATGGGGTCCCCGTCAGGTTGGGGCCAATAAAAGGCCCCCCCGCCTGGATGGGTACTGGGGTCAGAATGTTTGCTTTGTTTGTTCTGCCTGTCTGGTTTTGGTTCTCCTGTGGCTACTGCCCAGGTTCGGCATGTTCTGGATATACTTACTTTGCTCTGTTACATCCTGAAACAGTGGACAGGACAAAGGGTTGTCCCTGGGTACCTCCTCCAGTTTGTTTATAGGTAGGTGATAATAAAGCAAAAAATGAAAGACTTGCCCAAGGCGTTCTAAAAGGAACATAGTCTCCGTACCCCCGTGTGGTTGCAAGCTATATGGTACATGCCTCCAGTAGGGTCGCCCATGCCAGACAGATCAAAACCGTAGGACCAGATTTAATACATTCTTGGGCAGGATGAGCTCATTAGCCTCCTGGCAGTCATCCTAGGAGAAGGACAACTCCAATCCCAAACCCAGGTAGATAGAGCTCGCTTAGCCCTGTAAGGCCATCCATCTAAGAGAAGGTCACTCTAATCAAACCTACGTCCTGAGGACCTCACTGCCTCTGTCCAAGCTCATCTTCTTCCAATGCGGTCACACAAAGAGCAAAAGACAAAGGCATGCACCTGCCTCCAAAGGTGTACCTAAATTAACTCTAGCATGTTGGAATATCAGAACCATGCTCGATTCTGCGGATAGCGGACGTCCTGAACGTCGGTCTGCCCTAATTGCCCATGAGCTGGCTTGTCTCAACATCGACATTGCCGTTCTCAGTGAAGTTCACCTTCATGAAGAAGGCAGCATCAGAGAACATGGTGCCGGTTACACACTCTTTTGGTCAGGTAAGCCCAGAACCGAAAAACACCTCTCAGGAGTCGGTTTCATGATCAAAAACTCCATTGTTCCTAAACTCGAAAATCTGCCAACAGGTCACTCTGACCGCATTATCTCCCTACGCCTTCCGCTAAACAACAAGCAACATGTTGTCATCTTTAGTATATATGCCCCAACTCTCCAAGCTGACCCCGCTGAAAAAGATAAATTTTACACTGACCTGCGCCTCCTTACCCAAAAGGTTCCTGCAGACAATAAGATCATTATCCTTGGTGATTTCAACACCAGAGTAGGCAAGAATTTTGAAGCCTGGAAAGGAGTATTAGGCAAGCATGGTGTTGGAAACTGCAACGATAATGGTCGACTTCTGCTAGAATTCTGTGCAGAGCAACAACTCACCGTCACTAATACTATCTTTCAGCAGAAAGATAGTCTGAAGACAACCTGGATGCACCCCTGTTCTAAGCATTGGCACCTCATTGATTATGTCTTGGTGCGACAGAGAGATGCCCGCGATGTCCTCCATACCCGCGTGATGCCCAGCGCAGAATGCCAAACAGACCATCGGCTTGTGCGCTGTAAACTCAATTTTAAGCTCAAATTCAAACCAAAAAGGGACAGCATCCCAAGGAGAAGACTCCAAGTTAACAATCTCCAATCAACCACAGTAAGAGACAGTTTCCAGGTAAACCTTCAAACTAGGCTCGAAAACATTCCCACAGCTTCTGCAGATTCCTCTCCTGAAACAATCTGGCACCATATTAAAAACAGCATCCTGCAATCCTCTGAAGAATCCTTAGGGTTCTCCCTCAAGAAGAACAAGGACTGGTTTGACGAAAACAACCAAGAAATCCAAGACTTGTTGAGGAAGAAGAGAACCGCCCACCAAGCACACCTTGCACTGCCATCCTGTCACGCAAGAAAAACAGCCTTTCGTCTCGCATGCAGCAAACTCCAACAGAAACTCCGTGACATCCAGAACAAGTGGTGGATCGATCTAGCTGAAAAAACTCAATTATGCGCAGATACAGGTGATCACAAAGGTTTCTATGAGACCTTGAAAACAGCATACGGGCCTACATACCAGGTACAAAGCCCTCTACTCAGCGCTGATGGTCAAACCCTTCTAACAGATAAAACCTCCATTCTGAATCGATGGTCTGAACACTTTCAGACTCTTTTCAGTACCAACCGTGTAGTCCAAGATTCAGCAATTCAGTCCATCACACAACAACCAGTAAAGTATGAATTGGATACTGCCCCCACTTTAGGAGAAACCCTCAAGGCCATACAGCAGGTGAAAATAGACAAGGTAGCTGGGGTTGATGGAATTCCACCTGAAGTCTGGAAACATGGGGGCCTTGCACTCCACACCAAATTTCACGAGTTTGTGGTGCGCTGTTGGGAGCTCGGTGAACTACCATCAGACCTTCGTGATGCTGTCATCATCACTTTGTATAAGAAGAAAGGTATTAAATCAGATTGCTCAAACTACTGTGGTATTACTCTGCTCTCCATTGCTGGCAAAATCCTGGCAAGAATACTCTTGAACAGACTAATACCCACTACAGCAGAAGGAATTCTACCTGAAAGTCAATGTGGTTTCAGAACCAACAGGAGCACCACAGACATGGTATTTGTCCTCAGACAACTGCAAGAGAAGTGTAGGGAACAGAACAAAGGTCTCTATGTAACCTTTGTCGACCTCACCAAGGCTTTTGATACTGTGAGCAGAAAAGGTCTGTGGCAGATTTTGGAACGTTTAGGATGTCCCCCCAAGTTCCTTAAAATGATCATCTCACTCCATGAGGATCAGCACGACCAAGTCAGATATGGCAACACACTTTCTGAGCCCTTTTTAATTAAGAATGGTGTGAAACAAGGCTGCGTTCTCGCTCCTACCCTATTCACTGTCTTCTTTAGCATGATGCTCCAAAGGGCCACAGCAGACCTCGATGATCAGGACGGTATCTACATTCGATACCATACTGATGGAAGTCTATTCAATCTAAGGCGACTGAAGGCCCACACCAAGACCTTAAACCATCTTGTTCTGGAGTTGCTTTATGCTGATGACGCCGCCCTTGTTGCCCACACAGAAGCAGCCCTGCAACGTTTAACATCCTGCTTTGCAGATGCTGCTGAGTTCTTTGGACTGGAAGTCAACTTAAAGAAGACAGAGGTCCTCCATCAACCTGCACCTCAGGAAGTCTTCCATCATCCCCACATCACCATTGGCCAATCAGAGCTCAAATCAGTCCAACAGTTTAATTACCTTGGTAGCCTCATCTCCTCAGATGGTAAGATCGACGGAGAGATAGACAACAGGTTAGCTAAGGCATATAGTGCTTTTGGAAAACTCCACAAAAGAGTGTGGCGTAATAAACACTTGAAGAAAAGCACCAAGATCAGTGTTTACAAAACCATAGTGTTGTCTACTCTCTTATATGGTTCCGAATCATGGGTCATCTACCGCCACCACCTGCGTCTCCTAGAACGCTTCCATCAACGCTGCCTCCGTACAATCCTTAACATCCGCTGGTCAGATTATGTGACCAATACATCTGTACTAGAGCAAGCAGCTGTCACAAGTATTGAGACCATGTTACTGAGAACGCAGCTGCGATGGGCAGGGCACGTCTCAAGGATGAAGGACCACCGCCTCCCTAAGATCCTGCTCTATGGTGAACTTGCCACTGACTGCCGCATGAGAGGAGCCCTGAAGAAAAGATACAAGGACTCCCTGAAACAACATCTCAGCCTTGACCATATTGATCACCATAACTGGTCTACTCTGACCTCAAATCGGGAGGCCTGGAGACACGTCATCTATAACGCAGCTGTCTCCTTTGAGAACACACGCAGGATCACTCTCGAGGAAAAAAGGTAACGCAGAAAGAACCGTGTCTTGCAGAATACACCATCTAAGGAGTCTTTCTGCTGCGCCTTTTGCAATCGGATATGTCTGTCACGTATTGGCCTCATAAGCCACCAACGTGCCTGTAGCAAATGTGGATAACAAATGTGGGTAGTGCCTTCCCAAATCTTCGTTCGCGAAGCCTAGCCATGAATGAATGAATGAGTTCATGTTTTTATAATGAAGGGGGAAGGGAAGGAAGGGTACTGTTCCTGCCAGCATGCCAATAATCTGTTGCAAAGGACTGGATCTCTCAGATCCAATTAGTCCTCCAGTGAACCATTTAGCTGCTGAAATAAATCCAGTCCCAGGCACGGAATCAGCAGGATTTGAGACAGAAAAACCTGTGTGGGTACGCAGGGCATTGAGTTCGTGCAGATTCGTGCACAGATGCAACTTGGTACATTTTAATACTGAGTGCTTTTGATACACAAACTGGCCACTGAAACTCCCTTGGGTCACAACATGCAAAGGTGGGACAGCTTTATCCAGAACACATAGTCCACACAATTTCTCAAAGGTGGATCAGAATCTGTGCCAGTCTGTGGTGGAACCATGAAAAGCCACCCACAGGAGCTGCATTTCCAATACAGATATCAGGTGGGGACAAGTCCCTACCACAGGAATGGAAAAACCATGGTGGGGTGGGAAGGGTCAAGATGCTGCCCTGGCAGAGAAGGGTGGATGTGGCAGTAAATCTGCATTATATGGGAAATCTGTTGTTTAAATGTGTCTTAAAATGGCTTTTGGTGGTCTTTGCAAACACATGCTTCTTCTTCCCAACACCCCCCACGGTAATGTTATCCATGCAGGAATGTCCTGGGAAGGTGTCCTGAGGTGTTTCCCATTGGCCTTTGTTAACCCCTTCCTGTGATTGGGTGTTCCTGTAAGCCCCTTGAGACTTCTAATTGGTTACTCTGTGAATCCTCCTAAACCCTATAAATGTAACATCCCCAACAATAAACGCTCTCTTGCCTCCTCTCCACGCCTGGTGTGCTGTCTCTGTGCCTGCCATGGGACCACGTGCGTGGGGGGAGGGGAGGGCACCTCTCCCCTCCAGCCTCAGGGACAGAAGAAACCCCTGAGAAAACCCCTGGAGTTCCCTTTCCCCATCCTTCAAGACGTCGGAATGGTTCTTCAGATGGAAACGGAACTAGAACTGGGTCGCCCCACGTCGTGGGTGGGGAAAGGGATCCAGAGGTGGATGTGCCACTGCAACATCTCCCAGCAATGCTACTGTGGGTGGAAAAACACCATTAAGGTGGGACAAAGTCTAGGAAAGCAATGGCACAGTCTGTCTCCCTCTAAATGTGATGTCTCCATCATCCAGACACAAAGCCATGCTTTGGACCTTCCTGCACCAGTTTGATCCCACTTATCCCCAGTACAGCTGCAGTCCCTCTCACACACTCCCAGTATTATTCCAGGCAGTTCCACTATGATCCTGGTATGACCCCAGTAGGGGCCCAGGTGCTCCCAGTAGGATCCCAGTTGCGCCCAGAGTAGTTCCAGTTGCTCCCCTTCACCCCTACTATGGTTCCAGTCACTCCCAGTATGATCCCAGTCACTCCCAACCACTCCCTGTATATCCCAATTACCTCCAATATTCTCCCAGTCAGTCTCAGTATGATCCCAGTCTCTCCTAGTAGGATCCAACTTACCCCCTGCACTGTCCCAGTTACTCCCAGTCACCCCACTGTAGTTCCAGTCCCTTCCAGTCTCTCCCAGTATGGCTCCAGTATGATCCCAGCGACCCCTATATGGTGGCAGTCACACCTAGGATGAACCCAGACATTCCCTGTCACTCCCAGGATAAATCCATTTACCCCCAACAGGGTCCCACTTGCTCCCAGTCACCCCACTAGAGTTCCAGTCCCTCCCAGTAGGATCCCTGTCACTCCCAGTCTGTCCCAGTATATCCCAGTTGACCTCAGCATGCTCCCAGTCACTCCCAGTATGCTCCCAGTCAGTCCCAGTATGATCCCACTCACTCCTGGTCTCTCCTAGTATATCCCAGTTGCCCCCAGTGTGGTCCCACTCACTCCCAGTTGCTCCCAGTAGCTTCCAGCATGATCCCAGTTGCTCAAAGCCACTCCCAGTCACCCCCAGTGTGATCCTAGTCACTCCCAGTATGACCTCAGTCACCATCACTGTGGGCTCAGTTGCTCCCAATATGATCCCAGTAGGATCCTAGAAAAAGGGGGAGAGAGGTCACAAGACACTCCCGTAGATGCCAAGCAGAGTAAGCAACAGCAGAGAATAGCAATCTTGGAATGATTATTCCCACCAAGCACAGCACCAAAAAGTATCTGGCAACGATCAGAAGTCATTGGGTACCTTATCCAAAAAGGACGTCAACACTGTAAAGATGTCAATGGCAGTGAACCAGCACAGATCAGCATACCTATAAAAACTGAAGACTTAGACTGGATGCTACAGAACTCAATCCCGTTGCAGATAGCATTGCTGGACTTCTCTGGTATGTTAGAAATGATTTACCAAAGGATCAGAGACTACAAGTCATTTCACAGTATACCTGGATGTCACGACCAAAAGTCGTGACACGACCAGTACAAGGACATACCGTTTTTACTGATGCAGGGAAGCGTAGTATGACTGCTGTTTGTGCATGGAAAGAACGTGATCAATGGCAAAATCATCTAATACAAGGAAAGAAAGGCGATAGTCTACAAACTCTTGAACTTGCAGCTATAGCATGGGCATTAGTGATATGGAAGGAAGTCCCGTTAAATGTAGTCTTTGACTGCCGTGGGAGTGGTGCAGAGAATAGAAGATGCTCTGATAAGACCACCAAAGAATCTGCACCTGGAAGAGTTGTTCAGACAAATCCAGAGATCAATTCAACTAAGAACAGAAATCTGCTGTATCATCCATATCAGAAGCCATCAGAATGAGTTTGGATTAGCAGAAGGAAATGCTATGGCAGACTCACTTGTCAGTCTCTCCATGCCAGGGCCAGTCGATTCTTTTGCCATGGCAAGAGAAAGTCATGCACTATTTCATCAATCGACTATGGTCTTGAAAAGACAATTTGATATTGATTGAAATGATGCCAAAGGTATTATAAGAACATGCCCTCAGTGTGGTCAGTTTGGAGCGGGATTAGGCTTAGGGGTAAATCCACGAGGAATACAAGCGTGTGAAATCTGGCAAATGGATATAACACATGTACCAGAATTTGGCAGGTTGAAATATATACATGTAACAATTGACACCTTTTCAAAATTCATATGGGCCACAGCACGAGCTGGGGAGAAGGCATTACACGTGATTAGGCATTTAACAACATGCTTTGCAGTTATGGGAATTCCAAAAACTTTAAAGACAGATAACGGGCCAGCATATGTAGGAGGAAAAGTAAAGAGATATCTGCAGAGGTGGGGTGTAAAACATATCACTGGGATACCACATGTTTCTACTGGACAGGCAATTGTAGAGAGAGCAAACAGAACCCTCAAAGAATATCTTAAGAAACAGAAAGATCCAGAAGTTACAGACCCCATATTAAGTTAAGTAAGGTACTCTTTACTCTGAATTTTTTAAGTTTAGCGGGAGATGCAGAACAGCCTGCTGTAGTAACACACAACAGTAAAGTTAAGATGCAAGCAACCCCAGAAATTCAAATTCGATATAAAAACCCACAGACAGGGGAATGGGAAGGCCCTAACCCTCTGTTATTTACAGGTCAGGGTTACAGTTGTGTCTCTACAAATAAAGGACCATTGTGGGTACCCAGTAAATGGACACGTCCTGCCGTGGTTGCGAAAGAAGCTGCTCCCACTAAAGACAACGACGAGCAATCGAAGAACTCGTAAAAACCATCGCGGAAGCAGCAGGCATCCCAGGACTGACCAGAGTTTCACCTGACTTCGTTACAGAAAATATCTAGTGGTGACAAGGACCTGGAGAGTATGGGAGCTAAATAAGGATATTTGTGCTTATAGAAATCGCGTGTGTATTAATTGTAGACAAAAGTTGATTTTAGTGTTTAAGTGTGGAGTTTGTAATAATAATTTGTTAGAACCAACTTTAGCTTAACTAGCAGCAAGAACAGTTTATCAAGACCCCAATGTGAAAATTTGTAACTTTGGGGATCTTGATACCTTTTGTCTGTCCATGGCCACACCTGAATATCCATTTCGAACCTGTTTAATAAGAATGTTTGTATGTATTTGGGTTTTGAATTGAATGTGAGGCAGAAATATGTTTATGTTTTCCAAGTTATACTTTCATAGAAACAAGAAATGCATAATTAGATCTTACTCATCTGAGGGCAAAACACAAGAATGATAATTTCTCAGTTCACAACCAGAAAACACAGTAAAATACAACTCAAAAGTATGTTTGTGTGAGAGCATGAAGTGATGGCCATCACGCATGAAAGTTGTGTGAATGCATGCATGTGAATGTGTATGATTATTAATATATTCTGGTTTTGCTCACTAATGCGTAAACCATATTACCTCACATATGCATAAGCACCTTTGGATAAAGAGTGGGAGGCACATAACCCTGAGTTAAATGAAGTTTCATTTGCAAAATAAAAGTTTTCAAGAACCACATGGAACAAAGAGTTGAACCAAGCAAAAGACCATCAGTCAGACCTGGATTGTGCAAAAGAAAAAGGGGGAATTGTTGAAAGAATCTTAGATGATGCAGGACATATACTGCTTCAGACCTGCTTGCACAATCTGGTCTGAGTGTCGGACGGCAGGGACCTGTGTTCTCCAGCAGCAGATGTGTGTCCTTGAGCAGCAGATAGAGCAGCTGCATAGAGGAAAACAAGGAAGGAGGTTGTTATCCAGAGTGTGAGAAACCAGAAGATGGGGGGGCCTGGAAATGTGCCTTGGCTAGTAGAGCCAATAAAGTTATAGATATAGTGTGTGAAAGTAAATGTAACCAATAGAAAGTTAGAATAGAGCATGTGAACCCTGTAGGACCCTTGATAATGTGTGTATTTTTGGAATAAAGTTAGAGCATTGACTGTACCTCTATGAGGATGTGTCTCTGACTCTCGAACTCGTTTTTGCATCTTCTCGTTTTAATCATCTGTGGGGGAGAGTCAATAAATAAATAAAAATTGGCATTCCCTACCAATCCTGCTACCTTGAAGCACTCTTTTCAAGTGCAGCCCTCACAGGAAAAAAAAAGTTAAGACCACTTTATTTTGATTATAGTGCTTTCCCCAGGCAGGAATTTTTATTTCAGTTAGAATCTTTGACCCATTGCATTTTCAGTGATGCATTTTTATATTTACAACTGACATCTTCATAGAAGAATGAATCCTTTGAGCAACAGCTCTAAAGCATGAAGGTTGCCTGCAGTAAATACTTAAATTATTTTACATCCAAATGGAGCCTGTTGTTTTTAGCTAAAATTTAATAAATCTTAAATCAATGATCTTTTTTTACTGAAAACCTGCACTTTGGAAAACTAACTTTCCCAAGAAACATATTTTGGTGAATAAATGCCAAACAAAGGGTTATTTTAATCTAAACATTTTCTTAATTTATAACTTGTGAACATTTAGTTCCTAAATTCCCGACTGCTACCTAATGTACAGAACAGTGGTGCCTTGGTTGAATCACATATTATTGATTTCAGTGTCACAGGGATGTCATTGACAGGAACCAATTATAATCCAAAATCAATTAAATATGTTCTTGCACTACCATTCATCAAATTTGAATATCCCAAAAATAATTGTAAGCACATGAAAGAACCTAGAAATAAATTTTGAAAAGGTACAAAAATAAAAATCTGTAAACTTTGAGAAGATAATAGTGCATCTGGGCATGTTTCATGCCTGTCGGGGTAAGTTAATGGTGAATCATACCTTCCCTTCCCAGCACAGTCTGAGATATATTCTTTTTCGAACATGAAAATACACAAAAACAAACCAAAAACAAGCCTCTCGGCAACTCTTCTTTTCATTCAGTGTCTTGGATACAGAATTTTCAGTGCTGACTACTGAGGAATAACACAAGATCAACTCCTTCGGAAGGGTCATGGCTTTGAAGATTTTGCTTCCTGCACAGCCACAGGGAATAGGCACAGCATCTCCCTTCCTTCTTCTCAGGATGACAGTATATCCTTGGGGTGAGTACAGTGTTGGAAGAGTTAAACATTAACCTGGCTGTACCCTGGGCACTCTCAACTGGCTAAATGAAAAGTTCTGGAAGGTCGGGAGAAATCCTGAGTTGCAGCTCTTTGATTAAGTACAGCCTTCTTTAGAAGCTGAAGCTCCAGTCCCTGAGTGGAGGCTCCTTCCCACCACCCCATCCCATTGACAGTCCCCCTAAGCAATAAAATATCAACTCAAACATAAAAGGACAGTGGCATTCATCCTCCACAAAGTCAGGACCAAATCCTGCAGCAAATTTGATGACAGAAAAAAATTTTAAAAGTAAATAAAGGATACACAGAAAATTGTTTGATCCTTTGTTACATTTCCAATATATGGAGAACTATAAAAACTGCCAGTAGCAGAGTGCTCAGAGTACATAAAGGAGTGTGATTTCATCATTTTGTTAAATATTGGTTTTACTAGATTTTTGTGTCTTGTATTTCTTTAAAAATATTCACGTGTGAGATTGAAAAAAGCGTTTCTTTCAAAAACAACTCTAGAAACCAACCCAGAAATAGGGGGAGATGGGTGAAAGAGCAGCAATAACATGTACAAGAATGGTCTGAATAAAGCAAGTCACCTCCTGCCCACCCATCCTGGCACCTGATGGGAAGGAATTTTGGAAATGTTTAGGAAAAAGCTAGCACTACAGTTTAGATATGACTTTTTCACCTCTACATCTACAGGACTTTGTTTCATGTCTAGCTGGCTTGGAGGGGGGAGCACACACACAACTGGCTTATAATTTTTTAATTATTTTTTACTTTTTTTTTTCATTTTTATTTCCTTTTTGTTTCTTTGTTTGGGGTTTTATTTCTGAGGACATTCAAAACAAGAGACAGTAACTCCACATCATCTTCTCATTCTAACTTGCCAAAGCAATCTCTGATCACACCCATTAAAATCTCACTGTAGCCAACACGACATTTTGCAACAGCTTGACCAGTTTTTTAAGGAAAGAGTGTGTGATGGAGCAAAGCTAAATCGACACATCTGTGATACTTCTGACACTCCTCAGCATGGCTAATATTAATTTGCTTCCTTTGGCTAGGTAAGTGTTGCCAAAACACATTACCTAGGGTATGTAGTTCCAATACAAATGATGAAAAGATGTGCAGGTTTTTTTCCACTTACAGCAACATGAAAAGACACAGAGGAGGAAGAGACATCCACGCTAAGCTACAGAGTAATAACCTCAAAAACCTCAAATCACTTTATCTTAAAGTTTGGTTTCAGAACAAAACTCTTGAAGAGAATCTTACGCCCTCCCATATAAAGACAACAACTCAAAGCTGCAAAGAGTTTTACTCAGGGAAAGGGAATATAATTTTCAATGTATGATAAAAGGATATATTTGGACAATTCTCACATGCATAGGGGTAGCTAATTATATTTCAGTAGGTTATCATATAAATAAATGTGCACAATTCTGTACAAGGACACTATAAATGGCTCGATTAGACCGAGAACAAGGAACTTCTATTTCATACACCCTGATATACTAACTTACCAGAGGACATGGCCATCGTTCTCCAATTTCAGATTTAAGGTTCTGTGTTAGTGTCACAAAAGTTAAGAATTTTTTGTTTTGTTTTGCCTTATAAATTATTTTGATCTAAATCTGCAAATTTCATCAAGATTTCATACAAATTCAGAATGGTGACCCACGGTAAAAATCAGACATTCAGCGGTACAGAAAAACAGCATATGCTTATCTTACACTGTGTGAAAGTGCTCTAATTTTCATTAGGCTGTTAATAGATATTTCTCCTAGCAAGTACAGGAAACTGAAGTGGAAAAATTAATTTTATTTCAATGTTAAAAGAAGTGGGAAATGAGGTTCTGATTAAAAAGCTATGCTACTTAAAACAGGAAAATAATTGGAAATTAGACAAGATTCCCTTTAATGCAAACCTGCTATATTAAGGAATAGCAAAGAAAAAAACCCCTCTTTGTTTGAAGGAAACAAGAATTAGTTGGAAAAACATTACAAGCGTTACATAAACAAACCCTTCTGTAACACAGCAAATCCATAAATTGTTTCAGAAGACACACATGTCAAAAGGCAGCGATTTACCATTCTAGAAAAGTTACACTCCAAAGTGCTACTGAAAAGGCAATACCAAGTGATTTAAAATATAATTAAGGAATACTATCTAAAATAGCAGTATACAATTCAATTTCATATTTTTCTTTCATGTTTCACAGGATTTTTACTTCTCGACAAACAAACCATAACAAAATCAAAAAACCAAAATCCCCACAACTACAGGACTTTTGGAGAGGACTAAGGACCATTAAAATTGAATGTGCATTTTATATTTTTACCTGAGGACATCATGATGCATATTAATGACCATATGTAGGAGTCGTCCCCCCCTAAAATAATGATGTTCTTTAGGTGTAAATACAGTCAAGAACACATGTAGCTGAAAAAACAGTCCTCCATTTGACAGCCCAAACTTACAGGAATATGAATAAATATTATTATTTTCATTTACTTAAAATGAGAAAATATTAAAAATACAGCATCTTTTAAAAGCAAAACTGTGAGTACAATACAAAAACTGCTAGATTACATGGAGAATCTGGTATAAAATCAGGTGCAAACACTTTACATTGCTGGTCAGCTCTCTTCTCATGGATTAAAAAAAAACAAACAACAAACACATAGAAACACATAAAAGCAACTGGATTTTGACAAGCAACTGCATAGAGGGAAGTTATACAACTCTGCATATATATACTTACTGTGTACATGTCTGTGTGCTTACACACAGCAATAGAGTGCACTGCCAAAACTGCCTAAGGAATACACTCCATACCTGTAACACACACACAGGCACAGATAGAAACGTACTGGAACACAAAACTCGCTGTGCACAGACAGAGGATTGCACAGAAAATGCAAATATGTAAAACAAACCCACACACAGACATGTTGCTACAGATCTGACTGTGCACGTGTGACTGCCGACCTCAAGCCTGAAAGACGACACACAAAATGGAAAAGAACAGGTAATGAGTGGAATGTCAAGCTGCAGCCACTGTTGGTGTCATTCCTGCACAATGAAACATATAAGTGTGACTGGAGACAGAGAGGGGAAATATTTCACTGTCAGTGTGCGTTGAGAAATGCAATTCATTTCTCTCTCATGGGCTTTAGGACAATGACAATTTAATACAAGGTCAGTGGATGGAAAAGAGATAAAAACTGAACAAACTGTTACAATCTGCTAAAATATTGCAGAAAGAATTTTTATATTCAAATGTTCCCTTGAGCAAAATTAAAACTCATACAAGTTAACTGTTGATGCCAAAACTGTTTTTATTAATTGCTAAGAGATGCGAAGAGAAAGAGGAAAAAATAAGAAAAGGTTAGAAAATGCTAAGATTACTTTTAAGAAGCATAGAAAAAGATTACCACCAAGAACTACCTATTCGTCCGAGCAGACTTGTGGAGTGGGGGGGAGAGGGAGAGAAAGAAGCAACTTTCACCTTTTTTTTTCTCTGGTCTGTGCCGCTTTCAGTGTGATGTTATCTCTTTAGCTGCAGGGGGTCTTTAGTTCTCTGGAATGCAACCAGGATGTGAGCTTCTCCACAGCTCACGCCTCACACCGGGCGGCTCCAGGTCGGACAGGGATCTCGGTATATGGTCAGGGGGGAAAAACTCACTGAGGGTCCCGGTCCACTTCCAGACGGCAGAGGTTCAGTCTCTGGTGACGGGCAGGCAGTTTTACGGCGGCGGAAGAAAAAAAGGTGAGGACGAGGCGGGGAGAAACTCTCAGCTGGTAAAGCCAATTGTCTTTCCCACTCCTCTTTCCCTGATCTTCCCAAATTTCTCTTCAGCTTTTATAGTGTTCAAAGGAGGTAGTCTGTGGTGTTTTGGCACGTAGCGCTGTTCAGATGTTCGCAGAGATATGATAAGGATGAACACTACCAGGATCTTTTGGCAGGAAAACTCCAGTGGGAAACTTTGGTGAGAACTTCTGGTGGAAAATCGACACAGAAGTTTTGGTAGGAAGTTTTTGACAGGCAGAAACAATGGCGAAACATAATTTTTGTCATTTGTATGTTTTCTGTCTGTCACACAAACTGGCCTGGCATAATCACAGATCTCCTCTAGAGAGCTCGGCAGCGTGAGGTTCATATGCACTTGGAATAGATCAACATTTTATTGTTTCTTCCTTCTGGGAATTTCCTGTGAAAAAGAATTCATAGTAAAGTTTATCTTATAGACAGAGGCTACTCTGGACTTCAATAGGAGCAAGAATTCCTTCCATGTTGCTTTTCCTACTTATCCAATGCTTTTCACTTATTCTAAGCAAAACAATAATTATTTGATATACTTCCTTGAAAGGTTCAAATAAGCATTTTTTTCATTCCTACTTACACTTTCACAGAGGTGCAAGTAACCTCCCAGTAGGTCAAGGGTCAGTCCTTTAAAAACCATTCTGTAAAATGAATAATCACATCACTTATTCATGAATAATTTATATTTTTATACCATAATTTTTTTATCTTAACTTTGCTCTGTAACATACAGAAATAGCAGCATAACATTTGGACTGACATATCTGTGAGAACAGACACCTACTTTTTAGCTACTCTAAGCAAAGTAGGTTTCAAGTATTGATAAATATGATCATAGACAAGTTACCTTCTCTATCTGATGAATAGCACCATGGGTTTGAAATTAATTGCAAAAGTAGGGTTGGCTAATGAGGTGACCCTTATCTTTTCTCAGCAGTGCAAGTACAAGTATTTTTCTGCTGGTTCAACAGTTTTAAATGCCCAAAGTGCTATTAACTAAGTTGAAATCTGATTAAAATATGAACTTCAAAATATTCACAACAGCTAATGCAGCTACACACACAAAAAAAAAGTTAAGGAAATTCTTATCTCTTTTCTTATCATTAAACACATGTTTTGAAAAATAATAATTAAATAAATTGTTCCACACAGATTCTGCCAGTTGTTTTGCTTCCCATTAGCATCTTTGAAAACAGTTTCTTAAGACAATAGTTATTCTTTATTATGGAACTATGGGGATGATGCCCTTCTACTTGCCTCAGTCTAAAAAGAAATTTGTGGGACATGTTAAAGCTTAAGGACTATTAGAAAAGGACAGCGTGCCTTAGGAAAAAAACAGGGGGAAGAAGTATGGAAAAAATGATCAGCCATTGCAGAGAATTAACGGATATCCACAAGGGTAATAACACAGGTTAATTACCGCTGAAACACACCAGGTTCGGTCAATAAAGGAGCACAACCATAAACACATTAAAATGAGCACCCAGCACTAAAAGAGGGGCAAGGTCCAGCAAAGGAAGAGTTACCAGAGGGGCATTTCAGCACAAACCCTTGATACTTTCTGCAGGATTTACAAACTTGACAGAACTAAAAGAGCAAAACCCTATGAGCAGACATGGGGAAGGGAGAAGGGACCAGGGCCTTCCTGTGCCCAAGGGGAGAGCCCAGGCAGGGTCTGGATGCTCCCCCACGCTTGGGGGCTGCTGCACCACCCAGAACCGTGTGCCACCGTACACACCGGTTACACGTACAGAGCCCAGAGCTTATGACTGGAATATCAACTTGGGCTTTACTTCTTAGGAACAACTGTAAACAGCCATCTAATAAGACAAATGCACGAGGTTAAAGACCTTCAAAGCTCGGAGAAACCATGGAGCGGAATCGCGTCTGCTTCCCACTCCACAAAGAGAAGCATCCTTCAGTCCACCCCTTTCCTCCCTTTACAAATGAAAGACACTTCTAAAAAATTCTTCAATAATTAGAAGCTATGCCAAAATATTTTAAAGAGTGAAACTGACACAAACTCTTTTAAGTTTAGCACAGAATCCCCCTGCACACACACAAACACACAGGTATGGGAATCTACACACATACTCCTGTTCATCCCTGCACAGACATAACCCAGACAGACTTGCAGGGTAACTCCACACACCATTCCCACATCACAACATGAGAACGGTTAGAAAAACATAAAATATGTACACCAACCATCACTGCACTGAAGCATTCACAGGATGTGACACCCGTGTCCACTTTTTAAATGTTACAGTCATTCTACGCAACCTTTATTTCCTGTCAGCTGAGTATTCTATCAGCTGCATTCTAAGATGAAACTCTAGGTACATGAACAGCTGAATCTGTTCCACATTTAAATGCTGTTGCACATTTTTAAATGGAGAAAGTAGGGAAACTGCTAAGTGTTCAAATAAATGAAACACAGTGAGCCACAAGAGGCAAATGTACATAGTGTACAGCAGCTTTCTGGAGTTACACATCTGTTCAATTTTTTATGTTTGGCATTCAGAGACCATAATTGAATTTATTAAACTACTCCTGTTCTGCCCCCTCACCCCTGTTTTTTGAAGTGTTTCAATTACCTTTCCTTCTTTGAACAGCTGTGACAACTGTTAAAACAGTCAGTAAAATTAAGTCCCCTCTATAATCCTTTAGTCAACGTTACATTTTAATCAGAGGATAAGGGAGATTTCCTGTTATGAACGCACTGATCCATTTAAAATTGTTAAACTGACATATATGTCAAAATGAGCAGATATATGTATTGCATCTGTTAGCTCATTAACTATTAGTAATTATTAGTGCTATTGTTATTGTTCAAAGGGCAAAAATTCAAGACTCCAGCTGGCTTCAAGTTATTGCATTCTTTAACATGCTCTGCCTTAAAATCAAAGCATACCTAGAGTGGCGGTCTGAAAAATAAAAGCTAGACACGATCCCAGTATGGGGGAACTGGAATAGTTTATTGAACATGAGAACACTATTTTAAAGGCATCTGAGGTTGGACATGTTAATGAAGGGGACGAGTTATGTTAATTAGGGAATTACACAAGTTTTTACTACCATTACCCAATGGGTTAAATATTTCCCTCAACCAAGATTACATAGGAGGAAAGGGATTAAAGGGGTTTAGACATGGTCTGATACAATCATCTCAAGAGTCCTTTCTGATTTCTGCTGGAGCCAGGCTTAATCCATAAGGTAGAACTTTAGCAGGTCTTGTGAGAAGGGTCCAGTTCCTTCAGATCATGAAGTTTTTGTCAGCCCTTGTTTTCCAAGGTTTGTGATTCAGATTTATCGAGTTTCCTTTTGCCAAGAACTGGTTTTTGTCCCCTTCATCTCCAGCTTTTTTATTTTCTAACTGAAAAAGAAAAGTTCGGGAAAAACTTTGATTGATCATTCGTCAAATACAAGTGTGCTGGTTTAAAAGTTAACCAGCAGGGGAAACCAACCCAACTCAAAAGAGACATTACAAGTCAGAATAACAATTTAATAAAATAATACAATAAGTACGACCACACAGACAAGCAACAGGTCCTAACCCACAAAGTCCAAATGTACAACCCAGCACCCCGGGGCACAAACAAAACGATGCTCCCTGGGCTCCCCCGAGTCCAAAGCAAAGGGAGAGGGGAAAAAACCTGTCGGTGGGAGAGTTGCTGCAGTCCGGTTAAAAGTGGTGATTGCAGTCCAGCCAAGGATGGTGCTCTCAGTCCTGCTGAGAGCGGTGAGTTGCAGTCCTCCTCTGGATCCCACGAGTGGTGGAAAGGTTCCGAAACTCCAGGTTTATATATTCTCCAGCTCAGGCAGGAATGCTCAGTCCCTCCCTCAGAGCGGGGAATTCCATAAAAGGATACTCAGTCCTTCCCTCAGAGTGGGGAATTCCATAAAAGGGCATGAGGGTACTCAGTCCTTCCCTCAGAGCAGGGAATTCCACAAAAGGGCATGAGGACAGGAACATCCCCCCACCTCGCAGGGCTCTACTGACAACGGTTTCTGGGAAATGGCATGGAAAGCTATAGAATACACAGTTTTGGGTTACACCCCTCGGTCACGAGCCCATCTGTATGTTGCATCTCTCCCCTGGTGACCAGAGGTGTCATGGGCCCATCAAGCCAGAAATAATTCTCCTTTGTGCTACCAATCCAGATCTACCTGAGAGACTTTAATCCCGGCAACTCGGTCCGCCTGCTCGTTGTTACGATGCTCCTCATTAGCCCCTTTCTTGCGTACATGAGCATCTACGTGACCAACTTTCACACTCAGCTTCTCTACCTGGCCAGCGATGTCCTGCCACATCTCTGCCACCCAGATGGGTTTCCCTTGGCACTGCCAGTTGGTCTTTTTCCATTGCTCCAGCCATCCCCACAGAGCATTGGTCACCATCCATGAGTCAGTGTAGAGATAGAGTCTTGGCCACTTCTCTCGTTCAGCTATATCCAAAGCCAACTGAACGACTTTAAGCTCTGCAAACTGACTTGACCCACCTTGTCCTTCAGTCGCTTCTGCAACTCGCCGTGTGGGACTCCATTTTCGGTTTGTCCCTACAATGCGACAGGAACCATCTGTGAAGAGTGCATATCGCCTTTCATCTGCTGGTAGCTTGTCATATGGTGGGGCCTCCTCAGCCCTTGTCACCTGCTCCTCTTCTTCTTCAGAGGATAGTCTGAAACTCTCACCTTCGGGTCAGTTGGTGATAATTTCCAGAATCCCAGGGCGATTAGGATTCCCTATCCGGGTTCGCTGTGTGATCAGAGCGATCCACTTACTCCATGTGGCATCTGTGGCATGATGTGTAGAAGGAACTCTTGCCTTGAACATCCAGCCCAGCACTGGTAGTCGGGGTGTCAGGAGGAGCTGCACTTCAGTGCCGATCACTTCTGAGGCAGCTCAAACTCCTTCATAAGCAACCAGGATCTCTTTCTCAGTTTGTGTATAGCTGGCTTCAGATCCCTTGTATCCCCGACTCCAGAATCCCAGTGGTCGTCCTCTGGTCTCCCCAGGCACATTCTGCCAGAGGTTTCAGGAAGGGCCATTCTCCCCAGCTGCAGTGTAGAGCACGTTCTTCACGTCCTGCCCTGTCCTTACTGGCCCAAGGGTTACCGCATGGGCAATCTCCTGTTTCATTTGTTCAAAGGTTTGTTGTTGTTCAGGGTCCCACTGGAAATCATTTTTCTTCTGTGTCACAAGGTAGAGAGGGTTGACAATCTGACTGTACTCGGGGATATGCATCCTCCAAAAGCCCACAGTTCCTAGGAAAACCTGTGTTTCCTTCTTGCTGGTTGGTGGGGACATGGCTGCTATTTTTTTAATCACCTTCATTGGAATTAGGTGGCATCCATCTTGCCACTTCACTCCTAGGAACTGAATTTCCTGAACAGGACCCTTGACCTTACTCCGTTTAATGGCAAAATCAGCTCTTAGGAGAATCTGGATTATCTTCTCTCCTTTCTCGAAGACTTCCCCCTCTGTGTTCCCCCATACAATGATGTCATCAATGTACTGTAGATGTTCTGGAGCCTCGCCCTTTTCCAGTGCAGTCTGGATCAGTCCATGGTAAATGCTGGGACTGTGTTTCCACCCCTGAGGCAGTCTATTCCAGGTATACTGCACACCTCTCCAAGTTAAAGCAAATTGTGGCCTCCACTCCACTGCCAAAGGAATGGAGAAAAAGGCATTGGCAATGTCAATGGTGGCATACCACTTGGCTGCCTTGGACTCCAGCTCATACTGGAGCTCCAGCATGTCTGGCACCGCAGCACTCAGGGGTGGTGTGACTTCATTGAGTCCACGGTGATCCACCCACAGCCTCCACTCTCCGCTGGACTTACGCACTGGCCATATAGGGCTATTAAAGGGTGAGCGAGTCTTGCTGACCACCCCCTGGGTTTCCAGGTCACGGATCATCTTATGTATAGGAGTCACAGAGTCTCGGTCGGTGCGGTATTGCCGACGGTGCACTGTTGCTGTGGCTATCAGTACCAATTGTTCTTCAGCCTTCAGCAGTCCCACAGCAGAGGGGTCCTCTGAGAGACCAGGCAAGATGTTCAACTGTCTAATTTCCTCTGTCTCCACAGTAACTATGCCAAAAGCCCAACGAAGTCCTTTTGGGTCTTTGAAATATCCACTCCTCAGGTAATCTATGCCAAGGATGCACGGGGCCTCTGGACCAGTCACGATGGGGTGTCTGTGCCATTCCTTCCCAGTCAGGTTCACTTCAACTTCCAGTACAGTCAGTTGTTGGGATCCCCCTGTTACCCCAGAAATGGAGATGGATTCTGCCCCTACGCATCTTGATGGCATTAAAGTACATTGTGCACCAGTATCCACTAAGGCCTTATATCTTTGTGACTCTGATGTGCCAGGCCACCGAATCCACACTGTCCAATAGACTCGATTGTCCCTCTCCTCTACCTGGCTAGAGGCAGGGCACCCCTAGTCCTGGTCATGGTACTCATTGTGTTCTTCTTGTGAGTATGACCTGGAGGTCCCTTCAAGAGGATCGACGTATCATCATTCCTGTACCGTCTGGAGTCGTGCCCACGAGAGACTGGAGCAGCATTTACCCTTTAAGAGTTCCTTGTGGTACTTGTTCCTCTTTTCAGTTCACGTACCCGGGTTGCTAAGGAAGAGGTGGGTTTCCCATCCCACTTCCTCATATCTTCTCCGTGCTCATGGAGGTAAAACCATAGATTGCCACGTGGAGTGTACCTTCTCTCCTTAGCTGGGGGATGCTGGCTCCTAATAGCAGAGACTCTTGTTTGTCCTGGCATGATATGGAAGATCCCTTCCTTAATTTCTTCTCTTAGCTTCTGGTGTCCCTCTTCAATCTTCTCTTCCAGGCTTCGGACATGTTCGGCCAGTTTGGTTTCCACAGATGAGACGTGGGCTCGTAATGGGGTTGTGACAGTGTCTTCATAAATCTTGAGTTTACTAACCAATGCACCAACCTTGTCCTCTCCCTCCCTCCATTGCAGCGTTGCTAAGTAGCGGGAATACATTTCTGGCCCAAGTCGTGCAAACTTTAACCACATCTGGGATGTGCACTGTACACCATCTGGACTTTTAGGGAATCTTTCATCCTCTGAAAAGATTATCTCCAGTACAGCTAATTCTCTAAAGCACCGGATACCTTGTTCCATCGTGTTCCACTGTCCTTGCTGTATGTGGAGGTCTTCCTTACAAAGGTATCTCTCCCTCACACTGGACAACAGTTGCTGCCAGAGGCTGAGAGTTTCCTGCCTCCTTCCAATCCCCTGATCAATGACTACATCTCGAGACAGGGATCCTAACTATCTGACTTCACTCCCATCTAGGACTGTATCATTAGCTGCGGCATCCCAGATTCGGAGCAACCAGGTCAGAATGGACTCATTCGCCTGTTGTGTGAACTCTCTCCGGAGCTCACGTAGCTCACCCAGGGATAGGGACTGAGTGATTATTTCTGGTTCTGTCTCCTCCAGTGGATGTGAAGGTCCTGCCTCTTCGTCATCATTTGCTATGCGAACTGATTTAGTCTTTGATTTCCTTTTCCAGACAGGGGCGACTGCTATTGGTTTCGGTTGTTCTTCTGGCTCCTCGATGGTTTGTGTGGACACGGTGCCGGTTGATTCATTTCTTTCTCCCTCTGACTCAGCTGTGGTTTGGGTGGACATGGTGCCTGTGGATTTACTCCTTCTCTCCTCCCCCTGACAGTGCTGTACCATGTCAAGTAGTGTCCGGTAGGCAGTGGTCAGGGCCCAGCAGGTTGCTGTGAACTGGCCATCTCTGGAGCTGCCAGAGCATTTTCCCTTCACCCGTCTTATCATGCTAACAGGATCCTGCAGTTGTTCAGGGGTGAATTTCCAGATCATTGGAGGAGAAAACTTCTCCAAATACTGGCCGATGTCCTCCCACTTCCCGTGCCACTCAGTATTATCCACTCCCAGGGCAGGTGTCCAAACCACCTCCCTAGAAGGTCCTGTTCTGACCCTAAACATGGTGTAGATGGTACAGAGCAGACAAAGCAACACTAACAATAACATTATGCTGTCCTTAACATCAAAAGGGAACTCAGTATTTTCAAAAACTGTTGTAGCAGGTCTGAAGGGGAAGAAGGAGGTGAGAGGCTGGAAACAACCATTCCCCCCTGTTCCCCCAAAGGGTTGGGTGCGATTTCTAATGAGGTCCTAGAGGTAGCAACCCAAACCAGGACAGGTAAACAGGACTGAATACACATTTACAATGAAACTCATTGCTTCTGATGTTATGATGACATAAACATAGTATACTAATAAAGCAATTTGGATCCCTCTCCCTGGTTTTAAAGAGAGCATCAAAACAGGCAAATAGTACCCCATCTGTGGAAATATGAACAGACTCAGATACAACATCCATGTGAATGCATCAAACAACATGGTGATCAGGGAGTTTCTCTATCCAAATAGACAAATGCTTAAAATGAAATTGTGATTCTGACTTCTCTCTCTTGGTCCCACGTGGGGCGCCAAAAATGTACTGGTTTAAAAGTTAACCAGCAGGGGAAACCAACCCAACTCAAAAGAGACATTACAAGTCAGAATAACAATTTAATATAATAATACAATAAGTACGACCACACAGACAAGCAACAGACCCTAACCCACAAAGTCCAAATGTACAACCCAGCACCCCGGGGCACAAACAAAACGATGCTCCCTGGGCCCCCCCGAGTCCAAAGCAAAGGGAGAGGGGAAAAAACCTGCCGGTGGGACAGCTACTGCAGTCTGGCTAAAAGTGGTGATTGCAGTCCAGTCGAGGATGGTGGTCTCAATCCTGCTGAGAGTGGTGAGTTGCAGTCCTCCTCTGGATCCCACGAGTGGTAAAAAGGTTCCGAAACTCCAGGTTTATATATTCTCCAGCTCAGGCAGGAATGCTAAGTCCCTCCCTCAGAGCGGGGAATTCCATAAAAGGATGCTCAGTCCTTCCCTCAGAGCAGGGAATTCCACAAAAGGGCATGAGGACAGGAACATCCCCCCACCTCGCAGGGCTCTACTGACAACAGTTTCTGGGAAATGGCATGGAAGGCTATAGAATACACAGTTTTGGGCTACACCCATCCAGTGATGAATCGGTCCCAGCTGCTCTAACTAGGACAACAAGAGAGTAAACAAGGAGCACATAATAAAATACAAAGAAACACAAAAATTCCGAAAAATTCTACAATAAGTATTTTCTTAAACCGTGCACCGATATTAAAGGCATCTAACCAATCAGACAAACTACTAATTTTGCTTTTATTTTTTTCTTTCAGTTTATTCACTAAAGTTTTCAACTTATCAGTACTTTTGTGAATAGATTCTGAGTGGTCACTCAAATTCATGCAACACAACCCTTCAAAATCTTTGCAGCCGTTACCATGAGTTAGTAACAGAAAGTCTATGGTTGCTCTATTTTGTAAGGTCGCTTGTCTCACAGAGTTAACGTCTGTAAACAAGTCTTCCAGGGCAGAACTGGTGGCATTAGCTTCTTTTGCTAACCAGCATCCCATCTTGTCAAGCGCACTTAACACGTGACCAGTTCCTATGTCTGGAATTAAAAAACTTCCAAAAAATCTCTGTGCATGGTTCCAAAATATGATTTCAGAATCACAGTCTACCTTAAACCCATGTGTATTAAAATCTTACTTGTTAAAGTAGCGTTTAAGGCGTTTACTGAGTAGAAGGGCTCTTAGAAGGCAAGGGGGTTTTTACTGGATTAAACAGAGCAAGTTTACCCAAAGTACATGGTCCTCCTTCAGCCTTGCTAGGAATGCCTTTCCACACTCTTTCTCCACAAATTAGAAGTAAATCATCAGGAAGTCCGATTGGCAAAGGTTTTGATTTGATGTTCACCGCATTAAAGTGGTGCTTACACCAAAAACTTTCATTGTGGTATACACTTGTGGGAGACACATCTAAATTCACTGGATCATGTGAGTGTGGATTTTCAGGGTAAAAATAGAAGCACAGGGGGGCAGTTAAGTTGTCCATGATATCTAATTCCTGAGGTTCTACAGTTAAATTTGTAAAATAATTTTGATATGACCCTTTGGGTTGACCGTGATCTGTGGTGTATTTTTCGAAGCAATCATCTATTGGCATATTATGAGTTTCTGGGTGTGCACACGGGGGGTGATACTTTCTCAGAAAAGCATTCCATTCCCCTCTGGAGAGTGGAATTCCTACCAGACAGGTCCGAAATGGGTTTGTCGGGGTAGCAACTGACAGGCACAGGGTGTCAGTTCCTGTGGCTTTTGCTAAGGTAGTCCAAATGTTTTTTCTGCTGGAGGTTAGCCATTTGGGTGGGACTGGAGCAGGAGGTGGTATTCTCACAGGCATTCCGGTGGTCACGAGGACGATGCAAGAGATGGTCGTATAAAAAGTGAGGGGATCCATCTCGGTCCACGATCTGTTAAAACACAATCATACCCTTTTCCCCATGTTATCAAGGGACAAGGACCTTGCCACTGGCCTAAAAATGGATCTTTAAACATTACATTGGGTTTTGAATTTTAGGGTATGTGTGCAGGTATAAAATGTCGCTGTACTGGGGTAGAATTTTCTGTCATTCTGTATAAAAATTAAGTACATACAAAGCTTTGTTTAAGCAATCTTGGGGAGTTAACCCTGTACTCCCTCTTTTCTGTTTTTTTAACATGTCTTTGAGAGTGCGGTGAGCTCGTTCTATTATTGCTTAGCCTGTTGGGGAATGAGGGATTCCTGTTACATGTTCAATTCCCCATAATGCAAAGAAATCTTTGGTCTGTTTTGACACATAGGAAGGTGCCTTGTCCGTTTTGATTTGTTTTGGCACACCCATATGTGCAAATGCAGTTAAAAAATGTCTCCGGACATCTCGACTTTTTTCACCAGGGTACGCTGTGGTTATCATAAATCCTGAAAACGTGTCAATAAAAACATGCACGTATTTTAATTTACCGAATGATGGTATATGTGTAACATCTGTTTGCCAGAGCTGGAGAGGTTCTAAACCTCTGGGATTTACTCCTTCTGAGGTTAAGGGTGTGATCATCTGGCAATCTGGACAAGAAGCTATAATCGCTTGGGTTTGTTCCATTGTGAGATCAAATTGTTTTTTCAGAACCTTCGCGTTTTGGTGAAAAAAGTCATGTGATAGCTTGTTCTAAATGCTGAGGGACTATTACTGGTCCAACTAACAGGTCAGTACGTCGATTTCCTTCTGCTATTGGACCTGACAAAGAGGCGTGAGACCGAATATGCATAATGAAGAATGGGGATTCCCTGTTATGAACAACATACATCAGCTGTTTAAACAGAAAAAACAAAGTTTCATTAGTAATGTCTTTCAAGTATGAGTATTCCACTCTTTGCACAATTCCCACAACGTACTGGGAGTCTGAAACTATATTCAAAGCTCCTGTAAACAAAGAAAGAGTCTGAACAACTGCAGACAACTCGACAATTTGTGGTGAACCCTGAATTTTGTGAATGTCTTGTTGCCACTGGTCATCCTTTTGCCAAACTATTACAGCATTACCTGTCTTTCCCGACCCATCTGTAAAGACAGTTTGGGCATCTTGAAGTGGAACTGGAGACCAATGCGTTCTCAGCTTCAAGGGAATTTGGTTGAGCCTCTGTAAGAAAGCACAAGCTGGCAAATGGATATTTAATTTGCCATGATAATCAATTAAAGCTATTTGAAAATCCAAACTGAGTGTCTGCAATTGTTCTAAATGCTCTGTAGTTAAAGGCAACTCAGTGCCCATGAGTTCCCAGCATCTAACTCGACCCTTATAACATAACTTAGAAATCATTTCTGGCAGTGTGGTAACTGTCTTTGAAAATTGGTGAGGTAAAAAAACCCATTCCCATAAACAAAATGCAGTGTTGTTCTGGTACAGTTGACCAATCAACCCATAGGGCTGTCGGGGTCCTTTTATGATGACAAGTGTCACAGGTTCATGTTGAAGGCGTCGATGTTCCTGTTGTGAATTTAATTTTTGTTCCACGATGTGCAGAGCTGTGTTGGCTTCTGGAGTCAGCTGTCGCGGTGATGTCAGGTCTGGATCTCCCTTCAGTAAGTCAAATAGTGGGTGCAGTTCATCTGTGGAGATTCCTAGGAGAGATCTAAACCAATTAAGTGCACCCAAAAGCTGCTGTAAATCATTGAGGGTTTTTACTGATGTGGAGATGGATACACGTTGAGGCTGTATAGATGTTTCTGTGATTTTCCAACCCAGGTAATGCCAAGGAGATTCCTGTTGAATTTTCTCTGGAGCCACTTCTAGTCCATGATCCTTGACTGCTTTAATTGTGGCTTTCAGAGTTTGCTGCATTAAGTCTGTGTTAGCTGCACACACTAAGATGTCATCGATGTAATGGTAAATAAGTACCTCTGGATATTGCAGGTGAACTGGAGACAGGGCATTTGCTACATAAAGCTGACATAAGGAGGGTGAATTTTTCATACCCTGAGGCAACACATTCCAGCGATATCGTGCATATGGTTCGCTGGTATTTAGAGATGGCACAGAAAAGGTAAACCTCTCTGCATCTCTGGGATGCAGGGGAATTGTGAAAAAACAGTCTTTTAAGTCAATTATGGTTAAAGGTCAGTTCTGTGGCAGCATTGCTGGTGATGGGAGACCAGGTTGTAACGTTCCCATTGGTTCGATAACCTCATTGATGCATCTTAAATCATGAAGTAAACGCCACCTCCCACTTCGCTTTTGGATCACAAAAACTGGGAAATTCCACGGACTTGTTGTTGGAGAAATGTGTCCGCTTTGAAGCTGCTCTTTTACCAGAATTTGAAGTTGCAGCAATTTATCTCTGGGTAGAGGCCACTGTGGAACCCAGATCGGGGGGTGTGTTTTCCATTTAAGGGCTGGAACTAGCTGCCTTTCAGCGGTCATTAGGATAAATTTCAACTGAGCCCGATTCCCCACTGTCCAAGGGCGTCTCTACCCCACAGTGTAACTGGAAGGTTTAAAATGAAGGGTCTTACCGTTGCTGAACGACCTTCAGGTCCTGTAATAACCACAGGATGTAGGCTCTGTTTCGGCAAGACAACTCCAACCACCCCTTTGATACTTGCGTTCGGCGAAACAAGGGGCCATGTGGCTGGCCACTGCTGCTCAGAGATCACTGTGGCGTCAGTACCGGTGTCTGCAAGGTCCCTGAGTAAAACTGTCTCTTTGCTAACAGAGTGGAAAACTGAGCATCGGAGGATTGGTTGATCTGTGGATAGAGTCTGTGACCAGTTAATAAAGTTTCCAGGGACCAGATGGTCTCCTGTGGAGCAAAAGACTTGATCTCCCCTTTGTCTGTTACTCCAGCCCGAGGGGTGTGCGTGTATTAGGATCAATTGCACAATTCGCGTTCCTTTACTGATACAGGCAGGTGGCGAGGGGGTCCAAAGCATTACTTTAATTTCTCCTTTAAAATCTGAATCTATGACTCCTGGTAAAGCGAAAACCCCACATGAGGAGGTCGAGGAACGACCGATTAAGAGAGCACTGCATCCGTTTCCTGGTGGACCCCGTATCCCTGTAGAAACAATCTGTACCTTTGAGTCAAGCAGAATTACGGTCGATGCTGCTGCTAGATCGACTCCAGGGCTGCCTGAGGTATGGGGGTTGAGAGAGGAGATGGGTACCAGGTGCTGAGGTTGACTGTAGGAACCTTTTCTGTCATTGCGCTGTTCCCCTGAGCACTGCGCTGGAAGTTTCACAACGGTCCTCTCCTGTTTCCTCTCAGTGGCAGTGGGTGACCTTCCTTGGTGAACCTAGAGTGACAATCTTTTGCAAAATGTGAGCCCTTTCTGCAGCGGCGACAGACAAGCGGTTGGTTTGACTGCCTTTTTACAGGGCAAAACCTCCTTATGTGACCGGTTTGCCCACAACCAAAGCAGCGTTCTTGCGGGGCAAGGGACTCTTGTGCTGTGACCAAAGCTTCAGCTAGGGAAACAGATGCGTGAACCTGCGTTCCGACATTGTTACAAGTTTGCAACACTTCTGCTAGTATGGGGTTCCGCATAGCCCTTAGTATCTTTTGGTAGTCTGCGTTCGCCTGTTCCACAGCAAGTTTCTGAAACAGGGCGTCCTGTGCAACTTTGTTATCGATCTGTTTGTTAATCGCGTCTCTGAGCCTGTCTGCAAACTGAAAAAACGGCTCCTGCAGTCCCTGGCGAACTGTGGTAAAAGAGGGGGATTGTATCACAGCCTTAGAGATTTTACGGAAAGCTTGCAGCGTCAGGTCCCTTACCAGGTTTAAATCACAGAGTGGGATCCGTGCCTGGGCTGCAGGGGCAGCATATGGTCCTTCCCCAAGCAGTTTGTTCAGCGTGTTTGCTATAGGGGTCCCGTTTGTAGCTAAAGCTTCCTCTGCAGTTTTTTTGCTTAGGTTTTTCCACTCTGTTTCAAATAGAGTGAACTGCATCGTGGTTAAAGTCATCCTAGCAATGGAGGAGCAGTCGTGGGGGGTCAGAGTAAAGGCACTAAAGAGATTTTCCAATATACCCATTGTAAATGGGACCTCTAACCCATACTCTGTGACTGATTTTTTCAAGTCTTTTAAGACTGGATACGGGACAAGTTCCCAGTGCGGGAGTCTGTTTGGTCGTATGTAAACAGGAAAGGTTTTTAACATGTCAATGTCCCCAGACGCCGCAGCCTCCCGCCGTAAACCCTCCCACCGTAACCTGGGGTCGGGGGGGTTTGTCATGTTGGTGTTGAATACCTCTGGATACCAGTAGTTTTCCTCCGATAAGGAATTAGTCGTCCCTGGAACTTTTGTACTCAGAAAGATTCCCCCATTGCACTTTTGAAAAACCCCTTGCACATGCTCTGTAGCGGTATTGCAAAATTGTCTTTCTCTGGGCAATTCGGAAACAGTTCCAGTTCCTGACGGGGGCAGAGGCATGGGAAGCTCGTCCTGCAGGGGTATGCATGCATTTGGGGTGCCTGGGTTGGTGGGGGGGGTTTCGGGGAGGGTTTGATCTGCAGCTGCTCGGTCTCTCAGGGTCTTGTATAAAATTCTCCATGACTTTAAAACTTTTGTGGCCTTTTCATTTCCCTGCGTTGCCTCCTCCCACAATCGCACCCCCACTCTGTCCCATAAAGCATCGTCTAAAAAGTTAGTTACATTCAGTTCTGTAAAGTTATGTTGAACCCAGAGTAACAGGCTTTGTAAGGACGATTCGTCCAGTGTTTTTCCGTGCTGTTTTAGCACACGCAGTTCCCACCTCCTGAGGACAAGTTTCCGTGCACGTGTTCCACCTTCTTTCAGTTCTGACTACGCACACACCACTGAAACACAAGGAGTGCTGCTTCCCTTGGTCCAACCAGCCGATGGTCGACGAATCTTCTAAATGTTAGAAGGTTCTCAACCCCATGGTTGTGTCTGAAAAATAAAAGCTAGACACGATCTCAGTATGGGGGAACTGGAATAGTTTATTGAACATGAGAACACTATTTTAAAGGCATCTGAGGTTGGACATGTTAATGAAGGGGACGAGTTATGTTAATTAGGGAATTACACAAGTTTTTACTACCATTGCCCAATGGGTTAAATATTTCCCTCAACCAAGATTACATAGGAGGAAAGGGATTAAAGGGGTTTAGACATGGTCTGATACAATCATCTCAAGAGTCCTTTCTGATTTCTGCTGGAACCAGGCTTAATCCATAAGGTAGAACTTTAACAGGTCTTGTGAGAAGGGTCCAGTTCCTTCAGATCATGAAGTTTTTGTCAGCCCTTGTTTTCCAAGGTTTGTGATTCAGATTTATCGAGTTTCCTTTTGCTGAGAACTGTTTTTTGTCCCCTTCAACCTAGTAATGGTCAGACAGATGTCTCTGCACTCTCAAAATGTTCAGACAATTTTTAACTCTAATCCTCTCTACCCTCAGCCGTAACACAAGAACTTCAGAAACTACAATACCTATTTTGTATGTCCCTATGTTCACATGTGCATATGCATGTCACAATATATAGTCAAATCACAATTGCTATGGATATTATTAATGTGTCAAACTCTGGGGTTTATTAATTGAGACAGGGAAGTAAATATGTTTCTGAATGTTAGTTCTTTCTCTGTGTCCATTCAATCCCACACGCCTCAAGCCCTGCACTCACACAATATATTGGGAATGTTTTAAGATGACTTTTAATTGAACCAAAGAGGAAGAAAAAATTAGTTCAAATCTTGCACCAGAGCCAAAAAGACATGTGCTCTGACTTCACTGAAATGCATCTACTCTAAAAGGTTTACCTAAACTAATCATTCAAATTAGCTGTAAGGAGGTACATTCAAGAAAGTTCCTTTGGGGGGGTAAGGTGGGACAAAGCAGTCACAAAAAAAAAAATCCCACCGCCAAAAAAAGCCCTACCTAACACCCAACTTATCGTCTCTTTATGTATTTTATAAAAAACGTGTCACTGTAGTAAAAGCTGTAGAAACTGCATTCTTACATTTATGAAGCTATCTTACACTATACACAGTGCACTGATCTATAAACCATATCTGAAAGAGGACCCTCCTCTGTTTATTTTCTGTTATTTACCCCGGAACATTACAGTGGGTTTTCCCTGCGCCCCCTTCCTAAACTGTGCCTCTGAGAGACAGGCTGTTTGCTACTTCCCGTATCATTTCACCAACGTGCGATTGCCGCCATTCACTTTTCACGCCTGGCTCAATTCCCCCCAGGCCTGTGCTGTGCAAACAGTAAGGACAGCAAGTGGCCATCTCCCTCTAGCACACTGTCACCTCCCAAGCAGCTTCTCCACCACTGCGGACGGGGCAATGCGGTACCTGCTCTTCCTCGCGGTGTGGGGAGAGCGGCTCCGGCAGGCAAAGTTCTCCCGAGTCCATGTGCACCCGGTGACCATCCTCCGCGTACCCTGCGGGGGGCAGTAAAGTTCCCTTGGTCGACCCCGCGCACTTGGCACGGGCGCACTCCAGGTGCAAGAGCGGCGGGCACGGACCAAAAGCTCACCCGCGTCTGATCAAGGGCTCAAAGCCCCGCCCCGAGCTCATGAATATGCAGCAGGGCGGGACATTTGCATCCCCCGGGACAGCCCATTGGTGGGGCGGCGGTCAATCAGGTGCCCGGGGCACGGGGGTGGCAGGCAGAGGGTAGGGGAGGGGCAACAACCTTGGAACAAAGCCTTGGAAATCTTTTATCCATACACGGGATGCCTGGAACCCCATCACTTACATCAGGGTTATCTCTACATGCTGTCTTTATTTCGTCTGACATCTAATGCGTGTTTTTTAAAACTACAGATTAAAGGGGTTGCACTTTTTAAAAGGTGCAAGGAACACTCAATTCAACCCTCACAGTCGACTAAATAACACTCCAATAAATACCAACATCAGAAAAGCATCGATTTTAAGGCCTGAAAACCAGAAAAAGGACTTTCCACATGGGTGTCCTGTCATCCATAACTATAAGGGAAGAATTCAATAGAATAAAGAAGTCTGTAAGTGTTCTCTCCAAGATCAAGGTGAGATTCTCTATCTTCTAATATTTCACTGACCTAGGAAGTAAGAATTTGGCCCAGAATTAATACTGGAGAAAAATGAGACCAGTGAAACATCCTGAGCTCAGGATAACCTGACTGTGCTGGGGAATCAGAGTTTTCACCCTGGGAAATGAACTGCTCTGAAACAGTGGGAAGAAACCAGTAACAAAGACTGAGTTCAAATGCTCAAGAGCAAACAAGTCCTTCCTCACCAAAAGGTCTGCGCTACCCTGAACTCATCTCTAGACATCCATGGAAATAAAACAGTCTGACCTTGAACCCAAGGGAAACAAAGACAAATTCAACGGTTTTAGCTGGAGCAAGGTTGGGGAAGGGATGTGTCACTCCTCTATGACATCACATGCTCCCTGTGACATCACATCCTTCCTGTGACATCACACCTCCCCTATGACATCACATCTCCCTATGACGCCACATCCATTGTATGACATCACATCTCTCCTATGATACCATATCATCCCTCTGACGCCACGTCCTCCCCTGTGACAACACATCTCTCATGTGACATCACACCGGTCCTGTGACATCATATCATTCCCATGACATCACATCTCCCCTATGACAACACACCTGTCCTGTGACATCACATCCTAGTTGTGACATCAAGGTTCCTCTATGATGTAACATCCATCATATGACATCACATCCTCCCCTGTGACATCACATCTCCCCTATGACATCACAACCATCATACGACATCACATCTCCCATATGACATCACTCCCCCATGATATCACACCATTCCTGTGACATCACATCTCCCTTATCATGTCAGATCCATCATAGGACATCACACGTCTCCTGTGATCTCATATCATCTCTGTGACATCATGTCCACCCTGTGACATCACATCCATCTCGTTACATCATGTCCTCCCCTGTGACATCATATCATCCCTGTGACATCACATCCTTCCTTTGACATCCCATCCTTCCTGTGGCGTCACATCCTTTTTGTGACGTCACATCCTTCTTGCGACATCATATCTCCACTATGATGTCACCCTCTTCCTGTGACATTACACCGCTCCTTTGATCTCATATCATCCCTGTGACGTCACGTTCTCCTTTCTGACAGCACATCCTTCCCGTGACATCACAGTTCCCCGACAACATCACATCCTAGTTGTGACATCACATCTCCCTTGTGATAGCACATCCTTGTTGTGACATCAAGTCTCCTCTATGACGTCACATCCATCATCTGACATCACACCTCCCTCTGACATAACATCACCCCTATGACATCACACCTCCCCGTGACATCACATCCTTCCCATGACATCGCAGTTCCCCTATGACGTTGCATCCATCATATGACATCACACCTATACTGTGATATCATATCATCCCTGTGACGTCACGTGATATCATCCCATGCTCCCCTCTGACATCACATCCTCCCCGTGATATCACATCTCCCCTTGGACATCACATCTCCCCTGTGACATCACATCATTCTTGTGACATCACATCCGCCCTGTGACATCACAGTCCTATGACATCACGCCTCCCCATGACACCACACCTCCCCATGATGTCACAGCTCCTCTGTGGCATCACATCCTTCCTGTGACATCACATCTCTCCTTTGATGTCATATCATCCCTGAGACATCCCGAGCTTGCCTCTGACATCACATCACCCCTATGATGTAACATCCATCATAGGACATCAAACATCTCCTGTGCTCTCATATCATCTCTGTGACATCATGTCCACCCTGTGACATCACATCCATCTTGTTACATCATGTCCTCCCCTTTAACATCACACATGCCCTGTGACATCATACCTGCCCTATGACATCACAACCAAAAATATGCCATCACATCTCTCATGTGATCTCATATCATCCATGGGATGTCACGTCCTCCCCTGTGACATCACATCCTTCTTGTGACATCACATTTCCCCTATTATGTCACACTTCCACTGTGACATCACATCTCCCCTATTATGTCACAACCATCATATGATATCACACCTCTCCTGTGTATCATAACATCCCTGTGATGTGAATGTCCCACCGTCTCTTAAGCACCGGATACCTTGTTCCATCGTGTTCCACTGTCCTTGCTGTATGTGGAGGTCTTCCTTACAAAGGTATCTCTCCCTCACACGGGACAACAGTCGCCGCCAGAGGCTGAGAGTTTCCTGCCTCCTTCCAATCCCCTGATCAACCACTACATCTCGAGACAGGGATCCCAGCTGTCTTGCTTCACTCCCATCTAGGACTGTATCATTAGCTGCGGCATCCCAGATTCGGAGCAACCAGGTCAGAATGGACTCATTCGCCTGTTGTGTGAACTCTCTCCGGAGTTCACGTAGCTCACCCAGGGATAGGGACTGAGTGATTATTGCTGGTTCTGTCTCCTCCAGTGGATGTGAAGGTCCTGCCTCTTCGTCATCATTTGCTATGCGAACTGATTTAGTCTTTGATTTCCTTTTCTGGACAGGGGCGACTGCTATTGGTTTCGGTTGTTCTTCTGTCTCCTCGATGGTTTGTGTGGACACAGTGTCGGTTGGTTTATTTCTTTCTCCCTCTGACTCAGTTGTGGTTTGGGTGGACATGGTGCCTGTGGATTTACTCTTTCTCTCCTCCCCCTGACAGTGCTGTACCATGTCAAGTAGTGTCCGGTAGGCAGTGACCAGGGTCCAGCAGGTTGCTGTGAGCTGACCATCTCTGGAGCTGCCAGAGTATTTTCCCTTCACCAGTCTTATCATGCTAACAGGATCCTGCAGTTGTTCAGGGGTGAATTTCCAGATCATTGGAGGAGAAAACTTCTCCAAATACTGGTCGATGTCCTCCCACTTCCCGTGTCACTCAGAATTATCCACTCCCAGGGCAGGCATCCAAACAACCTCCCTAGAAGGCCCTGTTCTGACCCTAAACATGGTGTAGACAGTACAGAGCAGACAAAGCAACACTAACAATAACATTATGCTGTCCTTAACATCAAAAGGGAACTCAATATTTTCAAAAACTGTTGTAGCAGGTCTGAAGGGGAAGAAGGAGGTGAGAGGCTGGAAACAACCATTCCCCCTGTTCCCCCAAAGGGCTGGGTGCAATTTTTAATGAGGTCCCAGAGGTAGCAACCCAAACCAGGACAGGCAAAGAAAACTGAATACACATTTACAATGAAACTCATTGCTTCTGATGTTATGATGACATAAACATAGTATACTAATAAAGCAATTTGGATCCCTCTCCCTGGTTTTGAAGAGAGCATCAAAACAGGCAAATAGTTCCCCATCTGTGGAAATATGAACAGACTCAGATACAACATCCACATGAATGCATCGATGAACATGGTGATCAGGGAGTTTCTCTATCCAAATAGACAAATGCTTAAAATGAAATTGTGATTCTGACTTCTCTCTCTTTGCCCCACGTTGGGCGCCAAAAATGTGCTGGTTTAAAGGTAAACCAGCAGGGGAAATGAACTCAACTCAAAAGAGAGATTATAAGTCAGAATAACAATTTAATATAATAACACAATAAGTACAATTATACAGACAAATGATTGGTTTTAGCCCACAAAACCCAAATATATAACTGAGCACCCGGAGTCATGAACAGAGTTCTTTGGGTCCCCCTGAGTCCAAAGTAAAAGGAGAGGGAAAAAACCTGTTGGTGAGAGTGCTGTTGCACTCTGGTCAAAAGTGGTGGTTGCAGTCCAGTCGAGAGTGGTGGTCTGCAGTCTGGCTGAAAGCGGTGATCTGCAGTCTGGCTGAGAGTGGTGGTCTGCAGTCCTCCTCTGGATCCCACGAGTGGTAAAATGGTTCCGAAACTCCAAGTTTATATATTCTCCAGTTCAGGCAGGAATGTTCAGTCCTCCCCTCAGAGTGGGGAATTCCATAAAAGGGTATGAGGATGCTCAGTCCTTCCCTCAGAGCGGGGAATTCCACAAAATGGTATGAGGACAGGAACATCTTCCTATTTCGCAGGGTTCTACTGACAACAGTTTCTGGGAAATGGCATGGAAGGCTATAGAATACACAGTTTTGGGCTACACCCATCCAGTGATGAATCGGTCCCAGCTGTTCTAACTAGGAAATATCACATCTCCCTTATGATATCACATCCTTGTTGTGACATCAGGGTTCCTCTATGATGTTACATCCATGACATGACAACACATCTCCCCTGTGACATCACATCCAGTGACATCCAGATCAATCACAAGGTTGGGGGTGTGTGTGAGACAGACAGAACCACAAATGCTTTCACATCAGAGAGCAGTCAGTGTGGTGCTGTGCTTGCTGCTGCAGAGACCCCCAGGGAACAAACCCAGGGAGTAGTTTGGGGGGGGGGTCCCTAAGGAGGACACTTGCCTTATTATTGCTTGTTTATTTGTAATATCTTATAGATCTATCATACAACACCTAAGGATGGATTCTATAGAATATGTGCCATATATATTTGTGTTGGGTCTGGCTGAACTGCAGTTCATTTCCCCATAGCAACCCTCCCATTGCTGTGCTTTGCATTGGCAGCTGGAAGGGTGTTGAGAACACACTAGTGTTTTGGTCACTGCTGAGCACAGCACCAACACTGGGACATTCCTTCCTTAGCTGAGGGCAAGACCCTGGGAGGGGACCCAAGTAGGCCAGCTGACCCCAACTGACCAAAGGGACATTTCAGACCATGTGAGGTCAGCTCAACTATAAAAGCTGAGGCAGGGAGCAGGAGGGGGGCATTCATTGTCTATTGGCTGCCTGCTGAGGAACCGTCCCACAGACCCAAGCCCTGCTCCTCGGGAGTGGCCAACCATGGCTGCTCATGGGAAGTAGAGAACAAACCCTGCTACCTCTTACTTCTGTGTGCACAAGCTTCAGTTTGCTTTTTGCTTTAAATAAACTACCTTATCTCAACCCACCAGTTGTTTTTTTTTTTTTAATCACCTTACTCTCTCCCCTGTCCTGCTGGGAAGGGGAGTGATAGAGTGGCTGGGACGGTACCTGGTGTCCAGCCAAAGTTAACCCACCACACACCTTAACACTTCCAGAGACTCCACCGCCTCCCTGGGCTACTTGTTCCAATGCCTGAACACTCTCTCAGTGGAAAAAGGTTTCTTTAATATCTAATATGAACCTTGCCCAAAGCAATTTAAAACCATTCCCTCTCAACCTTTCACTATAGCCTTGGCAGAAGAGACCAACCCCCACCCCACTAAAACCTCCTTTCAAGTCGTTGTAGAGAGCAATGAGGTCCCCCCTGAGCCTCCCCTTCTCCAGACTCAACAAACCCAGTTCCCTCAGTCGTTCCTCAGCAGACATGTTTTCCAAAGCCTTCCCCAACTCCATTCCCTTCTCTGGACATGCTCCAGCCCCTCAAGGGCCTTTTTGCACTGAGGGGCCAGAACTAGACACAGCACTCGAGATTGGGCCTCAACAGTGCCCAGCACAGAGGGGCAATCAGTTCTCTGTTCCTGCTGGTCACACTCTTCTCCACAAAGACCGGGATGCCCTTGACCTTCTTGCCCCCCTGGGCACACCCTGGCTCATATCCAGCCGCTGTCAAGCAGCACCTCCAAGTCCCTTCCTGCTGAGTAGCTCTCCAACCCCTCTGCCCCCAGCCTGGAGCGTTCCAGTGGGTTGTTGGGACCCAAGTGCAGGCCCTGACACTTGGTCTTATTGATCCAGCCTGTCCAGATCCCTCTGCAGAGCCTTCCTGCCCTCCAGCACATCGACACACCCAACGTGGTGTTGTCCACTACTTTACTGAGGGAGCACTCAATCCCCTGGCCCAGATCATTAAGAATGATGTTAAACAGGAGCGGCTGGCTCTCACGCGGGGTCGGAGGGCAGGCTACGTGCCGGAAGGCTACAGGTACAGGGGTTGGGGGGAGCCGGGCTGGGGGCTGGCTCTCACGCGGGGTCGGAGGGCAGGCTACGTGCCGGAAGGCTACAGGTACAGGGGTTGGGGGGAGCCGGGCTGGGGGCTGGTTCTCACGCGGGGTCGGAGGGCAGGCTACGTGCCGGAAGGCTACAGGTACAGGGGTTGGGGGGAGCCGGGTTGGGGGCTGGTTCTCACGCGGGGTCGGAGGGCAGGCTACGTGCCGGAAGGCTACAGGTACAGGGGTTGGGGGGAGCCGGGCTGGGGGCTGGCTCTCACGCGGGGTCGGAGGGCAGGCTACGTGCCGGAAGGCTACAGGTACAGGGGTTGGGGGGAGCCGGGCTGGGGGCTGGCTCTCACGCGGGGTCGGAGGGCAGGTTACGTGCCGGAAGGCTACAGGTACAGGGGTTGGGGGGAGCCGGGCTGGGGGCTGGCTCTCACGCGGGGTCGGAGGGCAGGTTACGTGCCGGAAGGCTACAGGTACAGGGGTTGGGGGGAGCCGGGCTGGGGGCTGGCTCTCACGCGGGGTCGGAGGGCAGGCTACGTGCCGGAAGGCTACAGGTACAGGGGTTGGGGGGAACCGGGCTGGGGGCTGGCTCTCACGCGGGGTCGGAGGGCAGGCTACGTGCCGGAAGGCTACAGGTACAGGGGTTGGGGGGAGCCGGGCTGGGGGCTGGTTCTCACGCGGGGTCGGAGGGCAGGCTACGTGCCAGAAGGCTACAGGTACAGGGGTTGGGGGGAGCCGGGCTGGGGGCTGGCTCTCACGCGGGGTCGGAGGGCAGGCTACGTGCCGGAAGGCTACAGGTACAGGGGTTGGGGGGAGCCGGGCTGGGGGCTGGCTCTCACGCGGGGTCGGAGGGCAGGCTACGTGCCGGAAGGCTACAGGTACAGGGGTTGGGGGGAGCCGGGCTGGGGGCTGGCTCTCACGCGGGGTCGGAGGGCAGGCTACGTGCCGCGCGCGCTCCGCGCGGTTTAGTCTCAAGGTGCAGGCTCAGCAGGAGAGGGGAGAGAGAAAATGAGGGAGCCTTGCCAGCAGTTGCTACACACCTATGGAGGAGGATAGAGCAGCTTCGGAGCACACAGAGGTTTGCCATTTCAGGTCTGGGGGGAAGGGGGAGGGGGGGTTCTGGGGAAGGGAGTGGGGAAGAGAGGGGAGGGGTATCGAGTGGGCCATGGGGGGCTTCTAATTGACGGGGGGGAAGCAGGGCACTCCTGTATGAAATGTAACAGATGTGCAGTGCACCTGCAAATACCTGGTAACAAAGTGGAGGAAGGACATGGTCAGGGAGAATAGTGGGGTTCCTTCAGAGTGATGGGGGTCCCAGCAAAGCTGAGGACTTGAAAAGCACCTCAGCCTTGGATGGGTACAAGGACCAGAACACTTGGTCAGTTTGTTTTTCTGTCTCTGTTTGTTTTTGGCTCATCTGCTGCTACTGCCCAGGTTCAGCATGTTCCAGATAAGTTTACTCTGCTCTGTTACGTCCTGTAAAGGGTGGGCAGGACAAAGGGCTGTTCCTGGGCATCTCCTTATGACTGTATATAAATAGGTGATAGTAAAGCAGAAAATCAAAGACCTGCCCAAACCATTCTAACAGAAACGTAACCTGTATGTCCCTGTGTGGTTTTGGGCTATGCTGGCGATGGTACATGCCTTCGGTAGGGCCGCCCATGCCAGACAGGTCAAAACAGCAGGGCCAGATACAATAAATCTATGGGCAGGATGAGCTCGTTAGCCTCCTGGCAGTCATCCTGGGAGAAGGACAACTCTAATCTCAAACCCGGGCAGATGGAGCTCGCTTAGCCCTGTAAGGCCATCCATCTAAGAGAAGGTCACTCTAACCAAACCTACGTCCTGAGGATTTCACTGCCACCGTCCAAGCTCGCTCGGTCCTGGCAGATGAACCTCAGGATTAAAGGGTGGGTTCAGTTCCGCGCATACTGCATCTCACCTAAAAAATCCATTGCGCAGGCTTGAAGGTTTTACCCACATGCAAAAAGTCCTGTAGCGACGGACGAGGGTCGAAACGGCAGGTGAAAGGTGCACTGGGAGCCGCAGACTCAACTCCGCATGCAGGCGGTTCAGGATATTGGTCATTTGAGACTGATCGGAGATGACAGTCTCTTGGGGCAGCACCCTGAACGACCAAGCAGCCTTTTCAAGGACAGCACTGCTTGCTCCACTCGGAGAGGGGCCTAGAAAAGGTGGCCTAAACAAAGCTCATCTCCACTTTCACCCGGTTGGTTAACCGCAGACCAACGGGCATCTTCTCTCAATGCGGTCGCACAAAGAGCAAAAGACAAAGGCATGCACCTGCCTCCAAAGGTGTACCTAAATTAACTATAGCATGTTGGAACATCAGAACCATGCTTGATTCTGCGGATAGTGGACGTCCTGAGCGGCGTTCTGCCCTAATTGCCCATGAGCTGGCTCGTCTCAACATCGACATAGCTGCCCTCAGTGAAGTTCGCCTTCACGAGGAAGGAAGCCTCAGAGAACATGGTGCTGGTTACACTCTCTTCTGGTCAGGTAAGCCCAGAACCGAAAAACATCTCTCAGGTGTCGGCTTCATGATCAAAAACTCTATTCTTCCCAAACTCGAAAATCTGCCAACAGGTCACTCTGACCGCATTATCTCCCTACGCCTTCCACTCCACAACAACCAACACGTCGTCCTCTTTAGTATATATGCCCCAACTCTCCAAGCTGACCCTACCGAAAAGGACAAATTTTATGCTGACCTGCGCCACCTTACCCAAAAAGTACCCGCAGATGATAAGATCATTATCCTTGGTGATTTCAACGCCAGAGTAGGTAAGAATTTTGATGCCTGGAAAGGAATATTAGGCAAACATGGTGTTGGTAACTGCAACGATAATGGTCGACTCCTGCTAGAATTCTGTGCAGAGCAACAGCTCACCATCACTAATACTATCTTTCAGCAGAAAGATAGTCTGAAGACAACCTGGATGCACCCCAGATCTAAACATTGGCATCTCATCGATTATGTCCTGGTGCGACGGAGAGATGTTCGCGATGTCCTCCATACCCGCGTGATGCCCAGTGCAGAATGCCAGACAGACCATCGACTTGTGCGCTGCAAACTCAGCTTCAATCTTAAATTCAAACCCAAAATGGGCAACATCACAAGGAGAAAACTCCAAGTTAACAATCTCCAATCAGCCACAGTAAGAGAGAGATTCCAGGCAAACCTTCAAACTAGGCTCGAAAACCGTTCCACAGTTTCTGCAGATTCCTCTCCTGAAACTACCTGGCAGCATATTAAAAACAGCATTCTGCAATCCTCCAAAGAATCCTTAGGGTTCTCCCTCAAGAAGAACAAGGACTGGTTTGACGAAAACAACCAAGAAATCCAGGACTTGTTGAGGAAGAAGAGAACAGCCCACCAAGCACACCTTGCACTGCCATCCTGTCACGCAAGAAAAACAGCCTTTCGTCTCGCATGCAGCAGGCTCCAACAGAAACTCCGTGACATCCAGAACAAGTGGTGGATCGATCTAGCTGTAAAAACTCAATTATGCGCAGATATGGGTGATCACAAAGGTTTCTATGAAGCCTTGAAGACAGCATATGGGCCCACATACCAGGTGCAAAGCCCTCTACTCAGTGCTGATGGTCAAACGCTTCTAACAGATAAAACCTCCATTCTGAATCGATGGTCTGAACACTTTCAGACTCTTTTCAGTACCAACCGTGTGGTCCAAGACTCAGCAATTCAGTCCATCACACAACAACCAGTAAAGTATGAATTGGATACAGCCCCCACTTTAGGAGAAACCCTCATGGCCATACAGCAGGTAAAAATCGGCAAGGCAGCCGGGGTTGATGGAATTCCACCTGAAGTCTGGAAACATGGGGGCCTTGCCCTCCACACCAAATTTCACGAGTTTGTGGTGCGCTGCTGGGAGCTCGGTGAACTACCATCAGACCTTCGTGATGCTGTCATCATCACTTTGTATAAGAAGAAAGGTACTAAATCTGACTGCTCAAACTACCGTGGTATTACTCTGCTCTCCATTGCTGGCAAAATCCTGGCAAGAATACTCTTGAACAGACTAATACCCACTATAGCAGAAGGGATCCTACCTGAAAGTCAGTGTGGTTTCAGAGCCAACAGAAGCACCACAGACATGATATTTGTTCTCAGACAACTGCAAGAGAAATGTAGGGAACAGAACAAAGGTCTTTATGTAACCTTTGTTGACCTCACCAAGGCTTTTGATACTGTGAGCAGAAAAGGTCTGTGGCAGATTTTGGAACGTTTAGGTTGTCCCCCCAAGTTCCTTAAAATGATCGTCTCACTTCATGAGGATCAGCACGACCAAGTCAGGTATGGCAACACACTTTCTGAGCCCTTTTTAATTAAGAATGGTGTGAAACAAGGCTGCGTTCTCGCTCCTACCCTATTCACCATCTTCTTTAGCATGATGCTCCAAAGGGCCACAGCAGACCTCGATGATCAGGACGGTATCTACATTCGATATCGTACTGATGGAAGCCTGTTCAATCTAAGGCGTCTGAAGGCCCACACCAAGACCCTAAACCATCTTGTCCGGGAGCTACTATATGCTGATGACGCCGCCCTTGTTGCCCACACAGAAGCAGCTCTGCAGCGTTTAACATCCTGCTTTGCAGATGCTGCTGAGCTCTTTGGGCTGGAAGTCAGCCTAAAGAAGACAGAAGTTCTCCATCAACCTGCACCTCAGAAAGTCTTCCATCATCCCCATATCACCATTGGCGAATCAGAGCTCAAATCAGTCCAGCAGTTTAATTACCTAGGTAGCCTCATCTCCTCGGATGGTAAGATTGACGGGGAGATAGACAACGGGTTGGCAAAGGCATACAGTGCTTTCGGAAAACTCCACAAAAGAGTATGGCGTAATAAACACTTGAAGAAAAGCACAAAGATCAGTGTTTACAAAGCCATAGTGTTGTCTACTCTCTTGTATGGTTCCGAATCATGGGTCATCTACCGCCACCACCTGCGTCTCCTAGAACGCTTCCATCAGCGCTGCCTCCGTACAATCTTAAACATCCACTGGTCAGATTATGTGACCAATACATCTGTTCTTGAGCAAGCAGCAGTCACAAGTGTAGAGGCCATGCTGATGAGAACACAGCTGCGATGGGCAGGGCACGTCTCAAGGATGAAGGACCACCGCCTCCCTAAGATCTTGCTCTATGGTGAACTTGCCACTGGCTGCCGCAAGAGAGGAGCCCCGAAGAAAAGATTCAAGGACTCCCTGAAACAACATCTCAGCCTTGGCCATATTGATCACCATAATTGGTCCACTCTGGCCTCAAATCGGGAGGCCTGGAGACACACCATCTATAACGCTGCGGAAGCCTTTGAGAACACACGCAGGATCACTCTTGAGGAGAAAAGGCAACGCAGGAAGAACCGTGTCTTGCGGAATACACCATCTAAGGAGTCTTTCTGTTGTGCCTTTTGCAACCGGATATGTCTGTCACGTATTGGCCTCATAAGTCACCAACGTGCCTGTAACAAGTGTGGATAAAGCCTTCCCAAATCTTCGTTCGCGAAGCCCAGCCATGATGAGTCCAAACAGGAGCAGTCCCAACCCTAAGCCCTTGGGAACCCCACTAGTGACCTGCCCCACCTGGATTTCCTTCCATTCCCCACCACTCCCTGGGCCATCAGCCACTTTGTCACCCAACAAACAGTTCCCCCGGGCAAGCCATGAGCAGCCAGTTTCTGCAGGAGATGCTGGGGGAGATGGTGCCAAGGTTTGTGAAACTGCACAGTCTCCTGGAACCCAAGGATTCCTGAAACACTGCAGAACTCAGGGAACCAAGGGGTCACTGTCCCACTGCAGCTACTTCTGAAGCACAAGGGACCATGGGACAATGGGAAATCTCCAAGAATCCAAAGGGCGTTTTGGGACTGCAGGGCCTCATGTAACTAAATGACCTTTGGAGACTGTGGAAGCTCATGGAATTAAGGGGCCATTATGACCCTGCAGGGCTTTATGACCCCAAAGAGACCCTGTTCCACTGCAGACCCTCATGGAACAAAAGGAACACTGGGACACTGTGAAACATTGTGGAATCAGGAGGCCATTAGGACACTGCAGGGCCTCATGGAACCAAGGGGCCATTGGGACACTGCAGAAACTCCTGGAATCGAGGGACCATTGGGACACTACAAAGCCTCATTGAAGCCAAGGAATTCTGAGACTGTGCATCCTCATGGAACCAAGGGGTCACTGGGATATGCAGGACCTCCTGGAACCAAAGGATTCCTGAGACATTTTAGAACCCCAGGGAACCAAGGGGCCTTTGTGACATGTGGGGCCTCCTGGAAGCAAAGGAACCCTTAGAATTTTTGTGAGAATGAGTTAAGGCAGCAGCAGCTGCATTCAGTTAATCAGGATCAACAAGGAGTTTTGGTCTTGACTGGTGTTTTCCATCAAGAGAGTGCTGTTCGCCAAAGTGGAAAACCACTTTGAACGCTCTGCATGGTAGCCCGTGTTTTTCTCTGGTGGCTGAACACAGCCAACACATGAGGCGAGGGGAATGTGTGGGATCAGGGACGATCCTGGGAATTCTGGTGGACTAAAAGACAAAGCCCAGGTGCTGTTTCCAAAGGAATCCCAATGAAAGGGGGACACCGGAAAGATGGGCAGACAAGTCCCGCAATGGAACTCTGTGTGTGCAGTCTCATTTTCTCCTTCAGTGCTCACAGGAGAGGGGGAAAAAAGTGGGGGTTGGGAGTCCAAAACTGTTCGGGGAGAAATTGGGGATTGACGGGACAATGGAAAAGTGGAAGGAACAGGGAAAAGGGTGGAAAAGGGGAGTGGTCTGGTGGGACAAACGGTCCCATGGGGGTCTTTGGGCACAGGGGAGTTGGGAAAGGGTTGGAAAGGGTGGCCCCCCTGAGCTTCCAACTTCCTGTGGGGTGCTGGGGGCTACTGGATCCAATCTCAGCCTTGGATTATGCCAAAAATTTCAGTTTAAAGGAACTACAGAGGTGTGACTGAACCACTTTTGTCCCCCAGGTTTTAATGACAGTAAATCAGATCTATTGATAGAAATGAGTTATTTAGGGTTACAAATGATCAGACAAAAGATCTTCATCAGAATTATTTACTGCACAATACAAACACTAAAACTACCAGGAGTACAGGATAAGATAGGACAGTGCTCTACCCTACAGCAATTGTTGAAGCAATTCTACTCAAGTTGGCACAAAAGCAATAATTCTTCATTAGAGATGGATGGAACTCCCCCAGACCAACGCTCGTGAGGAGATCTCTGCTCTCAACCTCCAGGACTGATATTGGGGGGTCCCCAGCCAAGGCAGGAATCTCCACACACCCCCCAGGAATGGTTCTGTTGGAAGAAGCTGCCCCTGTGAAAGGGGACTGATCCTTTCTGGTCAAAAGGGATGGACTGACAGTCACCGGACTCCAGGGGTTGCCTCACCATCAGGGGGTTCATTCGGGGTGGAAGGAGCGGTTGAAGTTCTTCCCGCAGTCGGGGCACTGGTAGGGCTTCTCTTACTGGTGGGTCTGTTGGTGTCTCGTCAAGGCACCGCTCTGGGTGAAGCTCTTGCGCCAGTGGGTGACCAGGTTACAGTTCTGGTTGAAACCCTTCCCTCAGTCAGTGCAGCAGAAGGGCCTCTCATCCGTGTGCGTCTGCTCAGGCCTGAAGAGATTGGAGCTGGTCTGAAACCTCTTCCCACAATCCAAGCACTTGTAGGGTCGTTCCCCAGTGCGGAGGGTGGAGTTGTCCCTGAAGCTCTTCCCACATTCCCCACACGTGTAGGGACATTCTCCTGTGTGGATGTGCTGGTGTTTGCAGAGGGTGGAGCTCTGGCTGAAGCTCTTCCCACATTCCCCACACATGTAGGGAAGAACTCCAGTGTGGGTGTGCTGATGGGTGAGGAGGTGGGAGCTCTTCCTGAAGTTCTTCCCACATTCCAAGCACCTGAAGGGCTTCTCCCTGCTGGGAGGCTGCTCAGGGACCACCAGCTCGGAGCTCTGGCTCAAGCTCCGGCTGCCTTCCCAGCACAGGCTGGGTCTTTCCTCCTCAGAGCACCCTGGGCTGGCTTTGGAGCCCCTCCTGCAGGGGGATCTCTGGGCCTTTTCCTCCCCGTTGCTTTCCTGTGCCGTGGAGTCCTTCAAAACGGCCTCTCCCACCAGGTTCTGCCAGAGGGATTTTTCCTCCAGGCTTTCCGTCCTCAGCTCGGGGTCTGGAGCAGGAAGCAAGAAGGACAGGGAGGGGATTTGCCTCCGGTCCAGAGGTAAGGCCAAGGACATCCCCCCAACTCCGGCCCCGGCAGCGAGGTTGTCCTGCAACCGGGGGCCATGCTCAGCTGCCAGAGGCAGCCCAAGACTAACCCAAAGGGTCACTGACTTCCTCCTCACCTGCCTGGAGGGCCCGTGGCATCTTCCTCTTCCTTACAGCCTCCTCCTCCATCTGCCCAAGCTTTGGGAAGGAGAAATCCTGTTGGGGGGGAAAACAAGGACTGAGTGCGTTGGCTTGGGGGTTCCTCCTGCCCAAGTCCACCTCTAGAACTCACCGGGCATCCCGTGTCTTTAAAACCCTCCAAAACACAAAGATTCAACCCAGAAAAACACAAACCACCCAGATTCAGGCAAAAAACTCCTCAGAAATAGCAAGAAGACCCTTGCCACCCCAAATTGCAAAAAGTTGAGATTGTGCTAAAATATACTCCAAAATATGAAGATTCAGCCCAAAAAAAGGTGATGGGGACTGAATTTAACCTTCCAGCAGGAAAGTTGTTTGATTTCAAGCTCATCTTCAAGGGGCGCCCTGCGATTGGAACCTGGGCTCTAATTAACCTCTCCTGTACTGCCAAACAGTAGGAGCTGTATGGTCAAAGGACAAACTCTGTGATCCCTGTCAGTGTCCATGGTCCCTGTCCGTGACCTTCAGGGAAATTGGGAGAAGGAAATGAAGAAACCAGTTTGGAACAAAACTGCTGTTAAAGTGGGAAAAACCTCCTTCCACGGAAATAAAACTTAGTTTTTCCTGGGCTGAACAAACTCATTCAGGGATGAAGGACTGGGATTTGCAAGAGCAGGGGAATCATTCCCTGCAGCCCCTTTGCACTGTAGGAAATGTGAGCACTGTGCACATCCTGCTGCCTTGAGATTCTGTTCTGAGTGTGGGAACGACCCTGTGGGGAGCAAAGAAATGCCTGGTTCTGCAGGAACTGGAGATGTTCAAGGGGCAGCAGGACCAAGTCAGGGGCCTGGGGGGGTCTGGGGGGTTTTGGGGTTCGGGAGGGTCCTGGAGGAGCTGGGGAGGGGCTTTGGGGATTGGGGGTACAAACCAGGAGAGACCAGTACAGACCAGAACAAACCAGTACAGACCAGTACCTCCTCACTGCTCCCCGGATCTCTCCTGGAGCTGGGTCACGTTGTCATGGGACACCTGAGCCCCCTCAGTGCCCTCCCAGTACAGCCCAGTGCCTCCAGTACAGCCCACTGTGTTCCTGTCCCAGGGTGCCAGGTGGTCCCTCTTTGGGGGGGGGGGGTTGGAAGGGATTTGAGGGGGGGGCTGGGGGTGATTTGAAGGGATCCGGGGGGGAGAGATTGGATGGGGATTTGGGGGGGGTTGGATGTCTTTGGGTGTATTTGGAGGAGTTAAAACAGATTTTGGGGGCATTGGGGCATCAAAGGGATCTGTGGGGGGAGGGGATTAAAAAGAAAATGGAGGTTAGGGGACATTTGGGGGGGGGGTTTAAAGGGGCCTGGGGGAAAAGGAGGGGCTACACCACGAGCAGGTGAGTCCTGAGACCCCCCCTGGTGTCCCCAAGACCCTCCTGGTGTCCCCAGTTCCCCCCTTGACACCCCAAGACTTTCTTGGTGTCTCCAATGTCTTCAGGGTCACTCCATGGCCCCAATTCCCCCCTTGACATCCCCAATTCCACTGCCCCAAACCCCATCCCTGATGTCCCCAACCCTCCATCTCACTCCAGGAGCCCCCCCTGGACCCTCTGACCACAAAAACGCCCCCCCCCCCCCCCCACTCACAGAAAGGTCAAGGGCATCTGGGGATACATTGGGGACAGTTGAGGGGCACTGGGTGATTACTGGGGGATACTGGGACACACTGGGGGGAACCAGGGGGCACTGGGAGGGACTGAGAGGTTACTGAGGGATGCTGGGAGGGCACTGGGAGGGCACTGGGAGGGACTGGAGGTGAACTGGGGCACACTGGGGGCCACTGGCAGAGAACTGGGGGGTTACTGGGGGATTACCAGGACACATGGGGGGACACTGGGAGGTTACTGGGCCATACTGGGGGTTACTGGGTGCTCACTGGAGGATCACTGTGCCATACCTGGGGGCAGTGGGAGGTCACTGCGACACACTGGTTGGTTACTGAGGGGTTTACTGGGCCACAATGAGGGTCACTGGGAGGTCATTGGGATATACTGGGGGCACTGGGATCCCCTTACCCAGATGTAGTATATCTCCCCCCCCCGGATTTTGAGGGACATCCCCAATCATCTCTCCCCCCTTGGGGCTGGGGGACCCCCTGAACCCCACTGCTGGGCTTTAGGGAACCCCACAAAATCCCCTCAAAACCCCTGAAATCCCCCCCTCGACCCATCGAAACCTCCTCAAGTTCTCCTCAAATGCTCTTAGAGACCTCATCCCTCCCCAGCACCCCCTAAACCCTCTAAGTGATCCGCAAAACCCACCTGGGACCCCCCAAGCCCATTCAGGGACCCCCCCCAGACTCCTCACGGACCCTCAAAACAGTCTGGGACACCTTAAACCCCCTAGAGACCCCAAAATTGCCTAAAAGGTCCCCGCAAAACCCCTCCAGGACCCCCAGGAGGACTTCTGTCTAAGTGAAATCTTGGTCGCTGAAGGAAAAAATAAAATTTCTTCTTATTTTAGTGGCATCCAGATTTCATTCAATGATTTACAAAGTGTGAAGGCACTGAATACAGTCCAGTGTAAAATTACCATTATACTCATTATTTACCATGCAATGGAATTGTAGAGCATTTAAAGAGTCATTGTAATAAACATCACAGTAAGGCAAACATACATTGTCCTGGATATACACGTGTGTGTCTGTGTGTGTGTGCACACAGAAAAAGAACACAGTGGGTGTGAGAGAGAACTTCTATCATAACCCCTGCTCCATTTATTATTCATTTCACTACAGGTCACAGTCCATGGACAATAGTATGGAAGATTTCTTTAATAACTCTCACTGCTAATTTCATTCTATTTAAACACACGTATCCCAGGGAATGCCACATGCTTTTCAGCATGATTTTATGTCGAAATCAGGATAACATGTTTTCAGAGCATTAACTAAAAGGAAGCATGAACTAAAACCTTTTTAACCAATGAGGTATTGCTTTTAAACTACCACAAGGTCATAAAAAAGATAATTTCAAAGCTATAAGTTTTCTAATTGTAATCAACAACAATCTAATGAGGAAAGAAAGTCTATCTGAATGGCTGTCATAAACCTGTGCACAGCCTTGCTTATCTTTAAAGATCCTTTACTTTGTCATTTCGTAACATTTTCACTACCAAATTTTGCTGTGCAAAATTAAAATGTGGCACTGGAATTAGAAATAACACTGTCTTAGTGGTCAGTCTTAAATGAACAGTGAAACTCAGATGCAGTTTTATTATTCTATAACAAAGTATATTTGTTAATATTAAGTGCAACTCGACAATAAAATTAGAAAAGTCTAAAATGTGCTGGAAATTGACCTTTTCCTTATTTCTCAGTAATCTGTCACACAAACTCTGTATTGTATTTACTCACTTTCCTGAAGTCTTTCTGCTGATTTGGACCCAAACCTAATCCATCTGTTTGAAGGCAAACTGTTTCAATTTACCTGTATTTTGAGCTGTAAGGTTTATGGGATTTCTCTGTTCTTTGGTTTTGTTTTTCTTTTCCTTTAAAAAAGGATGTATGTCACTCTACACTATTCTTACGCAACAGCTACACCTACACATCTCTCAAGATCAAGAGTTGTTGGGTTCTCACTTTAGAATTCAAAACTGGCTTAAATTAATTGTTTCCATTGGCATTTATTCAACCAAAGCTAATTCTCCCGGATGGCCATGAAAAGGGAATGCAAAAGAGACACACCTACACCAGCTAGAAATGTAAAAGCTTTCTTGACAAAAAAACCACCAACAACCAACCAAAACAAAACCAATGAACAAAACACAGTGTTCAGGGCGTATTTGCTCAATTCTCTCATTTCCAGGTTGTGAAGATAACATCCAGAGGGGTTTAGAGCCTCAGTCACTGTAAATCAGCACATTGTAACTGACTTTCGTACAACAAAAGAACTTTGTGGATTCTGGTTCAATATATTGCCAATGGTTTCTATTACTATTATTAAACAAATTCTCTAAGTCTATCCAGTAAGTGCTCCTTGTCAACACTTTCAACTTCTATTCTAAAACAAGTTACAAAATGCGGGTGAGTCTCTCTCTATTCTTGGACTAGATCAACTGTCCCTGATAGAATACACCACCATTCACAGGAAAAAATTGAAATACATAATACACCTCTCACCTTCACAATATGTTAACTATACAACTGTTTTCATACTCTAGTTCTTAAAGTTATCAATGTGACAAATTAGAAACCAAAAAGAACAATTTTGTTAGGAAGAACTAATGCAAACATATTCTGAACTTCTAGTCCTCAACTGAGATAATAAATCACATTTTGTTCAACAGAGTGTTTGTGGAATTGTTACATGCACAGAAAAAGCACTTTTTCCTACTCACCTCCTGGAGGCCTGACAATTGTTACAGCATCACTTATCAAGCTGCCCTGGCTGTTGGATGCATTCACTTGCACTGTGTAGTTAGAAAATGGAATCAGGTCTTTAATGGGTACCCATACATTGAATTTCTTGCTGCTGCAGAACATCTGAGTATAATTTACCATAGAATAATTAGCATTATCTGTTATGAAAAGGCAAGAAAGGGGGGAGAAGAACAAACATTAGACCTTGTGTCTGCCACAATCCACTGTCTTTAGGAACTAAGTCTTATTCCTACTCAAAAGAAGACTTGCTGTTTATACCAATAACACACACACACAAGAAATTTTGGCTATTGGGGAGAAAAAATATTATTCATCATTTCTCCTGCTTTTGGCAACAGTTTATGGTACTTGTAAATCTTGGAAAATAAACAAACCAATCCACGAAGCAACCATGCAGTTGCAGAGCTGACTGCTATATACTGCAAACAGGAGCCAGCTCTCAGAAATTACTTATCTTCTAGAAAAGTTGTGTGATAACTGCAAATTCCAAATGTTAGTGCTAATTCTTATGCCTATGATACAGTGGTAAAAATTTCTGAATTCACCGGAAAAATGCTTACCTTAGGAGTTTATAAGCTAACTCCATTGCATACAGCAGAAAAAGTCACCTGCAGTAACACCTGCTTTCCAGCATGACCTGCAGTCTGCTCAAAGATATGCCAAATTCATGAGAAAATAAAACTTTTTCTATCTACAGTACAGTTTTAACATGTTAATATTTTTGTTTTCATCCACCTGAACCTGGAAAGAAAACATATGTTTCCTCTGCTGATATTTTTATACCATTATTAATCTTTCTTCCAATGACTAACTATACTATATTTTAAAAAGACAGTTTTGAGTAACACAATATGAACTAAAAGGATAACACTCCTTGGCAACTATCCAAGTTGCCTGGATAACAACATTAATATACAGTAACTATACGATTAGTCGTAACATTAAATTCTAGTTATAACAGAGTGATTATTCAGCAATTATAAGTATATAAGTATATAATTACTCAATAATTAAGAGAAGTATGTAATTACATAACCATTTGATTCAGCGCAAAAACAAACTTGCAAATTTACGAGATTGACAACACAGCAGCTCAACATTTTTCATTGCTTCTAATAAAAATCCAAGGAGTACTTGCAAGTTTCCTAACCCAAATTTTACACAGACCAAAGGTGTTTTTATCCCTCTTCCCAGTCAAGCAACTTACTGCTCCTGGCAAGTAAAATGTTAGAAGAACACTTTTAAAATGCAGGTCTTGCTGGGGTTGACTTGCAATATGCAGCTTTGCCACTTCTCACTGCTTCAACTCAGCTTTCAGTGGGCTGGAAAATGCAGACACAGAGGTTCAACCTGACACACAGTGACACAGTGATAACCCTGTCACATCATTCCATGCCATTCCTGCCCAACCTGCCCCAGTGGAGACCCAATTGGTGAGTAGAAGTGGATGAGGCCTCTCTTTTTCCATTGCTCATGTGTGTTTTTCTCTCCATCCTGCTCATAGGTCCTACTGTAGCATACCAGCAAGACTGCTACAGATCTAAACAGCAGGTGCCTCAGGTACCGGGAAAGTCCTAAAAGACATTGTTTACTTCAGACAAGTGGTTTGTACCAGAACACCTCCTTGTTCCTGCACTCAGCCTTGTCATTGCTGCCAGGAACAGACACCAGCACTCCAACAAGCAAGGTCTCCTCACAACACAGGAACAACCTAAAGAAGCAGAAAACAAACTCCTAGATCTGGTTCACCATGTCCTTCAACACTTAAGACATTGCAAACAACTGTTGCAAAAGCTGAATTTGAATGGGAGGAGGCTCAGAGCCACCATCTCCTATAAGCTGTTAAAAAAGACTAAACCCTTTGCAGACGTGAAGGGCTTCCTGAAGCTTGCCCATGATCCTAATCAAGGGTTCAAAACCCTGCCCCCGAGCTCATGAATATGCAGCAGGGCGGGACATTTGCATCCCCCAGGACGACCCATTTGTGGGGCGGCAGCCAATCAGGCAGCGGTCTTGGAACAAAACCTTAGAAATCTTTTATCCATACACGGGATACCTGGAACCATCACTTACATCAGGGTTATCTCTACATGTTGTCTTTATGTCGTCTGACATCTAATGCATGATTTTTAAAACAACAGATTAAAGGGGTTGCACTTTTTAAAGGTGCAAGGAACACTCAATTCAACACTCACAGTTGAATAAATAACACTGCAATAAATACCAACATCAGAAAAGCATCTATTTCAAGTCCTGAAAACCAGAAAAAAGACTTTCTACATGGGTATCCTGTCATCCATAACTATAAGGGAAGAAATCAATGGAATAAAGAAGTCTATAAGTGTTCTCTCCAAGATCAAGGTGAGATTCTCTATCTTCTAACATTTCACTAACCTACAGAGCAAGAATTTGGCCCAGAATTAATACTGGAGAAAAATGAGACCAGTGAAACATCCTGAGCTCAGGATAACCTGACTGTGCTGGGGAATCAGAGTTTTCACCATGGGAAATGAACTGCTCTGAAACAGTGGGAAGAAACCAGTAACAAAGGCTGAGTTCAAATGCTCACGAGTAAACTGACCCAGATCATCAAGAACGATGTTAAACAGGAGTAGCCCCAACCCTGAGCCCTTGGGAACCCCACTAGTGACCAACCCCACCTGGATTTCCTTCCATTCCCCACCACTCCCTGGACCATCAACCACTTTGTCATCCAGCAAACAGTTCCCCCAAGCAAGCCATGAGCAGCCAGTTTGTGCAGGAGATGCTGCTAGAGATGGTGCCAAAGGTTTTCTGGAATTCTAGAGAGACACATCCCCAGCCTTTCCCTCAGCTGCTGAGCGGGTCCTTTGTCAGAGAAGGAGATGAGGTTGGTCAGGCAAGACCTGCCTTTCCCAAATCCACGCTGGTTGGGCCTGATCCCCTGGTTGTTCTGCCTGTACCATGGGATGGCACTGAGGAGGATCTGCTGCATGGACTTCCCCGGTCCTGAGGTCAATGGGACAGGCCAGGAGTTCCTCAGATGCTCCTTTTGGCCCTTCTTGTGGATGGGCATCCCATTTGTTTGTTGCCAGTCTGCTGAGACTTCTGCAGTTCTGCAGCACTGCTGGGGAATGAGAGTGGCTTGGTCAACTCTTTCTCCAGCTCCCTCAGGACTCTTGGGTGCATCCCATGTGGGCCCAGGCACTTGTGGAGGTCTCACTGGCAGAGTAGGTCACTGACCATTTCCTCCTGGATTGTGGGGGCTTCACTAAGCTCCCCATCACCAGCTTCCAACCAAAACCTGCCTGCCAGGTGTCCAAGGTGTCAGTTCTGCTACCCCCTCCTTCCTTCTACCACAATGGAAAACTCCCTCATTTTTTGTCCCTGTGCCCCAGATGGCTCACACACCAATCCCACAATCATGGAATGCTTTGGCTTGGAAGGGGTCTTAAAGATCATCTCAGCACCCTCAGAGTCAGGAATTCCATCCTACTATCTCCTGGAACCCTTCCCTCTATCTGTGTGAAGTCACTGCCCCTTGTCCTGTCACTCCAAACCCTTGTAAATAGTCTCTCTCCATCTTTCTTGTTGGTTCCCTTCAGGCACTGGAAGGTCACAATTAGGTCACCCCAAAACCTTCTTTTCTCCAACCTCAACAATGCCAATTCTCTCAGTCTTTCCTCACAGCAGAGCTGCTCCATCCCTCTGATCCTCTTGCTGGTCTCCTCTCGACTCGCTCCAGCAGGTCCATGTCCTTCCTGTGCTGGACCCCAGAGCTGGAGGCAGCTCTGCAGGGGTGACAACATTACAGTCATGTGTGTTCCAGCAAGGGCACTGTGGAACCTCCTGGAGTAAAGGGGCCATTGTGACACTGTAGGGTCTTCTGGAGCCAAAGGAACCCTGGGACACTGTGGAATCTCATGGAATCAAGGGAACATTGTGACAGCGTGAAAACTCATGGAATTAAGAGGCCATTGTGACCCTGCAAGGCCTCATAGAACCAAAGGAACCCTGGGAGACTGTGGAAACTCATGGAATCAAGGGACCATTGTGACACTCCAGGGCCTCGTGAAATCAAAGGAATCCTGGGACGCTGTGGAACCTCATGGAACCAAGGGTTCATTGTGCCATGAAGGGCCTCATGGAACAAAGGGAGCCCTGAGATATTTCGGGACCTCATAGAATCAAGGGGCCATTGTGACACTGAGGAACCTCGGGGACTCAAAGGCCACTGTGACACTGAAGGGCCTCATGGAACCAAAGGAACCCTGAGACTTTTCAGGACCTCATAGAATCAAGGGGCCATTGTGACACTGAGGAACCTCGGGGACTCAAAGGCCACTGTGACACTGAAGGGCCTCATGGAACCAAAGGAACCCTGAGACTTTTCACCACAGAACCTCATGGAATCAAGAGGTCACTGCGACACTGCAGAGCATCATGGAGACAAAGGGACCCCAGGACACTGAGGATCTCGAGAAACCAAGGACCCATACTGGCACTGTGGAACCTCATGGAATCAAGGGGCCATTGTCACACTGCAGGGTCCCATGGAAGCAAAGGAATCCCTGTGACATTGTGGAACCTCATTGAATCAAGGGACCACTGTGACACTGTGGATCCTCATGGAACCAACAGGTCATTGTGACACTGCAGGGCTCATGGAACCAAAGGATTCCTGGGGCACTGTGTTATCTCATGGAACCAAGGGACCACTGTGATATGTGGGGCCTTCTAGAACCAAAAGAGTCCTGAGACATTTTGCAAACTCATGGAGCCCCCTGCTCACCCATCCCATCAGCTGGGGTTGGGTCAACTGTAGGAGATGCCTCCAGGAACCGCCCCTGCATTGCCCTGCAACCACAGACTCACGGTGTGCATTATTGAGCCTAAGTGACCATTGTGACACTGTGGAACCTGATGGAGTCAAGGGGCCTTTGTGAAATGCGGGGCCTCATGGAACCAAAGGAACCCTGAGACATTTCAGGACCTTGTGGAATCAAGGGACCATTGTCATCCTGCAAAGCCTTATAGAGCTAAATGGACCCTGGGACACTGTGGAACGATGGAATCAAGGGGCCACTGTGACACTGCAGGGCCTCACAAAACCAAAGGAACCCTGCGACATGGTGGAACCTCATGGAACCAAAAGATTCCTGGGACACTGTGGAATCTCATGGAACCAAGAGGTCACTGTGATATGTGGGGCCTCCTAGAACCAAAGGAATCCTGAGACATTTTGCAAACTCATGGAATCAAGCGTCCATTATCACACTACAGAGCCTTATGAAGCCAAATGGACCCTGTGACTCTGTGGAACCTCATGGAATCAGTTGGTCATTCCAACACTGTAAAACCTCATGGATACTGTCAGGTTCCAATTATTAAAAGAGGCCTCTGCCCAAATTCAACCGCAAAGGAGACCATGTGCCAAAGTCAGCAGTCCAGGTTTGATTTAAAAGTACATAGGAGGTAGAGAGAAAAAGAAATAGAAAGAGAGAGAGAGAAGAGGGTGGTGGGAAGACAGTGAGAGAGAGACAGAGATGAAGTAAATGTATCACACCATGTAGATCCCTGAGGCATTCCGCCGGTCCTTCTTCACCCTGCTCTGCTCAGTGGAGGGTCCCCAAGTTGTGCTTCTGGGGTATCACTTTTATACAGTCCAAGCCCCGAGTATTCAGGGGGGTAGATGCTGTTCCCACAGCTTGGGCTGGCACGTGTACAAGGACTTGCTTCCTTTCCCACAGTTTGCCACGGTGGGTTTTGCCCAGTGTGCTTCCAGTCTGCAGGTGGGAATCTTTGTCTGGATGGGTTCCCCAGACCTGCCTTACCAACCCTGGCTTCCTGTTGGGGCTGTCTGCTCTTTCCCCCAGTCTGCACAGTGCAATTCTGTCCTGGGTGCTACTTTAAAAGCTTCACTTCTGTTTAGGTCTTGGAATTAAATGCCTTCCTGTTTGCCACCAGTGTTTGTGTCTTGTGGCGTCTTATGGGATTTTCCTTCTTTGACAGTGTTTTGAGACAGTTCATTGTGCCCTTCTAGTCCTTACATGTGCACACACACACAGCAGTCTCACCAGTGTCTGGTCCTCCAAAGAACACAAGATCTGATGATTTGTAGCTCCTACTCCAGTGGTTGGCACTTGGAGCTCCCTCCGTACCCAGAGCTCAGAGCTCCCTTGTCCCAGAAAGTTTAAAGATATTGTGCCTCATTCTGCCAAGACAACGCTTGGAAAAAAGTGTCACTCTGTGTTTCCTGGGATAAGAGTACTATACTGTCATATTCCAAAACTTTGGAGAGGTCCCAGAGATCTCCCAGAAAAGAATTTGGGGACTCAAGTACATGACCAGTATATAGAGGTTGAAGACTCAGGGGTCAGTGGTGTGAAGATTGAGGACAGTAGAGGAGTAGCCTGAGAGGTCTGGGAGAGGGGTGTCAGAGCTGGTGGAGCTTTTCTTCATGGCAGAAAACAGCCTAAGAAAGAACTAGAGCCACCAAGGGCAGCTGGGGTGGTCTAGACTGGTGACAAGAAGTAAGAAATTTCCCTCCAAGGTCAGTGTGGTGGTGTAATATGTCACCCAGAAGGAGTCTGGATGAATCCAAGGCTTTGTGTGTCCAGGAAGAGCCAGGGAGGATGGAGAGATGTCAGCGCAGGAAGGTGTCAATGAGGTGGGGCAGCCGGGGGGATGACGACAGCCTGCAGGGAAAGGGGCAGGGCATGGACACCGTAGGACACTCTGGGATGGAGATGAGAGAGGGATGTGCAGAAACTGAAAGACCCTGGCAGAGTCACCTTCTGCAGGCCTTTGGCCATGGCTGCTGTCTGTGCCCCTGATGCCATGAGGAAACAAGTGCCCCCTGCAGCCCTGGGGCCTCATGACCTCCTTGTCCCTGCTCAGTAGCCTGGCAGGTGCCACCCCATCGTCCTGCCCTTGGCATTGCACATCCCACATCCAGTGTCTCAGGAAGATCACTGAAGAACAAGGCAGGGAGAAAATCTGCCTTCACAGGAAGCTCAGGGTTTGGCCTCTTGGATTAAGGAAATGGCATCAGAGCCACCTTTCCCTTGCTTGTCCATCCTTGTCATCACTGTCTGCAGTTTTCTGCTCTAACTGGAACCTGGGGACATGTTCTCAGTTGTGTCCCTCAGTGAGACTCATTAGCACTACAAGAAACTTTAGTGTTTCATTCTCATTTTGACTTCTTGAGAAGTTGTTTGAACTTCCTCTCAGGGACTGAGTCTCATGTAAACAACACCAAACCCCCCCAGGGTCATGAAATGCCTGGGGCTGTTGCTGTGCTGCTGAGCTGGGTCGGGCTCCTGGCACACAGGGAGCTTTTGGCAAGCAAGAAGAGTTTCAAAGAGACAACTCTGCCCAGGAGCAACTCCTCTGCACAGCCCAGCAGGGCTGAGGGCACTGCCAGGGCAGCTCAGGGACACCAGCAGGGCACAGACAGAACTTCAAGGGGTTCAGGAGGAATCTTGGCAGGGTTGCACATGGGGAGTCTGTGGCTGCAGAGCAGTGCAGGGGCAGCTCCTGGAGGCATCTCCTAAAGCTGGTCCAGCCCCAGCTGATGAGATGAGTGAGCAGCGGGTTGTTTTGGGGCACTTTGGAAGAGCTGTGAAACTGGGGATGCAGCCAGGGGTGCCCAGGGCTGTGGGACAGAGCAGGGTCCTGCAGCCCAGGGTGTTGTGCTGGGCAGGGACTCTGCTACCTGCCAGAGGCAGCTCTCAGCCGGCCTGGGGAGCTGCTCCCAGGGCTGGGGCAGAAGGGCTGTAGGCAAGGAGCAAACCTGGCAGCTGAGGGAGGATTTTTTCCATGTCTCGCTGTTTCAGGGTCATACCTGCTCACAACTCCAGACCACTACACCACATTGAATGGAGAATTTTTTGCAAAGCTCAGAAAAGACAGGGGTTACAGGAAAGGAATTAGTCCTGAGGTGTGTTTCCTGCTTAGGCATTGTAGCATAGACATTGTTCTCTCAGTTCAGGAGCCTGCACTGAAATTCAAACTCTTTCACTCTCAGCCATGAGTATTTCAGGCAGGATCAGAAATGAGCACAGGATCCTGGGCAGTGTTGAGTCTTCCCTTGGGGGTGTGCACTCTCCTGTGCCAGCCCTTGGTTTCTCTGTGGGAGGGCTCCTGTCCTGCTCTGTCCAGCACAGCTGCACCTCTGGGCTGGCACAGGGGACACTTCACAGAGCTGCCCTTTCAAGTAGCGCTGCCCTGCTCTCAGCACAGATCTTGGAGTTTTTAAAGATGAATCTGTGTGTGAAGTCATCTTCAAGGCAGCACAAGGGAAAGTGCAGGGCAGATGGGAAACAGACTGAGAGGCACTGCAGCTCTCCTGGTTCTGCAATAAGCAAAGGAGAGTTCAGCCCTTCTGCCTGTCCTGTCTCAACACTCTTCAGATTTGTCATCAGAAAAATTTGCCCCTAATAAAACGCCCCCAGGTGTTATGACTGTAACCAAAAAACCCTGTCAAAATTATTTGAAGGATACACTGTGCCTCCCTTCTGCAGCCCAAATTGCTCCAAGACAACAGCACAGGAATTTAACTTTTCCATCAAAACTGTGATATCCCCTGTGACCATGAGAGCTGTCCCAAACCAACTCCGTGTCTGCACTGCAACAGAGTAAAGCTGAGTCCTTGGTAACACATGACCAGAGCTCCTGCTCCTCACAGCACCCTCAGAGAGCCCAAAACAGAAAAGAAATGCCTTGACTTGGAGGGGATTTCCCTGAAAACTGAACTGCCTTTGCTGAGAGGGGGCTGTCTTAATTGTTCCCTGTGCTTTCGTTTCCTGAACAGACCCTGTCCTAAGGAACAGAAAATGCCCAACAGCAGGTCCCTCACCCAGTTCCTCCTCCTGGCATTTGCAGACAGGCAGGAGCTGCAACTCCTGCACTTCTGGCTCTTCCTGGGCATCTCCCTGGTTGCCCTCTTGGGCAAGGCGTCATCCTCAGCACCATAGCCTGCGACCATCACCTGCACACCCCCATGGGCTTCTTCCTGCTCCACCTCTCCCTCACAGACCTGGGCTACATCTGCACCACTGTCCCCAAAGCCATGCATAATTCACTCTTGAACATCACAACCATCTCCTATGCAGGATGTGTTGCACAGGTCTTTCTGCTTATCTTCTTTCTTGGAGCAGAGTATTTCCTCCTCACCATCATGTGCTACGGTCACTACGTTGCCATCTGCAAACCCCTGCACTACGGGACCCTCCTGGGGAGCAGAGCTTGTGCCCACATGGCAGCAACTGCCTGGGTTTCTGGGTTTCTCAGTGCTCTGCTGCACACAGCCAATACATTTTCCCTGGGCCAGTTCTTCTGTGAAATCCCACACATTCTCAAGCTCTCCTGCTCACACTCAGGTTACCTCAGGGAAATTGGCTTTCTTGTGGTTACTGCCAGTTTAGCATTTGGTTGGTTTGTTTTCATTGTTTTCTCCTATGTGCAGATCTTCAGGGCTGTGCTGAGGATCCCCTCTCAGCAGGGACGGCACAAAACCTTTTCCACATGCCTCCCTCACCTGACTGTGGTCTCCTTGTTCCTCAGCACTGCCACATTTGCCCACCTGAAGCCTCCCTCAGTCTCCTCCCCATCCCTAGATCTGATTGTGTCAGTTCTGTACTTGGTGGTGCCTCCAGCACTGAACCCCCTCATCTACAGTTTCAGGAACCAGGAGCTCAAGGATGCCCTGAGGAAACTGATAAGTGGGTGTTTTTCAGAAGCAATAAACTCTCCTTCTTCTGCATATTATGTACCTCATTAAAGGCCAATCCTGTTACGGACTTCATTAAAAACCCACCATATCTTCTCTATTTTTTACTCCTAGTAGGGGTGTTTTATTTGTGAGAATTTGTTCACGCTAAAATAATCTTTATATACATAAATATTTACATATAAAGGTACATATATATTTCTAAAAATATAAACACCATTTTCAATTCTGTGTTTGCCTTTCTAACCTGGCCCAGGCGTTGTACAAATTGGGAATTGTACTCACTGTCTGCTTATACAAAATAAAGAACTCTGCATTGACTTGTTTGCCTGACATCTTTCCTCTCTGACTTCTCTGCAGCTGCAGGGTCAGTGCCTCTGTGCAGAGCTGGGCCAAAAAAGAGTCCCAGCAGAGCAGCACTGCCAGGGAGCAGCAGCCCTTCTCCTGCGTGGCCTCCTCTTCCTTCCCTTCCACACTGTCCTTCAGAGCCCTGTGTTGTTGGAGGTCTCAGTGCTCTGGCAGTTGGTCCCAGTCCTGCTGCAGGACTGTCCAGGGACTGCAGGCAGGGACAGCCACAGGCACTGCTGGCACAGAGTTGACCTCTGCAGCAGCACTGCCATCCTGCAGGGGCATCTCCTCAGGCCAGGGTCTGAAAGCTTCAATCTGCTTTCCAGTTTGCTCTCCAGGATGTGCCCAGCACAACGCCCTGGAGAGGAAAACAGCAGTGAACAGCACAAGGGTGGGAGTGCTCAGGGTGGGGCACCCAGCAGTGCCCTTGCACAACCAGTGCCAGTCCCAACACTGGCCTCTCACCCCAGGCCATTGGGGTTGTTCTTCCCTCCAAGGAGGGACATCCAATGACCAGTTCAGGAGTCCATGTTTGCACTGCATGGACAAGACATGCCCGTGTGTCACAGCTTGGGGTTGGGTGGGTGGAAGGCTTAGACAAAGTTTATGGCAGAAGCCATTTCGTTGAGCTATGAGGTGCAGAAAGGACCCCCTTGCTTTCTAAATTCCTTCTCAGAGAGGAGCCTGGTTGTGGTTGGATCCAATCTTAGGCTCAGATTTTGGTTTCAATTGAAGGAATTATAGAGGTGTGATTCAATCACTTTGTCCTGCAGGTTGTAGTGATGGTAAATCATAAATATTTCTATAAAATGAATTATTTATTATGACAAATGAACAGAAAATTGATCAGACAAATGAACAGACAAAAGACCTTAAACAGAATTATTTACTGCACAGTATAAAAACCAAAACCTCGTAGCAGTATAGTGCAAGATAGGACAGTACAGTCTATCAAAGCCATTCTTTTAAAGCAATTGGATCAAAGTCAGCAAAAAGAAACAATCCTGAAGCAGACATTGAGGTAACTCACCCCACAACGACAGGGGGTAGTTCTCTCTCTTTCACTTAACTCCTGGGGAGTGACCATGAAGAACTGTCCCTGTTTCATGGCACAAGCTCCACACACTTCAAGAAAGTCTGTGGAAGAATCTGCCACAGGAAAGTTGGACAGGGCATTTATAGTTATAAAGAGTTTGACTGCCAGACATATTTGCAGGTCAGGGAGCAGCTTATCTGTCAAAACCTGCTTCAAAACCAGGATGTGTGTTTGAATTTCATGAACCATTTTGGGTTTAGAATAATTCAACATTAAAAACGGCACCTTGACACCAGCAGTAACTGACCACAGAGAGTGTTTTTTGCATTCTCTGACCAATTTTTAGGTATGATCCGAGCAGAGTATCCTGCCAGAAATGGCCCCTTGATTCCATGAGATACCAAAAGCTCTCAGTGTTCCTTTGGTTCCATGAGGCCTCTCAGTGTCACAATGGACCCTTGGTTCCATGACGGTCTGGAGTGTCACAATGACCCTAATGATTTCATGAACTTCCACTATGTCCCAGGATTCCTTTGGTTCTATAAGGCTTGGGAGGGTCACAATGGTCCCTTGATTCCTTGCGTTTCCACAGTTTCTCTTGGATCCTTTGCTTTCTTGAGGCCCCACAGTGTCACAATGGTTCCTTGATTCCATGATGTTCCAAAATATCCCAGGGTTCCCTTGGTTTCAAGAGGTTCCCCAGTGTCCCACTGGTCCCTTGATTCCAGGAGGCCCTGCAATGTCCCAATGGTCACTCGGTTCCATGAGCTCCTGTTGTGATTTAGCTCAATTTCCCCATCCCATCCTGTGCTCAGATGCCGTGAGAACTCGAGAGAACCAAACTGAGAACGCGACGGGCCCTGGTCCTCTTTGGTGCCTGGGGTTGACCCGAAAGGGAGTCCCCGGTTGCTGCCCCTGGAGTCGCCTCACTGTCCCCTGAGCGCCGTTGAGGTAGCAGCGCTGGAGCGAGGCAGTGTCTGCCCGGAGTCGCCGCTGCCACGAGGCTGCTGCCGCTGCTGCTTTTGGCCTGCGCTGCCCTGTAGCCGCCCGGGACCGGTTTCCCAACACTGCCGGCGCCTGGAAGCGGAGTCAGAGCTCCTGTAGCGCCTCAGAGTCTCTGCTCCGTCGCCACAGCGGCTGCCACCGGCGTCTGTACCCGGAACCGCCGCTCCCACCGGGCTGCCGCCCTCACCGTCAGGGTTGCCACTCGCGCAGTTGCCACTCGCGCAACTGCCACTCTACCTCGGCTGCACCAGGACCCTGGCACCGCCTTGGGTCTGCACTGCCGCCTCAGTGGCCACAGGAAACAGAGGGATGGGAGGACCTTTGCTCTGCAACTGCTGGGGCCTTGCTTTGTTCTGCTTGATTCTTTGCTTTAGGAAAATTGCTGTTCATTTTCATGCTCCACTGGAACATCTCATGAATTCCAAATGTTTCTTAATCCAGGGGGAGGGGTTTCTATGGCATCGGAGGTCCCGCCCCTTGGGACACATTGTCAATAAACCATCCAGCTGACTGGGATGGGTGTAAGAGCTGGGGAACACAGGATAATCAGTCATGCCCTGAAAACCTTGGAAAATTCCCTACCTGAATCGTAACCCAAATGGAACAGTTTGGATACAATTCCCAAATATTTTGGAAACTCCAGTCATTACTGACACCAGGATGGAAATTCAGCAGATAACTGAAGCCAGTCACGTTGTGAGTCCACAACCAGCAGTGCTGAGGGAGGCCCTGGAAGCTCCCCAGCACCTCCCTCTCAGTGGGACGCCTCTGGCAGCCTCTCGCAGCTCGGGAACCCTCCAGCTTGCAACACTCCAAAGACTGTCGCTGATGCCCAGGACAATTCCGATCCCCCTCAACAAACACTCCTCCAGCTGTGACCCTTGTCTGTTGGGAAACACAAAGGGATTTGGTAGAGTGTTTCCCCGACAACAAGGAGAATTTTGGAGAGGGACCTTTACACACCCAACTATTGATGTGTCCACACATCTCTGCCTGGGTGTGAGTGTGAATTGACTGTAATGTAAATGTTCTTGTTTTGAATCTATAATTCAGTCACTGTTAAAATTATAGCACATGCTATTGAATCACCTGATAACTGTTCAATTGGTCAATGATTAAATGCTACTGATGTCTTTTGCCCCCTTGTCTTTGGATCCAAATCCTTTGCACCCTGACCATCTTGCATCCCAAGGCTCTGTGTAAATCATTCCTATTCATCAAAAAATATATATTTTTCATGACTTCCACTTTAAAATCTTCCTGCTTAGCTAAACTACAAAACAACTCCAATTAGTTGTAGAACTCTTGAAGACAATTAAAGGAATACAAATAATTTGTTTTTCAGTGTTTTAATGAGTCCCACAGTGTGTTTGGAGCTGCATCAGCTGTCAGTCCAAGAAGGACCATGTCAGAACTGGTGAGGTTGGGGGGTGAGGAGCAAGGTTGATCATATAGGGTCAGTGTGGATCTCCTGAAAAGACACTCAGCATCAAGATCACTTGGAGAACACCTCTATCACCTCTCCTCTGAACAGAAAAGTATCCATAATTGAATTAAAACAAAAAAAGTACGAATTCTGAAGACTTGTTTTGAAATTGCCTTGAAGACAATTAAAGGAAGACAAAGAAATCATGAGGGATTTCTAGATTTTAATGAGCCCCATGGTGTATTTGCAGTTCAGCCCATGATCCTGAGGTACTGAGAGAAGATTGAAGAAGCTGCTCAAGAAGTCAGAAGCCAAACTCCAAGTCCCTTGAAGCATTCCTGGGCCCCACTGAGGGCAGGCACTGACAAAACCTCCCCAGGGACTCCTTAGAGCAGATCCTTGGAGGCCAGGAGTGCAGGCAGACAAAGGCTCTGGGCAGGCCCCTGCAATGCTGAGCAAAGCCTGGCTTGGTTTTGTGGAGCAGAAAGGCCAAGACCTGAGCCCCAGGCCCTGGCACAGCAGATCCTGTCCCTCCTGGCTGGCTCAGGGCTGTTTGGGGGGGCAGTGGGATGGGAGGGGGAGGAACAACAAAGGTCCAAAACTGGGCAACCCCTGCCAGGCTCCTCAGGGAGGGGCGAGGCAGAAACAAAGTGCAGAACCTGCAAGGCAAGTTGCTTCTGGTGGCCTGAGTGGCAGAGGTAGCTGCCAGAGGCAAGGGGACAAAGGTCTGGGTGCCTTTGGGCCTTGCAGCCCTGCCAGAGCCCTTGGTCATCTCTCCTGCAGGCTGTGCTGCCCTGTCCCTGCTGCTCCTCTGGCCTTGCAGGCTGCACACACCCCTTCTGTTTTCCCACCCCCCTCCCAGCAGCATTTCTAGACCCTCACTGATGTCTCTGCACCAGCTCTGACTGTTCCCTGGAACACAAAACCATGGGCTGATCCTGACTTCCTCTGGGTGATCTTTTACAGCACAAGGGTCCCTGTTGATTGACATTTCTTTTTCCTCACCTTCAATCTGAACCTTCAATGTTAGTCTTTGTGGAGATTTCATTCTATTTCCAATACAGAGAAAAACTCCATTCTGTCAGATCTACTCTAGACCCTCTCCAGTTCTTCCTCATTCCTCCAGACTGGGGAACCTCACAGTCAGACAGACCAGTCCAGATGTGGTGAGCCCAGGGCTGAGTCCAGGGGGGTGACAACTCCCTTGTCTGAGTGCCCACACTCCCCCTAATGCAGCCCCAAGTGCAGTTGGCCTTAAATCAAGGGACCATTCTGATTCTTTGTAAAGTCACGGAATCAAGTGGCACTGTGACACTGCAGGGCCTCATGGAACCAAAGGAATGCAGGGACACTGTGGAATCTCATGGAACCAAGGGACCATTGTGACATGCGGGATGTCTTTGGAACAGAAGGATCTCTGAAACATCTCAGAACCTCATGGAACCAAGGGGTCACTGTGCCTCGCCAGAACTCCATGAAATCAAGCAGAGCTGCTGCCTCCCTGTTTTCATCTCTTTACAAAAGGGACTTCGGGGGGGGGGGAGAGAGGAGGCAATTTCTCTCTCTGCTGATGCTTGGAACTGTTCTCTTGGTGTTGTTGCTTTTGCTGCTATATTTCTTGTCAGTAAACTGTTATTTTTTCACGTATACCTCCTTGTATTTTGTCTCCCTGTATTGGTGGGGAATAAAAGAAGAGTGAATTCATTTGATTGTAGTTCCTGCCCCAATATGTGACTTTAAAACAGGACAGGTTGCTCAAGGGCTCCCTGAAATTTGGCATCATCCACAAAGGACTTGAAAACACATTTTATCCCATTGTACAGAGAGATAACAAAGATGTTCTATAGTGGGGTCATTGAGGGATTTCATCAGGAAGTTGTTGCCAAGAGGACTTTGTACCATGGATTTTATTTGTCACTCTTCATTCAGCCAACTTCCCACCCACCACATCTTCCACTTCTTCAGTCCAGTTCTCACCAGTCTGGTCATAAGGAGACCACAGGAGACCATGTCAAGGGCCTTGATAAAGCCTGGGCACACAACATCCCCTTCTATTCCCTCCCACAGGGGTTCTGCAATCCCTGCCTTGTCCTTCCAATGCCTGGGAATGGCTGCAGGAGGACTTGCCATATCCCCTTCCCTGCTGAGCCTGAGCTGTCTGGAAGTCTCCCAACCCTCCTTACTGCCCTGTTTGCAGATTGGTGCCATGTCTGCCTTTGCCAAGGCCCCAGGAAGCTCTGGGATGGCTCTGGCCTTTCCAAGTATTTGGGAGAGGTCTCCCAGTGACACTGCCCAGCCTTCTCAATATCCCCAACACCAAAACATTTTCTATATCCCACACAGTTCCAGCTTAGTGCCTAAGACACAAGTTGTCCTGTTGGTTCTGGAGAATGAGAAGGGATTTCTGCCTAGAGGCCAACCCCTCCAATTGGATTTGAATGCAGTTGAAAGATTTGCTCAACATTTTCCCTGGTGCCTCCCTGCCCTGAAGGTTTCTGACCATCAGGCTGGAGCTGAGGGGGTTGGGCAGGTGCCTGAGGAGGGTGTAGGACAAGGGCTGTGTCCAACTCTGCCAGGAGGGCTATACTGGGCAAGGATGAGGAGGTTGCAGAAAACAGTGGCACTGGGGAGGTGAGAGGAGCAGGTAGAGAGACCTTGTGCCTGCCCACGCTGGGCAGGAGCTGCCCCAGGATGGTAGCTCTGAAGTACTCACAGGATGTCCCTGTGAACAGGAGGGGAAGACTGGATCTAAAAATGAAACCTGGAAAGCAGAGAGCAGAAGTGTCATGGTATCACTGCAGGAGAGTTCCAGCCCTGGAGCAAGGTGACAGAAGAAGTGACCCAGTAAATGCAGTGGCCTCAGAAGATCCCACAGCATCCTGGAGATGCTGGAAGGGAGTCCAGCTCTGCTTCAGAAGTTCCCAGGGCCTGTCCCTGCCTGTGCTCCAAAGGCTTCCACCCCACAGTACTTTGCTCAGAGAGCATTCAGACCTTACAGAGAGAAAGGGGCTCAGGAGGACAGTGTGGAAGTGGAAAGAGAGCAGCTCTGGAAAGACCAAGCACTGCTGCTCCCTGGCAGTGCTGCTGGGCTGGGATTATTGCCCCCATTTGCAAATACACCCTGTCCTGCAGTGTGCTGTCCTTTAGGAACATCTAAGAAGAAGGGTCTTGGACAAAGAAGGCACTGCAGGGTCCTTTATTTTGTTTAAATACTCAGAGAGCACAATTCATCATTTACACATCTCTGGGTCAAATTCAATGGGTAGACAATAAATTAGAAGGCAGATGCATAATAATTATTGCAAGAATCTATGGACCTCCAAGAAAAACCTGAGCAGGAAGGTTGGACCATTAGTGAGTCCCATTATGAATGCTATGCACCAGAAAACAGGCAATTTATTGCTCCTGAAAAGCAACCAGTCATCATTTTTCTCAGGGCATCCTTGAGCTCCTGATTCCTGAAGCTGTAGATGAGGGGGTTCAGTGCTGGAGGAACCACTGAGTACAGAACTGACAGGGCAAGGCCAAGGGAGAGGGGGGAGATGGAGGGCGGTTAGAAATTGGAAAATGTGGCAGTGCTGAGGAACAGGGAGAGCACGTCCAGGTGAGGGAGGCACGTGGAAAAGGTTTTGTGCCTTCCCTGCTCAGAGCGGATTCTCAGCACAGCCCTGAAGATCTGCACATAGGAGAAAACAATGAAAACAAAACAACCAAATGCTGAGCTGGCAGTAACCACAAGAAAGCCAATTTCCCTGAGGTAGCCTGAGTGTGAGCAGGAGAGCTTGAGAATGTGTGGGATTTCACAGAAGAACGGGACCAGGGCATTGCCCTGGCACAGGACCAGGGAAAATGTATTGGTTGTGTGCAGCAGAGCACTGAGAAACCCAGCGGCCCAGGCAGCTACTGCCATGTGGGCACAAACTCTGCTCCCCAGGAGGGTCCCGTAGTGCAGGGGTTTGCAGATGGCAACGCAGCAGTCGTAGTACATGATGGTGAGGAGGGAAAAGTCTGCTGAGATGAAGAATAAAAAGTAAAAGAGCTGTGCAGCACATCCCTTGTAGGAGATGGTTGTGGTGTCCCAGAGGGAATTGTGCATGGCTCTGGGGACAGTGGTGCAGATGCAGTCCAGGTCTGTGAGGGAGAGGTGGAGCAGGAAGAAGCCCATGGGGGTGTGCAGGTGGTGGTCGCAGGCTATGGCGTTGAGGATGAGGTCATTGCCCAGGAGGGCAGCCAGGGAGATGCCCAGGAAGAGGCAGAAGTGCAGGAGCTGCAGCTCCCGCCTGTCTGCGAGTTCCAGAAGGAGGAACTGGGGCATGGAGCTGCTGTTGGGCATTTGCTGCCTCTGGACATGGGGACCTGTTCATGTTGGAAATAACAGTGACCAGTTAGGGCAGAACATTCTAAGAAAAATCAAAGCTGCTTTCCAACACTCCTCTCACTGCTCCATTGGTTTTCCTTTTCTAGGAATCTCTCCTTCAGCTCCAGGGTTGGAGCCCTAGTTGGGGCTCACTACATCTTCCATGAGGAGCAGACCCTCTGCCCACTGGTTGTGAGGGGTCAACCCTGCTCTGCACTGGTGGGGTCGTGGGCATGGTGGGGACAGGGCTGTGTTAGATGAAATTGCTCCCAGTGCAAAAGGGCTTGTCAGCATCTGCACTCCCAGTTTCTGAGAAAAAACAGGACAGCAGAAGGCAGTGTCACAGGTTTGTTTTGTTTGCTTTTTGTTTTTTCCAATTCCCTCATCTCTCCTGAGGAGTGTTCCTGGATGTCAGAACCCCTCAGCACTTCTGATGCACTCAGGGAGAATAGAGAGGGTCCTGCCAGGCAGGAGGATTGTCTGGGGCTTAGTGCAGAGGGAGGGGACCTGGTTTATCCCTCTCTCTTGTTCCCAACTGCCCTGGCTTTGCTCCTTCCTGAGATGGAGATTGATCACACTCTCATTTTGGTCTGAAAAGCCACTAGACACTGTTGAGAGCAGAGGGATCCATCCCAGACCCCTCAGTGTCTCAGCCTGTCTCAAGGGCTCAGCACCCCACTTGGAGCCAAGGACACCCGTGGTTCATCTCACCAACCCAACACCATCTCCTGGCACGGGCACAGCATCTCTGCCCCTCTCCACTGGGGCTTTCAGAGAACACAGCTGTGCTGGGAGGATGATTTGCATTCTCGAGGGCAGCTCCCACCTTGTAAGGACACCTCAGAAAAGAGCCAAGTGTCCTAATGATGGGGTCTGATTGAGGGAAAAAGAGCTCATTACTCAGACCCACAGACTTCACTGCCCACAGCCCACAGGGCAGAGGACAAGTGGAATGTCTCATTCCCAGGGACACACCTGCCATAGGGGAATCCCAGGATCAGTGTTGGACTGTGTAACTTGAACTCCCCTCCCCAGTGAGCCTGACTGAGAGAAGGAGGGAACAACCTCAGGACCACAGGCAAGCTGAGAACCAAGGAAATGCACAGGGAGGGTCCAGCTGGGAGAGGCCAGGGCACAGCCCACTGGGCACTCAGGGTAGCATGACCCTGAGTCAGCTGTGCCACCTCCCAGACACCAACAGTGCCAGCAAGTTGTTCTCAGCCCTGTGCAGCTCCTCAGAGTTCACTCTGGAACTCAAACCACCAGGCATGTGGCTTGAGAGCTTGAGAGAAATCCCTCCTTGGACCTTCCCCTTGAAGTATGCTCTGGAAAATATCCTGGAGTGCTCTGGTTCTGTGAGCAGCCCTGCCCCATGAAACTCTCACTTGATAGCAGAAGAAACCTGCCCTACCCTGTCAGGCTTTGTTTTTTCCACCCACAGCCTCTGCCCAGACCTGAGGGAGTTCCCCAGCCCAGCTGAGAGCTGCCCCTGGCAGTGGCAGAGCTCCTGCCCCGGCATAGCCCTGGGCCGCAGGACCCTGCTCTGCAGGACAGCTTGGGGCAGCCTGGGTGGCACAGCCCGGCTTCACAACCCTGCAGCCATCCCTGGGAGAAGGGAACCCTGCTGGGATGTGCCTGGGATGGTGCAGCAGGGAGTGGGATGTGCCAGTGTTAGGAGATCTTTGCACCAACTGCAGACACATTGCCCTTCATGCTGACTTACACTGAGGAAACCTGGAAAGATTCCTCCTCCAGTAGATCTTCCTCTCAACTTCCCTCCCAGCCCAGGCTGTGTGTAACCTCTCTCTGCCTTGCTTTTGTGCCCTGGGTGCTGCAGGCAGTGCCCTCAACCCTGCTGGGCTGTGCAGAGGAGCTGCTCCTGGGCAGAGCTGTCTCTCTGCAGTGCTGTCTGCTTGCTAGGAGTTCCCTGTGTGCCAGGAACCCGGCCCAGTTCAGCAGCACAGCAACAGCCCCAGGCATTTCATGACCCGCGGGGGGGGGGGTGTGCTGTTTACATGAGACTCAGTCCCTGAGAGTATATAAATAGTATTCTCAAAAAGTTGAAGTGAGATTGAAACACTAAAGTTTCTTGCAGTGCTAATGGGTCTCACTGAGGGACACAGCAGTGAAAGTGTCCCCAGATTCCAGTTGGAACAGAAAACTGCAGACAGTGATGACAAGGATGGACAAGCAAGGGAAAGGTGGCGCTGATGCTGAATAAACATTGACTTGTTTCCTTAATCCAACGGGCCAAGCCCGGACCCCCAGGCCCTGGGAAGGCAGATCCTGTCCCTGCCTCATTCCTCAGAGCTCTTCCTGGGGCACTGGGATGTGGGATGTGCAATGCCAAGGGCAGGACGATGGGGTGGCACCTGCCAGGCTGCTAAGCAGGGACAAGGAGGCCATGAGGCCCCAGGGCTGCAGGGGGCACTTGTTTCCTCATGGCATCAGGGGCACAGACAGCAGTCATGGCCAAAGGCCTGCAGAAGGTGGTTCTGTCAGGGCCTTTCAGCTTCTCCCCATCCCTCTCTCCTCTCCATCCCAGGGTGTCCTACGGTGTCCATGCCCTGCCCCTTTCCCTGCAGGCTGTCGTCATCCCCCCCGACTGCCCCACCTCGCTGGCACCTTCCTGCGCTGACATCTCTCCATCCTCCCTGGCTCTTCCTGGACACACAAAGCCTTGGGCTCATCCAGACTCCTTTGTGACATATTGCACCACAACACTGACCTTGGAGGGAAATTTCTTACTTCTTGTCACCAGTCTAGACCACCCCAGTTGCCCTTGGTGGCACTAGTTCTTTCTTAGGCTGTTTTCTGCCATGAAGAAAAGCTCCACCAGCTCTGACACCCCCCTTCCAGACCTCTCAGGCTACTCCTCTACTGTCCGCAGTCTTCACACCACTGACCCCTGAGTCCTCAGCCTCTATATATGTCATATGCTTGAGGCCCCAAATTCTTTTCTGGGAGATCTCTGGGACCTCTCCAAAGTTTTGGAATATGACAGTATAGTACTCTTATCCCAGGAAACACAGAGTGACACTTTTTTCCAAGCGTTGTCTTGGCAGAATGAGGCACAATATCTTTAAACTTTCTGGGACAAGGGAGCTCTGAGCTCTGGGTACAGAGGGAGCTCCAAGTGCCAATCACTGGAGTAGGAGCTACAAATCATCAGGGTTTGTGTTCTTTGGAGGACCAGACACTGGTGAGACTGCTGTGTGTGTGTGCACATGTAAGGACTAGAAGGGCACAATGAACGGTCTCAAAACACTGTCAAAGAAGGAAAATCCCATAAGGTACCACAAGACATAAGCACTGGGGGCAAACAGGAAGGCATTTAATTCCAAGGCCTAAACAGAGGTGAAGCTTTTAAAGTAGCACCCAGGACAGAATTGCACTGTGCAGACTGGGGGAAAGAGCAGACAGCCCCAACAGGAAGCCAGGGTTGGTAAGGCAGGTCTGGGGAACCCATCCAGACAAAGATTCCCACCTGCAGACTGGAAGCACACTGGGCAAAACCCACCGTGGCAAGCTGTGGGAAAGGAAGCAAGTCCTTGTACACGTGCCAGCCCAAGCTGTGGGAACAGCATCTACCCCCCTGAATACTCGGGGCTTGGACTGTATAAAAGTGATACCCCAGAAGCACAACTTGGGGACCCTCCACTGAGCAGAGCAGGGTGAAGAAGGACCGGCGGAACACCTCAGGGATCTACATGGTGTGATACATTTACTTCATCTCTGTCTCTCTCTCACTGTCTTCCCACCACCCTCTTCTCTCTCTCTCTATTTCTTTCTCTCTCTACCTCCTATGTACTTTTAAATCAAACCTGGACTGCTGACTTTGGCACATGGTCTCCTTTGCGGTTGAATTTGGGCAGAGGCCTCTTTTAATAATTGGAACCTGACAGTATCCATGAGGTTTTACAGTGTTGGAATGACCAACTGATTCCATGAGGTTCCACAGAGTCACAGGGTCCATTTGGCTTCATAAGGCTCTGTAGTGTGATAATGGACGCTTGATTCCATGAGTTTGCAAAATGTCTCAGGATTCCTTTGGTTCTAGGAGGCCCCACATATCACAGTGGTCCCTTGGTTCCATGAGATTCCACAGTGTCCCAGGAATCCTTTGGTTCCATGAGGCCCTGCAGTGTCACAACGGCCCCTAGATTCCATGAGGTTCCAACATGTCGCAGGGTTCCTTTGGTTTTGTGAGGTCCTGCAGTGTCACAGTGGTCCCTTGATTCCATCATTCCACAGTGTCCCAGAGTCCATTTAGCTCTATAAGGCTTTGCAGGATGACAATGGTCCCTTGATTCCACAAGGTCCTGAAATGTCTCAGGGTTCCTTTGGTTCCATGAGGCCCCGCATTTCACAAAGGTCCCTTGACTCCATCAGGTTCCACAGTGTCACAATGGTCACTTAGGTTCAATAATGCCCTGCAGTGTAAGAATGTCTCCTTGATTCCATGAGGTTCCACAGTGCCAATATGGGTCCTTGATTTCTTGAGGTCCACAGTGTTCTGGGGTCCCTTTGTCTTCATGATGCTCTGCAGTGTCACAGTGGCCTCTTGATTCCATGAGGTTCTGTGGTGAAAAGTCTCAGGGTTCCTTTGGTTCCATGAGGCCCTTCAGTGTCACAGTGGCCTTTGAGTCCCCGAGGTTCCTCAGTGTCACAATGGCCCCTTGATTCTATGAGGTCCTGAAAAGTCTCAGGGTTCCTTTGGTTCCATGAGACCCTTCATGGCACAATAAACCCTTGGTTCCATGAGGTTCCACAGTGTCCCAGCATTCCTTTGATTTCATGAGACCCTGGAGTGTCACAATGGTCCCTTGATTCCATGAGTTTCCACAGTCTCCCGGGGTTCCTTTGGTTTCGTGAGGCCTTGCACTGTCACAATGACCTCTTAATTCCATGAGTTTTCACACTGTCACAATGCTCCCTAGATTCCATGAGATTCCACAGTGTCCCAGGATTCCTTTGGGTCCAGAAGTCTCTACAGTGTCACCGTGGCCCCTTTACTCCAGGAGGTTCTACAGTGCCCTTGCTGGAACACACATGGCTATAATGTTGTCACCCCTGCAGAGTTGCCTCCAGTTCTGGGGTCCAGCACAGGAAGGACATGGACCTGCTGGAGCTGAGTCCAGACGAGACCAGCAAGGGGATCAGAGGGATGGAGCAGCTCTGCTGTGAGGAAAGGCTGAGAGAATTGGCATTGTTGAGGCTGGAGAAGAAAAGGTTCCGGGGTGACCTAATTGTGGCCTTCCAGTGCCTGAAGGGAGTCAACAAGAAAGATGGAGAGAGACTATTTACAAGGTCCTGGAGTGACAGGACAAGGGGAATGGCTTCACAGTGATAGAGGGCAGGGTTAGATGGGATATTAGGAAGAAATTCTTTATGGGGAGGGTGGTGAGATCCTGGCACAGGTTGCTCATAGAGGTTCTGTCTGCCCCATCCCTGGAAGTTGTTCAAGGCCACACTGGATGGGGTTCTTGAGCAACCTGGTGTAGTGTCAAAGGGTTGGAACTAGTTGGTCTTCTATGATTCTGTGACTGCTGGGGGATGTGGTGGTCAGAGACGTCTTGGGCACAGAGACCCCAAATGATGGAGTTTTCCTTTCTGAGTGAAGGAAGGAGGGGGTAGCAGAACTGACACCTTGGACTGCTGGTGGCCAGACTTTGACTCGACAGAGGGATCTGGACAGGTTGGATCAATAAGGCCAAGTGTCAGGGCCTGCACTTGGGTCCCAACAACCCCCTGGAATGCTCCAGGCTGGGGGCAGAGTGGCTTGAGAACTGCTCAGCAGGAAGGGACTTGGGGGTGCTGCTTAACAGTGGCTGGATATGAGCTAGAGTGTGCCCAGGGGGGCAAGAAGACCAAGGGTATCCTGGTCTTTGTGGAGAAGAGTGTGACCAGCAGGAGCAGAGAACTGATTACCCCTCTGTGCTGGGCACTGCTGAGGCCCCACCTGGAGTGCTGTGTCCAGTTCTGGCCCCTCAGCGCAAAAAGGCCCTTGAGGGGCTGGAACATGTCCAGAGAAGGGAACAGAGCTGGGGAAGCCTCTGGAAAACATGTCTACTGGGGAACGGCTGAGGGAACTGGGCTTGTTGAGTCTGGAGAAAGGGAGGTTCAGGGGGGACCTCATTGCTCTCTACAATGACCTGAAAGGAGGTTTTATTGGGTGTGGGGCTTGGTCTCTTCGGCAAAGCCTTTAGTGACAGGAGGTGAGGAAATGGCATTAAGTTGTGTCAGGCAAGGTTCAGATTAGACATTTTAGAAACCCTCTATTTTCTCTGGGAGAGTTTTTAAGCATTGGAACAAGTAGCCCAGGGAGGTGGTGGAGTCTCTGAACGTGTTCAGATGGCATCTGGATGTGGCACTTTGGGATATGGTTTAGGGGTGATTCTGGTGGTGCTGGGTTGACAGTTCAACCAGAAGATGTTGAAGGTCTCTTCCAACCTTGCTGATTCTGTGATTCTGCGTCCTGTCATCCCTGTGTCCAGATTTGTGCTCTTAGTCCTGGGGATGTTTTCTCTGTTGAGTCCCTCAGTGGGACCCATTAACACTACAAGAAACTTCACAGTTTGAATGTCACTTTGGTTTCTCAAGAGGTTCCTGCAACTTTCCTCAGGCTCTGATGTTCAGGGACTCATCCCCAAAGCCCCCCACGGTCATGAAATACCTAGGGCTGTTGCTGTGCTGCTGAGCTGGGCTGGGCTCCTGGTACACAAGGAGTTCCTGGCAAGCGGGTAGCGTTGCAGAGAGACAGCTCTGCCCAGGAGTAGCTCCTCTGCACAACCCAGCAGGGCTGAGGGCACTGCCGGGGCAGCTCAGGGACACCAGCAGGGCACAGACACAGCTTCAAGGGGTTCAGCACTGGCAGGATGGTTGAGAGCTCCATGCAGGAGGAATCTTGGCAGGGCTACACACCGTGAGTCTGTGGCTGCAGGGCAATGCAGGGGCAGTTCCTGGAGGCATGTCCTACAGCTGGCCCAACCCCAACTGATGGGATGGGTGAGCTGGGGGCTGTTTTGGGGCACTTTGGAAGAGCTGTGAAGCTGGGGGTGCAGCCAGGGGTACCCAGGGCTGTGGGACAGAGCAGGGTCCTGCAGCCCAGGGCACTGTGCTGGGCAGGGACTCTGCTGCCTGCCAGGGGCAGCTCTCAACCGACCCGGGGAGCTGTTCCCAGGACTGGGGCAGAAGGGTTGTGGGCAAGGAGAAATCCCTTGTAGGTGAGGGTAGCATCCTTTTAATGCCATGGTGTTGCAGGGTCAGACCTGCTCACAGCTCCAGATCACCACAAGATATTTAACAGGGAGGATTTGACCAAGTACACAAAGTCAGGGCCTTTGGGTAGGCACTGGGACAGAGAAATTGTTCTCTCAGTTTAGGAAGAAGCACTTAAATGCAAAGTCTTTTACTCTTAGAGATGAATAATTCAAGGACTTTCAGAAATCAGACAGGGTCCTGGGCAGTGCTGAACCTTCCCTTTGGGGGTGGCACTCTCCTCTCCCAGCCCTTTTCTTCTCTCCAGGAAGACTTGTGTCCTGAATTGTCCATCAGAGCCGTGCCTCTGGGCTGGCACAGAGGAGATTTGTCACAACTCTTCTCTCATCAAGAGAAGTGGTGTTATTAAACATTAATCTGTGTGTGAATTCATCTTCAAGGAAGCACAAGGTAAAACACAGGGTAGATGGGGAACTGCCTGATGGACACTGCTGCTTTCCTGGCTCTGCACCAAGCCTCAGAGAGCTGAGCCCTTTTGCCTGTCTCTTCACACTGTCAGTCATAAAACTGAGGCTTTCAAAACCTCAGATGAACATCTACCACAATAACAATATAACAATCAGGATTTCAGCCCCTGAAATGATGGTGGTGGAAAATAAGAAAAATACTATTTTGAGGACATGCTAAGCCTCTCTTCTGTAGACCACACTCCTTAGAGTCATGAGTGATGAAAATGAATTTTTCCATAGAAGGTGAGTTACATCTGACATCCCCTGTGTCTGTCCCAAACCAGCTCCATGTCCCCACTACACCAGAGCAAAACTGAGTTCTACACAGCACGTGGCCAGAGCTCCTGCTCCTCACACCACCTTCAGCCAGCACAACCTAGAGAAAGGAAATGCATTTCAGCTTCAGTTTATTTCTGTGAAAAATGGATCAGCTTTGCTCAGAAGGGTCTGTTCCTCCTTTTCTGCCTTTTCTGATTCTCGGATTCTATTTTTAACAGGACCCTCTGCCATGAAACAGCAAATGCCCAAGAGCAGCTCCATCTCCCAGTTCCTCCTCCTGGCATTCACAGACAGGCGAGAGCTGCAGCTCCTGCACTTCTGCCTCTTCCTGGGCATCTCCCTGGCTGCCCAAAATAACACAAGTCTAAGATCACAGGTATGAGAATGAGATTAAACAATATAAAACTATTAAAAATAGTGTAAGTGAAGTCAGGCATTGTCACTTCTGAGTCTTCTTCACATCTGAGTCCTCTACAAAAACCTAGATAAGACAGAATTACAAAACCCTAGAAAAGCAACGTTTAATTAATTTTTTAAGGGAAACTCCTTGGATTTACACATTTTCATTCAAGTTTTAAATGAGTTGTTAAAACTGAAATGTTATTAAACCTGAAAACGGTTTTCCAATCTCCCAGATTTCCATGATGTTCTCTAACACGTGTGTGTGCAGCACATTTCAGTCCTGCTCACAGGACATTTTACCACGGAGGAGTGATCTGGATTTTCTTCTAATTTGGGGATTCCTATAAACAATCTCTGATTTACTTACAGTACAGGTCCATGCAATTCCATTATTTTGGTGTTCACAGAGTGGCACAAAGGGTGTTTTCAGTGATTCTTCTGGTAACATATGACGCACTTCTTTTCTGAGGTTTTGTGGAGGGAGGGCAGTTTTGTAAAACTCTTTGCAAACCTGCCTTGTAGCCCAGTTCCTTATTGCTCAAATTCTCCCTGGATGACACCGTGCCAGAGCACCTGGACAGACTCCAGCATTGTGAAGGTGGAATGGTTTCATGGAGCCTGATGGATTCAGTTTGGATTTCACTGAAGTTTACACAAGGTCCAGACCCCGTTTTAGATACAGCAATGAAGGCAAAACTTCTTATCCTGCCAGAAGAACAACCATGTTTTACACAGTCCACACACAGAATCCTGCAGGAGCAAAGTTATTTTGTCTGACATTATTCTTACAGACCCAGGCTGCTCAACCAGCACCAGAAAAATGCATCTCCAGTACTTGAACTCAGCTCTTCAATTGTACATCAAACCGTCCTTCTGCACCTTTGTGAAACTGTCCCCGGGTGTGATTTGGGAGCAGATACAACCCAACAAAGTACATTTCTCCTCTCATCTATCACAGTTTCTCCAGTGTCTGCGACTGATTACTTGTGATGAACACACAAAAACATGTGACTGTCATATGCACCCATTATTTTATTAACAATGAAGTCATTAGAAATGGCCAACTGTAGATATGACATATACATTCTTAAGGTTCCAGTGACATGAAACACTTCAGGACTCAGCTGGCTGTGGAAAAAAGATGTATCTTTTAAACATTTCCCCTCTAGTGTGTAGGGAAGTTTAAAAATAAGTGTTGACAGGTTGGCACATAGGATAGAATAAAAGTAGGTTGCCTAGTAGCAATTTATATACCAAATTCATGAGAAAATTAAACTTTTTCTATCTACGGTACAATTTTAACATGTTAATATTTTTATTTTCATCCACCCGAACCTGGAAGGAAAACATGTGTTTCCTCTGCTGATATTTTTATTCCATTATTAATCTTTCTTCCAATGCCTAACTATACTATATTTTAAAAATACAGTTTTGGGCAACAGAATGTGAATTAAAAGGATAACACTCTATTCGAAGTTGCCTGGATAACAACATTACTATATAGTTATTATACAATTAGTTGTAACATTAAATTCTAGTTATAGTAGAGTGATTACTCGGCAATTATAAGATATATATAATTACTCAATAAGTAGGAGAAGTATGTAATTACATAACCATTTGATTCAACTCAAAAATGAACTTGCAAATTTACAATGAGATAGACAACAGAGCAGCTCAACATTTTTCATTGTTTCTAATAAAAATCCAAGGAGTACTTGCAAGTTTCCTAATCCAAATTTTACACAGACCAAAGGTGGTTTTATTCCTCTTCCCAGCCAAGCAAATTACTGCTACTGGTAAGGAAAATATTAGAAGAACATTTTTTAAAATGCAGGTCTTGCTGGGGCTGACTTGCAATTTGCAGCTTTGCTACTTCTCACTGCTTCAACTCAGCTTTCAGTGCAGACACAGAGGTTCAGCCTGACAGACAGTGACACAGTGATAACCCTGTCACATCATTCCATGCCATTTCTGCCCAACCTGCCCCAGTGGGGACCCAATTGGTGAGCAGAAGTGGACGAGGTCTCTCTTTTTCCATTTTTCATGGGTGTTTTTCTCTCCATCCTGCTCACAGGTCCTACTGTAGCCTACCAGCAAGTCTGCTGCAGATCTAAACAGCAGGTGCCTCAGATACTGGGAAAGTCCTAAAAGACATTGTTTACTTCAGACTGTTGCCGTGGGATTTAGGTGCTGAAAAAATCTCCCGGAGCAGTTAATTAGGGGTGAGATAAGAAAGGGTTTATTTGCCAAGGCAGAAGATGTTACAAGACGCGCGCGCCCGTGCCCGAGAGGTTACATTTTATAATACCATCCATCCAATCCCAGATGTGTCCACCCTGTGGCCTTTACTCTGGACCGCCCCGGGGTCCACCCCCTGAAATGGGTCTGGGGTGCATTTTGGGACCACCTACTTCATCACCTTCACCATCATCAGAGCACAAAGGGTACATAGTTACCTAATTTTTGACTTCATTCTGTGGTTTAGGCCCAGATATGCTGTTCTGTCAACTGTCTAGGCCTTGCCTTGACAAAAGACTAAACATTTCTATTAGATTTGGGGCTATAAGTGATATAGGGAGGATAGAATGGGGTAAGAGGGTTAAGGAATGTATAAACAAGGGTGCTAGAGGGAAAAGGATAAGGGACAAGGGACAAAGAAGGGAGGGTTTCTGCTTTTAAAACCTACTTATAAAACTTACAAGTCCTACAAATATTAGAAAAATAAAACCATTAGGGGCTTAAGGCATCAGTCCCCCCTTAGAGACTGGACAAAACCCAAAGGTCTTGTCCAATCTCTACTACCTACACCTACAACAACTATAACATCGGTGCATGCAGTGAGCTATTACACTAACACTAAGTATGTACAATACTAAAATAAACAGTTGTCTCATCCATGTCCAGTTCGGTAACCATGAAGTGAGTTTGTGGAGGACATCTCCTAAACCTAGGGAGACATCATCTAGAGATATTTGATGTAAGATTTTGGTTTGATTTCGAATTGCGGCCAAATCATTATTAATTCTACCAGTCTGATCTATGTAAGAACAGCAACTGGTATTGATGACTTTACACACGCCTCCCTGTGAGGCTAGCAAAAAATTGAGGGCCATTCTATTTTGTATTACTACACGAGACAAGCTTTGGAACTGTTCTTTTAGGGTTTCAATTGCATCCAGAGTGTGATCTTGAATGTTTTCCATAACAGCCGAAATATTTACAATTGCCTTTTCCAATTCACTCACTCCTAGAGATGGGACTAAAGCCCTGACTATGCTGTGGAAAATTGTAGGGCGCTCAATGAGGGGATTGCTAGTTCTTTTTGCTCTTTTTGGATAGGGTTTTTTCCATTCTTGTTCATCAATTGGATCGAGAATTGTTATATTTGGAATCACTGCCCCCAAAGCACAGGCCCGATCTTTATCAAGGGGCAAAACTTTCCAGGCTTCCTTTTCACAAATCCAGTACCATCCTGATCCCTGGGGAGGAATTAATCTCAAAGGGAACTGTGCCATCCCCGCAACAATTTCTGGGTTTATTTCTTCTTTTGAATTGTTTTTATCACAGTGGGGGGGGAGAATGATTTCTCCTGTAGCGTTTATAATCATGCAGGGAACAACATCCTGATTAGAAATTACATTACTTAGGGCCACTGGATAATAAGCCTCTGTAACTGGCTTCCAGGTCCCTGGGAAATTCATCATGGACTTACCGAAGTTTGTCTCATTTAGTAAAATGCCAATTAGGGGCCACTCACTATTCTCATCATCAATTGCTGGTACTTGAGTACAAATCCAGCATTCTGTTTTCCGGAGAATTTTAGATACGTTTTGGACTAGGGCCACATGCAATTTTTGGTCCCAAACTCGGTTCATAGTTACCGGTTGCACGAACAGAATACACAGAACAAGCAGTCTATTCCACATCATCATCATCGGTGTCCAGTTCTGGTTGGCTGGTTGTTCCAGGAGCTGATGCTCTCTTGACTCTGGAGTAGTGGAACCAGGGTTCTCTGCCAGCAACTTTGACGGCGGTGAGGGAAGTCAGCAGGACTTGGTATGGTCCTCTCCACTTGGCTCGTAAGGGGTCACTGTTCCACCACTTGACGTAGACCCAGTCTCCTGGCTGGAATGGGTGAGCAGGGGTGTCCAGTCCTATGGGTCTGGATAACTCGATGACCTTCTGCAGCTTCTGCAAAGTAGAGCCTAAAGCAATCAAATATTTTCGTAAATCGGTTCTCCCTCTTAAGTGTACATCCCCTGGTATGTGTGGTGCTTGATATGGTCTTCCATATAGTATTTCATATGGGCTTATGTTATCCCTCCGCCTCGGCTGGATACGAATCCTCAGCAAAGCTAGTGGCAAAGCTTGAACCCAGGACATAGATGTTTCCTGACAAATTTTGCTTATTTGCATTTTCAAAGTGCCATTCATTCGTTCAACTTTGCCACTAGCCTGAGGTCTATAGGGGGTATGTAGGTCCCAGACAACTCCCAGGATGCGGCATACTTCTTTTACTACTGTCGCAATGAAATGTGTTCCTCTATCTGCCAGGTTAGTTGCGTTTTTCTCCCTGTCTCAGGATTTTCCCACTCAAAGGCAAAAATCTCTTGGCTGTCTTTGTGTACAGGAATGCAGAAAAAGGCATCTTTAAGATCGAGTACAGTGAACCATCCTAAATCTTCTGTCAATGTGGTTAACAGTGTATAGGGGTTGGCTACCACTGGGTAGATGTCCTCAGTTATTTTATTGATGGCCCTAAGATCTTGGACTAGCCGATAGCTTTTGCCATCAGCCTTTTTCACTGGTAGGATGGGGGTATTAAATCTGGATTCACATTCTACTAGTAAACCAAATTTAAGGAACTTTTCAATTATAGGTGCTAGGCCTTTTCGGCTTTCTAATTTCAAAGGATATTGTTTTTGCCTTACCGGGACTGCTCCTGGCCTGAGTGCGATGCTTACTGGTTCAGCTTGCTTTGATTTCCCAGGGTACTTGCTGGCCCAGACTAAAGGTATGACAGCATTTTCAACTTCTGCAGGGATCTCTCCATGATTTTCCTGTATAAAGAAAGCAGCTGCCTCGACATATTTAGTATCTGGGATTATAACCTTTATGTCTCCCCCCTTGGTGAATTTAATTTCAGCTTCTAATTTTTCCAGTAAGTCTCTACCCAGTAAAGGTTTAGGAGAATTTGGCATGTAAAGAAATTGGTGAGTTACCCAGTGCTTACCCAATTTGAATTTTAAAGGTTTAAAAAATGGCCTTGTTTCACTTACCCCTGTAGCACCGACCACAGTTACAGTTTCATGGCTCAGTTTCCCTTCCAAAGTATTTAAAACAGAGTATGCCGCACCTGTGTCAACCAAAAATTCAACATTCTCCCTTCCCAGCTTAGCTGTAACCAGAGGCTCTGCTGGGGAAGAAGCCTCCGGTCCCCCTCATACACTCTGACTCACAGCCAGTTGGGGGGCTGGGGGTGGTGGGGGGGGAAGTGTGTTTTCAGTTCCCCTCAGCTCCGGGCAGTCTTTTCTCCAATGTCCCTTCTTCTTACAGTTAGAACATCTGTCATCTGCTATGTCCTGCCGACGGTTAGACCTCTGATACCTGGGGTTATGTTTATAAGGCTCTCTATAGCCACCTTCTTGTTCCATCACCCTTGTTTTCCTTTTATGCTCCCTATTTTGATATACCGTCCAGGCTATATCTAACAGCTCACTAATATCCTTTCTATCACCACCTGCTTTTTGCAGTTTTCTTCTTATATCATCTGAGGACTGTCCTATAAATAAATACACCAGATTTTTCTTTCCCATATCTGATTCAATGTCTATATTGGTATATTTCCTGATAACATCCTTTAATCTGTTTAGAAAATCTGTGGGTGACTCATTTATGTCTTGTCTAACCTCATACATTTTGGACCAGTTCACCGCCTTTGGAACTCCATGCCGAAATCCATAAATTACCCAGTCTTGATAACGTTTCAAAGCTTCTAAATTTGCTGACACATTAGGATCCCATCCGGGATCCGTGAGGGGGAAGATATCTTTGATATCTTCGCCTGGAAACTGCCCAGAGGTTTTTTGTATTTCTATTGCCTTTTGAGCAGCTCTTTTCACCATCTCTTTCTCCGTTTGGTCTAATAAGGTATCCATCATAACCTCTAGATCACACCAATCAGGATTCTGAGTTTTGATTGCTCTTTGGACATAATTTGTCATCTTTTCTGGATTATCTCTATATGCCCCCACACAATCTTTCCATTGCTGTAACTCAACCAGTGAGAAAGGGACCTTTATTAATACCGTGCCTTGATTGGTCACGGCTTGTCTTAAGGGGGCTTCTAACGGTGGCTTATCTTTTGCCCTTGTTCTACTTGCAACCGGGTCGGGGACTGCTAACGCTTCGCGGGCCCTCTTTCCCTTTGGTCTTACTACAGGCGGGTCTGCTTCTCCTTCCCCCGGGCTATCACTTAATTCACCCTCTGCTTCCGTGTCCTTATCAAACGGTGGTAAACCTCGCTTCTCCCTTCTCTCAGCAGCTGAAACCGGCTTGCCCTGTCTATGCGTCTCTGTTCCCTCTTCATGAGGGGCAGAAATTGGAAACTCTCTCGGTTCCTCTTTTCTTCCCCCCCCCACAAGGATGGAATGTCCCCCCTCGGGAGGGGAAAGCGTGGGAAAGGGGGCGGCTCCAGCCCCACCTCCCAAGTCAGTCAGGACAGAGGTCCCGCCTGTTGGCACCGCCCCTGCCCCTCCTGGAATTCCAGGGGTTGTTCCTGCTACTGCTCCTGGGGCTCCTCCCCCCGCCACCGCTGCGGCCGGGGCTGGCCCCAAGCCTATTACTCCCGCAGTGCCTGCTCCTGTACTCGTTGCCATGGCAGCAAGTCCCGTACTGACCATGCCCGGAGCGGCTCCCGCCACCCCCGAGCCTACTCCTCCGGAGATTCCAACTTGTCCAATTCCCCCCAGCGCAGCCATACCCGCGCCAGGGAGTCCCCCCACGGCTCCCGCCTGCCCAGCCGGAACTGGTCCAGGAGCCGCCACCCCAGCAGCCCCAGCCCCCCCCGCTGCCGCTGCAGCGGGGAGTCCAATTTGTGGAGCTCCCAGGGTATTTTCCCTCATGTCAGGTGATATCAACATATCTAAATCATCTTCTCCGGTGTTCTTAAATAGGATTTGTGGGACAGGAGCAGCCTCAACTCGATCTTTCCTTTTCCCTCTTCTTAAAGCCATCTCTGCTTTTTCCTTCGGTTTTGAACTTTCATTTTTCTTATCTTCTACACCTGATTCAGGGCGTGTTAACAGCCTCAAGAACAGCTCTGCATATCGAATTTCCTGCCACCTCTGTTCTACATGAAGAAGCGAGATCAATCGAAGCACTGTACCTAGTTCTAACGGACCAAATTCCGGCCACGCCACCCCTCTCACTTGTCCAAACAACGGCCAGGCATCCATACACAGCCTACGCAATTCTTCCTTCTTTAAAGTTGTTTCAACACCAGTTAAAGTTTTCCACTGCTTCAAAATCATTCCCAGGGAGGATTCCTTAGGGATCTCAACTTTTGAATCCACACAACCCATGTTTGCAAAACAAAAACAAACCACAGTCACACACTGGGTTTCAAACTTGCTACCTTTAGGTTACAAGGCTGTTACGTAACCCCTCAGCTATTTACTGAGTCGCACCGACCCCAGAGCCCCACCGGCTCTCCCACAGCGTCAGAGCACCGGAGGGCGTCCCCTCCAAACCACACAGCCCTAGGCTGAAACCCGCCCTGACCTGCGATGGTGAACCACCCGTTCACCTCCTGGAAAGCGACTTTCGCGACTGTCTGGGCCCAAGTCTTTAAGTTAACTTTCCAGTAACCCGTGTTCCCTATCTCGGAACACAAAACACAAAACTTTCCCGCAGCTGCTAACTAACCAAATAGGTACCGTTTCCTTATTCGCTCTTTTTTATCTCACCTCTATGCTCCGTGCTTGCTTCCGTGGGTTCTGTGGAGCTGGGCTTCTCAGACCGGGGCGGGAATTATCTCAGATAAAAGCCGGCTTCCTGAGGAATATTCCTGCACGATGAAATTTTCCAGTCTGAAGAAGTCCCGGTCCAGGTCTCCCCGTACGGGCCACCAACTGTTGCCGTGGGATCTAGGTGCTGAAAAAATCTCCCGGAGCAGTTAATTAGGGGTGAGATAAGAAAGGGTTTATTTGCCAAGGCAGAAGATGTTACAAGACGCGCGCGCCCGTGCCCGAGAGGTTACATTTTATAATACCATCCATCCAATCCCAGATGTGTCCACCCTGTGGCCTTTACTCTGGACCGCCCCGGGGTCCACCCCCTGAAATGGGTCTGGGGTGCATTTTGGGACCACCTACTTCATCACCTTCACCATCATCAGAGCACAAAGGGTACATAGTTACCTAATTTTTGACTTCATTCTGTGGTTTAGGCCCAGATATGCTGTTCTGTCAACTGTCTAGGCCTTGCCTTGACAAAGACTAAACATTTCTATTAGATTTGGGGCTATAAGTGATATAGGGAGGATAGAATGGGTAAGAGGGTTAAGGAATGTATAAACAAGGGTGCTAGAGGGAAAAGGATAAGGGACAAGGGACAAAGAAGGGAGGGTTTCTGCTTTTAAAACCTACTTATAAAACTTACAAGTCCTACAAATATTAGAAAAATAAAACCATTAGGGGCTTAAGGCATCAGACAAGTGGTTTGTACCAGAACACCTCCTTGTTCCTGCACTCAGCCTTGTCATTGCTGCCAGGAACAGACACCAGCACTCCAACAAGCAAGGTCTCTTCACAACACTGGAACAACCTAAAGAGGCAGAAAACAAACTTCTAGATCTGGTTCACCATGTCCTTCAACACTTAAACATTGCAAACAACTGTTGCAAAAGCTGAATTTGAAGGGGAGGAGGCTCAGAGCCACCATCTCCTGTAAACTGTTAAAAAAGACTAAACCCTTTGCAGACATGAAGGGCTTCCCGAAGCTCCTTCATCTGTCCATATTTTTGCATAGTGATGACTTTTCTCTTTTCCTAGCCTGCTTGCTCAGCTCTCCATAGCTCCCCCAAAGTATCTGAGGGACCCCTTTCCCTAAGCCTGCTATTTGAGAAAAACCTCAGAACAACTGATCCCAGTTTATTTGTACTTTATATCAGATCTCAGTTTTTCAGGAGAAGATCCAAATGAAAAAATTAGGACTAAAGAATATTCATATCCACACTTAAAAATTATGGTGGGCAGGGGGCGGGGAGCGGTACCTGCTCTTCCTCATGGTGCAGGGAGAGTGGCTCCGGCAGGCAAAGTTCTCCCAAGTCCATGTGCGCCTGGTGACCATCCTCTGTGTGCCCCGCGGGGAAAAGCAAAGTTTCCGTGGTTGACCCCGCGCACTTGGCATGGGCACGCTCCGGGCGCGGCAGCAGTGGGTGGGGGCCAAAAGCACACCCGTGCTCCTGATCAAGGGCTCAAAGTCCCACCTCAAACTCATGAATATGCAGCAGGGCGGGACATTTGTATCCCCTGGGACAGCCCATTGGTGGGGCGGTGGTCAATCAGGCACCAGGGGCGCGGGGGTGGCAGGCAGAGGGTGGGGGCAGGGCAGCAGCCTTGGAACAAAGCCTTGGAAATCGTTTATCCATACACAGGATGACTGGAACCATCACTTACATCAGGGTTATCTCTACATGCTGTCTTTATGTCCTCTGACATCTAATGTGTGTTTTTTAAAACTACAGATTAAAGGGGTTGCACTTTTCAAAGGTGCAAGGAACACTGAATTCAACACTCACAGTTGACTAAATAACTCTCCAATAAATAACGACAGCAGAAAAACATCTATTTTACGTCCTGAAAACCAGAAAAGGGACTTTCCTCATGGGTGTCCTGTCATCCAGAACTATAAGGGAAGAATTCAATAGAATAAAGAAGTCTATAAGTGTTCTCTCCAAGATCAGGGTGAGATTCTCTATGTTCTAACGTTTCACTGACCTAGGAAGCAAGAATTTGGCACAGAATTAATACCGGAGAAAAATGTGACCAGTGAAACATCCTGAGTTCAGGATAACCTGACTGTGCTGGGGAATCAGAGCTTTCACCATGGGAAATGAACTGCTCTGAAACAGTGGGAAGAAACCAGTAACAAAGGCTGAGTTCAAATGCTCAAGAGTAAACAAGTCCTTCCTCACCAAAAGGTCTGAGCTACCCTGAACTCATCTCTAGACATCCATGGAAATAAAATAGCCTGACCTTGAACCCAAGGGAAACAAAGACAAATTCCATGGTTTTAGCTGGAGCAAGGTTGGGGGGGGATGTGTCACTCCTCTATGACATCACATGCTCCCCGTGAAATCACATCCTTCCTGTGGTATCACACCTCCCCTATGACATCACATCTCCCATATGACAACACATACATAAAATTACATCACATCTCTCCTGTGATGTCATATCATCCCTCTGACTTCACACCTGACCTGTGACATCACATCATCCCCATGACATCACATCTTTCCTATGATGCCACATCCTCCTTGTGACATCACACTTCTCCTGTGACGTCACATCCATCGTATGACACATCTCTCCTGTGATATCACATCCTCCCTGTGACATCACATGTCCCCGATTACATCACATCCTCCCCATGGCATCACATCTCCCCTATGTCGTCACATCCATCGTATGACATCACACCTCTCCTCTGATATTGTCATCCCTGCGACGTCACATCCTCCCCTGTGACGTCTCGTCCTCCCATGTAACATCACATCCTCCCTGTGTCATCACAGCTACCCTGTGACATCGCATCCTTCCTGTGAAATCACATCTCCCTTATGACATCACATCCTTCCTGTGACATCACACCGGTCCTGTGACGTCACATCCTTCCTGTTACATCACCTCTCCCCTATGATGTCACGACCATATTATGACATCACATCACCCCTATTCATAACACCTCCCATTTGACATCACATCCTTCCTGTGATATCACGTCCTCCCCTGTGACATCACACCTCCCTGTGACATCACATCTTCCCTATGATGTCACATTCATCACATGACATCACATATCTCCTGTGATCTCATATCATCCCTGTGATGTCACCTCTTCCCCATGACATCACAGTTTCCCTATGATGTCACAATCATGATGACATCACATCTCTCCTCCCATGACATCACACGTCCCCTATGACATCACATAATTTCTATGACACCATAGTTGCCTTATGACACAATATCCATCATATGACATCACATCTCCCTTGTGACATTAGAACTTCCCTGTGACATCACATCTTCCCCGTGACATCACGTCTTCCCAGTGACATCACATCCTCCCTGTGACATAACATCTCCCCTATGATGTCACATCCATCATGACATCACACCTCTCCTGTGATATCATATCAACCCTATGACATCCCGTGCTTGCCTGTGACATCACACCTTCCCTGTGACATCATATCCTTGTTGTGACACCACATCTCCCTTGTGATATCACATCCTTATTCGGACATCAAGGTTCCTCTATGAAATCACATCCATCATACGACATCACAGCTCCCCTTTGACATCACATCCAGTGACATCCAGATCCATCACAAGGTTGGGGGGGTGTGTGAGACAGGCAGAACCACAAATGCCTGCACAGCAGAGAGCAGTCAGTGTGGTGCTGTGCTTGCTACTGCAGAGACCCCCAGGGAACAAACCCAGGGAGTAGTTTGGGGGGGGTGTCCCTAAGGAGGACACTTGCCTTATTATTGCTTATTATTTGTAATATCTTATGGATATATCACACAATATCTAAGGATGGATTCTATAGAATATGTGCCATATATATTTGTGTTGCGTCTGACTGAGCTGCAGTTCATGTTTTCCAGAGCCTTCCCCAGCTCCTTTCCCTTCTCTGGACACGCTCCAACCCCTCAAGGGCCTTTTTGCACTGAGGGGCCAGAACTGGACACAGCACTCCAGGTGGGGCCTCAGCAGTGCCCAGCACAGAGGGGCAATCAGTTCTCTGCTCCTGCTGATCACACTCTTCTCCACAAAGGCCAGGATGCCCTTGGCCTTCTTGCCCCTCCTGGGCACCCTCTGGCTCATATCCAACCACTGTTAAGTAGCACCCCCAAGTCCCTTCCTGCTGGGCAGCTCTCCAGCCCCTCTGCCCCCAGTCTGGAGCGTTCCAGTGGGTTGTTGGGACCCAAGTGCAGGCCCTGACACTTGGTCTTATTGATCCAGCCTGTCCAGATCCCTCTGGAGAGCCTTCCTGCCCTCCAGCACATCCACACTCACACCCAACGTGGTGTTGTCCACAACTTTCCTGAGGGGGCACTTGATCCCCTGGCCCAGATCATCAAGAACGATGTTAAACAGGAGCAGCCCCAATCCTGAGCCCTTGGGAACCCCACGAGTGACTGGCCCCACCTGGATTTCCTTCCATTCCCTACCACTCCCTGGACCATCAGCCACTTTGTCACCCAGCAAATAGTTCCCCGGGCAAGCCATGAGTAGCCAGTTTGTGCAGGAGATGCTGCTAGAGAAGGTGCCAAAGACTTTCTGGAATTCTAGAGACACATCCCCAGCCTTTGACTCAGCTACTGAGCAGGTCCTTTGTCAGGCAGGACCTGCCTTTCTCAAACCCCATGCTGGCTGGGCCTGATCCCCTGGTTGTCCTGCCCCTGCCATGGGATGGCACTGAGGAGGATCTGCTGCATGGACTTCCCTGGTCCTGAGGTCAATAGGACAGGCCAGGAGTTCCCCAGATCCTCCTTTTGGCCCTTCGTGTGGATGGGCATCCCATTTGCCTGTTGCCAGTCAACTGGGACTTCTGCAGTTCTGCAGCACTGTTGGAGAATGAGTGAGAGTGGCTTGGCCAGCTCTTTCTCCAGCTCCCTCAGGACTCTTGGGTGCATCCCATGTGGGCCCAGGCACTTGTGGGAGTCTCATTGGCAGAGCAGATCACTGACTGTGCTGCTTTAAACCAGCAGGGGAAAATGAACTCAATCCAAAAGGGAGATTATAAATCAGAATAACAATTTAATAAAATAATACAATAAGTGTGATTATACAGACAAACAATTGGTTTTAACCCACAAAACCCAAATGTATAACCCAGCACCCTGGGGCATGAACAGAGTGGTGTTCTTTGGGCCCCCCGAGTCCAAAGTAAAGGGAGAGGGGGAAAACCTGTTGGTGAGAATGCTGTTGCAGTCTGGTTGAGAGTGGTGGTCTGCAGTCTGGTTGAGCGGTGATCTGCAGTCTTCCTCTGGATCCCACGAGTGGTTAAAAAGTCCCAAGACTCCAAGATTATATATTCTCCAGTTCAGGCAGGAATGTTCAGTACTTCCCTCAGGGCGGGGGGTTCCTCAATGGGCGTGAGGACAAAAACACCCTTCTATCTCGCAGACCTCTTAACACCTAGTTTGTAGCCTGATGAGTCTGACTGCTCTGGGCAAAGGGTATTAATAGTCTAATGACAACATTTTCTGGGAAATGGCATGGAAGGTTATAGAATACACAGTTTTTGGTTACACCCATCCAGTGATGAACTGGGCCCAGCTGTTCTAACTAGGACATTATCCACCCCTTATTCTATGCCATCCATGTCATGTCCAAATTAACCCCCTTTAAAAACTATATACATCTATATATATATATACAATGAAACATTACAGACCATTCTCACTCAAAATTAGGTCCCCTTGTGGTACACGTGTCTCCCCATCTTTTTGCATTACTCACCAGGTGAAACCCGGCCCTTGGGCAAAAACAATCCCTCGGATGGGTTTACCTTTGCTTGAGGTGGGACTAATCCAAACAGTCTTCCCCAACATACCTCTCATATGCACCACGAGGACTTCATCTACAGTATGCAAAGGTTCTGATTGGGCAGGACCAGCTCGATTGATGGAGCCTCGGGTGTTGACCAACCAGGTGGTCTTTGCTAAATGCAGCTCCCAGTGTTTGAGAGTCTCCCCACACAGTGCCATCAGGGTGGTTTTCAGCAGTCCGTTGCACCGCTCAACTTTGCCAGCAGCTGGTGCATGGTAGGGGATATGATACATCCACTCAATGCCATGTTCTTTGGACCAGGTGTCTACGAGGTCATTCTTGAAATGGGTCCCATTATCAGACTCAATTCTCTCTGGGGTGCCGTGTCACCACAGGACTTGTTTTTCAAGGCCCAGGATGGTATTCCGGGCAGTGGCATGCGGCACGAGGTATGTCTCCAACCATCCAGTACTTCCTTCTACCATGGTCAGTACGTAGTGCTTGCCTTGGCAAGTTTTGGGGAGTGTGATGTAGTCAACTTGCCAGGCTTCCCCATACCTGTATTTTGACCACCGTCCACCATACCATAGAGGCTTCACCCGCTTGGCCTGCTTGATGGCAGCATATGTCTCACAGTCATGGATGACCTGTGAGACGATGCCCTTGGTTAAGTCCACCCCTCGATCACGAGCCCATCTGTATGTTGCATCTCTCCCCTGGTGACCGAAGGCATCATGGCCCCATCAAGCCAGAAATAATTCTCCTTTGTGCTGCCAATCCAGATCTACCTGAGAGACTTTAATCCTGGCAGCTCGATCCGCCTGGTCATTGTTATGATGCTCCTCATTAGCCCGTTTCTTGCGTACATGAGCATCTATGTGACCAACCTTCACACTCAGCTTCTCTACCCGGCCAGCGATGTCCTGCCACATCTCTGCCGCCCAGATGGACTTCCCTTGGCGCTGCCAGATGGCCTTTTTCCATCGCTCCAGCCATCCCCACAGAGCATTGGCCACCATCCATGAGTCAGTGTAGAGATAGAGTCTTGGCCACTTCTCTTGTTCAGCTATATCCAAAGCCAACTGAACGACTTTAAGCTCTGCAAACTGACTTGACCCACCTTGTCCTTCAGTCGCTTCTGCAACTCGCCATGTGGGACTCCATACGACTGCCTTCCATTTTCGGTTTGTCCCTACAATGCGACAGGAGCCATCCGTGAAGAGTGCATATCGCCTTTCATCTGCTGGTAGTTTGTCATATGGTGGGGCCTCCTCAGTCCGTGTCATCTGCTCCTCTTCTTCAGAGGATAGTCTGAAACTCTCACCTTCGGGCCAATTGGTGATAATTTCCAGAATCCCAGGGCGATTAGGATTCCCTCTCCGGGTTCGTTGTGTGATCAGAGCGATCCACTTACTCCATGTGGCATCGGTGGCGTGATGTGTAGAAGGAACTCTTGCCTTGAACATCCAGCCCAGCACTGGTAGTCGCGGTGTCAGGAGGAGCTGCGCTTCGGTACCGATCACTTCTGAGGCAGTTCGAGCTCCTTCATAAGCAGCCAGGATCTCTTTCTCAGTTGGTGTATAGCTGGCTTCAGATCCCTTGTATCCCCGACTCCAGAATCCCTCGGGTCTCCCCAGGAAGGACCATTCTCCCCAGCTGCAGAGTAGAGCACGTTCTTCACGTCCTGCCCTGTCCTTACTGGCCCAAGGGCTACCGCATGGGCAATCTCCTGTTTCATTTGTTCAAAGGCTTGTTGTTGTTCAGGGTCCCACTGGAAATCATTTTTCTTCTGTGTCACAAGGTAGAGAGGGTTTACAATCTGACTGTACTTGGGGATATGCATCTTCCAAAAGCCCACAGCGCCTAGGAAAACCTGTGTTTCCTTCTTGCTGGTTGGTGGGGACATGGCTGCTATTTTGTTAATCACCTTCATTGGAATTAGGCGGCGTCCATCTTGCCACTTCACTCCTAGGAACTGAATTTCCTGAGCAGGTCCCTTGACCTTACTCCGTTTAATGGTAAAACTAGCTCTTAGGAGAATCTGGATTATCTTCTCTCCTTTCTCGAAGACTTCGCCCGCTGTGTTCCCCCATACAATGATGTCATCAATGTACTGTAGATGTTCTGGAGCCTCGCCCTTTTCCAGTGCAGTCTGGATCAGTCCATGGCAAATGCTGGGACTGTGTTTCCACCCCTGAGGCAGTCAATTCCAGGTGTACTGCACACCTCTCCAAGTGAAAGCGAATTGTGACCTGCACTCCACTGCCAAAGGAATGGAGAAAAAGGCATTGGCAATGTCAGTGGTGGCATACCACTTGGTTGCCTTGGACTCCAACTCGTACTGGAGTTCCAGCATGTCCGGCACAGCAGCACTCAGGGGTGGTGTGACTTCATTGAGTCCACGGTAATCCACCCACAGCCTACACTCTCTGCTGGACTTACGCACTGGCCATATAGGGCTATTAAAGGGTGAGCGAGTCTTGCTGACCACCCCCTGGGTCTCCAGGTCACGGATGATCTTATGTATAGGAGTCACAGAGTCTCGGTCGGTGCGGTATTGCCGACGGTGCACTGTTGCTGTGGCTATCAGTACCAATTGTTCTTCAACCTTCAGCAGTCCCACAGCAGAGGGGTCCTCTGAGAGACCAGGCAAGGTGTTCAACTGTCTAATTTCTTTTGTCTCCACAGTAGCTATGCCAAAAGCCCAACGAAGTCCTTTTGGGTCTTTGAAATATCCACTCCTCAGGTAATCTATGCCAAGGATGCACGGGGCCTCTGGACCAGTCACGATGGGGTGTCTGTGCCATTCCTTCCCAGTCAGGTTCACTTCAGCTTCCAGTACAGTCAACTGTTGGGATCCCCCTGTTACCCCAGAAATAGAGATGGATTCTGCCCCTACGTATCTTGATGGCATTAAAGTACATTGTGCGTCGGTGTCCACTAAGGCCTTATATCTTTGTGGTTCTGATGTGCCAGACCACCGAATCCACACTGTCCAATAGACCCAATTGTTCCTCTCCTCTACCTGGTTAGAGGCAGGGCACCCCTAGTCCTGGTCATGGTACTCATTGTGTTCTTCTTGTAAGTATGACCTGAAGGTCCCTTCAAGAGGATCAGACGTGTCATCATTCCTGTACCGTCTGGAGTCTTGCCCACAAGAGACTGGAGCAGCATTTACCCTTGAAGAGTTCCTTGTGGTACTTGTTCCTCTTTTCAGTTCACGTACCCGGGTTGCTAAGGAAGAGGTGGGTTTCCCATCCCACTTCCTCATATCTTCTCCGTGCTCATGGAGGTAAAACCATAGATTGCCACGTGGAGTGTACCTTCTCTCCTTAGCTGGGGGATGCTGGCTCCTAATAGCAGAGACTCTTGTTTGTCCTGGCATGATATGGAAGATCCCTTCCTTAATTTCTTCTCTTAGCTTCTGGTGTCTCTCTTCAATCTTCTCTTCCAGGCTTCGGACATGTTCAACCAGTTTGGTTTCCACAGATGAGACGTGGGCTTGTAATGGGGCAGTGACAGTGTCTTCATAAATCCTGAGTTTACTAACCAACGCACCCACCTTGTCCTCTCCCTCCCTCCATTGCAGCGTTGCTAAGTAGCGGGAATACATTCCTGGCCTGAGTCGTGCAAACTTTAACCACATCTGGGATGTGCACTGTACGCCATCTGGACTTTTAGGGAATCTTTCATCCTCTGAAAAGATTATCTCCAGTACAGTTAATTCTCTAAAGCACCGGATACCTTGTTCCATCGTGTTCCACTGTCCTTGCTGTACGTGGAGGTCCTCCTTACAAAGGTATCTCTCCCTCACACTGGACAACAGTTGCTGCCAGAGGCTGAGAGTTTCCTGCCTCCTTCCAATCCCCTGATCAATGACTACATCTCGAGACAGGGATCCCAGCTGTCTGGCTTCACTCCCATCTAGGATTATATCGTTAGTTGCGGCATCCCAGATTCGGAGCAACCAGGTCAGAATGGACTCATTCGCCTGTCGTGTGAACTCTCTCCAGAGCTCACGTAGTTCACCCAGGGATAGGGACCGAGTGATTATTTCTGGTTCTGTCTCCTCCGGTGGATGTGAAGGTCCTGCCTCTTTGTCATCATTTGCTATGCGAACTGATTTAGTCTTTGATTTCCTTTTCTGGACAGGAGTGACTGTTATTGGTTTTGGTTGTTCTTCTGGCTCCTCGATGGTTTGTGTGGACACGGTGCCGGTTGATTCATTTCTTTCTCCCTCTGACTCAGCTGTGGTTTGGGTGGACGTGGTGCCTGTGGATCTGCTCCTTCTCCCCCTGACAGTGCTGTACCATGTCAAGTAGTGTCCGGTAGGCAGTGACCAGGGCCCAGCAGGTTGCTGTGAGCTGACCATCTCTGGAGCAGCCAGAGCATTTTTCCTTCACCAGTCTTATCATGCTAACAGGATGCTGCAGTTGTTCAGGGGTGAATTTCCAGATCATTGGAGGAGAAAACTTCTCCAAATACTGACTGATGTCCTCCCACTTCCCGTGCCACTCAGCATTATCCACTCCCAGGGCAGGCGTCCAAACCACCTCCCTAGAAGGCCCTGTTCTGACCCTAAACATGGTGCAGACAGTACAGAGCAGACAAAGCAACACTAACAATAACATTATGCTGTCCTTAACATCAAAAGGGAACTCAATATTTTCAAAAACTGTTGTAGTAGGTCTGAAGGGGAAGAAGGAGGTGAGAGGTTGGAAACAACCATTCCCCCCTGTTCCCCCAAAGGGCTGGGTGCGATTTTTAATGAGGCCCCAGAGGTAGCAACCCAAACCAGGACAGGTAAACCAGACTGAATACACATTTACAATGAAACTCATTGCTTCTGATGTTATGATGACATAAATATAGTATACTAATAAAGCAATTTGGATCCCTCTCCCTGGTTTTAAAGAGAGCATCAAAACAGGCAAATAGTTCCCCATCTGTGGAAATATGAACAGGTTCAGATACAATATCCACGTGAATGCATCAAACAACATGGTGATTAGGGAGTTTCTGTATCCAAATAGACAAATGCTTAAAATGAAATTGTGATTCTGACTTCTCTCTCTGCCCCATGCTGAGCACCAAAAATGCACTGGTTTAAAGGTAAACCAGCAGGGGAAAATGAACTCAACCCAAAAGGGAGATTATAAGTCAGAATAACAATTTAATAAAATAATACAATAAGTACGATTATACAGACAAACAATTGGTTTTAACCCACAAAACCCAAATGTATAACCCAGCACCCTGGGGCATGAACAGAGTGGTGTTCTTTGGGCCCCCCTAGTCCAAAGTAAAGGGAGAGGGGGAAAACCTGTTGGTGAGAATGTTGTTACAGTCTGGTTGAGAGTGGTGGTCTGCAGTCTGGTTGAGGGCAGTGGTCTGCAGTTTGGTTGAGAACGGTGGTCTGCAGTTTGGTTGAGAGCGGTGATCTGCAGTCTTCCTCTGGATCCCACGAGTGGTTAAAAAAGTCCCAAGACTCCAAGATTATATATTCTCCAGTTCAGGCAGGAATGCTCAGTACTTCCCTCAGGGCGGGGGGTTCCTCAATGGGCGTGAGGACAAAAACACCCTTCTATCTCGCAGACCTCTTAGCACCTAGTTTGTAGCCTGATGAGTCAGGTTGCTCTGGGCAAAGTGTGTTAATAGTCTATTGACAACATTTTCTGGGAAATGGCATGGAAGGTTATAGAATACACAGTTTTGGGTTACACCCATCCAGTGATGAACTGGGCCCAGCTGTTCTAACTAGGACACTGACCATTTCCTCCTGGATTGTGGGGACTTCACTCAGCTCCCCATCACCAGCTTCAAGCCAAAGCCTGCCTGCCAAGGTGTCCAAGGGGTCAGTTCTGCTGCCCCCTCCTTCCTTCCCACAATGGAAAACTCCCTCATTTTGTGTCTCTGTGCCCTGGAAGGCTCCAACCACCACCTCACCCCCCAGTGCCACAATCATGGAATGCTTTGGCTTGGGAGGGGCCTTCAAGAGCATCTCAAGACCCTCAGAGTCAAGAATTCCTTCCTACTATCTCCTCCAACCCTTCCCTCTATCCATGTGAAGCCACTGCCCCTTGTCCTGTCACTCCAGGCCCTCATCCAAAGTCTCTCTCCATCTTTCTTGTTGGTTCCCTTGAGGGACTGGAAGGTCACAATCAGGTCAGCACAAAGCCTTCACTTCTCCAGCATGAACAATCCCAGTTATCTCAGCCCTGAGATATTTCTGAACCTCCCAGAATCCAGGGGCCATTGTGACCCTGCAGAAACTCCTGGATTCAAGTGGTCCTTGTGAAACTGCAGGCTCTCCTGGAACCCAAGGATTCCTGGAACACTGCAGAGCTCATGGAACCAAGGGGTCACTGTCCCACTGCAGCTACTTCTGAAGCACAAGGGACCCTGGGACATGGGAAATCTCCAAGAATCCAGAAGGCATTTTGGGACTGCAGGGTCTCATGGAACTAAAGGAATCTTTGGAGACTGTGGAAGTTCATGGAATCAAGGAGTCAGTGTGACATGTGGGGCCTCCTTGAACCAAAGGAACCCTAAGAATATTTGTGGGAAGAAGTTAAGGCAGCAGCAGCTGCATTCAGTTAATAAGGATGCAAAAGGAGTGTTTTTGTCTTGACTGGTGTTTTCCATAAAGAGAGTGCTGTTTGCCAAAGTAGAAAACCACTTGGAACGCTCTGCATGGTAGCCTGTGTTTTTCTCTGGTGGCTGAACACAGCCAGTACATGAGGCGAGGGGAATGAGTGGGATCAGGGCACTGCTTTGGGGCCATTCTGGGAATTCTGGCGGACTAAAAGACAAACCCCAGGTGCTGTTTCCAAAAGAATCCCAATGAAAGGGGGACACTGGAAAGATGGGCGGACAAGTCCAACAATAGAACTCTGTGTGTGCAGCCTCATTTTCTCCTTCAGCATCCACAGGAGAAGGGGCAAAAAGTGGGGGTTGGGACCCCTAAGTTTTTTTGAGGGTGAATTGGGGATTGAGGGGACAATGGGAAAGTGGGAGGAACAGGGAGAAGGGTGGAAAAGGGGGGTGGTCTGCTGGAACAAATGGTCCCATGGGGGTCTTTGGGCACAGGGGAGTTGGGAAAGGGCAGTGACCCCCCTGAGCTCCCAACTTACTCTGGGGTGCTGGGAGCTGCTGTATCCAATCTCAGCCTTGCATTCCGCCAACACATTCAGTTTAGAGGAATTACAGAGCTGTGACTGAACCACTTTTGTCCCTCAGTTTTTAATGACAGGAAATCAGATCTATTGATAGAAATGAGTTATTTAGGGTTACAAATGATCAGACAAAAGATCTTCATCAGAATTATTTACTGCACAATGCAAACACTAAAACTACCAGGAGTACAGGATAAGACAGAACAGTGCTCTACCCTACAGCAGTTGTTGAAGCAATTCTACTCAAGCTTGGCACAAAAGCAATAATTCTTAATTAGAGATGGATGGAACTCCCCCAGATCAACGTTCGTGGGGAGATCTCTGCTCTCAGCCTCCAGGACTGATATTGGGGGGTCCCCAGTCAAGGCAGGAATCGCCACACCCCCCCCAAGAAGGGTTCTGTTGGAAGAAGCTGCCCCTGGGAAAAGGGACTGGTCCTTTGCGGTCAAAAGGGATGGACTGACAGTCACTGGACTCCAGGGGTTGCCTCACCATCAGGGGGTTTTGTGGTGTTGGAAGCAGCCGTCGAAGTTCTTCCCGCACTCCAGGCACTGGTAGGGTTTCCCTTACCAGTGGGTCCGTTGGTGTGAGGTCAAGTTAGAGCTCTGGGTGAAGCTCTTCCCACACTCCCCACACTTGTAGGGTCTTTCCCCGGTGTGGATGCCCCGGTGGGTGACAAGGGTGTAGTTCTGCTTGAAGCTTTTCCCGCAATTGGTGCAGCGGAAGGGTCTCTCCCCCGTGTGTGTCTGCTCATGCATGAGGAGACGTGATCTGGTCCTAAACGTCTTCCCACATTCGATGCACTTGTAGGGTTGTTCCCCAGTGTGGATGCTCTGGTGTTGGATCAGGTTGGAGTTGCTCCTGAAGCTCTTCCCACATTCCCCACATGTGTAGGTACGTTCGCCGGTATGGATCTGCTGGTGTCGGATCAGGTCGGTGCTCTGGCTGAAGCTCTTCCCACATTCCAAGCACTTGAAGGGCTTCTCCCTGTTGGGAGGTTGGTCAGGGACCACCAGGTTGGGGCTCCCCTTCAAGCTCCGGCGGTCTTCTTGCCACAGGCTGGGTCTTTCCTCCTCAGAGTACCCTGGGCTGGCTTTGGAGCCCCTCCTGCAGGGGGATCTCTGGGTCTTTTCCTCCCCGTTGCTTTCCTGTGCAGTGGAGCCCTTCAAAATGGCCTCTCCCACCAGGTTCTCCTGGGGGGATTTGTCCTCCGTGCTCTCTGTCCTCAGTTCGGTGCCTGGGGCAGGAAACAAGAAGGACAGGGAGGGGATTTCCCTCCGACCCAGGGGGAAGGCCAAGGACATCCCCCCAACTCTGGCCCTGGCAGGACGGCAATGGCAGCGGGGTTGTCCTTCAGCAAAGCCCCAGCTCACCTGGCACACAGGGGATGGAGACAGCACCTTCTCGGGGCTGGGCACTCACAGTTTCCCCACCACGGGGCTCTCCTTCCTCAGCAGCACCTCTGCCCTGCACTTATTCTCAGGTTCACCTCAGGGACAGCTCTGGGCTCACCTCCGCACCACTTCTCAGGTTCACCTCAGGGCCTGGGCTCAAGGACATGAACCTGCAGGGAGGGGACATGATGTGCAAGCTGAGGGCTGCCTGCTTGCACTGGTCTCTGGGCTTCTTTCTCCTTCTACAACCATCCCAGAACTTAGCCTGCTTTTCTAACACCACACATTTACAGACTAACCTTGGAGATATATATGTACAGGCATCTCTATCACCCTGTGGATAGAACCTCAAGCATGTGCTGCCATAGGAATGGGAATCACAGAATCAGACGGGTTGGAAAAGACCTCCAAGATCATCAAGTCCAACCCTTGATCCAACCCTGTCATGCTTCCCAGACCATGGCACTGATGCCACATCCAGTCTCACCTTCAACACCTCCAGGGACGCTGACTCCACCCCATCCCTGACCAACCCATTCCAATGCCTGATTACTCTCTCGGCAAAAAATTGCTTCCTAATATCCAACCAAAACCTCCCCTGGCACAGTTGAAGACCCAGCTCTCTTGTCCTACTGCTGCTTCCTGGTAGAAGAGCCCCACCCCCACCTGGCTACAACCTCCTGGCAGGGAGTTGCAGAGAGTCAGGAGGTCTCCCCTGAGCCTCCTCTTCTCCAGTCTCAACAACCCCAGCTCCCTCGGCCTCTCCTCACACCACTTGTGCTCCACTCCCTTCCCCAGCCTTGTTGCTCTTCTCTGCACCTGCTCCAGCCCCTCCATGGCCTTCCTCAACTCAGGGGCCCAGAGCTGGACACAGCACTCCAGGGGTGGCCTCACCAGCACTCAGTCCAGGTCAACTATCACTTCCCTGCTTCTGCTGCCACACTCTTCCTCAGCCAGGTCACCATCCACTGACCCTCTTTCCACCTGGGCACACTCTACCTCCTCTTCAGTTTCCTGTCCATCCACACTCCCAGCTCCCTTTATGCCTGGCTGCTCTCCAGCCACTCTGGTCCCAGCCCGGGGGGCTGCCAGGACTTCTTTTGGCCAAAGGGCAGGACCCGGCACTTCACCTGCTTGAACCTCATCCCGTTGGAATCAGCCCATGGATCCAACTTGTCCAGGTCCCTCTGCAGAGCCCTCCTGCCTTCCAGCACGTCAACACATCCCCCAGCTTGGTGTCAGTTGCAAATTTGCTGATGAAATGCCTGGTTCTGCAGGAGCTGCAGATGCTCAAGGGGCAGCAGGACCAAGTCAGGGGCCTGGGGGGCCTTGGGGTCCGAGAGGGTCCTGGGGAAGTTGGAAAGGGACTTTGGGGATTGGGGGTACAGACCAGTACAGACCAGTATCTCCTCACCTCTCTCCGGATCTCTCCTGGAGCTGGGTCACGTTGTCATGGGACACCTGAGCCCCCCCAGTGCCCCCAGTACAGTCCAGTGCCCCCAGTACAGCCCACTGTGTTCCTGTCCCAGGGTGTCGGGTGAGCTCTCTGTGGGTGGGAGGGGTTGGAAGGGATTTGGGAGGGGGGCTTAGGGAGATTTGGGGGGATCTGGGGAGTTTGGATGAGGATTTGGGGGGTTTTGGGGGGCTTTGGGTACATTTAGGGGAGTTAAAAGGGTTTTGGGGGGTCAAAGGGATCTGTGGGGGGAGGGGATTAAAGGGAAAATGGGGGTTAGGGGACATTTGGGGGGGGTTAATGATATCTGGGGGGGCAGAGGAGGGGCAGAATCACGAGCAGGTGAGTCCTGAGACTCAAAACTCTTGAAATCCCCTCAGAAATCCACCTGTCGACCCATTGAAACCTCCTCAAGGACACCCCAAATCCTTTCAGAGACCTCAAACCCCCGCTGCCCCAGGACCTCTAAACCCTCTCAGTGACCTGCAAAACCCACCCCCAGGACCCCCCAAGCCCTTTGGGCAACCCCACAAATCCCTTTAGGGACCCTCAAAACCCTCTGGTACTCCCTAAATCCCCCTAGAAACCCCCAAAACTGATTCAAAGACCCCTCCAAAGCCCCCCAGGACCTCCCAATTTCCTCAGAGACTCCAAAACTCACTCGGGGATTCCCAAACCCCTTCAGGGACCTTCAACCTCCCCCCTAGGTCCCCTCAGGACACAAACCCCCTCAGAGACCCCCCAAAACCTCCTCAGGGACCCCTAACAGCCCCTAAGGGACTCCAAAATCACAGAACAGCATTCTGTAAAGGAAGGCAGCAAAGAAGCTGAGGAGGAGACCAAGGAAAAACTAAAGCAAAGCAATAAAATCATCCTGGGCCTTGCAGTCTTTCCTTGACCTTTTTCTCACTTTTTCTTTTTTGGAGTTCTTTTGTTGGTTGGGTGGTTTTGAATTTTTTTTCCGAGGGACCTTCTCAGAAACGAAATCCAACATCTGCGTTGTTGGGAGGCCTCTCGGGCCCCACAGCCCTCGAGAGGGTTCTAATCTCGCGCTCTGCCCCTCGGGAACCCCCGTGCTAAACCCTCCTGACCTCTCCAGCCTTTCTACCCACAGCCGCGCTCCCCGTAGCCCCCGAGAGGATCCCCAGAGTCCCGCTCTCGCCGCATTCCCCACCAAGTCTCACAGACAAAAGTAGACCTCGCCGCCATCACCGATTCCTGGCAGTCAACAGGGCGCTCTGCGCGTGCACCGCGTTTACAGACCACCGCCGCAACCAATCAGCGCCCGGCCACGCCCCCGTAGGGCGTTACACTGGGCACCATGGGAGTTGTACTCCTTGCGGTGGATCATAGTGGTCCTTTTCACGTGAGCGGAATGAGGATAATACGTTTTTGGTTTCCTTGTTTTTCTGTCTTTTTTTTTCTCTCTTTTCTCCTTTTTTTTCTTTCCTTTTTTCTTTATATTTTCTTTTTCCCATTTTTTTCCTTTTTTCTTTCTTTTTTATTATTCGTCTCATTTTTCCTGTTTTTCTGTCTTTTTTTTCTCTTTCATTCTCCTGTTTCTCTTTTTTCTTCCTTTTTTTCTTTCTATTTACTTTTTTCTTTTTTTTACATTGTTTTCTATCCATTGTATTTTCAAAGAAGATTTAAACACATATCAAAACCATCTCCACTTACATATCTTACAACAACAGATAATCTGGCATTGTTCCAGGTTCCTGAGGATTCCCAAGATCACAAACACTGAGACACCAAGGGTGGAAGTGAAGCCCCTTGCCATAGCGTTCAATCCATACCCAGCCCTGGATTTCTGGAAAGTCACTGGGCAGGAGCAGGAGATGGAGCTGATGCTTGGTGGGAGCGGCAGCAGCAACAAACCTGTGTCTTTGGCACATGGGAAGGAATTTAGTGCTTGAGGGGTTAAATTACACAGGCTCCCCTGTGGATCAGCTTATGCTTGGGCAGAAAGAACAGCAATAACATTCCTAATAAAAACGCCAGAGTGAAGGGAGCGGAGGGGGAGCAGGGGCAGAAAAAGGAAGCAGAGCGATGGAAGATGGGCTGGGGCGGTCGGGGGTGGGGGAAGGCAGGTTGGAGAATGCCTTGTTTTGTCCAGCAGGTGTACCAGCTCCACGGCAGACGTCGGGGGAGCCTCTGCCACATGGACATGCACAAACAGATGCTACAAAAGCTCGGAGAGTGGTTGGTGGCTCTGGGTGTGGCTGCACTCTCGCCTCAAGCCATGATATCCCAGGGCAGTGGAACAAGCAATTCCTGTCAGCTCACAACAAAGATTATTGGGATTTGCACTGAAGAAATATTGATACTCCAGCTTCTTCTTTTGTTTTTAGAACTTTGAACTTGCAGTTGGGTAGAAGGGCTGGTGGGGGAGTGGGAAGAAACCCACTGAGGGGCACATCTCATCCCTCAGTTAGATGGAGCTAAACCCCTAACCTTGCTTATCTGCTGATACTCAGTTTTCTTCTTTCTCTTCTACTTTAGTGGGATATCACATTTTCCTGCAGTATTGGTGATAGAATGGTATGTCAGCTGGAATGTTTTGGTTCTTACAGAAAGCATCAATGCATTTTAAGGAAGGTATTTTTACATAGGTGAGGCCTCCAAGAAAAACCAAAAAACCCCTGTTGCCATGGGATTTAAGTGCTGAAAAAATCTCCAGAGCAGTTAATTAGGGGTGAGATAAGAAAGGGTTTATTTTGCCAAGGCAGTAGATATTACACAACGCGCGCAGGTCGTGCCTGAGATGTTACATTTTATAATACCATCCATCCAATCCCAGATGTGTCCACCCTGTGGACTTTACTCTGGTCCGCCCCAGGTCCACCCCCTGAAAATGGGTCTGGGGTGCATTTCGGGACCCCCTATTCATTCCACCTTCATCTCCCTCAGAGCACAAAGGGTACATAGTTACCCAGTTTTTGACCGTGTTCTGTGGTTTAGGCCCTGATATGCTGTTCTGCCAACAATCTAGGCCTTGCCTTGACAAAAGACTAAACATTTCTACTGGTTTCAGGAGTAGGATTGATATAGGGAGCATAGAATGGGGTAAGAGGGTTAAGGAATGTGTAAACAAGGGTGCTACAGGGAAAGGGATGCAAGGGAGTGAGGGTTGCTGCTTTTAAAATCTACCTATAAAACTTACAAGGCTTACCAATATTAGAAAAATAAAAAACCATTAGGGGTTTAAGGCATCAGTCCCCCCTTTAGAGATTAAACAAGACTCAAAGATCTTGTTCAATCTCTACTACTTATACATAGCACTAATCATATAACAAGCTATGCAGTTTTTGTACTAATATGAGTGGCTGTTCTATTCATATTCAGGTTGGTAACTATGAAGTAAGTTTGTGGAAATAAACTTAATGAAACATCTCTAAGAATTATCTAATATATAATTTAAACTCGTTGCCAAATTTTAGCCAAATCTATAGTGCAAATTCAGCACTCACCCTATAAAGAATGTTTGATGCATTTTGTTAATGCCAAATATAAATTTAGGTTTTAAACTTAATTCATAGTTCCTAGCAATACTAAGCAATACAAACAAGAGAAGCAAACTTAAACACTATTTTAACAGTCCTTGTAACAATCTTTGCTGCTCTACTCGTCTCAGGAACAGAGGTCTTCTTTTCCTGGGTGAAATTCAGGGTCCTTGATGATAACTTGGTCCACGTTGGAGATGGTCTGTTGGACTTGAAAACAGTTCTTTCTATTTGGGTTGCAGGAGTTTCAGTCTCAGTGTAACATAAACTCAGTCCTTGGGCTGGAACAGATGAGCAGGAGTGTCCAGCTTCATAGGCTTAGATGACATGATGAATTTCTGCAGTTCCTGCAAAGCAGATCTTAAAACATTAAACAATTCTACAAATAAACCTCCTTATGTAACTAGGGAGTCGATGAAGTGTGACTCTCTGTCTGATGACAATTTCACAGGAATTTTGGATCTTGGAATTCCTGTATTTCAATCTTCTGAGAGAGGAGCTTGTGCTTTTATCACATAAAGCGATTAACTGCCAGTCACAGATCTAATAGGCCAGTCAAGAGCTTACCTGAAGCAGACTGCATCTAGATGCAAAAAGCACCCTGGCAGTGCCAGTAGCTCACCACAGAGAGCTTATACTCTCTGGACAAATTCTAGGCCTTACTGGGGGCAGGTTGTCCTGTTCCAACCTGTCCCAGACTGCAGTCAATCATCTTTACCTCATGGAGTAGTCTTACAGGGACTCCTTGCCTCCATGGATAAAAGCTTCTTCACCTGTTAAAACAGGTGCATTTATAGATACATGAATATCAACAAAACAATAAAGCTAAGAAAGCATTCTCAGCAAACTATTTAAGCAACTTAAACCACTTATTTCAACAATGACGTTACCAGATTGTCTCAAGGATTGTAAGCAATGATGCAGGTCAGATTTTAGGGCCTTATTGGAGAGTCTACGGAACTAGTGTTGTTGCAGTGCTGTAAATTCCTGGTCAGCAGTCAGAACCAGGATCCTCATGATGCAGTGTTGAACATGCTAGAGCAGTACCGCTGCTTTACAGAAGCTGCGATGGCATCCAGGCAAAGGGTCACTGTGCTTTCTCGGTTCTGTTGCCTTTCACTACAGCATTGATGCCACTTTCTTATCTGTCTTTAGTCTCAGTGCAGGACTTCTTATGTAAATCCAGGTTCACATACATTCCTAGATGACACTAGATAAAAAGCACCTTAAAACATAGATAAACATGATTCCACAATCACATGAAAATTCTATGGACTTTTCATCAAACTGCTTTTAGGAGAAATTCTTCCACAGGTTGCAGTAGTCAGAGAGACACAGATGTTTATAAATTGTCGTTGGAACAAGATATGCGCAAGTATAAACATTGCAGCCTTTAAAGCAATTCATGTAACAAAAGCAAAAGCAATATAAGTTTTCAATTCTTAGCAATTAAGCTAACAATAAGCGAAGTTTAAAATAATATGAAATAGAAAGTAACAAAAGAAACACAATAATTACAATATATGTATGTGTTTCTGTACCACCTTTAGTGCAAGTTGATTTCAATTGTGTCAGAAGGCTTTTACCTACTCACTCTTGGTCTGGTGTATTTCATTTGCAGTTAAGACATTTGTCTACTTCTGCATAAAAGTTGTTCCCATGGTTCGCAGTTTGAATTTTAGTGGTACAGCTTCCAGGTTGGTTTGCTGGAACAGACTGTCTGTGAACAGTTAACTTCTGACACATTGTTAGTCTATATTTAAAATAAAACAGTATTCCCCCCTTACTGAGTTAGGGTAGAAATATTTCTTCATAGGTTATCAGTTTGTGACAATTTTAGAAGACAGTGGATGCAAGGGTCAATAGACAGTTTCTATTTTTCCAGTTTCGCTTGTTGGGGACAAATCAGTTTCTTTCCCTTTAGACTTCGACAATCCCTTCTCTAGTGTCCCTTCCTGTTGTTGCAAAAAGTATCTTTCCTGGTTTTCGTCTGCTTCTGGGCTCTGTTGCTATAGCAACGACTGCGAGCCAGAAGCCCAAGTTGGCAGGGCCGTGCCAACTCGGGAGGTAGGGCAGGCCTGGGGGCGGGGCGGGGCAGGACCATTTGTGTCCACGCCGGCCCCTCTCCCTCCGAAATAGAGAGCCGAAGCTGTCCGACTCAGCCGGCAGCCCCGCCCACAGCAGTCTCGGGGGTCTGAAACAGGGCTTCCCAAAGCCGTGGGGGAAAACCGCGAGTGCTAGGGGGGGGCGTGGGGGCGAACGAGCCGCCCTTGGTAATCAAAGCAACCATTTTGTCGCTCACTGCAAAACCCGTGAGTTCCTCTGGAGGGTCTGTCACCCCCCTTTTCAGAACAGAAGCAGCGGCAGCACTGGCAGGGGCAGCTTCTTCGCTTCCCGCAGGGTCAGCGGTGGTTCCGCTCATCTTAGCTGCTACCTCATCTCCGCGCACCGCAGTGCAAGCGGCTGTCCCACCCGCAGTAGGCATCTTGCCTACAGATGCAGAAAGATCTAGCGCGAGGGGGCCAGTGGCGGCGAACCTCATCGGTCCTGCGGCAGTGCTGTTTGTAGCCGCCGCAGGCACCATGGGACGAGTCCCGGCTCCCGCCGCTGTCGCCACCGCCGGGGCTGTGCTGCTCTCAGTCTGCTGCTTCCTGGTGCTCTCGACCGCTTCGTCAGCCGTGCCCGCCATGACCGCTGGCGGTCCAGCTCTTTGCGTTCCTGTGGCAGCAGTGTCCGCAGGGGCAGCCCCTCCCGCCATTGGTACCTCTCCCCCTGCTGCTGGACAGCCAGGGGCAGTGGAGTCAGCACCCGAAGGAGGGTCAACGGCTGAGGGGGAGTGCTCCCCCTTCTGCCGCAGCTGCTCCTTGACCACGTTGCTCTCACTCACAAGTGCCTCCAGCATTTCCCGGACTTGCAGGATCCTGAACTGCAGCTGTACACGGGCAGCGGGGAAATCGGGCCTGGGGTTGAGTTGCATCAGGTCCCGGCCCAGCACAGTCGAGATGTCGTAGACATCATCGGCTGTCAGCTGAAACGGACTCTTATCCAGAGCCCTCTCTGGGCTACCATTTATATCCTCCATTCTAGAGGATTTAGAAAAGCCAGAAAGACCTGCAGTTAAAACTTCCCGCACACTAAAAGCGACTTCAGGCAGGCTTTATTGAAGCCGTGCCGGGGGGGTGTGTCCTCCATTCACTCCCCTTTAACTGTCCATGCAGATCAACAGACAAAGAAAAACTTTTCACTGTGAGACTCCTTAGGAATCTTAAACTTTGAATCCACAAAACCCATGATTGCAAAATACAAAACAGACCACAGTCACACACTGGGATTTGAACCTGCTACCTTTTGGTTACAAAGCTGTTCGTTTAACTTCTCAGGTACTTAACAACTAGCGAGCCAAATCTGGCTCCAGAGCCCCACCGGCTCTTCCACAGTGTCAGAGACCGGAAGGCGTCCCTTCCAAAACCAAACAGCCCTAGGCTGACACCCGCTCCGACCTGCGATGGCGAACCACCCGTTCGCCTCCCGGAAAGCGACTTTTCGCGACTATTGAGGGCCCAAGTCTTTTAAGTTAACTTTCCAGTCACCCGTGTTCCCTATCTCCCGGAACACAAACTTTTCCCACAACTGCTAACTACTAGGTACCTTTTTCCCTTATTCATTCTTTTCTTATCTCACCTCTATGCTCTGTGCTTACTTCCGTGGGTTCTGTGGAGCTGGGCTTCTCAGAACGGGGCAGGAATTATCTCAGATAAAAGCCGGCTTGTTGAGGAATTCCTATGCGATGAAAGTTTCCAGTCTGAAGAAGTCCCGGTCCAGGTTTCCCCAATGTACGGGCCACCAACTGTTGCCGTGGGATTTAAGTGCTGAAAAAATCTCCAGAGCAGTTAATTAGGGGTGAGATAAGAAAGGGTTTATTTTGCCAAGGCAGTAGATGTTACACAACGCGCGCAGGTCGTGCCTGAGATGTTACATTTTATAATACCATCCATCCAATCCCAGATGTGTCCACCCTGTGGACTTTACTCTGGTCCGCCCCAGGTCCACCCCCTGAAAATGGGTCTGGGGTGCATTTCGGGACCCCCTATTCATTCCACCTTCATCTCCCTCAGAGCACAAAGGGTACATAGTTACCCAGTTTTTGACCGTGTTCTGTGGTTTAGGCCCTGATATGCTGTTCTGCCAACAATCTAGGCTTTGCCTTGACAAAAGACTAAACATTTCTACTGGTTTCAGGAGTAGGATTGATATAGGGAGCATAGAATGGGGTAAGAGGGTTAAGGAATGTGTAAACAAGGGTACTACAGGGAAAGGGATGCAAGGGAGTGAGGGTTGCTGCTTTAAAAATCTACCTATAAAACTTACAAGGCTTACCAATATTAGAAAAATAAAAAAACATTAGGGGCTTAAGGCATCACCCCAAAGGTAATGTAAGTGTAGAATAAAGTGAACTTTGGGCTTTTCTTTTAAATTCTTGGGTAGAAAAGCCATCCCAGTTAGGGATAGCAATTCATTGCATTGTTGAAAAAAAACCCCAACCAACAAACAAAAAAAGAAATCTGACTTTGTTCTCTTTCAGATTTCTTTTTGACCATAAGAATACTTCTAGTGAAAAGGGCTAATTTACTCTTTCTAGAGGAATGTTTTAAGTGTGATTATCACAATATCACAACTGCTGAAAAGGTCTAAAATAGGACATTGACCTTGAACGTGTTCCTGCGTTTAGGTTGTGGTGCTTAACATTCAAGAAACAATAGAACTGCAACTCATTTATTAATGCATCATCTCAAAATGGTAACTCTTGCTCTGTAAAGACATGCCACAAGGATTGTAGAAAGCTCGCAGTATCCCATGAAGTACATGCGGTATTTTATCAGTGGAAATATGGATAAGATCTTCAAGATTTCTGCTGGCAATACTCCATAACTAAAGTAAATTTTCCCTTTGGTGCTGCACTAGTTTATGATTTAATTGTTACTGACATTCCACCAGTCATATTATTAGATTCACCAAAGGAAAGCGAACTAATCCTGTATTAATTATACAGAGCAACTGAATTCCCTCAGTCATCTTATCCTTGGCTGTCTGAGACAGTAATGCACTTCAGCTTCCCTACAGAAACTTCCACTAAAAAAAAGAGCTTGGGGTGATAGTGAGATATCCATATTGAAGGGTGTGCCTGAATTATCTTTGGGGAGGAGACCTTTTTTGGTGGGTGACAGGCAATGTGCCCGTGGTTCCCTTTTTCTGCCTGGGTTTTTTTCCCTTTGTTTTTATCAGGGGCTTTGGAAAAGGTGTTTTGTCAAGAGAATAATGTTCATTTATAGCAATGTGAACGGTTTCTATCCTGTACCAGTGAAGGCAGTCATCTAAATACCCATACCCATGCCCTTGAAAAGAAAACAAGGAGAAAATATGGAGTATTTGTTTGAGACCAGATAAACTGAATGTAGTTCAGTAACATGGCAAGGCAATTGTTGTTATTTCACAGAGACATTTCTTTGTATGCTGGAACTGAGGGTAGCAGCAAAAGCTAAAAGCCTTGCTCTGTGTATTTGTGAACACACTGTGGATGAGTTCAAAGGAGCATTCAGAGATTGTGTTGTGTGAGCTTTTTTCCCTAAGATCAAAACAAGGAGTAATTAATGCTAAATGCAGCAGATGGCTTTCAAGTAATAACTTGGTCCAGTTTGTCCAACTGTGTACAAACAGGTGAGGAAAATCTGGAACTTTAGAAGCATTAGTTTTTTACCTCATTAGCAAGATATCCAGGGGTGCACCAAGTGCCTTCCAGTGAGAAGCACAAGAGACGAGTAGACAGTGACAATATTGTTCTAATGTTAATCTCACTGGAGCACAGAGTGAGATCATTTCTGAATTATGTTTCTTTAATTAGTGATTGTGAATAAAGAGAAAATCACATAGTTGATGACACTTTATTACTTATTTCACACTAAGGTATTTTCCAGCTGGACTTTGAATAAGGTTCCATGGTATATTGCAAATTTCCATCTCAAGTTAGCAGTCTACTTCTTCCCAAAGAAATTCTCAGCAGTTAACACCCTTTCATCATCTTGCTCTTTTCCTGATGGCTTGAGCTTGTTGCTCCTTTTGGTAAATACCCATTTGACACAATGCACTGGGCAGCTTCTGCCGAGTGCCACTGAATCTTACTTCTTCCCTTGCCTTGAGGTAGTTGTGCTTTAAGAATCTGGCTGTTTAGATGCCCTGAAATGTCTATAGTATTTCAATGGGAAGAAGTTTAAAGATGTACTGTTTGGCACACATGAAAAATTACCTGCACAGAGAGACACGGAAATAAATGTAGGTGCTGCTCAGTAATGCCCCTTGACTGGGACAGGCACTGCTGATGATTTTTTCTTTCCCCTCACTGATTCCATTCCCACTGTTTTGTACAGACTCCTTGTGGGAAGATTTTGCACTGTAGAGTTTGAGAAGTTAGTGCAGATGTGTGTTTGCAGGCATGTTCTTCTTCTGTATTCCCTGATCAAATTCAGTAAACTGATACCTGGCTTGACCTTCCCCTCCCCCCAGTATTACTTTTGTTTATTTCTACAGAACAGCTTGAGAAAATGAAGGTACACTTAGCCCCAGTTTACTTGCTGCTGTAATCTCTTGACCTTTTTTCCTTTCCCCTCCCCCAAACTGATGGGTAACTGTGAAACCCAAGTTCAGGAATGGAGTTGGAATTCCAGGCCCCAGTCTGGGGGTGGTGACACTTTCAATCCCCAGGGGAAGAAGCCAACTGCTTTGTTTATCAACAGGCAAAGGACAGCATAGGATTTCTGCTTCTCCAAGCAGCAGCACTGGCAGGGAAGAGAGCTGCTTGCTTGGATGGAAGAGGATTGATAGAAAAGTAGTGATGGCTCACATGGGGAGAGGAAAAACGTATTATTTGGGGGTGTAAAGCGGGGGGGATGACAAGCTAACAAGGTAGTGGAAGCCACGTGAACAGGAAAAGGAGGGCTTAGAGGAAGACAGATCAGGACAGAAGGAGAGACCATCATGTTTCAGCCCCTGAATATCAAATCTTAGGTGATAATGAAGGAAAGTAGAAATGAAGATCACCTGTCCTTTGGTGAGTTTCCAAATGGATCAGCTGTCATATTTTAAGGAGGGTGTATTCCAGGGAACTTAACACAGAAAAGTGACCATATCAAATGATACATGTATAGGGATTCATTATGGGTGATTTTTATATAAGAGAACACATACACATGCAAGGATTTGAAAGCATTTTGGAATAAAAACTATTTTAAAAGTGCCATTTTGGGTATAAATCTATAAATAGACACCTGGAGAGATACTCAGTACAAACAATATATTGGAACCAGCCCCTAGCAACAGGCCCCAACGATGAAGAAAATTATGTTACATTGACCCCAAAACCCCACAAATCTTTATTAGTAGACACACTGTTCCAAAAAAATAAAGGAGTGTTGGAGGCATAACATTGGGTGCTAGTGGTGTTTTTTGAAAAGAGCAAAAGACTAGGCCCTCCCGAGGAAAAAAACTGTCAGCAAAAGCTGTGCAATGCAGCACTGGATTGCATCTGTAGACCAAAAATACTGCAGTCTTTTACCTAGCAACAAATGCCAGACAACACACACTAATGGAGGTGGTAAGTCTCCCTGAAGGGGAGCTGTTCTTCTTTCTTTCCTAACTCTGCAGCTTTCTAGGTTGTCTTGGCTTAGTGCATCCTCCCCGGATCTTTGGATCATTTTGGATGGAGAGGTCATCTAGTCCAACTGCCTCAGCAAATGCAAGGCAACAGTAGGAAGGCAGAACTGTCAAACTTGGGAAGAGTCCACAAAGACCCTGGAGATGTGGCATGAGTTGGAGAAGTTTGTCTTTCTGTGATTCTACAGTGTCTTTGGCTGCAGCAGCAGTTTGTCCCTGTGACCCTGTGGATAACCATGCAGACTTGGGCTCTGGTCTGTCTTGCTATGAAATCATTCCAAAGAGGAAGAGTTGTTTGCACACAGTTCAGTTCCATGATATTAAATCCATTCACTTAGTTTGACTGAAGGTAAAAAGAAACAGAGAGTACTTCTATTTTTAGGATTTCCAGTTAGTTGACTGAGATCTATTTTCAGCAGGTTTCCCACTGTTAAACTTACCCCCTGCTCCAAGTAGTCAGACAGGGAATGCAAGTCCTGAAAGGCCAGCAGATCGGGGGGAAGTGTATGATAACCACTTGTACCAGGGTGAATTTATGCTGATACTTTTGGTCTGTGTTTGGCCCTGCCACCTGTGAAAGCTTTGCTCTTTCCCTGCCAAGTTAAGGGAAAACAAGCACTGATAAACGGGAAAGTTGTCCTTGAAGAGAGCTTCTTGTATAAACTGTTTTAATTGGTATTCTATGATTGGCTAGTTGTCCTCCAAGGTCACTTGAAGGAGAGATTTAGGAGAAGGATGATGAAGGACGCCCCCAGACTCATTTGGAAAAGACCCCCCTGAGTACAGTACGCAGGCGCAGGGAAAGCCACGCATGCACAGAAGAGATGCACTTACATAACCGGGAGGTGGGACTGAGGGCCTCGGGCTGGGCGGTGCTGGCCATGCCTGGGAGGTTGTGGTCACTCAGTTAACTGTATAAAAAGTAGATAGTGCCTTCTTGGAGGGAGCTAACTTCACACCAAGGACAACGTTGCCTTTTGGCGGGGACGCCTGCCAGTTTGTGAATTACTGACTCTCCAAAGATGCAACTTCTGCTATGGGTAATTATAGGCATGCTAGGTCGGTAAGATAACTTTATGGGCAACAGCTGGGTAACTGGGGAGGTTGTGCTGGGGGCTTATTTCTCTCCTCCTTCCTCTCTTTTGGGTTTGTTTGTTTTGTTGGCCACCTCTTGGTAATAAATATTGGTTTTTGTTAAGCTTTTAACAGTGTCTTGGTTTTCAAGCATCAGTATGTCTTGAACCCTCCCTAATACACCACTCTTGGTAGGTTAGAGCAGAAAGGAAACCACCATGTGACAGAGCCGCCTTTTCTCCAGGTCAAACACCCGCAGCTTCCTCGGCTGCTCCCCATCACACTTGTGCTCCAGACCTTTCCCCAGCTCCGTTGCTCTTCTCTGGACACGCTCCAGCACCTCAGTGTCTTTCTTGCCCAGAGTGGCCCAAGCATAATTGACTGCCCAACTCTAGATGACCAAACACACACTGTGTCCGTATCTGCTGAAAATCAAGATGTCTCCACTGGGTTTAGTGTAACCTGCAGGTCCCGTTCATTAGAATTAAAGTCAAATATAGGATAATATGAGAATTAGAATATTTTATGTTACTCGTCTGCCTGGGTATTACTCCTTCCTCAGAGGTGTTACAAGATATTTCAAGCCCTCTTTGGTACAGTTATTGCCCTCCTACTGACCACCATAATTCCCCATGCCAGGTGTCCGTCATGGGAAAAAAATAGAGTTGGAGGGAGTTTCCTAATGCTGCAGTGACAACTGGGAAGAACAAGTTTGACAACTCGTCAAACTGTCCGGAAGCTTGTTTCTAGATTTGTTCTTCCTGAGGAATACTCCACTGTCCCCAGCTCTCAGAATGAAAGAGAATACTTCTAAGATGACATGGGACCTCTGGGAGATAGAGGACAGGGAGGGGACTGACCACTTCAGGGTACATCTCCATGGGGAGAGCAAGACAATGAGGATCTCCAGGGAAGCTGGAGAAGGGTCTGGCAGTGAGAGTGCCATGGTTGGGAAATGCTCACTCTGCTCGGGAAGGCATCTGTAGGGATAAGCAGAGAGACTGGAACTAGACTAAAGCAGTTCAGAAAGTTTCAAGCCTCTCTTCCTATTGGTTTATCCTGTAGGTTGATGTGCCACTGCTTGAACTTTCTGTAGATCCTAAGGTGGCAGCAGAGGAAAGCTGCTGTGAAGTTCCTGGGGTGGTAAGCTGACTGACTGTAATGAAAACGTCTTTGGGGATTCTTTTCCCTGAGGTTTTAAAAAAATTAATTTGCCTAGTTTTCACTGTTGTTTTTGCCTTCCCCTCTTCCTTACAGGAAGATGAGCAGGCAACTTTCTTCCTTTAGGGGTTTGTAAATAGGGAAAGGAGACAGACCTATTTTTTACCCCTTGGTACGCACAGGAGAAGAGTCTATCAAGTACTACTTCAATGAACCCAGTTTAGCCTAGCTATTCTCTCATTCTTTGCTTTCCTTATTGCACCTTTCTTCCCTTTCCCACAAGGATGCTTGTTTGGCATCTATGGAAACTGCCAAAAGATTGGAAGAGGATCTTTTAGAGAGCCAGGTCGTTCCAGTCCGCCTGCTAAGGAGGACAGACATTTAGGGCAGGAAGTACAGCAAGCCTCTATCAACTTGGGATTTATTTGATTGATTGGATAAACAAGAAGTGCTGTTCTCTGAAACTTCCACTGATTGCCCTGAGCAAGACCCATATTCAAGAGACTGACAAAGCAAAGCCTCTGTTTTACCAAGGACAGAGTTTCTCGTGCTTTCCCCCATGGCAGCGCCCTCTCTGAAAGGCAAGGTCATCAGTATGTAACTGTGGGCATGCCTAGTATGACATCCAACAATCCTTAGAGCATCTCTAGGCAGACAAACTTCATGACAGATGAGATACACGGCAGAGTAGAAGAAGCAGCCTCTTTTCTAGTTTGGAAACTATCCCGGAAACTGCATTTTCCAGCCATGAGACTAGAAAATCCATTGGATTTGGAGTATATTTTGTAGGCTTCTTTCCTGTTTTATCCCTTCTCAGCTACTCGTGCCAGAGGCAATATTGAGGAAGGAACTGGGTTTTAAAAAAGACAAAATGCAAAAACTTATTTCAGGCAGTCAGTTCTTCAGGGCAGGGCCATCTGACTCTTGGTGTGTTTCCCTCCATGTCCTCAGCACCGGCACAGGGCACACTGAGTGAGATCTCCAAACTTTCCTGTAGGTGATTCTGTCAAAACATATCCCCTCCCAGGGCATCACAAGATGATGCTAATCAGCTCTTCCAAGTCAAAGGATACTTCTTTTCCCCCAGGGCAGAAAAGATGGAAACATGCTACTGGTGCAACAGAGGGACAGCGGAGGCCCATCCTCTGCCATGGCAGCGGTGACCCAGACTCCCTGTTTGTCCTCTAGTCCCTCTGAGAGTCCTGAGTTTTCCTTCTGGTCCCTCTGCTTGGAAAGCCTTCCAAATCCATTCTGGTGAGGGGAGGTGGTGATGCAGCAGCAGCAGACGCCTCGTGGGATTCCTGGACACCCCTGGGGAGGCAGAGCTGGGGCCACTCATTCTGTGCCCTATCCTGGCTGCATGCTGGGGGGACTGCCCTGAGGAGAGACAAATGAGGCTTCTCCTGGGGAAAGCCTCAGTCAGAGCTTAGCTTCCCAAACAAGCCTGGGGCTGGGGGTGTGTCGAGGGGAAAGTTGTCCTTCAGGCAGCAGTACAGGACAAGCAGGACACAGTCTGCTCAGGACGTGGCGCATCTGAAGGACACCATGGGTTTGGGCCCATTGTTGCTGCTTTATTAAATCACAGTTGCCTACAACTGGGTCAGTGGAGACAGAAGAACAGTGCTCGTAGTTTGAATCGTGGTTTTTGCTCAAGATTTGAAGGTATCAGGATTCCAGTTTTCCTGCCTGTATGAAGGACAGAGGGATTTTTGTGATAAGATCTATGCTTGGAAAGCTCCCCAGGCAGCCACCAGGCCCCAACGTGGCATCAAGGCAGTTGGCAGCAGTCCCCCCAACACCTGCCTCCCAGCCCACGCCAAGCCACTGCCTTACCCACAGCCCCAGAGCCCTGGATGCCACCATGGCTGTCCCTGATGCCACCCTGCTCACCAGCTCAGGTGTCTCGCACAGTGCCTGGGAGGCTGGGAATGTTGGAAGCTTCTCATGGCTCTGGACGTCGGCGCCAGAAGAGCAGTGTTTCTGGCCTGAATCGAGGGCTTGGTGTTGGTCGTAAAGCTGCCAGGATGCAGACGGTCTGTTCTGCCAGGCAAGAGACGACTTCACTGCTGTCTGTCTTCAAGGGCTGAAGGGCTGTGAGCAAAAGAAATGGAGCCGAGATGAAGCCCTGTGTCTGCAGAGATCCCCAGACATCCCCTCCAGCCCATGTTCCCCACTCACCGCTGCAGATCTCATCCAGTTGCTCTTTGCTTCGGTTCCTCAGCTGTCGCGTGGCCACCCCTAGGCACAAAGCTCTGTCAGCCCCTGTTCCCCAGTGGGTTCCTAGCAGCGTGGCCCCTGGCCCTACCCTCCTCCCCCTCAGCAGGGATGAGCCCAGGAAGCACCAGGAGCTCAGGGGGGTGGAACTCAGCTGAGTGGCCACCAAGCCCAGTCGTGTGGGCAGGGGTGGCAGAGGGAGGCCCAGGCGCAGCCTGCGGCAGCCGGGGCTCAGGCAGCCCCAGGGCTGCGCCTGGCTGTGGCTACAGGAGCTGGGACAGGGGCCAGCTTGCCCAAAGAGGGACCCCGGGGGCTGGGGCTCACCGATGAACCTGATGAACCTCTTGCACACTGGCCTCAGGGTCTTTGAGGTAGGTCAGGCCCTGACGCAGGTACTCTTCAGCCCTGCTCCTGTCCTTCCCCAGTTGGAGAGAGCACAAGGACACAGGCATGTCACAGAGCCCCCCTGCTGGACACGGGCATGTCACAGAGCCCCCCTGCTGGCTGCAGCAGTCCCTCCTGCCAGCACTCATTGTTGCCCAGGGCCCTCTCTCCCGCTGGTTGCAGGGAATGGAGAGGGGCCTGCAGAGGAGCCCTTGGGGCTCTATTCTTGGAGGGCACACACTGGGCTGCAGCTCCAGGCTCTGGGCCCACACCGCGTGCTCTGCCTGTGGGGCAAGCCTCACCCAGCCTGCACCCTGGTGCTTGGCCTTACCAAGCACTAGCCAATCCTCCACATCTGCTGCTTCTTCACCAGCTCTTTCAGCTCCCTCCACTTGAGCAGCTTTGCTGCAGCAAGGAGCGCTTCCTGGGCAGCCTGCATGGAAGCAGAAGGTGTGAGGTAGCAGCATGGTTGGCAAAGGAGAGCTCTTGTTGCTGGGGTGATCCTGCCCTTAGGAAGCTGGGACATGCCCTCACCAAAGTGTCTAGGGGACTTGGTAGGACAGCCCCGCAGGACAGGGCCTGAGGCTGGAAGCCCTGGCCTTGGACACGTGCCAGGGACAGCAGAGAAGCCTGTGGGGATGTGTCTGTTCAGGCTTTGGCAGAGTCTGCAGGGCTCATGGCAGGGGATCAAGTCCTTTTCTGGTAACTCACAGCCAAGTCAGAGGTGGAGTTGCTTTCTGAAGACACACTGAGACTACAGGGCCACCAGTTGACCCAGAGCATGACAGCGAATGGCCATAATATCCTGTTTCCAATCTTGGGCTCCGAGAAGATGCTCTACCACATTTGCATGGCCACACTGCAAGGCAGAGCACTGTGTCAGCAGGGCGGCCTGGAGCGCAGCGTGGCCAGGGCCAGCCCAGGTGCCTGGGGGGGCCTGCCTGGGCAGGCAACAGGGCACTGAGCTGGTGTTCCCCTCTAGGCTGGGAGCAGCACGATGGGTCTGGGCTGGCTGGGTCAGTTTTGTCTGCTGCAGGCCCAGGCAACCCAGCAGGGCTGGAAAGCTTGGTGGGATGGAGAACCCCTCTCCTCAGGGCTGTCCTGCATCATTTCTTGGTTCTGGGAGCCAGAGAGTCTCAGGTTCCCTCTTCCCCACAGCCAACAAACCCTCAGGCTTTTCAGGGCTAGTACCTGTCTCCTTGTGGAGCGATGCTCAACAGTGTGGCGACTACCTTCCTTGGGAAAAAGTCCACTAGCAGCAGAAGCAGGGAGTGGAAGCACTCCTGCACTGATTCTCTCTTCATGCTTGGCAGTCTTTCATGCAGGAAGCTCAAAATCTTTGGCACCTGAAGGGGACACAGGAAAGGAGAGTGCTGCCATGGTAGTGCAGCCTCAGCTGCCCTTTCCATACCACTCTGCTGCCTTCAGGTGCCTTCAGGTACCTGAGACACCTGGGTTTGGCAGGGAGGGATGGAGAGAGGAACAAGGCCTTCTAGGGCTGAAGGGCAGGGCAATCCAGCCACAGGCCACTTACATCCATCAGGAAGAGGCACGGGTGAACCGTGGCCAGCCACAAAATCTCTTCTGCTATGATCCTGCGCCCTCTGTAAAGGTTCCACCCAAATGGTTCAACCCATATACGATTCTCTCCACTTATTAGTTCATAATTCTCTGCATCTTTCTGCTCCAGAGCTGCAAGGATGATGTGCGTCCTCTCCAAGTGTGTGAGGTATCTTTCAAAGGGCTGTGCCAGGAAGGAGGAGAGCAAAGATGTCACCCCAAGCCCCCTGCTGGTGCTGCTTAGCTGGGCAGTGAGAGCAGCCCTGGCCACAGGTGCCCAGCAGTGCCGGCAGCAGTGCCCACAGTCACTGCATGGGGGAGGACGAGAGCAGAGGCTCCTTAGGCTGAGGCAGGAGGGCTGGGCTCATGCTCACGGAGTGCTGGCCCTGCACAGGACCAGGGCTCACTGCTGGGCAGGAGAGCTGCAGCTGCTGCTGGGACACCAGCAGAGTGCCGCCCTCAGATAGTCGCTGCTTGGGGACAGCAGGAACCCTCTCATCAGGGACACTGAGACCCTGTCAGCCCCACTGATTCTGGGTGCCTTTGCTCACAGGAGTGCCCTGCCGATGTCACAGACAAGAGTCTCAGCAACGGGGTAGCTCATTATCTTGATATGGTACTTTCTTCCGAAAGTCTTGCGGAAGCAGGTGATTTCACCTTCCACATGGTGTGCGTATCGTTTGCCCCTTAGCCTGGTCCTGCCTAAAGAGCAGGGCAGACGTGCAAGTCAGGGATAGCAGCTTTGCCATCAGGTTTTCCAAAGCAGTTCGAGATCTGCTTGTGAGATGGCAGGCCAGAAGGAGATTGTGGAGGGAGGGGGTCAGAGTGGGTTCCACAAACAGGCAGGGTTGAAGATGGTGAAAGGAGTGGGGAAGGAGAGCAGCAGAGAACAGGTGCAAGACTTGAGGAGAGCACTCCACTTGTACAGCAAAAGAGAGCTGGGATGCTACGGGGAGCAACCGGAGGGGCAAAGACGGTCAAGCAGAGAAACAGAGCTGGGAGGTGATGTCTGTGTGCAGAGGGACGAAGGCCACCACAATGCCCCTTAGCTTTTTGCTTACAGATGAATTCACTGAGGTGCTCAACAGTCGCCCGACGTCCTGAGAATGGCTGAAGGAGGACAAATCCCGGCAGTTGTCCAAGGAATGGGATCTCAATGACAGTGGAGTCCTTTTTGTTTCAGGCAGTCCCGTGGGAGGGAGGGAGGGAGGAAGAAGAGCAGCAGGGTTGAGGGCAGGCAGCTGGTGCCAGGGCCCCATACCCGAGAGTGTGCCCAGGGCTGGATCCCTGGGGAGTGCAGGCTTTGCAGGACCCTGTGGCCCTGTCTCCTGGAGTCGTCAGCTGGGCAGCAGCCCCGGCAGGGAGAGTGGCAGGGGAGGGGCACGGCCTGGCTGGAGGGTTCCTGGGCCTTACCTGCCATTGGGAATAGCTGTCCAGTCATCTGCACAGCGTGTAAATCCTCTCCATGGCTTCTTCCCACACGGTGACGATATCATATCTGGCAAAGTCCACCAGCACCTGAGCAAAGAGAAGCTGCTGGTGAGCCCCAGGAGCAGACACCCGCTCCAGCAGCCCTTGCCCTGCTGCCTGGGGCCCACAGGGCGGGCCAGCCCACCTCTCTCTGTGGCAGTGCTCAGTCTTCCAATGTGTACCTTGGCCACGCTCAGGGACTGGTCACTTGTGCGAATGAGCAGCAGGACCAGTGCACTCCGCAGAGACGTCTTCAATTGCTTGTTGTTCCTCAGCACTGTTGAGCCCAGGTGGTCTCTGAAGAGGCAGATAAAGGACTCTTGCATGTCGCTGCTCTCCTGGGAGGAAGGAGGAAAGGTGAGCTTTGGAAACAGCGGTCCCCTGCCCACAGTGAAGGGGGTGAGGATGGTGGCTGAGGGAGATGCCCTGGGCTCATATTCCAGAGCAGGGACAAGTTGCACTGGGCTGCAAGGCCGGAAGCCACCAGAGCCCAGGGGAGCAGAGTCTGCTGCCAGAGATGCTGACAGGTCTGGGCTGTGGGACAGCTCTCCCTGCCCAGTGCCCATCTCAGGGCTCGTGCTCCCACATCAGCCTTACCATGTCAGGGAAGCGCGGGAGGTTCTCCACTTGCTCAAATGGCCCTGGTGAGAGAGTGCTCACCTGCCATGGTGGGCACAGAATCCCAGAGTGATGGAATCCCAAAAGAGTTTGGGTTGGAAGGGATGTTTCGAGGCCATCTGGTCCAACCCCCCTGCCATGGGCAGGGACATCTGCCACCAGACCAGCTTGTTCCAGGCGTCATTCCGAGTGGGGGACACGGGCCAGTGCCTGCTGCCAGCAGCAGGAATCTGGGCAGGGTGAGGATCCCTCGCTTGGCTTTGGGCTCTCCGACGGCCCAGGGGAATGCCATGAGGATGGAAAGCAAAGCCTGGAGCCCTTGGAGGTCCAAAGCCTTAAACATCAGGCCCTCCGGCTCCCAAACCTTCTCCCACATCCCTTTGGCTGCAGTTGGAAGGGCAGCAGGAGGTTTCCTGCCTGCTGTGGGGGCAGCACTGCAGGGGCCACTCATGTCAGACCCCCCTCTCTGCTGGGGACAGCTTTGCTCTTGGGGACACCGCTCTGCCCCAGCCCAGGGACACCAGCACTGCCCAGGGCCGGCACCTTCCCAAGTGCACAGGTCCCCCCACCCCCAGGGACCCGTGCCTTTATAAAAACATCTATAAAATGTATTTACATTGTACGGGCCTATAAAACAACAACAATCTATGAAATGCATTTACAGAACAACAACAAAGCAACACCATATAAACCATATATAGAATGTATTTACATGAGAAGAATCTTTAGAAAGCAAAAATCTTCTAAGAACAACACTCTATAAATCTTATTTAGAGAACAACAACAAAAGAGTAGCACATCAAATGTATGCACAGGAGATTCACATCCGTGTCCGGTCTGTCTGCCAGTCCTGGAAGAAAAACCAGGACAGAACCTGGCTGGGGATGGGAGCTGGATCTGGCAGGCTGCTGAGGGGGTCTGTGGGGCTGGAAGGGATTTGTTGGGGTTGGGGGCATCTGTGGAGCTTTTTTAGTTTACAGTTAGGTATTTATCTTTGTTTAAGAAATCAATGCTTTTCCCTAGCATAATTGATACAGAAACAAACTCTATCCCAAGAAAATTATCCAAAGACATTAAGGTATTGTGCATAAAAGCTGGAAAATAACCCTCAGAGTAATCTGAAGCTGGAGACTGGTCTGGGCTATTCCAAACACAACATCTGGTACGCAAGGTAGACAAAACAGAAAAGCAGACAAGGTCCAGCAAGAGCTGGTGAGCCATGGACTCCTTGCTGCCTAGGTCTGAAAAGCAATAAAAGCCTCCAGACAAGGGCAGTTTATTTCACATGAGCTGTCATTGACAGAAGGGGAAACTTTTTCAGTCAGAACAACAGGTCACCGAAGACTTGTTTTTTACAAAATGGAAGGAAAAAAAAGGAAAGAGTGAGGCTGCAGCTCTACACAATCATCGTGAGATAGACTAGAAATAAAACTGAGGCAAAGGACTTCAATAAGTGCAGCATTGTTCACACTTATAGTTGTGTCCTGGTTCCAGGGGCTGGGACCAGTTTATCACAATGTGGGTATAATCCAAACTGTGCATCCTTTTAAACCTGCCCAGTGTGTGACAGGAATTCCTGTCACAGGAAACACCCCAAGCAGTGCAGGAGGAGCCTCCCAAGCAGCAGTTGCAGGGCAGCAGGGACCCGACCTGAGCTGCCTTTGGTGCCCAGGAACACCTCCCTCCAGCCCCTCTCCTGCCCTGAGGGACCATCAGAACAGGGAGAGCCCCAAGGACTGGACTGGAGGAATTCAACAGACATTTTGGGGCCATTTTATGGACATTTTGCAGGGGTGGTGCATAGACTAAGGGAAGGAGATCTGTGTGTTATAGCAAAAAATGGGAAGGGGGTGGTGGGGGGTGAAGTTGTATTGAGTTGTGTGGGGCCTGGGCATGACGGGACTGGTGTGGAATAAGGGCCGGAATGTGCTGGTTTGGGCCAGGGTGGAGTTAATTTTCTTTGCAGGGGTTGGTGTGGGGCTGTGTTTGGGCTTGTGTTGAGCACAGGCTTGAGAACACAGAGGTGGTTTTGTTAGTGCTGAGCTTACCCAGAGCCAAGGCCTTTCCTGCCCCTCGCACAGACACACTGGGGAGGGGTTGGGGGTGTGTGGGAGGTTGGGAGGGGATACAGCCTGGACAGGTTTGGAGTGATGGAGATTGTTTTCCCAAGTCACCATTCCATGGGATAGGGTCCTGCTCTCCTGGAGGTGCTGAACACCTGCCCAACCGTGGCAAGCAGGGAATGTTTTGTTTTGCTCCTGCGTGCAGCTTTTGCTTGTCCTTATTAAAGTGTCTTTATCTCAACCCACGAGTTTTCCAGCTTTTCCCCTCCCAGTTCTCTCCATGGTCCTGCTGGTGGGGGAGTGAGGAGTGGCCGTGAGGGGCTTGGGGGGCTGCATAGGGTGAAACCATGACAGCCTTTGTTGGTGTCCAGGGTGGGACTGGGAGTGTTTGAGATACTGACAGATGTCTGGGATGTGCTGCTGAAATTTGCAGCTGCTGGTGCTGTCTGGGGCTCCTGGCTGTGTGGCAGAGTCTGGGGCTCCTTGGTGGCTGGGACTCCATGTGAACTTAAGCTGAAGGGCCTGTGACCTGTGGGTGAGTCCAGGGTGGAGCAGAGACCCCCCTGCAGCCCAGGGAGGAGCCCACACTGGAGCAGATTTGCTGGCAGAACTTGTGACCTCGTGGGGGATCAACTCTGGGGCAGCCTGTTCCTGAGGGACTGACCCCATGGAAGGGACCCACACTGGAACAGCCTGTTCCTGAGGGTTTGACCCCATGGGAAGGACTCAAGTTCAAGAAGTCCATGGAGGACTGTCTCCCGTGGGAGGGAGCCAGGCTGGATGGAGCAGGGGAAGGACTGACCCCGTGGAAATGGACCTCACGCTGGAGCAGAGGAAGGACTCCTCTCCCTGAGGGTGAAGCAGCAGCACAAACATGGGATGAACTGACCATAACCCCCACTTCCATCTCCCTGGGCCACCAGGGTGGGGGGGAAGGGAGGAAATCAGGGATGAAGTGAAGCCCAATGATTTTTTAGGATTTGATTTCCTTCCCGTTCTCCTGCTCTGATTTGATTGGTCAGAAATTCAATCATTTCCCCAGCTCGTGTCTGTTGTGCCCGTGACAGCGCAGGGTGAGTGACCTCTCCCTGCCCTTATCCCAACCCCCCAGCTTTTCCTTCTGTGTTCTGTCCCCTGCCCGAGTGAGGAGGGCAGTGAGGGAGCGGCTTTGGTGGCCCCGGGCCCCCAGGCAGGGCCAGCCCAACCCAGGAATCCTTGCAAGAATTCAATCGGGTTCCCTCGGAAACGCCGGCGCACGGCAGGTCCGGCTGCGCGGGCAGGCGACCCCAGAAATACCAACTGGGCACAACAGGACAGGGGGAAGGGGCAGGGTGTGCTGGGGGAAATCTCCTTCCTCCGAGCTGGCAGGGAGAGGAGGAGGGAGAACCTGGTGCCGAGTAAAGGGGAGAGAAGGAGGGATGAGGCTGGAGCTGTGGAAGGCGCTGGGGGCGGCCGGAGGGCAACCGGGACTTGGCTTTCCACATCTCTGTGGGGAAAGGAAGCCAGTCCCTGGTTTCTGGGGCTGTCCCCCCTCCCAGTTTGTTGGGTTTAACACGAAACTGCAGCAAAACCCCTCCCCAGGGCAGCAACTGGTCCCGGGACACAGCCCGGGCGGGCGGGCGGGCGGAGGGTGCGGCCACGCCCTGATTGGCTGCGGCGGGGGTCAGTAAAGGAGTTGCGCTCGCAGATCGCCGTGTTGGCTGCCGGGAAGCAAAGATGGCGCTAGGTCCGTGCTGCCCTGTGAGCTGGCGGGGCCTACAGGAGAACGGGGCTCTAGGGATCCCCTCGGGGGCTGCGAAGAGCGCGGCTGTGGGTGGAAAGGCTGGAGGGCTCGGGAGGGTTTAGTCGAGGGGTTCGGGGGTTCTCGAGGGTCAGAGCGCGGGGCCTGGAGGCTGCGGATGGGGGGGTTGATCGATGCCCTGACTGCACCGCGCAAGCGCGTCGGAGGAGTACTCAAGAGGGAACTGCAACTCCCACGAGGCTCTGCGCGATCCGCCATTACTTTTACTACCAACAGTGCCCTTCCGGCGGGCGGACTGACCTCAGCGAAAGGGGATCCCAGTGACCGCCCCCCGTGCCCCAGAGACCCCCCCAACACTCAACACACAGAGACCCCAAAGGGAGGAGGGCCCGGGGGTCCTCTAAAGCCCAGCAGTGGGGTTCAGGGAGTCCCCCAGGCCCCAGGGGAGGTGTCCTGGGGGTGCCCCCCAAGGTGCGGGGGAGAGATGTAGCAGATCCAAGTAAGGGGATCCCAGTGTCCCCAGTATAGCCCAGTGACCTCCCAGTGACCCTCAGTGTGGACCAGTAACCCCCTCAGTGACCAGCCAGTGTGTCCCAGTGACCTCCCACTGCCCCCCAGTATGGCCCAGTGATCCTCCAGAGAGCACCCAGTAACCCCCAGTATGGCCCAGTAACCTTCCAGTGTCCCCCCGTGTGTCCTGGTAATCCCCCAGTAACTCCCCAGTCCCTTTCAGTGCCCTCCCAGCGTCCCTCAGTAACCCCCCAGTCCCTCCCAGTGACCCCTGGTTCCCCCCAGTGTGTCTCAGTATCCCTCAGTAATCACCCAGTGCCCCCCAACGCCCCCCAACTGTCCCCAACGTGTCCCCAGATGCCCTTTGTCGGGGTTGACAGAGAATCTGTCAGCAGCCTGGCAATTAGTGATGAGGAATTTAAACAACTTTTAGGAAATATTTACTGTAATGGTGGACGGAACAAACATAATGCAACCCAGACCAAAGGTCACCAATCAAAATGTGTACAGTGTCACCAATAGCATGTCACAGCATGCACAGTGTCTTCAGTGTCACCAATAAGAGTGTGTGCAGTGTCTTATGCTTGAGACTTTTGACCAATTGTGTTGTGACACGATAGTGTACAAAGAATATAAGAGAAACACTTGAGAGCAATAAACAGCTTCCTGATCACCTTGCACCTGGACTATGTCTGACTCTGATATCTGTGTCGCATTGGTCGTTCTGACTTTATCAGCGACATATGGAGACGTCGACGTGATTACAGCGTTGAAGAAGGATTTATCTCCAACTCCAAGAGTTTGGAGGGATTCCTCTCCGAGAGAGAGGGGCTGCCGTGACTTCCCTCCTAGAGGGGGAAAGAGCAGAGGATTTTCTCTCCTAGAGAGAGATTGGACCTGTGGGGCAAGGCACAGGGGGAACGGAGCCCGGTGAAGCTTGAGAGCGGGTAAGTTCCCACCAAACGGTCCGGACCTGAACTTTTTGAACCCTCATTAGGTAAGCTAACGGGGGTGCCACCGGGGACTATATTTTAACGACGGGTCAGCATATAACGAAGGAGGAAAGTGTAATTCTATCTACATGGAAATCCCTCCTTAACTGAAAGAATGTCAAGGTTGTTGAATTTAATTTACGACGTGTGCTGTTATAGTACTGAAAATAAGGCTTTGAAGGTACTACGTTAAGTTGTGTTTCGTGTGTTTGCCTGACACTTGCTCCGTGAGACTCTGAAAGATTTAGAAGCGTACGGGAGGCAACAATCTATGCAATAATTCATATAAGAACTAAAACTCTGAAACGCAGTTGCCCAGAAAGATAAGCAGGTTGCCGATGTAACAAATTGTCCTTGAACTACACCTCCAAGCAAAAAAATGCAGAAAAATTTAATAATTCACTCCCGGAGACAGAAAAGAAGTAAGGACCCCCCCCTCCATTGCCACCGCTGCAGAAAAAGCAGTTTTTCCACCAGATAACTCCACTGAGAAAACAACTAAGAAAAGAAATTCAAGTCAAGATATTTAAGCGAATGGAGAGGGACAGAGATAAATTAGAACAGTGGGGGTTGGGCAGAAAACAAGACAGCAAGGCCCATCCCTGTATAAGCCTTTGAACTTCTTCGCAGCCTGAGTTACTTATTTTTTTTGTTCATGTACTAATTGGTTGTTTCAGTCTCACAATGTGTGTAAGATAAAACACAGAAAAATATGCAACAAATCAAGTTTGGTGTCATGGAAGCCTGAAGACGACGATCCCTACCGGGGGGTGGGGTAAAAGGGGGGCAAAAACTGCCTTCTGATATTTCTGTTAATTCTTGTGTTAACTGTAGTGTCTGTTGAATGTTTCTGTGAGCTCACAGTATTATTGTTACTGTGTGTGTGTATGTGAAGAAACAAAGTTCTTTGCCAAGACAAAAAGGAAAAAAGAAAAGTAAAAAGTCCTCCCTTGAAAAGATTCAGCCTTGCCCGGGAGAAAAAACAGTGTGTATTTCTCATGATAGAGACGGTCTGTTGCTTGGTAACTAAGCAGGAGTGAAACTCTCCTACTTTGTAAAAATTGCAACTTTGTAACCTTCTGATTGGAGAAAGAAATTGTCTTACAATTTCATAACATAGTCTTACTAACTGTTTTCTGAAGTTGTTCATTAAAATAACCAAAATTGTTTTAAAATACATACATAAATGTAATGGAGAAATAGAGTTTTGAAAGTAACTGCTGACAACTGCCTGTGATAAGAAAATTCCAAAGCGTGTGGGGGGAACGATTCTCAAGCAGAGCTGCTAAGCACAACTGCTCTACCTTCCCTCTCCCCCCCCCCCCCCCCTGCTCAAACAGCTCTGTAAACATTCTTTTGTTGCTTCTGTATTTTACAGATAGGTTTTTTGAGATTGTTGTGGTAGCTTTAAGGTAGACTTATTTGGTGGAATACCTAGCTCAAAAATATCTTATTTGACAGGGGCAGTTTTTTGCCAGAGAAAAAAGGGAAAAATAAATAAACTGTTTCTAGTTGGAAGTTTCCACCTTTGCGGAAAGAGAGATAAAATCTAAAGATATAATACAGGAAACTGCCTAACAACAGACAGCGTTTCAAGTTTAAACTGCATCTGTCCTAGTCTCTGTGCTAAACAGCAGAGGTGTGTCCCTGTTATCAGGTGACAAGCTTAAACCAGAACTGTTGCTGCTTTGCAGGTGTGCATCCTGGATCCCCTGGTATACTCTTATGAGCAAAACCCTAGTTTAAAGCAGCCTGAGTTTTACTGTGGCTTTATGTAAATTGCTAAAGTTGAAAGCTACTTTACAAGTGTTAACTTCTTAAATACACTGATGTAAGTTAAACTGTTACATCTATTTTGTTTAAATAAGATGTTTAAAGTTTTCATGCATATCCCAGAAAAATGTATAAATATCAGCAAAAATTCAGATTTAGCTGTTTATAAATCCTAGCTGATCATATAGTTTCAGAGGCTGGGTGAGGCTGCTTCAATTTTAAAAGGACGTGACTGTTCTCCAGTTTCATTTTTTACATTCAGAGAGGCAGGAATCTGCCCTATGAATTTGTGAATCCTGTTAAAATCCCAAGCTATGTGTGGCTTGAAAAAAGAAAAGATGCAAAACTATATTTAATCCAATTATGCAACTAAAATCCTTATCAAAATCAGTAATCCCATCCTCTGGAAGATTTCCATATGCTGAGATTTTGAACAGCCAATTGTTTCTTCATAATGAAAGCTGCTATTTACTTTTATTGAAGTTACAGTGACCTTCCTGAAATTCAGTGTGTTTTACTTTACAATAGGAGAGAATTTTTCTGCAGTACAACATGATAAAATGCTGCTCAAAATGATAAAAGTAAAGTAAAAGGAAATACAGAAGTTAGAGACCTAAAAAGATGAGTTAAAATTAAATGTGATTGTTCTAACCAATGTTATTTGAGAAGCAGGATTGAAGAATGCTCCAGGAAAATTCAAAGAACCAAGCCATGGAACCTATCTCCAACAGAGAGAATTACACTGCAAAGAATCATCACTAGGCCTTCAGCTTCAAAGAAAAACTGCAAAATTACCCACAATACCCACTTAAAACTGACTGAACTATTAATAACAAATTTGTGAGTTTTGTATTAAAGGTGAAGAACAACTAAAAGAAGTAGATGAAAAAGAGAGTTAATTACGTCCCAGACATCAGAGACAACTTGGACTGACTTCTCACAGAAGACACTGAATTTCAAGCTGTATTAGGAGACTGTAATAGTGATTTATCTATTCATTTTTCTAGGTACTGACTATAGACAGAAATCATGTGTTGCTGCCAATCACACATTACTCACGTAACTCAGACATTGGTTTAACTTCTCCACAATTTAGGAAGTTTTGAAAAACTGTAAGGACAAGTAATGTTGTAATTTGCTGGTTTTTCAGAGCTAAAACAATTCTTGCAGGTTAGAGTGCATGTCACGCTGCAGACATCCAGAGTTACATTATACTCAGTGTGAGGGGACATGAACCTCTTTAACAGAATTATTTGCAATTGTCGATGGAAGGGAACGGACAGATGCTCTCAGACCAATATGATCAAGCAATATGTCGTCTTTATTAGGAGAAAGACAGATTATATAGTGCTCATGACGCTTAGCTTCTTGTTCACACTACATTGGTTACATAAGGAAAACATATTCTGCTGTCCACTGTTAATTGGACCACAACAGGTGGTCATAGGAGATGAGAACACCTTATTCACTTTGCCAAGACTCCTCCTTGGCATCTGGCATGAATCCACCTTTGTCCTAACTTCAGGCCTTGTAGCCATCTTAGTGGCGCAGTAATTTTTACTATCAGTACTCAGCTATGCTAAGGCAAAAATCTCAGAAATGCAATAGAAATTGTTCACACAATTTCTGCCCTACGACAAATCCCCCTTTCGATTTTTGAACAATTTATATTGCATTTCTGTATCACTCTTTATTGTACCAATAACATATCAATAACATGACTACATATTACAATAATAGTGTATTAACAAACTTAACAACTTACTAACTTCAAGGTTTGTGCTCTTAAATTTTCTTAAAAGTGCTTTTCTAAATATAGGATTTATTCTTGAAAATCTTTATTCAGTCTAACACACCTGTGGATGGAACTCCATTCATTTTTGAGTTACGTGTCTTCTGTGTTTATTCAAAAATGTTTGTGTATTTGATGGATCAAAACACATTAATCATCATACATTCACACACACACATACAAACTCTCACAGTGGCCACTGTCAACATTCACACAAGCATACTTTTGAATTCCATATCACTGTGTTTTGTGAGCTATAATTCTTTAGTACCTTATAATGTTAAAGCTTCTTGACCAAATAGATAAACTTTCTTTTACTAATATATAGTGAATAATCTAAAGTTCACACAACACATTTTCTTAAATTCTAAACTTCTGTAATTATGTGCTTCTTACCTTCTAGACTTATGTGTTTTAAAAATATCAAAAATTGTGCTCATAATACTTAAAAATTGTGCTTTTGTAATACTGAAAAACTGTGCTCAAAAATTGTGCTCTTTTGGTAATTCACTGTTACCTGCAACAGTAACAACATCAGCTCTGTTTTGAAGAACCTGCTTCTTTCCAGGGTTTCATTAATGTGCAGATAACCAGAGAACACCTGTGCACAAAAAACTTAAAACATATAAAACACTTTTGCAAGTCAATAGAGGAAAACTGATATCTTTCCCCCTTTTTCTTTGTGCGAAAGTGTGTTAAAAAATTCTTAAATCTATAACAACTTTATTCTATAACAAACTCCACTATACTAATTCTATTATTTAATAATTCTGAAAAATTTCTAGGAATGTTGCTGATCTGTTCTAAACTCCAGTATTATTTTCTTCTTCATCATCATCAGAACTTATTCTGATTCCGAAGAAGTGTCAGTCTCAACAGACAAAAAGGGTTTTATTGCCGCAGTTATTGCATCAGCTAAATAAGCTGCTTTCTCTTGTTGGACTATTTTTGCGGCAGCTTCTAAAAACTGGGCTGTATCAGCACTTTTAGGTAGCGTACTCAAAACCTGTTTTGTATTTTCATTAGCATTATTATAGGCTAACATGTCTAAGAATTTTGTTTTCATGTTATTATCTATGTCTGGATCTGAATTGATCGACTCATGTAAACGATCTACAAACTGATTGTACGGTTCAGTGGGTCCTTGTTTGATCAAAGTACATGGGGGTCCTGACTTCGCATCTCTTATCATAAGCAATGATTTATAAGCTAAATCTTGACTAGTTTGTAATACCTCATCTGGAAACTGTGCTTGTACTTCTGCTTTTTCATACTGACCAAGACCTATGAGTGCATCAGAGGTAACACCGTAGAGAGGATGCCCTTGTTGCCTAGGCTGTGCAGCAGCTGCTGCGCAGCTGGCATTCCATTTACTAAAAAATTGTAATTGCTGGGAAGGAGAAAGCAACGTTTTTATAATCATACGAGTATCAAATGGTGTTAACAAATGTGCAGAAAAAAGATGTTGCATTATTGATTGTGAATAACTGCTTTTTAAACCATATTGTGAAACAGCTGCCTTTGCCTCTTTTATGATCTTCCAATTTATAGCTTCCCAGGACTTATTTCCTGCATTATCTACAAATACAGGAAAAGCACTAGATTCCAAGAGCTTAAAATCCCCTTCAGAGGCAGCAGCCTGCATAATGTTTTTCCAATTCTGTGCTGGATTAACACTCACCCCCTCCCTCCTCCTCCCTCCACCCGGCAAGGTTGGAACCCCTATACCAGAAGTTCCCACTCCGGGCATCCCAGGAGAGGGGTTTGGAGGAGGCAATGCTGGCACTGTAGGCAAGGTTGGAACCTGGGAGAAACTTGGATTTTGCGGCACGAACTGTCTCTCTGTTAAATGAGATTTAAGCTCTTCGAAGTAGCGTAACAAATTGTTCACTTCATCTTTTGTTGCAAGCATAGTAATCTTGTCGCTTTCATCTTCCGGGCTCTCCTCGTCAGAGGCTGAGTTGGGAGACGGGAGTGAGGAAAATTGCTGTTCCACGTTGTCGTGATACAGTGTTTCCTTCTTCCTTTGCTGCAGCGTTGGTACGAAGCTGGCAATTTCTCCCGCGGCAGCTTCAGTCGGGGTAGCAGCAACTTTTTTCAAAATAGATCTGGTTGCCATAGTAGCAAGTTTCTGAGGGCGTCTTCCTGGTTCAGAGGCGTCGACTCTTGATGACGTAAATTCAGGCGACATGGTGCTTCCAGGCGGTAATGGTGCAGCGACATCTAGTGGCGCGGAGGCTCCTAGCAGCTCGGTTCCAAGCTGCGCATGTGCAGAAACAGTCTGTGACTCAGTGCCCACAGCAGGTGCAGCTGAGGGGGGGGCTGCTGGCTGCGCAGGCTCAGTAGAAGATGGTAATGCTGGCAGAGCAGGGGCAGAGAAGGGCGGTGGTGCTGGCAGAGTGCCAGCGTCGCTCTCCGCTGCTCCTACTTTTCTCACAGTCTCTGCTGGCACAAGTGTGCTGTTAAACTGAGTTAGTCCCGCTGCTTTTATTAGCGATCGCGACTGTGCAGCTGCAGGCACTAGGACCTCCTCGCAAACAGACTTATCGGCTTGGAGACACGCTGCAGACCCGCCGACTCCCGACAAAGTTCCCTGAGCAACTATAAGTTTTCGCTGTTCCGTACTTAAGTCTTGCAGCGATTCAACTACCAGACGCCAAACCGGAGGGTATTTTTTAGCGTCCTTTGATCCCTTAGAGATCTCGTCCCATAACTGTTCCTTTATAGTATCCCACATAGATACCTCAAAGGCGGCTTGAGTGGACGGAATTAGCTTCTTAGCTCTCACCCAATCTATTAACCCTTTCAGAGCTTTTTCATCATAATTTGGCTCTCTTAGAGAGACTATACATTGCAGGAGCCTTCCCACAGCTTCTTCATCTTTAGAAAGAGTGGACCCCATGCTCCCGCCAGCTGACTCACCGGGCCAAGGCGAGCTTCCAATTTGACCGTGCACGGCTTTGTTCACAGCACCGGGGCAGTGCTGCCTGTAACAGCTGTTTCCTTCGGCTCTTCCGTTCGCCTTACGTCCCGGAGAACTGACGAACTTTGAGTCCCTGCTTCTCAGGCACCAATTGTCGATGGAAGGGAACGGACAGATGCTCTCAGACCAATATGATCAAGCAATATGTCGTCTTTATTAGGAGAAAGACAGATTATATAGTGCTCATGACGCTTAGCTTCTTGTTCACACTACATTGGTTACATAAGGAAAACATATTCTGCTGTCCACTGTTAATTGGACCACAACAGGTGGTCATAGGAGATGAGAACACCTTATTCACTTTGCCAAGACTCCTCCTTGGCATCTGGCATGAATCCACCTTTGTCCTAACTTCAGGCCTTGTAGCCATCTTAGTGGCGCAGTAATTTTTACTATCAGTACTCAGCTATGCTAAGGCAAAAATCTCAGAAATGCAATAGAAATTGTTCACACAATTTCTGCCCTACGACATGCAATGTACTGCATGAATTCTAATACCTGTTTTGTTTTCCTTTAGTGACTACTGTTGTGAAGCTTCTCTTAGTATACCTAATGTAAACGTTCAGAAATTCTCTTTCAGTATTAACACTGTTGAGTAGATGATCCCATGATAAAGTATTGTACAGGTTAATTTAAGCCATATTTGATACAATATTCCTTCAGTTCAATCAAGATGCGAATTATGAGTAACTAAATTCAAGAAGTGAAATACCATTTGTATTAATTTACAGCTCTTACAGCATGTTGCTAAAGGATGAATAAAAATATAGAATTAAATGATGTGCTAATAGAATAACATAACCCTGAATTTTACCCATCAAATGAACATTTTAAAATATAAAAAGGGGGGAAAGAGACTATACAGGCGCATAAACAGATGCTAAATCAGAATAGATCTCATTTAAATTTTTTAGGCCTTATATTCCTTGCATGTATTCCTTTTCAAGCCAGGTACAGTTGTTAGATGTGACTGCCAAAGATGACAAACTGAGAAGTACACAGTCAATAACTACTTAAAATGTAAACTGTGTAATTAAAATGTAAAAGTATAATAGAAATTCCAGCTATGCGTGAGTGAAGAGTGACTGAGGTGGCCACCAATGAATGACTGAAGAGAGATTGTGTGAGAGAGAGACACTATGTAGATATATATGTGTGACAATATCTGTGTGTGCAAACTTAACAATGCTTTTGTATTGGAGTGTTGAGACTTTGGGGTAATGTATTACACGGATCTCTTGGACTGTAGTGGATCCTTGTTTTGAATAGTGGATGAGTTCTCTGGATTCTTTCTTGGTGAGATGTTGCTGTGTTTCTTTTTAGCTTTGGATCAGGGGTTGCCAATGCAACCAATGATCAACCTGTTGCAAAGGGCCCTGCAACAGACTGTCAAAAGCCATCTTTGTGGCACAAAAAAAAAAAAAAAAAAAAAAAAGAGGGGGAATTGTCGGGGTTGACAGAGAATCTGTCAGCAGCCTGGCAATTAGTGATGAGGAATTTAAACAACTTTTAGGAAATATTTACTGTAATGGTGGACGGAACAAACATAATGCAGCCCAGACCAAAGGTCACCAATCAAAATGTGTACAGTGTCACCAATAGCATGTCACAGCATGCACAGTGTCTTCAGTGTCACCAATAAGAGTGTGTGCAGTGTCTTATGCTTGAGACTTTTGACCAATTGTGTTGTGACACGATAGTGTACAAAGAATATAAGAGAAACACTTGAGAGCAATAAACAGCTTCCTGATCACCTTGCACCTGGACTATGTCTGACTCTGATATCTGTGTCGCATTGGCCGTTCCGACTTTATCAGCGACAGCCCTTGGCCTTTCTGTGAGCTTGGGGGGGTGTCGTTTTTGGGGTCAGAGGGTCTAGGGGCGGCTCCTGCAGTGAGATGGAGGGTTGGGGACATCAGGGATGGGTTTTGGGGATAGTAGGGAGGGTTTGTGGACGGTGGAATTGGAGGTGTCAAGGAGGGAATTGGGGCCATGGGGAGGTCCTGGGGATGCTGGAGACACCAGGGTTATCTTGAGGTGTTAAGGGGGGAATTAGGGACACCAAGACGGTCTTGGGGTACTAAGGGGGTCTCAGGATTCACCTCCTCTCCACCCCCAGGCCCCATTAACCCCTCCCAAATGTCCCCTAACCCCCATTTTCTCTTTAGTCCCCTCCCCCCAAAGATCCCTTTGACTCCCCAATGCTCCCAAGACCTCTTTTAACTTCCCTAAATGCACCAAAAGCCCCCCAAAACCCCCAAATCCCCATCCAACCTCCCCCAGATCCCCCCAAATCTCCCCCAACCCCCCCCTCAAATCCCTTCCAACCCCCCCAAAGAGGGATCACCCAGCACCCTGGGACAGGAACACAGTGGGCTGTACTGGGGGCACTGGGCTGTACTGGGAAGGCACATGGGGGGGCTCAGGTGTTCCACGACAACGTGGCCCAGTTCCAGGAGAGATCTGGGGAGCAGTGAGGGGGTACTGGTCTGTACTGGTCTGTGCTGGTCTGTACCCCCAAAGCCCCTCCCCAGCTCCCCCAGGACCCTCCCAGACCCCAAAGCCCCCCAGGCTCCCCCAGGCCCCTGACTTGGTCCTGCTGCCCCTTGAGCATCTACAGCTTCTGCAGAACCAGGCATTTCATCAGCAAATTTGCAGGTGACACCAAGCTGGGGATGTGTTGATGTGCTGGAAGGCAGGAGGGCTCTGCAGAGGGACCTGGCCAAGCTGGATCCATGGGCTGATTGCAAGGGGCTGAGGTTCAAGCAGGCGAAGTGCCGGGTCCTGCCCTTTGACCACAAGAAGCCCTGGCAGCCCCCCGGGCTGGGGCCAGAGTGGCTGGAGAGCAGCCAGGCAGAAAGGGAGCTGGGAGTGTGGATTGACAGGAAGCTGAACAGAAGGCAGAGTGTGGCCAGGTGGCCAAAAGGGCCAATGGATCCTGGCCTGGAGCAGGTGCAGAGAAAAGCAACAAGGCTGGAGAAGGGAGTGGAGCACAAGTGGAGTGAGGAGAGGCTGAGGGAGCTGGGGTTGTTGAGGCTGGAGAAGAGGAGGCTCAGGGGAGACCTCCTGACTCTGCAACTCCCTGCCAGGAGGTTGTAGCCAGGTGGGGGTGGGGCTCTTCTGCCAGGAAGCAGCAGTAGGACAAGAGGGCTGGGTCTTCAGCTGTGCCAGGGGAGGTTTAGGTTGGATATTAGGAAGCAATTTTTTCCCTAGAGAGTAATCAGGTATTGGAATGGGCTGGTCAGGGAGGGGGTGGAGTCAGCGTCCCTGGAGGTGTTGAAGGTGAGACTGGATGTGGCATCAGTGCCATGGTCTGGGAAGCATGACAGGGTTGGATCAAGGGTTGGACTTGATGATCTCGGAGGTCTTTTCCAACCCGGTTGATTCTGTGATTCCCATTCCTATGGCAGCACATGCTTGAGACTCTATCCACAGGGTGACAGAGATGTCTGTCCATATATATCTCCAAGGTTAGTCTGTAAATGTGTGGTGTTAGAAAAGCAGACCAAGTTCTGGGATGGTTGTAGAAGGAGAAAGAAGCCCAGAGACCAGTGCAAGCAGGCAGCCCTCAGCTTGCACATCATGTCCCCTCCCTGCAGGTTCATGTCCTTGAGCCCAGGCCCTGAGGTGAGCCTGAGAAGTGGCACGGAGGTGAACCCTGAGGTAAGGCTGAGAATAAGTGCAAGGCAGAGGTGCTGCTGAGGAAAGAGGACCCCGTGGTGGGGAAGTGATGAAGCTTTGAGTGCCCAGCCCCGAGAAGGTGCTGTCTCCATCCCCTGTGTGCCAGGTGAGCTGGGGCTTTGCTGCAGAGATGCGGGTGCTGATTTGAGCGGCTCCAAGTGCTGAGATGGTGGGCACCCAGGAACACAAACTCTGCCTGGCCACAGAGCCTGCAAGGAGCAGCAGAGACAGCCCTGGCAGTGTGGGGGGCCAGGTTGTCCCTGTGCCTTCCCCTGCAGGCCCCTGTCCATCCCCATCAGGTCCCTGCCCATCCCCCCTCGGGTTGAGCTCCTCCGAGGAACTGCCGTGGAGCTGAAGCTGCTGCCATCCCCCCCCTGCAGCTGCTGCCACAGCCAAGGGAGCAGCAAAGGCAGAGCCAGGAGCAGAGGTAGCAGCAGGGGAGCACTGGGGGGGCCGTGAAGGTCTTGTCTGGGGATGGAAAGAGGCACTAGGCACGAGGCCAAGGCTGTCCTAAGCAGGCCCAGCCCTCACATCCCCCCAGCCAACACCGGCTGCCTGGGGGGCGCTGGAGGGACCCCCAACCCATGTGCCCCACACTCAGTTGGCAGAGAGAGAGCCAAGGGATGGGACCACGGGCAGGGCCACGGGTGAGGGACAGCCAGGGACATTGCAGGGACATGGTGAGGGCATAACCTGTGGCAGCAGAGTGCCCAGGGCCGGGGGCAGCTGAAGGTGTTTGTACCAACCCCTGCTGGGGCCGAGCAGAGCAGGAGGCCTCTTGCAGACCCCTGGAGTGGCCTCCCACTTACCAACCCCGCCATGGTGGGGTGACACTGTCCCCTCCCTACAGGACACTCCCCCAGAAATCTTCTGGGGGGCCTTTTGTGTATATTCCTGGTTCCTGATTCCTGCTGGGGACCTGAGGGCCCCTCTGCAATCCCATCCATGGGGCACAATCTCCTCTCCAGAGCTTGACTCACTGCAGACTTTGCAGGGAATTCTGTACTCGCAGCCTGAGTAAGTCCCAACCCCCTGTGCTTCCTCCAGGGTATTTGGGATGAGTTCCCCCTTCCCGGGCACCCGCGGGATGGGAGAGAAGGTGCTTGTTTTCCTGCTGTTGCTGTTGCTACTCCGCCCCTCTCCCTACCCTTCCTGCCGCTGTCGGGTGAGCGGAGCGACCACAATGGGAAAGGGGCGAGAGAAGTGACCCAGGAGCCTGAAACGGGGGAAGCGGAGAAAGGGAAGCTTGGGCAGTGGGTACCCCTGGGATCCCTGGGACAACAGAGTGGAGAATCTGGAGAGGGGGAATATCTGGGAACGCGGCAGCCCGAAGGCGAGAGTCAGAGGAGAAGGTACCCTGGTGTTGCAGAATAATTCGAATTTAGTAGTAGAATGGCTAAGGTTTAGTAGGAGAGTAGGCCTAGAAAAACAACACTCCAAAGTAGTAGGTTAGCAACTTTGTTTGTGAGAATGGAATGTACTGAAGAGGTAGGAACAATAATCAAAGGATTTAACCAAGCATGTATATAACGATTTGTTACCTTAGATATGGTAAGGGTCTGTTAAGCAGTTTCTAGGGGTAAGACAACTTAAGCAGATTTATGATTAGAGTGGATGATTACCAATTGTTATCAGTATGAAATATGAGTTTGTGTGTGTAACTAAGTGCAACTGCTTTCATGTAGAAACTGCACGTAAACTTGTTTGTGTAAAGGTATAAAAGCTGAACTGAAAATGAGGGTCTTCGGAATCCTGACTTGGGACGCTAGTCCTCAGGTTCCCGGGCCCCGAATAAAGCACCCATAAACCGGCACTCTGTTGGTTTGTGTTTTTGTTACGGGCAACAGTTTTCTGGCGACCCAGATGGGACTCCGGGGGTAGCTGGGGCGGCTCACGAGCTGATCCACTCCATGCCGGCAACCAGGTGATTTCTGGGGAGACATCGACCCGTGCCCGACCCCGCGCCCGACGGACAACCATCCAGGTAAGCTCGGAGGTGCTTTATTCTTTTAGGTTTGTTGGTTGGGAGCCTGCCCATAAGACGGGACCGTGAGTTTACCCTCTGGGTTGGGCAAAGATTTATTGGGAAGTCTAGGCGCTGGTCGTAAGACGGGGCGAAAGCCGCGCTGAACCAGCACTTGTCACTCGTAGTGAGACTTGACAAGTTGGTTTAGGAAGGTATTGGTTTATACTGTTTGTATTGTACTGTTTACTGTTCGTATTGTACTGTTTGCTGTTCGTATTGTACTGTTTATTGTGTGATTGTACAGTGTGTATGACTACGATGCCATTTAAAACCTTTAAGGCACTATCTTGTGCAGAAAATGATATCCCTAGCGATTCTCCGCTTGGTTGCTTGTTAAAACATTGGAAGGAAGGAAATTTCGGACAAGAGTTAAGCAAGAAACAATTGATTGATTATTGTAATCATGTATGGCCCCAATATGAGACAGAGGGAATGCAGTGGCCTAGGAATGGCACCTTGACTCCGGAAATTATAACCCCCTTAATGCAATATTTACGAGAGAATGAGATGTGGAATGAAATACCGTATTTAGATTTGTTTTATTGTTTGAAACGTAAGACTGAATGGCAAAAGGAATGTGGTATGTTGGTGTTGAAAGAACTGGATGATAAATGTATAGGATGTCAAGAGCGGAAAATACGGTTTTCAGAACCAGAGGAAGATGTGTCTTTGTTAGTCTCCCCCAGCATAACTCCAAGTGCACCCCCGGGAGATAGTCTCCCTTTACGTGTGAGGGCACGATCACCCACCATGCCCCCGTTAGAATCGTCCTCGGATGAGGAAGTAACGAGACGGCGAGAAGGTGATTTTGATAGAACTCCGCTAGCAGAACGGACTCGGAAGGGGCGAAAAGAAAGGGGAAGGAGTAGAGAAAAGAGACGGGGAGGGGGAAGGGAGACAGACGTTTCTCTCTCACCCCCTAGACTGATGGCCCCTTTGCGGGAAGCAGTTGGAGCGGACGGGGGAAAAGTCATGGTAAAAGTTCCTTTTTCACCTAATGATTTATTAATTTGGAAACAGTCAGCTGGGACATATAGAGAAAATCAGGAGCGGGTGGCTCGTATTATAAAAATGGTTATAAAAACTCAAAATCCGGACTGGAATGATTTACAGGTATTGTTAGATACAATTCTGGATTCAACAGAGAAAGAAATGGTATTAAGGGTGATGGTGGAAAGAGCGAAAGAAAGAATTCGAACTCTGCCCCGGGCAGCGTTCGGGAACAGTAAATGATTTCGTGCCGTGGGAAGATCCCGAGTGGGATCCGAATGTGTCTGGAGATTATAAAAAGTTAAGAATTTATCAGGAATTATTAGTAGAGGGAGAGTCGACAGAATTTAGAATAGATACTGGAGCTAGTTTCTCGGCAATGAATAAATTGATGGGGCCATTAAGTGATTCAACTGCATGGGTGGTAGGAGTTTCAGGACAAATAGAGGAAAAGACGTTTCTACGACCCCTAGATATCAAATTTAGAGGAAAAGAATTAGATCATCAATTTTTGTACATGCCTAACAGTCCTGAATGTTTACTAGGAAGAGATCTGCTCTCAGCCTTGCAAGCTAAAATTATATTTGAAAAAGGGAGGGTCAAGATAGAAATTCCGGAAGAGAACTTAGCAAAAATTTTTGTTGCGAAAGAGGTAGAAAAGGAAGAGATACCGCAGGAAATAGAACAGGCTGTAGTACCTTGGGTATGGGAAACAGGGGTCCCTGGAAAATCTAAAGCTGCTACTCCAGTTAGAATAGAACTAAAAGAAGGAGCACAACCCATTAGGGTGCGACAATACCCAATTAGTTTAGAAGCCGGGAAAGGAATAGCCCCGATGATCACACAGTTTTTAATTTTAGGGATATTAAAAGAATGTGAGTCAGAGTTTAATACTTCCATTTTTCCAATAAGAAAACCTAAAGGTAAGTACAGATTAGTGCAAGACTTGAGAGCAGTAAACCTCATCACAAAAGATATCTACCCGGTTGTAGTTAACCCTTGCACCTTGTTAACATCTGTTTCTGAGAGATTTCAGTGGTTTACAGTGATTGATCTAAAGGATGCCTTCTTCTGCATACCACTGGCACGGGAAAGTTGGAAGATTTTTGCCTTTGAATGGGAAAACCCAGAGACTGGACGGAAGCAACAGCTTACTTGGACTCAGTTACTGCAAGGATTCAAATATTCACCTACGATATTTGGTAATCAGTTAGCAAAAGAACTTGAAGAATGGAAGACTACTCAGGTAAAAGAATCTCCTTTTTCACATATAATACCGCAATATGTAGATAACATCCTTTTGGGGGCTACAGAACAAGGACTCTGTCTAACCATTGAACTGTTAAATATGCTGGGGCAAGCAGACTACCGGGTTTCAAAAGAAAAAGCTCAACTAGTAAAGCAGAAAGTTATTTATCTGGGATGTGAAATTTTTCAAAGAGTCCAGCGTTTGACCGCAAATCGTATACAAGCAATATGTGCTATCCCGGTACCCCGAAATAATCAAGAATTAAGATCTTTTCTAGGAATGGTCGGATGGTGCAGGCTGTGGATTCCTAACTTCGGAATAACTGCCAGACCATTATATGAAGCAGTAAAAGAGCCCAAGCTGACCTGGGGGACGAAGCAAGAAAAAGCGTTCCAGGAACTGAAAGGAGCCCTTCAGGAAGCACCTGCCCTGGGACTACCGGACCTAACCAAAGAATTCCAGCTCTATGTCTGCGAGAGACAACGAATGGCTCTAGGAGTACTCACTCAGCGGTTAGGATCCTGGAAAAGACCAGTTGGGAATTTCTCCAAACGGCTGGACGCAGTAAGTGGGGGATGGCCAGGGTGCCTCAGAGCTGTGGCAGCGACGGTTATTCTAATTCAAGAAGCACGAAAATTGACTTTGGGGAAACACATGGTAGTGTACGTGCCCCATATGGTTATAACAGTTTTGGAACAAAAAGGGGGGCATTGGCTCTCATCTAGCTGCATGTTACAGTATCAGGCTTTGCTAAGAGAGCAAGATGATGTTGAACTGAAAATCACTAACCATCTCAACCTAGCAGAATTCCTTAGGTCTACACAGGAAGAAGGTATCCTGGAACATGACTGTGTAGAGACCATTGAGCAAGTCTACGCGAGGAGAAGAGACTTGAAGGATGAGCCATTGACAGATCCTGACTGGGAGTTGTATACCGACGGATCTAGCTTTGTGGAAAATGGCACCAGGTATGCTGGGTATGCAGTGGTCACTCTACAACAAGTGATAGAAGCAAAAACACTACCCCCAGGTACGTCTGCACAAAAGGCCGAAGTATGGGCATTAGTGAGAGCTTTAATATTAAGCCAAGGAAGGAGAGTTAATATATGGACTGACTCCAAATATGCCTTTGGAGTAGTTCATGTTCACGAAGCACTCTGGAAAGAGAGAGGACTTCTTACTTCTCAAGGGTCATCAATTAAACATCGAGAAGAAATTTTACAATTGCTAGAGGCAATATACAAGCCCTCTGCAGTGGCAATAATGCATGTCAGAGGACATCAGACTGATCCCGGACGAGAATTTCAAGATAATCGACAAGCTGACCAAGCGGCTAAACAAGCCGCAAGAGAGGTATGGACTCAGATGGCTCTTTTATCTGTTCAGAATAATCCAGCAATAGCATATATGAAAGAAAAACCATATTATTCACAGGAAGATGAGAAATTAGCTCAAATAACAGAAGCAAGGAAAAATGTTAAAGGGTGGTACATCACTCCTGCAGGACAAGTAATTTTACCTGTCAGAATAATGAAAGCAGTACTCGAAACGGAACATAACAAGTGCCACTGGGGTGCAGAAGCAATGGTAAAATTTCTGAAAAATGAGGTTCTCTCAAACCAGATGTTAACACTAGCAAAAAGGGTAAATGCAATGTGTCCCATGTGTATAAAAAATAACCCAGTGGTCAGAAAACAGGTACAAATGAGAAAGTTACAGATAGAACAGTTACCAGGAGACTACTGGCAAATAGATTTTTCTAAGTTGCCTAAGGCCCAATCCTATAAGTATTTGTTAGTATATGTTTGTACCTTTTCAGGATGGACAGAAGCCTTTCCATGTAGGACTAATCAAGCAAAGGAAGTGGTTAAGACTCTTCTAAGAGAAATTATTCCGAGATTTGGGATACCTCTAGGGTTATCATTTGATCGAAAGCCACATTTTACCGCATGGATAGTGCACGAAATATCCGTTGCATTAGGAATAGCGCGGAATCTCCATACATTATGGAGACCGCAATCCAGCGGGCAGGCAGAGAAGATGAATCAGACATTGAAAGGTCAATTAAAGAAAATCTGTCAGGAAGCAAAAATTCAGTGGCCCCAAGCACTACCACTTGCCTTGTTGAGAATCAGGATCAAACCCAGGGAGAGAATAGGAGTAAGTCCATATGAAATATTGTATGGCAAGCCCTATCATGCAGCTACCTATCAAGGGGATCCTCATGTGGTAGGTGATCAAGTAGTGTTTAACTATGTGTTATCTTTAAACAAAACTCTCACAGCCCTCAGAGGAGCACTGCAGCGGAGTCGGCCTCTGCCCCTAGAGAATCCGGTTCATGACATTTCTCCAGGAGACCAAGTCTATGTGAAAAACTGGTCGGTGGAACCATTAAAGGAAACATGGGACGGTCCTCGCCAGGTGATAATGACCACTTACACGGCGGTGAAGGTCGAGGGAATCGACAATTGGATCCATTACACCCGAATCAAGAAGGTTCCGGTCTCGTGGTCGGTAGAACCTCTCTCACCTACAAGGATGGTATTTTGAGCCAACTATTGAGGATTGTAGTATTCCTGGGGTTAATGAGTTTAGCAGAGACCACCGTGAGAATTGAGACCCCAGATCCTTATTTATTTGTACCAGAGCACACTGATGTGAATTTAACCTGTTTATTTTCTGATGACCAGGGAGCTGAATTAAGAGATGTCAACGTCAAGTGGAGATGGAGAGATCAAGATCAAATCATGACAGAAGGAGTGACAACAGTTTGGGATGCTACACAACAAAAGTGTTACACCGTTCTGCAGGTACCCAAGGTGTCTAAAGTTATGGAAGGGACATATATGTGTGTAGTTTGGATTTGGGAAAGTTTCGATTATGGAGATATAGAATTACGCACGATTAACACAACTCAGAAAACGGTGACCAAAGTGCGAGTTATGCCCACTAGGAAACAATCAGACATGTGGGATGGTCCTCCCTTAAAAATCAATTGTACCTTCCAATTTGATGATTGTCAAAAATCAGTTAAAGTAAAATGGTGGAAATTGAATATGGCAAATCAATCTTGGGAATCACAAAGTCAAGGAGTTAGCTGGTGGTCAAATAGTGAGGGAGGTAAGGGGTGGCTGAATATTTCTAATCCCAGAGTAGGAAAGACAGAAGGTACATTTCTTTGTGTGGTCTCATGTGGAGAAGAAAAAGATTACGGGATAAGGACAGCAGTAGCCGTATCACATCAAGGAGTGAGAGTCAGACCAGAATACAGTGTTTACCCGGCCCAGGAAGGAATAAATTTGATTCTAAGTTGCAAAATTTCAGAAGGACAGTATTCTGAATATGGGTGGTGGTTTAAGGGACAGAACTTGAAAGTCGGGAAGAGACATCAGATTGAAAAGAGGGCAGATGCAATAGTTTTGAAAATCAAAGAAATACGAAGAGGAGAAGATGAGGGCCAATATACTTGCTGGATAAGTAGAGATGACTGGTGGGATACAGGAATTACTGTCGTCTACATAAGGACTGAAAGAATAACCCGGCAAGTAAGTAACCTGCAGATTCCAGATAGAGAAGTAGAACAAGAAAACCTAGTCGTAGGCCTAATTCGTGATTTTGGGAAAGTACAGAATGTCACAAAAATCACTGCATGTCTCCCTATGCCTCATGCTGCAGGAGACCCAATTCCATGGGGAATAATTCCAGTACCAGAAATCCCTAGAATGTTTAAGAATACTACATGGAATTGCAGATTTGTAACCAAAACATGGAATGAAATGACAGATGCATGTTTATTAAGGGACAAAATGACTAAGAAACAATGTGAGCAAATGCCTGGATATTTCCGTTGGATAGAAAGTGGGAAAATCGGAAAGTTAAAAGGGAATTGTTTAGTCTCAGGTTCAGTGATCTACCCATGTTCTAAAGTACAAGTTCAAATAAAACGAGAAAAACAAGAAGAGGTATGTCAAAATATTACTAGCTCTACAACCATGGAAGAATGGCAAACAATTTGGGGACCCAGCCTACTAGAGACTTATAGTTATATTGGAAAAGTACAGTGGTGTATTCACTGGAAAGGGAAAAAGAATCAAACTTATTCCACAGGAAATAGAGGAAATCATAATTGGAGGACAGAAACACGTACAAAGGAGAATTGGAATTGTGCTCGAATATATACATGTGACACCCCAGATGACGAAATAGGATTAATACCAGTCAGGACCCTCCTGCAGTTAGGATGTGAGTGTCGAGGATATAACCATACTATTAGAGGACATGTGAAAAACATTGATTGTCACACTACTACAGTTAGAAGTCCAGGAAACCTAGTATGGGTCATGGGACATGGCCAGTGGACCACCCATATGCCCATAGATGGGCCAGTTGTACCTGTCACATTAGGGATACCTACTCTCTGTCCATTTTGGAAGCAGGATAAGTTAACATCAGTAGAAATACAACCACGAAGAAAAAGAGAAATTAGTAAAAATATTGATGACTTGGGATTAGGAGATTGGCATGAACCATCAGCAGGAGTTAAATTTGGATGGGCATTAGAGTCTTTGTTTACACCAATCTCAACATACCGTAACAGGGAGATGTTGTTTAAATTAATGGGACAAACCGAAAGGTTAGCAACAGTTACTAAGAAAGGATTTAAAGATTTAAATTTGCAATTACAAGCCACCACTAGAATGACAGTACAGAATCGAATGGCTCTAGATTTAATCCTATTAAAGGAACACGGAACCTGTGGATACCTGCATGCAAAGGACGAGCATTGTTGTGTGCACATCCCAAATGTCACTCAAGAAGTAGAGAAAGATATTAGTCAATTAGAACAAATTGACGAGAATGTTCATGAACTACAAAAGGAAGCAGAACACAATTGGATAGGAGAATTATTCAGCTCCCTAGGTCTTCATGTGTCAGGATGGATATCTTCTGTTATCCAGTACGGAATATTGATTGTAATAATTATTGTCATAGCCATGATTGTTTATAAGTGTCTTTTAGGAATGATTGTAAAAGAAGGTCAACATACAAGACGCATCATGAAAGCTATAACAAGAAAAGAAGTAATCTCACCGCAAAATGGATCACCTCCTGTCTATTAAGAAACTGCAGCCTGAAGATTGCTACATTTGAGCATCCTTGCAGGAAAAGCCTGAAGAATGCTCAAAAGGGGGGACATGTTGCAGAATAATTTGAATTTAGTAGTAGAATGGCTAAGGCTTAGTAGGAGAGTAGGCCTAGAAAAACAACACTCCAAAGTAGTAGGTTAGCAACTTTGTTTGTGAGAATGGAATGTACTGAAGAGGTAGGAACAATAATCAAAGGATTTAGCCAAACATGTATATAACGATTTGTTACCTTAGATATGGTAAGGGTCTGTTAAGCAGTTTCTAGGGGTAAGACAACTTAAGCAGATTTATGATTAGAGTGGATGATTACCAATTGTTATCAGTATGAAATATGAGTTTGTGTGTGTAACTAAGTGCAACTGCTTTCATGTAGAAACTGCACATAAACTTGTTTGTGTAAAGATATAAAAGCTGAACTGAAAATGAGGGTCTTCGGAATCCTGACTTGGGACGCTAGTCCTCAGGTTCCCGGGCCCCGAATAAAGAACCCATAAACCGGCACTCTGTTGGTTTGTGTTTTTGTTACGGGCAACACTGGGGCCCCAACACTTCCAGCATCCCTAAATGGGACCCCCAGCATCCCAGACAGGAGAGACCCTCTGAACCCCAGAGGGGAGAGACCAGACAGGGGGAACTTCTGGGAGAGATTTTTTGAGCTAATCTTGATGTTATGGAGTATTTTTTTTGCTGAATCTCACATTTTTGCAGTTTGGGGGACAGGAGTCTTCTTGATATTTCTACATGGTTTTTTACCTGAATCTTGGTGGTTTGGGTTTTTATGGGCTGAATCTTGGTGTTTTGGAGGTTTTTATGGCCACAGGATGCCCGGTGAGTTCTAGAGATGGACTTGGGCAGGAGGAACCCCCAAGCCAATGCACTCAGTCCTTGTTTTCCCCCCCATCAGGATTTCTCCTTCCCAAAGCTTGGGTGGATGGAGGAGGAGGCTGCCAGGAAGAGGAAGATGCCACGGGCCCCCCAGGCAGGTGAGGAGGAAGTCTATGGCCCTTTGGGCCGGTCTTGGGCCGCCTCTGGCAGCCAAGCATGGCCCCCAGCTGCAGGACAACCTCGCCGCCGCCGCCGTCCTGCTGAGGAAGGAGAGCACGGAGGACAAATCCCCCCGGCAGAACCTGGTGGGAGAGGTTGGTTTGAAGGGCTCCACAGTGAAGGAAGGCAGTGGGGAGGAAAAGGCCTGGAGATCCCCCTGCAGGAGGGGCTGCAAAACCAGCCCAGGGTGCTCTGAGGAGGAAAGACCCAGCCTGTGTGGGGAAGACGGCCGGAGCTTGAGCCAGAGCTCTGGCCTGGTGGTCCCTGAGCAGCCTCCCAGCAGGGAGAAGCCCTTCAGGTGCTTGGAATGTGGGAAGAGCTTCAGGAGGAGCACCCACCTGCTCAGCCACCAGCACATCCACAGTGGGGAACAGCCCTACTCATGTGGGGATTGTGGGAAGAGCTTCAGTCACAGCTCCAACCTCCGCAAACACGGTCGCATCCACAGTGGAGAATGGTCCTACACGTGTGGGGAATGTGGGAAGAGCTTCAGGGACAGCTCCCACCTGATCTGACACCAGTGCATCCACACCAGAGAACAGCCTGGGAAAGAGATTGGAGACGGGGGCAAAGGGGAGGGGGGAGAGGGGGAGCAGGGTTGCTGTGGTGGTGCCTTGGTGTCCCCATGCCTTGATCCCAGGAGAGCGGGGGAGGCTGGAGAGAGGGGGCAACTGCGAGAGCCCCGAGAGCCTGGAGAGGGGGGAGCTCGGGCCCCCTGTGCCGAGCCAGCGGTCGGGGCCATGCTGTTGGTGCCAAATTGCCCCTGATTAGGCTGAACTCAGAACCCGCCCACGTGTCAGGGGGCCCGATCCGTTCCCTGCTCTCATTGCCCTGACGCAGCCTCTGGTGTCTCCCCGCCTGTGGGGCTGTTTGGTTGCCTTGGGCACAGCCAGCCCTTGGGGGCTGTTGGGGGTGGGCGGGAGGTGTTTTTTGGAGGTGCCAGGCTGGGTTGGCGGCAGAGCCCTGGCCGTGGGCGGGGGGATGCAGGTCCCCGCCCACAGTGGGGGCTGGTGTTGCTGAGTCAGGCCCCACTGGCTCCATTGTCAACCCAGTACCAGCGGCGGGGACACAGCGGTTTTGGGCCCCCTGGGAGTGCTGGAGGTGGGTGTGGAACCTGGGAGCTGCAGAGTGTGGAGGATGGAGCGGGGTGATGCTGGAGCTGGGGGACCCCCGGCAGCCTGGAGGGGTGAGCACGGAGAGGGAGGAGCCCTGGGACCTCCAGGGGCCTGAAACGGGGACATGGAGAAGGGGAAGCCTGGACAGTGGGGTTCCCTGGGACAACAGAGTGGAGAACCTGGAGAGGGGGAATGACTGGGAACGCGGCACCCCAAAGACGGGAGTCAGAGGAGAAGGGAACTTTGGGACCCCCAACACTCCCAGCATCCCTAAGTGGGACCCCCAGCATCCCAGGCAGGGGAGACCCTCCAAAGCCCAGAGGGGAGAGATCAGAGAGGGGGATCTTGGGGGAGAGATTTTTTGGGCTGAATCTTTATATTTTGTAGTATTTTTTAGCTGAATCTCAGCTTTTTGCAGTTTGGGGCGAGGTTCATCTCGCTATTTCTGAGGAGTTTTTTGCCTGAACATCTGTGGTTTGGGCTTTTATGGGTTGAATGTTGATGTTTTAGAGGTTTTTCTGGTCACAGGATGCCCAGTGAGCTCTAGAGATGGACTTGGGCAGGAGGAACCCCCAAGCCAACGCACTCACCCCCCCATCAGGATTTCTCCTTCCCAAAGCTTGGGCTGATGGAGGAGGAGGTTGCCAGGAAGAGGAAGATGCCGCGGGCCCCCCAGGCAGGTGAGGAGGAAGTCTATGGCCCTTTGGGCCAGTCTTGGGCCGCCTCTGGCAGCCGAGCATGGCCCCCAGCTGCAGGACAACCTCGCTGTCACCGCCGTCCTGCAGGGGCCGGAGTTGGGGGGATGTCCTTGGCCTTCCCTCTGGGCTGGAGGCAAATCCCCTCCCTGTCCTTCTTGCTTCCTGTCCCTGTCCCCGAGCTGAGGAAGGAGAGCACGGAGGAAAAATCTCCCCAGCAGAACCTGGTGGGAGAGGCTGTTTTGAAGGGCTCCACAGCACAGGAAGGCAGTGGGGAGGAAAAGACCCGGAGATCCCCCCGCAGGAGGGGCTCCAAAGCCAGCCCCGGGTGCTCTGAGGAGGAAAGAGCCAGCCTGTGCTGGGAAGGTGGCCGGAGCTTGAGCCAGAGCTCTGGCCTGGTGGTCCCTGAGCAGCCTCCCAGCAGGGAGAAACCCTTCAGGTGCTTGGAATGTGGGAAGAGCTTCAGGAGGAGCACCAACCTGCTCTGACACCAGCACATCCACAGTGGGGAACGGCCCTACATGTGTGGGGAATGTGGGAAGGGCTTCAGGAACAGCTCCCACCTCTGCACCCACTATCGCATCCACACCGGGGAACGGCCCTACAAGTGCTTGGAATGTGGGAAGAGGTTTCAGACCAGCTCAGATCTCCTCAGGCATGGGCAGACACACACGGATGAGAGGCCCTTCCGCTGTACTGACTGCAGGAAGGGCTTCAGCCGGAACTCCACCCTTGTCACCCACCGGCACATCCACACCGGGGAGAGGCCCTACAAGTGTGGGGAGTGTAGGAAGAGCTTCACCGACAGCTCTAATTTCACCAGATACCAACAGACCCACCGGTAAGGGAAGCCCTATGATTGCCCCAACTGCAGGAAGAGCTTCGGCCACTGCTTCCACCTTGAATGAACCCCCTGATGCTGAGGCAACCCTTGGAGTCCAGTGACTGTCAGTCCATCCCTTTCCACCAGAAAGGGCCAGTCCCTTTTCACAGGGGCAGGTTCTTCCAACAGAACCTTTCTTGGGGGTGTGTGGAGATTCCTGCCTTGGCTGGGGACCCCCCAATATCAGTCCTGGAGGTTGAGAGCAGAGATCTCCCCACCAGCGTTGGCCTGGGGGAGTTCCATCCATCTCTAATTTAGAATTACTAGTTTTGTGCCAGCTTTAGTAGAAATGCTTCAACAATTGCTTTAGTGTAGAGCACTCTCCTATCTTATCCTGTACTCCTGGTAGTTTTAGTGTTTGTATTGTGCAGTAAATAATTCTGATGAAGATCTTTTGTCTGATCATTTGGAACCCCAAATAATTAATTTCTATCAATACATCTGATTTGCCATCATTAAAACCTGGGGGACAAAAGTGTTTCAATCACACCTCTGTAATTCCTGTAAATTGAAACTGTTATCATAATCCAAGGCTGGGATTGGATCTAGCAGCCCCCAGCACCCCACAGGAAGTTGGGAGCTCAGGGGGGCCACCCCCCTTTCCCAAAACCTCGTGGCCCAAAGACCCCATGGGACTGTCGGACCCACCAGACCACTCTCCCTTTTTCACCCTTCTCCCTTTTCCTCCCACTTTTCCAGGGTTCCCTCAATCCCCAGCCAAACCAGGATCACTTTTGCGGTCCCAAACTCCACTTTTTTCCCCCCTCTTCCACTCCTTCCAAATCATTCCCCACTCCTCAGCCCCCTCATGCTCAGTTTGGGGGTCCCACTCTCCCCTTTTCCCCACTCTTCTGACCTCTCCCACTGCTTTCCCATTATCCCCCAAACCTCAGAGCCCTTCCCCCTTCCACTTTTGAGTGGTCCCACTCCCCTCCCACTCAGTTTGGGTTCCCACCACCCCTTTATCCCCTCTGACCTCCCTTTTCCCACCGACCTCCCCCTTCCCACCCCCTGCTCACCCGAGAGCTCCTCGCCCACAGTCGGGGGGGCTCCCAGCACTGCCAGTGCCCAGAGGAGTCCCCCCAGAAAAGGGGTTGGTTGGGGTCCTGAGTGGGCTTTGAGTGTTTTTGGGGGTTCTTGAGAGGCTGTGGGGATGTTTTGGGGGATTCCCAGCACATTTTGTGGGTGCTGGGTGCTTTGTTGAGGGGCAGGTGCCCTCCCAAAGCCCCCCTAGAGCGGGTTGACATGGGGGGACACAGGGGGGTCCCCATTCCCGATCCATCCCGGGGCCAGTTCTGCCCCCCCCAAACTCGGCTTCACCCCTCGGGGTCCTTCCAAGCCCCTCCCACCACTGCCCCCCAATAACTGGGACTGGGGAGAACTGGGAAGCTTTACTGGGATCACTGGGAGCAGCTGGGCAGAGGCAGAGTTATAGCAGGGGAGGGGGGGACACACGACCCCCCCAAAATCCTCGCAGGGACGGGGGGGTCCAGGCTGGGCCCAAGGTCCTGGGGAGGGGCTGCGGCCGCCACTGGCTCAGGAGCTCTGTGGGGAGAGAAAAGGGAGTGACACCGGGGTGGGGGGACAGGGGGGACACCGGAATACACCGAGACCCAGACTGGATCCAGCGGGACCAGAACTGGGGCAACAGGGATCATACTGGGAGCAGCTGGGCCCCTACTGGGGTCATACTGGGATCATACTGGGAGTGGCTGCAATAATCCTTGGAGTGTGTGAGAGGGACTGCAGCCATACTGGGGATGAGTGGGATCAAACTGGCTTCATACTGGAAGTGTCTGGAAGTCACTGGTATCATACTAGTGGCAACTGTAATTGTACTGGGATCATACTGGATCAGATTAGGATCATACTGGGAGCAACTGGTTCTATGCTAGGGGCAACTGGGAGCTACTAGGATCCCACTGGGAGGAACTGGAAACAACTGGGACCATGCTGGGCACAACTGGGATCATATTGGGAGCAACTGGGCCCACAGTGAAGGTGGTTGGGGTCATACTGGGAGTGACTGGGAGCATTCTGAGGGCAGCTGGGACCGTGTTGGCACAACTCATCACTGGTTGCCAAAGTCATCACATACCTAAAATAAACCTGAAACTCTGCTTTTCAGTTAACCTGCTGTCTTGCAGTCAAATTATCAGACACTGCAATTACAAACAACTAGAAGAGGATCAAAACTGCATTCAGCAGGTGTTTTTGTTAAAAAATCCTAAAATTTCCTGGTGTTGCCAATCAAAACAGCTGTTTAAATTACACTTTTATGAATCCCAAAAATCCAATGGGATTGAACAAGCTCTTGGTAGAAGACAACCTGCTGGCATATCTAAATTGTCTTTTGATTTGCTGCAACATTAGAAAACGGACATTAACTTGGAACTGGCAAAATCAGCATGAAAAATCTAATAGACTAATATGGGAGTTGGTTGTTGTGAGGAAAACAAAGTTTCCTGGTCTTCAGCTGATATTGCCAAAATGACAAATTTAAGTATCAACAACAGTATCTCAGATGTATTTTGGAGTTCAAGATATCCATCAAAGTGTTTACTGGCAACAATGGGAAAGTTAATCCTGATTTTCAATCAGATAGTTTATTCATTGTTCTAACCAAACATACTTGGAGTTATGTGTGGCCTTAATAGTGCTAAAAAGCAATACAGATTCTCTGCCAGTAAAATAAGGGACTGGGAAAAACACTATGACCACTTCTCTCCCCATAGCACCCAGTGGCATACACAAGAGACCCATGTGTAGGCTTGTGTAGGTTGCACTGACAAATATTAATTAGGTATTTTACTTAGAGAGTCTCTTCACTGGGTAGCAAAATAAATCTTCTGGGAGGAAAATTGTGATTTTCCACAGAAATTTTTGTTGTCAGGTTCCAGTGACAATGCCTAATTAACATCCATTTATATCCCAACCATTACTGACCTTTCACTGGACTTTGTTAACTACTGAGAGAAATATTCAAGACCTCTGTGTTCTTTTTTCACCTTTTAAAATTAGTTTACAACAGAAGGAGGTGCAAAAACATCCTACAGTTTTCTTCTAAAACTTTAAAGTCAAAAAAGACTATGAAGTTACAAGACAAATCTTAAAACTTTTTCATCTTCTTTTCAGGTAGGCCAAGATTACAACAGTTGTAAAGTGTTCTGCCGTGTGTTTCCTCATCATTTCTTACTTGGTCATCTTGACCTTGTTTATCTGTCCGTCTGCACACACCTTTGGCAGCAACCCTACAGCCCAAAAGAGACAGAACGCTCTTCATCAGCAGAATTCATCACAAGAGGGAATTGCCCTCCCACCCTCCCACCTTCTGTATTGGACAGAGAGACTGGTTTTCTTGCTCCTGCCCCTGCCTTGCCACAACTTGGCATGGCAGGAGTTAGCTCGTGAAATCAGAGAAGTCCTCAGATGGCAATACTGAAACTATCCAGGAGGATGTCAGCAGAGCCATGCCTTACATGACATTGTGTGCAACTGCTTATGAGATGAGCTTCTACACACAGGAAACAAACACAGGCACAGGTGTACACACATACAAAGGTACATGGCAGTGCACAGGGAGGCTCTTGTACAGCTTCACACTGAAATACGTGTGCATATATACACATGTACAAACGCTGCACCAAAACACAACCGTGTATCTGTGCACACTGAAGGACAGCGTTCAAGGCCAGGAGGAACGAGGTTCCGAGTCTTCAACTGCAGGTGTTGGGGGGTTGGAACTGGATGATCTTCAAGGTCCCTTCCAACTCACCCCATCCCGCGGTTCTGTGACACACGTCCATGGTCCAGGGACACACCCGCGGTACCCACGCCCAGCCGTGTCCCCACACACACCGACACAGCCCGTGCACAGGGGCCGTCCCGCGGCCCCCCCCGCCGCTCCCGCCCCTCCCGAGGCGGCGGCCGGGCCGCGCAGGGCCCAGGCGGCGCCGGCCCCTGGCAGGTGCCCCGGGGCGGGCACTCACCGTCCCGCTGCGGTCGGTGAGGCGGGGCGGGGGCGCCTCCGGCTTCGCCTAGCCAAAGGACCGGTTCAGGCGGCGGTGCCTCGCGGTCGCTCCCGGCCCTAGCAGCGGCGGCAGCACTCCCCGCCGACCCGGCACCCCCCGGTCGGCTCCGGCCCGGCAGGAAGGGCCGCGGGGAGCAGGAGGCGCTCTCCAGGCGGCGATCCCTGAGCTCCCGCCCCCTGCACTGCCTGGCAGCGGGTGTCGGGGACTGTTCCGCACACGGAGACGCTTTTCTCCCTCAACACGTCCCATGTAACCAACTGCTGGACTTGGACCGCCTGTGCGAGGGGTAGAACCAACCCCGTAAGGTCAGTTGATCTGATCTGTTACAAACGCCATGAAAACGTGGAACAAAAGCGTTCCCACAACAATGACTGTCCCCCTGTACTCAGCACTGGTGAGGCCACACGTCAAGTTCTGCATCCAGTTCTGGACCCCTCAGTTTAGGAAGGACATTGAGGTGCTGGAGCAGGTCCAGAGAAGGGCAACAGAGGTGATGAAGGATCTGTAGTGCATGTCCTATGAGGAGCGGCTGAGAGAGCCGGGGGGGGGGTTAAGCTGCAGAAAAGGAGGCTCAGGGGAGACCTTGTCACTCTCTACAACCACCTTAAAGGAGGTTGTAGCCAGTGGGGGTCGGCCTCTTCTCCCAGGTAACTAGTGACAGGACAACAGGAAACAGTCTTAAGCTGCACCAGGGGAGATTTAGGGTGGACATTAGGAAGACTTGCTTCACTGAAAGCATGATTAGATGTGGGAATGGACTGCCCAGGGAGGTGATCGAGTCACTGTCCTTGGAGGTGTTTAAGAAACAACTGGATGTGGCACTTGGTGCCTTGGTCTAGTTGACATGGTGGTGTTGCGTCATAGGTTGGACTTGATCTCAGAGGTCTTTTCCAACCTAATTAATTCTGTGATTCTGTGAACTGGGATATACTGGGAGTAAGTGGGATCATGCTGGAGGTGACTGGGATCATACTGGGAGCGACTAGGACCCCATTGTGGGTGACTGGGAGTGGCTGTGAGCAACTGGGATCATGCTGGAAGCTACTGGGAGCAATCGGGAATGAGTGGGACCACACTGTGGGCAACTGGGATATACTAGGAGAGACCAGGAGTGACTAGGATCATATTGGGACTGACTGGGACCATTCTGGGAGTGACTGGGAGCATACTGGGAGCAGGCTGAGGTCGACTGGGATATACTGGGAGAGACTGGGAGTGACAGGGATCATACTGGAAGCTACTGGAGTCATAGTAGGGGTGAAGGGGAGCAACTGGAACCACGCTGGGGAAGTGAGATCATACTGGGAACAGGTGAGCCCGTGCTGGGATCATACTGGGGGTGACTGGAGTCATCCTGGGATCATACTGCGAGCAACTTGGACCATAAAGGGGGCAACGGGAAGTGACAGGATCTGCAATGGGGCAACTGGGATTGACTGAGACCATGCTGGGGGAAGACTGGGATCATACTTGGATTGACAGGGTCTATGCTGGAGGCAACTGGGAGCAACTGGGACCATGCAGGGGGAACTGCAATCATATTGGGATCATACTGGGATCCCCACAGCCCCCCAAGCACCCCCTAAACCCATTCAGAGTCCACCAAGGACCCCACCCACCCCCTTTTCTGGGGGGACTTCTCTGGGCACTGGTGGTGCTGGGAGCCCCCCTGGCTGTGGGCAAGGAGCTCTCGGGTGAGCAGGGAGTGGGAAAGGGGAGGTCGGTGGGAAAAGGGGGGTCAGAGGGGATAAAGGGGTGGTGGGACCCCAGATTGAGTGGGAGGGGAGTGGGACTCCCCAGAAGTGGAGGGGGAGGGATCTGAGGTTTGGGAGATGATGGGAAATGGGTGGGAGAGGTCAGAAGAGTGGGGAAAGGGGAGGGTGGGAGCCACAAATTGAGCATGAGGGGGCTGGGGAGTGGGCGGTGATGTGGAAGGGGTGGGAGAGTGTGGGAACAAGTGGAGTCACTCTGCACCTGCATTGAGTTAATGGGAATCCAAAGGGAGGATCTACAGTTGTTCTAGTTCCCAAAGCTTTTACACTTCCTCACAATAATGATTTAATGGGATTGACTCCCAAAGCAGAAATTAAAACTGTCTTCTTGATTGTCTTTGGTGTTGTTCTTCCGGCTCTCACTGACTCCTGTCTGTGCCAGCGTGCCAACCTGCCAGGGGTGAAGATGCTGTGCTCCAACGCAGAGGGAGCATCCCTGAAAGGCTGCAACTCTGAGGACCCATCAGGCCTTAAAGCTAATCCAGAAGGTAAGAAGCTTTTGCCTTGTGAATCTGTGCCAGCTGAAACCTGTGTTTGTACATTTCTATGGCCCAGAAAAGGTCCAGCTGTGGTTTATACAACCCTGAGAAGGGCCCACAAGGGCTGCACTGTCTGTGACCATCTCAGCCCGAAACCCCCTTGTCCTCCAATTCACACAGCTCTGAGGCAGCACCAGTGTGGACCTGCTGTGTTTCTGACTGTTTTTCCTCACAGAACTCCTTTCTGTGTGTGTTCCAGGTGCCAACCTGAAAGGAGTGGACATGGAAGGCAGTCAGATGACAGGAGTTAACCTCCGAGTTGCAACGCTGAGAAACGCCAAACTAAAGAACTATAACCTCAGGGGAGCAACGCTGGCAGGAACTGATTTGGAAGTGAGTTAGGATTCATTTTCCATCCTATTCCTTTCTATCCCATAGTCAGCTAGTAACTTGGGGGATTGCTGGCTTTTGGCTGACCTCTCCAGCTTCAGATTACAGTGGAGTTCAGGCAAATGTACTTCAAGTAAAGCTTTGAACAGAGTTCTGGGTGCATTCCATTGACACTTCTTTTTCTTTTCCCCTTCTGAACTGTGACCTATCAGGTTGTGACCTCCAGGAAGCCAATTTGAGGGGCTCTGATGTGAAAGGAGCCATCTTTGAAGAGATGCTGACCCCCCTGCATGTCTCAGAGTGTCAGATAGGGAAGAGAAGACATCAAAGAGGAAGGAATCCAAACATTTGTTGTGACTTTCTTCACGTCCTCCCCTTCTTGAGTTAGAAGTAATGCTTATTAGACAACTTCCATTTGCAGTAGTGCCTAACTAGACTCTTTCTGATCACTTTTGGGGAGGGAATTTTTGTTTCAGAGGTGGAGAGTTTCTCCGTTTGTGAAAAGAGTGAGGAAGTGGGCTGGTTCTGAAACCAGAAAGAGGGGCTGGTTTGGGGAGGGAGAGGGTTCAAGTCTTTCATTGTTTAGCATTGCCTGACTTTGTAATGCATTTTAATTTCTAAAGCACAATATGTGCAATTCTATTTATTAAGTCTGTAGCTGCAATATGAATAGAAAATGTTATTGCTGTATAGTAGCAAAGAAAGTGGAGGTTTACAGGTAGACAAGTGTATTTACAGTCAGTGTCTTCATTCCTGCAGGGTGTTAATGCCAGGGGTGGTCACACAGTGCCCACAGGATGTGTTCAGGTCTCTGCTGGGGTGGAAACAGTGGGGAACTGTCCTCAGAGGTCATAAATTGCTGTGGAGTAGTTGGAGTGCAGGGTTAGAGCAGCTTTATCACCTCAAATGTGCAGAGGAAGCTGCTGGCCCTGCAGGGACCTGCCCACAGCCCAGATTGAGTTACCCCTGGAACATCCCTGTGTGTGTGTGTCACACCCCCCGCTCACCTGGGGACACACACACACGTGTGTCATGTGTGTGACGTGTGTCATGTGTGTGTTACAGCCCCCCGTGGCCCCCCACTCACCTGGGGACACACGTGTGTCATGTGTGTGACGTGTGTGTCACAGCAACCCCACGGACCCCCTGCTCACCTGGGGACAACACGCATGTGTCACACGAGGGTCACGTGTGTCACACGAGGGGCCTTGTGCCAGGGGAACTCTCAGGGGTCTCCCAGGGATCTCTTGGGGGTCTCCCGGGGGTCTCACACAGGGGTCTCTCCCAGAGGTGTCCCAGGGGTCTCTCAGGGGTCTCCCGGGGGTCTCTCTCACACAGGGGGGTCTCACACAGGGGTCTTTCAGGGGTCTCTCCCGGGAGTCTCTCTCACACAGGGATCTCTCCCAGGGGTCTCTCTCACACAGGGCAGTCTCTCCTGGGGGTTTCTCAGGGATCTCTCCCCGGGGGTCTCACCCTTGCAGGCACTGATCATCTGCAGCAACATCTCGGCCGCCCCCCACATGTTCAGCCGGGCCTGCTGGGACAGCAGCTTCTGCTTCTCCATCTCCTTCTCCTGGGGGCGCACGGGGGAGTCACAGGGGTCAGGAGGGGTCGGGAGGGTAAGGGAGTGTCAAGGATTGGGGGTTGAGGGGTCACAGGGGGGTCACAGAGGGAGGTTCAGCAGGTTCTGCTTCTCCATCTGCTTCTCCTGGGGGGACACGGGGGGGTCACAGGGGTCAGGAGGGGTCGGAGGGGTCAGAGGGTGTCAGGGGTTGGGGACCAGGGGGGTCACAGGGGGGTCGCAGGGGGGTCACAGGGGGAGGTTCAGCAGCTTCTTCTTCTCCATCTCCTGGGAGGCACAGGTCAGTCAGGGGGGGTCAGGGGGGTCACAAGGGTCAGGGGGTTCATGGGGAGTTTTGGAGTCCCCCCCACCTCGAACGAGTCCTCGGCCTCTTCCTCTTCCTTCTCCTCTTCCTCCTCCCCTTCCCCCATGTGGCAGCTTGGGGGGGGGGGAATTTAAGGGGGTGTTACGACCTGCCCCAGGAAAAAGGGGGGGGGGGTAACTCAGGTTTTTATCAATAATTCCCTTGGGGTGGATTAAAGTGAAACGACACTAAATAATCGGTGTCTGAAAACAAAGTTTATTTTAACAATTTTGTATCAACAGGTATGCTAGCATTTTGGGTGTTGTCATACAACAATGCAACATAGAGATAACCTTGGGGGGGGGGAGAAACTGCTTAGGGGAGAGAAAAAACAGGATGAGAGTAAGGGAAAAGAGAAGCTGAGAGTGCAAAAGAAATGGATATAGTCACTGCCCACTGGATCCAGCGATGCTTGAGAGTGATGGTCGCCCACGGGATCCAGCGATGTTTGAGAGCGATGGTCATGATTCGCAGGCGGTGAGGGAGAAGGAGAACTCCCAAATCCCAAAGTCACCAGTCAGTTTATATACCCTCAGCATGCTTTTGCACCTCCCTGGGATGAGGAGTTGTTTGCCTTTTTAGGGCTTAGCACTGGAGGGAGGGGTGGGCCCAACTGCCCACCTGAGGTATCTTCTTGCCTTTTTAGGGCTACTGCCCATCTGAGGTATCTTCTTGCCTTTTTAGGGCAAAAGTCAAAGCCTGCAAACTCCTGGAATGCATAAATCATTAACCATTTCAGTCTCTGACGGGGGGGGCTCCTCAAATTAGCCTCCCCCCAACCAGCCTTTTGGGGGGGGGCCCAAAATCCCTGGGGATGCCCAAAATAACCAGGGAAACCCCCCAGTCCCTGGGGACCCCCTGAGTTCCTGCCCCTCACACTCAGTCCCCTCATCTTTGAGGGCCCCACCCTTGGGGATGCCCCCCAATCCCTAGGGACCCCCCCAATCCCTGGGGACCCCCGAAGTTCCTGCCCCTCACACTCAGTCCCCTCATCTTTGAGGGCCCCACCCTTGGGGACCTCCCCCAATCCCTGACCCCCCCAACTTCTGGGGAACCCTCCAGTCTCTGGATCCTCCACCAAATATCTCTGGGGACCCTCCACCTCCAGGGACCCCCAAAACCCCTGGGAAACCCCTCCCCAATCTCCAGGTCACCCCTCTAAATTCTGGGGACCCTCCCCCCCCCTCCCAATATCACCCCGCCTGAATTCCTGGGGATCCCCCAACCCCCAAGACCCCCCTCAAACCCCTCGACCCCATTTTTGGGGGTCCCACCTTGGCCATGATGCCAGCGTAGGCCATGTACAGGTGATTCTGCTCCAGCTGACTGTGGGATTTGGGGGGGGGCACAGGTTGGGGGGGCAGGGACCCCCCCAGCCCCCCAGGAGGAGCCCCACGGGTGGGGGTTACCTCCAACACCCACCTCAGGGGGATTCTGGGGTCCCCACCCAGGTTTTGGGTGTCCCCACCCCCCCAGTGCTATTTTGTGGGATTTGGGGGTTTGGGGTCCCCCTTGTGAGATTTGGGGCTTCAGGGTCCTGCCTGATGTATTTTGAGGTCCCTCTGGTGTGTTTTGGGGTTTCGGGTCCCCCAATGATTTGGGCTCCCCGGGGTGTATTTTGGGGTTCCCGGGGTGTGTTTTGGGGTGATCTGGGCGCATTTTGGGTCCCTCTGCTCGGTCAGGGCCATCCTGCTGAAGTGCAGGATGAGCTGGTGTGTTTGGGTGTGTTTTGGTGTGTTTTGGGGGCCCCCCAGGTGTGTTTTGGGGTGATCTGGGTGTGTTTTGAGTGTGTTTTGGGGTCCCTGGGGTGTGTTTCGAGGTGATTTCAGTCTCTCGGCTTGGTCAGGGCCATCCTGCTGAAGTGCAGGATGAGCTGCTTGTTTGGGTGTGAGTGTGTGTGGGTGTGTTTGGCTGTGTCTGAGTGGGTGTGGGTGTGTTTGGGTGTGTGCGGGTGTGTGTGGGATGTCTTAGTCAATGCTCTCCAAATGAGTGTGAAATTGCACTATCAATCCTAGCTAGAAAGAAAAATTCACCTGCTTCCACATGTCTTGACCACTCCAGACTGGAGTTCCTGTAGCTTTTTCCTTCTTTCTTGGGAATTCAATGTACAGAGGAAAACACAGAACTGTCCCCAAAGCAGAGAGAAGCTCTGGGGCCACAGCACCTGCTCCCCTCTCTTCTCATCCCTTCAGTAGATGAATAAATGCCCTGTTTCCCCTCAGTGTACTATGCAAATCCTCCTTGAAAGCATGGGCATAATCCCCTTTTCCAGCCAGATCTACTTTGGGCTGCTTAAAGTGGCTGTAAAAGCATCTTGCCTGGGGCCAAGTACCCCTTCCACACTTGCTTTACCTGTGGAAAAAAAGCAGGGAAAGTTGTTTTTTGTGTGAGCACCCTTCATGTCTCAGTGTTTGTGATCTTGGGAATCCTTATGAACCTGGAACAATGCCAGATTATCTGTTGTCTTAGGATTTGTACCTTGAGATTGTTTTGATATGTGTTTAAATCTTCCTTGAAAATACAACTGATAGAAAACAATGTAAAAAAGAGGAAAAAAAAGAGAGAAAAAGTCAATACGAAGAAAAAAAGGGAGGGAAAAGGAAAAAAGAGAAAAAAAAAGACAGAAAAAACAGGAAAAAATGAGACAAATAATTAAAAAGAAAGAAAAAAGAGAAAGAAAGAAAAAGAGAAAGAAAAGGGGGGGAAAAAGGAAGCAGAAAGAAAAAAAGGAAAACAAAAAAGAAAGAGAAAAGAGAGGGGAAAAAAAAGACAGAAAAACAACAAAAAAAAAAACCAAAAAAGTGTTATCCTCCCTCCGCTCACGTGCAAAGGGCCGTTATGATCCGCCAAGGACTACAATTCCCGTGGTGCCCCGCGCGGCGCGCAGGCGCAGTGGCGGGCGTGCGGTGGCGTGGCCGCGCACTGATTGGCTGCGGCGGTGTTCTCTAAAGGCGGGGCGCGGACAGAGCGTCGTGTTGGCTGCCGGGAATCGGTGATGGCTGGGGTGCCTGTGAGTGCTGGCGGGGGATGCGGCGAGAGCGGGGCTCTGGGGATCCCCTCGGGGGCTGCGGGGAGCGCGGCTGTGGGTGGAAAGGCTGGAGGGCTCGGGAGGGTTTAGCCGAGGGATTCGGGGGTTCCCGAGGGTCAGAGCGCAGGGCCTTGGAACCGTCTTGAGGGCCGCTGGGCCCGGGAGGCCTCCCAATAACCCGGATGTTCGATTCGATTCCCGAGAAAGTCCCTCGGAAAAAAAAAACATCAAAACCACCCTAGAAAAAAGAAAAGTAAGAAAAAGGTGAAGGAAAACTTGTAAGGGCCAGGATGATTTTATTGCTTTGCTTCACTTTTTCTTTGGTCTCCTCCTTCTCAGATTTTCTGCTCTCTTCCTTTACAGAAAGGTCTTTTGCTGTTCTGTGGTTTTGGGGTCCCTGGGGGGTCCCTGAGGAGGTTTTGGGGGGTTTCTGAAGGGGTTTAGTGTCCTGAGGGGACTTAAGGGGGGTGGTGGGGTTGACGGTCCCTGAATGTGTTTGGGAATCCCTGAGGGAGTTTTGGAGTCTCCGAGGGAATTGGGAGGTCCTGGGGGGAAGCTTTTGGGGGGGTCTTTGAAGCAGTTTTGGAGGTTTCTAGTGGGATTTCGGGAGTCCCAGACGGTTTTGAGGGTCTCTGAGGGGGTTTTGGGGGTCCCTGAAAAAGGCCTGGGGGGTCCCACGTGGGTTTTGCAGGTCACTGAGAGTGTTTAGGGGGTCCTGGGGGGGGGGGGGATGAGATCTCTGAGGGGATTTGTGGGGTCCTTGAAGAGGTTTGGATGGGTCCAGAGGTGGATTTCTGAGAGGATTTCAGGGGTTTTGAGGGGATTTTATGGGGTCTCTATGTCGGCAGACCGACCCCAGGGAAAGGGGATCCCAATTCCCCCCCTGAACCCCAGAGACCCCCAAAACTCAGCAGACAGAGACCCCACAGGGAGGGGGGCTCAGGGGTCCCCTAAAGCCCAGTAGTGGAGTTCAAGGGGTCCTCCACCCCCCAGGGGAGGGATCCTGTGGGTGCTCACAAAAATCTGGGGGGAGAGATCTACCACATCTGGATAAGGGGATCCCAGTGCCCCCAGTATATCCCAGTGACCTTCAGTATGGCCCAGTAACCCCCTCAGTGACAAACCAGTGTTTCCCAGTGACCTCCCACTGCCACCCAGTATGGCCCAGTAACCAACCAGTGTCCCCCCGTGTGTCCTGGTAATCCCCCAGTAACTCCCCAGTTGTTCCCAGTGCCCCCTGGTTCCCACCAGTGTGTCCCAGTATCCCCCAGTAATCACCCAGTGCCCTGCAATGCCCCCCAACTGTCCCCAGTGTGTCCCCAGATGCCCTTGACCTTTCTGTGAGTGTGTGTGGGGGGGTGCGTTTTTGGTCAGAGGGTCCAGGGGGGCTCCTGAGGGGAGATGGAGGATTGGGGACATCAGCGATGGGGTTTGGGGACAGTGTGGAGGGGTTTGTGGACAGTGGAATTGGGGGTGTCAAGGGGGGAATAATGGCCATAGGGAGGCCCTGGGGACACTGGAGACTCCAGACCAGTCTCAGGATGTCAAAGGTGGGGACTGGGGACACCAAGAGGGCCTTGGGGATGCCAGGGGGGATCTCAGGACTCACCTCCTTGTGGTGCAGCCCCTCCTCTCCCATCACAGGCCCCTTTAACCTCCTCCAAACTTCCCCTAACACCCATTTTCTCTTTAATCCCCTCCCCCCACAGATCCTTTTTGACCCCCCAAAACCCATTTGAACTCCCCGAAATGCACTCAAAGCCCCCCAAACCCCCCCAAATCCTCATCCAACTCCCCCCAAATCTCCCCTAGCCCCACCCTCAAATCCCTTCCAACCCCCCCCCAAAGAGGGATCACCTTACACCCTGGGACAGGATGGCAGTGGACTGTACTGGGAGGGCACTGGGGGGGGGCTCAGGTGTCCCAGGACAGCGTGGCCCAGCTCCAGGAGAGATCCAGGGAGCAGTGAGGAGATACTGGTCTGTCCTGGTCTACACCCCCACTCTCCAAAGCCCCTCCCCAGCTCCACCAAGACCCTCCCGGACCGCAAAGCCCCTGAGGCCCCCCCAGACCCCTGACTTGTTCCTGCTGCCCCCTGAGCATCTGCAGCTCCTGCAGAACCAGGCATTTCATCAGCAAATTTGCAGGTGACACCAAGCTGAGGGGTGTGTTGATGTGCTGGAAGGCAGGAGGGCTCTGCAGAGGGACCTGGCCAAGCTGGATCCATGGGCTGATTCCAACGGGATGAGGTTCAAGCAGACCAAGTGTCGGCTCCTGCCCTTTGTCCACAAGAAGCCCTGGCAGCCCCCCGGGCTGGGGCCAGAGTGGCTGGAGAGCAGCCAAGGCATAAAGGGAGCTGGGAGTGTGGATTGACAGGAAGCTGAACAGAAGGCAGAGTGTGGCCAGGTAGCCAAGAGGGCCAATGGATGGTGGCCTAGCTGAGGAAGAGTGTGGCAGCAGGAGCAGGGAAGTGATTGTTCCTGGACTGAGTGCTGATGAGGCCACCCCTGGAGTGCTGTGTCCAGCTCTGGGCCCCTGAGTTGAGGAAGGCCATGGAGGGGGCTGGAGCAGGTGCAGAGAAGAGCAGCAAGGCTGGGGAAGGGAGTGGAGCACAAGTGGTGTGAGGAGAGGCCGAGGGAGCTGGGGTTGTTGAGGCTGGAGAAGAGGAGGCTCAGGGGAGACCTCCTGACTCTCTGCAACTCCCTGCCAGGAGGTTGTAGCCAGGTGGGGGTGGGGCTCTTCTACCAGGAAGCAGCAGGAGGACAAGAGGGCTGGGTCTTCAACTGTGCCAGGGGAGGTTTTGGTTGGATATTAGGAAGCAATTTTTTCCCGAGAGAGTAATCAGTCATTGGAATGGGTTGGTCAGGGAGGGGGTGGAGTCAGCGTCCCTGGAGGTGTTGAAGGTGAGACTGGGTGTGGCATAAGTGCCATGGACTGGGAAGCACAGCGGAGTTGGATCAAGGGTTGGACTTGATGATCTCGGAGGTCTTTTCCAACCCGTCTGATTCTGTGATTCTCTGATTCCCATTCCTATGGCAGCACATGCTTGAGACTCTATCCACAGGGTGATAGAGATGTCTCTACATATATATCTCCAAGGTTAGTCTGTAAATGTGTGGTGTTAGAAAAACAGGATAAGTTCTGGGATGGTTCTAGAAGGAGAAGAAAGCCCACAGCCCAATCCAAGCAGGCATCCCTCAGCTTGCACATCATGTCCCCTCCCTGCAGGTTCCTGTCCTTGAGCCCAGGCCCTGAGGTGAGCCTGAGAAGTGGCCCGGAGGTAAGCCCAGAGCTGGCCCTGAGGTGACCTTGAGAATAAGTGCAAGACAGAGGTACTGCTGAGGAAGGAGAACCTCATGGTGGGGAAGAGGCGAAGGTGCCTAGCTCCAAGAAGGTGCTGTCTCCATCCCCTTTGTGCCAGGTGAACTGGGGCTTTGCTGCAGAGACGCGGGCGCTGATTTGAGCGACTCCAAGGACTGAGATGGTGGGCACCCAGGAACACAAAGTCTGCCTGGCCACAGAGCCTGCAAGGAGCAGCAGAGACAGCCCTGGCAGTGTGGGGGGCCAGGTTGTACCTGTGCCTTCCCCTGCAGGCCCTGGCTGTCCCTGCTGGGCCCCTGTCCATCCCCATCAGGTCCCTGCCCATCACCCCTGGGCTGAACTCCCCCCAGGAACTGCCATGGAGCTGAAGCTGCTGCCATCCCCCCCCTGCAGCCGCTGCCACAGCCAAGGGAGCAGCAAAGGCAGGACCTGGAGCAGAGGCAGCAGCAGGGGAGCACTGGGTTGGATAAAACAACCAGAGCATTTGGTACACTTGGTTTGGTGGTTTGGAGAAACAGCCCCGGAGTGGCAGAGGGTCAGATAACCTCGAGTAACAGCTCTGGCGAGTTTTAGGTGACACTACATTAATACAGCTCTTGATTAATTTATAGCAACTCAATCAAGTGCTCATGAAATCATCTCACTCCCCTCATCCTCCCAATTAAACACCTTTTTTTTGGGCTAATCTTCATATTTGGGAGTATTTTACTGGCTGAACCTTAATTTTTTGCAGTTAGCGAGGGAGTTCGTCTTGCTATTTCTGAGAGTTTTTTTTCCTGCATCTTAGTGTTTTGGAGGTTTTTAAGAACACAGGATGCCCGGTGAGTTCTAGAGATGGACTTGGGCAGGAGGAACCCCCAAGCCCACGCACTTACCCCCCCATCAGGATTTCTCCTTCCCAAAGCTTGGACGGATGGAGGAGGAGGCTGCAAGGAAGATGCTGCGGACCCCCCAGACAGGTGAGGAGGAAGTCAGTGCCTCTTTGGGTAGGTCTTGTGCTGGCTCTGGCAGCCAAGCATGGCCCCCAGCTGCAGGACAACCTGCTGCCGCTGCCATCCTGCCAAGGCCGGAGTTGGGGGGATGTCCTTGGCCTTCCCTCTGGGCCGGAGGCAAATCCCCTCCCTGTGCTTGCTTCCTGTCCCAGACCCCGAGCTGAGGACGGAGAGCACAGAGGACAAATCCCCCCGTGAGAACCTGGTGGGAGAGACCGTTTTGAAGGGCTCCACGGCACAGAAAGGCAGTGGGGAGGAAAAGACCCAGAGATCCCCCTGCAGGAGGGGCTCCAAAGCCAGCCCAGGGTGCTCTGAGAAGGAAAGAGCCAGCCTGTGGCGGGAAGGCGGCCGGAGCTTGATCCGGAGCTCTGACCTGGTGGTCCCTGAGCAACCTCCCAGCAAGGAGAAGCCCTTCAGTTGCTTGGAATATGGGAAGAGCTTCAGGAAGAGCACCAACCTTTTCACCCACCAGCACATCCACACTGGGGAACCTCCTTACACGTGTAGGGTATGTGAGAAGAACTTCTGTGACAGCTCCACCCTGATTGGGCACCAGCGTATCCACACTGGGGAATGGCCCTACACATGCAGGTGTGGGACGTTTTGGCTGGACCGAGCCCCTGAGGTGGAGTGGGAGGGTGGCTGAGAATGGAGGCCCTGGTCCTGACAACGTACTGATGCATCCTGAGAGAGCAGAGGAGCAGCAGGAGAGAGCTGTCCCGTGGGAACGGGGAACACTGTCTCATGAGAACGAGGACTTGTTTTGAACAGAGTGACTGAGAAAAATATAAACATCTAAGGAAAACAGGGACAGGTGCACAGAAATGTTGTGAGAAAGTAGAACTGAGAAGGTCCAACTAAAATCCACCTATTAGCTGTAAGAATTGTAGTTTGTGTATTTAAGCTGACCTATATGTGTGATATATGTGTACCAAAAGAGCTGTATTTAAGAGGCTGTAAATTGCAGCTCGTGGCTGCTGCTTCCTTTTTTCCTTCCAATAAACTTTCTTGCTGAATATTACATGTCGTAGTCCATCCCAACAACGACATTTGGTGACTCCGACGCGATGCTGCGTCTTCGTAACTTTCGGACGGCAGAGAAACCGATACAGGCAGCAGGGAGGTTGCCGCGGGGATGGAGCTCGATGAAACATGAGAGCGGCGGAGAAGCTACCAGGCTGGCCAGACACAAGACACCTGGACAGGTGAGCTACCGAGAACAAGGGGACAACTCTTAGCAAAAGAGGGATCTAATATTGCATCTATATGGAAGTCTATCCTGCTTAAAAAAGGGAGAAAAATTAGACGAACTGGCTTTGCGACAGATGCTGCTTTCGTGTAAGGACCAGGGATATGAAACGGACACTGTTAACTGCCTTTACTATCTTTACTTGGAAAGAACTTAGTGATAAACTCTTTACTGCTGCCTCTAAGGGAGAAAAAGTTGCTGCTTCCCTCCTTACAACTTGGCGATTGTTATCTGGAACAGTAAAAGACATTAAAGCACAGTCTGAGGACATTAGAATGCTACTAGATACCATCATGCAGAGAAATTGTGCAAAAAAGAGTCAAGCCGAGCTGAAGGGAGCCGGAGCGGGACCAGAGGTCACGGAGCGGGGCCAGGGACAGCCGAGCGACCCTGCCAAAATGAACGCAGTGCTAGTGTCTTGGCAGTGCATATCCAGGACGATCAGGGATGACGACTGTGGCGTGAAAGTGCTGCTGATGGACCGAGAGGTGACCTTTACAAACACTGTGACTGAGTTCCACCTTAAGAAACTTCCTGCTTTTCATCTGAACTGTGCTGTGGGGCTGCGCCGCGCGTTTGTGGCTGTGTTCACATTGCTGGGTGCTTGCGCCGCCGTGCTGAGTGAACCTGTGTCAGCACCGGGTCTGTCCGCCTGTGGCAGGTGCCTACGGGGCGGCGCCGGGCAGCAGGGCAGTGGTGGTGGCCGCGGTGCCGTGCGTGGCCCCCGCTCGGAGCGCTCTCGGAAAACGCAGAGCCGAGGGCCGGCGAAATCACAGCGCTGTGCGCGGCCCCAGCTCGGAGCGGTGCGCCTGCGCGTGTGCACGCCAGCGGCCCCGAGCTCAGTGGGCGGCGGGGGGGCTCTGTTTCCCCTACACTGCTGACAGCCATGGTCCCAAGAGGTGTAGGTTACCCTCTCCTTCTTCACAGCGAATGTTTTTTCCCTGGTGCCGCTCCTCTTCCTAGAGTGGCGAGTTCACGACGGTAGCAACGGCTTCAGGGGGTGCAGTCGGGGGAGGGGGGGAAACTGTCTGTTCTTTTTTCCTCGTTACACCAACCACCCCTCTCTGAAAGGTGCCTGTTTGCAGCTGTTTTCTCCCTCTCTTATATTTTTGTCTTTTCTTAAGCAGACTCTGTGATTAAGTTGATGCCTTAAGCCCCTAATGGTTTTTCATTTTTCTAATATTGGTAAACCTTATAAGTTTTATAAGTAGATTCTAAAAGCAGCAACCCTCCCTCCTTTGTCCCTTGTCCCTTATCCTTTTCCCTCTAGCACCCTTGTTTACACATTCCTTAACCCTCTTACCCCTGAATATAGCAGAAATGCTTAGTCTTTTGTCAAGGCAAGGCCTAGATTGTTGACAGAACAGCATATCTGGGCCTAAACCACAGAATACGGTCAAGAATTAGGTAACTATGTACCCTTTGTGCTCTGATGATGGTGAAGATGGGATGAATGGGGGGTCCCAAAATACACCCCAGACCCATTTTAAGGGGGTGGACCTGGGGTGGACCAGAGTAAAGGCCACAGGGTGGACACATCTGGGATTGGATGGATGGTATTATAAAATGTAACCTCTCAGACACGGCCGGCGGACGTGTCGTATACCATCTACTGCCTTGGCAAATAAACCCTTTCTTATCTCACCCCTAATTAACTGCTCTGGAGATTTTTTTCAGCACCATAAATCCCACGGCAACAGTTGGTGGCCTGTACGGGGAGACCTGGACCGGGACTTCTTCAGACTGGAAACTTTCATCGTACAGGAATTCCTCAGCGAACCGACTTTTATCTGAGATAATTCCTGCCCTGGTCTGAGAAACCCAGCTCCACAGAACCCACAGAAAGCAAGCACGGAGCATAGAGGTGAGATAAGAAAATAAGAAAAGAACGAATAAGGAAACGGTACCTATTTGGTTAGTTAGCAACTGCGGGAAAGTTTTGTGTTCCGGGATAGGGAACACGGGTTCCTGAAAAGTTCTTAAAAGACTTGGGCCCTCAGAGTAGTCGCGAAAGTCGCTTTTCAGGAGGTGAACGGGTAGTTCGCCAGTTACCCAGGTCAGAGCGGGTCAACCTAGGACTGTGTGGTTTGGAGGGGACGCCCTCCGGTGCTCTGACACTGTGGAAGAACCGGTGGGGCTCTGGAGTCAGTGCGACTCGGTAAATAGCTGAGGGGTTACGTAACAACCTTGTAACCTAAAGGTAGCAAGTTTGAAACCCAGTGTGTGACTGTGGTTTGTTTTTGTTTTACAAGCATGGGTTGTGTTGATTCAAAAGTTGAGATCCCTAAGGAATCCCCCCTGAGAATGATTTTGAAGCATTGGAAAACTTTAACTGGTGTTGAAACAACTTTAAAGAAAGAGGAACTGTGTAAGCTATCTGTAAGTGTATGGCCGGTATTTGGGCAGATAAAAGGAGTGGCTTGGCCAGAATTCGGTTCCTCTGAGCTAGACACGGTACTGAAGTTAATGTCACTCCTCAGTGCAGAGCAAAAATGGGATGAAATCAGGTACGCGGAATTGTTTATGTTTTTGTTAACACGCCCTGGATTGAGGGGAGAGAAGAGGTCACCTAATGAGAGAGAAAGCAACCCGGGAGAGACTGGAGCTGCAGGAGGAGCGACTCCTGGACCAACTCTGGCTGGGCAGGCAGGAACCATCGGTGGACCCCCTAGTGTAGATCAAGCTGCACCAGGAGGGATTAGGCAAGTTAAAGTCTCTGGAGAAGTTAGCTTGGGTCCAGCGGGAGCAAGTCCTGTCGGTTTAGTTGGAATGTGCACAGAGGTGCAGATGAGATCAACCTTTGTTGGAGCTGCCTGCAGCGCGGCGGAGCTGAACGAGAGTTACGCAGACGCTGCGGGGCTGGCTGACCCAGGAATAACAACAGGAGAAACTCCTGGCCCCACAGGGGCAATGGCTGCGGGATCTTCCCTGTCTGTTCCAGCGAGCAGGGAAGCAGTTTGTAGCTCTGCAGCAGCTGGCAGCTTTGCCAGGGTAGATAAAGTTACCATAACAACGGCAGAAGTGAGCTCGAAAGCAGAGAAACTAGTAACAGCTAAAGTTGATAGTTGTATCAGTAACGGAGTAAGAACGGTGAAGGCTGAAAAGTCAGCTTTTAGTAAAGTTGCTTTTGGTGTAGTAACATCAGAAAAAGTTATTATAGATGCAGCATCTGTTGTAGAAACAAAAGAAATTTTAGAAGTCACAGCGAAAGCACTGCCAGGATTGGCCAGTGTAAAGACGGCGGCAAGCATAGGGGTCGCTGATCTAGACAGTGAAAGTGAAGAGAAGGCGACGACCCCAAATGTAGAAGTGTTTCTGAGAACGAGTAGCCCAGCACCAAGGATGGGTGCTCAGGCAGCTGGTTTTATCGGTGGTGATAGCGATATAAGAACTGTTAGAACGGAGTTGCATGTCCCAAGTGCAAGAGATATGAGTTGGGTAAAAATGTACAAAACCAAACAAAGCAAATGAATCACCCACAGAGTTTCTAAACAGATTAAAGGATGTCATCAGGAAATATACCGACATAGACATCAAATCAGATATGGGAAAGAAAAATCTGGTATACTTGTTTGTGGGACAGTCCACAAACGATATAAGAAGAAAATTGCAAAAGGCAGGTGGTATTGAAAGGGACATCGATGAATTATTAGAGATAACTTGGGCAGTATATCAGAACAGAGAACAGAAAGCTAGTACGGTGGGCGGTGACACGATTATAAGAACAACCGTTACTGCGGCAACAGAACTCCCAGCTCAGAGAGCAGGGGAGGTTTCTGGAATGGCCGTTACCACGGCGACGGAACTGGCTGGCGCGGTGAAGAAAAAAGTGTTGCCTGTGCGTGATACAGTGAGAATGCATATGACGGAGAAAGCGAGATTGGAGCAGGGAGCGATCCCAAAGCTTAAAACTGTAGCGAGCACAGTAAGGCGGGGACAGGAAAAGCTAGTCCCAGTTGTTGCTCCGAACAATGAGGAGGTTTTGGCTCCTATTGGTATGGTCCAGGCAGAGACGGCAAATGCGAGTGCCGGGAAGGCTATGAGACTGTTGAGCGTAGCAGCGCGAGAGAGAGCTGGGGCCACTGACTTTGCAGAAGTGGCGGGACCCAGCTCTGCCTCTGCTGTTTCGGGAACCGCCCCAGGTATGACAGGCACGACCAGAGGTTGGTAAAGAACAAAGACACCGAGAGCTGCAAGAAAAGCGGGGGGGGGGGGTAACTCCTTCCCCTGTAACATCTAACCCCACGCAGGCAGCTGCAGTGAGTGCAAGTGCTTTAGGAATTTTAATGCCACCCGACGAATTCATAGTTGTTATAACAATAAAGATGCCTGCTCCCATAACAAGCGGAGCAGAGCCAAATCCAGAGTGGCCAGTACCCAGCCTATTCCAACGTATAAGAAAGGAAGAGAGAAATCATGTGACCATCGCAGGCGCCGGCACCACTCTGCGAGTGCCGGGGTAGCGTTAACCACAGGCACAGAAAGAGTGAGTCCAACTGTGGGACAGGCAAAATCTAGGTTTAGTACAGGAGCTACTGTCGCCTCTGCAGACGGAACAGGAGCTGCAGAGAGCGCACAAGCAAATAATTTCCTAGCTGCAATTCATAGCACCTTAGCGGCTGCGAACAAGAGAGCGGTGTCAGTGGTTAGAGTCCCAGCCCAGTCTAACACAGGACCCTCCACTCCTCCCATCAGACCGAAAGGGGGGAAGGGAGGACAGAAACAGTGTAAATTCCCAGCGAACACAAAAACTAAAACCCGCCGGTGCAAAATATGTTATAAGGTAATAAGGTGATGCTTTGAATACTGTTTTGTTTTAAATGTAAATTAACAATGTGTCAGAAGTTAACTGTTCACAGGCAGTTCGTTCCAGCAAACAACCCTGGAAGCTGTACCACTAAAATTCAAAATGAGAAGCCATAAGAACAACTTTTATGCAGGAGTAGACACATGTCTTAACTGCAAACACCAGACCAAGAGTGAGTAGATAAAGGCCTTCTGACACAATTGAAAATCAACTTGCACTAAAGGTGGTACAGAAACATGCATATATTGTAATTATTGTGTTTCTTTTGTTACTTTCTATTTCATATTATTTTAAGCTTCGCTTATTGTTACCTTAATTGCTAAGAATTGAAAGCTTATATTGCTTTTGCTTTTGTTACATGAATTGCTTCAAAGCTTGCAATGTTTATACTTGCGCATATCTTGTTCCAACGACAATTTATAAACATCTGTGTCTCTCTGACTACTGCAGCCTGTGGAATAATTTCTCCTAAAAGCAGTTTGATGAAAAGTCCATAGAATTTTCATGTGATTGTGGAATCATGTTTATCTATGTTTTAAGGTGCTTTTTATCTAGTGTCATCTAGGAATGTATGTGAACCTGGATTTACATAAGAAGTCCTGCACTGAGACTAAAGACAGATAAGAAAGTGGCATCAATGCTGTAGTGAAAGGCAACAGAACCAAGAAAGCACAGTGACCCTTTGCCTGGATGCCATCGCAGCTTCTGTAAAGCAGCGGTACTGCTCTAGCATGTTCAACACTGCATCATGAGGATCCTGGTTCTGACTGCTGACCAGGAATTTACAGCACTGCAACAACACTAGTTCCGTGGACTCTCCAATAAGGCCCTAAAATCTGACCTGCACCATTGCTTACAATCCTTGAGACAATCTGGTAACGTCATTGTTGAAATAAGTAGTTTAAGTTGCTTAAATAGTTTGCTGAGAATGCTTTCTTAGCTTTATTGTTTTGTTGATATTCATGTATCTATAAATGCACCTGTTTTAACAGGTGAAGAAGCTTTTATCCATGGAGGCAAGGAGTCCCTGTAAGACTACTCCATGAGGTAAAGATGATTGACTGCAGTCTGGGACAGGTTGGAACAGGACAACCTGCCCCCAGTAAGGCCTAGAATTTGTCCAGAGAGTATAAGCTCTCTGTGGTGAGCTACTGGCACTGCCAGGGTGCTTTTTGCATCTAGATGCAGTCTGCTTCAGGTAAGCTCTTGACTGGCCTATTAGATCTGTGACTGGCAGTTAATCGCTTTATGTGATAAAAGCACAAGCTCCTCTCTCAGAAGATTGAAATACAGGAATTCCAAGATCCAAAATTCCTGTGAAATTGTCATCAGACAGAGAGTCACACTTCATCGACTCCCTAGTTACATAAGGAGGTTTATTTGTAGAATTGTTTAATGTTTTAAGATCTGCTTTGCAGGAACTGCAGAAATTCATCATGTCATCTAAGCCTATGAAGCTGGACACTCCTGCTCATCTGTTCCAGCCCAAGGACTGAGTTTATGTTACACTGAGACTGAAACTCCTGCAACCCAAATAGAAAGAACTGTTTTCAAGTCCAACAGACCATCTCCAACGTGGACCAAGTTATCATCAAGGACCCTGAATTTCACCCAGGAAAAGAAGACCTCTGTTCCTGAGACGAGTAGAGCAGCAAAGATTGTTACAAGGACTGTTAAAATAGTGTTTAAGTTTGCTTCTCTTGTTTGTATTGCTTAGTATTGCTAGGAACTATGAATTAAGTTTAAAACCTAAATTTATATTTGGCATTAACAAAATGCATCAAACATTCTTTATAGGGTGAGTGCTGAATTTGCACTATAGATTTGGCTAAAATTTGGCAACGAGCTTAAATTATATATTAGATAATTCTTAGAGATGTTTCATTAAGTTTATTTCCACAAACTTACTTCATAGTTACCAACCTGAATATGAATAGAACAGCCACTCATATTAGTACAAAAACTGCATAACTTGTTATATGATTAGTGCTATGTATAAGTAGTAGAGATTGAACAAGATCTTTGAGTCTTGTTTAATCTCTAAAGGGGGGACTGATGCCTTAAACCCCTAATGGTTTTTCATTTTTCTAATATTGGTAAGCCTTATAAGTTTTATAAGTAGATTCTAAAAGCAGCAACCCTCCCTCCTTTGTCCCTTGTCCCTTATCCTTTTCCCTCTAGCACCCTTGTTTACACATTCCTTAACCCTCTTACCCCTGAATATAGCAGAAATGCTTAGTCTTTTGTCAAGGCAAGGCCTAGATTGTTGGCAGAACAGCATATCTGGGCCTAAACCACAGAATACGGTCAAGAATTAGGTAACTATGTACCCTTTGTGCTCTGATGATGGTGAAGATGGGATGAATGGGGGGTCCCAAAATACACCCCAGACCCATTTTAAGGGGGTGGACCTGGGGTGGACCAGAGTAAAGGCCACAGGGTGGACACATCTGGGATTGGATGTAACCTCTCAGGCACGGCCGGCGCGCGCGTCGTATACCATCTACTGCCTTGGCAAATAAACCCTTTCTTATCTCACCCCTAATTAACTGCTCTGGAGATTTTTTTCAGCACCATAAATCCCACGGCAACAAGTTGTTAGCTCCTTCTGCTGATTTTCTCTGGGTGAGCCCGACCCCTCCTCCCCGTCCTTCGTCCTTCGTCCTTCGTCAATGGTGGGGGGGGACGGGCAAACGATGGCAAAAGATGGGAAAAGGGAAAAACAACTTAAAATTAACAATACCCCAACTTATAAATCAAATAAGATTGCACTGTTTTTACAGCAATAGGTGTTACGCATGCAGCATACTCATGGCATTCTCAAATGTTTTCTTCAAAAACAGAAAGGGAGACTGACGAAAAATCCCTTGAAGCAAAATTAAAAATAACGCAACATCCGTGCTTAGCTTTTTGCATATTGCAGAAGGTTGTTCGGAATCTCCTATAGTTTGCCATTTCGCTTCTCTTACATGAAATCTGGCTGTTTCCCCCGGGGGCAGGGTGCAGGTAGAAGGTTTGCAGACGGAACAATGAGACAAAAGGGGTAGTCTTGCCCCTTGCAGAAATAGTTTTATTGCCTTTATGACAGAATATCATTGCTCTATGAGAAGGGTTGAAGATTTCCAAGATAATATCCTGTCTTTTTTCTTGCTGTATTTGTCTTTTACATGGAGAGTTATGCAGGATTTGCAGATTGCTGTTGGTGGCTATGCCATAAATTTCCTTTGAATTATGAAACTGATAAGAAGTGCACAGCCAATGACTACTTGAAAATGTGTGTGTGATTGCGAGTGTTTGAGGTGGCCACCTAAGAGTGTATGGGAAAAGACTGTGTGAAAGAGAAAAACTACATGAATGTGTAACTGTGTAAACTTAAAAATACTTTCCATCGGTGTCGAGATTTAAAGAAGGTGTTAGGACTGAGGTTAAATAAGAGATTCTTACAAAAATTTGGTATTCTATTTTAGCCCTGTATGAAGATTATGGAAGTTAAATCTCAGGTGGAGTTTTTCCACTGATGTTGTTCCTTAGCTGTGCGAGCTGCGCAGGAGACCACTAGTTTTGGAGCAAGTAAAAACCATAAGCCAGCAAGCATTAGTGCAGACTGCAGTGTTAGCAGAGCCCAGAGCAAGGTGCACCACTATGCGTCCAGGTGCCCGAGAACCATTCTTACAATTCGTGGAAAAGCTCCAAGACGTTGTAGAGAAACAGGTTTTGTGACACTCAGTTACAGAAGCTGCTAGTTACACAACTGGCTAGAGATAATGCCAATACAGACTGTCAAAAAGTACTATCCTTGGTGCGGTGATGCAGGCTTGTGCCGGGGTGGAGTCCTTAGACCATCAAATAATTATATTTGCATCTGCTATAGCAGTAGTGAGGGTCGTTTTGAGCTTTTCTGTGTTTTCCAGGATTTAAATCAGGAGTTGTCGATGTTGCTGCCTTGCTTGTTCAGCCTGTTGCAGGAGGGCCCTTGCAGATTGTCAAGGCCATCCTGAGTGCCTTTTCAAGGGCATCTGCAGCGTTGTGGATAGTGTGTCTTCAGGCCTCCTGGCTGGAGGCCAGAGCAGACCAGTTATGTTGATCAGTGTAGCCAGAGCTGAAGTGTTGTTTTAAAGAGTCCTTATATATTGTCTTCAAAACCCTTCCCGTACAACAGCTGGTAACAATATTCATTGTAAAACAGCTAGCCTTTCCTCCTTAAGATGTGCCCTGCCCATTGCAGCTGTGTTCTCAACAAAATAGCCTCACTACTTGTGACTACTACTTGTTTCCTACCAGAGGTATTGCTTGCATAATTTGACCAGTGAATGTTTAGGGTTGTATGAAGACAACCTGTACTCTTTGTGATGCTCAAAGCTTGCTGTTAATTGTCCAAACAAACAAACTTCTGTAGTCATGCCAGGGGTTTGGGTTGTGAGACTAGGAGGTACTGCTCAGAGTTTTCTTTTAGAACATACAGATCCCGTGTGACTTAAGCAATGGCTCCTACCTACAGAATAGCTGTTGACCCTGCAACAACTTGTTAAAGAGCAGCTTGATGCTGATTACATTGAACCATCTCAGAATCCTTTAATTACCCCTGTGTTTGTGATAAAGAAAAAATCTGTGAAATGAAAACCGTTGCATGATCTCAGACAGCTTGGTGCAGTCATGGTTAGTAAGCATTGGCTTACTGACCCCTTCTATCCGTCCTACTGAATAGCCCATTGTTATTATTGATTTGACAGGTTATCTTTTTACAATCCAGTTAGACCCCAGTGACAGAGAAAAAATTGTATTTTCAGAACCTTATGAGTGTTATCCGTAGTGGTTTATGATTCCAACAGTATTTCCTGTACTAATGCAATTTTCTGACTGTCTTTTGTTTCATTATATAGATGATATTTCTGCTGGCTGTAGCCACTGAGGATCAGCTGGGTGTGTTGGACGCTGAAACCAAAAAGAGTCTACAATTCTTTGGCCTAGTAGTTGCTCCTGACACGGTGCAGTGAAAGGTACCCTGGAAATATTTAGGGTTCACGTACACAAAAAGCAGCCATTCCTCAACCAGTTCAATTGGGTATTAATGTTAAAACTCTTACTGACATACAGTAGCTATTAAGGTCTTTAAATTAGATTGCATCGTACTTGAAATTGCCAAACACCCAGCTGTCACCTCTATTTGACCTGCTCGAACATTCTGACAGTTTTCAGGAACTGAGGGAACAGACTGAGAGAACTGAGAATATGTACAGTGCCTTATGGTAGAGACTTTTGACCAACTGTGTTGTGGCACGATAGTGTACAAAGAAACAAAAGAAACACTTGAGAGCAATAAACAGCTTCCTGATCACCTTACACCTGGACTACGTCTGATATCTGTGTCGTTTTGACCATTCCAACTTTATCAGTGACACTGGGGGATTAACAGGACACACAGGGAGACACTTGGAGGTTACTGGGCCATACTGGGGGTTATCGGGTTCTCACTGGAGGATCACTGGGCCATACTGGGGGGCAGTGGGAGATCACTGGGACACACTGGCTGGTCAGTGAGGGGGTTACTGGGCTGTACTGAGGGTCACTGGGAGGTCACTGGGCTATACTGGGGGCACTGGGATCCCCTTATTCAGATCTGCTACATCTCCCCCCCGCAGTTTGGGAGGCACCCCCAGGACACCTCCCCTGAGGGCTGGGAGATCCCCTGAACCCCACTGCTAGGCTTTAGGGGACCCCCGGACCCACCTCCCTTTGGGGTCTCTCTTTGCTGAGTGTTGGGGGTCTCTGGGGCTCGGGGGGGGGGTCACTGGGATTCGCTTTCCCTGGTTCGGTCCGCCGGGCTGGCAAGGGCGCTGTTGGTAGTAAAAGTAATGGTGGATTGCGCAGAACCTCATGGGAGTTGCAGTTCCCTCTTGAGTACTCCTCCGACGCGCCTGCGCAGTGCAACCAAGGCACTCGATCAGCCCCTCCCTCCCCCTCCGTGGCTTCCAGGCCCTGCGCTCAACAGATAATCTGACATTGTTCCAAGTTCATGAGGATTCCCAAGATCACAAACACTGAGACAGGAAGGGTGCTCACACAAAAAACAACTTTTCCTGCTTTTTTCCACAGGTAAGCAAGTGTGGAAGGGGCACTTGGCCCCAGGCAAGATGCTTTTACAGCCACTTTAAGCAGCCCAAAGTGGATCTGGCTGGAAAAGGGGATTATGCCCATGCTTTCAAGGAGGATTTGCATAGTACATTGAGGGGAAACAGGGCCATTTATTCATCTACTGAAGGGATGAGAAGAGGGGGGAGCAGGTGCTGTGGTCCCAGAGCTTCTCTCTGCTTTGGGGACAGTTCTGTGTTTTCCTCTGTACATTGAATTCCCAAGAAAGAAGGAAAAAGCTACAGGAACTCCAGTCTGGAGTGATGAGGACATGTGGAAGCAGGGGAATTTTTCTTTCTAGCTAGGATTGATAGTGCAATTTCACACTCATTTGCAGAGCATTAACTAAGACATCCCATTTCTGCCCAGGGATCTTCCAGAGGTAACTAAATCCGGGCTGTGGGCAGGTCCCTGCAGGGGCAGCAGGGACCTCTGCACATTTGATGTGATAAAGCTACTCTAAACCTGCACTCCAACTACTCCACAGCAATTTATGACCTCTGAGGACAGTTCCCCATTGTTTCCACCCCAGCAGAGACCTGAACACATCCTGTGGGCACTGTGTGACCACCCCTGGCATTAACACCCTGCAGGAATGAAGACACTGACTGTAAATACACTTGTCTACCTGTAAACCTCCACTTTCTTTGCTACTATACAGCAATAACATTTTCTATTTGTATTGCAGCTACAGACTTAATAAATAGAATTGCATATATTGTGCTTTAGACATTAAAATGCATTCCAAAGTCAGGCAATGCTAAACAATGAAAGTCTTGAACCCTCCCCCCCCAAACCAACCCTACTTTCTGGTTTCAGAACCAGCCCACTTCCTCACTCTCTTCACAAACGGAGAAACTCTCTCTTTCCACCTCTGAAACAAAAATTCCCTCCCCAAAAGTGATCAGAAAGAGTCTAGTTAGGCACTACTGCAAATGGAAGTTGTCTAATAAGCATTACTTCTAACTCAAGAAGGGGAGGACGTGAAGAAAGTCACAACAAATGTTTGGATTCCTTCCTCTTTGACGTCTTCTCTTCCCTATCTGGCGCTCTGGGACGTGTGCTGGGGTCAACATCTCTTCAAAGATGGCTCCTTTCACATCAGAGCCCCTCAAATTGGCTTCCTGGAGGTCACAACCTGATAGGTCACAATTCTGAAGGGGAAAAAAGAAGTGTGTCGCAGTCTGATGAGACTAGACTGTTTGCTAAAGAGGATGAGTTATGAGGTAGACCAAACTCCTCTCTCTCTGCAATTGTAATGTCAAATTAAGGGGTTTTACTCGAGGAAAATGTGGAAAAACAGAAGAAATAACAACCCTTTTTTAAAAGACATATGTATGTTGGCAAAAACAGTAACAAATAAAACCAAGGAACTAGACAGCAATCCTAGAAAAAACAACAACAAAAGGTCTAAACGAATACTTCTCTGTCCTTTAGCACAGTCCTAATTGTGACCTGCAGGGGGCGTTGTTGGATTGCTGGAAGGTGCAGGGTCTGCAACGCCCTGTTGTGGCCGGCAGGGGGCGCTGTTTGGTCGCTAAAGGTGCAGGGTCTGCAGGGGGCACTGTTGGACCGCTGAAGATGTAGAACCTGCAGTACCCTGTCGTGGTCAGCAGGGGGCGCTGTGGGCTCCGGCAACCACCACGTGGGCAGAGGGGGCTGGAGGGAGCAGTCCCGGCCCGCAGGAGAAACCGAGAGGGAAATAGGGGGACCCCTTTTCCTCAACGGAGGGAAGGGGTGGGGAAAAAGAAAATGTTCACCCCTCAAGAGGACTCACTGTTCCCAGATGGTAGTGTTCCAAGGCTCTCCCCTCTTTCTCCCAGCAAGCACAGACCTCTCCGATGAAAAGAAGCAGCAAAGACTCGTCGGCCCCGGTGGGAATCACAAGACACTGGCGGTGCCGGGCCGGTAGTCAGGTCTCACCAGGACGAAAAAAACAGGGAAGAGAACTGGCTCCCAGACTTTCCTCTAGAAATGCCTGAAAACTGTCCCCATCCCTGTCCTGGCCCGAGCACTCTACCGTCTCCCCCTGTCCTCCCCATCTCTCTGTCCAAAACATCCCCCCCTCACCCCAGCAGTTAATGGCCCATTAAGCAGATCAGCCAGTTCTTTTGTAAGGCTAATCGACTCCCTTCCCCCTTCGAACTCTGTTTCTCTTACGGGGAAAGCAGGGGAAGGGAAAATTCCTCTCTCAGATTTATAACCCATAACAAAGTGTCAGTGGAATGCACCCAGAACTCTGTTCAAAGCTTTACTTGAAGTACATTTACCTGAACTCCACTGTAATCTGAAACTGGAGAGGTCAACCAAAAGCCAGCAATCCCCCAAGTTACCAGCTGACTATAAGATAGCTAACTCAGTGCAGCCCTTGTGGGCCCTTCTCAGGGTTGGACAAACCACAGCTGGACCTTTTCTGGGCCATAGAAATGTACAGACACAGGCTTCAGTTGGCACAGATTCACAAGGCAAAAACTTCTCACCTTCCAGATTAGCTTTAAGGCCTGATGGGTCCTCAGAGTTGCAGCCTTTCAGGGACGCTCCCTCTGCGTTGGAGCGCAGCATCTTCACCCCTGGCAGGTTGGCACACTGGCACAGACAGGAGTCAGTGAGAGCCGGAAGAACAATACCAAAGACAATCAAGAAGACAGTTTTAATTTCTGCTTTGGGAGTCAATCCCATTAAATCATTACTGTGAGGAACTGTAAAAGCTTTGGGAACTAGAACAACTCTAAAATATATTTAAGAACTTGATGTTTTACACCACTCTGTTTGTTCCAGCTCCTCTTTGTTAACACAAGCGCAGCCCTACCAAGCTGCAACAGCAACTCTTCCATCCAGCACAGAGCCTGACAGGTCAACCCTCTCCAGGCTGGCACAGCACAAGTTGGCATGGACCAGGTTGCAGCGACTCAGATTGGCCACCTTGAAGTTGATGTAGCAAAGATCCAGGTGGGAAAGATCCGCTCCACTGAAACTGAGACCCTGGAAATCCCAAGGAATAAACCCCCCAGAAAGGTTACAGAGGGGAAAGGGTAGGTCTGGACCCAAAGTTAACATCATTGTGTAGATAGGTGTGCATTAATATTTACAGTGTATAAATATCCATGTATAAATATATGGATAAAAATGTATTAAAATATATACTGTCTATAAATATAGACAGATACAAGATAGATACAGACACACACAGGTCCTGGGAGAAGCTGGAGACACCCCACCACAGAAGGGGGCTTATAAAAAGGAGGGAGAGGGACTTTTTATATGGACCTGGAGGGACAGGACAAGGGGCAACGGTTTTTAAACTGAAAGAGGGCAGGGTTAGATGGGAGACTGGGAAGAAATCCTTCCCTGGGAGGGTGGGGAGGGGCAGGGATGGAATTCCCAGAGAAACTGTGACTGCCCCTGGATGCCTGCAAGTGTCCAAGGACAACTTGGATCAACCTGCTCGAGTGGAAGGTGTCCCTGCCCATGGCAGGGGGTGGAATGAGAAGACCTTTAAGGTCCCTTCCAACCCAAACCATTCCATGATTCTATACAGACCACACAAGACCATTTATTCTACTACTTAAGACTAATGAAATATAAATGCAAAGCTTTCAAAAATTGTCCTTGGTTAGTTTTACATTTAAACAAATTGCTCCTCCAGAAAAGCTTCCCCCCAAAGCAGGAATGCAACCCAAACCACCCTGATATTCCAAGTCAAGGTCAACTGAAGCACAGGATCAATGCCAAGCCCTCGATTCAGGCCAGAAGCACTGCTCTTCTGGTGCCGATGTCCATACCCATGAGGAGTTTTCAACATTCCCAACCTCCCAGGCTCTCTGTGAGACACCTGAGCTGGTGAGCAGGGTGGTGTCAGGGACAACCATGGTGGCATCCAGGGCTCTGGGGCTGTGGGTAAGGTGGTGGCTTGGCATGGGCTAGAAGGCAGGTGTTGGGGGGACTGCTGCCAACTGCCTTGATGCCATGTTGGGGCCTGGTGGCTGCCTGGGGAGCTTTCCAGGCATAGATCTTATCACAAAAAAACCCTCTGTCTTTCATACAGGCAGGAAAACTGGAATCCTGATGCCCTCAAATCTTGAGCAAAAACCACGATTCAAACTACGAGCACTGCTCTTCTGTCTCCACTTAGCCGGTTGTAGGCAACTGTGATTTAATAAAGCAGCAACAATGGACCCAAACCCATGGTGTCCTTCAGATGCACCGCGTCCTGAGCAGACTGTCCTGCTTGTCCTGTACTGCTGCCTGAAGGACAACTTCCCCCTCGACACACCCCCAACCCCAGGCTTGTTTGGGAAGCTAAGCTCTGGCTGAGGCTTTCCCCAGGAGAAGCCTAATTTGTCTCTCCTCAGGGCAGTCCCCCCAGAAGGCAGCCAAGATAGGTCACAGAATGAGTGACCCCAGCTCTGCCTCCCCAGGGGTGTCCAGGCATCACCACCTCCCCTCACCAGAATGGATTTGGAAGGGTTTCCAAGCAGAGGGAACCAGAAGGGACCAGAGAGAAACCTCAGGGCTCCCAGAGGGACTAGAGGACAAACAGGGAGTCTGGGTCACCGCTGCCATGGCAGAGGATGGGCCTCTGCTGTCCCTCTGTTGCACCGGTAGCATGTTTCCATCTTTTCTGCCCTGGGGGAAAAGAAGTATCTTGTGACTTGGAAGAGCTGATTAGCATCATCTTGTGATGCCCTGGGAGGGGATTAGTTTTGACAGAATCACCTACAGGAAAGTTTGGAGATCTCACTCAGTGTGCCCTGTGCCAGTGCTGAGCACATGGAGGGAAACACACCAAGAGTCAGACGGTCCTGCCCAGAAGAACTTACTGCCTGAAATAAGTTTTTGCCTTTTCTCTTTTTTAAAACCCAGTTCCTTCCTCCTCTGGCACGAGTGGCTGAGAAGGGATAAAACAGGAAAGAAGCCTACAAAATATGTTCCAAATCCAATGGATTTTTTTGTCTCATGGCTGGAAAATGCAGTTTCTGGGATAGTTTCCAAACCAGGAAAGAGATTGCTTCTTCCACTCTACCATGTATCTCATCGGTCATGAAGTTTCTCTGCCTACAGATGCTCTAAGGATTGTTGGATGTCATACTAGGCATACCCACAGTTATCTACTGATGACCTTGCTTTCCTAGGGTATCTGTCGGTAGGCCTTGGTCTGTGGGGGAAGAAAGACACACGACACACTAGGGTGATGAGACAGAGAGATGTCTGCCTGCTCAGCGTAGCAGGCAGCTTTACTGAATTCTCTAACTTCTATTTTCTCACGCATATAATGTAAACATATTCTTACAGCAGGAATGCAGCACCTGCACGCTGCCAAACAGCTTTGACCTTGTACTGCTTAACACTCAGAACTGTATCTATGGGAACATGCAATTATCCTCACTTTTCTCAAGGGAAAGGTCTCACACCCTGTAACACTTCAAACTCTTCTACTTCCAGGGGTCTCGGGGGTTCTATGGGCCTGCAATCTCCCCCCACACCTTGCCTTTCAGAGAGGGCGCTGCCATGGGGGAAAGCACGAGAAACTCTGTCCTTGGTAAAACAGAGGCTTTACTTTGTCAACCTCTTGAATCTGGGTGTTGCTCAGGGCAATCAGTGGAAGTTTCAGAGAACAGCACTTCTTATTCATCAAATCAATCAAATAAATCCCAAGTTGATAGAGCCTTGCTCTACTTCCTGCCCTAAATGTCTGTCTTCCTTAGCAGGTGGACTGGCACGACCTGGCTCTCTAAAAGATACTCTTCCAATCTTTTGACCGTTTCCATAGATGCCAAACAAGCATCCTTGTGGGAAAGGGAAGAAACGTGCAACAAGAAAAGCCAATAATGAGAGAATAGGTAGGCTAAACCGGGCTCATTGAAGTTGTGCTTGATAGACACTTCCCCTGTGCGTACCAAGGGGTAAAAAATAGGTCTGTCTCCTTTCCCTATTTACAAACCCCTAAAGGAAGAAAGTTGCCTGCTCACCTTCCTGTAAGGAAGAGGGGAAGGAAAAAACAACAGTGAAAACCAGGCAAATTAATTTTTTTAAAACCTCAGGGAAAAGAGTGCCCAAAGACATCTTCTTTACAGTCAGTCAGCTTACCACCCTGGGAACTTCACAACAGCTTTCCTCTGCCGCCACCTGAGAATCTACAGAAAGTTCAAGCAGTGGCACATCAACCTACAGGGTAAGCCAATAGGAAGAGAGGTTTGAAACTTTCTGAACTGCTTTAGTCTAGTTCCAGTCTCTCTGCTTATCCCTACAGATGCCTTCCCGAGCAGAGTGAGCATTTCCCAACCATGGCACTCTCACTGCCAGACCCTTCTCCAGCTTCCCTGGAGATCCTCATTGTCTTGCTCTCCCCATGGAGATGTACCCTGAAGTGGTCAGTCCCCTCCCTGTCCTCTATCTCCCAGAGGTCCCATGTCATCTTAGAAGTATTCTCTTTCATTCTGAGAGCTGGGGAGAGTGGAGTATTCCTCAGGAAGAACAAATCCAGAAACAAGCTTCCGGACAGTTTGACGAGTTGTCAAACTTGTTCTTCCCAGTTGTCACTGCAGCATTAAGAAGCTCCTTCCAACTCTATTTTTTCCCATGACTGACACCTGACATGGGGAATTATGGTGGTCAGTAGGAGGGCAATAACTGTACCAAAGAGGGCTTGAAATATCTTGTAACACCTCTGAGGAAGGAGTAATACCCAGGCAGATGAGCAACATAAAATATTCTGATTCTCATATTATCTATTGTGGACTTTAATTCTAATGAACGGGACCTGCAGGTTGCACTAAACCCAGTGGAGACATTTTGATTTTCAGCAGATACGGGCACAATGTGGGTTTGGTCATCTAGAGTTGGGCAGTCAATTATGCTTGGGCCACTGCGGGCAAGAAATACACTGAGGTGCTGGAGCATGTCCAGTGAGGAGCAATGGAGCTGGGGAAAGGTCTGGAGCACAAGTGTGATGGGGAGCAGCCGAGGAAGCTGCGGGTGTTTGACCTGGAGAAAAGGCAGCTCTGTCACATGCTGGCTTCTTTTCTGCTCTAGCCTGCCAAGAGTGGTTATCATACACTTCCCCCCTGATCTGCTGGCCTTTCAGGACTTGCATTCCCTGTCTGACTACTTGGAGCAGGGGGTAAGTTTAACAGTGGGAAACCTGCTGAAAATAGATCTCAGTCAACTAACTGGAAATCCTAAAAATAGAAGTACTCTCTGTTTCTTTTTGCCTTCAGTCAAACTAAGTGAATGGATTTAATATCATGGAACTGAACTGTGTGCAAACAACTCTTCCCCTTTGGAATGATTTCACAGCAAGTCCAGATCTGCATGGTTATCCACAGGGTCACAGGGACAACCTGCTGCTGCAGCCAAAGACACTGTGGAATCCCAGAAAGACAAACTTCTTCAGCTCGTGCCACATCTCCAGGGTCTTTTTGGACTCTTCTGAAGTTTGACAGTTCTGCCTACTGTTGCCTTGCATTTGCTGAGGCAGTTGGACTAGATGACCACTCCATCCAAAATGATCCAATGAGCCTTGGAGGATGCACTAAGCCAAGACAACCTAGAAAGCTGCAGTTAGAAAAGAAAGGAGAACATCTCCCATTCAGGGAGACTTACCACCTCCATTAGGGTGTGTTGTTTGGCATTTGTTGCTAGGTAAAAGACTGCACTCTTTTAGGTCTACAGATGCAATCCAGTACTGCATTGCACAACTTTTGCTTACAGCTTTTTTCCTCGGGACTTTTGCTCTTTTACAAAAAACACCACTCACACCCAATGTTACACCTGCAACAATCCTTTATTTTTTTGGAACAGTGTGTCTACTAATAAAGATGTGTGGGCTCTGGGGTTTTGGGGCCAGTGTAGTATAATTTTCTGCATCGTTGCGGCCTGTTGCTAGGGGCTGGTTCCAATATATTGTTTGTATTGAGTATCTCTCTAAGTGTCTCTTTATAGATTTATGCACAAAATGACTCTTTTTCAATAGTTTTTATTCCAAAATGCTTTCAAAACTTTGCATATGTATGTGTTTTCTTATATAAAAATCACCCATAATGAATCCCTATACATGTGTAATTTATTATGGTCACTTCTCTGTATTAAATTCCCTGGAATACACCCTCCATAAAATATGACAACTGATCCATTTGGAAACTCACAAAAAGACAGGTGAGCTTCGATTCTACTTTCGTCCATTATCTCCTGAGATTTGATATTCAGGGGCTGAAACATGATGGTCTCTCCTTCTGTCCTGATCTGTCTTCCTCTAAGCCCTCCTTTTCCTGTTCACGTGGCTTCCACTACCTTGTTAGCTTGTCATCCCCCCCGCTTTGCACCCCCAAATAATACGTTTTTCCTCTCCCCATGTGAGCCATCACTACTTTTCTATCAATCCTCTTCCATCCAAGCAAGCAGCTCTCTTCCCTGCCAGTGCTGCTGCTTGGAGAACCAGAAATCCTATGCTGTCCTTTGCCTGTTGATAAACAAAGCAGTTGGCTTCTTCCCCTGGGGATTGAAAGTGTCACCACCCCCAGACTGGGGCCTGGAATTCCAACTCCATTCCTGAACTTGGGTTTCACAGTTACCCATCAGTTTGGGGGAGGGGAAAGGAAAAAAGGTCAAGAGATTACAGTAGCAAGTAAACTGGGGCTAAGTGTACCTTCATTTTCTCAAGCTGTTCTGTAGAAATAAATAAAAATAGTACTATGGGGGTGAAAAAGTTCAAGCCAGGTATTAGTTTACTGAATTTGATCAGGGAATACAGAAGAAGAACATGCCTGCAAACACACATCTGCACTAATTTATCAAACTCTACAGTGCAAAATCTTCCCACAAAGAGTCTGTACAAAACAGTGGGAAGGGAATCAGAGAGGGGAGGGAAAAAATCATCAGCAGTGCCTGTCCCAGTCAAGGGGCATTACTGAGCAGCACCTACATTTCCATGGCTCTCTGGGCAGGTAATTTTTCATGTGTGCCAAACAGTACATCTTTAAACTTCTTCCCATTGAAATACTATAGACATTTCAGGGCATCTAAACAGCCAGATTCTTAAAGCACAACTATCTCAAGGCAAGTGAAGAAGTCAGATTCAGTGGCACTCGGCAGAAGCTGCCCAGTGCATTGTGTCAAATGGGTATTTACCAAAAGGAGCAACAAGCTCAAGCCATCAGGAAAAGAGCAAGATGATGAAAGGGTGTTAGCTGCTGAGAATTTCTTTGGGAAGAAGTAGACTGCTAACTTGAGATGGAAATTTGCAATATACCATGGAACCTTATTCAAAGTCCAGTTGCAAAATACCTTATTGTTAAGAGTGTGAAATAAATACTAAAATGTCATCAACTATGTGATTTTCTCTTTATTCCCAATCACTAATTAAAGAAACGTAACTCAGATGTGATCTCACTCTGTGCTCCAGTGAGATTAACATTAGAACAATATTGTCACTGTCTACTCGTCTCTTGTGCTTCTCACTGGAAGGCACTTGGTGCACCCCTGGATATCCTGTTAATGAGGTAAAAAACTAATGCTTCTAAAGTTCCAGATTTTCCTCACCTGTTTGTACACAGTTGGACAAACTGGACCAAGTTATTACTTGAAAGCCATCTGCTGCATTTAGCATTAATTACTCCTTGTTTTGATCTTAGGGAAAAAAACTCACACAACACAATCTCTGAATGCTCCTTTGAACTTACCCACAGTGTGTTCACAAAGACACAGAGCAAGGCTTTTAGCTTTTGCTGCTACCCTCAGTTCCAGCATACAAAAAAAAATGTCTCTGTGAAATAACAGCAATTGCCTTACCATGTTACTGAACTACATTCAGTTTATCTGGTCTCAAACAAATACTCCATATTTTCTCCTTGTTTTCTTTTCAAGGGCATGGGTATGGGTATTTAGATGACTGACTTCACTGGTAGAGGATAGAAACCATTCACATTGCTATAAATGAATATTATTCTCTTGACAAAACACCTTTTCCAAAGCCTCTGACAAAAAGAAAGGGAAAAAAACTCCAGAAAGAAAAAGGGAGCCACAGGGACATTGCCTGTCACCCACCAAAAAAGGTCTCCTCCCCAAAGATAATTCAGGCACACCCTTCAATATGGATATCTCACTATCACCCCAAGCTCTTTTTTTAGTGGAAGTTTCTGTAGGGAAGCTGAAGTGCATTACTGTCTCAGACAGCCAAGGATAAGATGACTGAGGGAATTCAGTTGCTCTGTATAATTAATACAGGATTAGTTCGCTTTCCTTTGGTGAAGCTAATAATATGACTGGTGGAATGTCAGTAACAATTAAATCATAAACTAGTGCAGCACCAAAGGGAAAATTTACTTTAGTTATGGAGTATTGCCAGCAGAAATCTTGAAGATCTTATCCATATTTCCACTGATAAAATACCGCATGTACTTCATGGGATACTGCGAGCTTTCTACAATCCTTGTGGCATATCTTTACAGAGCAAGAGTTACCATTTTGAGATGATGCATTAATAAATGAGTTGCAGTTCTATTGTTTCTTGAATGTTAAGCACCACAACCTAAATGCAGGAACACGTTCAAGGTCAATGTCCTATTTTAGACCTTTTCAGCAGCTGTGATATTATGATAATCACACTTAAAACATTCCTCTAGAAAGAGTAAATTAGCCCTTTTCACTAGAAGTATTCTTATGGGCAAAAAGAAATCTGAAAGAGAACAAAGTCAGATTTCTTTTTTTGTTTGTTGGTTGGGGTTTTTTTTCAACAATGCAATAAATTGCTGTCCCTAACTGGGATGGCTTTTCTACCCAAGAATTTAAAAGAAAAGCCCAAAGTTCACTTTATTCTGCACTTATATTACCTTTGGGGTTTTTTGGTTTGTCTTGGAGGCCTCACCTATGTAAAAATACCTTCCTTAAAATGCGTTGATGCTTTCTGTAAGAACCAAAACATTCCAGCTGACATACCATTCTATCAGCAATACTGCAGTGAAATGTAATATCCCACTAAAGCAGAAGAGAAAGAAGAAAACTGAGCATCAGCAGCTATTCCTAGGCAAGATTAGGGGTTTAGCTCCATCTAACTGAGGGATGAGATGTGCCCCTCAGTGGGTCTCTTCCCACTCCCCCACCAGCCCTTCTACCCAACTGCAAGCTCAAAGTTCAAAAAAAGAGAAGAAGCTGGAGCGTCAATATTTCCCCAGTGCAAACCCAAATAATCTTTGTTGTGAGCTGACAGGAATTGCTTGTTCCACTGCCCTGGGATATCCTGGCTTGAGACGAGAGCGCAGCCATGCCCAGAGCCACCAACCACTCTCCGAGCTTTTGTAGCATCTGTTTGTGCATGTCCATGTGGCAGAGGCTCCCCCGACATCTGCTGTGCAGCTGGTATAGCTGCTGGACAAAACAAGGCATTCTCCAGCCTGCCTTCCCCCACCCCCGACCGCCCCAGCCCATCTTCCATCGCTCTGCTTCCTTTTTCTGCCCCTGCTCCCCCTCCGCTCCCTTCACTCTGGCATTTTTATTAGGAATGTTATAGCTGTTCTTACTGCCCAAGCATAAGCTGATCCACAGGGGAGCCTGTGTAATTTAACCCCTCAAGCACTAAATTCCTTCCCATGTGCCAAAGACACAGGTTTGTTGTTGCTGCCCCTCCCGCCAAGCACCAGCTCCATCTCCTGCTCCTGCCCAGCGGCTTTCCAGAAATCCAGGGCTGGGTGTGGATTGAAGGCTATGGCAAGGGGCAGGATAAAGTTGCTTGGCTTCCACCCTTGGTGTCTCAGTGTTTGTGATCTTGGGAATCCTGACCAACCTGGAACAATGCCAGATTATCTGTTGTTGTGAGATATGTACGTGGAGATTGTTTGATATGTGTTTAAATCTTCCTTGAGAATACAACTGAGAGAAAACAATGTAAAAAAAAAAAAAGAAAAAAAAAAGAAGAAAGAAAGAAGAGAAAAAGGAAGAAAAAAGGGGAAAAGGAGAAAAAAGACAGAAAAAGAAAGGAAAAAAGGAAAAAATGAAAACCGAAAAAGATAAAAAAGAAAAAAGAGAAAGAAAAAAAGGGGGGGAAAAAGACAGGAAAACAAAAAAACAAAGACATCCTGTCTTACGTCCGCTCACCTGCAAAGGACCACTATGATTCACCTCAATAACTACAACTCCCACAGCGTATCGCGCAAGGCGCAGGCACTGCAGCGGGCGTGCAGGGGCGTGACCGCCCACTGATTGGCTGCGACTGTGTTCTCCAAAAGCGGTGCGCGCGTAGAGCACCGCTTTGGTTGCCGGGAATCGGTGATGGCACCAGGGCCTTCAGTTCGCTATAAGATCTGGCGGGGACTGTGGCGAAAGCAGGGCTCTGGGGATCCCCTCAGGGGCAACGGGGAGTGCGGGTGTGGGTGGAAAGGCTGGAGGTCTCAGGAGTGTGTAGCGGGGGGGTTCGGGGATTCCCGGGGACGTTGTGAGGGGTCCCTGAGGGGGTTCGGTGTCCTGAGGGCACTCAGGGGGAAGACTGAAGGTCCCTGAAGGGGTTTGGGGGTCTCTGAGGGGGTTTTGGTTTCTGAGGAGATTTGGGGTGTCCCAGGTGGGCTTTGGGAGTCTGCGAGGAAGTTTGGGGGGTTTCAGAGGCTTTGCAGCGACCTTTTAGGCAGTTTTGGGGTCTCTTGGGGCGTTCACGGGGTCCCAGACGGTTTTGAGGGTTCGTGAGGGGGATTGTGGGGTCCCTGAATGGGCTTGGGGAGTCCCAGGTGGGTTTTGCGAGTCACTGAGACGGTTTAGGGGGTGCTGGGGAGGGATGAGGTCTGTGAGGGGATTTGAGGGGTCCTTGAGGAGGTTTCGATGGGTCGAGGGGGGAATTTCAGAGGTTTTGAGGGGATTCTGGGGAGTCTCTTAAAGCCTAGCACTGGGGTTCAGGGGGTCCCCCAGCCCCTAGGGGAGGACTCCTAGTGATGCTCCCCAAAATCGGGGGGGGGAGATATACCACATCCGGGTAAGGGGATCCTAGTGCCCCCAGTATATCCCAATAGCCTCTCAGTGACCCTCAGTATGGCCCAGTGATCCTCCAGTGAGCACCCAGTAACCCCCAGTATGACCCAGTAACCTCCCAGTGTCCCCCTGTGTGTCCTGGTAATCCCCCAGTAATTCCCCAGTTCTCTGCCAGTGCCACACAGTGTGCCCCAGTTCATGTCCAGTCCCTCCCAGTGCTCCCTGGTTCCCCCCAGTGTGTCCCAGTATCCCCCAGTAATTCCCCAGTGCCCCACAAAGCCCCCCAACTGTCCCCAACGTGTCCCCAGATGCCCTTGGCCTTTCCATGGGGGTGGAAAAAAGGGCATTTTTGGGGTCAGAGGGTCTAGAGAAGAGCAACGAGGCTGGAAGCAGGGACTGGAGCACAGATGGTGTGAGGAGAGGCTGAGGGAGCTGGGGTTGTTGAGGCTGGAGAAGAGTAGGATCAGGGGAGACCTCCTGACTCTCTGCAACTCCCTGCCAGGAGGTTGTAGCCAGATGGGGGTGGGACTCTTCTGCCAGGGAGCAGCAGGAGGACAAGAGGGCTGGGTCTTCAACTGTGCCAGGGGAGGTTTAGGTTGGATATTAGGAAGGAATTTTTTCCCAAGAAAGTAATCAGGCATTGGAATGGGCTGGGCAGGGAGGGAGTGGAGTCAGCGTCCCTGGAGGTGTTGAAGGTGAGACTGGATGTGGCATCAGTGCCATGGTCTGGGAAGCACGGCAGGGTTGGATCAAGGGTTGGACTTGATGATCTTGGAGGTCTTTTCCAACCCGTCTGATTCTGTGATTCTCTGATTCCGTTTCCTGTGGCAGCACATGCTTGAGGCTTGTCCTGGTTAGAACAGCTGGGACCGATTCATCACTGAATGGGTATAGCCCAAACTGTGTATTCTATAGCCCTCCATGCCATTTCCCAGAAACTGTTGTCAGTAGAGGCCTGCGAGGTGTGGGGGGGAATGTTCCTGAGCACCCTCATACCCTTTTATGGAATGAGCACCCTCATACCCTTTTATGGAATTCCCCGCTCTGAGGGGAGGACTGAACATTCCTACCTGAACTGGAGAGTATATAAACCTGGAGTTTCGGAACCTTTTTACCACTTGTGGGATCCAGAGGAGGACTGCAGCTCATCGCTCTCAACCTGCAGCTCACCACCACCCTGGGCCGGACTACAATTACCACTTTTGGTTGGACTGCAGCAGCTTTCCCACCAGCAGGTTTTTCCCCTCTCCCTTTGCTTTGGACTCAAGGGGGGGCCCAGGTAGCACCGCTTTGTTTGTGCCCTGGGGTGCTGGGTTGTACATTTGGGCTTTGTGGGTTAGTGCCTGTTGCTTGTCTGTGTGGTCGTACTTATTGTATTATTTTATTAAATTGTTATTCTGACTTGTAATCTCTCTTTGAGTTGGCTTGATTTCCTCTGCTGGTTAACTTTCAAACCAGCACAATTTTGGTGCCCACTCGTGGGGCAAAGAGAGAGAAGTCAGAATCACAATTTCATTTTAAGCATTTGTCTATTTGGATAGAGAAACTCCCTGATCACCATGTTGTTTGATGCATTCACGTGGATGTTGTATCTGAGCATGTTCATATTTCCACAAATGGGGAACTATTTGCCTGTTTTGATGCTCTTTTTAAAACCAGGGAGAGGGATCCAAATTGCTTTATTAGTTTACTATATTTATGTCATCATAACATCAGAAGCAATGAATTTCATTGTAAATGTGTATTCAGTCCTGTTTGTCTTTCCTGGTTTGGGTTGCTACTTCTGGGGCCTCATTAAAAATCGCACCCAGTCCTTTGGGGAAACAGGGGGGAATGTTTGTTTCCAACCTCTCACCTCCTTCTTCCCCTTCAGACCTGCTACGACAGTTTTTGAAAATATTGAGTTCCCTTTTGATGTTAAGGACAGCATAATGTTATTGTTAGTGTTGCTTTGTCTGCTCTGTACTGTCTACACCATGTTTAGGGTCAGAACAGGGCCTTCTAGGGAGGTTGTTTGGACGCCTGCCCTGGGAGCAGATAATGCTGAGTGGCACGGGAAGTGGGAGGACATCGACCAGTATTTGGAGAAGTTTTCTCCTCCAATGATCTGGAAATTCACCCCTGAACAACTGCAGGATCCTGTTAGCATGATAAGACGGGTGAAGGGAAAATGCTCTGGCAGCTCCAGAGATGGCCAGTTCACAGCAACCTGCTGGGCCCTGGCCACTGCCTACCGGACACTACTTGACATGGTACAGTGCTGTCAGGGGGAGGAGAGAAGGAGCAGATCCACAGGCACCACGTCCACCCAAACCACAACTGAGTCAGAGGGAGAAAGAAATGAATCAACTGGCACCGTGTCCACACAAACCATCGAGGAGCCAGAAGAACAACCCAAACCAATAGCAGTCGCCCCTGTCCAGAAAAGGAAATCAAAGACTAAATCAGTCCATATAGCAAATGATGATGAAGAGGCAGGACCTTCACATCCACCAGAGGAGACAGAACCAGAAATAATCACTCGGTCCCTATCCCTGGGTGAGCTACGTGAGCTCCGGAGAGAGTTCACACGACAGGCGAATGAGTCCATTCTGACCTGGCTGCTCCGAATCTGGGATGCCGCAGCTAATGATACAGTCCTAGATGGGAGTGAAGCCAGACAGCTGGGATCCCTGTCTCGAGATGTAGTCATTGATCAGGGGATTGGAAGGAGGCAGGAAACTCTCAGCCTCTGGCAGCAACTGTTGTCCAGTGTGAGGGAGAGATACCTTTGTAAGGAGGACCTCCACGTACAGCAAGGACAGTGGAACACGATGGAACAAGGTATCCGGTGTTTAAGAGAATGAGCTGTACTGGAGATAATCTTTTCAGAGGATGAAAGATTCCCTAAAAGTCCAGATGGTGTACAGTGCACATCCCAGATGTGGTTAAAGTTTGCACGACTCGGCCCAGAAATGTATTCCCGCTACTTAGCAACACTGCAATGGAGGGAAGGAGAGGACAAGGTGGGCGCATTGGTCAGTAAACTCAGGATTTATGAAGACACTGTCACCGCCCCACTACGAGCCCACGTCTCATCTGTGGAAACCAAACTGGTCGAACATGTCCGAAGCCTGGAAGAGAAGATTGAAGAGGGACACCAGAAACTAAGAGAAGAAATTAAGGAAGGGATCTTCCATATCGCACCAGGACAAACAAGAGTCTCTGCTATTAGGAGCCAGCGTCCCCCAGCTAAGGAGAGAGAGCACACTCCACGTGGCAATCTATGGTTTTACCTCCGTGAGCACGGAGAAGATATGAGGAAGTGGGATGGGAAACCCACCTCTTCCTTAGCAACCCGGGTACGTGAACTGAAAAGAGGAACAAGTGCCACAAGGAACTCTTCAAGGGTAAATGTTGCTCCAGTCTCTCGTGGGCAAGACTCCAGACGGTACAGGAATGATGATACGTCTGATCCTCTTGAAAGGACCTCCAGGTCATACTCACAAGAAGAGCACAACGAGTACCATGACCGGGACTAGGGGTGCCCTGCCTCTAGCCAGGTAGAGGAGAGGGACAATCGAGTCTATTGGACAGTGTGGATTCGGTGGCCTGGCACACCAGAGCCACAAAGATATAAGGCCTTAGTGGACACCGACGCACAATGTACTTTAATGCCATCAAGATACGTAGGGGCAGAATCCATCTCTATTTCTGGGGTAACAGGGGGATCCCAACAGTTGACTGTACTGGAAACTGAAGTGAACCTGACTGGGAAGGAATGGCACAGACACCCCATCGTGACTGGCCCAGAGGCCCCGTGCATCCTTGGCATAGATTACCTGAGGAGTGGGTATTTCAAAGACCCAAAAGGACTTCGCTGGGCTTTTGGCATAGCTACTGTGGAGACAGAGGAAATTAGACAGTTGAACACCTTGCCTGGTCTCTCAGAGGACCCCTCTGCTGTGGGACTACTGAAGGTTGAAGAACAATTGGTACCGATAGCCACAGCAACAGTGCACCGTCGGCAATACCGCACTGACCGAGACTCTGTGACCCCTATACATAAGATGATCCGTGACCTGGAGACCCAGGGGGTGGTCAGCAAGACTCGCTCACCCTTTAATAGCCCTATATGACCAGCGTGTCAATCCAGCGGAGAGTGGAGGCTGACAGTGGATTACCGTGGACTCAATGAAGTCACACCACCCCTGAGTGTGCCGGACATGCTGGAGCTCCAGTACGAGCTGGAGTCCAAGGCAACCAAGTGGTATGCCACCATTGACATTGCCAATGCCTTTTTCTCCATTCCTTTGGCAGCGGAGTGCAGACCACAATTTGCTTTCACTTGGAGAGGTGTGCAGTACACTTGGAATCGACTGCCTCAGGGGTGGAAACACAGTCCCAGCATTTGCCATGGACTGATCCAGACTGCACTGGAAAAGGGCGAGGCTCCAGAACATCTACAGTACATTGACGACATCATTGTATGGGGGAACACAGCGGGCAAAGTCTTCGAGAAAGGAGAGAAGATAATCCAGATTCTCCTAAGAGCTGGTTTTGCCATTAAACAGAGTAAGGTCAAGGGACCTGCTCAGGAAATTCAGTTCCTAGGAGTGAAGTGGCAAGATGGATGCCGCCTAATTCCAATGGAGGTGATTAAAAAAATAGCAGCCATGTCCCCACCAACCAGCAAGAAGGAAACACAGGCTTTCCTAGGCTCTGTGGGCTTTTGGAAGATGCATATCCCCAAGTACAGCCAGATTGTAAGCCCTCTCTACCTTGTGACAAGGAAGAAAAATGATTTCCAGTGGGACCCTGAACAACAACAAGCCTTTGAACAAATTAAACAGGAGATTGCCCATGCGGTAGGCCTTGGGCCAATAAGGACAGGACAGGATGTGAAGAACATGCTCTACACTGCAACCGGGAAGAATGGCCCTTCCTGGAACCTCTGGCAGAAGGTGCCTGGGGAGACCCGCGGACGACCACTGGAATTCTGGAATCGGGGATACAAAGGATCTGAAGCCAGCTATACACCAACTGAGAAAGAGATCCTGGCTGCTTATGAAGGAGTTCGAACTGCCTCAGAAGTGATCGGCACCGAAGTGCAGCTCCTCCTGGCACCCCGACTACCAGTGCTGGGCTGGATGTTCAAGGCAAGAGTTCCTTCTACACATCACGCCACCGATGCCACATGGAGTAAGTGGATCGCTCTGATCACGCAGCGAACCCGGATAGGGAATCCTAATCGCCCTGGGATTCTGGAAATTATCACCAATTGGCCCGAAGGTGAGAGTTTCAGACTATCCTCTGAAGAAGAGGAGCAGGTGACACGGGCTGAGGAGGCCCCACCATATGACAAGCTACCAGCAGAGGAAAGGCGATATGCACTCTTCATGGATGGTTCCTGTCGCATGTTAGGGACAAACCGAAAATGGAAGGCAACCGTGTGGAGTCCCACAAGGCGAGTTGCAGAAGCGACTGAAGGACAAGGTGGGTCAAGTCAGTTTGCAGAGTTTAAAGCCGTTCAGTTGGCTTTGGATATAGCTGAACGAGAGAAGTGGCCAAGACTCTATCTCTACACTGACTCATGGATGGTGGCCAATGCTCTGTGGGGATGGCTGGAGCGATGGAAAAAGACCAACTGGCAGCAAGGGAAACCCATCTGGGCGGCAGAGATGTGGCAGGACATCGCTGACCGGGTAGAGAAGCTGAGTGTGAAGGTCGGTCACGTAGACGCTCATGTAGGCAAGAAACGGGCTACTGAGGAGCATCGTAACAATGAGCAGGCCGACCGAACTGCCAGGATTAAAGTCTCTCAGGTAGATCTGGATTGGCAGCACAAAGGAGAATTATTTCTGGCTTGATGGGCCCATGATGCCTCCGGTCACCAGGGGAGAGATGCAACATACAGATGGGCTCGTGACCGAGGGGTGGACTTAACCAAGGACATTGTCTCACAGGTCATCCATGACTGTGAGACATGTGCTGCCATCAAGCAGGCCAAGAGGGTAAAGCCTCTATGGTATGGTGGACGGTGGTCAAAATACAGGTATGGGGAAGCCTGGTAAGTTGACTACATCACGCTCCCCAAAACCCGCCAAGGCAAGCACTATGTACTGACCATGGTAGAAGGAAGTACTGGATGGTTGGAGACATACCCTGTGCCTCATGCCACTGCCCGGAATACCATCCTGGGCCTTGAAAAACAAGTCCTGTGGCGACATGGTACCCTGGAGAGAATTGAGTCTGATAATGGGACCCATTTCAAGAATGACCTCGTAGACACCTGGGTCAAAGAGCACGGCATTGAGTGGGTGTATCATATCCCCTACCATGCACCAGCGGCTGGAAAAGTTGAGCGGTGCAACGGACTGCTGAAAACCACCCTGAAGGCACTGTGTGGGAAGACTTTCAAACACTGGGAGCTGCATTTAGCAAAGGCCACCTGGTTGGTCAACACCAGAGGCTCCATCAATTGAACTGGTCCTACTCAATCAGAACTTTTGCATACTGTAGATGGAGATGAAGTCCCTGTGGTGCATATGAGAGGAATGTTAGGGAAGACTGTTTGGATTAGTCCCACCTCAAGCAAAGGCAAACCCATCCGAGGGATTGTTTTTGCTCAAGGACCTGGTTCCACCTGGTGGGTAATGCAAAAAGATGGGGAGACACGTTGTGTACCACAAGGAGACCTAATTTTGAGTGAGAATGGTCTGTAATGTTTCATTGTATATATATATATATATATATATATATGTAAGTGTATATAGTTTTAAGGAGACATAGGTTTTAAGGGGGTTAATTTGGGCATAACATGGACGGCATAGAATAAGGGGTGGATAATGTCCTGGTTAGAACAGCTGGGACCGATTCATCACTGAATGGGTATAGCCCAAACTGTGTATTCTATAACCCTCCATGCCATTTCCCAGAAACTGTTTTCAGTAGAGGCCTGCGAGGTGTGGGGGGGGAATGTTCCTGAGCACCCTCATACCCTTTTATGGAATGAGCACCCTCATACCCTTTTATGGAACTCCCCGCTCTGAGGGAAGGACTAAACACCCTTTTATGGAATTCCCCGCTCTGAGGGGAGGACTGAACATTCCTACCTGAACTGGAGAGTATATAAACCTGGAGTTTCGGAACCTTTTTACCACTCGTGGGATCCAGAGGAGGACTGCAGCTCATCGCTCTCAACCTGCAGCTCACCACCACCCTGGGCCGGACTACAATTACCACTTTTGGTTGGACTGCAGCAACTTTCCCACCAGCAGGTTTTTCCCCTCTCCCTTTGTTTTGGACTCAAGGGGGGGGCCCAGGTAGCACTGCTTTGTTTGTGCCCCGGGGTGCTGGGTTGTACATTTGGGCTTTGTGGGTTAGTGCCTGTTGCTTGTCTGTGTGGTCGTACTTATTGTATTATTTTATTAAATTGTTATTCTGACTTGTAATCTCTCTTTGAGTTGGCTTGGTTTCCTCTGCTGGTTAACTTTCAAACCAGCATAAGACTCTATCCCCAGGGTGATAGAAATGTCTGTACATATATATCTCCAAGGTTAGTCTGTAAATGTGTGGTGTTAGAAAAGCAGGCTAAGTTCTGGGATAGTTGTAGAAGGAGAAAGAAGCCCAGAGGCCAGTGCAAGCAGGCAGTCCTCAGCTTGCACATCATGTCCCTTCCCTGCAGGTTCATGTCCTTGAGCCCAGACCCTGAAGTGACCTTGAGAATAAGTGCAAGGCAGAAGTGCTGCTGAGGAAAGAGAGCCCTGTGGTGGGGAAGAAGACAAAGCTGTGAGTGCCCAGCCCCGAGAAGGTGCTGTCTCCATCCCCTGTGTGCCAGGTGAACTGGGGCTTTGCTGCAGAGATACGGATGCTGATTTGAGCGACTCCAAGTGCTGAGATGATGGGCACCCAGAAACACAAACTCTACCTGGCCACGGAGCCTGCAAGGAGGAGCAGAGACAGCAGTGGCACTGTGGGGGGCCAGGTTTTCCCTGTGCCTTCCCCTGCAGGCCCTGGCTGTCCCTGCTGGGCCCCTGTCCATCCCCATCAGGTCCCTGCCCGTCCCCCCTGGGCTGAACTCCCCCCAGGAACTGCCATGGAGCTGAAACTGCTGCCATCCCCCCCCTGCAGCTGCTTCCCCAGCCAAGGGAGCAACAAAGGCAGGGCCAAGAGCAGAGGCAGCAGCAGGGGAGCACTGGGGGGGCTGGGAAGCTCTTGTGTGGGGCAGAAAAGAGGCGCTGGTCACGAGACCGGGGCTGTCCTGAGCCGGCCCAGCCCTCACCTCCCCCCAACCAATGGCAGCTGCCCAGATGGCGTGGGAGGGACCCTCAACCTGTGTGCCCCACACTCAGCTGGCTGAGAGAGAGTCAAGGGACAGGACCACAGGTGAGGGACAGCCAGGACCATTGCAGGGCCACGGTGAGGGCACCGCCTGTGGCAGCAGAGCTGCCCAGGGCCGGGGGCAGCTGGGGGTGTTGGTACCAGCCAGTGCTGGGGCCGAGCAGAGCACGAGGCCTCTTGCAGACCCCTGGAGCAACCTCCCACTTGCCAGTCCTACCCTGGTGGTGTGACACTGTCCCCTCCCTACAGGACACTCTCCCCCCAAAATCCTCTGGGGGCCTTTTGTGTATATTCCTGGTTGTTGATTCCTGCTGGGGTCCTGAGGGAGCCTCTGCCATTCCATCCCAGGGGCACAATCTCCTCTCCAGAGCTTGAATCAGTGCAGACTTTGCAGGGAAATCTGTGCTTGCAGCTGCATCCTGAGCCTGAGGGCAGTTTGTATCCCTGAGTGCTGATCCATCCTGGGGACCCCAGGGATCCTCTGCCATTCCATCCATGCAGCCGGAGTCACCCTCCTGCCATTGCCTCCCTGCAGAGGAACAACTGCCTTCTCTCCTGTCTGGGAGAAACCAGATGCTACCCCTGGGCCATCAGAAGTGGTGCTGGAGCCTCTTTCAACCCAACCCTGGGTGCAGTTTTCTCATCCCCTCACCAAGTGCCCACTCCCCCAACCAGCACTGACCAACCAGGGCATTTGGCACACTTTGTTTTGTGGTTTGGAGAAACAACCTCGGACTGGCAGGGGGCCAGATAACCTCGAGTAACAGACCTGGTAAGTTTTAAGTGATACTACATTAATACAGCTTTTGATTAATATATAGCAACTCAGTCAAGTGCTCATTAAAAGACCTCATTCCCTTCATCCTCCCAATTGAACACCAATTTTTTGGGGCTGAATCTTCATATTTTGCAGTATTTTTATCTGAATCCTAACTTTTTGCAGTTTGTGGGGGGGTTCATCTGACTATTTCTGAGGGGTTTTTTGGCTGAATCTCACTGGTTTGGGTTTTTCTGGGCTGAATCTTGGTGTTTTGGAGGTTTTTATGGGCACAGGATGCCCGGTGAGTTCTAGAGATGGACTTGGGCAGGAGGAACCCCCAAGCCAACGCCCTCAGCCCTTGTTTTCCCCCCCATCAGGATTTCTCCTTCCCAAAGCTTGGGCGGATGGAGGAGGAGGCTGCAAGGAAGATGCTGCGGGTCCTCCAGGCAGGTGAGGAGGAAGTCAGTGCCCCTTTGTCCCGGTCATGTGCTGCCTCTGGCAACCGAGCATGACCCCCAGCTGCAGGACAGCCCCGCTGCGACCGCCGTCCTGCTGGGGCTGGAGTTGGGGGGATGTCCTTGGCCTTCCCTCTGGGCCACAGGCAAATCCCCTCCCTGTCCTTCTTGCTTCCTGCCCCAGACCCCGAGCTGAGGACAGAGAGCCTGGAGGGCAAATCCCCCCGGCAGAACCTGGTGGGAGAGACTGTTTTGAAGGGCTCCACGGCACAGGAAGACAGCGGGGAAGAAAAGACCTGGAGATGCCCCCGCAGGAGGGGCTCCAAAGCCAACCCAGGGTGCTCTGAGGAAGAAAGACCCAGCCTGTGGCGGGAAGGCGGCCGGAGCTTGAGCCAGAGCTCCGAGCTGGTGGTCCCTGAGCAACCTCCCAGCAGGGAGAAACCCTTCAGGTGCTTGGATTGTGGGAAGACCTTCAGGAGGAGCACCAACCTGCTCCGACACCAGCACATCCACAGTGGGGAACGACCCTACACGTGTGGGTTTTTGGGAAGAGCTTCAGTCACAGTTCCAACCTCTGCACCCACCAGTGCATCCACACTGGGGAACAGCCCTACAAGTGCTTAGAATGTGGGAAGAGGTTTAGGACCAGCTCAGATCTCTTCAAGCATGAGCAGACGCACATGGATGAGAGGCCCTTCTGCTGCAATGACTGCGAGAAGTGTTTCAACCGGAACGCCACCCTCATCACCCACCAACTCATCCACACCGGGGAACGGCCCTACAAGTGCTTGGAATGTGGGAAGAGGTTTCAGACCAGCGGGAATCTCCTCGTGCACCAGCGGACGCACACAGATGAGAGACCCTTCCACTACACTGACTGCAGGAAGGGCTTCAAGCACAACTCCCACCTTGTCACTCACCGACTCACCAGCGCATCCACACCGGGGAGAGGCCCTACCAGTGTGGGGAGTGTGGGAAGAACTTTACCCAGTGCTGTCACTATACCTCACACCAACAGACCCACCGGTAGGAGAAGCCCTATGAGTGCCCTGACTGCGGGAAGAGCTTTGGCCACTGCTTCCACCCCAAATGAAACCCCTGATGGTGAGGAGGCAACCCGTGGAGTCCAGTGACTGTCAGTCCATCCCTTTCTACCAGACAGGACCAGTCCCCTTTCCCTGTGGCAGCTTCTTCCAACAGAACCCTTCTTGGGGGGGGTGTAGAGATCCCTGCCTTGGCTGGGGACCCCCCAATATCAGTCCTGGAGGTTGAGAGCAGAGATTTCCTCATGAGCATTGGTCTGGGGGAGTTCCATCCATCTCTAATTAAGAATTATTACTTTTGTGCCAACTTTAGTAGAATGGCTTCAACAATTGCTTTAGGGTAGAGCACTGTCCTATCTTATCCTGTACTCCTGGTAGTTTTAGTGTTTCTATTGTGGAGCAAATAATTCTGATGAAGATCTTTTGTCTGATCATTTGTATCCCTAAGTAATTAATTTCTATCAATAGATCTGATTTGCCGTCATTAAATCCTGGGGGACCCAAGTGATTCAATCACACTTCTATAATTCCTCTAAACTTAAAGTGTTGCATGATCCAAGACTGAGATTGGATCCAGCAGCCCCCAGCAACCCACAGGAAGTTGGGAGCTCAGGGGGCCCATCCCCCTTTCCCAACCCCCCTGTGCCCAAAGACCCCCATGGGACTGTCAGACCTGCAAGACCACCTCCCTTTTCCACCTTTCTCCCTGTTCCTCCCACTTTCCCACTGTCCCATCAATTTCCAATTTCCTACCAAACAGTTTTGGGGTCCCAACCCCCACTTTTTGCCCCCTCTCCTGTGAGTGCTTAAAGAGAAAATGAGGCTGCACACACAGAGTTCCATTGCAGGACTTGTCCGCCCATCTTTGCGACGTCCCCCTTTCATTGGGGTTCCTTTGGAAACAGCGCCTGGACTTTGTTATTTAGTCCACTGGAATTCCCCGCATCGCCCCAAAGCAGTGCCCTGATCCCACACATTCCCCGTCCCTCATGTGCTGGTTGTGTTCAACCATCAGAGAAAAACACAGGTTACCATGCAGAGCATTCCAAGTGGTTTTCTACTTTGGCAAACAGCACTCTCTTGATGGAAAACACCAGTCAAGGCCAAAACACCCCTTGTTGATCCTGATTAACTGAATGCAGCTGCTGCTGCCTTAACTTGTTCCCACAGAAATTGTCAGGGTTCCTTTGCTTCCAGGAGGCCCCACATGTCACAATGGCCCCTTGATTCCATGAGCTTCCACAGTCTCCAAAGGTTCCTTTAGTTCCATGAGGCCCTGCAGTCCCAAAATGCCCTTTAGATTCTCGGAGATTTCCCATTGTCCCAGGGTCCTATGTGCTTCAGAAGTAGCTGCAGTGGGACAGTGGCCCCTTGGTTCCGTGAACTCTGCAGTGTTCCAGGAATCCTTGGGTTCCAGGAGAGCCTGCAGTTTCACAAGGACCACTTGAATCCAGGAGTTTCTGCAGGGTCACAATGGCCCCTGGATTCTGGGAGGTTCAGAAATATCTCAGGGCTCCCTTGGTTCCAGGAGGACACGCATGTCAGCAGGAACCCTTGGTTCCAGGAGGTTTTACAGTGTCCCAGAATTCCTTTGATTTCATGAGGCCTTGGATTGTCCCAATGGACTCCTGATTCCATGAACCCCCTCAATGTCACAGTGGTCTATTGGTTCCATGAGTTTCTGCAGCGTCAAAGGGTTCCTTTTGTTCCATGGGGACCTGCAGTGTCACAATGGGCCCTGAATTCCAGGAGTTTTGCCAGGGTTACAGTGCTACCTTGATTCCATGAGATTCCACAGTGTCCCACGACTCCTTTGGCTTCAGAAGGCCCTGCAGTGTCACAATGATCCTTCATTCCACGGGGGTTACTTAATGCTTTATTTGCCTCAGTCTTTAACACCCAAAGCAGTTGTCCTCAGGATCCCCAGCTCCCAGGGCTGGCAGTTGGTGATGGGGAGCTGAGTGAAGCCCCCACAACCCAGGTCAGTGACCTGCTCTACCAGTGAGACCCCCAGAAGTGCCTGGGCCCACATGGGCCCAAGAGTCCTGAGGGAGCTGGAGAAAGAGCTGGTCAAGCCACTCTCACTCATTCCCCAGCCGTGCTGCAGAACTGCAGAAGTCCCAGCTGACTGGCAACAAGCAAATGGGATGCCCATCCACAGGAAGGGCCAAAAAGAAGGATCTGGGGAACTCCTGTCCTGTCCCATTGACCTCAGGACCGGGGAAGTCCATGCAGCAGATCCTCCTCAGTGCCATCCCATGGTACCGGGCAGGACAACCAGGGGATCGGGCCCAACCAGCATGTGGTTGGGAAAGGCAGGTCCTGCCTGACCAACCTCATCTCCTTCTCTGACAAAGGACCCCCTCAGTAGTTGAGGGAAAGGTTGGGGATGTGTCCCTCTGGAATTCCGGAAAGCCTTTGGCACCATCTCCCCCAACATCTCCTGCACAAACTGGCTGCTCATGGCTTGCCCGGGGGAACTGTTTACTGGGTGACAAAGTGGCTGATGGCCCAGGGAGTGGTGGGGAATGGAAGGCAATCCAGGTGGGGCTGGTCACTCGTGGGGTTCCCAAGGGCTCAGGGTTGGGGCTGCTCCTGTTTAACATTGTTACTGATGATCTGTGGCAGGGGATCGAGTGCCCCCTCAGTAAATTTGTGGACAACACTATGTTGGGTGTGAGTGTGGATGTGCTGGAGGGTAGGCAGGCTCTGCAGAGGGATCTGGACAGGCTGGATCAATAAGGCCAAGTGTCAGGGCCTGCACTTGGGTCCCAACAACCCCCTGGAACGCTCCAGGCTGGGGGCAGAGGGGCTTGAGAGCTGCTCAACAGGAAGGGACTTGGGGGTGCTGCTTGACAGTGGCTGGATATGAGCCAGAGTGTGCCCAGGGGGGCAAGAAGACCAAGGGCATCCTGGCCTTTGTGGAGAAGAGTGTGGCCAGCAGGAGCAGAGAACTGATTGCCCCTCTGTGCTGGGCACTGGGGAGGCCCCACCTGGAGTGCTATGTCCAGTTCTGACCCCTCAGTGCAAAAAGGCCCTTGAGGGGCTGGAGCGTGTCCAGAGAAGGGAAAGAAGCTGGGGAAGGCTCTGGAAAACATGTCTGCTGAGGAACGGCTGAGGAAACTAGGCTTGTTGAGTCTGGAGAAGGGAAGACTCAGGGAGGACCTCATTGCTCTCTACAATGAACTGACAGGGGCTTTTAGTGGGGTGAGGGTCGGTCTTTTCTGCAAAACCTTTAGTGACAGGAAGAGAGGAAATGGCCTTAAGTTGCATCAGGCGAGGTTCAGATTAGATGCTAAAAGAATCTTTTTCCACTGAGTGTTCAGGCATTGGAACAAGTAGCCCAGGAAGGCGGTGGAGTCTCTGGAAGTGTTCAGGTGTGTGGTGGGTTGACTTTGGCTGGACACCAGGTGCCCACCCAACCGCTCTATCACTCCCCTTCCCAGCAGGACAGGGGAGAGAGTAAGGTGGAAAAAAAAAATAGTGGGTTGAGATAAGGCAGTTTATTTAAAGCAAAAAGCAAAGTGATACTTGCGTACGCAGAAGCAAAAGATATCAGGTTTTGTTCTCTGCTTCCCATGAGCAACCATGGTCAGCCACGCCCAAGGAACAGGACTTGGGGACGCGGGACGGTTCCTCAGCAGGCAGCCATTAGATAATGAATGCCTCCCTCCTGCTCCGTACCTCAGCTTTTATAGCTGAGCTGACCTCACATGGTCTGGAATGTCCCTTTGGTCATTTGGGGTCAACTGGCCTACTTGGGTCCCCTTCCCAGGGTCTTGCCCTCAACTAAGGAAGGAATGTCCCAGTGCTGGTGCTGTGCTCAACAGTGGCCAAAACACTGGTGTGTTCTCAACACCCTTCCAGCTGCCAATGCAAAGCACAGCACTGGGAGGGCTGCTGTGGGGAACTGAACTCTTCAGAGTGTAACTTTTCTAGAATGGTAGATTGCTGCCTTTTGACATGTATGTCTTCTGAAACAATTTATGTATTTGCTGTGTTACAGAAGCTCTAAATCTCTTTGGTTTGTTTACGTAACGCTTGTAATGTTTTTTCAACTAATTCTTATTTCCTTCAAACAAAGAGGGGCTTTTCTCTTTGCTATTCCTTAATATAGCAGGTTTGCATTAAAGGGAATCTTGTCTAATTTCCAATTATTTTCCTGTTTTAAGTAGCGTAGCTTTTTAATCAGAGCATCGTTTCCCAATTCTTTTAACATTGAAATAAAATTCATTTTTTTCACTTCAGCTTCCTGTACTTGCTAGGAGAAATATCCATTAACAGCCTAATGAAAATTAGAGCAATATAGGTACTTTCACACAGTGTAAGATAAGCATATGCTGTTTTTCTGTACCGCTGAATGTCTGATTTCTACTGTGGGTCACCATTCTGAATTTTTATGAAATCTTGATGAAATTTGCAGATTTAGATCAAAATAATTTATGAGGCAAAACAAAACAAAAAATTCTTACTTTTTGTGACACTAACACAGAACTTTAAATATGAAATTGAAGAAGGATGACCATGTCCTGTGGTAAGTTAGTATATAAAGGTGTGTCATGGTTTGAGATAGCCCAAAAATCTAATTCCCTAGTTCCATCCCCCTCCCACATCTCAACCCAATGTGAGATGGGTTTTTCCAGACAAAACACAACCAGACTCAGAATGGGGGAAAGGGAATATATTACAATGACTGTACAAATAAATACTACAATACATTATATACAACCTTAGCTATCTCTACTATGACATAAGTATTTACAACGGATCAGATCTCTTCTCCCCTCCAAATAAAAGTCCAGGAGGGAAAGAAGGGCAGATCCCTTCCAGTCTCTCAGGGCAGCAGCTTCTTCAGAGCAGCAGTCATCTGTCCTTTTCTCATGCAGCAGCTGATGGCTGGATCTCTGCCAGTACTCACAAGAGAGGTATCCAAACTCTCTCTCGGCCCCGTCGCCAACCAACTGAGGGGTCTTCCGTGGCCTTCGTCACCCCAGACAAGGTCGTTTCACCACGTCATATCACGAAGACACAGGGGGTCTTCGTGACGGTCTGGTATCTCCAGGAGATTCAAACTCCTTGCAGGGCCTCTGTGCCCTGTCTCAGGTTGCGAGCTTCTTTGTAGCTTGCAGCAAGGGAGGGCCCTCAAGGCCAACCTCCCACACTCCGTCCTGGCTGAGCTCTCAGGACGACCGAGCTTCTTAGCTCCTTTACCCATTTACGACTTCTAATCAGTAAGAGTCCATCTCCCTCCATTTTTGGAGGGATCTCCAAGGAAGTTTAGGGGAGTTTTACAGTTCTTACCCCTAAACTTTCTCTCTGTAGAAACTTAGTTCTGTTCTCTGCTGCTGTTCTTTCTCTCTCAGGTTTGCAGATGTTCTGTCTGCTTTGCTGCATGGTTGTTTTGCTGCTCTCTTATCTTTTGGCTCTGTGCCGCCGCTTTTCCTCTAGTCAGTGCTGGTTGCCGTGGCTTTCAGTATCTCTGGTTGCTGCTCACAGTGGAAAAGCATCTCCCAGCTTAACTACAGACACTTAGTCCAGCTTAACACTGTTCCAAGTCTCTGTAGCCCCCAGCTGGGGCTGGGGGGGCAGAGGCCCCCCCAGAGGGCTCCTGCCCTCTCCTTGTGGCCTTTCACAACATGGCTACTTCTTCTCACCTAAAACTACAACTCTTCTCTTCCGTTTGGTTGTGGTATGTTTACATTTTTGCAGGAGCACTCATTGGACAGAATTTCAAAACTTCCAGGGGTTTCCACCCCTTGGGGTCTACCACTTTTCTTATCCTCTGGGGGAAAACAAAGTCTAAACCACTACAAGGTGTATGAAAGTTCCTTGTTCTCCATCTAATCAAGCCATTTATAGTGTCCTTGTACAGAATTGTGCACATTTATTTATATGATAACCTACTGAAATATAATTAGCTACACCTATGCATGTGAGAATTGTCCAAATATATCCTTTTATCATACATTGAAAATTATATTCCCTTTCCCTGAGTAAAACTCTTTGCAACTTTGAGTTGCTGTCTTTATATGGGAGGGCGTAAGATTCTCTTCAAGAGTTTTGTTCTGAAACCAAACTTTAAGATAAAGTGATTTGAGGTTTTTGAGGTTATTACTCTGTAGCTTAGCGTGGATGTCTCTTCCTCCTCTGTGTCTTTTCATGTTGCCGTAAGTGGAAAAAAACCTGCAGATCTCCTTTTCATCATTTGGATTGGAACTACATACCATAGGTAATGTGTTTTGGCAACACTTACCTAGCCAAAGAAACCAAATTAATATTAACCATGCTGAGGAGTGTCAGAAGTATCACAGATGTGTCGATTTAGCTTTGCTCCATCACACACTCTTTCCTTAAACAACTGGTCAAGCTGTCGCAAAATGTCGTGTTGACTCCAGTGAGATTTTAATGGGTGTGATCAGAGATTGATGACTTTGGCAAGTTAGAATGAGATGATGATGTGGAGTTGCTGTCTCCTGTTTTGAATGTCCTCAGAAATAAAACCCCAAACAAACAAAGAAAAAAAAAATAAAAATTAAAAAAAAGTAAAAATAATTTAAAAATTATAAGCCATATAAATAAATATAATAAAATAATAAAAATTATAAGCCATATAAATAAAAATTACAAGTGTGTGTGTGCTCCTTCCTCCAAACCAACTAGACATGAAACAGTTTTAAGTCCTATAGATGTAGAGATGAAAAAGTCATATCTAAACTGTAGTGCTAGCTTGTTCCTAAGCATTTCCAGAGTTCCTTCCCATCAGGTGCCAGGATGGGTGGGCAGGAGGTGACTTGCTTTATTCAGACCATTCTTGTACGTGTTATTGCTACTCTTTCACCCCTCTCCCCCTATTTCTGGGTTTGTTTCTAGAGCTGTTTTTGAAAGAAACACTTTTTTCAATCACACACGTGAATATTTTTAAAGAAATACAAGACACAAAAACCTAGTAAAAACAATATTTAACAAAATGGTGAAATCACACTCCTTTATGTACTCTGAGCACTCTGCTACTGGCAGTTTTTATAGTTCTCCATATATTGGAAATGTAACAAAGGATCAAGCAATTTTCTGTGTATTCTTTATTTACTTTTAAATTTTTTTTCTATCATCAAATTGGCTGCAGGATTTGGTCCTGTCCTTGTGGAGGATGAATGCCACTGTCTTTTTTTGTTTAAATTGATATTTTATTGCTCAGGGGGACTGTCAGTGGGAGGGGGTGGTGGGAAGGAGCCTCCACTCAGGGGCTGGAGCTTCAACTTCTAAAGAAGGTTGTACTTAATCAAAGAGATGCAACTCAGGATTTCTCCCCACGTTCCAGAACTTTTCATTTAGCCAGCTGAGAGTTCCCAGGGCACAACCAGGTTAATGTTTAACTCTTCCAACACTGTGCTCATCCCGAGGATATCCTGTCATCCTGAGAAGAAGGAAGGGAGATGCTGTGCCAATTCCCTGTGGCTGTGCAGGAAGCAAAATCTTCAAAACCATGACCCTTCTGAAGGAGTTGATCTTGTGTTATTCCTCACAAGTCAGCACTGAAAATTCTGTATCTTAGACACTGAATGAAAAGGAGAGTTGCTGAGAGGCTTGTTGGGGGGAGAGTGTTTTTTTGGCTTAGTTTTGTGGGGGTCTTTTAGTGTCAAATGAAGGTTGGGTCATGAAAATCAGTCTTGTTACTGACAAAAACTCTAAAGGCATTTAAACGCTTTCAGATGCTGTAACCATTTTCCTTTCTTTCACTTTCTCACCCCTTGCAAATCAGAGACAGTTCCTAGAGGACAGGAGAATAAAATAAACAAAAAAAGAAATTTTTTTTCTACTCTTGAGACCTGTGTCAGGTCTGTTTTGAATGCATTTGAACCCTACTGCTTCCATGCTCTTTTTCAAGTAGCACTAGATAAATACCTATGAATTACTGAAATGACAGTGATCATTCTTACTTCACAAAATGTTTCTCTTTTTTTTTCCTATCCTGTGTCCCTTTTTTGTTACGTACTATGGAGTTCTAAGCTAGTTCACTGCTACTGTTTTGGTTGCAACTAATGTCAAGCAGAAAACCTGTAACATGCCAGAAACAGACTACAGTGTGTTGAAAACACAACTTATGTTTGATTGTGTGTAAATACAGAGAGTTAGTTGGGTTTATCTGATAGCCTGGCAGAAAGAGAGAGGAGCAATACAAACTGTTTTCAGTAACTGTGCTGTTCAGACACCTGATAAGATTGAGAGTGCTTTGGAACTACTGATATGCTTTGAATAAGAAAAGGATAATCACATCCATTGGCACTGGCTTATCAGGAATGAAGTAAAATGCCAGCATTTTTACATGAGCAAAAGTAAATGTTTTAGACACTTTGGGCCATTTTTCCGCTGAAATTAAATAGCAGGGTGCTTCTGAGTGTGCTGTAATGAGTGGAAGGATTTATTACCTTGACAGAATTACAGATGAATGTGTTCAGAGAGGAACCCTCAACAACAATAACAGCTCATTGGATAAGTGACCACATCTATTAATGCTCTTGGTAGAGATTCAGTAATTCTCTCCTTTCTTTCTCTGTGAAGTGCAGTGGCTAACTTACAATGTGCAGTTTTTCAGAGTGTAACACACTTGTGCATTTTGTAATATACTGGTAGCATGTTTGATATTGGGCATGTAACACGACTGTTTGTCCTAGTTAGAACAGCTGGGACCGATTCATCACTGGATGGGTGTAGCCCAAAACTGTGTATTCTATAGCCTTCCATGCCATTTCCCAGAAACTGTTGTCAGTAGAGGCCTGCGAGGTGAGGGGATGTTCCTGTCCTCATGTCCTTTTATGGAATTCCCTACTCTGAGGGAAGGACTGAGCATTCTTTTATGGAATTCCCCGCTCTGAGGGAGGGACTTAGCATTCCTGCCTGAGCTGGAGAATATATAAACCTGGAGTTTCAGAACCTTTCCACCACTTGTGGGATCCAGAGGAGGACTGCAGCTCACTGCTCTCAGCCAGACTGTAACTCACCGCTCTCAGGCGGACTGAGACCACCACCCTCGGCTGGACTGCAATCACCACTTTTGACCAGACTGCAGCAGCTCTCCCACTGGCAGGTTTTTGCCCTCTCCCTTTGCTTTGGACTCGGGGGGGGCCAGGGAGCACGACTTTTGTTTGTGCCCTGGGGTGCTGGGTTGTACATTTGGGCTTTGTGGGTTAGGGCCTGTTGCTTGTCTGTGTGGTCGTACTTATTGTATTATTTTATTAAATTGTTATTCTGACTTGTAATGTCTCTTTTGAGTTGGTTTGGTTTCCCCTGCTGGTTAACTTTTAAACCAGTACACTGTTCGTAAAATAATACTGGATCATTTACTGCTGTGTCCTCTGCCTTCAGTCGCTGTGTATTTTCATGTTCAAAAAAGAATATATCTCAGTCTTTGCTGGGAAGGGAAGGTGTGATTCACCATTAACTTACCCCAGCAGGCATGAAACATGCTCAGATGCAGTATTATCTTCTCAAAGTTTACTGATTTTTATTTTTGTACCTTTTCAAAATTTATTTCTAGGTTCTTTCACATGCTTACAATAAATTTTGGGATATTCAAATTTGATGAATGATAGTGCACGAACATATATGATCGATTTTGGATTATAAGTGATTCCTGTCAATGACATCCTTGTGACACTCTGAAATCAATATGTGATTCAACAAAGGCACCACTGTTCTGTACATTAGGTAGCAGTCAGGAATTTGGGAATTAAATGTTCACAAACTATAAACTGAGAAAATGTTTAGATTTAAATAACCCTTGGTTTGGCATTTATTCACCAAAATATGTTTCTTGGGAAAGTTAGTTTACCAAAGTGCAGGCTTTCAGTAAAAGAAAGGTCAGTGATTTAAGGTTTATTAAATTTTAGCTAAAAACAACAGACTCCATTTGAATGTAAAATAATTTAAGTATTTACTGCAGGCAACCTTCATGCTTTAGAGCTGTTACTCAAAGGTTTCATTCTTCTATGAAGATGTCAACTGTAAAAATAAAAATGCATCATTGAGAATGTAATAGTTCAAGTACTATAATCAAAATAAAGTGGTCTTAACTTTTTTTTCCTGTGGAGGCCACACTTGAAAAGAGTGCTTCAAGGCAACAGGGTTGGTAGGGAAAGACAATTTTTTTTGATTAACCTACTCTCCCCTTCAAACCAGGAAAAAAGGCCTGACGCTCTGTCTCTTCCCTGCCGTTGGTGCAACACTCTCGGCACTACATGCACAGCAAGAACTTTCTGGGCAGGACCCCTTGGTCTCGGAGGAATTTTTGTCCATATTCACTTTTGGGCCTCAGACGGCCAATTTAGGAACGGGGCTCCTGCCATGAATGATTGCCCTTCCAGCCAGGAAAAAAGACCTGACCCTCCGTCTCTCCCCTGTCGTTGGTACAGCACTCTGGACACTACGTGTACAGCAGGAGCTTTCTGGGTGGGCACCTTTAGTCTGGCACGAATCTTCTTCCTTATTCAGTTTTGGCCCTCCGACGGCCCATTTAGGAACAGGTCTCCTGCCCACGAACGAATGCCCTTCCAACCAGGAAAAAAGGCCTGACCCTCCGTCTCTCCCCTGCCATTGGTGCAACACTCTCTGCACTACGTACACAGCAAGAGCTTTCTGGGCGAGCACCTTTGGTCTAGGAGGAATCTTCGTCTGTATTCACTTTTGACCCTCAGATGGTCGATTTAGGAAGGGGGCTCATGCCCGCCAACGAATGCCCTTCCAACCAGGAAAAAAGGCCTGACTGTCATTGGGCATCTGTCGGTAGACCTTGATCCGTGGGGGAAGAAAGACACACAACACACACTAGGATGATGAGACAGAGAGATGTCTGCCTGCTCAGTGTACCAGGCAGCTTTATTGAGTTCCCTAACTTCTCTCTTCCCACACATATAATATAAACATATTCTTACAAAAACACCCAGGAATGCAGCAGCTGCACTCGGCCAAACAACTTTAACCTTGTACTCTTTATAACTGAAGACTGTGTCCATGGGAACTATCTAATTACCTCCACTGCTCTCATGGAAAGCGGCCCAACACTTTGTAAGATTCCAAACCCCTTTAAGCTTCAATTGTGGTGCTGTGACTTCACCCCACAATTCCTCCCTATTCTGTAGTTGAGCAACAAAGACTGCCCGTATCTTATCCGGCAGGGCCCTTTGCACGAACGAAACTAGACAAGGCAGCATCAGCAACACAACTACAACCACCAACCTTCCAGATGTACAAGGTCCCCCTATTGGCTGTGCAGGGATTCCTGGCCAGACTCTATCTCCACACAGAAGAAACACTCCCATAGGGAGTCGACAAGGTGCACTCACTGCTAGAGTACTCCAAGTTGGATTCTTACCGACACCAGAAGGAACTATTTTTATAGAAAGATGATTCAGAGAACACATCCCGTACCATAGACTCACCACGTGCTCGTTCTATGTCATGATTAAAATACACACAGTCTTTTACAAACAGTGACTCTAAAATGCCTAACTTTTGGAGTGTTAACAGACAGCACATCATCCCAGCTATCAACATGATCAAGACACCCGTGCACAGTATGACAGTCCCGTTTCAATAAGTCATGCCGTCGGATGACATCCTGCACCAGGAGAGATGCTTCCATGTCACTCAGAGGAACACCAACAAGACAGGTGTGAAATGGCTGCTCTGGATACACCAGTGATGCACAAAAGGTTGTGTGATTCAGTTTCTTCATTAGTGTCACCCAGAGGTTTTGACTATGCCATGGAGTGAACTTTGACAGGTCAGGAACTGCACTGACGACTTCCAGGACCAACAGCAGGACGTACATACCACGCAGGTATTCAGTGAGGACTATTATCTGTAGAGACAAACATATCCCTTTCCCCAAGTTATCAAGTCATGTGGATCAGACCATTGACCAGAGACAAGTTCTGCATCTGCATGCTATGCTCTGTCCTCAACTCTCACAGGGATCACAAGATTATCAGTTTGGAGGAGGCTTTTTGCCAAGCACAGCATATTTTTCCTGAAACTCTAAAAGAAGGTAAATAAAGACAATCGCCAGAGAAGGTCAAAAGGTTTGACACATAAAGAGCTTTGTCTAGGCTAGAGACTGAGGGGGTTATCCCCTCATTCCTCCTTTCTGTTCTTGAAGCAATTGCTTCAGGGCACCATACACTCTCTCCACAATGTGTCCTGTAGAAGAATGTGAAATAGTCGTAACATGAGTGACCCTCCACAAAGCAAAGAAAATTTGGACAGATTTACAGGCATAAAACAGCTTATTGTTCATCCACACTTGAGTAGGTGCTCCAGATGTAGCAAAAGCAAAACAGAAGTGTTTAATGACATCATGGCTTTTTTTCTAGTATGTGCATTAGCAACCACCACATGGGAAAACATGTCAGTGGACACATGGACATGTTTAAATTACCAAATTCATTGACATGAGTGTCATCCGATTGCCACATCTGTAAGACCTTAAGTCCTCGAGGGTTAGTACCAAAATAGACAGGAGTATAGGCATTATGACAGTCTGGACAGGAGGCAACAATTAAGCGAACAATAGGATGAGTCAAGCCAAACCGACATCTGAAAACTTCTGCACCTTGATAAAAAAAAAACTAATGAGACAAGACAACTTGCTGGTGAATGTTAGGAACAAGTCTCAAAGCAACAGCAAAAACGAGCATCTGCTCAGGCATTACCCTCTGTGAAGAACCCTGGCAAGGAGGTATGACTACAAACATGTAGCACAAAATAAGGAACAGGCCTCTGCAAAAGAGTTCTCCAGAACTCGAACAACACTTGAAAAATAAGACCTGGAGATGGACAAGACAACACCGCCAGAGTTACTGTAACAAGTTAACAACATATGCAGAATCAGTAATAACATTTAAAGGCCGATTAGTAAATAACTGAAAAAACGGGAGTTACAGCTCAACATTCCACAATTTGAAGAGAAACCCCCTGATGAACAATTTGATGTTGCCATCCACATTCTACTTTCCACGCTACCGCAGCTTCAACCGTCTTCCTCGAGCTGTCCGCAAAGACTGTAAGGCCATCAAGGGGCTCTGCGCTGCGTAGTGTTTTTGTCCAATTGGAATTTCCCTAAAAAAAAACTTAAGAAGGGCATGTGAAAGGAAATTATAAGAAACTTGGCCATGGAACCCAGCTAAAGCAGTTTGCAATTCACATTTGTTTCCAAGGCACCACTCAAAGTAATGAGATTGTACAGGTACAACAATGCGAACTGGATTTCTTCCAGTACACTCTACACACCTTTTTCTAGCCTTAATGATGATTTGAACTATGAGCTCAAACAATCCAGGAGCAGTTTTTTTGAGCCCATTAAGGCAAGAATCGCCACTCTATGGTGTGCAGTGGATCAGACCAATGGTCAAACCACTGTACCAATGCCCCAAAAGGAACACTGTGATCTGCAAAAATAAAAAATTGGGCAATTTGACAATGATCAATTCCTCAAACAAATTTAGAATATAAAACCTACTCTACTTACTGGATGGTTTGAACTGCACTTTTAGTCAGTTCCCTTGGTTCCTGAGGATTTTCAGAATATTTGAGCAGGTCAAATAGAGGTGCCAGCTGGGTGTTTGTCAATTCCAAATAGGACCTAATCCAATTCAAAGACCCTAATATCTTTTGTACGTCAGTAAGAGTTTTGACATTAATATCCAATTGAACTGACTGAGTAATGACTGCTTTCCATGTAAATTTGAACCTTAAATACTTCCAGGGTTCCTCTCACTGCACCTTCTCAGGAGCAACTACGAGGCCAAAGGATTGTAGACTCTTTCTGGTTTCAACTTCCAACACACACCCAGCTGATCCTCAGTGGTCACAACCAGTAGAAATATTGCCTATATAATGACAACAAAAAACAGTCAGAAAATTACAGGAGATAATGTTGGAATCATAAACCACCGACAAATTATAGGAATATTTTCATTTCCTGGGAGATGCTTTTCTATGTATAACACTCGTAAGGTTCTGCATGATTAATAGATGGAACTGAAAATGAGATTTTTTTTTTTCCCTATAACTGGGGTCTAAATGGATTGTGAAAAAACAACCCGTCAAATTAATAATAACAATGGGTTATTCGGCAGAAAGCATAGAAGGGGTCAATAAACCAATGCTGACATGGTAACCATGACTGCACCAACACGTCTGACATCATGCAACAGTCTTCATTTCACATATTTTTTCTTTATTACAAAGACAGGGGTGATTAAAGGATTCTGAGATGGTTCAATGTGATCAGCATCAAGCTGCTCTTTAACAAGCTTTTGCAGGGTCAACAGCTTTTCTGTGTGTAGGAGCCACTGCTGAAGTCACACAGAATCTGTATGTTCTAAAAGAAAACTCTGGGCAGTACCTCGCAGTCTCACAACCCAAACCCCTGGCGTGACCACAGGCCAGGAGGCCGGGCAATGATAGTTACGTAAGGTCCCGAATGCAGAAGTTCGTCCACCTGGACAACTGACAGCAAGCTTCGAGTATCGTAGAGGGTACAGGTCAGCTGTGGATGTTGCGCAGAGATCGGCACTGACCGAAAGACTTGTGGTGCATCAGTTGAACCAAATCTTCCATCCCGACACTCACAAGGTTCTGCTTGGGGAACACAACTCAGAAAAGGTACAAGTTGAGCTATTTGTGTCCCTTTAGGAATTGTCACTGGAGGATAAGGTGTGGAGACCCTAGCACAGATCTACCTCATATAGTTAGCATCAATGGCTGCAACAGGAACAAAAAAATCCCAAAATCCCGCAATTGTGCTACTAGAACAGCTGATTCACAAGGCACTTCACAATTGCTGCCTTCCTACAATGCTAAACATCCACTAGTCAGATTATGTGATCAATATGTCTGGTGCAGAAAAAGCAGCAGTCACAAGCATTGAGACCATTTTGCTGAGGACAAAACTGCGATGGGCAGAGTACATTCCAATGATGAAAGACTAACTGTTTTAGGATGAATATTGCCACCAGCTGCCGCATGAGAGGAACCCCAAAGAGAAGACACAAGGACTCCCTGAAACGACATCGCAGCCTTGACCACACTGATCAACATAACTGGTGTACTCTGGTCTCCCGTCAGGAGGCCTGGAGACACACTATCTATAACGCTGTTGATACTTCTGAGAAAGGACACAGGATGGCCCCGACAGTCTGCAGGGGCCCCCCGCAACAGGTTGATCAAGCAGGGCAGCAACATCAACAACCCTTGGTTTAAACCATGGAAAACACAGAAAAGCTCAAATGACTCTGCCTCCTGCACAGTCCACACAACTACAGCCCATAAGCAACACGACACATGAAAAAAGAACAGCACCAGTGGAAAGGTTCCACCTGAGATTTAACCTCTATAAACCTCATACGAGGCTGAAATAGAACACCAAATTTTTGTAAGAATCTCTTATTTAACTTCAGTCCTAATCAAATGGCTAGCCAGACAGGGCTAGTCTTGAAATAACTAAAACCTCACCAGTTTTCATAAGAGTGGAATTACTCATGGCGGGAATTTGAAGAGTTCATATACCATCCAGAATAAGGACTCACTATGGTTCAACAGAATCATGTTACACATCTCTTTAAAATCTTGACACCGACGGAAAGTATTTTTAAATCTACACAGTTACACCTTCACGCAGTTTCCTTATTTCCACACAGTCTATTTCCAGTCATTAGGTGGCCACATCAGTCATTCGTCACTCACACACACATTTTAAGTAGTTATTGGCTGTGTAGTTCTCATCAGTCTCATAACTTAAAGGGAATTTATGGCATATTTGCTAATATTAGCTTGTATATCTTGTACAACTCTCCATACAAAAGACAAATACGATGGGAACAGGCAGGATATTACCTTGGAAATTTTCAATCTTTTTCATAGAGCAAGGACACTGTCATAACGGCAACAGAACCACTTCTGCAGGGGGGCAGGACTACCTCCTTTTGTCTTCACTTCTTCACCTTTTCCCGCCCTTTGCCTCCCTGCATCTCCTGTTTCTCTTGAACACTCGGCCCCCCTGGAAGCAAAAGTGTTGCTTCGTTAAGGGAGCTTTCACTAGCATTTGTCGGAGGACGAGGGAGAGGGAAGGAGAGGGAATAGAGGTTGGGTTCATTCGGAGAAAAATCAGGAAGAGAAGTCAAATTTCAATTGCTCAGCACTAGGTGCACAGCAAAAGATTCCTGGGTGGGTCCTTTGGTTTGGGAGGAATCTTCGTCCGTATTCACTTTTGGGCCTCGGAGGACCGATTTAGGAACGGGGCTCCTGTCCACAAATGATTGCCCTTCAAACCATGAAAAAAAACCTGACCCTCCGTGTCCGTCCTGCCATTGGTGCAGTACTCTCGGAACTACGTGCACAGCAAGAGCTTTCTGGCGGGACCATGTAGCTAGCTTGCGACGTAAGGAGAGCAAGTGAAATTTGACTTCTCTTCCTGATTTTTCTCTGAATGAACCCAACCTCTATTCCCCCTCCTCCCCCTCCCTCCCTCCCTCTCCCTCGTCCTCCGACAAATGCTAGTGAAAACTCCCTTAACGAAGCAACACTTACTTCCAGGGGGGCCGAGTGCTCAAGAGAAAAAGGAGACGCAGGGGGAGCAGAGGACCGGAAGAGGTGAAGAAGTGAAGACAAAAGGAGGTAGTCCTGCCTCTTGCAGAAGTGGTTCTCTTGCCATTATGACAAATAGAGTGTCCTTGCTCTATGAAAAAGGTTGAACGTTTCCAAGGTAATATCCTGTCTGTTCCCGTCGTATTTGTCTTTTGCATGGAGAGTTGTACAAGATTTACAAGTTAATATTAGCAAATATTGCTTAAATTCCCTTAAATTTATGAGACTGATGAGAACTACACAACCAATAACAACTTACGATGTGTGCGTGAATGATGGATGACTGAGGTGGCCACCTATGTATGATTGGAAAAAGACTGTGTGAAAGAGAAAAGCTACATGAATGTGTAAATGTGTAAAATTAAAAATACTTTCTGCTGGTGTCAAGATTTTACAGAGATGTATAACATGATTCTGTTGAACCATAGTGAGTCTTTATTCTTGATGGTATATGAACTCTTCAAATTCCCACCATGAGTAATTCCACTCTTATGAAAACTGGTGAGGTTTTAGTTATTTCAAGACTAACCCTGTCTGGCTAGCCATATGATCAGGACTGAAGTTAACCAAGAGATTCTTACAAAAATTTGTGTTCTATTTCAACCTTGTTTCAGAGGTTTATAGTGGTTAAATCTCAGGTGGAACTTTTCCACTGATGCTGTTCTTTTTTCATGTGTCATACTGCCCATGAGTTGTAGTTCTGTGGACTGTGTAGGAGGCTGAGTCGTTTGAGCTTTTCTGTGTTTTCTAGGGTTTAAATTAAGGGTTGTCGATGTTGCTGCCCTGCTTGATTAACCTGTTGCGGGGGGCCCCTGCAGACTGTCAGGACCATCCTGCGACCTTTCTCAGAAGCATCAACAGTGTTATAGATAGCGTGTCTCAGGGCCTCCTTATTGGAGACCAGAGTACACCAGTTATGTTGATCAGTGTGACCAAGGTTGCGATGACGTTTCAGGGAGTCCTTGTGTCTTCTCTTCGGCACTCCTCTCATGCGGCAGCTGGTGGCAATATTCATCCTAAAACAGCTAGTCCTTCATCTGTGGGACGTGACCTGCCTATAGCAACTGTGTTTTCAGAAAAATATCTTCAATGCTTCTGACTGCTGCTTGTTCTATACCAGACATATTGATCACATAATCTGACTAGTGGATGTTTAGCATTGTATGAAGGTAGTGTGGGTTAAGTGCCTTGTTAATCAGCCATTTTAGTAGCACAGTTGCGGGATTTTGGGATTTTTTGTTCATGTTGCAGTCATTGATGCTAACTATACGAGGCAGATTTGTTCTAGGGTCTCCACACCTTATCCTTCAGTGACAATTCCTAAAGGGACATGAATGGCCCAACTTGTACCTTTTCGGAGTTGTGTTCCCCAAGCAGAGCCTTGTGTGCGTCGGGATGGAGAAGTTGGTTCTACTGATGCACCACAAGTCTTTTGGTCAGTGCCGATTTCTGCACAATGTCCACAGTTGACCTGTACTCTCCATGATACTCGAAGTTTACTGTCAGTTGTCCAGGTGGACGAATTTCTGCATTCGGGACCTGACGTAACTATCATTGCCCGGTCTCCTGGCCTGTGGTCACGCCAGGGGTTTGGGTTGTGAGACTGCGAGGTACTGCTCAGAATTTTCCTTTACAACGTACAGATCCTGTGTGACTTCAGCAGTGGCTCCTACACACAGAAAAGCTGTTGACCCTGCAAAAGCTTGTTAAAGAGCAGCTTGATGCTGATCACATTGAACCATCTCAGAATCCTTTAATCACCCCTGTCTTTGTGATAAAGAAAAAATATGTGAAATGAAGACTGTTGCATGATGTCAGACGTGTTGGTGCAGTCATGGTTACCATGTCAGCACTGGTGTATTGACCCCTTCTATGCTTCCTGCTGAATAACCCATTGTTATTATTAATTTGACAGGTTGTTTTTTCACAATCCAGTTAGACCCATTATAGGGAAAAAAAAAAATCTCATTTTCAGTTCCATCTATTAATCATGCAGAACCTTACGAGTGTTATACATAGAAAAGCATCTCCCAGGAAATGAAAATATTCCTATAATTTGTCGGTGGTTTATGATTCCAACATTATCTCCTGTAATTTTCTGACTGTTTTTTGTTGTCATTATATAGGTAATATTTCTGCTGGCTGTGGCCACTGAGGATCATCTGGGTGTGTTGGAAGCTGAAACCAGAAAGAGTCTACAATCCTCTGGTCTAGTAGTTGCTCCTGAGAAGGTGCAGCGACAGGAACCCTGGAAGTATTTAAGGTTAAAAATCACGCGGAAAGCAGTTATTCCTCAACCAGTTCAATAGGATATTGATGTCAAAATTCTTACTGATGTACGAAAGCTATTGGGGTCCTTGAATTGGGTTAGGTCCTATTTGAAATTGGCAAACACCCAGCTGGCACCTCTATTTGACCTACTCAAACATTTTGACAATCCTCAGGAACCAAGGGAACTGACTAAAAGAGCAGTTCAAACCATCCAGCAAGTAGAGCAGGCTTTATACACTAAATTTGTTTCACGAATTGATCATTAAATTGTCTAATTTTTTTATTTTTGCAGATCACAGTGTTCCTTTTGGGGCATTGGTACAGTGGTTTGACCATTGTTCTGATCCACTGCACATCATAGAGTGGCTATTTTTGCCTTAATGGGCTCAAAAAACTGCTCCTGGTTTGTTTGAGCTCATAGTTCAGATCATCATTAAGGCTAGAAAATGTGTAGAGTGTACTGGCAGAGATCCAGCTCGCATTGTTGTACCTGTACAATCTCGTTACTTTGAGTGGTGCCTTGGAAACCAAATATGAATTGCAAGTTGCTTTAACTGGGTTCCATGGCCAAATTTCTTTATTTCCCTTCACATCCCCTTCTTAACTTTTTTCTTAGGGAAATTCCAATTGGACAAAAACACTACGCAGCGCAGAGCCCCTTGATGGCCTTACAGTCTTTGCGGACAGCTCGAGGAAGACGGTTGAAGCTGCGGTAGCGTGGAAAGTAGAATGTGGATGGCAATATCAAATTGTTCATCAAGACGGTTCTCCTCAAATTGTGGAACATCGAGCTGTAACTCCTGCTTTTCAGTTATTTCCTAATTGGTCTTTAAATTTTATTACTGATTCTGCATATGTTGTTAATTTATTACAGCAACTCTATCAGGCGATGTTGTATTGTCCATCTCCTGGTCTTATTTTTCAATTTTTCTTTGAGCTTTGGCGAACTCTTTTGCAGGGGCCTTGCTCTTTCTTTTGTGCTAGGTTTGTAGTCATACCTCTTTACCAGGGTTCTTCACAGAGAATAATGCCTGAGCAGATGCTCTTGTTTTTGCTCTTGCTTTGAGACTTGTTCCTAACATTCACCAGCAACCTGTCTTGTCTCATTAGCTTTTTTTGGTTTTTTTTTTTATCAAGGTGCAGAAGTTTTCAGACGTCAATTTGGCTTGACTCATTCTATTGTTCACTTAATTGTTACTTCTTGTCCAGACTGTCATGATGCCTATACTCCTGTCCAGACTGTCATAATGCCTGTACTCTTGTCCAGATTGTCGTGATGCCTATACTCCCAAAATTGCAAACAGAAGACGATTCCTCGCAGAAAAAGGTACCAGAACAGAGAGTTCTTGCTGCTCATGGAGTGCTCAGCCTTGCTTACCAACTGCACCACAAAACCAAAGTTTCCAGGCTTTCTTTCCCGGGGATAAGAGCTGTTGTTTCCTGTTTTTAGCTCTGCCTCCCAACTGCCAGTCCGACTGCAAAAACTGCAAACAGACGATGATTCCTCCCAGAAAAAGGTACCAGCACAGAAAGCTCTTGTTCTCAATGGACTGCCTGGACTGGCCGACAAACTGCACCACAAAACCAAAGCTTCCAGGCTTTCTTTCCTGGCAACTAGGCCTGTTTATTGTTTTGAACCGTGCCTCCCAACCTGCAGCCCGACTCCCAAAATTGCATATAAACAAAGATTCCTCCCAGAACAAAGGTATCAGAAGAGAGAGCTCTTGCTGCTCATTGAGTGCCCATCCTGACCCAACAGTTGCACCACAAAGCAAAAGTTTCCAGGCTTTCTTTCCTGGCAATAAGGGCTGTTGATTCCTTTTTTCATCCGTGCTTCCCAAATCCCAGCCAGACTCCCAAAATTGCATACAAAAAAAGATTCCTCCCACACCAAAGGTGCAAGCACAGAAAGCTCTTCCTGCAATGGAGTCTTGAGGCCGACAAACAAACTGCACCACAAAACCAAAGTTTCCAGGCTTTCTTTCCTGGCGATAAAGGTTGTCGTTTCCTGTTTTCAGCCCTGCCACCCAACTGCCAGCCCGACTCCCAAAATTGCAAACAGAAGATGATTCCTCCCAGAACAAAGGTACCAGAACAGAGAGCCCTTGCTCCCAATGGAGTGCCCAGCCTGGCTCACCAACTGCACTACAAAGCCAAAGCTTGAAGGGATTCCTTTCTGGCGATATGGGTTGTTGCTTCCTGTTTTCAGCTCTGCCTCCCAACTTGCAGCCCAGTTCCCAAAATTGCATACAGAAAGGTCTTGCCTTGGAGTGCCCAGGCTGGCACCACAAAGCCAACGATTCCAGGTTTTCTTTCCTGGAGATAAGGGTTGGTCTTTGCTTTTTTTAGACCTGCCTCACCACTGCCAGACCAGCTCCCAAAATTGCATAAAAACAACGATTCCTCCCACACCAAAAGTGCCAGTACAGAAAGCTCTCGATGCCCATATAGTGCCCAGGTTGACCCACCAAGTACACCAGAAAGCCAAAGGTTCCAGTCTTTACTGGGGAAATGGTTATGTTTTGCTTTTTTCACAACTGCCTCCCAACTGACAGCCCAAATCCCAAAATTGCATACAAAGATTCCTACCAGAACAAGGGTGCCAACAGAGAAAGTTCTTGCTGTTCACTGAGTGCCCAACCTGGACAACAAATTGCACCTCCAAACCAAAGCTTCCAGGATTTCTTTCCTGGGGATAAAGGCTGTTGTTTCCTGTTTTCAGCCCTGCCTCCCAACTGCCAACCCGACTCCCAAAACCTTCATATGGACGAAGGTTCTTCCCAGATTATAGTTGCCAGCACAGAAAGCTCTTGCTCAACATGAAAACTCTGTAGGTGATCCTCACGCACACGCTGGGAACACATGGGACAGCCATTAGAGTGCTGCCTGCAAGTGGTGGGACTGGGAGAACCTTAGCCCACCCATCTGAAAGGGCAGTTGAAGGACTGGGGGCTTGGCAGATGGAAACCGTTATTCTCAACCCCTTCTCTAGATCAACTCCAGAGCGATCCCATGCACCCATCACACCACAGGAGATATATTGTTCAATTTGGTTACATCGAAATGGTGTTTCCTCCACAAAAAATGTATGATGATGTGAAAAAAGATGGAATGATGATAATGGTAAGAGTAAGAGCATTCCAGTGGAAGTGTTGCACCTCCGCCAGGTGTAACAGGAGATTTCGAGGAATGTGGAGGGTCCTGAGGCTTTCACAATCTTCCCAGGTGGAAGAGCAGCATCAAGCTCACCCTCCCTATGCCTGTGGGCTCCTGACATGGTTCTGCCCTCATAGGTACCAGAGCAGAGATAACACATTTACAGGAAGGTGAGGACTCTGCATTTGTACTGAGAGGAAAATGAAGTATGGTCCTGCCACCATCTTCCTGAACCTAGAGCCACATGGTTGGGAGTCTCTCTTTTCTTACTGCTTTTGTCTGCTCTCTCACTACCTCTTACACTTGGTCTGGCTTGACTGCACCTCTTTCAATTGCACTGTCTGCCTTCACAGCTTCTTCAGCACAACTCCGAGATGTAGTGTTCAGATCCTTGAGGAGTGACACTCTAAGTCATGGAGACCTGTGCTGCGTCTTTTCCACCCTCAAATTAGGACCAGGATCCTCCTCCTATCCAAAGAGAAAGATCCTCATGAACCAGAAAATCGTGGTGCCTGCCTGGAGGGGATCCAGGAGATGATGGCTCAGGAGAAGTCAGGGACACACATTGTAGATGACTGCAGTATGCCCAGACTTGCGCTGCGCTGTGCTGTGTATGTCACTTGGCACCCAGACATTCTGTCACATGTCTGTGTTCTCTGTAGGACTGAAATGACCTCTTTTCATAGGGGCGCTCTTTTGCTCCACTATCGAAAAAATTAACCGGGTTCTGTATTTCACGTCATTGGGACGTGCGGGACCTCGTGGAATTAAAGAAACCTTGGGATATCTTTGGAACTTCATGGAATCAAAGGGGTAAAAAAAAGAATTAAACACAATGACCAGAAACCATTGGATCAAAGATTTCTTTAAGATGCCAGCTGGGGATTATGGGGGTACACTACCATGCATTAATCAAAGAATCAGGATAAATTTCGGAATATAAATACAGTGATACTTGAAAGACCCTCCCCTTCACAAGCAGTCCATAATTATGTAATGATTTTGGGGTCAAATAGCATCTTGGATTTTATTCGTGGAGCAAGACTGCCATCTAGCGTCCATTTCTTCTGGAGGGCAGTCATTTTCACAGCGTGGTTTTCTCCCTTAGCAGGCCTCGTAGCATCTCTGATTGATCTATCCGACCTCTAAACCCTAAACTGGATGTTCTAGGACAAGCTAAGGTATGTGTCGTAGAACTTCCCCTTTGCTTAAACAATATTTAATTGACTTTCTTCTTAACAGAAAAATCTCTTATTAAATAAGTTTTCTGAGGCACATAAGATAATTTCTTGGAGATGGGCATACGATACACACTCGATAATTTTCCATGTATCATCTACATTCTCTCTCCTAAAACTAGTTGTAATCTTAAAAGAAAAGACCACTACCATGCCAAGAAAGTAAAACCCTTTGTTTATTATGATACAATTCCTATTTCAGCTAAATCTTCTGATTTACTAAGTCATTCACAGAGGAGATCCTCTCTCATTTCAGTGCTGTTGTGACAATATGGGGCCTCATGTTACCCATGGAACACTGAACACTGCAGATTCCCATGGAATCAAGGGGCTATTGTGACACTGGCTCCTCATGGAAGAGGGAGGCCCTGCAGAGAGACCTCAAATCAGAGATTTGGGCAATCATCAACCAGAGGAAGTTCAACAAGGGGAAGTGCCAGATTCTGTCCCTGGGATGGGGCAACCCCAGATGTACGGACAGACTGGGAATGACGTGCTGCATAGCAGTGCTGGAAAATGGCCTCTGGGGTTCTGGTGGATGGCCAGTTGGCCAGTGGTGCCCTGGCGGGGTCTCGCTGCTCAGTCACGCAAGGGTTTTCAGGCACACGAGTCCTTCCCTTGCACACACAGACAGTTCATGGCAGCAGGGGCAGTATCTCCTGGGGCTCCTGCTACCACGCCCGGAACCTGGATGCACCTCAGCCCTTGTGGGGTACCACCTGCTCTGCCACTATCTGAGATGCCCCACGGCCTGAGGGATGGACACGGGGAGTTCTGTCCACAGAAGCACATCCCAGAGCTGCATCCATAGGTGCGATGGATGAAAAGACAGAATGGGAGAGATATGTGGCCTGGAAAAGCATTAATGGAGTCTGAATGGACTTTTTACTTACTGAATAATCCACCCAGCAGACTGGCAGTTTTTCCCCAGTTTACTGTTGTGTGCTTATGAACCCTTGTACACCCCAGTTTATTGTCAAAATTTATAGATCCTGCTGTACCTCCATATTGTCCCTATTTCTCCCTCAGGCTTCCCCTTTGAAAGCTGTTTATCTCTTCTTCTCCCCTGTTTTCCCATGCCTCTGTTACTGATTATCTGTAGCTATCGCAGTGCAGAGAGAGCTACCATTAGTCAACCCCCTCTGATACTCGAGAGTTCCACCCATCTCTCCCCTGTCCCTCTACCACATCTTTCCCTAAGCTGTCAATCTCTTGCACCTCCCTGGCTTAGCGTCCACCCCTCAAACCGCGGTTTTTTAAACCCTTGTTTCCCTTGAATAAACTGGCATTGCATCACGAGACCTCAACTGCGTCCGAACCCTAACTGCAGTGCTCGGTCCAAATTTCCCCTATCCCTGCGGACCGAGGCAAGTGGTTCCCAGCCGTGGGGCACAGTTGAGGGCTCTCATACTGAGAGAACTCCTGTGCCTGCACTCTGGTTCAGGCGACGCCGGGGAAGGCGCTCGTCCCCGCCGGTCCTCTCCAGCAGAACGGATGGCTGCGGGCTTGTAGAAACTGCGCGGGTCAACGCATCGCACAAGGTGAGCTACTGGGGGCATTCCCTGCACCCTACCCCATCACCCATACCCCGATTGGACATTGAAAGAGAGGATTTTCCATCCGAGACTGGAGTGGAGACCTGCACCATGGGACTCACTCTCTTGACCTCTCAAAAATTTGTATACCGGCGCTTGAAAGATTTTCTTATAGAGTATGGCCATCCGCTAGACAAAAAAATCAGCTAAAGTGCTTGCCAGATGGCTCGATCACAAAAGCTATAAGCTTGCCGAGGACACTGATATCGAGAAGTGGCAAGCTGTGGGATATGACCTCTGGCAGGACAGTGATAAGGGGGACAGTTTAACCAAAGAAACCCTTATCGGGTTGAGACTAATTCTCATGGTGCTACAGCACCAGGTGATGAACAAGGATATCAGCCTCCCAGAAACTGAAACTAAAAGGGTGGAGATGGACACTGGGCAGACAGATACACCATGTGACAGGGAAGGGAAGAAACCATTGCGGCGATCTCAAAAGGATATCAAGGAGGAGGGACACAGGGATTGCACGGAGCAAAGGCAGAAAGGGGCGGTGCAGAAAAAACCCGCGCGGAACGGGAGAAGGCGGGCCCCCGTAGCTCTGCCCTTTAGACTGCCCCCGCCTCTGCCCGATCGCGTCAGGGATCCCTCCCCCGACCTGCCCACGGATACGCCTACCTCCTCCAGTCCCGCCTCTTCCCCGGATCCGTCACCTGACCGGGGCGGCAGGGTAGCGAGAAGCAGGGGCAGGGCGAAAGTCAGAGCCTCTTCTCGGAAAGGTGGCCGCACCCATAAGCCTCATAGCACCAGAGTCTGCAGCTATCCTGAACCCGATTCAGACACAGAGGCTTACCCTGCCTGTCAGTACCTGCAACCGGACACAGACTCCCCTGAATGGCAGCCAAAACTCCCGGACATCTGGAAGGCTTTCAGGGAAGAGGCTGCTTCAGCTAAGGATACCGAATTCCTGAAAGCGTTTCCTATTTATGTAGAAGAAGGAAAGACCCCGGAGTGGAGACCCATATCGTACCCCATGCTCAAAGACATTAAAAAAGCAATCGTTGAATATGGGCTGGGAGCACCCTTTACCATCGGGCTGCTGGAATACTTTTTTCTTGCTTATACATTAATTCCTTATGATATTCGCGCAGTAATAGGAGGATTGTTCACGACAGTGCAGTCCTCAGTATTTGAGGTTGAATGGAAAAAACTGATTACTGTATATGTGAATGAAAAAATGGAAAGGAGAGGAATTCCTATCCAGCAGGCAAGAGATATGCTTTACGGGGAAGGGAACTATTCTAGTAGGAAGGATCAAGCTAGAATTGACCCCAAATTTTAAGAAGTAATCAAAGAATTGGCATTAGAAGCTGTGAAGAGGGTAGCTAATGCCTATGTTCAGACACCCTCCTTCACTCTTATTAACCAAGGTACAAAAGAACCTTTTGTGGAATTTATAACCAGGTTAAGAGAAGCAATCAGCCGGCAAGTCCATCAAAAGGAGAGTCAAGAAATTTTGTTTAATAAATTGGTTATTGAAAAAGCTAATGAGGACTGCCAGAAAGCATTAAAAATGTTAAAAAATCCCTCCTTACTAGAAATGATAGAAGCCTGTAAGAACATAGGCTCTAATTCCCATAAAGCACGTCTATTGGCTGCTGCTTTTACAGGGCCTCAGCATTGTTTTGAGTGTGGGGAGAAAGGACATTTTAAAAAGCACTGTCCTAAATTAATCCCTGAACCAAATTTACCTAAAACCTTATGCCGGAGGTGTGGGAAAGGGCGTCATTGGTCCTCTAGTTGCAGGTCCACAACCAACCTCAATGGTGAACCTTTGCCCCCCAGGAGATCCCCAGGGCCAAGGAAAAAAGTCACATTTCAATCCTTGCCTGATCTTCGTCCTTGCTCCTGTGAGCATCAGGGAAACGGGGAGCAGAGTGCCCGGGGGTGCGCGATGACACAAATCACCCCTGCTCTCCGCTCAATCCTGCGTCCCACACCTCACCCTGTTACCCTGTAAGCCCAAAACCTCTGGCAGATCCTATTCCCCTGAATCCAACAGACCCTATTCCTGTTCCGGGTGTTTCCCCTAATTTAGCAGACCCTGTTCCAGTTAAAAATCAATGTGTTCCCCTTAACTGGACCATTCTCTCTGTTATTCACCCCTCAACACACCTAAGCTCCTATGAGCAATTGGCCAAAGTCAGACCATCTGCCCCAGTAGACCCTGACAAAACATACCTAATGATATCACATCTCTCAGCAGTGGCTAAGGGAATCATTGTTGTACCCACCCTCCTGACAGGACTTACAAATACCAACATTGCTATATGCCTAACTGTGCATCTCCCTCCTGTGCAGCTAGATGAACGCTTCCCCGTGGCAAAGATGATCTCCACAGATGACCTGCTCTGCGTGAAATCCTCAGACGAGGAGCAGAGGGAGGAAGCACTGAGAGAAGTCCACTGGACTACCTCAGTGAAAACCTCCCGCCCACTTCTAACATGTCTGGTTTATTTTTCACAGCCTAAGCACCCCCAGAAAGTCAAAATAGAGGGCTTACTTGATACGGGTGCTGATATATCTGTCTTTGTCTCCAAAGACTGACCGTACGGCTGACCAGCTCAGACTACTAACGTCAGAGTCAGTGGGATAGGAGGATCACAGTATCCTGTCAGGAGCAAAGAGGTACTAACAGTCTATGGACCAGAGGGGAGACCAGCATCGCTCCAACCGTATGTACTTAACATCCCAATCACACTGTGGGGAAGGGACGCAATGGAGCAGTGGGAGCTCACTTTGGGAACCCTGTCTCCAGATGAAAATTTCTAGGAGGGGTCACTGAGCATTTGCAGCTCCCCAAACTGAGCTGGAAGACAGAAACGCCAGTTTGGGTGGATCAGTGGCCCCTGCCCAAACAAAAGCTGCAAATTTTGAATAAATTAGTTGATCAGGAATTAGAAAAAGGGCACTTGGAGTCTTCCAGCAGTCCCTGGAACACCCCAGTGTTTGCAATTCAAAAATCCTCAGGCTCCTGGAGATTTCTCCAGGACCTGCGGAAAGTAAACGAGGTCCTGGAACTCATGGGAGCCCTCCAGCAGGGGATGCCATCTCCATCTATGCTCCCTGCTGAATGGCCTCTGGTAATTATTGATATTAAGGACTGCTTTTTTCACATATTCCTAAATCCCGTTGATTCGGTCAAATTTGCGTTCTCTGTCCCTGCCATCAATGCTTGTGAACCTCACCGCAGATTCCAGTGGCGAGTGCTTCCCCAGGGGATGAAAAATTCTCCAACTCTTTGCCAGATGTTTGTGGTTAAAGCGTTAGAACCAATCAGGAAAAAATTTCCGCAGTCAATCATCTTCCATTACATGGATGATGTGTTGATCTGTGCCAAAACACAATTGGCTGTAGAAAAAACCCTAAATTCAACCATTGAGGCTCTAAATTCTAAAGGATTAGAGATCTCCTCTGAAAAAGTGCAGAGGGAAGCACCCTGGAAGTATCTTGGGCTCCAAATTACAGAGAAGGCTATCAAGCCTCAGTCAGTGTTAATTGACAAGCGAGTCCAAACTTTGAATGACCTCCAGAAGCTGTTAGGAGCCATTAATTGGATTAGACCTGTGCTGGGGATCACAACCAGTGATCTGCACCCATTATTTGAGCTGCTGAAGGGAGATGCTGGCCTGTCCTCTCCTAGATCATTAACAACAGAAGCTGAGAAATCCCTTGCCATTGTTGAGAGTCTTTTAGGAGGATGGAGGGACTGCCATCCTCCCTTGTAATAATTAATGAACAGAGACAACCACTGGCCCTGTTGGGTCAGTTTACTACTGATAATAGAGACTTCTGCTTATGGGAGTGGGTATTCCTCCCTCATCAATTCGGCAAAACAATTACAACCCTAGCAGAAATGATTGGCAAGTTGATATTTAAAGGCTGCACCAGGTGTTTAGAGTTCAGTGGGGAAGAGCCAGATTTCATCTACCTTCCACTGACCTCTGAGCACCTGGAAAAACTGATGCAGAGTTCTATTGATTTTCAAATTACCATCGGAGGCTACCCGGGAGAAATCAAATTCCATCTCCCGGCGTGCCCGTTTTTGCAAAGATTGATTCCAATTCCTCTGAAATTAAAAATTGTGCAATCAGACTTACCAATTAAAAATGCAAAAACCCTTTTCACTGATGGCTCAGGGAGAACCGGAAATGCAGTTATTGTTTGGCAACAAAATGGCAATTGGCACCAGGATATACATAAAGTTCAAGGTTCCCCCCAAATCATAGAACTCTCAGCAGTTGTTCGTGCCTTTCAAATTTTTAGTGAAGAACCAATTAATATCGTTTCAGATTCAGCCTATGTTGTAGGTGTGGTGAAAAGGATTGAAAATTCCTATCTAAAAAACGTGTCTAATGAAAATCTCTTTAAGTTGTTAACCAAATTGTTGTTTTTAATAGAAAACAGAAAATTCAGCTTCTACATTGTCCACACCAGATCACACACTGCTTTGCCCGGTCCTGTGGCAGAGGGAAACCAAATCGCCGACCATTTGGCAGGTATGGTGGTCACCCCTAACCTTTATCAACAGGCAAAAATTTCACACGAGTTTTTCCATCAAAATGCACGATCGTTACAGAAACAATTCGGACTAAAATTATCCCAAGCCAAAGAAATTTTGAAAGCGTGTCCTGATTGTCAAATGCTTGCACCGATGGTTCCAGAGGGGACCAATCCCAGGGGTTTGACAGCCCTAGAAATCTGGCAGTCAGATGTCACGCACGTGGCAGAATTTGGTAAACTAAAGTATGTACATGTGTCTATTGACACCTTTTCAAAAATGATTGTGGCCACTGCACATTCTAGTGAGAAAAACCAAGATGTTAAAAAGCATTTTCTGTCCGCATTTGCAAGGATGGGTGTCCCCAAACAAGTGAAAACAGATAACGGACTGTCTTATGTATCTGCAGACACAAAAAAGTTTTTTGAAGAATGGGGGGTACACCATACCACCGGAATCCCTCACAACCCCACGGGACAAGGCATAGTAGAACCTGTTCACCAAAACATTAAAAATTTGCTCAAAAAACAAAAAAGGGGGAGTATTGGCCTGACTCCCCAAGAAACATTAGAAAAAGTTATGTATGTTTTAAATTTTTTAAATATGATGGAGGAACAAGACACTCACATAAACAGAAGTCCAATAGACAGACATTTCAAATCAGATTTTACTCCATCACAGCAAAAAGCAAAAGTTATGTTTAAAGATCCAATTACAGAGATGTGGACGGGCCCTTTCCCCTTAATCACCTGGGGGAAGGGGTACGCATGTATTTCAGGCAACAATGGACCAAAGTGGGTCCCCGCAAGAAGAGTGAAGATACACCAGGACTGAGACGAAGGATGCACACTCTCCAGGTCTACGCTATCCTGATCTGTCTTCTCAGATTTGTCACCAACGTCACTGCGTCCCCTCTGAGGGATTGGATGAACCAGCCCTCCGAGAACCTCTGGGTAACCCTGGCCAAGGCCACAGGCACTGACACCTTGTGCCTGACCTTGTCCAGTGCTAGTAATCCATTCAAAACCTGCCTTATAGGGATTCCTGTGACTCCAGGCAAAGACTGGGACACATTCGTGGAAAAAACCCGGAGTCTAGGATTCTTACAGCTAAATTCAGTCACCCTAGCACAGATGGTGTCCAGGCAGGCGTTTACCACCATCCCTCCACAAGAAATAGATTTGCTCGGTTCGCTACCCACTAGCAATTGTGTTATATTCCATCGGCACACAGAGTCCCACCTATTTACCCCCCACAATGTCACCGCCAATAAATTAATTTACAAAGGGGCCACTTCGCCGTGGTGCAACAATTCAGTTGCCACCACAGTGCCAACAGAGCACGTTCCTAGGAACATGAAGCTCCCCGAAGGGTTTTTCCTCCTGTGCAGGGATCGGGCGTGGCAAGGTATTCCTGCCTACCCGGAAGGGGGTCCCTGTACAGTAGGGAAACTGGCTCTGTATAACCTGGCGAAGTTTCAATTAGCAGATCAATCAATTGTTCCCAAAAATAAAGTCAAAAGGTCCCTCCGTATAAAAAGAGGAAAGTCTCCCAACCCTAAAAAAAATGTGGCCCCAAAGAACCCAATCATTCCTCCCCTTAATGCAGCACCACGTCTGGTAGGTACAATCATTACTCTGCCACTGCCCCTACCCTTCCCAGCAGACTGTGATTCCAGCATTCACATTTGGTCCCGCATGAAAAACTTTTGGGCTTCCTTCCCTCTCCCCGGGATAGGAACTGCCCATGCCCTTTCCTTGCTTTCCCACCTTGGTTGCTGGTTAAGTAAAGAAGCGAATGCAACCACGAAAGCAATTGAGGGTCTGCTAGCAGACACTCAAAAGCTGAAAGAAATTAGTCTCCAAAATCGTGCAACCATTGACTTCTTACTCCTGGCACACGGTCATGGGTGCCAGGATTTTGAAGGAATGTGCTGTATGAATTTTTCAGATCACTCACAATCAATTTATGAAAGCATACATCAATTAAAAAATCTTGTAAAAGATATCCACCAGTCCCGTGATGAAGGATTAGATGGACTTTTTGATTGGATAAAACTCCCCTCTTTACCCAATTGGTCCCGAAAAATCATAATCACGCTAGTGATTTCCCTATTTGCCCTTGTGTTCTTGTGTGCCTGTTTGCCGTGCTTTGTCATTTGTGTTCGCCAGATGATCATCCACAGTGTCTCCGTGAATGTCACCACGACTGAAAACAGAGAAGGGGGAGATGCGATGGATGAAAAGACAGAATGGGAGAGATATGTGGCCTGGAAAAGCATTAATGGAGTCTGAATGGACTTTTTACTTACTGAATAATCCACCCAGCAGACTGGCAGTTTTTCCCCAGTTTACTGTTGTGTGCTTATGAACCCTTGTACACCCCAGTTTATTGTCAAAATTTATAGATCCTGCTGTACCTCCATATTGTCCCTATTTCTCCCTCAGGCTTCCCCTTTGAAAGCTGTTTATCTCTTCTTCTCCCCTGTTTTCCCATGCCTCTGTTACTGATTAGCTGTAGCTATCACAGTGCAGAGAGAGCTACCATTAGTCAACCCCCTCTGATACTCGAGAGTTCCACCCATCTCTCCCCTGTCCCCCTACCACATCTTTCCCTAAGCTGTCAATCTCTTGCACCTCCCTGGCTTAGCGTCCACCCCTCAAACCGCGGTTTTTTAAACCCTTGTTTCCCTTGAATAAACGGGCATTGCATCACGAGACCTCAACTGCGTCCGAACCCTAACTGCAGTACTTGGTCCAAATTTCCCCTATCCCTGCGGACCGAGGCACATAGGCTTTGTCAGGGTTTAGTACCAGAAATGCAAAGTGAAAAAGAGACACTCTTTATCCCACATAACTTCAAGGTCCCCCCCAGGAGGCTGATGGCAATTGTACTTGTTCAGGGTCATGTCCAAACACCAGCACCAGATATGTGCTCAAGACTTGTCTGTTCAATGCAAAGAGAGACAATCTGTCTAGTCCTTCCGCATTTCTCCAGGGAAGGCTAAAGAACCTCTGTACACTGGTGAGAAGCCAGAGCTGGAAGTAGTGGTCCTATTGTGAGTGCTAACCAAGAGTGGCTGGAAGGTCTGGGATGTATGCCCTGGGGAGTTGACCTGAAGTTTTCCAGTGCATATGGGAATAGATCACGCCCTTCCCTGGTGGTCCTTCATATCCTCTGAGTTCCCCTCAACCTGCTGCAGATGTGCTGGTTCCAGCACATCCAGTTCAGGTGTGACAGGCTGTTCCCTGGTCCTCTGAGAAAGAGGAGCAGGAGGAGGGACACAACAGAGTTCTCCTCAGGGAGACTGCATCTCCATGAGTTCAAAGTAGGAGGGAGACGTCATGCCAGATCCGAACTTTCTTTGGGTAAGTGAGAGAGCAGAAAAAACAGTAAGAAAGAAGAGACTTCCAGCCGTGTGACCCTGGGCTCAGGAAGGTTCGTGGCGGGACCATTCATCTAATGTTACTTTTCACTCTTCATCAATGTGCAGTTCTAGGATCTTCTTCTCTCTAACAATTTTCCTGCCATTGCAGCTCTTACACCGGTCCGTGGGGTTGATACGCTCTCTGTGCCCCTCAGTACAAATGCAGACTCTTCACCTTCCTTTAAATGTGTTATCTCTGCTCTGATACCTAAGAGGTTAGAACTATATCAGGAGCCCACAGACTCCCCGACAGCGCCGCATCCGTCGATCCGCCGCCCGGCCTCTCCCTGCCCCGGAGAACCTCGACTCTCTACTCCGGACTGGTGACCGCCTCTCCACCTCCTCTCCCTCCTCTGCCTTCTTCTAGATCCGCTGTCCTCATCCACCAACTCTGCCCCGGGACTGAGCCTGACCTCTGCGTCTCTCGAGCTCTTGTCGGGTGCTGGTTGGATGCGGAGGGCAGGTGAGAACGGCGGGAGCGCGGCAGCGGTCGGGGCTCTGCACCGCGGAGGTAGCGGGGCCAGACTGGGTGGCAGGGTTGCGGGTTATTATCGGGGAGCTCAAGATTGACAAGCCATGAGCTTTTTTTATCGCCATCATCTCGTCCCTCTCATCCCTCCTTTACTGGTACGTGGAGACTCCTGAAATGTCCTCCACGGCACACCCTTGTGAGAATGGTCAAGGGGCACGAGAGGCAGAGCATTTGTCTACTCTCTCACTACCTCTGACACTTGGTCTGACAACCAGATATTCTGTCACAAACCTGTGCTCTGTGTAGGACTGAAACGCCCTGTCTTCCTAGGGGAGCTATTTTGCTCCGCTGTAGAAACAATTAACCGGGTTCTGTATTTCTAAGAAAACCCCTGAAAATTCCAAAGACGATGGTGTCAATGAATCCATGTCTGACAGGGTGTAGCAATACAGCACCGCGTCCCAAACACAAGGACCGTAGAGAAAGAGGACAGTCCAAAGACCGTCTCCTGACAGCGCACCCGCCCCACTGCTGCCCGCAGCTCTCTGGACCCTTTAACAGCACGTGGGAGGAACTCGGGGCTGTGTCCAGGGAGTCGTCGGTGGAAATGGATAAAGTCACCGATTCGTATGTTGTCGGTTGAGAACTTGATGGTGATTTCACTGCCCTCCGTGGTCTCGCAAAAGGGTCCTGCTGCACCTGGGCTCTGCCTGCAGACACTGGTGGGGAGATAAAGAAGAAAAACCGTCAGAATTGCTTTTTGCACTGGATGTTGTTGCCCAGAACAAAGGGCACAGAAGCAGTCAGGACCATACTGAGAAGAATTTTAAGAGGATGTCAAAGTGTGAAGAGGTTTAAGTGTCCATTAGAATTAGCTGGAGAGAGTTGGATTGGTGCAGTCACTGAAGAATGGAAAGTTGCGGGTATAAGCAAAACCAGAGAGAAAGAAAAGCGGGAAAGGGGAAAGACGGACTGCAGGACTCTGAAGGACTGAGAGTAAAACAAGGAAACAGGAAAGACTCGAAAATGAAAAGTGTAATGAGTGCTCCGAGGGAATACATTATGGAGCAGAGGGAAGGATGGACAGGAGGATAATTCAGTGGCAGAACTCTGTGAAGAACAGGTCAGGTAGGACGGTAACCTTGAGGGACCTGCACGGTCATCCCAGCCCCTACTCCGGTTCCCACGGTCCCGGACCACCAGTCCTGCGCACCGAGTAGAACCGCGGCCGGCGCTGCCAACCCCGTTACCCGCCAGCGCCGCATCCACCGATCTGCCGCCCTGCCTCTCCCTGCACCCACCAACCCCGGCTCTCTGCTCCAGGCGGGCGGCCTCCTCTCCACCTCCTCTCCCTCCTCTGCCTTCTTCTAGCTCCTCTGTTCTCCTCAACCAACTCCGCCCCGGGACTGAACCCAGTCTCCGCATCTCTCGGGCTCACGTAGGGTGCGGGCTGGATGCGGACGGCAGGCGGTCGGGGCTCTGCACAATGGAGGCGCTGGGGTCGGGCTGGGTGGCAGGGGTGCGGGTTGTTATCGGGGAGCTGAAGATTGACAGACCATAAGCTTTTTTCATCTCCAACATCTCTTCCCACTCATCCCTCCTCTGCTGGCACATGGAGACTCCTGAATTGTCCTTCAGGGCATGCACTTATGAGAATGGTCAAGGGGCACGAGAGGCAGAGCATCCTTCCGGACGCAGAAGCCCGAGAGTAGCCTCTCCTGGCCTGTCCCTGCTGGCAGCAGGAGCACTTCTGCTGAGGACAAAGACCACTTGGGGTTTAGTCAGGGGCTGTGGCACCAGGGCTATGGTGAGGCAGTGCATCGGAGAAGCACCTTCCCCAGAGAAAGCTCGTGGCATGACATCTCCCTCCTGCTTTGAAATCATGGAGATGAAGTCTCCATGAGGAGAGCTCTTCTGCCTCCCTCCTCCTGCTCCTCTTGCTCAGAGGACCAGGGAACAGCCTGTCACACCTGAATTGGATGTGCTGGAACCAGCACCTCTACAGCAGGTTGAGGGGCACTCAGAGGCACAGTCAAAAATTTCATTCTCTTTCGCATCTCTGTCACCTCCGTAGGGGGATATGAAGGACCACCAGGGAAGGGTGTGATCTATTCCCATGTGCACTGGAAAACCCCAGGTCAACTCCCCAGCGCATGCATCCCAGACCATCCTAATCAAAAAAGGGATTTGCTTTCTTGGCATGGTAGTGGTCTTTTCTTTTAAGACTACAATTAGTTTTAGGAGAGAGAATGTAGAGGATACATGGAAACTAATCGAGCGTGAATCTTCAAGAAAGTAGCTTACATGCCTCAGAAAACTTGTTTAATAAGAGATTTTTCTGTTAAGAAGAAAGTCAATTAAATATTGTTTAAGCAAAAGGGAAGTTCTACGACACATGTCTTAGTTGGTCCTGGAACATTCAGTTTAGGGGTTAGAGGCGGGATAGATCAATCAGGGATGCTACGAGGCCTGCTTGTGAAGGGGAGGGTCTTTAAAGTATCACTGTATTTATATTTTGAAATTTATACTGATTCTTTGATTAATGCTTTGCACAGTACCCCCATAAATCCCCAGCTGGCATCTTAAAGAAATGTTTGATCCAATGGTTTCTGGTCATTGGTTTTAATTCTTTTTTGTTACCCCTTTGATTCCATGAAGTTCCAAAGATATCCCATGGTTTCTTTAATTCCATGAGGTCCCGCACATCCCAATGGCGTGAAACACAGAACCGGTTAACTGTTTCTACAGTGGAGTAAAAGAGCGCCCCTATGAAAAGAGGTCATTTTAATCCTACACAGAGCACAGACGTGATAGAATGTCTGGGTGCCAAGTGACATACACAGCACAGCGCAGCGCAAGTCTGGGCACACTGCAGTCATCTGCAATGTGTGTCCCTAACTTCTCCTGAACCATCATCTCGCGGATCCCCTCCAGGCAGGCACCACGATTTTCTGGTTCATGAGGATCTTTCTCTTTGGATAGGAGGAGGATACTGGCCTTGACATGAGGGTAGAAAAGACACGGTACCGGTCTGCAAGACTTAGAGTGTCACTCCTCAAGGATCTGAACACGACATCTCGGAGGTGAGTTGAAGAAACTGTGAAGGTAGAAAGTGCAATTGAGGGAGGTGCGGTCAAGCCAGACCAAGTGTAAGAGGTAGTGAGAGAGCAGACAAAAGCAGTAAGAAAGGAGAGACTTCCAACCATGTGGCTCTAGGCTCAGGAAGATGGTGGCAGGACCATACTTCATTTTCCTCTCAGTACAAATGGAGAGTCCTCACCTTCCTGTAAATGTATTATCTGTGCTCTAATACATAAGAAGGCAGAACCATGTCAGGAGCCCACAGGTTAGGGAGGGTGAGCATGATGCTACTCTTCCACCTGGGAAGATTGTGAAAGCCTCAGGACCCTCCACATTCCTCAAAATCTCCTGTTACAACTGGAGGATATGCTGCACTACCACTGGAATGCTCTTACTCTTACCATTATCATCATTCCCTCCTTTTTCACATCTTCATAAATGTTTTGTGGAGGAAAGGCCATTTTAGACGTAACCGAATTGAACAATATGTTTCCTCTGGTGTGATGGGTGCCTGGCTTCGCTCTGGAGTTGATCTAGAGAACGAACTGGGAGTAAGGATTTCCATCTGCCAAACCCCCAACCCTTCAGCTGCCCTTTCAGATGAGTGGGCTAAGGCTCTCCCAGCCCCACCATTAGCAGGCAATACCCTGGTGGGTGCCCCGTGTCGTCCCCGCACTCCATGAGCAGCAAGATCTTTCTGTGCTGGCAAGTTTAGTCTGAGAGGAATCTTCGTCCATATGTAATTTTGGGAGTCGAGCTGGCAGCTGGGAGGCAGGTTTGAAAACAGGAAACAACAGCCTTTATCGCCAGGAAAGAAAGCCTGGAAACCTTGGTTTTTGGTGCAATTTTTTGGTCAACCTGGGTACTCCATGAGCAGTAACAGCTTTCTGTTCTGGTGCCTTTGTTCTGGGAGGAATTATTTTTTGTCCGTTTGCAATTTTGAAAGTCGGGCTGGTAGTTGGGACGCAGGGCGGAAAAAAGGAAGCAACAGCCCTTATCCCTAGGAAAGAAAGCCTAGAACCAATTTTGGGAGTCGGGTTGGCAGTTGGGTGGCAGGTCTGAAAACAGGAAACAGCAGCCCTTATCACCTTGAAAGAAAGCCTGGAAGCTTTTGCTTTCTGTTGCAGTTGGTTTGTCAGCCTGGAGACTCCATTGGCAGGAAGATCTTTCTGTGCTGGCACTTTTGGTGTGGGAGGAATCTTCTTCGGTATGCAATTTTGGAAGTCGGGCTGGCAGTTTGGAGGCGGGACTGAAAAAAGGAAACCAGCCTTTATGGCCAAGAAAGAAAACCTTCAAGTTTCTACGTTGTGTTACAGTTTCTTTCTCAGCCTGGAGACTGAATTGGCAGCAAGAACTTTCTGTGCTGGCACCTTTGTTCTGGGAGGAATCTTTGTATGCAATTTTGGGAGTCGAGCTGGCAGTTGAATAGGGCTATGTGCCAAGAAACCACACACAACCTCCTCTGAACACTATAAAAGATGAAAAAAGTTTGGGAAGAGCAGGGAAAGAGGAATGGAAGAGACAGTTGGCTATAACCGCTTACTCACCCTCACCTTTGCTTTTACCGCCTGGAAACTGCCTGTCTGAGACTGGACCTCTACCGTCTTGGAATGGACCGAGAACCACCGTGCTACCCGTGTGAGTTTTTCCACCCTAACCATATTTCTGAGGGCCGAGAAGTGCACACTGGGGTCGCCCGGTGTGTGGGCAGGGAAGCCACATCCTAGTTGCATTCCATAGAACTAAAGTTCCCCTGCAGGTAAAGAGATAACATCACATGGATAGTGGCAGAGATCAGAGAAAAAAAAGGTAAAAATTGCTTCCCTCTCTCCCCCCCCACTCCACAGATCAGTTCGGACGAAAAGGTAGTTTTTGGTGGTAATCTTTTTTTCTGCTTTTAAAAGTAATCTTAACATTTCCTAAGCTTTTCTTATTTTTTCCTCTTTCTCTTTACATCTCTTAGCAATTAATAAAAACAGTTTTGGTATCGACAGATAACTTGTATGAGTTTTAATTTTGCTCAAGGGAATATTCAAATATAAAAATTCTTTCTGCAATATTTTAGCAGATTGTAACATTTCTTATTGGCGCAGCGAGCAGGGTCTTCCCTTAAGCAAAACTCTTTATTCCAAAACCTGATAATTGCTAATATTTGTGATTGGTCATTCTGTGATAAGACAATCAGTGTAAGGTAACTTACCTACCCTTCTTCCGTCCTTACCTACCTCCCTTACCTTCTTTTCCCTTCTTTCTTTTTTTTTGACCTTATGACTGTGTGACTTAAGGACTTTGACCTTACAAGTTATTTTTTATGTTTTTCTTTTTTTTGTTTTTTGAAGGTAATGTGCACATTGTAATTTAGTTCTTGCTCGGGAGAAAGGTGTGAAATTTTGGAAACTAACTTTTACGAGGGGTCCCCCAGATAAGCTCACCCCGGTTTTCGTTGTAATGTAATATTTTTAAGATGTAACTTTCCGGGGGAAGGAGCGAGACTTTGAGAAATTTACTGTAACTTTTAAGAGGGGTTCTCTGGAAAAGATTGCCCCGAATTTGTAAGGTAACTTTTTAAGAGGGGCCTTTCCAGGGAGAGGAGTGAAGAACTCTGGAAATTTGCTCTAACTTTTAAGAGGAACCCTTTGGGGACTTATTCACTCGAATTTCTGGTAACATGGAACATAATGTGCAAGCTCTTACTAATCTGTTCGATGAATTTGGTGCCAGGTCATCTACTCTGGGAATGGAATGGGCACAGGATAATTGGTGTAATATTCAAGCAATTGTTTGTCGAATCTCTACCCTGCGGGCAGGGGCGAGAAAAGGTAAAGGAAAATCTATCGTTTGTTCAATATTGGGTGCAGTTGTGATAACTGCAATTAACAACAAAGAACAGCAGCAAAAAGCTCACATGAAAGTGGTTAACTCACTGCAAGAACGGATTAAGTCTTTGCAGATGCAGTTGGAGGAACAAGTGGCTATTGCCACGGTCCTCCAGGAAGAGATAAGGAATGAAAGGGTTACAACTTGTGTCCTTCGAGAGGAGCTGTATGCAAGATTAATGAGAGAAGGTAAAAGAGAGTCAGAGCTGGAATCATCTAAAGAAATATACCCTCTCTGACTTAAAACCTTTGCGTGATCAAGTTGAAAAGCTGTCGGTGTCTCCGTCCCCTAATAAAAACAGAATACACATATGAGGGCTCGGATATAGATACACCTCAAAAAACTACAAAAGAAATCCCTTATACAGCAACTGAATTAGCTAAGTTAAAAAAAGAATATAGCACAACTCCTAGAGAACCTGAGACTGAGTATGTTTGGAGAGTCTCTCACTGGGGGTGATCAAATTTTGTTATCAGAAAAAGAGGTTGAAGGGTTTTGGGGAGCTGGAGTTTTCCTGACTACAGGACATAATCGGGCACCCTGGTCCCTTACCCAAAGAGTAGCCTACTGGGCTGGAGGGCTCAACCCCTTGGAACAGGGAGATCCTCTGGCTATAGTGGGAAATGTTAATCAGATTCTAGAAAGTGTTCAAAAGGCTGCTTGTTTACAAATGATGTATGATAGAGAATTAACACCAAGATTTGAATCCCCTATGATGCTGCCTGTAAACCCTGAAAGAATGATTCCCCTTATCAGGGGACTCCCTGAGGCTATGAAGCCCATTGGCATTCAGTTAAAAGGACAAATAGAAAGCCTCACCAAAGGGGAAAGAACTGCAGCCACTTTAGAAGCAGCTTTAACCCCCAGTCGTTACTGTGGAGAAAATAAGATTTGGACCTGGGGAGAAGTGGCGCAGGAATTAATTAATTATGGAAGAAAATATGGTCCAGTACCCTCAGTTACTACTGATACTAAATCAATTAGGCGCACAGAATGCAAAAGTACTCCAGCAAACCTCAGGTAACATTCTCCTCTGGACAAGGAGGACCCACTAACACTGGGGGATACAGGGAAAAAAGGAATGCCCTCTGGATTGTGGACTTGCAAAAAGGAATCCCAAAATCCCTAATTGATGACCAACTGTCAGAGACTGAAACAGTTAATGATTTATGCATTCTAAGAGACTTCTGCAGGCTTTTGACTTTCTGATGGGCAACTGGGCCCATCCCCCCCCCCTCCTCCAGTGCAGCAAGCCCCGAAAAGGTGGGAAGAACCGAGTTAACTCCGCGCCAAAAAGGGGGACACCAACCTATGAAAACAATTCCCCGCCCTAGGGGAGGTGCAAAGGATATGGATTTTGACTGGTGACTTTGGGGTTTTGGCGGGGTTTTTGCTTTTCCTTCTCCCCCCACCACCTGCGGACCAAGACATCGCTGGATCCAGTGGGCGGTGATTATCTCATCTTCTTTTTTTTCTTGCTCTCCCTTACTCTTACCCTGTCTTTCTCTCCCCTATGCGTTTTTCTCCTCCCCAGAAAGGTTATGACAGCACCCAAAATGTTAACATACCTACTGATGCGGAATTGTTAAAATAAATCTTGTCAATATATGTTTTCAGACACCGATTATTTAGTGTCGTTTCGCTTTAATGCACCCCAAAGGAATTATTGATAAAACCTGGGTTACCCCCTCCCCCTTCTTTTCCTGGGGCGGGTCATAACACCAACCCACAGATGAATTAGAGATATTAATTCAAGAATGGCCAGTAAAGGAGGAATCTCTGAAAGCTGTCCCTGCTACAGCCCCTGCCCTGGAAGAGTCACAGCAAAAGGAGGGATCACAGCAAGGACAGGTGACGGGAAACTCCTCTCTTCGTCCTCAGTAGGTAAGCTGGGGGACGAAAGTTGGTTTTACATTAGGCGGTGAAAATTGAAGATGCATCTGCATGTGTAATCACTCCCTCAGGTAAAGGTATATTTGTTGCAGATGCTTTCGGGAACATACAACCCCAGATAACAGCAAAGGTAAGATGCTGGTTACCAGGGGAGGTGAAAGCAGTTGAAACCCTAATGATTTTGGGTAAACTTCCTACAAATTTACTGGGACTAGACCTCCTGAAGGAAAGGTCTTGGACTGATGAGGATAGAAACATATGAGCTTTTGGAAAAGAAATCCCACATCTTTGTTTACTAAGTCCTGTCCCTTCTCTTCCTCCCTCCCTAGTAACCAATGTCAAACCTTACCCCTTACCCTTGGGAGCAAGGGAAGGAATCACTTCAGTTATTGGAGATTTAAAAGAAAAAGGAATAGTGATTGCAACACATTCTGCTTATAATTCCCCTCTGTGGCCTGTCCGTAAGCCAAATGGTAATTGGAGGCTAACGGTAGACTACTGTCACCTTAATGCAAATACAGGACCCCTTACTGCAGCAGTCCCAAATATAGATGAGTTAATAGCAACAATCCAAGAACAAGCCCATCAAATCATGGCCACTATTGAAATGAAAGATATGATTTTATAGTTCCCCTGCAGGAACAGGACCAAGAACGCTTTGCTTTCACGTGGGAGGACCAGCAATACACTTTTACCTGTCTCCCACAAGGATTTAAACACTCACCCATTCTAGCACATCATGCACTGGCACAGGAACTGTTGTTCATTCCTCCTTCGCCAGGAGTAAAAGTGTACCAATATATTGATGATATTTTAGTAGCAGGAAATGAGATTACACCTGTGCAAACAACCCAAACAGACATTATCAGGCATCTTGAGTCCCTGGACTTACATATCCCTCCTGAAAAGGTACAACCTCCTTTACAAGAAGTAAAATTCCTGGGAATTTGGTGGAAGGGAGGAATGGTTTGTAATTCCTGGGAATTTGGTGGAAGGGAGGAATGGTTTGTATTCCCCCAGACACACTTACCTGCCTAGACCAACTTAAAACACCAGAAAATATAAAAGATTTGCAACATGCTTTAGACCTGCTGATTTTTTTGGAGAAAACACATCCCTTATTTATCAATAATTGCACGACCCTTACATGATTTATTGCGGAAAAAAAGAAAAGCGGGATTTGACCCCCCTTCACGATGAAACCCTACAGCTCCTGATTTTTGAGGCCAACACATACCACTCATTAAACCCCATACACCCTATCGATCCAGCACAAATTGAGTGGGGATTTGCAAGCTCCGGACTGTCCATACACTTATGGGAGAAAGGAACTGATGGTCCCACCAGGCCTATAGGGTTTTATTCACGCAGTTTCAAAGATGCTGAAAAACGATATTCTATCTGGGAAAAAGGCTTATTTGTGGTGAGTATTGCTTTTCGTGAAAGAGAAAAAATTGTCCGTCAGCAACCGCTAATTTTAAGGGGACCCTTTAAAGTCATCAAACCTGCTTTGACAGGAACCCCACCCCCTGACGGGGTGGCCCAATGAGCTACTGTTCGGAAATGGTATGCTCAAATTGAACATTATTGCACCATTTTTCAGGTAACAGAGGGAGCTCGCAAAAATCTTCCCTTACAAGATGAGGTAACTTTAAATAGCACAGCTGATTCTCCACCTTCTGTGATTGAAGCAGCACCCCTATACTCAGAACAATTGCAGAATGTGTGGTTTACTGATGCCTCAGATAAACAGGAAGGTAAAGTTTGGAAATATAATGCTGTAGCTTTACAAGTACACACAGGAGACAAAATAATAACTGAAGAAGGCAGTGCACAGGTAGGAGAATTAGTAGCAGTTTGGTGTATTTAATCATGAAGCCGGGACCTCTGGCTGTATATATTTACACTGATTCTTTTACTGTGTTCAAAGGGTGTACCGAGTGGCTCCCCTTCTGGGAGAACAATGACTGGGAAGTTAACAGAGTCCCCGTTTGGTAAAAAGAGTGTCCTAGTTAGAACAGCTGGGACTGATTCATCACTGATTGGGTGTAGCCCAAAACTGTGTATTTTATATCCTTCCATGCAATTTCCCAGAAACTGTTATCAGTAGAGGTCTGCAAAATAGGAAGATGTTCCTGTCCCCATACCCTTTTATGTAATTCCCCACTCTGAGGGAAGGACTGAGCATCCACATACAGTTTTATGGAATTCCCCGCTCTGAGGGAAGGACTGAGCATCCTCATACCTTTTTATGGAATTCCCCGCTCTGAGGGAAGACTGAGCATTCCTGCCTGAACTGGAGAATATATAAACTTGGAGTTTCGGAACTTTTTACCACTCGTGGGATCCAGGGGACTGCAGACCACCTCTCTCAACCAGACTGTAGATAACCGCTCTCGACCAGACTGCAGATCACTGCTCTCGACCAGACTGCAGCTCACCGTTCTCAACCAGACTGCAGATCATCGCTCTTGACTGGGCTGCAACCACTACTTTTCAACCAGACTGCAACCACCACTCTTGACCAGACAACAACACTCTCACCAACTGGGTTTTTTTCCCTCTCCTTTTACTTTGGACTCAGGGGGGCCCAAAGAACACCACTCTGTTCATGCCCCAGGGTGCTGGGTTATATATTTGGGTTTTCTGGGATAAAACCAATTGTTTTTCTGTATAATTGTACTTATTGTGTTATTTTATTAAATTGTTATTCTGACTTATAATATCTCTTTTGAGTTGAGTTCATTTCCCCTGCTGGTTTACCTTTAAACCAGCACAAAAAGAAATGGCAAGAAATTCTTCCTATAGCAAAGAAAGGGAATTTTTTAGTCAGATGGGTAACCTCTCATCAAGAAAACGAAACTCCAACTAGCCGCTGGAACAACAAAGTAGATGAACTGGTCAGATTAGCCCCTCGAAGTGTAAAATCTCATACAGAGAACTGGGACAGATTGTTAGCGTGGTTGCGTTTAAAGACACAGCACACAGGAGCACAAGATCTATACAGAGAAGCAGGAAGCAGGGGATGGCCAGTAACTCAAGAGATGCGCCGTTCCTGCATATCCTCAGGTGAACAGTGCAGAACCCAACTCGAACCTCACCCTTTAGAACAACCCCTGTTACATATCAGAGACAGAAAAGGGCTGTGGGACACATGGCAGATAGACTATATTGGACTCTTTCGAAAGTCTGAGGGAAAACAGTATGTCTTAGTGGGAGGGGAAGTCAGGTCAGGATTAGTGCAAGCAGAAACTTTGCCTTGAGCAACGAGTACAAACACTCTAGAAGCTCTTAAAATATGGTTCAGTTTTTTCCCAAAACCTGTATCTATTTAATCAGATAACAGGTCACATTTCACAGCTGCCATCGTCCAGGAGTGGGCCAAGGAAGAAGGAATCCAGTGGATATTTCACACACCATATTATCCACAAGCAAATGACATAGTGGAAAGAACAAATGGTCTGCTTAAACGATTTCTAAAACCTCAGAAATCCAACTGGACTAAGCGACTATGGGATGATGTAAAAATGGTAAATGACAGATGGGGAGTAAATGGTTGTCCCAGACTCACAGCTTTTTATCCACAGCCTCCCTCTCTGATACCAGCAACATCAAAACCTGAGAGTAATCAGAAACCCTCTCACCTTCCTGGACAACATGTATTAGTGGAACTACCTACTGTAGGAGTTGTACCAATGATACCACTCCCTTGAACATATACACCTGGAAAGCAAAGGATGCTTAGGGTAAAGAACACAAAATAAGCTCTCGGTGGATTGTTCCTACATTTTAATATTTGGCCCTAAAAGGGACCAGACAGACCTTTTTCTTTTCTTTTACTGTGAATAATCTCAGATTTGGACTATGGTTCAGTCTACTGGTAACTGTAGTTATAATTTGTTACTTATGTTTGCATGGTTACTTACCTTGTACATATGCTCAGCAGAACAGACTGTTAAAAATGAAAATCAAAAGAACATTGGCTAAGAACTAGTCAAAGGGTTTGCAAAAATATGGAATCATACCGATCAAGTTATATGTGTATCTTTACCCGAGTCTGCTGAACAAGGATTGTGATTTTTTTATTATCATAAATTTATCTTTGAATTTATCTCTTGTTTTCAACATGGCTACTGTGACAGCCCCATTGCCCCTACCCGAAAAGTGGACTAACCAGAACAACGGAGTCCAACTACTCTGGAAAGGTATCCCTATAGTGCATGGTCTTCACCAAACTTGCACCCCACTTCCTAATATAGCTCAAGACTGGATGTCACACACCAAATATTGTAGAAGAAAATCCTTTATTCAATTGCTCAAAGGTTATAACATGCAAAGAAGGACCAGGAGATCCTCCAGAAATGTGGTTTTCACTCAGAATTAGAACTTTGACAGCCTGGAGACTCCATTGCAGGGAGAGTTTTCTGTGTTGACACTTTTGTTCTGGGAGGAATCTTCGTCCCTATGCAATTTTTGGAGTTGGTCTGGCAGTTGGGAGGCAGGTCTGAAAAAAGCACACAACAGGCCTAGTTGCCAGGAAAGAAAGACTGGAAGTTTTGGCTTTATGGTGCAGTTTGTCAGTCTGGATACTGCATTAGCATATAGAGTTTTCTGTGCTGGCTCCTTTGACCTGGGGGGAATCTTTGTTTGTATGGAAGTTTGGATGTCGTCGTAGCAGTTGCGAAGCAGCTCTGAAAAAATCAGACAATAGCCATTTCCCCAAAAAAGAAAACCTGGAAGCTTTTGCATTCTGTGTACTTGATTGCTGAGCCTTGGCACGTTATTGGCAGGAAGGGCTATCTGTGTTGGCACCTTTGTTCTTGGAGGAATCTTTGTTTGTATGCAATTTTGGGAGTCAGGCTGTCAGTTTTGAGGCAGGTCTGAAAACAGGAAACAGCCCTTATCCCCAATAAAGAAAGCCTGGAAGCTTTGGTTTTGGGATGCAGTTTGTGGGCAAGGCTGGGTACTCCATGAGCAGCAAGAGTTTTCTCTGCTGGCACCTTTGTTCTCGGAGGAATCTTCGTCCGTATGCAATTTTGGGAGTCGGACTGGCAGGTGGGAGACAGATCTGAAAAAAGCAAGCAATAGGAAATTCCCCAGGAAAGAAAGACTGAAACATTTGGTTTTCTGGTGCACTTGGTGGGTCAACCTGGGCACTGAATTAACAGCAATAGCTTTCTGTTCTGATACCTACGTTAGGGGAAGAATCTTCTTCCGTTTGCAATTTTGGGTGTCGGGATAGCAGTTGGGAGGCAGGGCTGAAAACAACAAACAACAGCCCTTATCCCCAGGAAAGAACGCCTGGAACGTCCAATGGACGGTCCAACGATGATCTCCGGTGACTGACAGCCGCCCCGCTGGTGCCTGTAGCTCTCTGGACCCTTTAGCAGAGTGTGCCAGGAGCTCGGGGTTGTGACCGGGGAGTTGTCGGTAGAAATGGATAAAATCACTGATTCGTATGTTGTCGGTTGAGAACTTGATGGTGATTTCACTGCCCTCCGTGGTCTCGCAAAAGGGTCCTGCTGCACCTGGGCTCTGCCTGCAGACACTGGCGGGGAGATAAAGAAGAAAAGACGTCAGAATTGCTTTTTGCACTGGATGTTGTTTCCCAGAACAAAGGGCACAGAAGCAGTCAGGACCATACGGAGAAGAATTTTAAGAGGATTTCAAGGTGTGCAGAAGTGGAAGTGTCCATTAGTATTAGCTAGAGAGATGAGTGGATTGGTACAGTCACTGAAGAATGGAAAGTTGCAAAGCAAGAGAGAAAAAAAAGCTGGAAAGGGGAAAGACTGACTGCAGGACTCTGAAGGACTGAGATTAAAGCAAGGAAACAGGAAAAACTCGACAAAGAAAAGAGTAACGAGTATTCCGATGGAATACTTTATGGAGCAGAGGGAAGGACGGACGGGAGGATAATTCAGAGGCAGACCTCTGTGAAGAGCCAACCAGGCAGGACGGCAGCCTCAAGGGACCTGCGCGGCCATCCCAGCCCCTGCTCCGGCCGACACGGTCCCCGGTTGCCAGCCCGGCATACAGAGCAGAACTTAGACTGGTGCCGCCAACCCCGTTACCCGCCAGCGCCGCATCCGCCGATCCACCGCCCGACCTCTCCCTCCTCTCCCTCCTCTGCCTTCTCCTAGCTCCTCTGTCCTCCTCAACCAACTCCACCCTGGGACTGAACCCGACCTCCACGTCTCTCATGCTCTCATCAGGTGCAGACTGGATGCGGAGGGCAGGCAAGAGCAGTAGGAGCACTTCAACTGGGGAAAAAGACCACTTGGGGTTTAGTCAGGGGCTGTGGCACCAGTGCTACGGAGAGGCAGTGCATGGAAGAGGAACTTAGCCAGAGAAAGCTCGGACGCGGCATGACATCTCCCTCCTTCTTTGAACTCATGGAGATGCAGTCTCGGTGAGGAGAGCTCTGCTGCGTCCCTCCTCCTGCTCCTCTTGCTCAGAGGACCAGGGAACAGCCTGTCACACCTTAACTGGATGTGCTGGAACCAGCACATCTGCAGCAGGTTGAGGGGCACTCAGAGGCACAGCCAAAAAGTTCATTCTCTTTCGCATCTCTGTCACCTCCGTAGGAGGATATGAAGGACCACCAGGGAAGGGTGTGATCTATTCCCATGTGCACTGGAAAATCCCAGGTCAGTTCCCCAGGGCATGCATCCCAGAACTGCCAACCACTCTTCATCAGCACTCACAATAGAACCACTACTTCCAGCACTGACTTCTCACCAGTGCACAGAGGTTCTTTAGCCTTCCCCGGAGAGACGCTGAAGGACTAGACAGGGTGTCTCTCTTTGCATTGAACAGACAAGTCTTGAGCACATACCTGGTGTTGGTGTGGGGACATGACCCTGAGCAAGTACAATTGCCATAAACCTCCTGGGAGGGCCTTGAAGTTATGTGGGATAAAGAGTGTCTCTTTTTCACTTTGCATTTCTGGTACTAAACCCTGACAAAGCCTATGGATGCAGCTCTGGGATGTGCTTCTGTGGACAGAACTCCCCTTGTCCATCCCTCAGACCGTGGGGCATCTCAGATAGTGGCAGAGCAGGTGGCACCACACAAGGGCTGAGGTGCATCCAGACTCCGGGCGTGGCAGCAGGAGCCCCAGGAGATACTGCCCCTGCTGCCATGAACTGCCTGTGTCTGTGTGCAAGGGAAGGACTCGTGTGCCTGAAAGTCCTTGCGTGACTGAGCAGTGAGCCCCCGCCAGGGCACCACTGGCCAACTGGCCATCCACCAGAACCCCAGAGGCCATTTTCCAGCACTGCTATGCAGCATGTCGTTCCCAGTCTGTCCGTACATCCGGGGTTGCCCCATCCCAGGGACAAAATCCGGCACTTCCCCTTGTTGAACTTCCTCTGGTTGATGATTGCCCAAATCTCTGATTTGAGGTCTCTCTGCAGGGTCTCCCTCTTCCATGAGGACCCAGAGTGTCACAATAGCCCCTTGATTCCATGGGAATCTGCAGTGTTCAGTGTTCCATGTGTTACATGAGGCCACATATTGTCACAACAGCACTGAAATGAGAGAGGATCTCCTTTCTGAATGACTTAGTAAATCAGAAGATTTAGTTGAAATAGAAATGGTATCCTAATCAAAAAAGGGTTTTACTTTCTTGGCATGGTAGTGGTCTTTTAAGACTACAATTAGTTTTAGGAGAGAGAATGTAGATGATACATGGAAACTAATCGAACGTGTATCGTATGCCCATCTTCAAGAAATTAACTTACATGCCTCAGAAAACTTGTTTAATAAGAGATTTTTCTGTTAAGAAGAAAGTCAATTAAATATTGTTTAAGCAAAGGGGAAGTTCTAAGACACGTCTTAGCTGCTCCTACAACACTCAGTTTAGTGGATAGAGGTCAGATAGATCAATCAGAGGTGCTACGAGGTCTGCTAAGGGAGAAGACCACACTGCGATAATGACTGCCCCCCCGAAGAAATGGACGTTAGATGGTAGTCTTACTCCACGAATAAAATCCAAGATGCTATTTGACCGCAAAATCATTACATAATTGAACAAGGTGCGACCAAGCCAGACCAAGTGTTGGAGGTAGTGAGAGAGCAGACAAAAGTAGTAAGAAAGGAGAGACTCCCAGCCATGTTGCCCGAGGTTCAGGAAGGTGGTGGCAGGACCATACTTCATTTTCCTCTCAGTACAAATGCGGAGTGCTCACCTTCCTGTATATGTGTTATCTCTGCTCTGATACCTAAAAGGGCATAACCATGTCAGGAGCCCACAGGTATAGGGAGAGTGAGCTTGATGCTGCTCTTCCACCTGGGAAGATTGTGAAAGCCTCAGGACCCTCCACGTTCCTCGAAATCTCCTCTTACACCTGGAGGAGGTGCAGCACTTCCACTGGAATGCTCCTACTCTTACCGTTATCATCATTCCTTCCTGTTTCATATCATCGTAAATGTTTTGTGGAGGAAATGCCATTTAGACGTAACCAAATAGAACAATATGTTTCCTGTGGTGTGATGGGTGCCTGGGATCGCTCTGGAGTTGATCTAGAGAAGGGGTTGGGAGTAAGGGTTTCCATCTGCCAAGCCCCCAGCCCTTCAACTGCCCTTTCAAATGGGTGGGCTAGGGCTCTCCCAGCCCCACCACTCGCAAGCAACACTCTGGTGGGTGCTCCGTGTGCTGCCTCCATGTGCGTGAGGGTCACCTACTGAGTCTTCATCCTGTTCCCTGCTCATCCCTCAGAACTTTCCCTAGAGAATATGCTGTCGTTGTCAGCGCTGAGGTTGGGATATCCAGCAGCCGTGCTGGAGCCGCCTTCCTCTCTCACACTGTGCATTTTCCCAGCAGAGTAAGGCACAGTCAGAGACCCTGGACTGATGCCCAGCAAGGTTTATCTCCCCTTCCTGGGGAGTTGGAACAGAGACATTCATCCCAGGCAGATGAAGAAGGACAGGAGAGAAGCCACAGACGTGGAGGAGACACGTGTTCCCCGAGGAAGCTGCAAACAGCCCAGAGAGCTGAGGACAGCATGGGAAGTTGTGAAAGGTGCAGCAGGGAAGAAGCCCCAGAGCTCCCAAAAGCCCAGCAGCGGGTGTGCAGCAGAGCAGGGGATTGCAGCTGGGGAGGGGAGGACTGCACTGCGAGCTGACTAGGAAAAGCCCCTGCCCTTAACTGAGGCTCCAGAGTCAGGCAATGCTCAGAATGCCATTGGCTGAGGGAGACAGAGGGGTTCCTGCTGGGGGAGGGAGAAAGCTAAGGAGCATTTAAGGCACTGAGAGAAGGGTTCATTTCTCTGCCCTCCTTCTTCCTTTTCTCCCCCAAGAGAGTCGTTTCTGGCAGTTCTGTTCTCTGGGGACAGGGAGGTGATTTCTGACCCTCTCAGCAAACAATCAGGTTGGTCTCAGGTTGAATTTCTTCTCTCTCCTCCTCAGTTTCTGCATGGGAAACCTCCAATCTAAGTCCCTGCTTTTCATCACAGTAGCCTTCTTCTTCTTCCCAGAAAACACTCAACAGACTTTTCAGGTCCCTATGCGAAAATACCACTGAATAGAGAAAAATCGTTGCAAATCTCGTACTTGCTGTCTTGCATGTCTTCAGTCCAAATGATCTTACTTCTGTAAAGAAATGAGGAGAGAAGGAAGAGAAACCTCAGGTCTTTTCTCTGTCTCTGCTCTTCCCTTCAACCTTCCTTCCTCTCCCTCTTCTTCTCATACACCCGCTGCCACCACAGGATATCTCAACTGTCTCTGCGGTCCCACATTTCTGCCTTTCTAAAGAAAATCAGCAGATCCTTTCAAAGTTGGCCCAGCCCTATCAAGCTCTCATCTCACTAACTTTAATAATGCGTCGCATTCTCCCTCCAGGTTGCCTCTGGCATGACTTCCAGTTTCCCCATGTTGGGAACACATTCAGGGCTCCCTGTTCGCAGGATAAGTGTTGTGTGTTCTCAGGGAGTAAGCAACTCGGAGATTGAGGAACCCTCAGAATTTATGGTTGTGACAGAGATGGGAAAGAGAATGAACCTTTTCACTGTGCCTCTGAGTGCCCCTCAGCCTGTTGCAGTTGTGCTGGTTCCAACATACAAAGTTCAGGTGTGACAAGCTGTTCCCTAGTCCTCTGAGCAGGAGGGAGATATCATGCCACGTCCGAGCTTTCTCTGCGTAAGGTGATTCTCCCATGCACTGCCTCACCGTAGCACTGGTGCCACAGCCCCTGACTAAACCCCAAGTGGTCTTTGTTCCCAGCAGAAGTACTCCTGCTGCCAGCAGGGACTGACCAGGAGAGGCTGAGCCTGGACTGCTGAGCCCGGAGGGATGGTCTGCCTCTCGTGCCCCTTGACCATTCTCACAAGGGTGTGCCGTGGAGGACATTTCTGGAATCTCCACGTACCAGTAAAGGAGGGATGAGAGGGACGAGATGATGGCGATAAAAAAAGCTCATGGTTTGTCAATAACAACCCGCAATCCCTGCTACCCAGCCTGGCCCCGCCGCCTCCGCGGAACAGAGCCCTGACCGCTGCCATGGTGCCGCCGTTCTCGCCTGCCCTCTGCATCCAGCCCGCACCCGAAGAAAGTCCGAGAGACGCAGAGGCCGGGTTCAGTCCCAGGGCAGATTTGGCGGAGGAGGACAGCAGAGTTAGAAGAAAGCAGAGGGAGAGGACGTGGAGAGGAGGCGGCCCGCCCGGAGCAGAGAGCCAGGGCTGGCGGGGGTAGGGAGACGCGGGGCAGCGGATCGGCAGATGTGGCGCTGTCGAGGAACCTATGGGCTCCTGATATAGTTCTGCCCTCTTAGGTATCAGAGCAGAGATAATACATTTAAAGTTAGGTGAAGAGTCTGCATTTGTACTGAGGGGCACAGAGAGCGTATCAGCCCATTGGACCGGTGTAAGAGCTGCAATGGCAGGAAAATTGTTTGAGAGAATAAGATCCTAGAAGTGCACATTGAAGAAGGAATGAAGGATTATCGGTGGAGGGGGTCAGACAGAAATGCACACAAATCAATATGATTGGCAAAAATGTCCGCTTTATTAGAGGACAGACAGCTTATAAGAATCACAGGCATGTGATTCTTCCCCAGGTTACATTGGATACGTAAGGGAAACATACTGTGGTGTACAGCACTAATTGGATAACAGCAGGTGTCCATAAAACTTGTTTTCTTGCCAAAACAACTCCTCCTTCACCTTGGCACAAGGCCTGCAGCCATATTAGTGGCGCAGTATTTTTACTGTTTGCACCCAACCATGCCAAGGCAAAGGTCTCAGAAATGCAATAGAAATTGTTCACCCAATTTCTGTCCTCCGACAAATCCCCCGTTGAAGTCTGAACAATTTAAATTGCATTTCTGTAACTTTCCTTATTGTATCCATAACATTTCAATAAACGTAGACATACAGTAACACTACTATCATTAATAAACTTAACAACCTATTGACCCCAAGATGTGTGCTCTAAAAGTGTGCCTAAAAGTGGTTCTTTAAATGTAGAGTTTATTCTTAAAACTTCCACTCCGTCCAGAACATCCTTGGAAATGGAACTCCATTCAACCCTGGGCCATATGTCTTCTGTTATTCTTTTTCACACCTTGGCCCTTAAATAACACAATGACATAATCATATATTAACACTGGATCTTCTGTTTCTATTGCACTCTTTGCATACCATTCTATTGCAACCTGGAGAGTTTGTTCAGGATTTTTTGCCATTTTATGTAAAGGTATCGGTGTATTTGTTTATCCAAAAGTGTTTGTGTATGTGTAATTGAATATTCACACATATACATGCATACATTTTCATTCATTCATTTTCACACTCTGACCACCATCATTCAAACACACTTCACACAAGCGTACTTTTGAATCTCATTTCACTGTGTCTCATGAATTACGAAACCATACTAATTCTCTAGTACCTTTTGGTGTGAAAGCTTCTGCACCAAACAGGTAAACTTTCCTCCACCAGTACCCAGTGAATAATCTAAGATCTTTACCTTCTATAATTATATGCTTAAACATACTAACAAATTGTGCTCCAACAAAACTAAAAATACTGTGCCTTAACAACACTAAAATGTGCTCATAATGCTGAAAAATTGTGCTCTCGTAATACTTACTTTAAAGTTTGTACAATACACTCTTTTAAATCCTTAATTCCATGTACTTAAAAAATATACTAAAAAGGTGTCTATGACTAAGAAAAACTGTGCTTATAATACTAAAAAGAAAAGAACTGTGCTCCAAAAACTCTGTTCTAACAATATTGAGGAAACTGTTAGCCACAACAGCTCCTGATGTTACCATTGAAAAACAGCATCAACCTCGTTCTTTCTTTCCAAGGTTTCATTCATCATGCAGGCAGCTACGAACACCTGTGTACAAAAAAAAAGCTTAACATATGAAACAACTTTTGCAAGTGAACTGAGGGGGTTGCCACCTGTTCTCTCCCCGTTTCTGTCTTGCAAAAGTGTTTTACAAATTCTTAAATCACTGACCCCTATACCAAATATATAGCATTGCCTGGCAGTTTGGTAGTATTTTTCAAACCAGACAAACACTCCACCCTTTTAAATTTTGTCCAATTTGGATATGATATAGAAGGTTATCTCAAAAATTGTTATTGCACAATCACATATAATCTTGGGAAGACTCGTAAGCCAAAAGGTTTCTGTCATATGCTGATTCCAAATAAATCTTGCTACCCGCTGTAACACTACTGGGATGAAATACATACAAATATGAGCACTGCAAAATAATCAATATCTGATGTAGAATTCCCAAACCACACAAGTCTGCCTGATCTTCACAAACATCACTGGTGTAACATGAACAGCACAGAAACAGACCACTGTATACAGCGACAACCATTAGGTCTCAGGATGTTACAAGTTCTACAGTTTTCCATTGTCTTCTTTTCCCCTTAGTGACACGGTTGCTCCATCCCAGTAGGCAAAACCAAGCACAATTGCAGACACTGCACATGGCATCACATACGTCCTTCACTTCTTGAAGCCAGGGCTTAGCTTTAGCTTTTACCTTTAACACTGCTGCAAGAACAACTTGGCAGTGCACAGTTCAGGAGAGTTTGTTTCCAAATTTTGGCTAAATTCATAATACAAATGTAATCATATTATAACTTTCTATGCTGGAGAAAAATTCAAGTTGTGATTCCAACTCTGATCCTTGCTTGCTAGCAATATAATACCACATACAAAAAGAATAAGTGGAAACACCTTGTTGGTGACAGAGATTTCCTTAACTCTGGAATAGTAGAGTCAGGGATCTATTAGGGCAAGAGGTCTGCTATACAAGAAAGAAAAAAACAATGCATTTTGTTCTTTAAAATGCATGGCCTGCATTGAATGGTTAATGCATGGCCGTAGTTATTGTTCTGATTAATACAAAGATGACAAAAACATTTAGAACAGTGTCTCTAATTTCCTGTATTTGCATTATCTTCTCAGTCTCGAGCTAGGCTCACCGGAGCCACAGATTGGTTCCTCTTATTCATGATAATTACTAATGATAGATTGAGAATGATCATTTTAGATTTGTGATATAACCAAATGAATAAGGATTATTTGAAGGCATAGGAGAGGTATTGTTAGTCATACCAATTACAGCACCAGGTGCATCCCAGGGCTTTTCAATACAGACCATACATTTCTTGCACTTGGGATCTAATTAAAGATTTTGTGTCATTTTCTCTCTTTTTCCAAAATCATAATTAATACTATCTCAGCAGGAAACTAAAAATATAACCACAAAATTAAAAATATAACTACAAAGGTCTTTCTCTTCAGAACACCGTAGAAATGTTGCCCACTACTCCAAGAAGGAAGGAAAAGTTAAGTACGTAAAAGTTAATTTACTTACTTTTCAATATATTTAGCACGTTTAAGTCTACGACAGTGAAAAAATACTGTTTGGTTATTCTTTTCAATACTCAACTTTAAGCTAGATGTGCAGTTCAGAAGGATAGAGAAAGCCAGATTCCAGCTTGCAGTCAGTTCCTTGGATGTGAGCTACATTATCTGCTTGTATTTTTAGTTCTTTTACCTATGAAATTTCGGTAAGAGAACAGAATTCACAACATAAGCAGCACAAAGAAAACAAATAACTAGTTGTAAGATCATGTAACTCCATAATCGTGGAACAACAGCACAAAACAGGTAAAAGCCACACCTGTTATATTAAAATCCTAAATCACTCACAGTTCTTAAATAATTCACCAAATGTAAAGCAAACTAAATCTAGTTTTGAGATCGTTATATTGGGAGGTAAACTAGAAAAATTTTACTAAATTCAACCTGACTCCAGTAACTCAGTTTTATTGCAATCTCTACTGATTTCCTGACAGACTATCATGTAGGCTCCAGACATTTCTGTTTTATAAATCAAATGGGCATAAAAAGTTCTAATTCACGCATCAATGGTTTTTGAAAAGTGTAATTTAGTAATCTGTTCTTTTATCGGTATAAATTAAACACACACATTTTGCATCTTGTTAGGTTATTTTAAAAAGAATCTGAAATTCATGTAGTGTAACTGTTGACATAACATCAGTGCCAAGAGAGATAAGTCAAACTTCACAGCATAGTGTGTGCCTGAGTAGTGTTTTTAGAAAAGCAATTAGGTTGTATGCTATATCAGCAGTTATAAAACATTTCAAAACCTATAATAGGTTTCATTTGACCAAACTGCTCTGTACATACTGTACGAATCCACGACAGAAGATATATATTAAAATCTGAAAAAATGTACTTGCTGCTATGTTATAAAAAGAATATTAACAATTGCTTAAGCAGTACATGGAATGCAGTTCAAGGGTGCAACTCTGTCACAAATACAGAAGAAAAAAAATAATGAATTCACTAAACTTGTCCAAGGAAAAGAAATAATATCAGACAGGAATGGAAACTAAACATCATGGTTAGGCTTCGCGAACAAAGATTTGGGAAGGCACTATCCACTTTTGCTACAGGCACGCTGGTGGCTTATGAGGCCAATACGTGACAGACATATCCGATTGCAAAAGGCACAACAGAAAGACTCTTTAGATGGTGTAATCTGCAAGACACGGTTTTTCTGCATTGCCTTTTTTCCTCAAGAGTGATCCTGCGTGTGTTCTCAAAGGAGACAGCTGCGTTATAGATGGTGTGTCTCCAGGCTTCCCGATTTAAGGTCAGAGTAGACCAGTTATGGTGATCAATATGGCCAAGGCTGAGATGTTGTTTCAGGGAGTCCTTGTATCTTTTCTTTGGGGCTCCTCTCATGCGGTAGCCAGTGGTAAGTTCACCATAGAGCAGGATCTTAGGGAGGCGGTGGTCCTTCATCCTTGAGACGTGCCCTGCCCATCGCAGCTGTGTTCTCATCAACATGGCCTCAATACTAGTGACAGCTACTTGCTCTAGTACAGATGTATTGGTCACATAATCAGACCAGCGGATGTTAAGGATTGTACGGAGGTAGCGTTGATGGAAGCGTTCTAGGAGACGCAGGTGGTGGCAGTAGATGACCCATGATTCGGAACTATATAGGAGAGTAGACAACACTATGGCTTTGTAAACACCGATCTTGGTGCTTTTCTTCAAGTGTTTATTACGCCATACTCTTTTGTGGAGTTTTCCAAAGGCACTATATGCCTTAGTTAACCTGTTGTCTATCTCTCCGTCGATCTTACCATCTGAGGAGATGAGGTTACCAAGGCAGTTAAACTGTTGGACTGATTTGAGCTCTGATTGGCCAATGGTGATGTGGGGATGATGGAAGACTTCCTGAGGTGCAGGTTGATGGAGGACCTCTGTCTTCTTTAAGCTGACTTCCAGCCCAAATTGCTCAGCAGCATCTGCAAAGCAGGATGTTAAACGCTGCAGGGCTGCTTCTGTGTGGGCAACAAGGGCGGCGTCATCAGCATAAAGCAGCTCCCGGACAAGATGGTTTAAGGTCTTGGTGTGGGCCTTCAGTCGCCTTAGATTGAATAGACTTCCATCAGTACGGTATCGAATGTAGATGCCGTCCTGATCATCGAGGTCTGCTGTGGCCCTTTAGAGTATCATGCTAAAGAAGACAGTGAATAGGGTAGGAGCGAGAACGCAGCCTTGTTTCACACCATTCTTAATTAAAAAGGGCTTAGAAAGTGTGTTGCCATATCTGACTTGGCCGTGCTGATCCTCATGGAGTGAGATGATCATTTTAAGGAACTTGGGAGGACAACCTAAACGTTCCAAAATCTGCCACAGACCTTTTCTACTCACAGTATCAAAAACCTTGGTGAGGTCGACAAAGGTTACATAGAGACCTTTGTTCTGTTCCCTACACTTATCTTGCAGTTGTCTGAGGACAAATACCATGTCTGTGGTGCTCCTGTTGGCTCTGAAACCACACTGACTTTCAGGCAGAATTCCTTCTGCTATAGTGGGTATTAGACTGTTCAAGAGTATTCTTGCCAGGATTTTGCCAGCAATGGAGAGCAGAGTAATACCACGATAGTTTGAGCAATCTGATTTAATACCTTTCTTCTTATACAAAGTGATGATGACAGCATCACGAAGGTCTGATGGTAGTTCACCGAGCTCCCAACAGTGCACCACAAACTCGTGAAATTTGGTGTAGAGTGCAAGGCCCCCATGTTTCCAGACTTCAGGTGGAATTCCATCAACCCCAGTTGCCTTACCGATTTTCACCTGCAGTATGGCCTTGAGGGTTTCTCCTAAAGTGGGGGCTGTATCCAATTCATACTTTACTGGTTGTTGTGTGATGGACTGAATTGCTGAATCTTGGACTACACGGTTGGTACTGAAAAGAGTCTGAAAGTGTTCAGACCATCGATTCAGAATGGAGGTTTTATCTGTTAGAAGGGTTTGACCATCAGCGCTGAGTAGAGGGCTTTGTACCTGGTATGTAGGCCCGTATGCTGTTTTCAAGGCCTCATAGAAACCTTTGTGATCACCTGTATCTGCGCATAATTGAGTTTTTTCAGCTAGATCGATCCACCACTTGTTCTGGATGTCACGGAGTTTCTGTTGGAGCTTGCTGCATGCGAGACGAAAGGTTGTTTTTCTTGCGTGACAGGATGGCAGTGCAAGGTGTGCTTGGTGGGTGGTTCTCTTCTTCCTCAACAAGTCTTGGATTTCTTGGTTGTTTTCGTCAAACCAGTCCTTGTTCTTCTTGAGGGAGAACCCTAAGGATTCTTCAGAGGATTGCAGGATGCTGTTTTTAATATGGTGCCAGATTGTTTCAGGAGAGGAATCTGCAGAAGCTGTGGGAATGTTTTCGAGCCTGGTTTGAAGGTTTGCCTGGAAACTGTCTCTTACTGTGGTTGATTGGAGATTGTTAACTTGGAGTCTTCTCCTTGGGATGCTGCCCCTTTTTGGTTTGAATTTGAGCTTGAAATTGAGTTTACAGCGCACACGCCCATGGTCTGTTTGGCATTCTGTGCTGGGCATCACGCGGGTATGGTGGACATCGCGGGCATCTCTCCACGAGGGACGGGGGGCCCCCCCAGCAGTGTGTCCCGCCCCCGGAACGCGGGAACGGGCCGCGGCAGCCCGGGACCTCCGTCCACGAGGGACGGGGCCCCCCCAGCAGGGGGTCCCGCCCCCGGAACGCGGGAACGGGCCGCGGCAGCCCGGGGCCTCCGTCCACGAGGGACGGGGGGGCCCCCCCAGCAGGGGGTCCCGCCCCCGGAACGCGGGAACGGGCCGCGGCAGCCCGGGGCCTCCGTCCACGAGGGACGGGGGGGCCCCCCCAGCAGGGGGTCCCGCCCCCGGAACGCGGGAACGGGCCGCGGTAACCCGGGGCCTCCGTCCACCAAACGGAAACTAAACATACAAATGTTAAAATCAGTTGAGTAAACCTTTTTAAACACAATTCTAAAGATGTGATTTCCACTGTCACAATCACTTCTCAGTTTATAACAGGAAGATAGAGAGATGTTTTATCTAAGAATTAAGGAAATCCTCAGCCTGCCCGCTTTCCATTTATCTTATTTGCAAATTTGTAGTTTTTGTAAGGTATGTTCTACTCTCTCCCTAGTTCTGAGAGACTACTGGAGGTGGTTTGAGTCTCACTCAGTTGCTAAGCAACAAATGATCTCTATTGTGTGAACCTTATGTCTCCTCCTGCTAAGGTTGAACACGATATTTGGGCAGAAGGTCTTTACAGGAGTAAGATGTAACTAAAAATAAGGCAATTCACTAAAGCTTTTATATAAAGATTCATTCTCTGGGATTGCATGCTAACTTCTAGGAAAACACAATCTTTTAGTTTTACGTTATGTACAAGTGAGTAGAAGGACTAAAGAGAGAGATTCTGCTTTCTCTTCTCAATTACTGACATGCCTGGATTCTGCGGGGCTACTCCCCCGCGAACCAGTCACCGCCCAGTTGCTGTTCCCCGGGCCGCTCCGTGCGCCGTGCAGCTCCCGGGGATCCTCGCAGAAGTCTGGTTGGCTCTGCAGAAGTAGCTGCCGGCGTTGCCTCTGTCGCTGAGGTGCCTCTGTCGCCTCTTGCCGAGGCTGCCAGCGCCAGCACACCGGACTCTGGCAGCTGTTTGAATAATCCTAAAGGGAATTCTTATGCCGTTACGTGTACCTGAGACACTCTAACGGGAGGAGATTCTCCCAGACTCTCACCTCTGGGTTTTAACAGTTACTAACAAACATATGGTCGCTTCTCCACACACACACCCCCCCCCAACACACACACACTAGCACAGTACCGTTAGCAATACTGGGAGCTCACAACAACATTGGACACACAACACAATTAACACGAGAGTCAACAAAATTACGGGAAGGCAGTTTTCTAGTCTGCCTCTCCTGTCAATGAGAAGTGGCACTTTTTCGGTGTTGCTCATTGTGCTAATATAGCATCTTCTAATGCAAGGTTCAATAGCTGCTACATTCTTTCATATGTACCATACCTGGAAACAGTTTGTTGTTTTTTGGGGGTTTTTTTGTTTTGTAAACAGCGTCTGTTGCCATGGCAGCGATCCACAGTGGCTTTCTTCCGGGTTTCATGGTGGCTCCAGGCGCCAGCAATGCAGCGCCATCTAGCGACACGGAGGCTCCTAGCAGCGTTGTTCCAGGCGACACATGCGCAGTACCAGGCAGGCACAGTGAGGAGCGACACTGCTGACTGCGCAGCCGCAGTAGAGAGCGGTGCCGTTGGCACGGCTCCAGCTTTAGTCTCCCCGTTACTGATTTTCCCGCAGCCCCTACACTTCCTGCTGCTACATACACGGTGCTAAACGGAGGTGATCCCGCTGCTTTTAAGGGTCCTAGCATTTGCAACTTCGCAGCCGCAGGCACGGGGATCTCCCCTACAGCGGAGATCCCGTCCCAAAACAATGCCTTTATAGCATCCCTCGTGGACACCTGAAAGGCGGTCCGAGCAGTGGGAAGTAGATTCTTCCCCCTCACTCATTCTATTAACCCCTTAGGGGTTTTTTCATCAGAAACAGACTCTCCTAGAGAGATCAGAAAGCGGAGGAGCGTTTCCATCGCTTCATCCTCTGTGGATAGCGCGGGCCCCATGCCGCCTCCCTCAGTCGACTCACCGGGCCAAGGCGAGATTCCTCTGTGCTGTGCGCACGGCCTTCATTGCAGCGTCAGGGGCAGCGCTGCCTTCACGACCGCTTCCCTCAGCTCCTGCCATTCGCCATACGTCCCTGCAGAACTCCACGAAGTGGGACTCCCTGTTAAATGGGCGTCAGATATCGGCGGAGGGGGTCAGACAGAAATGCACACAAATCAATATGATTGGTAAAAATGTCCTCTTTATTAGAGGACAGACAGCTTATAAGCTGCCTGTGACACAGAGACATGTGATTCTTCCCCAGGTTACATTGGATACATAAGGGAAACATACTGTGGTGTACAGCACTAATTGGATAACAACAGGTGTCCATAAAACTTGTTTTCTTGCCAAAACAACTCCTCCTTCACCTTGGCACAAGGCCTGCAGCCATATTAGTGGCGCAGTATTTTTACTGTTTGCACCCAGCCATGCCAAGGCAAAGGTCTCAGAAATGAGAAAATTTCTGTCCTCCGACAAAGGATGGTCAGAAAAATAACATTCCATGGATGGTCCCGCAACGAGCCTTCCTGATCCCAGGGCCACATGGCTGGAAGTCTCTCCTTTCTTACTGTTTTTTCTGCTCTCTCAATACCTCTAACACTTGGCCTGGCTTGGCCGCGCCTCGCTCAATCGCACTGTCTGCCTTCACAGCTTCTTCAGCACACCTCCGAGATGTAGTGTTCAGATCCTTGAGGAGTGACACTCCAAGTTTTGCTTCTTCCCACTGCTTGGACCGCCTTTCAGGGGTCCACGAGGGACTCTATAAAGGCATTGTTTTGGGACGGGATCTCTACGGGATCGGACGCCGCTAGAAAGTGTACTATATTTTGGCGTCTGGCAGTTGAGTCGCTACAAGAGTTAAGTTCTGAGCGACGGGGACTCATAAATGTTCAAACAGCTCTGTCGGGGGATGGAGGGACTAGGGCAAGTCCCCGCCCTGATCGGTCCGCTGTAGGGGAGATCCCCGTGCCTGCGACCATGGAGTTGCGAATGCTAGGACCCTTAAAAGCAGCGAGATCACCTCCGTTTCGCACCGTGTATGTAGCATTAGAAAGTGTAGGGGCTGCGGGAAAATCAGTAGCGGACAGCCAATTTAGGAATGGGACTCTTGCCCACCAAAGACTACCCTTCCAACCAGGAAAAAAGGCCTGACCCTCCGTCTCACCCCTGCTGTTGGTGCAACACTCTCGGCACTACGTGCACAGGAAGAGTTTTCTGGGTAAGCACCTTTGGAGCTGGAGTAATCTTCGTCCGTATTCACTTCTGGGACTCTGACGGTTGATTTAGGAACAGGGTTCTTGCCCACCAACGATTGCCTTACACAGTAAGAAAAAAGGTCTGACCCTCCGTCTCTCCCCTGTCGTTGGTGCAGCAACCTCGGCACTATTTGCACAGCAAGAGCTTTCTGGGCAGGTACCTTTGGTCTGGGAGGAATCTTCGACCATATTCACTTTTGGCCCTCGGAAGGCCGATTTAGGAACAGGGTTCCAGTCCATGAACGACTGCCCTTCCAGCTAGGAAAAAAGGTCTGACCCTCTGTCACCACTCTCGGCACTACGTTCATAGCAAGAACTTTTTGGGTCGGCATCTTTAGTCTGGGAGGAATCCTCCTCCGTATACACTTTTGACCCTAGGACAGTTGATTTAGGAATGGGCCTCCTGCCCTCCAACGACTGGTTTTCAAACTAAGAATAAGGCCTGACCGTCCGTCTCTCCCCTGCGCTTCGTGCGGCACTATCGGCACTATGTGCACAGCAAGAACTTTCTGGGCAGGCACCCTTGGTCTGGGAGGGATCTTCGTCCATATTCACTTTTGGCCCTCGGACAACCGATTTAGGAAAGGGGTTCCTGCCTGCAAAATATTGCCCTTCAACCAGGAAAAAAGGCCTGACCCTCCGTCTCTCCCCTGCTGTTGGTGCAGCACTCTCAACACTACGTGCACAGAAAGAGCTTTCTGGACAGGCATCTTTGGTCTGGGAGGAATCTTCGTCCTTATTCACTTTTGGGCCTCAGAGGACCAGTTTAGGAACGGGGCTCCTGCCCACCAACGACTGTCCTTCCAGCTAGGAAAAAAGGTCTGACCCTCCGTCTCCTCCCTGCCGTTGGTGCAGCACTCTCGGCACTACGTGCATGTAGGCAGCGTGTCCAAGGTGTAGGGTACGTTTCGGGGCAGAGAAGCCCAAGGGAGCATGCACCTAGATGGATAACCCCATTGGTTAGAAGGTCACATGGTTCTAGGGGATAAATGAAGCACCGAATTTGAAATAAACCTTTTTGTTCACCATCTCACGAAGAGCGTACATCCTTCTTTATCATATAAAGGACTACCACGCTATATATGGCATATATATATATTAGGTTAGTTTAACGTACCCTGAATACAGAAATTTATGGGTAAATCCAGGTTATCTCATCGATAATTTGGATGCGGGGGTTTTTTAACGGAAAATCGTTGTCTCAGCGGTGTCTGAGAAAAGGAAAGGTAATTTAGTGAGCTCAAAAAATATTAGGGAAAAGTGCACAGGAACAAAGAAGAAAGAAGAAAAGAAGCCGAGAGATGGGAACAGCGGGCATAGAGGGGTCCAGCATCCACCGAAGCGGTGAGTCAGGCTGAGAGGCGGCGCCAGCATTCCACACACGGCTAGGACTATTCCCTGAGCGGCAGCGTGTCCGGGCGGCGAAGCACACTAAAACTGCTGGGAAAGCCCTGCCGCCCGCCGCTTGCCACGGTTCAACCGTGTGTACAAAAGTAGCTCTGCCGCTGCCATCTTCTAACATCCCCAGCCCTACCGCCAGACCTTGGGAAGACCACATCGGCGCACCTTTCCGCCCAGCGGGAAGCGCTGCAGCTCCGTGCAACCTGCTGCTGCCCTTTCCCGCGCACGCCGCTGGCAGCTGCCGCTAGCTGCGGGACCGGCGCCTAGCGTCCGTTGCCTAGCAACCCGGCAAAAGCCATGGTTTACAAACGCGGGTGAAACGACCGAGCCATCCTTGTGCAGCCGACCGCTTCCCCGCGCCTTCAAGCCGCCGGGAGCTCACGCTACATGCCACTGGGACCGCCAAAGGGAACCCAGCGCCGCCTTAACACCGCACCACAACGCCGCGACCCCCTCCGCAGCGCCGGAACACCCACACCGCCCAGTGGACCGTGGGAGCCGTGCAGCCACCTCCTGCTGACCCACGCATGCCGATAGCCACTGTGTGTAACCTCCACGCCAAGGAGAAACCCACCAGGAGCAAAGCAGACCCCGAAGGAACCTTTTGCCACTTCTCCTCCGCCACCGCCCTTTGCTGCCGCGCCAGCTGCCGCCGGAGCCACACCGCACCGAGAAGCCCCCCCTGCCACCGCCACGAGAGCCGTGCCGGAGCCGCCAGCCGCACCGAGGGACCCCTCGTCGCCGCACCCAAGCCCCGGGGACCCGTGATGGACCCTGCAGAGATGCCGAGAGAAAAAAAACTGCAGAGAAACAACCGATTCAGAAACCGAAAGTAAACTTAGCAGCCAAACAAAGAACTCCCAGTCACGCGGGTCTACAGCCCCGGAGCTAAGGTAAACATGGGGAGTTTTATCTCCATGGAAACCTCACCAGACATTGAAACATTAACTTTACTGCTAAAATCTTACCACATTCAAACTACAAAGGCAGAGTTACCAGAATTAATAAGATTTGTTAGGTCTGTATGATTCAAAGAAACCTTCGGACAATCTGAAAAGCACTTTTATTACGGCCGGGGAATGCAAAGGGGCAGGTGTTCCCCCCCAGTGCACTCCGCCGAGCCAAGAAATACCATAGCCTTTTATACAGTTTTGAAAGTAGCAAGTTCAAAATTATCTTTACACACACTCTTCTTGCAGTCTGCCTTATCTAAATAGACACTTAGTTTTACCTCCTATTCTTACTATTATAGAGTAGTTACCTAAAGTTTTATCACTTCAAACAGTTACAGGTTATACACATACACTCCTTTGCAGTCTACCTTATCTAAATAGACACTTAGTCTTACCTCCTATTCTCTACCATTATAGAATAGTTACATAAAGTTTTATCACTTCAAACAGTTACAGGTTATGCACTCCTCTCTCATCATCATGGCTAGGCTTCGCGAATGAAGATTTGGGAAGGCACTATCCACATTTACTGCAGGCACGCTGGTGGCTTATGAGGCCAATACGTGACAGACATATCCGATTGCAAAAGGCGCAGCAGAAAGACTCCTTAGATGGTGTATTTTGCAAGAAACGGTTCTTTCTGCATTGCCTTTTTTCCTCGAGAGTGATCCTGCGTGAGTTCTCAAAGGAGACAGCTGCGTTATAGATGGTGTGTCTCCAGGCCTCCCGACTGGAGGCCAGAGTAGACCAGTTATGGTGATCAATACGACCAAGGCTGAGATGTTGTTTCAGGGAGTCCTTGAATCTTTTATTCGGGGCTCCTCTCATGTGGCAGCCAGTGGCAAGTTCACCATAGAGCAGGATCTTAGGGAGGCGGTGGTCCTTCATCCTTGAGACGTGCCCTGCCCATCGCAGCTGCGTTCTCAGTAACATGACCTCAATACTAGTGACAGCTACTTGCTCTAGTACGGATGTATTGGTCACATAATCTGACCAGTGGATGTTAAGGATTGTACGGAGGCAGCGCTGATGGAAGCGTTCTAGGAGACGCAGGTGGTGGCGGTAGATGACCCATGATTCGGAGCCGTATAGGAGAGTAGACAACACTATGGCTTTGTAAACACTGATCTTGGTGCTTTTCTTTAAGTGTTTATTACGCCATACTCTCTTGTGGAGTTTTCCAAAAGCATTATATGCCTTAGCTAACCTGTTGTCTATCTCTCCGTCGATCTTACCATCTGAGGAGATGAGGCTACCAAGGTAATTAAACTGTTGGACTGATTTGAGCTCTGATTGGCCAATGGTGATGTGGGGATGATGGAAGACTTCCTGAGGTGCAGGTTGATGGAGGACCTCTGTCTTCTTTAAGCTGATTTCCAGCCCAAAGAGCTCAGCAGCATCTGCAAAGCAGGATGTTAAACGCTGCAGAGCTGCTTCTGTGTGGGCAACAAGGGCAGCGTCATCAGCATAAAGCAGCTCCCGGACAAGATGGTTTAAGGTCTTGGTGTGGGCCTTCAGTCGCCTTAGATTGAATAGACTTCCATCAGTACGGTATCGAATGTAGATACCGTCCTGATCATCGAGGTCTACTGTGGCCCTTTGGAGCATCATGCTAAAGAAGACGGTGAATAGGGTAGGAGCGAGAACGCAACCTTGTTTCACACCATTCTTAATTAAAAAGGGCTCAGAAAGTGTGTTGCCATATCTGACTTGGCCGTGCTGATCCTCATGGAGTGAGATGATCATTGCACTCCTCTCTACGTGCTAAAAAAAAAAAAAAAAACCTTCCCTATTCTCTAAACTTTTTATCTCAATTGCCCACAGCTTGGTCAGAGACTTTTAAGCAGTTTTACATTTTGCAAAGTCATACCTTCATAGCTAAATATCTAATATTTTATTTCATTGTCCATTTCAATTCCCCCCCTTTTTTTTTTCTTTTAACTAATGCAAATTCTTTTGCATCACTTTTTGTACCGTCCAGAGCACGTGTACTTGTTGTGCTATAGTTCTCATTTTCCACCACATCCATAGATTGACGATTGTAAGGAGGAGAGTTGCCAGTATCAAAAATCAAGACTGGGTGGATCAGGAAGTTAAATAGCTGAGCTGCCGTGGGTGAATGTCTATTGGTTAATCCCAAAAACATACTCCACCAATGATGTTCTCCAGTCTTTGTCACTTCTGTAATGATGGTTTTTATCTCTGCTGTGTCGTGTTTCACTTGCCACAGCATGCGACGTGAAGTAGCATTTACTTTTTCCATCATTTGTTCAATATCTGGATGATAGAGCATTTTCTGGAGGACATTAATGTCCATGCCGATTTGTAGTTTGGGCACTTCATGATATAACATATATCTATCCGAGATCAATTGCATGGTGGTCACAGGAGCAGTGTATTTAAAGTCACATCCTATTATTTTAGTAAAATTGCAAACACAGAAGTTAGTACCATTAGTTAACTCTTTACAATTATCAATTGTTATACTTGTGCAAGGTGTCCTGATGCAGGCACATCCCTTACCCACATAATACACTTGGGACTGTGCCTGTGTATTTGGGAACATTTCAAATGTACACACACTGTCTTCTGTATCTAAACATAAATCCTCCTTTTCTATTATAGCATTTTCACACACATATCCTAGTTGTTCCCTAGGTATACAGGCCTTTGTGTTGACAGTTTGCCACCTCCCCATGTCCTTGTCATAGCTTGCCCAGACATTATGCCCTATAGGTCTAACTACAATGTCCCGGTGTATTGCTCCTAATGCTAAGACAGGAAATATGGTCTGCTCTTTTGCCTCCCTTATGGTAAGAACATATGCCTCTATCTGTTCCTGCTCTGTGTTATATGTGAAGTTTACTAGCTGCCACCATGCCTGATGTTCTTTTTCAAATTTACTTGTGGTGTCCTGTCTGGATATGATCTCTCTTATTTCTTAAGGTAAAATTCCTGAGGTTCCTTCTCTTATAATTCCTGCGGATACAGATTGTATCCATTGCTGAGTTTGGATACACTGTATTGCTACTGAAACACCTTTTTGTAATTTTTCAAAGACATTTGTCACAACTTGAAAGTCTTTAGATGTGTGTTCAGTTAACAAGATCATGAAATCTGTAGTGAGGGATTCTGTTTCAGCTATAGTCATTAATGATGATCTGAGTGGTACCTCCAGCTTTCCCAAATCAGAGGTTACAGTGCTGAGCTTATTAATTAACATTTCTTGATCTATTGAATTTAATACTCCTAGTCCTGATCCAAACCACCCCATTAGATCTCTCTGGGCTCTTTCATGATGGGATCTAGTTTTTAACCAAGCATTCCATCCTTTAAGACTTTGGAGAACGAAGGGTTGGTAATCCTCTTTTATAGAGGATATATTTGTTTGTATTTTTACTTGGACCTTTTTCAGAGAATATGTGGGATCCAAGAGTAACTTCTGCTCATTAGACTGCTTAATTACATAAGGTCCTACAAGGGAAAGATTGTGATTTCTTTTTGTACATTCTGAGGGTGTATCTGGTGAAGGAACAGGAGTCTGTGATGTTGCTGTTGTTGTGGTGTCTATTATAAATTTCTTTGATAGTGCTTTGTCTCCTTTCAGAGTAGCCCAAAGACATATTACAGAAACTGGTGTATCTATGGTAAAGTTGTGCCAGCATTGGTCCGACATACAGATGGACTTACCAATCAGGCTTCCTTTTATAGGTTCTCTTACAGTGATTTGTGTTTGGGATATTTGTTTCTCATTGTCAGGTATATTAATTCCTCTACATCCTATCTGTGTTTTCCCACTTATTCCGGTTCAGGTACTAAGCCCATCTCTTTTTCCCCAATCAAGGCATGGTCTATTTTTGTGTATGACCACAGTGGCCAGGTTTAAATTGGAAATGTTTTTTCCAGACATACCAGTATATCCAATGTGAGCCCTAGACCATGGTCAGTCTAAGGTAATGGTTTGAGCCAGAGTTATTATACTTATCAGAGTTCCAGCGGCTAGTGTCGAGTAAACCTGAGGGTGGTTGGTCCTATGAGTTCTGACGTCCATGTTTCTTGAGGCGCCTTCTTTATTCGTGAATAATGAATCCAGGTGGGCTGTTCTTTAATTTTGATTGCTGTGTAGGTTGTCAGAAGCACCTGGTATGGTCCTTTCCACTTCTCCTCTAATGGTTGGTCTGAAAAAGTTTTAACATACACCCATTCCCCAGGGGAAATGTTATGTAAAGGTTGGTCTATTCCTCTTGAGCGAGTACTCATTACTTGTTTGTTAATTTTTGACAATTGTTTACTTAATGAGATCAAGTATTCCCGTACATATCCTTCTCCAACTTGTATGAGATCTTCTCCTTGATAATAATTCCCATAGGGTCTTCCATATAACATTTCAAAAGGGCTCAACCCTTCTTTATTTTTAGGTTTGACCCTTATTCGCAATAAGGCCAGAGGTAAAGCCTGGTACCACTGTAGGTTTACTTCTTGACAGATTTTTACCAATTGTTGTTTTATCAAATGATTCATTTTCTCCACCTGACCACTTGCTTGTGGTCGATATGGAGTGTGTAATTGCCAATTAATTTGCAGAATGCTGCTAATTCTTTGTACTATGCTAGCTACAAAATGTGGTCCTCTGTCCGAGGAGATGATGTCAGGTACTCCAAACCTGGGGATAATGTCATTAAGTAGTACCTTGACAACTTCTCGAGCCTTATTGCTTCGAGTCGGGAAAGCCTCTGACCAATTTGAGAAAGTATCTGTCAAAACCAACAGGTATCTGTAACCTCCTTTCCTAGGCAACTCAGAGAAATCTATCTGCCAGTGTTGTCCTGGGAGATTGCCAATTGTCCCTATCTCGATTTTATTGGTTGTGTGAGGATTATTTTGAAGGCAGGTCTTGCATTGTTTAGTAACCTGGATTATTGTAGTGTATAAATTTCATCCTATAATTTGTCTCCTTAGATATTTGTGTAGTGCATCTGGCCCCCAATGAGTCTTGTTATGTTCTGCCTGTACAACTTTCCATAGTACTCTTTCAGGTACCACTATTTGTCCTGTTTCTAAGTAGTACATGTTACCTTTGCGTTGAGCTTGCTGATCTTTTATTAATTTTAGGTCCTCCTTTGAATATGATACATTAGGGCTTACCTCTATGATTTTGCCATCAGGAATTAATGAGGCAAGTTCTACCTGGCCATTTTCTGCTGCCTTTTTCGCCTCTCGATCTGCCAATCGATTGCCTTTTTCTTGGTCTGTATTCCCTTTTTGATGTCCTCTACAATGCATAATAGCAAGCTTTTTCGGTAACTGGACAGCTTCAAGTAATTTTAAGATTTCTTCTGCGTGCTTTATCTGTTTTCCTTGTGATGTGAGTAACCCTCTTTCTTTCCACACTGCTCCATGAGCATGAACTACCCCGAAGGCATACTTTGAGTCCATCCAAATATTAATGTCTTTTCCTTCTCCTAGTTGCAATGCTCTGGTAAGGGCTATTATTTCTGCTTTTTGTGCAGAGGTGCCAGCAGGGAGTGCTTGTGCTTCAATGACGTGATCTGTGGTTGTTATCGCATAACCAGCTTTGCGGATTCCACCTCTCATATAGCTGCTTCCGTCGGTGAACCACATTTCTGCCTCGGGCAGTGGTGTATCTTTCAAGTCTGGTCGACAGGAATATGTCGCTTCAATTGTTTCAATGCAATCATGATACACCGGTTCCTCTGTGGTTGTTGAACTTGATAAGAATGTTGCTGGATTTACGATATTAGTGGTGACGATTTCAACATCATCTTGTTCTACTAGAGTGGCCTGGTATTTGAGAAACCTGGAGGGCGAGAGCCAGTGACTGCCTTTCTGTTCGAGTACTGCTGAAACCACGTGTGATACTAGAACAGTCATTTTCTGTCCCATTGTGAACTTTCAGGCTTCTTGTATGTTCAGTACTACTGCAGCTACGGCCCTCAGACATCCTGGTCATCCTTTGCTCACTTCATCTGTTTAGAGAAGCATGCCACTGCTCGGCGATATTGTCCCACCTGCTGGACCAGGACCCCCAGTGCAATTCCCTGCCTTTCATGCGAAAAGAACAAAAAAGGTTTAGTTACATCTGGGAGGCCCAGTGCAGGTGCCTGCATCAGTTCCTTTTTAAGCTGATGGAAAGCTTGCTTAGCTTCCCCAGTCCATATTAATTGTTGATCCCTATCCTGTAGAATCTGGTATAGAGGTTTGACTATTAGTCCGTATCTGTAGATCCAAAGCCTACACCAACCAGTCATTCCCAAAAACGTGCGAAGTTCTTTCGGAGTCTGGGGCAAAGGTATTTTACAGATGGCTTCTTTTCTTTCTGACCCCAGTCGACGTTGTCCTCCTGAGATTTCATATCCTAGATAAGTAACTTCTTTCTTGACAATCTGGGCTTTGTTTTTAGATACTTTATATCCTTTTAGCCCCAGAAAGTTTAATAAGCTCACAGTCCAGCTTTCACATTCCTCCTGAGTATGGGTTGCGATTAATAGATCGTCCACATACTGCAAGAGGACTCCGTTGTCTGAAGGTGCAGTCCATTCTTCAAGATCTTTGGCCAACTGGTCTCCAAAAAGGGTTGGACTGTTTTTATATCCTTGTGGGAGAACAGTCCATGTGAGCTGTGATTGCCTTCCTGTATCTGGGTTTTCCCATTCAAAGGTAAAATATTTTTGACTTTTAGGGTCCAAAGGCAAGCAGAAAAAGGCATCTTTTAAATCTAAAACAGAAAACCAGACATATTCATTTTTTAGTTTAGTTAGAAGTGTATATGGGTTAGCTACCACCGGGTGGAGCTCTTCAACAATTTTATTAATAGCCCTGAGGTCCTGAACTAGCCGATAGCTCTTGCCATCTGGCTTACGGACTGGCAAAATAGGGGTATTAAATTCTGATTTACATTCAATTAGTAAACCAAATTTGATAAAATTGTCAATTATTTCTTTAATCCCTTTTCTATCTTCTAGTTTGAGAGGATATTGTTTAATTCTTACCAACCGTGTCCCAGGTTTTAGTCTTACTGTTATAGGTTGAGTGTGTTTGGCTTTTCCTGAGGTCCCGTCAGCCCAAACCCCAGGGTAGATTTGGTCATGGATTGCTGGTGGTACTTCTCCCGATATCTGTGGCTGGATTAGAGCAAGACTTAAAATTTCGATTAATTCATTTTCTTTCACTTTAATTTGCATATCTCCATTGTTGAAACTAATTTCTGCATTCAATTTTTCTAATAGATCCCTTCCCAAAAGTGATTTAGGTACATGAGGCATATAAAGGAATTTATGTATACCTAAAGTCTTACCTAATTTAAAACTTAGTGGTTTCATAAAAGATACTTTTTCAACTTGACCAGTGGCTCCTATCACATTTAAAGATACATCATCCATAATGCTTAATTCCTGATTTAACACAGAGAATGTTGCTCCAGTATCTACTAAAAATTCTATTTTATGTTTATTTTTCCCCAGTTCCATTATAACCAAGGGATCCCTGGGGGCAAACCCCTCAGTCCCCGTTAATCCTGGTCCAGTTCTGCCACTAAAATAGGTTTTTGCTTCCTTTGAGGGCACTCTCTTTTCCAGTGTCCTTCTTCTTTACAAATTGCACATTGGTTTGGTCTCAACTTCTGATGGTCACTACTTCCAGGGTGCCGTCCAGGTTTCCTAGAGCGATGGTCTCTTTTATCCAGGGTTGCTTTTGTGATAGTTTTACCTAATTTTTGTCTTTCTACCCCTTCTCTGTTCCTGTATACCCGCCACGCTTCTTCAATTAATTTTTCGATATTCCTCTGATCTTCAGCTTTTAATTTTTGTAGTTTGCGCCTAATGTCATCTGAAGATTGACCCAAAAACAGTGAAATTAGTTGCTGTTGGCCCTGGTCCCCTGACAGGTCTAAGGTGGTGTAAGTTCGCATTGCTTCCTTTAATCGATCTATAAATTCAGTAGGGGTTTCTCCAGTGTTTTGTTTTACTGCATAAAGAGAACCCCAGTTTACAGTTTTGGGAACTGCATTTTCTATTCCGTAAGCCACCCAGCCCCGGTATCTCTGGAGAATTTGATAATGGTCAGGTTCATTATAGTCCTAACGTGATTTATCCCGTGGGAAATAGAAATTCAAATCATCTCCAACTGCTAACTGGGTTTGTGCATACGTCTTTACTGCTTTTAAAACTAACTCTTTTTCAGTTTCTGTCAAAGCATCCAACATTAAGTCCACATCTTCCCAGTCTGGATCTAGAGCCTTAACATACGCTTTAAATTTCTTTGCTACCCCAACTGGGTCATCTCTATATTTACGAGCAATATTCTTCCAATTTTCTAAATCTCCCATAGTGAAATTAACTTTAAGTTTGATAGGCCCCTGCGGTCCTGCAGCCTCTCTTAAAGGGGCTTGTATAGTCCGCCTGACCTCTGTGTGTGGGGAGACAGATTTTGCTCTCGTTTTACTGCGTGTCCGCCTGCTCAGGGGAGATAAGGATGGGGAGTAGGAAATTCCCCTTCTTTCCCTTTCTCCATTCCTGTCCCTCCCTTGCTGTCTTGGAGATGCGGACAATTCACTGTTTGGTCCTGAGGGGGGGGCAGAAGCCCCTCCTTCGGCTATTTCATTTGCCCTTTCTCCAAAGGGGCTTACATAATCCTCAATTCCACTTTCCGATTCCCTGTTGGTATACTTCAAACACCTCTGTCCTATTGAACAGGCTGAACAACACCTTTTGAGCTCCCCTATACCTTGTTTTAAGTTTTCTTTCTCTACTGTTAGAACAAACGGGTCTCGTGGGGCCAAATTAATGCCACACTCTCTCTGCCATTCTGGGTGCTCCCTCAAGCAAAAGAACATGTCAGCATAAACAACCTCATTCCATCTTCTATGCCTTCGCAAAAACAACATTAACAGCAGTAAAATATTATAGTCTAATGATCCGTGCTTTGACCACTTTGCTCCTTCCTCTAGTTTATAGAGGGGCCACCATTCTGAACAATATTTGATTAGAGTTTTCTTGTTAGTAATCCCACCCTGAGATTTCCCAATTTCTTTCCAGTGTGTTAAAACACATCCTAATGGACTTTTATCAACCTTTTGTTTTCCTTGCCGGTTTCCCATTTTTAGCTTTTGCTTTGACCTGTTTCTAGTCGTGCCCTTTTGCACAGATGTAAACTCGTGGTTATCTGCAAATTTCAATTATACACACCACACACCCCCCACACCAGCTTTGAGGCAGGAAAGTTCTGAGTTAGCTCTGTTAGCTTGTTCAAGTATCTCCTGTCTGGTAGCAATCCTCAGTCTGACAATAAGAAACCCCTTTCTTAGGTGTTTGCAGAATAACCACGCTCCATACTTCTTGATACAAGGTAACAATCTCACAATCTAAGTATTAATGAGAAAAGAACCACCTTTTATTCCTTTTTGCCTTATTTTTCCTGCAGATTTTGTTACTCTCTCTTAGATACTGTATAAAACCACATTTAAACTTAACCATTCCAATGTTAAGATCTCCTAATGCCACTCTTGCCCCTAACACGCAAAAACTGCCAACAAGTATAAGGTGAACAATTTTACAAATTGAGCAAAGATATGGGTTTGTACTTTCAGAGGTTGTCAGCCCTGGAGTTTGTGGCATCTGCAAGCAGCCAGCAAATCTCCTGGCTCAATCCCTGCAAACAACGAGTGTTAAGGTTCTGCTACAAAACCACAAAACCACAAAACCACTATCTCCTGTAAACACATGAAGGTAGTCTTTTCTTTTCCACGGTTAGGAGAAAACTCGTAACATATATGAAAACAAATATCATTTCCCAATATTTGCTTACTTAACCTACAACAGTAATTTCATGACATGAGACAATACTCACAGACAAAAGAAAGCGACACAATTCAGCAAACACATGGAACACAGACAGATGGTTTAAAACAAACCCAGATATATTACCAAACTTATAATAATCGCAATTCCAAAACCAAGTCCCAAATCTAGCCACATCGGTAAACCCAAAATCATTTGTACCTCTTTCCAAGTCCCTTTAGACTGAGGAATTTGGTATACCTTCAGTGAGAGTTTTAACTCACAATCAAAAACCTACACCACCCTTTAATGGGACTGTTAACCCATAGTCAGAAGGATGCAGCCCTCTGCCCAAAGTTCCTCTTAACTCGAGGAGTTTGGTATAGCCTTGGTGAGACTCGAACTCACAATCGAAGCCATATGCATCCTCCCGGTAGGACTCAAACCTACTATTAAAAGGGGGTTGCTCTTGTTAGCTGCTAGCAAGCTCAGAGCCCTAAAAACCAGCGTACGACTTACGGTTTCCTTCCCAAAACCCTAGGGGAAAAGAAAAATAATAAAAGAGTGCTTTAAAATTTGTATACTTGTGCTTTAAAATTTATATACCTGTGCACAGGGTCTTCATCTACTCCCGTGGTGATCCAGCGGAGCCCGGGGAGCCTCACCGGAGTAACGTCCCGGGGCGCGCAGAGGGTCCCCGGTTCCGGAGGGTCCTCACCGGCTAGCAGAGATTAGTCCCATCTGGGGTGCCAAATTGATTCAAAGAAACCTTCGGACAATCTGAAAAGCACTTTTATTACGGCCGGGGAATGCAAAGGGGCAGGTGTTCCCCCCCAGTGCACTCCGCCGAGCCAAGAAATACCATAGCCTTTTATACAGTTTTGAAAGTAGCAAGTTCAAAATTATCTTTACACACACTCTTCTTGCAGTCTGCCTTATCTAAATAGACAGTTTTACCTCCTATTCTTACTATTATAGAGTAGTTACCTAAAGTTTTATCACTTCAAACAGTTACAGGTTATGCACTCCTCTCTACGTGCTAAAAAACCTTCCCTATTCTCTAAACTTTTTATCTCAATTGCCCACAGCTTGGTCAGAGACTTTTAAGCAGTTTTACATTTTGCAAAGTCATAGTTAAATATCTAATATTTTATTTCATTGTCCATTTCATGTACACCCCACACTCCCACTAACAGAAGTGTTACATTTAAACACATGGGAAACACTGGGACACATTCTAAACCAGAACTTGCAACATAGTACCAGTTTATACAGGGATAATGTCTGGCCTCCACAAGGCACACGAGCAAACAAAAAAATTAACGTACACCCCACCCCCCGCTCACACTGCTAGCAACAGCACAACCCCTAAACATAGTAACAGAAATGCACGAAGTGTATTGTGGGGAGGGAAAGGAGTTGTTTGTGAGCCAAATCACTGGTCGAGAACCGGAAACCACAGGAACATGGGTCGCTGGGAGGGAACAGAGCCCAAAATGCAAGATCCCAAGCCATGGGATCAGCACACAGGGCTCTGTTACAGTGATGAGGAGGGTAACCCAGCGTCTCTGCCCCCCCAAACTGTGAATGAACAGCGACCTCGTGTCTCGGACTGGACACAACCATCTTACCCGCCAAATGGATTGAAAGCTGATCCGTCTCTTCCGACCCCAATGCCGCCCTGCCCCACCAATAGGCACAAGCGGGAGGGAGGCCCCTTCCCCTCACTGCCTCCACCACCCAGCACCACCCCCCCACAGGGAACTGAGCTCACTGGAACCACAGGGGGGGAGGCAAAGGGGGATGAGGAGGAGGGACCAGGGACGGTTCCAGCAGGAGGGAGTGAGGAGGCAAACAGGGGAAGGTCAGCTAACATGTGGGAGCAATGTCAGGATGAGGCATTTCGAGTGGGAGGCTTGAAGGATATTCAAGCATGCTCAATCGATACTAGTCAGTGTCAACCCCCTCAACTTCAGCCTCTATCATATGAAGCTACAGAGAAATTGAGGCAGTCGGTAAGAGGTGATGGCATGTCCTTAAACAGTACTTTCAAGTATTTGGAGACATTGAGTTCCATCTATTTTTTCACCCCACATGACTGGAAGAATCTAATGAAATTAGTTCTTAAAAACATCCAATATACAGTCTGGTTAGTTGGCTATCGGGAGAATTGTGTTCAGTATGCAACTAACACCCAAGCAGGCATAACAACAAAACAATTAACCGAGGATGGAAATTATAGTTCAATAGATGAACAAGTACAATAGAGAGATATACGGTGTAATAGCCAAACAGGTCCTGAAAGCTATGAAAAACCTTCCCACTACAGACCAAGATAGCAACCTGTCCCCCACAAAAGTGTTACAAGGTTGTACTGAACCAAATTCACGATGCTTAGATTGACTGCAATCTGCTTTAAACAAGCAAGTTGAGTACAATAAAGCCAGAGAGATGCTGTATAAGCAATTGGCTTTTGAAAAGGCGAACACAGACTGTAAGAGAGCTTTGCAAACCCTTCCTAAGAGGGAAAGCATTACTGAGTTGGTTCGACCCTACCAAAGAGTTAACTCTGTGGAGCACCAGTCTGCCCCTTTTGCTACAACCCTAAGAACCCAGTTAGGAGTAAAAGAAGAGACCAGACACAGAGCGAGTTGTGTTAGATGTGGTGACCCTAACCACTCTCATAGAGCTTGTCCTTGGAGACCCTTAGCAGCAACATCCCACAAGTACCTAAACAGCGGGGAATGGACTGAGTTGTACCAAGGGTGCCGTGGGGGAGGCAAGGGCCACGCCATGTGAGCATCGCATTGCTTGCTACCGTGCTGCTCGCTATCCTCTTCTCTGCCACCTGCTTTCACAAGCAAGAGAGGAAGCAGTTTGAGGCAAGCCACAATGTGCCAACAACCAGCCCCAAAAGTATCCCTGTATTTTGCACCCCCAAGAAAAGTGAGGGGTGGAGGATGCTGCAAATGTTAAAAGCAGTAAAAGCAGTCATAAAACCAATGGGAGCGTTGCAACCAGGACTGCCCTCACCTGCTATGCTCCCAGTAAATTAGCCACTAGTAGTAATTGATTTAAAGGACTGTTTCTTTACCATCTTCCTGCACCCTGAGGATGCGCCAAGGATGCGCCTTTTTCCATCATGGTATTGAACAATGCACAACCCGTGCAAGGCTATTACTGGGTTGTCCTTCCTCAGGGGATGCAAAACAGCCCAACGAGAAATCAAACAACCATCATACACCATCATGTAGATGACATATTAATAACCACGGTCACAAAGAATGAACTGCCATTTACTCTTACTGCTCTAATCAAAACTGTCCAAGATGCAGAGTTACAGGTTTCTCCAGAAAAGATCCAACCATCGCAACCCTGGACTTACCTTGGATGGGAAATCATGCAACCAGAAACTTCTCCACAGCCACTGCAGCTCGAGGTAAAAAACACTTTGACTTTACGAGTTGCAAAAACTTCTGTTTAAGGCCTCTTTTAGGCATAACCCCAGAGGCGCTCGCTATACCCTCTATTTGAGCTGCTAAAGGGGAACTCCAATCTAACATCTAACAGGTCTCTGACAACAGAGGCAAAGCAAGCATTAGGCATTCGTGCCAAGGCAATAGAAAGCAGACAAGGCAGAAGGAGAAATCCTGAACTGCAAATCTGCCTAGCCCTTGTTCCCAGCAGGTACCAGCCATTTGCAGTTTTGTTTCAGTGGGATCAGACTGACAAAGACCCACTGCAAATTCTAAGGGGCTGTTTCTGCCCCACATACCACCTAAAACTGTGTGAACTACTAATGAGATGTTTGCCAAGCTTGTCATTAAAGGCAGAGGACGATTACAAGAACTAGATGAGAGAGGCCCTGCCACCATCTTCACCCCAGCTGTAAAGCACAACTTCGTTTGGATGCCAGCTGAGAACACAGGATTCCAGACTACCCTGGCAGGCTTGACGGTCATACCTCAATTCATTTCCCTAAACACAAATTGTGGGCAAAAATCAGTAGTTTACCTTTAAAAACCACAACCAGATGCAATCATGAACCAGTAAAAGGCCTCACAATTTTCACACATGCATCTGGGAAGAACACAAAAAGCTGCAATGACTTGGGTAAATCCTGACACAGGACAATGGGAACGAGAGGTACAGACCATGAACCAAAGTTCTGTACAGGTTCTGGAACTGGCTACCATTCCATTGCCTTGGGGAAATTTTCTGAACAACCTTTTAATGTTGTAACCGATTCCTGTTATAATGCAAAGTTAGTCTCCCGTCTCGAGAGTTCGTTTCTTCAAGATTGATATGGTTTGAAGCTGGTTCCCTGTCAAGTCTCCAAACCTTACCACAAGAAGTCCCGTGTCCCCCCCAAACCTCAGGGAGAAGAGGGAGAAAAAACAACCAAGAAAACTGAAATGAGAGAGAGACAGCTAAAGCAATATATATAAATATATTTACACTTATATTACAGTTATATACAGTTGAAATATATATACAATTTCACAAGGGAAAGGGAAGGGGGAAGGGAAAAGGAACAAAATCAAAATAAAATATATATATATATCCCAATCAGTAACCCGAGATCTAACAACTAAAAGAAATTAGCAAAAGACTATCTTACTACTCTCCTTGGGACAACAGAAAGTCACGCTGGAACGATCGTCGGCAACCTCTGTCTCCCAAGGTCGACAAGGCCTTACCAGACCTCGCTCCCCAACACGACAGACTCAACAGCAGGGAACCTGCACCTCCAAACCACCAGAAGGAAAGAGAGCGAAGGTCTCTCCTCCTTTCTTCTTATAGCCTGGCTTATGTAAAAATAGTAGGGAATACTGGGTAAATCTGGGCACTTCCTTGGCTACAAACTGGTCACCAAGGAAGGCCTAGACCAAACTACCACAGAGATATTGTTAACCCTCACCTGTTTTTTGAAATGTGTTCTGGTTTATTTCCTGTGAATCATAGAAGGTTTGATTTCTATATAATGCACACAAGATCATGCACTGACATGCCAGGGCCAATAACTGATGGGAACCAAGAGGCTGACAAAGCAGCAATGTTTAACACGATACCTAGAGTCTTAGAGCAAGTCAAATTGTCTCACTCATTTTTCCATCAGAACACATGTTCTCTGAAGAGACAATTCCAGATAACACTCAATCAGGCTCGAGACATTATCATGTCATGCCCAGACTGTCAGAAAATCACACCCATGCCAACTGAGAAAGGCGTTAACCCCAGAGGGTTAATGGCAAATGAGATTTGGCAGATATCATACACATCTCCGAATTTAGCACGTTAAATATGTACATGTAAATAGATACACATTCCCAATACATAACTGCCACAGCACACGCAGGGGAAAAGATCAAGGATATCATTAAACACTGGTTCAGTTGTTTTGCTACCCTTGGTACCGCAAAACAGATCAAGACCGATAATGAACCAGTTTTTATCTCAGAAAAGGTAAGAAATTTCCTGTCAGAATGGAGAATTTCACATGTCACAAGTATCCCACACTTACCAACTGGACAAACAATTATTGAAAGGGCACATCACACACTGAAACGCATGTTAGATAAACAAAAAAAGGGGGGAATCTGTGTAGCCCGCAAGAGCATCTGTGGAAAGCCACGTATGTTATCAATGTTTTAAATTGTGACAGCGCTGAAAGAAGCAGGTATGAAAAGCAGTACAAACCTCAGGCTCTTGCCTCTCCCAAACCACCGGTCATGGTAAGAAACTTGATTTCCGGGCAGTGGACGAGACTGTTAGATCTCGTGACTTGGGGATGAGGTTACGCCTGGGTGGTTGCAGGAAAAGAGCTTAAACGGATTCCTTCCAGGTGTGTAAGACCCTACTTAGGTACACAACCACAGCAACAAGAATCAGATTAACACAGAAGTTATAAAGGAGTTATGTTTATGTTTCAGGTTTACATTCAGGGATGACCAATGTGGCAAAAAGCAGTCTGTATAAAATCTATGAATGTGTGTGAGATGAATGGGATGACGGCCGTCAGTGAATGAGGCGTGAATGACTAAGAGAGTTGTTTGACTGGACAAATGTATGAAACACACAAACACCTCACAAAATAACACTACCTCCGTCACATGGTCACTTTAGGAAAATTTAGTTTGCTAAGCTTAGCCTGTTTCTTAAATAAAGTTGAACCCCCCAGTTATTCAAAACCCTCAGATTAATAAAGATTATAAGTCTATGCACAGTTGGGCTAAGGTTTTTAGGTTAATAAAGTTAGTTCTCCAAGTTGCACTACCCTTTAGGAATATAAGAAACTTTTAAAAGGTTTCCAATAGATGTGTAAGAGGCCAAGGCAAGCGATGTACTGGGTCATTGCAAGTTTTGGCAGTTTACAATGTACTGTTCTGATTGTTTGCACTGTTGTTTTTACACTGTTTTTGTGACCTTCTTAAATAATTGTAGGAAGCGTATTCAAGGTACAGGGGACATGTCGGGGCAGAGAAGCCCAAGGGAGCATGCACCTAGATGGATAACCCCATTGGTTAGAAGGTCACATGCTTCTAAGGGATAAAAGGAAGGGTCGAATTTGAAATAAACCTCTTTGTTCACCATGTCACGAAGAGCGTACATCCTTCTTTATCATATAAAGGACCGCCACGCTATACGTGCACAGCAAGAGCTTTCTAGGAGGGCACCTTTGGTCTGGGAGGAATCTTCGTCCATATAAACTTTTGGGCCTCGGATGGCTGATTCAGGAATGGACCTCCTGCCCACCAATGACTACCCTTCCAAACAGGAAAAAAAACCTGATCCTCCCTCTCTCACCTGCTGTTCGTGCAGCACTCTCAGCACTACGTGCACAGCAAGAGCTTTCTGGGCGGGCACCTTTGGTCTGGGAGGAATATTCGTCCATATTAACTTTTGGCCCTCGGACGGCCGATTAAGGAATGGGGCTCCTACTCTCCAACGATTGCCTTTCAAACTAAGAAAATAGTCCTGACCCCCCATCTCACCCCTTTCCGTTGGTGCAGTACTCTAGGCACTATGTGCACAGCAAGAGTTTTCTGGGCGGGCACCTTTGGTGTGTGAGGAATCTTTGTTTGTATGCAATTTTGGGAGTTGGGTTGGCAGCTGGGAGGTAAAGCTGAAAACAGAAAACAACAGCCCTTAATGACAGCAGAGAAAGACTGGAATCTTTGGTTTTGTGATGCATGTGGTAGGTCATGCTGGGCACTCCATGAGCAGAAGAGCTTTCTGTTCTGGTACCTTTGTTTTTGGAGGAATCTTCTTCCGTTTGCAATTTTGGGAGTCGGGCTAGCAATTGGTAGGTAGTTTTCAAAACAGGAAACAACAGCCCATATCCCCAGGAAAGAAAACCTGGAAACTTTTCTTTTGTGTTGTAGTTGGTTTGTCAGACTGATGACTCCTTTGGCAGGAAGAGTTTTCTATGCTGTCACCTTTGGTGTGGGAGGCATCTTCATCAGTATCCAATTTTGGGAGTAGGGTTGGAAGTTTGGAGGTAAGGGTTAAAACAGGAAACAACAACCCTTATTGCCAGGAAAGAAAGCCTGAAGTTTTGGCTTTGTGGTGCATTTGGCAGGGCTGGGCACTCCATGAGCAGCAAGAGCTTTCTGTTCTGGTAACTTTGTTCTTGGAGGAATATTCGTTCATATGTAATTTTGGGAGTCGGGTTGGCAGTTGCGAGAAAAATTTGAAAACAGAAAATAACAACCTATATGGTCAGGAAAGAAAGCCGGGAAACTCTTGATTTGTGTTGCATTTTGTGTCAGCCTGGAGACTCAATTGGCAGCAAAAACCTTCTGTGCTGGTACCTTTGTTCTGGGAGGAATCTTCATCCGTATGTAATTTTGGGAGTCGGGCTGTCCATTGGGAGGCAGATCTGAAAAAAGCAAACAATAGCCATTTCCCCAGTAAAGAAAGACTGGAAGATTCGGTTTTCTGGTGTACTTGGTGGGTCAACATGGGCACTTTATGGGCAGCAAGAGCTATCTGTACTGTCACCTTTGATGTAAGAGGAATCTTTGTTTGTATGCAATTTTGGGAGTTGGGTTGTCAGTTGGAAGGCAGGTCTGAAAACAGGAAAAACAACCCTTATCGCCAGGAAGGAAAGCCTGGAACCTTTGAATTTGTGGTGCAGTTTGTGGGTCAGCCTGGGGAGTCCACGATCAGAACGAACTTTCTGTGCTGGCACATTTGGTATGGGAGGAATCTTTCTTTATATGCAATTTTGGGAGTCGGGCTGTCAGTTGAGAGGAAGGTCTGAAAACAGGAAAAAACAACCTTTATCCCCAGAAAATTAAGCCCGCAAACTTTGGTTTTGTGGTTCAGTTGGTTGGCCAGGTTGTGCACTCCATGAGCAGCAAGAGCTCTCTGTTCTGGTACCTTTGTTCTTGGAGGAATCTTCATCCGTTTTCAATTTTTGGAGTTGGGCTTGCAGTTGGAAGGGAGGTCTGAAAACAGGAAACAACAGACCTTATCTCCAGGAAAAAAAACCTGGAAGACTGTTTTTTATGGTGCAACTAGTGTGTCATCCTGGGCACTCCAAGGGCAGGAAGAGTTTTTTGTGTTGGCACCTTTGGTGTCGGGGGAATCTTTGTATGCAACTTCAGGATTCAGGCTGGCAGCTGGGAGACAGATATGAAAAAACAAACAACAGCCCTTATCCCCAGGAAAGAAAGTCTGGCGGTTTTTGTTCAGTGGTGCAGTTGGTGTGTCAACCTGAGGACTCCATGGGTAGCAAGAGCTTTTTGTGCTGGCACCTTTGTTCTGGGATGAATCTTCGTCCGTATGCAATTTTGGGAGTCGGACTGTCAGTTGGGAGGCAGATTTAAAAAAAGCAAACAATAGCCATTTCCCCAGGAAAGAAAGACTGGAAGTTTTGGCGTTCTGGCGTACTTGGTGTGTCAGCCTGGGCACTCTATGGGTAGCAAGAGTTTTCTGTGCTGGCACCTTTTGTGTGGGAGGAATCTTAGTCCGTATGCAATTTTTGGGAGTTGGGCTGACCTTTGGGAGACAGGACTGAAAAAAACAAACAACAGCCCATATCGCCAGGAAAGAATGCCTGGAAGCTTTGGTTTTTTGGTGCAGTTGGTGGGTCAGCCTGGGCACACCATGGGCAACAGGAGCTTTCTATGCTGGCACCTTTGCTGTGGGAGGAATCTTTGTTTGTATGCAATTTTGGGAGTACAGTTGACAGTTGGGAGTCAGAAATGAAAACAGGAAAGAAGAGTGCTTATGCCCCGGAAAGAAAATCTGGAAGCTTTGGTTTTGTGATGCAGGTGTTGAGTCATCCTGGGCACTCAATGAGCAGCAAGAGCATTCTATTCATGTACCTTTGGTGTCGGAGGAATCTTTGTATGCAATTCTGTGTGTCTGGATGGGAGTTGGGAGAAAGATCTGAAAAGAGAAAATAACAGCCCTTATAACCAGGAAAGAAAGCCTGGAAGCTTTTGCTTTGTGGTGGAGCAGGTGTGTCATTCTGGGCACTCCATGGGCAGCAAGAACTTTCTCTGCTGGCACCTTTGGTGTGGGACGAATCTTAATCCGTATGCAATTTTGGGAGTCAGGCTGGCAGTTGTGAGGTACGATTGAAAAGAGGAAATAACAGGTTTTATCCTTAGGAAAGAAAACCTGGAAGCTTTGGCTTTGTGGTGCAGTTCATGGGCCAGCCTGGGCACTCCATAAGCAGCAAGAGCTTTCAGTGTTGGCAAGTTTGTTCTGGGAGGAATCTTCGTCTGTATGCAATTTTGGGAATTGGGCTGGCAGTTGTGAGATAAGGTTTAAACAGGAAACAACCATCCTTATACCCAGGAAAGAAAGCCTGGAATCTTTGGCTTTGTGGTGCAACTGGTGGGCCAGGCTGGGCACTCCATGGGCAGGAAGAGCTTTCTGTATTGACACCTTTGTTCTGGGAAAAGTCTTTGTATGCAATTTTGGCAGTCGATCTGGCAGTTGTTAGGCAGGGCTGAAAACAGGAAACCACAACCCTTATGACCAGAAAAGAAAGCCTGGAAGCTCTTGTTTTGTGGCGCAACTGGTGTGTCATTCTGGGCACTCCATTGGAAGCAAGAACTTTCTGTCATGGTCTCTTTGCTGTGGGAGGAATCTTAGTTTATATGGAATTTTGAGTGTCGGGCTGGCAGATGTGAGGCAGGTCTGAAAAGAGGAAACAACAACCATTATCGCCAGGAAAGAAAGCCTGGAAGCTTTGGTTTTGGGGTGCAGTTGGTGGGCCAGCCTAGGCACTCCATGAGCAGCAAGAACTTTCTGTGCTGGCACCTTTGTTCTGGCAGGAATCTTTATATGCAATTTTGGGAGTCAGTCTATCAGTTGGGATGCAGATCTGAAAAAAGAAAACAATAACCATTTCCTCAGTAAAGAAATGCTGGAAGCTTTGGTTTTCTGGTGTACTTGGTGGGTCAGACTGGGCATTGTATTGGAAGCAACAGCTATCTGTTCTGGTACCTTTGGTGTAAGAGGAATCTTTGTTTGTATGCGATTTTGGGAGTCAGGCTGGCAGTTGTGAGGAAGGGCTGAAAACAGGAAACAACAACCCTTATCACCACGAAAGAAAGCCTGGATGCTTAGACTTTGTGGTGCAGTTGGTTACCAGGTTACCAATGGGGCGCCCAGGTTGACCCACCAAGTACACCAGAATGCCAAAGCTTCTAGTCTTTCTTTCCTGGGGAAATGGTTATTCTTTGGTTTTTTCAGATCTGCCTCCCAACTGACAGCCCAACTCCCAAAATTGCAAACGGACGAAGATTCCACCCAGAACAAAGGTATCAGAACAGAAAGCTCTTGCTGTTCATGGAGTACTCAGCCTGGTCCACCAACTGCACTACAAAACCAAAGCTTCCAGGCTTTCTTTCCTGGCGATAAGGGCTGTTGTTTCCTGTTTTCAACCCTACCTCTCAAATGCCAGCCCATCTCCCAAAATTTCAAATGTATGAAGATTCCCCGCAGAACAAAGGTGCCAGCACAGAAAGATCTTCCTGTTCATGGAGTGTTCAGCCTGGTCCATCATCAGCACCACAAAGTAAAATCTTCCAGGCTTTCTTTCCCGGCGATAAAGGCTGTTGTTTCCTGTTTTCAGCCCTGCCTCCCAAATGCCAGCCCGACTCCCCAAATTGCATACGGACGAAGATTCCTCCCATAACAAAGGTATGAGAACAGAAAAATCTTGCTGTTCATGGAGTGCTCAGCCTGGTCCACCATCATGGCCAGTCTTCGCGAACGAAGATTTTGGAAAAGGTCTTTACCCTTCAAGTCTGTGCAGTGGATTTCTTTTTTTTTTTTTGAGACACAGTGTGCCCTGAACTGAGCCCACCCTTTCATCCTAAGTTTCATGTGCCAGGGCTGAGCGAGCGTGGATGGTGGCAGCGAGGTCCTCAGGACATAGGTTTGTTTAGAGTGACCTTCTCTTAGATAGATGGTCATACAGGACTGACGAACTCCATCTCTCAGGAGGAGTTCCCTAACCAAGAATTGAACACAGGCCGCGGCGGTGAGAGCGCCGCAGTCTAACCACTAGACCACCAGGGATCCTCACCTGGCAAACCAAGTGCACCACAAAACCAAAGATTCCAGGTTTTCTTTCTTGGGGATATGGGTTGTTGTTTCCTGTTTTCAGCCCTGCCTCACATCTGCCAGCCCGACTCCCAAAATTGCATACAAAGATTCCTCCCAGAAAAAAGGTACCACCTCAGAAAGATCTTGCTTCCCATAGAGTGCCCAGGTTGGTCCACCAAGTACACCACAAAGCCAAAGTTTCCAGTCTTTCTTTCCTGAGGAAATAGCTATTGTTTGCTTTTCTCAGATCTGCCTCCCAACTGACACCCCGACTCCCAAAATTGCAAACGGACGAAGATTCCTCCCAGAAAAGTGCCAGCACAGAAAACTCTTGGTGCTCATGGAGTGTCGAGCCTGCCCCAAAAACTGCAGCACAAAACCAAAGCTTCCAAGCTTTCTTTCTTGGGGATAAGGACTGTTGCTTCCTCTTTTCAGACCTGCCTCCCAAGTGACAGCCTGACTCCCCAAATTGCAAACAGAGGAAGATTCCTCCCACACCAAAATTGCCAGCACAGAAAGCTCTTCCTGCCCATGGAGTGCCCAGCTTGGCCAACCACTTGAACCACAGAGCCAAAGATTCCAGTCTTTCCTTTTTGGGAATTAGGGTGGTTTTTTACTGTTTTCAGCCGTACCTCCCAACTTCCAACCCTACTACCAAAAATGCATATAGATAAAGATTCCTCCCACACCTAATGTGCCAGCGCAGAAAGCTCTGGCTGCTCATGCAGTGTCCAGTCTCCCCCACAAACTGCACCACAAAGTCAAAACTTCCAGGTTTTCTTTCCTGGCGATAAGGGCTGTTGTTTCCTGTTTTCAGCCCTGCCTCCCAACTGTCAGCTCGACTCCCCAAATTGTATACAGACGAAGATTCCTCCCAGACGAAAGTACCAGAACAGAAAGCTCCAGCAGCTCATGGAGTGCCCAGGCTGACCCATCAACTGCACCACAAACCCAAAGGTTCCAGACTCTCTTTCCAGTATTTTTCAGATCTGACTCCCAACTAACAGCCCGACTCCCAAAATTGTATACGGACGAAGATTCCTCCCAGACGAAAGTACCAGAACAGAAAGCTCCAGCAGCTCATGGAGTGCCCAGGCTGACCCATCAACTGCACCACAAAACCAAATGTTCCAGGCTTTCTTTCCTGTATTTTTCAGATCTGACTCCCAACTGACAGCCCGACTCCCAAAATTGCATAGAAACAAAGATTCCTCCAAAAAAAAAGGTACCAGAACCGAAAGTTCTTACCCTCAGTGGAGTTCCCAGCCTGGCCCACCAACTACACCCCAAAGTCAAAACTTCCAGGTTTTCTTTCCTGGTGACCAAGTCTGTTGTTTCCAGTTTTGAACCATGCCTCCCAACTGCCACCCTGACTCCCAAAGTTGCATACAAAGATTCCTCCCAGAAAAATGTTACCAACACAGAAAGCTCTCTATGTTCATGGAGTGCCCAGACCTGTCCATCAACTGCATCACAAAGTCAAAGCTTCCAGGCTTTCTTTCCTGGGGATAAGGTCTGTTGTTTGCTTCTTTCAGACCTTCCCCCTAAATGCCAGCCCGACTCTCAAAATTGCATACAAAGATTCCTCCGAGAACAAAGGTACCAGAACAGAGAGCTCTTGCTGCCAATGGAATGCCCAGGTTGCCCAAGCAGTTGCACCACAAAGTCAAAACTTCCAGGCTTTCTTCCTTGGGGATAAGTGCTGTTGTTTCCTGTTTTCACCCTTAACTCCCCACTTCCAGCCCTACTCCCAAAATTGCATACGGACAAAGATTCCTCCCACACCAAAGGTGCCAGCACAGAAAACTCTTCCTGCCAATAGAGTTTCCAGGCTGACAAACCAACTGCAACACAAAGCAAAAGTTTCCAGGCTTTCTTTCCTGGGGATAAGGGTTGTTGTTTCCTGTTTTCAACCCTGCCTCCCAACTGCCAGTCCGACTCCCAAAATTGCATACGGATGAAGATTCCTCCCAGACTAAAGTACCAACACAAAAAGGTCTTGCTGCTCATGGAGTTCCCAGGCTGACCCATCAACTGCACCACAAAACCAAAGCTTCCCGGTTTTCTTTCCTGGGAATAAGGGTTGTTGTTTGTATTTTGCAGATCTGACTCCCAACTGAAAGCCCGACTCCTAAAATTGCATACCAAGATTCCTCCCAGAACAGAGTTACCAGAACAGAAAGTTCTTCCCCTCAATGGAGTGCTCAGACTGACCCACCAACTGCACCACAAAGCCAAAGCTTCCAGGTTTTCTTACCTGGCGAGAATGGCTGTTCTTTGCTTTTTTCAGATCTGCCTCCCAACTGGAGACCGACTCCCAAAATTGCATACAGACGAAGATTCCACCCACCCTAAAGTTGCCAGCACAGAAAACTCTTGCTGCTCATGGAGTGCCCAGGCTGATCCATCAACTGTACCACAAAGTCAAAGCTTCCAGGCTTTCTTTCCTGGCGACTAGGCCTGTTGTTTGCTTTTTTCAGACCTGCCTCCCAACTTACAGCCCGACTCCCAAACTTGCATACAAAGATTTCTCCCAGAACAAAGGTACCAGAACAGAGAGCTCTTGCTTCCAATGGAGTGCCCAGGTTGGCCCAGCAGCTGCACCACAAAGCCAAAACTGCCCAGTTTTTTTTTCTTTGGGAATAAGGGCTGTTGTTTCCTGTTTTCAACCTTACCTCCCCACTTCCAACCCTACTCCCCGAATTGCATACGGATGAAGATTCCTCCCATACTAATGTACCAGTAGAGAGAGTTCTTGCTGCTCATGGAGTGCCCATGCTGGTCTATCAACTGCACCACAAGTTAAAGCTTCCAGGTTTTCTTTCCTGGGAATAAGGGTTGTTGTTTGTAATTTGAAGATCTGCCTCCCAACTGAACGCTCGACTCCTAAAATTGCATAGAAAGATTCCTCCCAGAACAAAGGTACCAGGACAGAAAGGTCTTGCTGCTCATGGAGTGCCCAGACTGGCCAACCAGTTGCACCACAAATCCAAAGCTTCTAGGCTTTCTTTCCTGGCGCTAAGGGCTGTTCTTTGCTTTTTTCAGATCTGCCTCCCAACTGCCAGCCCGACTGAATCCAAAAAACTCGGTCCTCAAAACTGCTCAGAGACTTTTTTATCTTTAAACATCAAGGTATTTGTTTATTCAACGTTGGGAGCAAGTCAGCTCACGTTGGACAAACTTGCTCGAAGGTTTCACACAAAATCAGTAGTTTTTATACAATCTTCGTATATGATTAAATGCATATTCAAGTGATTACAACATCTATCTATACATATTAATAACAGGTGGAGTATAGGTGGAGCTCAGGTGGGGCTTGGGGCGGTCCTTCTCTTGGTCCTCAATTTTGGTGGGACACCCGCTCTTCATCCAATGGGTCTGGGGGCTAATTCTCATCTTCCTCGACCTGACCTCCCTTCTCTTCTATTGTTCTTACCCGCTCACTGAGGCTTGGAGAAGGCCTTGGCTCCCAGCCTTTTTCTTCAATTCAAATGTCTACCTTATCTTACTGCATTTCTAATTTATTACCTCTAGGTACTATTCTCTTAAGCTTTGGTCCAGTAAGTAGAACAGAACGAGCACAGATCATTTTGGATGTTGGTAGCTTGTTAGCAGGTCGAAACTTCTCAGTTAACTCTTTTGGGCCTGGCCTCCTGTTTCATTCCCCCCTTTTACTTATAACTTACCAATTCCTTCGTAAATGGGTTTTGATAGGTATTCATCACAGCTCACATTATCTGCATCCTTCTGACCATGGTACTTGATTTCTACCATAGCTAAACACTTAAGACCAATAGTAGAATCATGCCAACTCCTAAAACCAATATTGGATGTATTAAATGGTGCTACTTGTCAGCTACTTGTCTCTTTTGACCTCGGCTTGACCCTTAGCCTGATTAAAGCAATAGGTAAAGCTTGATACCAATGAAAATTTGTTTCTTAACATATTTTAGCAATTTTTTGTTTAATGAGATGATTCATCTTTTCTACTTGCCCACTTGCTTGGAGTCTGTAGGGCATATGCAGTTGCCAATTGATTTTTAGTGCTTTACTTATTGCTTGTACAATTTGTGCACAAAAGTGTGAAACTCTATCTAAAGAGATGTTCTTAGGCATTCCAAAATGTGGTATAATCTCGTTCAACAAGACTTTAACCACTCCTTTTGATTCATTTTTCTACATGGGAAAACTTCAGACCATCCAGAAAATGTGTCAGTCGAAACTAAGAGATAACAGAACTACCCCCCCCTTTTCTTGGGAGCTCATAGAAATTAATTTGCCAAATTTCACCTGGGAAATGCCATTTACTTATTGCCCCTTGGTGTATTTTTTGTTCCAGTATTTCAGACAAAGTTCACATTGGGATGTGACTTGCTCTATTGTGGTAAATAAATTTGGTCCTGCTACTCTGGTCCTTAAATGCTAATAGAGTGAGTCTAAGCCCCAATAGTTTTATCATGTTTTACTTTTACAAATTGCCACACTAATTTTTCTAATAGTATTAACTGACCTGTTTTTAGTTAACCTCACCTTGCCTTCATTTTCATGTATCCACTTATAATCTGTTTCTTGATATTCTACCTGTTGATCTGTGTCTAGTTCTTCTAGCACTGAAGTTGCTACTGGTAGTTCTTTACTTCTTGCAGCAACTAATTCAGCTTCTGCATCAGCTTTTCTGTTTCTTATTTCCAGGACAGTGTTACCTTTCAGGTGTCCTTGGCAGTGCATAATTGCCACCTGAGAGGGAAGTTGTACAGCTTCTTATAATCGTAGAGTTTCTTCAGTATATTCCACAACTTTTCCTTGAAGAGTTAAAAGTCCTCTTTCTTTCCAAATTGCTCCGTGAGCGTGAACCATGCCAAAGGCATATTTGGAGTTAGTCCAGGTGTTAATTTGTTTTCCTTCTGCCAATCCTAAAGTTCGAATGAGAGCTATCAGTTCTGCTTTCTGGGCTGAGGTTCCTGCGGGCAAAGGATTTGATTTGATTACCTCAGTAGTGGTGGTTGCAGCATACCCAGCCATCTTCACACCTTGTCTTATGAAACTGCTGCCATTGGTAAACCAGTCTTCTGCATCCAGGGGTGGTTCTTTTTTAAGGTCCAGGCAGTTGGAGTGCACTGCTTCAATGGTTTCCAGGCAGTCCTGCACGACAAGTGCAACCGAGATTCTTCCTTCTAGGAATGAAGCTGAGTTAACAGTGTTAGTCAACTGAATGGTTATGTCATCTGATTCAGTCAGGACTACCTCATATTTCAGAAATTGGGAGGGTGACAACCAATGATTTCCTTTCTGTTCCAGTACTGTAGATACTGTGTGGAACACTAACACAGTCATTTTCTGTCCCATTGTAAATTTCCTGGCTTCTTCTATATTTATGATCATTGTTGCTACTGCCCTTAGGTAGGTGGACCATCCTTTACTTACTTCATTCAATTGTTTGGAGAAGTAGGTTACTGTTCTTTTGTATGGTCCTTGTTGTTTAGCCAGGACCCCCAGAGCCATTCCTTGTCGTTCATGCGAGAACAACCAAAAGGGTTTTGTTACGTCAGGCAATCCCAACGCCGGAGTCCTCATGAGTTCTCACTTCAGCTGTTTGAAGGCTCCACTTGCTTCGGGGGTCCAGACTAGGTTGCCCTTAGTCATTTTCAGCAGGTCATATAAAGGCTTTGCAATTAGTCCATACCGATAAACAACACCAACCTGTCATTCCTAGAAAGGTTTGAAGGTTTCTCACCATCTGTGGTTTGGGTGTCTGGCAGACGGTTTCCTTTCTTATTGTCCCCAGTGATTATTGTCCTTCAGATACTTCATAATCCAGGTACACCACTTGTTTCTGCACCGACTGTACTTTCTGTTGAGAGACTCGATACCCATTTAAGTCCAAAAAGTTTAGGAGGTTTACTGTCCATTGGACACATTCTTCTTGTTTTTCAGTAACAATCAATAGATCATTCACATATTATAAAAGTACACCCTTTCCCGGTGGTGACTGCCATTGTTCCAATTCTTTAGCTAATTAATTCCCAAAATTGTGGGAATATTTTCGAACCCTTAAGGTAACACTGTCCAAATGAGTTGAGTTTTTCTTCCTGTGGTGGGATTTTCCCACTTGAAGGCAAATATCCTTTGACTTTCCTGTGTTAACGGAAGGCAGAAAAAGGTATCTCTTAAGTCTAATACTGTGAACCAAATTACACTTTCTTTTAATATCGTTATAGGGTATATAGGTTCGCAACAGCTGCATGTCATCATGGCTAGGCTTCGCGAACGAAGATTTGGGAAGGCACTATCCACTTTTGCTACAGGCACGCTGGTGCCTTGTGAGGCCAATACGTGACAGACATATCCGATTGCAAAAGGCACAGCAGAAAGACTCCTTAGATGGTGTATTCTGCAAGACACGGTTCTTTCTGCATTGCCTTTTTTCCTCGAGAGTGATCCTGCGTGTGTTCTCGAAGGAGACAGCTGCGTTATAGATGGCGTGTCTCCAGACCTCCCGATTTGAGGCCAGAGTAGACCAGTTATGGTGATCAATATGGCCAAGGCTGAGATGTTGTTTCAGGGAGTCCTTGTATCTTTTCTTCGGGGTTCCTCTCATGCGGCAGCGAGTGGCAAGTTCACCATAGAGCAGGATCTTAGGGAGGCAGTGGTCCTTCATCCTAGAGACGTGCACTGCCCATCGCAGTTGCGTTCTCAGTAACATGACCTCAATACTTGTGACAGCTGCTTGCTCTAGTACAGATGTATTGGTCACATAATCTGACCAGCGGATGTTAAGGATTGTACGGAGGTAGCGTTGATGGAAGTGTTCTAGGAGACGCAGGTGGTGGCAGTAGATGACCCATGATTCGGAACCATATAGGAGAGTAGACAACACTATGGCTTTGTAAACACTGATCTTGGTGCTTTTCTTCAAGTGTTTATTACGCCATACTCTTTTGTGGAGTTTTCCAAAGGCACTGTATGCCTTAGTTAACCTGTTGTCTATCTCTCCGTCGATCTTACCATCTGAGGAGATGAGGCTACCAAGGTAATTAAACTGTTGGACTGATTTGAGCTCTGATTGGCCAATGGTGATGTGGAGATGATGGGGGACTTCCTGAGGTGCAGGTTGATGGAGGACCTCTGTCTTCTTTAAGTTGACTTCCAGCCCAAATTGCTCAGCAGCAACTGCAAAGCAGGATGTTAAACGCTGCAGGGTTGCTTCTGTGTGGGTAACAAGGGCGGCGTCATCAGCATAAACCAGCTCCCGGACAAGATGGTTTAGGGTCTTGGTGTGGGCCTTCAGTCTCCTTAGATTGAATAGACTTCCGTCAGTACGGTATCTAATGTAGATGCCGTCCTGATCATCGAGGTCTGCTGTGGCCCTTTGGAGCATCATGCTAAAGAAGACGGTGAATAGGGTAGGAGCGAGAACACAGCCTTGTTTCGCACCATTCTTAATTAAAAAGGGCTCAGAAAGTGTGTTGCCATATCTGACTTGGCCGTGCTGATCCTCATGAAGTGAGATGATCATTTTAAGGAACTTGGGGGGACAACCTAAACGTTCCAAAATCTGTCACAGACCTTTTCTGCTCACAGTATCAAAAGCCTTGGTGAGGTCGACAAAGGTTACATAGAGACCTTCTGTTCCCTACACTTCTCTTGCAGTTGTCTGAGGACAAATACCATGTCTGTGGTGCTCCTGTTGGCTCTGAAACCACACTGACTTTCAGGTAGAATTCCTTCTGCTATAGTGGGTATTAGTCTGTTCAAGAGTATTCTTGCCAGGATTTTGCCAGCAGTGGAGAGCAGAGTAATACCGCGGTAGTTTGAGCAGTCAGATTTAATACCTTTCTTCTTATACAAAGTGATGATGACAGCATCACGAAGGTCTGATGGTAGTTCACCGAGTTCCCAACAGCGCGCCACAAACTCGTGAAATTTGGTGTGTAGTGCAAGGCCCCCATGTTTCCAGACTTCAGGTGGAATTCCATCAACCCCAGTTGCCTTGCCGATTTTCACCTGCAGTATGGCCTTGAGGGTTTCTCCTAAAGTGGGGGCTGTATCCAATTCATACTTTACTGGTTGTTGTGTGATGGACTGAATTGCTGAATCTTGGACTACACGGTTGGTACTGAAAAGAGTCTGAAAGTGTTCAGACCATCGATTCAGAATGGAGGTTTTATCTGTTAGAAGGGTTTGACCATCAGCGCTGAGTAGAGGGCTTTGTACCTGGTATGTAGGCCCGTATGCTGTTTTCAAGGCCTCATAGAAACCTTTGTGATCACCTGTATCTGCGCATAATTGAGTTTTTTCAGCTAGATCGATCCACCACTTGTTCTGGATGTCACGGAGTTTCTGTTGGAGCTTGCTGCATGTGAGACGAAAGACTGTTTTTCTTGCGTGACAGGATGGCAGTGCAAGGTGTGCTTGGTGGGTGGTTCTCTTCTTCCTCAACAAGTCTTGGATTTCTTGGTTGTTTTCGTCAAACCAGTCCTTGTTCTTCTTGAGGGAGAACCCTAAGGATTCTTCAGAGGATTGCAGGATGTTGTTTTTAATATGGTGCCAGATTGTTTCAGGAGAGGAATCTGCAGAAGCTGTGGGAATGTTTTCGAGCCTAGTTTGAAGGTTTACCTGGAATCTGTCTCTTACTGTGGCTGATTGGTAATTGTTAACTTGGAGTCTTCTCCTTGGGATGCTGTCCATTTTTGGTTTGAATTTGAACTTAAAATTGAGTTTACAGTGCACAAGTCGATGGTCTGTTTGGCATTCTGCTCTGGGCATCACGCAGGTTGTCTTCAGACTATCCTTCTGCTGAAAGATAGTAGTAGTGACGGTGAGTTGTTGCTCTGCACAGAATTCTAGCAGAAGTCGACCATTATCGTTGCAGTTTCCAACACCATACTTGCCTAATACTCCTTTCCAGGCTTCAAAATTCTTGCCTACTCTGGCGTTGAAATCACCAAGGATAATGATCTTATTGTCTGCAGGAACCTTTTGGGTAAGGAGGCGTAGGTCAGTGTAAAATTTATCTTTTTCAGCGGGGTCAGCTTGGAGAGTTGAGGCATATATACTAAAGATGACAACATGTTGCTTGTTGTTTAGTGGAAGGCGTAGGGAGATAATGCGGTCAGAGTGACCTGTTGGCAGATTTTCGAGTTTAGGAACAATGGAGTTTTTGATCATGAAGCCGACTCCTGAGAGGTGTTTTTCGGTTCTGGACTTGCCTGTCCAAAAGAGTGTGTAGCCGGCACCATGTTCTCTGAGGCTGCCTTCTTCATGAAGGCGAACTTCACTGAGAGCGGCAATGTCGATGTTGAGACGAGGCAGCTCATGGGCAATTAGGGCAGACCGACGCTCAGGACATCCATTATCCGCAGAATCGAGCATGGTTCTGATATTCCAACATGCTAGAGTTAGTTTAGGTACACCTTTGGAGGCAGGTGCATACCTTTGTCTTTTGATCTTTGTGCGACCGCATTGGAAGAAGATACCCGTTGGTCTGCGGTTAACCCACCGGGTGAAAGTGGAGATGAGCTTTGTTTAGGCCACCTTTTCTAGGCCCCTCTCCGAGTGGAGCAAACAGTGCTGTCCTTGAAAAGGCTGCTTGGTCGTTCAAAGTGCTGCCCCAAGAGACTGTCATCTCCGGTCAGTCTCAAATGACCAATATCCTGAACCGCCTGCATGCAGGGTTGGGTCTGCGGCTCCCAGTGCACCTTTCACCTGCCGTTTCGACCCTCGCCCATCGCTACAGGACTTTTTGCATGTGGGTAAAGCCTTCAAGCCTGCGCAATGGATTTTTTAGGTGAGACACAGTGTGTGTGGAACTGAACCCACCCTTTAATCCTGAGGTTCATCTGCCAGGGTCGAGCGAGCTTGGATGGTGGCAGTGAGGTCCTCAGGACGTAGATTTGATTAGAGTGACCTTCTCTTAGATGGATGGCCTTACAGGGTTAAGCGAGCTCCATCTACCCGGGTTTGGGATTGGAGTTGTCCTTCTCCTAGGATGACTGCCAGGAGGTTAATGAGCTCATCCTGCCCAAGAATGTGTTAAATCTGGTCCTACGGTTTTGATCTGTCTGGCATGGGTGACCCTACTGGAGGCATGTACCATATAGCTTGCAACCACACGGGGGTACAGATACTATGTTCCTATTAGAATGCTTTGGGCGAGTCTTTCATTTCCTGCTTTATTATCACCTACCTATAAACAAACTGAAGGAGGTACCCAGGGACAACCCTTTGCCCTGTCCACCGTTTCAGGATGTAACAGAGCAAAGTAAGTATATCCAGAACATGCCAAACCTGGGCAGTAGCCACAGGAGAACCAAAACCAGACAGACAGAACAAACAAAGCAAACATTCTGACCCCAGTACCCATCCAGGCGGGGGTGCCTTTTATTGGCCCCAGCCTGGCGGGGACCGCCATTATTCTAAAAGAACCCACTATCCACCCTGACCTTATCCTTCCCCCACTGTGTTTCCACATATCTTCAGGCACACTATTCACCTGCGACATTTCATACGGGATTGTGCCGCTCTCCCTCCTGCTGGTCGGCGGACCCCCACAGCCCGTTTGACGCACTACGCTAATCCTCCCCCCCACCCAACCCCTCCCCCCCCAACCCTGGAACGCCAAACCTCTGTGTGCTCTGAAGCTTCCTTCTCCTCTTTCATGGAGGTGCAGTACCTGCCGGCAAGGCTCCCCTTGTCTCTCCTTTCTCCTGCAACGGCCGCGTCCGGGGGTACAACCGCCTGCGCAGTGCGGGAAAGGCTCCCGGCAGCCCGGGGGACCCGGTCATGAGGCACGGGAAGCCCCCCCAGCAGGGGGTCCCGCCCCCGGAGCACCGGAAAGGCTCCCGGCAGCCCGGGGGACCGGACCATGAGGCACGGGAAGGTCCCCCAGTAGGGGGTCCCGCCCCCGGAGCGCGGGAAAGGTTCCCGGCAACCCAGGGGACCCAACCACCAACAGTTGCATGTATGTTATAGCTATTTTAATTACTGCTCTTAAATCCTGAACCAACCTATGTGTTCCATTTGGTTTTTTTGACTGGTAAAATTGGGGTGAATTTTAATCTGATTCACACTCTACAAAAGCCTTAATTTCAAAAAGTTATCTATTATTGGCTCAATTCCTCTTCTATCTTCCAGCCTCAGTGCATATTGCTTCCTAATTACTGGGTTTACTCCTGGTCATAATTCTGTTTCAATGGGAGCTGCCCTTTTCGGCTTTCCTGGTGTTTCAATAGCTCAAACTCCTGGGTATACCTGATCTAAAATTTGATTGACATTTGAATTACCCTGGCTTGGCTCCACATAGCTCATTGTTAAACTCAGAGCTGCTATTAATTGTTCTTCCTTTACCTTAAGTTCAATTTTACCTTGTTTGAATTCTATTACAGTTCCCAGATTTTCTAGTAGATCTCTGCCCAATACAAGATTGGATAAATTTGGTAAATTCAGTCCATCACACAACAACCAGTAAAGTATGAATTGGATACAGCCCCCACTTTAGGAGAAACCCTCAAGACCATACAGCAGCTAAAAATTGGCAAGGCAGCTGGGGTTGATGGAATTCCACCCGAAGTCTGGAAACATGGGGGCCTTGCACTACACACCAAATTTCACGAGTTTGTGGTGCGCTGTTGGGAGCTCGGTGAACTACCATCAGACCTTCGTGATGCTGTCATCATCACTATGTATAAGAAGAAAGGTATTAAATCTGACTGCTCAAACTACCGCGGTATTACTCTGCTCTCCATTGCTGGCAAAATCCTGGCAAGAATACTCTTGAACAGACTAATACCCACTATAGCAGAAGGGATCCTACCTGAAAGTCAGTGTGGTTTCAGAACCAACAGGAGCACCACAGACATGGTATTTGTCCTCAGACAACTGCAAGAGAAGTGTAGGGAACAGAACAAAGGTCTCTATGTAACCTTTGTCGACCTCACCAAGGCTTTTGATACTGTGAGCAGAAAAGGTCTCTGGCAGATTTTGGAACATTTAGGTTGTCCCCCCAAGATCCTTAAAATGATCATCTCACTTCATGAGGATCAGCACGGCCAAGTCAGGTATGGCAACACACTTTCTGAGCCCTTTTTAATTAAGAATGGTGTGAAACAAGGCTGCGTTCTTGCTCCTACCTTATTCACAATCTTTTTTAGCATGATGCTCCAAAGGGTCACAGCAGACCTCGATGATCAGGACGGTATCTACATCCGATATCGTACTGATGGAAGCCTGTTCAATCTAAGGCGTCTGAAGGCCCACACCAAGACCTTAAACCATCTTGTCCAGGAGCTGCTCTATGCTGATGACGCCGCCCTTGTTGCCCACACAGAAGCAGCTCTGCAGCATTTAACATCCTGCTTTGCAGATGCTACTGAGTTCTTTGGACTGGAAGTCAGCTTAAAGAAGACAGAAGTTCTCCATCAACCTGCACCTCAGGAAGTCTTCCATCATCCCCATATCACCATTGGCGAATCAGAGCTCAAATCAGTCCAGCAGTTTAATTACCTAGGTAGCCTCATCTCCTCGGATGGTAAGATTGACGGGGAGATAGATAACAGGTTGGCAAAGGCATACAGTGCTTTCGGAAAAGTCCACAAAAGAGTATGGCGTAATAAACACTTGAAGAAAAGCACCAAGATCAGTGTTTACAAAGCCATAGTGTTGTCTACTCTCCTATACGGCTCCGAATCATGGGTCATCTACCGCCACCACCTGCGTCTCCTAGAACGCTTCCATCAGCGCTGCCTCCGTACAATCTTAAACATCCACTGGTCAGATTATGTGACCAATACATCTGTTCTTGAGTAAGCAGCAGTCACAAGTGTAGAGGCCATGCTGATGAGAACACAGCTGCGATGGGCAGGGCACGTCTCTAGGATGAAGGACCACCGCCTCCCTAAGATCTTGCTCTATGGTGAACTTGCCACTGGTTACCGCAAGAGAAGGAGCCCCGAAGAAAAGATTCAAGGACTCCCTGAAACAACATCTCAGCCTTGGCCATATTGATCACCATAATTGGTCTACTCTGGCCTCAAATCGGGAGGCCTGGAGACATGCCATCTATAACGCTGCGGATGCCTTTGAGAACACACGCAGGATCACTCTCGAGGAGAAAAGGTAACGCAGGAAGAACCGTGTCTTGCAGAATACACCATCTAAGGAGTCTTTCTGTTGTGCCTTTTGCAATCGGATATGTCTGTCACGTATTGGTCTCATAAGTCACCAACGTGCCTGTAACAAATGTGGATAAAGCCTTCCCAAATCTTCGTTCGCGAAGCCCAACCATGATTATAATGTTAAAGCTTCTTAACCAAACATAAAATTAACTAGATAGATAAACTTTCTTTTACTAAAATGTAGTGAATAATCTAAAGTTCACACAACACACTTTCTTAAATTCTTCTTCACTTCTAAACTTATGTGCCTTAAAAATATTGAAAAAGGAACTGTGCTCATAATACCTAAAAATTGTGCTTTTGTAATACTGAAAAAATTGTGCTCTCAATAAGACTAAAAATACTGTGCTCTTTTGGTAATTCACTGTTACCTGCAACAGCAACAACATCAGTTCTGTTCTGAAGAACCAGCTTCTTTCCAGGGTTTCATTTATGTGCAGATAGCCAGAGAACACCTGTGCACAAAAAACTTACAACACATGAAACACTTTTGCAAGTCAATAGAGGAGAACTGATATCCTTCTGTCCCCCTTTCCTTTGTGCAAAAGTGTGTTAAGAGTTCTTAATTCACTGATTTCTTTACCAAATACTCTTATACTAATAATTCTAAAGCTATAACAGCTTTATTCTGCAACAAGCTGCAGTTGTACTAATTCTACTATTTAATAATTCTGAAAAGATTTCTAGGAATGTTGCTGATCTGTTCTAAACTCCAGCATTATTGTCTTCATCATCATCATCAGAACTGGTATCTGATTCTGAAGAAGTGTCAGTTTCTACAGACAAAAAGGGTTTTATAGTTGCAGTTATTGCATCAGCTATACAAAATGTTCCTTTCTGCTCAACCATCTTTTTCACAGCCTCTATAAAGTCAAGTGAGTCAGCACTCTTATGTGGTACACTCAATATTTGCTTTGTTTTGTCATTGGCATTGTTATAAGCTAACAAGTCTATGAACTGTGCTTTTATGTCACAATGTATGTCTGGATCTGAGTTTATAGTTTGACGCAAACGATTCACAAATTGATCATGTGGTTCATTAGGTCCCTGTTTGAACTTAGAATGTGAGGGTCTTGTTCTTACATCCCTTACTGCAAGCAATGACTGATAAGCTAAGTTCTGACTAGTTCGTAGTACCTCATTTGAAAACTGTGTTTGCAAATTTACACTGTTGTACTGACCAAAACCCATGAGCATGTCAGGAGTAACACCAAAAAGAGGGTGTCCTTTCTGCTTAGATTGTGCAACCATTGCTGCACAACTGGCTCTCCATTCGTTAAGAAATTCCACTTGCTGAGAAGGAGAAAGTAATACAGATATGATTATACAAATATCATATGGTGTTAAAAAGTGAGCAGTAAAAAGATGCCGCAGTACTACTCGTGTATAATCACTCTTTAAACCATACAGCATAACAGTTATTTTAACTTCTTTTAAAATTTTCCAGTCCAAAGCTTCCCAGGGTTCACTCTCAATTAAAGTTGTAACATTAGAAGGGGCTGTATTCAACTGAACAAACTGTCTCTCTCCTAATTTAGACTCAAGTTCTTGAAAGCGAAGCAATAAAGTGTCTTTAAGGTCTTTTATTGCAAGCATAGTGTCTCTCTGGCTTCCATTATCCAAACTCTCATCATCAGAAGACAAACTTGAGGATGGAAATGATGAAAATAGCTCTTTTGCATTACCACGATTAGGTTTGTCTTTCTCCTCTCGCAGCAGAACTGAAGCAGGTGAAGGAACCATGCTCGCTTCAGCAGCGGCTCCGGTCCCCGTCGGAACGGTGGTGGTTTCTGCCGAAATGGCAGATCTCACTAAGACGGCAGCAGTGTCTGCCAAGGTGGCAGTCCTTGCCAAAATAGCTTCAGTTGCTACGGCAGCACTTGTAGGGGTAACGCCGACTACTGCAGCTGCAGTTTCTGTGGCTGGACTTCCTGGTTCTGATGTAACGACTGCTGATGATGTAATTTCAGGCGACATAGTAGTTTCAGGCGGTAGCGATTCAGCGACATCTAGTGGTTCGGAGGCTCCTAGTAGCTCTGTTCCAGGCAGCGTATGTGCAGTGACAGCTTCTGACTCTACAACCAGCGCAGACGCAGTTGGGGGTGGCTCTGCTGACGACGCAGGCTCAGTAGAAGGTGGTAGTGCTGGCAACGCAGGCGCAGAGAAGAACGGTGGCGCTGGCAGGGTGCCAGCGTTGCTCTCCGCTGCTCCTGCTTTTCTCACAGTCTCTGCATTAACCCTTGGCATAAACGTGCTGCTAAACTGAGCTAGTCCCACTGCTTTCATTAGCGTTCGCGACTGTGCAGCCGCAGGCACTAGGACCTCCCCGCAGACAGACTCATCGGCACGGAGACACGCCGCAGTCCCGCTGCTTCCCGACAAAGGTCCCTGAGCAATTATAAGTTTTCACTGCTCCGTACTTAACTCTTGCAGCGATTCAACTACCAAACGCCAGACTTTAGGGTATTTCCTATATTTTTCAACATTTTTAGACCCTTTTTCCATTTATTCCCATAACTGTTCCTTTATAGCATCCCAAATGGATACCTCAAAGGCAGTTTGAGCGGAGGGGAGTAAATTCTTAGCTCTCGCCCAGACTATTAACCCTTAAAGGGTTTTTTTATCATAATTTGGCTCTCTTAGAGAGACTATATATCAGAGGAGCGTTTCCACAACCTCATCCTCTTTGGATGCCATGGACCCCATGCCTCCTCCCTTGGTCGACTCGCTTGGCCAAGACGAGATTCCAACACCACCGAGCGCGCGGCTTTCTCGTAGCGCCGGGGACAGCACTACCTCACACGACCACTTCCCTCAGCTCCTACTGTTCACCTTACATCCTTGCAGAACTCGACAAAGTAGAAGTCCCTGTGCATCGGGTGCCAGATATCGGCGGATGGGGACAGATATGCATACGAATCAATATGATTAGCAAAAATGTCTGCTTTATTAGAGGAAAGGCAGTTTATATGCTGCTTGTGACACACAGGCATGTGATTCTTCCCCAGGTTACATTGGATACATAAAAGAAACATACTGTGGTGTACAGTACTAATGGGATAACAGCAGGTGTCCGTAAAACTTGTTTTCTTGCCAAAACAACTCCTCCTTCACCTTGGCACAAGACCTGCAGCCATATTAATGGTGCAGTATTTTTACTGTTTGCACCCAACCATGCCAAGGCAAAGGTCTCAGAAATGCAATAGAAATTGTTCACCCAATTTCTACCCTGTAACAAAGTCATTTTAGAAGAATTTAGTTTTGTTAAACTTATCCTGTTTCTTAAATAAAGTTGAATCCCCCAGTTATAAAAAACCCCCAGATTAATAAAAGTTATAAGTTTATACACGGTTGGACTAAGGCCCCTAAGTTAATAAAAATATTTCTCCAAGTTGCACTACCCTATAAGAATATAAGAAAGTTTTAAAAGGTTTACCATAAGAGGTCAAGCAAGCGATGTGTTGAGTCATTGCAAGCTTTGGTAGTTTACAATGTACTGTTCTGATTCTTTGCACTGATTGTTTGTTCTGATTGTTCTAATTGTTATTACACTGTTTTTGTGACCTTCTTGAATAATTGAGAGGGGAGTAATGTAGGAGACGTATCCAAGGCACGGGAGACGTACCAGGGCTGAGAAACCCAAAGAAGCATGCGTCTAAAGAGATAACCCTATTGGTTAGAAGGTCACATGATATCAGGGTATAAAGGGACACGTGGAATTTGAAATAAATCTTTGTCTCACCACCTCACAAGTAGTGTATATAATTCTTTACCATGTAAAGTACCCGTCACGCTATGCCAACTGCCTGCAGGACTCCCAAAATTGCATACAGATGAAGATTCCTCCCAGACTAAAGTACCAGCACAGAAAGCTCTTGCTGCTAATAGAGTGTCCAGACTGGCCCATCAACTACACCACAAAGACAAAGCTTGAAGGTTTTCTTTCCTGGCGACAAGGTCTGTTGTTTCCTGTTTTCAGCCCTGCTTACCACCTGCGAGACGGACTTCCAAAATTGCATACAGACGAAGATTCCTCCCACACTAAAGGTGCCAGCACAGAAAACTCTTCCTGCAATGGAGTCTCCAGGCTGACAAACCAACTGCAAGAGAAAACTAAAGCTTCCAGGCTTTCTTTCCTGGGGATAAGGGCTGTTTTTCCCTCTTTTCTGCTGTACCTCACAACTGCCAGACCGACTCCCCAAATTACATACAAAGATTCCTCCCAGAACAAAGGTGTCAGCACAGAAAGCTCTTGCTGTCCATAGAGTGCCAGGGTGACCCACCAAGTACACCAGTATCCCCTTCTTGGGGATAAGAGTTTTTGTTTCCTGTTTTCAGCCCTGCCTCCCAACTGCCAGCCCAACTCCCAAAATTGCATAGAAACAAAGATTCCTCCCAGAACAAAGGTACCAGCACAGAGAGCTTTTGAACTCAATGGAGTACCCAGTCTAACCCACAAACTGCATCACAAAGTCAAAGATTCCAGGCTTTCTTTCCTGGCGATACAGGTTCTTGTTTTTTCCTGTTTTGAACCATGCCTCCCAACTTCCAACCCGACTCCCAAAATTGCATAGAAACAAAGATTCCTCCCAGAACAAAGGTGCCAGCACAGAAAACTCTTCCTGTCAATGTAGTTTCCAGGTTGACAAACCAACTGCAACACAAAGCAAAACCTTACATACTTTCTTTCCTGTGGATACGGGCTGCTGTTTCCTGTTTTCTGCCCTGCCTCCCAACTGCCTGACTCCCAAAATTGCATACGGAAGAAGATTCCTCCCAGGCTAAAGTTGCCCATACAGAAAGCTCTTCCTGCTCATGGAGTGCCCATCCTGGTCCAGCAGCTGCATCACAAAACCAAAGCTTCCAGGCTTTCTTTCTTGGGGATAAGGGCGTTTGTTTCCTGTTTTCAGCCCTGCCTAACATCTGTCAGCCCGACTGCTAAAATTGCCTATAAAAAAAGATTCCTCCCAGAACAAAGATACCATCAGAGAAAGCTCTTTCTCTAAATTCAGTGCGCGACCTGGCCCACCAGTTGCACCACAAAACCAGATCTTGAAGATTTTCTTTCCTGGCGATACGGGTTGTTGTTTCCTGTTTTGAACCATGCCTCCCAACTGCCAGTCCAACTCCCAAAATTACATACAAACAAAGAATCCTCCCAGAACAAAGGAGTGAGCACAGAAAACTCTTCCTGCAAATGCAGTCTCCAGGTTGGCAAATAAACTGCACCAGAAAGCCAAAACTTCCAGGCTTTCTTCCTTGGGGATAAGGACTGTTTCCTGTTTTAAGCCTTGCCTCCCCACTTCCAACCCTACTCCCAAAATTGCATATGGACGAAAATTCCTCCCACACCAAAGGTGCCAGCATAGAAAGCTCTTCCTGCCAATGGAGTTTCCAGGTTAACAAAAGAACTGCAACACAAAGCAAAAACTTCCAGGTTTTCTTTCCTGGGTATAAGGATTGTTGTTTCCGGTTTTCAGCCTTGCCTCCCAACTGACAGCCCGACTCCCAAAATTGCATATAAACAAAGATTCCTCCCATAAAGAAGATATCAGAACAGAAAGTTCTTGTTGCTCATGGAGTGCTCAACCTGACCCAAAAACTGCACCCCAAAGCCAAATCTTCCAGGCTTTCTCTCTTGGGGTAAGGACTTTTCTTTCCTGTTTTCATCCCTGCCTCACATCTGCCAACCCGACTCCCAAAATTGCATAGAAACAAAGATTCCTCCCAGAAAAAAGGTACCAGCACAGAAAGTTCTTGGTGCTCATGGAGAGCCCAGGCTAACCCATAAACTGCACCAAAAAGCTAAAACTTCCAGTCTTTCTTTCCTGGTAAAATGCCTATTGTTTGATTTTTCAGATCTGCCTCCCAACTGACAATCCTACTCCCAAAATTGCATACGGACGAGGATTCATCGCAGAGCAAAGGTACTGAACCTGGCCCACCAACTGCATCACAAAACCAAAGCTTGAAGGTTTTCTTTCCTGGTGATGCGGCTGTTGTTTCCTGTTTTGAACCATGCCTCTGAACTGCCAGACCGACTGCCAAAATTGCATACGAATGACGATTCCTCCCAGAACAAAGGTGCCAGCAGAGAATACTAATGCTGCCAATGCAGTCTCCAGGCTGACAAATAAACTGCACCAAAAAGCCAAAGATTCCAGGCTTTCCTTTCTGGGGATAAGGGCATTTGTTTCCTATTTTGAGCCCTGCCTCACATCTGCCAGCCCGACACCCAAAATTGCATACAAGCAAAGATTCCCCCCACAGCAAAGATGGCAGCACAGAAAGCTCTTGTTCTCAATGGAGTGCCCAGCCTGGCCCACAAACTCTACCACAAAACCAAAGATTGAAGGTTTTCTTTCCTGGCGATACAGGTTCTTGTTTCCTGATTTGAACCGTGCCTCACAATTGACAGCCCGACTCCTAAAATTGCATACGGATGAGGATTCCTCCCAGAACAAAGGTACAAAACCAGAAAGCTCTTGCTGTTGATGAAGTGCCCAGTCTGGCCCACAAACTGGACCACAAAACCAAAGCTTCCAGGCTTTCTTTCCTGGCGACTAGGCCTGTTGTTTTCTTGTTTTGAACCGTGTCTCAAAACTGCCAGTACGACTCCCAAAATTGCATACAAAGATTCCTCCTAGAAAAAAGGTGTCAGCACAGAAAGTTCTTGCTGCCAATGCAGTCTCCAACCTGACAAACAAAGTGCACCACAAAACCAAAGCTTCCAGGTTTTCTTTCCTGGCAATACGGTCTATTGTTTCCTGTTTTCAGTCCTGCCTCCCAACTGTCAGACCAACTCCCAAAATTGCATAAAAACAAAGATTCCTCAAAGAACAAAGGTACAAGAACAGAGAGCTCTTGCTGCCAAGGGAGTGCCCAGCGTGGTCCCTCAACTGCATCACAATGCCAAAGCTTTCAGACTGTCTTCCGTGGGGTTAAGGGCTGTTGTTTCCTGTTTTCAACCTTACCTCCTCATTTCCAACCCTACTCCTAAAATTGCATACGGACGGAGATTCCTCCCACACCAAAGATGTCAGCACAGAAAACTCTTCCTGACGTGGAGTTTCCAGGCTGACAAACAAACTGCAAAACAAAGCCAAAGCTTCTAGGCTTTCTTTCCTGCGGAATAAGGCCTGATGTGCCTCACAACTGCCAGTCCGACTCCAAAAATTGCATACAAACAAAGATTCCTCCCAGAACAAAGGTGCAAGCACAGAAAACTCTTGCTGCCAATGCAGTCTCCAGCCTGACAAACAAACTGCACCACACAGACAAAGCTTCCAGGCTTTCTTTCCTGGTGAGAAGGGTTGTTGTTTCCTGTTTTCAGCCCTGCCTCGCAACTGCCAGCTGGACTCCCAAAATTGCATAAGGATGAAGAACCCTTCCAAACTAAAGTTGGCAGCACAGAAAACTCTTCCTGCAATGGAGTCTCAAGACTGACCCATCAACTACACCAGAAAACCAAAGCTTCCAGGCTTTCCTTCCTGGGAATAAGGGTTGTTGTTTATATTTTTCATATATGCATCCCAACTGGAATTCTGATTCCCAAAATTGCATACAAAGATTCCTCCAAGAACAAAGGTACCAGTACAGAAAGCTCTTGCTGCTCATGGAGTGCTCAGCCTGACCCACCAACTGCACCCCAAAGCAAAAGTTTCGAGGCTTTCTTTCCTGGTTAAAAGGGTTGTTATTTCCTGTTTTCAGTCCTGCCTCACATTTGGCAATCGGTTCCCAAAATTGCATACAAACATTCCTGCAGCAACAAAGATGCCAGCAGAGAAAACTCTTCCTCTCAATGGAGTGCCAGCCTGGTCCAACAACTGCACCACAAAGCCAAATCTTCCAGGTTTTCTTTCCTGACGACTAGGCCTGTTGTTTCCTGTTTACAGACATGCCTCACAAATGCCAGACCAACTCCCAAAATTGCATACAGACGAAGATTCCTCCTACACCAAAGGTGCCAGCACAGAAAACTCTTGTTGCCAATGCAGTCTCCAGGTTGAAAAACAAACTGCACCACAAAGCAAAAGCTTCCAGGATTTCTTTCCTGGTGATAAGGGCTGTTGTTTCCTGTTTTCCGCTCTGCCTCACAACTGCCAGATCTACTCTCAAAATTGCATACAAAGATTCCTTCCAGAACAAAGGTGCCAGCACAGAAAGCTCTTGCTGCTCATAGAGTGAGCTTCCAGGTTTTCTTTCCTGGCAATAAGGGTTGCTGTTTTCTTTTTTCAGCCCTACCTCCCAAAATTGCAAACGGCTGAAGATTCCTCCCAGAACAAAGGTACCAGAACAGAAAGCTATTGCTGGCAATAGACTGCCCAGGCTGACTCACCAAGTACACCAGAAAGTCAAAGTTTTCAACCTTTCTTTCCTGAAGTAATGGCTATTGTTTCCTGTTTTCAGCCCTGCCTCACATCTGCCAGCCCGACTGCCAAAATTGCACATAAACAAATATTCCACCAACAGCAAAGGTGCTAGCACAGAAAACTCTAGCTCCCAATGGAGTGCCCAGCCGGGCCCACCAACTGCACCACAGTCAAAGCTTGAATGCTTTCTTTCCTGGTGATACGGGCTCTTGTTTCCTGTTTTGAACCATACCTCCCAACTGCCAACTTGACTCCCAAAATTGCATAGAAACAAAGATTCCTCCCAGAACAAAGGTACCAGAACAGAGAGTTCTTGCTGCTCATGGAGTGCCCATCCTGTCCCAGCAGGTGCACTACAAAACCAAAGCTTTCAGGCTTTCTTTCCTTGGGGATAAGGGCTGTTCTTTCTTGTTTTCAACCCTGCCTCCCAACTGCCAGTCCGACTCCCAAAATTGCAAACGAACAATGATTCCTCCCACAACAAAGGTACCAGAAGAGAGAACTCTTGCTGCCAATGGAGTTCCCAGGTTGACCCAGCAGTTGCACCACAAAGGCAAAGCTTCCAGACTTTCTTTCCTGGGGATAAGGACTGTTGTTTGCTTTTTTCAGATCTGCCTCGCAACTGCCAGGCCGACTCCCAAAATTGCATACAAAGATTCCTCCCAGAACAAAGCTGTCAACAGAGAAAACTCTTGCTGCTCATAGAGTGTCCAAGTTGACCCACCAAGTACACCAATAAACCAAAGTTTCCAGTCTTTTTTCCTGGGGAAATGGTTATTGTGTCCTGTTATCAACCCTGCCTCAAATCTGCCAGCCCGACACCCAAAATAGCATATAAACAAAGACTCCTCACACAGCAAGGATGGCAGCAAAGAAAGCTCTTGCTCTCAATGGAGTGCCCAGTCTGGTCCACCAACTGCACCACAAAACCAAAGCTTGAAGGTTTTCTTTCCTGGCGACTAGACCTGTTGTTTCCTGTTTTTAACCGTGCCTCCCAACTGCCAACCTGACTCCCAAAATTACATACAAAGATTCTTCCCAGAACAAATGTGCCAGAACACAAAGCTCTTGCTGCTCATGGAGTGCCCAGACTGGCCCACCAGCTGCAGAACAAAGCCAAAGCTTCCAGACTTTCCTTCCTGGCAATAAGGGATGTTGTTTCCTGTTTTCAGCCCTACCTCCCAACTGCCAGTAAGACTCCCAAAATTGCAAACAGATGAAGATTCCTCCCAGAACAAAGGTGCCAGACCACAAAGTTCTTGCTACTGAGGGACTGCTCAGGTTGACCCAGCAACTGCACCACTAAAGTTTCCGGGCTTTCTTTCCTGGGGATAAGGGCTTTTGTTTCCTGTTTTCAACCCTGCCTCCCAACTGCCAGCCCGACTCCTAAAATTGCATACGGATGAAGATTCCTCTAACACCAAAGGAGTCAACACTAAAAGTTCTTCCTGCCAATGGAGTTTCCAGGCTCACAAACCAACTGCAACACAAAACCAAGGCTTCCCGTCTTTCTTTCCTGGTGATAAGGGCTGTTGTTTCCTGTTTCCTGTCCTGTCTCACAACTGCCAGTCTGACTCCCAAAATTGCATACAAAGATTCCTCCCAGAACAAAGGTGCCAACACATAAAGCTCTTGCTGTCAATGCAGTCTCCAGGCTGAAAAACTAACTGCACCACAAAGGCAAAGCTTCCAGGTTTTCTTTCTTGGGGATAAGGGTGTTTGTTTCCTGTTTTCCGCTTTACCCCCCAACTTCCAGACCTACTTCCAAAATTGCATATGGACGAAGATTCCTCCCACAGCTAAGGTGCCAGCACAGAAAGCTATTGCTGCCACTGGACTCTCCAGGCTGACAAAAAAACTGCAACACAAAGCCAAAACTTCCAGGCTTTCTTTCCTGGCGATAAGGGTTATTGTTTTCTGTTTTCAGTCCTACTGCCAGACCGACTTCCAGATATGCATACAAACAAAGATTCCTCCCACACCAAAGGTACCAGTAGAGAAAGTTCTTGCTGCCCATAGGATGCCCAGACTGACCCAGCAAGTACACCATAAAACCAAATCTTCCAGTCTTTCTTTCCTGGGGAATGGCTATTGTTTGCTTTTTTCAGATCTGCCTACCAACTGACAGCCCGACTCCCAAAATTGCAAACGGACAAAGATTCCACCCAGAACTAAAATGCCAACACAGGAAGCTCTTGCTCCTCATGGAGTGCCTAGCCTCCCCCAGAAACTGCGCTAAAAAACCAAAGTTTCCAGGCTTTCTTTGATGGCGATAAGGTCTGTTGTTTCCTTTTTTCAGACCTGTCTCCCAGTTGAAAGCCTGACTCCCAAAAGTGCAAACAAACAAAGATTCCTCCCACACCAAAAGTACCAGCATAGAAAGCACTTGCTGCTCATGGACTGCCCAACCTGGTCCACCACCTGCACCACAAAGTTTCTAGGTTTTCCTTTTTGGGGATAAGGGTGGTTCTTTCCTGTTTTCAGCCTTACTTCCAAGCTTTCAGTCCTACTACAAAAATTGCATATGCATAAAGATTCCTCCCACACCTAATGTGCAAGCAGAGAAAGCTCTTGTGGCCAGTAAAGTCTCCCGGCTCACAATCCAACTGCACCCCAAACCCAAAGTTTCCAGGCTTTCTTTCTTGAGGATAAGGGCTGTTTCCTGTTTGCAGACCTCCCTCCCAACTGACAGTCTGACTCCCAAAATTGCATAAAAAAAAAGATTCCTCTGCCAGCACTGATAGTTCTTCCTGCCAATAGCGTGCCGAGGCTCACCAACCTAGTACACCAGAATGAAAAACTTCCAGGTTTTCTTTTTTGGGGAAATGGTTGTTGTTTGATTTTTTCAGATCTGCTTCCCAACAACCACCATGACTCCCAAACTTGCATAAAAAGATTCCTCCAACAGCAAAGGTGCCAGCACAGAAAACTCTTGCTCCCAATGGAGAGCCTAGCCTGGTCCACCAACTTCACCACAAAGTCAAAGCTTGAAGGCTTTCTTTCCTGGAAATAAGGGTTGTTGTTTCCTATTTTCAGTCCTGCCTCCCAACTGCCAGACAAACTCTAAAAATTGCATACAGAGAAGATTCCTCCCACACCAAAGGTGCCAGCACAGAAAGCTTTTCCTGCAATGGACTCTCCAGCCTGACAAACCAACTGCAACACAAAACCAAAGCTTCCAGACTTTCTTTCCTGGCGACTAGGCCTGTTGTTTGCTTTTTTCAGACCTGCCTCCCAACTGCTGGCCCGACTCCCATAACGCATACAGACGAAGATTCCTCCCAGCCTAAAGTACCAGCAGAGAAGGCTCTTGCTGCTAATGGAGTTTCCAGGCTCACAAAGTAACTACAACACAAAACAAAAACTTCCAGGCTTTCTTTCCTGTTGATAAGGGCTGTTCTTCGCATTTTTCAGACCTGCCTCCCAACTGCCAACCCAACTCCCAAAATTGCTAACAGATGAAGATTCCTCCCAGAACAAAGGTACAAGAACAGAAAACTCTTGCTGCTCCCATGAGCACTCCATAGTGCCCAGACTGGTCCATCAACTGCACCACAAAGCCAAAGCTTCCAGGCTTTCTTTTCAGGGAATAAGGGTTGTTGTTTGTATTTTGCAGTTCTGCCTCCCAACTGAAAACCTGACTCCCAAAATTGCAAACAGACGAACATTCCTTCCAGAACGAATGTGACAGCACAGAAAACTCTTGCTGCTCATGGAGTGTCCAACCTGTCCCACAAACTGCACCCCAAAGCTAAAACTTCCAGGCTTTCTTTCTTGGGGATAAGGGCTGTTGTTTTCTGTTTTCAACCCTGCCTCACATCTGCCAACCCGACTCCCAAAACTGCATATAAGAAAAGATTCCTCCCAGAACAACAATGCCAGCACAGAAAGCTCTTGAACTCAATGGAGTGCCCAACCTGGCCCACCAACTGCACCACAAAGCCAAAGTTTGGAGGTATTCTTTCCTGGCGATGAGGCCTGTTCTTTCCTGTTTTAAACTGTACCTCCCAACTGCCAACCTGACTCCCAAAATTGCATATAAACAAAGATTCCTCCCAGAACAACGATGTCAGCACAGAAAGCACTTGTTCTCAGTGGAGTGCCCAGCCTGGCCCACCACCCGCACCACAAAGCCAAAGTTTGAAGGTTTTTTTTCCTGGCGAGTAAACCTGTTGTTTCCTGTTTTGAACCATGCCTCCCAACTGCCAACCTGACTCCCAAAATTGCATACAAACAAAGATTCCTCCCAGAACAAAGGTGCCAACACATAAAGCTCTTGCTGTCAATGCAACCTCCAGGCTGAAAAACTAACTGCACCACAAAGGTAAAACTTCCAGTCTTTCTTTCCTTGCGATACGGGTTCTTGTTTCCTGTTTTGAACCGTGCTTCCCAACTGTCTGCCCGACTCCCAAAATTGCTAACGGATGAAGATTCCTCCCACAAAAAAGGTGCCAGCACAGAAAACTCTTTCTGCCCATGGAGTGCCAAGGCTGTCCCATCAACTGCACCAGAAAACCAAAGCTTCCAGACTTTCTTTCCTGGCGATTAGAGCTTTTGTTTGCTTTTACTAGACCTGCCTCCCAACTGTCAACTTGACTCCCGAAATTGAAAACGGACGAAAATTCCTCCCAGAACAAAGGTACCAGAACAGAAAGCTCTTGCTGTTCATGGAGTACTCAACCTGGCCCACAAACTGCACCCAAAAACCAAAGCTTCCAGGCTTTCTTTCCTGGGGATAAGGGTTTTTGTTTCCTGTTTTCAGCCCTGACTCCCAACTGACAGTCGAACTCCCAAAATTGCATACAAACAAAGATTCCTCCCTAAGTAAAGATGCCAGCACAGAAAACTCTTGCCCTCAATAGAGTGCCCAGACTGGACCAACAGTTCCAACTCAAAACCAAAGTTTCCAGGCTTTCTTTCCTGGGGATAAGGGCTGTTGTTTCCAGTTTTCAACCCTTCCTCCAAACTGTCAGCCCTACTCCCAAAATTGCATACAAACAAAGATTCCTCCAGGAACAAAGGTGCCAACACAGAAAGGTCTTGCTGCTCATAGAGTGCCCAGGCTGACCACCAATACACCAGAAAGCCAAAGGTTCCAGTCTTTCTTTACTGGGGAAATGTTTTTTGTTTCCTGTTTTCAGTCCTGCCTTACATCTGCCAGCCCGACCCCCAAAATTGCATACAGATGAAGATTCCTCCCAGACTAAAGTACCAGAACAGAAAACTCTTGCTGCTCATGGAGTGCCCATCCAGGTCCAACAGCTGCACCACAAAACCAAAGTTTCCGGGCTTTCTTCCTTGTGGATAAGGGCTGTTGTTTCCGGTTTTCCGCCCTGCCTCACAAATGCCAGCCCGACTCCCAAAATTGCATACAAACCAAGATTCCTCCCAGAACAAAGGTGGCAGCACAGAAAACCCTTGCTGCTCACTGAATGCCCAGGCTGGCCCATCAACTGCATCAGGAAACCAAACCTTCCAGGCTTTCTTTCCTGGTGACTAGATCTGTTGTTTCCTGTTTTCAGAACTGCCTCCCAACTGCCAGACTGACTCCAAAAATTGCATACTGACGAAGATTTCTCCCACACCAGAAGTGTCAGGACAGAAAACTTTTCCTGCAATGGCGTCTTCAGGCTGACAAATAAACTGCAACACAAAGCAAAAGCTTCCAGGTTTTTTTTCCTGGGGATAAAGGCTGTTGTTTCCTTTTTTCAACCCTCCCTCACAACTGCCAGACTGACTCCCAAAATTGCACACAAACCAAGATTCCTCCCAGAACAAAGGTACCAGCACAGAAAGCTCTTACTGCTCATGGAGTGCTCAGGCTGGCCCACCAACTGCACCACAAAGCCAAAGCTTGAAGGCTTTCTTTCCTGGTGACAAAGCCTGTTGTTTTCTGATTTGAACCGTACCTCCCAACTGCCAGCCTGACTCCCAAAATCGCTTACAAAGATTCCTCCCAGAACAAAGGTGCCAGCACACAAAGCTCTTGCTGCCAATGCAGTCCCCAGGCTAACAAACAAACTGTACCACAAAGCCAAAGCTTCCAGGTTTTGTTTCCTGGCGATAAGGCCTGTTGTTTCCTGTTTTCAGTCCCGCCTCTCAACTGCCAGCCCGACTCCCAAAATTGCATACGGACGAAGACTCCTCCCATAAATCAAGAAGATGCAAAAAAGGAACTCGAGAGGCAAAAGCACATCATCATGGAGGTACAGTCAATGCTCTAACTTTATTCCAAAAATACACACATTATCAAGGGTCCTACAGGGTTCACACGCTCTATTCTGACTTTCTATTGGTTACATTCACTTTCACACACTATATCTATAACTTTATTGGCTGTACTAACCAAGACGCATTTCCAGGTCCCCCCATCTTCTGGTTTCTCACACCCTGGATAACAACCTCCTTCCTTGTTTTCCTCTATGCAGCTTTCTGATATCTGCTGCTCAAGGACACACATCTGCTGCTGGAGAACAGAGGTCCCTGTCGTCCGGCACGCAGGCCGGATTGTGCAAGTAGACCTGAAGCAGTATATGTCGTGCATCATCTAAGATTCTTTCAACAGTTCCCTCTTTTTCTTTTGCACAATCCAGGTCTGACTGATGGTCTTTTGCTTGGTTCAACTCTTTGTTCCATGTGGTTCTTGAAAACTTTTATTTTGCAAATGAAATTTCATTTAACTCAGGGTTATGTGTCTCCCACTCTTTATCCAAAGGTGCTTATGCATATGTGAGGTAATATGGTTTACGCATTTGTGAGTAAAACCAGAATATATTAATAATCATATATTCATACATTCACATGCATACATTCACACAACTTTCATGCGTGATGACCATCACTTCATGCTCTCACACAAACATACTTTTGAGTTGTATTTTACTGTGTTTTCTGGTTGTGAACTGAGAAATTATCATTCTTGTGTTTTGCCCTCAGATGAGTAAGATCTAATTATGCATTTCTTGTTTTTATGAAAGTATAACTTGGAAAACATAAACATATTTCTGCTTCATGTTCAATTCAAAACCCAAATACATACAAACATTCTTATAATTTAAAGATAAATATATACTCCTATTTTTAAAACAAAACACGCACTTCTCTATGCAAATGGGCTTTTGGACTTCAAAGAGAACTTGTCAATAGTCACTACAAAAACTTCAAAATCTCCACTTCTCCACCACATTTAAAACAACTCTGGCTATTTAGGCAAGCAACCTCAAGAAACAGTCATCAAGACCATCTCATGAACTTATCTTTCATCACTCCCCCCCCCTTTTTTTTTTTGTACTGAAATTAAACTGTTAGGTTAGTTGTTGCATGAATAAAAAGCTGTGGTGGTTTAGGCTAGGCCTTCCTTGGTGACCAGTTTGAAACCAAGGAAGGGTCCAGATTTACCCAGTATTCCCTACGATTTTTACGTAAGCCAGATTATAAGAAGAAAGGAGGAGAGGCCTTCGCTCTCTTTCCTTCCGGTGGCTTGGAGGTGCAGGTTCCCTGCTGTTGAGTCTGCCGTGTTGGGGAGCGAGGTCTGGTAGGACCTTGTCGACCTTGGGAGGCGGAGGTTGCCGGCGATTGTCCCCGAGCGACTCTCGGTTGTCCCAAGGAGAGTGGTGGGATATTTTCTTTGCTAACTCTTAGTTACTAGATCTCGGGCTACTGATTGGGATATATATATATACATATATTTTATTTTGGTTTTGTTCCCTTTTCCCTTCCCCCTTCCCCTTCCCTTGTGAAATTGTATATATTTAAAATTGTATATATTTCAATTGTAACATAAGTGTAAATATATTTATATATATCACTTTAACTCTCTCTCTCGTTTCGGGTTTTCTTAGTTGGTTGTTTTTCTCCCTCTTCTCCCTGAGGTTTGGGGGAGGGGACTTCTGGTGGTAAGGTTTGGAGACTTGGCAGGGAGCCAACTTCAAACCATATCAAAAGCTTAGCTTTGTTGACTTTGAGCTTAGTGTCCCGTGTAAGGACAGGTCTTTATATGATTTGCCTGTGGCGTACTGTATCTCAGGGGTCTGTCTTAACATCATCTTCTTTTTCACTGTTTCTGTCAAATGTTTTTGGAGAGTTGTCATCTAATAGCAAAATACCAATTAATCTCAAGTTATACAAGATGGTTGTTTCAGGGACGAAGTTCCCATCTATCAGCACTTGCATCATCCAATTAAGCACAAATACATTCCCACTGCATGGTCTGTGGTTGGACCATGCCATTGTTGAACAAGTTAAGCAGCATATTGATGAAAAACAAGGAAAAAAACATAGAATATCTACAACAAAGGACTAATAGTAAATGGGTAGACAATAATATCTTTGTAACCATATCCATCTTTAGTGAAGAGATCAGAATAGGTTCTAGTTGTTCCTGCTTCATTGGGTCAGCCAGGGTCACTTGCATGCTATGCTGTGGTTGGAGGTAACCATAATCTCTTTGCAGTCAGCATACAGGGGGTCAGCATCCTACTGTTGAATGTAGATGTAATCTCCAAGTTGGAATAGATGAACAGGAGTGTTTAATCTCACGGGTTCGGATTACAGAATGAATCTGTGGAATTTCTGCAAAATAGAGCCTAGACTATTAAACAATTTTCACAAAAGAATTTCAAATTTCAGAATTTTTGTAACTTGACTGTACGAGAATATAGGTTTTATAGTACGAAGTGGTTGGCTGTCAGTTACTAATAAAAGGTTGTAGAGAATCACGTAGGACAAAGCAGGTAGTGCAATACAATCTGGCACCAGACACTGTCACTGCTTGTGTTAAATGGTCAAAGCCTGTGTGCTGTGAAGAACCCAAGAGCATTAAGAGCATAAAGAAAAACATCCAGGACATGATCAAGAGTCACTCAATTAAGGCATGCAGTAAAGGAATGCACAAGTTAGATAAAGCATTCAAACAACAGAAATCATCATGCTATGAAGTTAGCAGTCTATCGAAAGATTGCAGGCATGATGCAAGCTAGGGCCTATGGGGGGAGAAAGGGCGTGTGGGTCCAAAAAACATCAGTCTTTCATTTAGTTAGTTTTGCTAACTAGTCACTGTCTTGCTTTCTAACACAGGGATCTTTTTCTGTGAGGCTCAGCACTTCATGCATTGTTATTTATAATCTTGTGTGGAGTTGTAAATTAAAAGGTTTCTTTTATATGTTGCAGCAGTCAGAGAGGAGAGAGAGAGAGATTTTAAACAATTCTTGCCACTTGCTATAAAACTCCTGCGATAAAGCATATGCAAACAATATCAATTTCCATGAGAGACAATAGAAATATACTATCAATAACTATAATATTGTCTGGTAATTTGACAGTATTATTCAAACTATACTAGCAATCCATTCTTTTAAAGTTTTTCCAGTTTGGATATTATGAAGTAAATTCACTGAAGATATCTCTAAAGCCAGTGAGAGATCTTCAAAAGTCAGTTGATATAGAATTTGGAGTTTGTTTTCAAATTCCAGCTAAATTCATAATACAAATTTAATCATATTATGACTTTCTATATTGGAGTCAAAATGTAAGTTTTATTCCTAACTCTAATTCCTGCTTACCAGCAATACAACATAGAACAATAAGTTAAAATACATTGTTGGTATACCAATCTAAGAAGCAAAAACCTTCTTAGCTCTGGTAATATTTATTAGGGCAAGAGACCTACTACATAAGAAAGAAAAAAAGAAAAAAGTATTTTGTTCTTTAAGATACATTGCCTGCACTGAATGACCAATGCATGGCTGTGGTTGTTGTCCTGATTAATACAAAAGATGAAAAAAGTAATTAGAATAGTTTCCTTAATTTACTGTATTCTGCATCATCCTCCCAACTTCTGGTCAAACTCGCTGGAGCCACAGATTGGCTCCTCTATTCATGAGAATTACTAATGACAGATTGAGAATGAATACATTTTTATTTGTGACTCCATTAATTTTAATATTATTTCCAACCTTTTTTTTTTTTTTAATCTCTACTGTGGTATGTGACTGAGGTTTCAGTTTGCAGTATTTCACTTCTCCCCCCCCCGTCCTGTAGGCAGGGAGATTCAAAGAGAGACAGGAGAGGTTTTTTAGATTTTTTACCCTCCCTTCCACAAACTGTAAGGCAAAAATATTTCTTTCCCCAATCAGAAGATTGCAAAGTTGCAGCCTCTATAAAGCAGGAGGTTTGGCTTTTTTGAGTTTGGCCAGAGGAGGTCTCCTACTCAGTTGTTCCGCAACAAACTATCTCTATTGTGTGAACCACTAACACCTTATCTCTTCCTCTGCTAAGGAGCTAGAGATGGAAACCAGAACTGTGGAAAGATGTGTACTTGTTCGTTTTAAATACCTATTCCCCAAGAGTAACAGAAAAAAGAAAGATGACTATTTCTGTTTTCTCTCTCACTGCAGCCTCTGCTGCTGTTCCTGCTCGCTCTCCCCTGCTACCCTCGCGGGGGGGGGGAAGGGAGAGAGAACCCACTGAAGTTGTTTAGTGTCTGTTCTTGCTGCTGCAACCCCGAACCGCGGCAGTTTGAATAATCTCAAAGGGAAATTCCTATACTCCTGTGTCATCCAAGACACCTCTCCCAGACCCTCATCCCTGGGTTTTAACAGTTACTAACAAACCCATGTTCGCTTCTCCACACACACACACAACCCCCAAAACACACACACACACACACACACACTATCACGGCATAGTTAGCCACACCGTGAGCCCACAACGACACACTGGACAGACAACAGAGTCAACACGAGAGTTAACAGAAACACAGGAAAGCAACCTTCTAGCCTGCTCCCCTTCTCAACAAGAAGTGATACTTTTCCGGGGTTGCTCCATCCCTGTTTCCCTCTGGGGTCACTCCTGATTCTTTCTTGCACCAGGGTTTAAATTAAGGGTTGTCAATGTTGTTGCCCTGCTTGATCAACCTGTTGCGGGGGGGGCCCTGCAGACTGGCAGGGCCATTCTGCGTCCTTTCTCAGAAGCATCAACAGCGTTATAGATAGTGTGTCTCTAGGCCTCCTGATTGGAGACCAGAGTACACCAGTTATGTTGATCAGTGTGACCAGGACTGCAATGTCGTTTCAGGGAGTCCTTGTGTCTTCTCTTCGGGGCTCCTCTCATGCGGCAGCTGGTGGCAATATTCATCGTAAAACAACTAGTCCTTCATCCTTGGGATGTGCCCTGCCTATGGCAGCTGTGTTTTCAGAAAAATGTCTTCAATGTTTGTGACTGTTGTTTGTTCTATACCAGACGTATTGATCACATAATCTGACTGGTGGATGTTTAGCATTGTACAAAGGCAGCGTGGTTAAAGTGCCTTGTTAATCAACCATTCTAGTGGCACAGTTGCGGGATTTTGGGATTTTTTGTTCATGTTGCAGTCATTGATGCTAACTATACGAGACAGATTTGTGCTATGGTCTCCACACCTTATGCTTCAGTGACAATTCCTAAAGGGAGATGAATAGTTCAACTTGTATCTTTTCTGAGTTGTGTTCCCCAAGCAGAGCCTCGTGAGCATCCGGATGGAGGATTTGGTTCTACCGATGCACCACAAGTCTTTTGTTCAGTGCCAATCTCTGCACAATGTCCACGGTTGACCTGTACTCTCTACGATACTTGAAGTTTGCTGTCAGTTGTCCTGGTGGACGAACTTCTGCATTCGAGACCTGATGTAACTATCATTGCACAGACATCCTGGCCAGCCTCCTGGTCTGTGGTCATGCCAGGGGTTTGGGTTGTGAGACTGGGAGGTACTGTTCAGAATTTTCTTTTACAACGTACAGATCCTGTGTGACTTCAGCAGTGGTTCATACCTACAGAACAGCTGTTGGCTCTGCAACAGCTTGTTAAAGAGGAGCTTGATGCTGATCACATTGAACCATCTCAGAATCCTTTAATCACCCCTGTCTTTGTGATAAAGAAAAAATCTGTGAAATGAAGACTGTTGCATGATCTCAGATGGTTACCATGTCAGCATTGGTTTATTGACCCCTTCTATGCTTCCTGCTGAATAACCCATTGTTATTATTAATTTGACAGGTTGTTTTTTCACAATTCAGTTAGACCCCAGTTATAGAAAAAAAAATTGCATTTTCAGTTCCATCTATTAATCATGCAGAACCTTACAAGTGTTATACATAGAAAAGCCTCTCCCAGGAAATGAAAATATTCCTATAATTTGTCAGTGGTTAATGATTCCAACATTATCTCCTGTAATTTTCTGACTGTTTTTGTTGTCATTATATAGGTAATATTTCTGCTGGCTGTGGCCACTGAGGATCAGTTGGGTGTGTTAGAAGCTGAAACCAGAAAGAGTCTACAATCCTTTGACCTAGTAGTTACTCCTGAGAAGGTGCAGTGAGAGGAACCCTGGAAGTATTTAGCATTCAAAATCAAGCCGAAAGCAGTTATTCCTCAGCCAGTTCAATTGGATATTAATATCAAAACTCTTACTGATGTACGAAAGCTATTAGGGTCTTTCAATTGGATTAGGTCCTATTTGGAATTGGTAAACACCCAGTTGGCACCTCTATTTGACCTACTCAAACATTTTGACAATCCTCAGGAACCAAGGGAACTGACTAAAAGAGCAGTTCAAACCATCCAGCAAGTAGAGTAGGTTTTATATTCTAAATTTGTTTCACTAATTGATCATTGTCAAATTGTCTAATTTTGTGTTATTTTTGCAGATCACAGTGTTCCTTTTGGGGTACTGGTACAGTGGTTTGACCATTGGTCTGATCTAGTGCACATCACAGAGTGGTTATTTTTTGCCTTATCGGGCTCAAAAAAAAAAACAAACTGCTCCTGGATTGTTTGAGCTCATAGTTCAAATCATCATTGAGGTTAGAAAAAGGTGTGTAGAGTGTTCTGGCAGAAATCCAGCGTGCATTGTTGTACCTGTACAATCTCGTTACTTTGAGTGGTGCCTTGGAAACAAATGTGAATTGCAAGCTGCTTTAGCTGGGTTCCACAGTCAAATTTCTTATCATTTCCCTTCACATCCCCTTCTTAAGTTATTTCTTAGGGAAATTCCAATTGGACAAAAACACTATGCAGCGCAGAACCCCTTGATGTCCTTGCGGACAGCTCGAGGAAGACTTAAAGAATAGAAAGGGGGAATGAAGGGATAACTCCCTCAGTCTCTAGGTCAGACAAAGTTCTTTATGTGTCAAACCTTTTGACCTTCTCTGACGATTGTCTTTATTTACCTTCTTTTAGAGTTTCAGGAAAAATATGCTGTGCTTGGCAAAAAACCTCCTCCAAACTGATAATCTTGTGATCCCTGTGAGAACTGAGGACAGAGCACAGCATGCAGATGCAGAACTTGTCTCTGGTCAATGGTCTGATCCACATGACTTGATAACTTGGGGAAAGGGATATGTTTGTCTCTACAGATAATAGTCCTCGCTGAATACCTGCACGGTATGTACGTCCTGCTGTTGGTCCTGGAAGTCGTCAGTGCAGTTCCTGACCTGTCAAAGTTCACTCCATGGCATAGTCAAAATGTCTGGGTGACTAATGAAGGAACTAAATCACACGACCTTTTGTGCATCACTGGCGTATCCAGAGCAACCATTTCACACCTGTCTTATTGGTGTTCCTCTGAGTGACATGGAAGCATCTCTCCTGGTGCAGGATATCGTCCGACAGCGTGACTTATTGAAATGGGACTGTCATACTGTGCGCGGGTGTCTTGATCATGTTGATAGTTTGGATGATGTGTTGTCTGTTAACACTCCAAAAGTTAGGTATTTTAGAGTCACTGTTTGTAAAAGACTGTGTATTTTAGTCATCGTGTAGGTTATGACATAGAATGAACACGTGGTGAGTCTATGGTACAGGATGTGTTCCCTGAATCGTCTTTCTATACAAATAGTTCCTTCTGGTGTCGGTAAGAATCGGACTTGGAGTACTCCAGCAGTGAGTGCACCTTGTCGACTCCCTACGGGAGTGTTTCTTCTGTGTGAAGATAGAATCGAACCAGGAATCCCTGCACAACCAATAGGGGGGCCTTGTACATCTAAAAAGTTCGTGGTTGTAGTTGTGTTGCTGATACTGCCTTTTCTAGTGTTGCTCCTGCAAAGGGCACTGCAGGATACGATACAGGCAGTCTCTGTTGCACAACTACAGAATAGGGAGGAATTGTGGGGTGTAGTCACAGCCCCACAACTGAAGTTTGAGGGTTTTGGAATGTTTTAAAATGTTGGACCGTTTTCCATGGGAACAGTGGAGCTAATTAGATAGTTCCCATGGACACAACCTTGAACTGCATGGTTGAGTGCAGGTGCAGCATTCCTCGATGTTTTTGTGGGAATATGTTTGTGTTGTGTGTGTGGGAAAGCAGAAGTGGGAGAACTGAATAAAAAGCTGCCTGCTGCGCTGAGCAGGCAGACGTCTCTCTGGCTCTTCATCCGAGTGTGTCTCTTCATCCTAGTGTGTGTGTGTCGCGTGTCTTTCTTCCCCCCCTCGGGTCAAGGCCTTCGACAGATACCCCTCGACAGATGAAGACTCCTCCCAAAATACAGTTGCCAGCAGAGAAAGTTCTTGCTTCCCATGGAGTGCCCAGTCTGGCCCACCAACTGCACCACAAAACAAAAGCTTGAAGGCTTTCTTTCCTGGCAATAAGGGCTGTTGTTTGCTTTTTTTAGACCTGCCTCCAAACTGCCAACCCTACTCCCAAAATTGCATACAAACAAAGATTCCTCCCACACCAAAGTTGCCAGCACAGAAAGTTCTTGCTGCAATGGAGTCTCCATGTTGAGAAACACACTGCAATACAAAGCAAAAGCTTCCAGACTTTCTTTCCGGGGGATAAGGGTTGTTGTTTCCTGTTTTCAGCCCTGCCTCCCAACTGCCAACCTGACTCCCAAAATTGCATACGGACGAAGATTACTCCCTGTTATGGGTTATAAATCTGAGAGAGGAATTTTCCCTTCCCCTGCTTTCCCTGTAAGAGAAACAGAGTTCGAAGGGGGGAAGGGAGTCGATTAGTCTTACGAAGGAACTGGTTGATCTGCTTAATGGGCCTTTAACTGCTGGGGTGATGGGGGAAGGTTTGAGACAGAGATGGGGAGGACACGAGAGACGGCAGAGTGTTCGGACCAGGACAGGGACGGGGACTGTTTTCAGGCATCTCTAGAGGAAAGTCTGGGAACCAACTCTCTTCCCTGGTTTTTCCGTCCTGGTGAGACCTGCCTACCGATCCTGCACTGCCAGTGTCGTGTGATTCCCGCCGGGGCCGACGAGTCTTTGCTGCTTCTTTTCATTGGAGAGGTCTGTGCTTGCTGGAGAAAAACGGAGAGCCTTGGAAACACTATCATCTGGGAACAGTGAGTCCTCTTGAGGGGTGAACTTTTTTTTCCCCCTCACCCCTTCCCTCCATTGAGGAGAAGGGGTCCCCCCCCGTTTCCCTCTCGATTTCTCCTGCGGGCCGGGGTTGCTCCCTCCAGACCCCTCTACCCACGTGGTGGTTGCCGGAACCCACAGCGTCCCCTGCCGACCACAACCAGGTACTGCAGGTCCTGCACCTTCCAGTGATCCCACAGCGCCCCCTGCCGACCACGACCAGGTACTGCAGGTCCTGTACTTTCCAGTAATCCCACAGCCCCCCCTGCAGGCCACAACAGGGCACTGCAGACCCTGCACCTTCCAGCGATCCAACAACATCCCCAGCAGGCCACAATTAGGACTGTGCTAACGGACAGAGGAGTATCCATTTAGACTTGTTGTTGTTATTGTTGTTTCTTGTTACTGTTTTTGCTAACATACATATATCTTCTAATAAAGGGTTGTTATTTCTTCTGTTTTTCCACATTTTCCTCGAGTAAAGCCCCTTAATTTGACATTACAATTGCAAAGAGAGAGGAGGTTGGTCTACCTCATAACTCATCCTCTTTAGCAAACAGTCCAGTCTCACTACGACTGCGACAGTGTGGAATCCCAGTAGTGTGAGCAATTCCCCAATTTGACAGGAAAGTTCTTACCTTTTGTGATATGAAAGCTGGTCCATTGTCAGTCTTGATTTGTTTTGGGGTACTCAGGGCTGCTAAGCAACTAAACCAGTGTCTTATTACATCCTTGGCCTTTTCTCCAGTATGTGCTGTGACAGTTATGTATTGTGAGTGTCAACTGTGACGTGTACATATTTTAATGTACCAAATTCGACTCTGTGTGTAATGTCTGTTTGCCATATTTCATTAGCCGTTAAGCCTCTGGGGTTAACGCCTTCCTGAGTTGACATGGGTGTTAACTGCTGACAGTCTGGGCACGACATGATTATGTCTCGAGCCTGACTGTTATTTGAAATTGTCTCTTCAGTGAGCATGCATTCTGGTGGAAAAATGACTGAGACAATTTCACCTGCTGTAAAACTCTAGGGACGGTGTTAAACATCGCTGCGGTGTCTGCCTCCCAGTTCCCTTCTGCTATTGGTCCTGTCATTTCTGTATGGGATCTCGTGTGCATTATGTAAAAGTCAAACTTTCTGTGATTGACAAGAAACCATACAGAACGTATTTCAAACAACAAGTGAGGGTTGGCAACATCTCGAAGGAGTGAACTTTCGAGACAGGACACTAACCCTGCTGCGTAACAAGAATCTGTAACAATATTAACAGTTTGTTCTGAAAACTTTCCCAAGGCAATAGGTATTAGCAACCAGTTCCAGAACCTGTACAGAACCTTGGTTCATGGTCTGTACCTCTCATTCCCATTGTCCTGTATCAGGGTTTACCCATGTCACTGCAGCTTTTCGGGTTCGCCCAGATGCATCTGTAAAGACCGTGAGGCCTTTCACTGGTTCATGTTTGCATCTGGTTGTGGCTTTTAAGGATAAATTACTGATTTTTGCCCACAGTCTGTGTCTGGGAAAATGAATGGAAATGTCACTGTCAAAGCTTGCCAAGGTAACCTGGAATCCTGCATCCTCGGCTAGCATCCAGTCGAGGTTGTCCTTTGTAGTCGGGATGTAGATGGTTGCAGGGTTTCTCCCATCCAGTTCCTGTAACCATCCTCTGCCTTTAATGACAAGCTTGGCAAACATTTCATTAGTAGTCCACACAGTTTTAGGTGGTGTGTGGGGCAGAAACAGCCACTCCAGGACCCTCAGTGGATCTTTTTCAGTCTGATCCCACTGAAACAAAACCGTGAATGGCTGGTACCTGCTGAGTACGAGGGCAAGGCAGATTTGCAGTTCAGGATTTCTCCTTCTGCCTTTCTTGGTTTCGATCGCCTTGGCACATGTCTCTAACGCCTGCTTTGCCTCTGCTGTCAGAGACCTGCTAGTCATTTGGTTTGAGTCCCCCTTAAGCAGCTCAAATAGAGGGTGTAACTCCTTCCTGCATTCTTAGCAGGGCACTTAAGGCTATGGTTAAAGAGGCAGACCGCTGTTCCACGGAGCCAACTCCTTGGCAGGCTCGAACCAGCTCAGCAATGGTACAGCTCTTCCTTTTAGGAAGGGCCTGCAAAGCTCTTTTACAGTCTGGGTTTGCGTTTTCGAAAGCCAGTTGCCTAAGAAACATTTCTCTGGCCTCATCGTGCTCAACCTGCCTGTTTAAAGCAGATTGCAGTCTATCTAAAAATTGTGAGTATGGTTCAGTAGAACCTTGTAACACTTTTGTGAATGACAGGTTGCTATCCTGGTCCATAGTGGGTAATTTCCTCATGGTTCTCAAGGCTAGTTTTGCAATTACCTCATATATTTCTCTGGGGTAACCTGACTGGGCACCTATTGTGGTGTAATTCCCCTCCCCGGTTAATTGATTTGTGACCATGCCTGCTTGTGGGCCGTTTGCATACACAGTGCAATTCTCCCGATAATCGGTTAACCAGATGCTGTACTGAGTGTTAGTAAGCACTAATTTCAGTAAAGTCTTCTAGTCATGTGGGGTGAAAACATATGTTGAACTTAACGTTTCCAGATATGCGAACGTATTGGTCAAGGACACACCAGTCTCTCTTACCAATTGCCGCAGTTCCTTCGTCACCCCATATGGCAGAGGTTGGAACCGGGGGGCCTGGTCTGGGTGAAAAACGACTGGGCATGCATGGATAACTTGCAAGTCTCCCACTCGAAACGCCTCTTCCCGACACTGCTCCCACCTGTCAACTGATTTTCCCCTGTTTGTCCCCTCGCCCCCTCCCAGTGGAACCATCCCTGGTCCCTCCTCCTCATCCTCCCATACCTCCCCCCCGTGCTCCCAGTAAACCCGGTTCCCCAATGTAGGGTGGTGGTAGATGATGGACACGTGTCATGGTTTGAGAGCTCCAAAATCCAATTCCCTAGTCCAAACCCCTTCCCACATCTCAATCCAGTGTGACATGTGTTTTCCAGACACCACACGAGACTCCGCATTCTTTCTGAGCTTTACAACTCTTTTCTGCAGTGCTGCTGCAGTTTTAGGACTTCTATTCAGTAGGAGTCCATCCTTTCCACTTAGGAAAGGTCACAAAATGAGTTTGGGGGTTTTATGGTTTAGTTCTTACCCCACAGAATGTTTGCTTTGTTTGTTCTGTCTGTCTGGTTTTGGTTCTCCTGTGGCTACTGCCCAGGCTTGGCATGTTCTGGATATACTTGCTTTGCTCTGTTACATTCTGAAACGGTGGACAGGACAAAGGGTTGTCCCTGGGTACCTCCTCCAGTTTATTTATAGGTAGGTGATAATAAAGCAGGAAATGAAAGACTTGCTCAAGGCGTTCTAATAGGAACATAGTCTCCATTCCCCTGTGTGGTTGCAAGCTATATGGTACATGCCTCCAGTAGGGTCGCCCATGCCAGACAGATCAAAACCGTAGGACCAGATTTAATACATTCTTGGGCAGGATGAGCTCTTTAGCCTCCTGGCAGTCATCCTAAGAGAAGGACAACTCCAATCCCAAACCCGGGCAGATGGAGCTCGCTTAGCCCTGTAAGGCCGTCCATCTAAGAGAAGGTCACTCTAATCAAACCTACGTCCTGAGGACCTCACTGCCACCGTCCAAACTCGCTCGACCCTGGCAGATGAACCTCAGGATTAAAGGGTGGGTTCAGTTCCGCGCACACTGTGTCTCACCTAAAAAATCCACTGCGCAGGCTTGAAGGCTTTACCCACATGCAAAAAGTCCTGTAGCGACGGGCGAGGGTCGAAACGGCAGGTGAAAGGTGCACTGGGAGCCGCAGACCCAACCCTGAATGTAGGCGGTTCAGGATATTGGTCATTTGAGACTGACCGGAGATGACAGTCTCTTGGGGTAGCACCCTGAACGACCAAGCAGCCTTTTCAAGGACAGCACTGCTTGCTCCACTCGGAGAGGGGTCTAGAAAAGGTGGCCTAAACAAAGCTCATCTCCACTTTCACCCGGTTGGTTAACCGCAGACCAACGGGCATCTTCCTCCAATGCGGTCGCACAAAGAGCAAAAGACAAAGGCATGCACCTGCCTCCAAAGGTGTACCTAAATTAACTCTAGCATGTTGGAATATCAGAACCATGCTCGATTATGCGGGTAGCGGACGTCCTGAGCGTCGGTCTGCTCTAATTGCCCATGAGCTGGCTCGTCTCAACATCGACATTGCCGCTCTCAGTGAAGTTCGCCTTCATGAAGAAGGCAACCTCAGAGAACATGGTGCCGGTTACACACTCTTTTGGTCAGGCAAGCCCAGAACCGAAAAACATCTCTCAGGAGTCGACTTCATGATCAAAAACTCCATTGTCCCTAAACTCGAAAATCTGCCGACAGGTCACTCTGACCGCATTATCTCCCTACGCCTTCCGCTAAACAACAAGCAATATGTTGTCATCTTTAGTATATATGCCCCAACTCTCCAAGCTGACCCTGCTGAAAAAGATAAATTTTACACTGACCTGCGCCTCCTTACCCAAAAGGTTCCTGCAGACGATAAGATCATTATCCTTGGTGATTTCAACACCAGAGTAGGCAAGAATTTTGAAACCTGGAAAGGAGTATTAGGCAAGCATGGTGTTGGAAACTGCAACGATAATGGTCGACTTCTGCTAGAATTCTGTGCAGAGCAACAACTCACCATCACTAATTCTATCTTTCAGCAGAAAGATAGTCTGAAGACAACTTGGATGCACCCCCGTTCTAAGCATTGGCACCTCATTGATTATGACTTAGTGCGACAGAGAGACGCCCGCGATGTCCTCCATACCCGCGTGATGCCCAGCGCAGAATGCCAAACAGACCATCGGTTTGTGCGCTGTAAACTCAATTTTAAGCTCAAATTCAAACCAAAGAGGGGCAGCATCCCAAGGAGAAGACTCCAAGTTAACAATCTCCAATCAGCCACAGTAAGAGACAGTTTCCAGGCAAGCCTTCAAACTAGGCTCGAAAACATTCCCACAGATTCCTCTCCTGAAACAATCTGGCTTCATATTAAAAACAGCATCCTGTATTCCTCTGAAGAATCCTTAGGGTTCTCCCTCAAGAAGAACAAGGACTGGTTTGACGAAAACAACCAAGAAATCCAAGACTTGTTGAGGAAAAAGAGAACCGCCCACCAAGCACACCTTGCACTGCCATCCTGTCACGCAAGAAAAACAGCCTTTCGTCTCGCATGCAGCAAGCTCCAGCAGAAACTCCGTGACATCCAGAACAAGTGGTGGATCAATCTAGCTGAAAAAACTCAATTATGCGCAGATACAGGTGATCACAAAGGTTTCTATGAGACCTTGAAAACAGCATACGGGCCTACATACCAGGTCCAAAGCCCTCTACTCAGTGCTGATGGTCAAACCCTTCTAACAGATAAAACCTCCATTCTGAATCGATGGTCTGAACACTTTCAGACTCTTTTCAGTACCAACCGTGTAGTCCAAGATTCAGCAATTCAGTCCATCACACAACAACCAGTAAAATATGAATTGGATACTGCCCCCACTTTAGGAGAAACCCTCAAGGCCATACAGCAGGTGAAAATAGACAAGGCAGCTGGGGTTGATGGAATTCCACCTGAAGTCTGGAAACATGGGGGCCTTGCACTCCACACCAAATTTCACGAGTTTGTGGTGCGCTGCTGGGAGCTCGGTGAACTACCATCAGACCTTCGTGATGCTGTCATCATCACTTTGTATAAGAAGAAAGGTACTAAATCAGATTGCTCAAACTATCGTGGTATTACTCTGCTCTCCATTGCTGGCAAAATCCTGGCAAGAATACTCTTGAACAGACTAATACCCACTATAGCAGAAGGAATTCTACCTGAAAGTCAATGTGGTTTCAGAGCCAACAGGAGCACCACAGACATGGTATTTGTCCTCAGACAACTGCAAGAGAAGTGTAGGGAACAGAACAAAGGTCTCTATGTAACCTTTGTCGACCTCACCAAGGCTTTTGATACTGTGAGCAGAAAAGGTCTGTGACAGATTTTGGAACGTTTAGGTTGTCCCCCCAAGTTCCTTAAAATGATCATCTCACTCCATGAGGATCAGCACGGCCAAGTCAGATATGGCAACACACTTTCTGAGCCCTTTTTAATTAAGAATGGTGTGAAACAAGGTTGCGTTCTCGCTCCTACCCTATTCACCGTCTTCTTTAGCATGATACTCCAAAGAGTCACAGTAGACCTCGATGATCAGGACGGCATCTACATTCGATACCGTACTGATGGAAGTCTATTCAATCTAAGGCGACTGAAGGCCCACACCAAGACCTTAAACCATCTTGTCCGGGAGCTGCTTTATGCTGATGACGCTGCCCTTGTTGCCCACACAGAAGCAGCTCTGCAGCGTTTAACATCCTGCTTTGCAGATGCTGCTGAGCTCTTTGGGCTGGAAGTCAGCTTAAAGAAGACAGAGGTCCTCCATCAACCTGCACCTCAGGAAGTCTTCCATCATCCCCACATCACCATTGGCCAATCAGAGCTCAAATCAGTCCAACAGTTTAATTACCTTGGTAACCTCATCTCCTCAGATGGTAAGATCGACGGAGAGATAGACAACAGGTTAGCTAAGGCATATAATGCTTTTGGAAAACTCCACAAGAGAGTATGGCGTAATAAACACTTAAAGAAAAGCACCAAGATCAGTGTTTACAAAGCCATAGTGTTGTCTACTCTCCTATACGGCTCCGAATCATGGGTCATCTACCGCCACCACCTGCGTCTCCTAGAACGCTTCCATCAGCTCTGCCTCCGTACAATCCTTAACATCCACTGGTCCGATTTTGTGACCAATACATCTGTACTAGAGCAAGCAGCTGTCACTAGTATTGAGGCCATGTTACTGAGAACGCAGCTGCGATGGGCAGGGCACGTCTCAAGGATGAAGGACCACCGCCTTCCTAAGATCCTGCTCTATGGTGAACTTGCCACTGGTTGCCGCATGAGAGGAGCCCCGAAGAAAAGATTCAAGGACTCCCTGAAACAACATCTCAGCCTTGGCCATATTGATCACCATAACTGGTCTACTCTGGCCTCCAATCGGGAGACCTGGAGACACACCATCTATAACGCAGCTGTCTCCTTTGAGAACTCACGCAGGATCACTCTCGAGGAAAAAAGGCAACGCAGAAAGAACCGTATCTTGCAAAATACACCATCTAAGGAGTCTTTCTGCTGCGCCTTTTGCAATCGGATATGTCTATCACGTATTGGCCTCATAAGCCACCAGCGTGCCTGCAGCAAATGTGGATAGTGCCTTCCCAAATCTTCGTTCGCGAAGCCTAGCCATGATCTTTCCCCAAAAAACTCTGTCTGTAGAGCTAGTCTACTCTCTCTGCTGCTGGCTCTTCAGACAACTGTGTCTTCTTTGACTGCATGCTGTTGCTGCTTCTTCAGTTATCTCTTGGTTCTTAGCCACAATCTCTGGACGCTGTTGTTGCTCTGTCTCTGCTCATTCACAGTGGAGAAAACTTCTTTAGCTTTCAACCACAGGTACTTAGCCCAACCTAACGCTGTTCCAAGTCCCTGCAGCCCCCTCCCAGTCAGGGCTGGGGGGCCAGAGCCCCCCAGGGGCTCCTACTCTTTCTCCTCGTGGCTTTCACAACATGGTTACTTCTTCTACAACTACTACAACTAACCTTCTCTTCCGTTCTGCTTGTGATATGTTTATATTTCGCAGAAGCGTTCATTGGGTAAAACTTCAAAACTTCAATGGTCACCACCCCCTGGGGTTTTACTATTTTATAACTTCAGGGGGAAAACTGTTTCCCCCCACCACAGTACGGCAGCGGGGAGGGGCTCTCCCCCCCCCTCCATGCCTATGGCTGGGCCCAGAAGAGTCGGGTCAGCTTCCAGTCTGGCGTGCAAGATGGCTGCACCCAGGTCCGTGCACTGTTCATCCACAGTTTGGGGGGCAAATAGGCTGGGTTCCCCCCCTCATCGCTGCAACGGGGGCCTCCTATGCTGATCCTGTGGACTGGGTTCCCATGTTAGAGGCTCCGTTCCCTCCCCGCGACCCGTGTTTCCGTGGCTACCAGCATCTGACCCGCAATTTAAATCACGAATGTTTCCCTCCTCCCCCTGTAAATCCCTTGGATTTATATATATTCAGGTTATTTCTAGTGAGTTCCCTCCTGTTTGTGCATGTCTGCGTGTGGGATTTGGGCTAGCAGTCTGTGATAAACAAAGTCTCGAGTTTCTATAAGTTTCGAATAATAGTTTATTATATGGTAAAAGCAAGCAGTCGGCTGGGTGACAGAAATGGGACCAGTTTCCCAAATCTGCACACCCCTACTACAGGGTACATTTAGTATTTATCTTAGTTACTTCATGCATATTAATTATATCATTTACATATACATTCTACAGGTTTTTGCTAAGTATTTAATATATGGGTTTTCTTACAGCTAAAGCTAAAGGGTTATCTCTACAACCAGTCATAATTCATGCATCCTTGGACGAACAGGCACCTAAAGATTTAAAGTTCTACTATATTTCATTATTAGGATAGTAAGGAGGTTTTAGACCTCTTGACCTTGTGGGGGTCTGTTTTATTTCTTTATGGGGGTGTAATTAAGTTTTACAATCCATTTGTTTTATTTTTATATAATCACCCATTTGTTTCATGAATCACAATTATTTATTTATCACAAACCTGGCTGGGGATCTGTGTGTTAGTGTGGGGTGAGTGTCCCGTTCGCTCATGGGCTCTGTTCAAGGCAGACATTATTATTGTCCAGGCTGGAATGGCATTATTAGCTTGAGGGTTTCCCACCCGGGCTTTCAGTCTCATGAGGTTTCCGATTTTGTCCCATATTTCTAGGTGTAAGGCTTCTACTAGTGGCAACTGTGATGCTACTGATTTAATAAATTGTACCAGTTCTGTTAATTCAGTCCTTGTGGTCTATATGTGGTAAGGTCTCAATAGGAGAGCCAATGCTTCTGTGTCCTGAGATATTTCAGTAGAAAGTAAGTTTCCCATTGTGGGTATTACCTTACTCTGGTTGCTGTGGGTCCACGTGCATGGGGGGTCCTTTGTTCGGCAGCAGCGGCTCCGAATCTGGTTTTGGTTTGAGTTCTGGCTGATCTTTCGCAGTTTTTTGTCACTCCGGTGCTCTCTGTGGCGACTGCTGTTCTCCGGGTCTCTGCTGCTGCTGTTCCGGCAGCTTGCCGGCGATTGGGTCTCTCTGACGCAGTACTGGGGTCCGACGGTGGCTCCCGGCAGCGTCCGACGGTGCAGGGCGGGAACTCTGGCACAGCGCCAGGGCTCTCGGAGCTGCTAAGGGTTCTAGCAGTGGTGCAGGGCTCGCAGTTGCAGCGGGCGGGCAACTCTCGCTGTGAGAGCGGTATGGGGGGTTTCCTGGGGCGTGCGCAAGCGGCGGTGTGGGAGCCCGCGCCCTCACGGCATGCTGGACTGCTTGGCAGCAGCAGCTGGGCGAGGGGTCACGTGACGGTGCAGGGTGGTTGCAGTGGCGGCGGTGGTAGCGGCGGGGGCGAGTGGCAGTTCGCGCGCTAGCAGCGGTGGTCGACTGTGCAGGCAGTGGCAGTGGACGTGTGCAGTTTGCGACGCTTAGCACTTGGCGCTTGGTTTGGCTCGGGCACTAGGTCGTGGAGCTTGCGCCGCTGCTCGGGGGCAGCCCCTGCCGCGGCGTTGGCTGCTCACGCTGTTCATTCAGCTCCCACTGCTCCACTCACCGCTCAGGTGGTCAAGTCAGCTCCGCTCCGCTTTCTACCACAGATGCTGTCCTGGTTTCTCGGCTTCTTCTTCTTTTTCTTCTTCTCTGTTTCTGTGCACTTTTCTCTAATATTTTTTCCCTAATATTTTTCGAACTTTTGCTAACCTGCGTCTCTCAGAACAGGTTGAGACTGACACTTTAAAGACATCTAAGTTTTTTGGTGAAAAATTCCCGTATTCTGTAACGAATACATTCCCCAGAATTTACCGATATTTCCCTGTTACAGGACTTTTAATCTAGCCTAATCTAGGTTCTAAGCCCCTGAGTTAGGGTGCCATGTGTTGGGTTATTAATACAATAAAGAATTAATGCAGTCCATCTTTCAACCGTAGTGTGGCTAAAAAGAGACTTTATTCAAATACCTTGAACCCACGTGACCTTGTGACCAATGAGAATACATGCTTCCACGCATGTCACCTGGCTTCTCTGCCCAGGATGCTCCTCCCGCATCCCTGGACACACCTCGTACACTTTACAGCCTATCATGCTATTCAAGAACTTAATCTGACCACTTCTGTAAAGGATAATAGAAAGTGTTTTTATAAATACATCAATAGCAAAAGGAGGGGCAAGGGAAACCTCCCTTCTTTATTGGACACTGGGGAAATATAGTTACCAAAGATGAGGAAAAGGTTGAGGTACTTCACACCTTCTTTGTCTCAGTTTTCAACAATAAGACAGGTCGTCCTCAGGACAACTGGCCTCCTGATCTGGTAGACAGGGACGGAGTACTGAATAGCCCCTCTGTAATCCAGGAGGAAGTAGTTAGTGACCTGCTGAGCCACTCAGATGCTTACAAGTCTGTGGGACCAGATGTGATCCATCCTGGGGTGATGAGGAAGCTGGAGGAAGAGCTCACCAAGTCACTCTCCATCGTTTACCAACAGTCCTGGTTCACCAGGGGAGGTCCCAGATGACTAGAAGTTGACCAGTGTGACACGCATCCATAAGAAGGGCTGAAAGGAGGATCGAGGGAACTCCAGGCCTATCAGCCTGACCTCAGTGCCTGGCAAGGTTATGAAGTAGATCATTTTGAGTGCGATCACACAGCACCTACAGGACGGACGGGGGATCAGACCCAACCAACATAGATTTAGGAAGGGCAGGTCCTGCCTGACCAACCTGATCTCCTTTTATGACTAGAGGACCTGCCTGGTGGATGAGGGGAAGGCTGTGGATGTGTCTACCCGGACTTCAGCAAAGCCTTTGACACCATCTCCCATGGTACACTCCTGGAAAAACTGCAACCGACGCCTTGGACAGGGGCACTCTCTGCAGGGTTAGGAACTGACTGGAGGACCGGGTCCAGAGAGTGGTGGTGAACGGTACTGCATCCAGTTGGTGGCCGGTCACTAGTGGTGTCCCCAGGACTCAGTGTTGGACCCAGTCCTGTTTAGTATCTTTATTGATGATCTGGATGAGGGGATTGAGTCCACCATTAGCAAATTTGCAGATGACACCAAGTTGGGGGAGAGTGTTGATCTACTGGAGGGCAGGAGGACTCTGCAGAGAGACCTGGACAGGTTGGTTGGCTGGACTGAATCCAACAGTATGAGATTCAACAAGACCAAGTGCCAGGTCCTGCACTTTAGTCACAACAACCCCCTGCAGTGCTACAGACTGGGGACAGAGTGGTTGGAGAGTGGTCAGGCAGAAAGGGACCTGGGGGTACTGATTGACAGCAGCTGAACATGAGCCATCATGTGCCCATGTGGCCAAGAAAGTCAATGGCATCCTGACCTGTATCAGGAATAGTGTGGCCAGCAGGACCAGGGAAGCGATTCTTCCCCTGTACTCAGTGCTGGTGTGGTCACACCTCAAGTACTGTGTCCAGTTCCAGGCACCTCAGTTTAGGAAGGATGTTGAGGTGCTGGAACGTGTTCAGAGAAGGGGAAGGGTCTGGAGCACAGGTCCTATGAAGAGCAGCTGAGGGAACTGGGGTTGTTTAGCCTGGAAAAGAGGAGGCTCAGGGAAGACCTTAGCACTCTCTACAACTCCCTGAAAGGAGGTTGTAGCCAGGTGGGGGTTGGTCTCTTCTCCCAGGCAACCAGAAATAGGACAAGAGGACACAGTCTAAAGCTGCACCAGGGGAGGTTTAGGTTGGACATTCAGAAGAAGTTCTTCACGGAAAGGGTTATTGGGCATTGAAATGGGTTGCCCAAGGAGTTGATGGAGTCACCATCCCTGGAGGTGTTTAAGAAGAGACTGGATGTGGAACTTAGTGCCATGGTCTAGTTGACAAGGTGGTGTTAGGTCATAGGTTGGACTCGATCTCAGAGGTCTTTTCCAACCTAGTTGATTCTGTGATTCTGTAATGTCCCCTTGATTCTATGAGGTTTTGCAGTGTTACAAAGGTCACTTGATTTCATGAGTTTACAAAATGTCGCATGGTTCCTTTGATTCAATGAGACCCCACATGTCACAATGACCCCTTGGTTCCATGTGACCCTGTAGTGTCATAATGGTCCACTGATTCCATGAGGTTCTGCAGTGTTCCTGGGTTCCTTTGGCTCCATAAGGCTGGTATCGAATTTTGAGATATAATAGAACTAGTAGTGGTTACAACAGAATGTGCCATAGAAAATTTCTATGTAACCAAATCACAGTGTAAAGAAACCAGGCAAGCAGTGAAAAGAAACGAACAAGGAACTTGTGGCCAACGGAAGCAGTCAAGCAGGCAAAGGTGGGCTGTTACACAGAATCACAGAATATGTTGAGTTGGAAGGGACCCACAAGAATCATTGAGTGTCGCTGTTAAAGTCGGGACCGGCAGAGCAACATAGAATCTTCTTTCAAAGCAGGGACAGGATTACAAGAAGGTTGTAGTAACTTTTCGCACATCACAGATGTTAACTTTCTGTTGGTGTCTTCATATAAACATATATCAGGCTATACACGTCATCCTGCTATTGGTACACATAGATCAGGCCATCAGACCATCCACATGTCAACCTGCCATTGATACTTTCATGTATACACACACCAGGATTGGTTGCAAACTAGTAAACACAGTTTTTGTTGAGTCATCCTGACTTGTAAAAAGTACAGGAAGTCCATTTCTGTCTTCCATTTTCTTCCTGTCTGAAAGTTGTCCACATTCCTCTGCATGCTGTGTTCTCCTCCTTTCAGGGGTATACTGTAATCCGGTTTATGTCCACTGCTTCATCGATAAATACCAGGTTGCTGACAGGCTTGCTGTCAACCTTGACAATTCCCCCTCTTTTTTATTTTATGCTGTAAAGATGGTTTTGACAGTCTGTTTCAGGGCCCTTTGCAACAGGCTGATCAAACAAGGCATCAGCACTGGCAACCCCTGATTCAAAGCTAAAAAGAAATACAATATCTTATAATAAGGATGAATAACAACACTTCATCAAGAAAAAATTTAGAGAGTTCATCTATCATTTAGAATAAGGATTCACTATAGTCTGACAGATTTATGTAACATTCTCTTAAAGTCTTAATATTCTAATGTAAAGTATTGTTAAGTTCGCACACATATATATTGTAACACATATATATCTATACAGTCTCTCTCTGTAGTGGTTTGGATTTTGTTTTCCCCCAGAGGCTAAGAAAGTGGTAGCCCCCAAGGGGTGGAAACCCCTGGAAGTTTTGAAATTCTGTCCAGTAGGCGCTCCTGCAAAAATGTAAACATATCACAACCAGATCGGAAAAGAAGAGTTGTAGTTTTTGGTGAGAAGAAGTGACCATGTTGTGAAAGCCACGAGGAGAGGGCAGGAGCCCTCTGGGGGGGGCCTCTGCCCCCCCCCAGCCCCAGTTGGGGACTGCGGAGACTTGGAACAGTGTTAAGTTGGACTATGTATCTGTAACTATGAACTGGGGAATGGTTCTTCACTGTGAGCAGCAACCAGAGATACTGAAAGCCGTGGCAACCAGCACTGACCAGAGGAAAAGCGGTGGCACAGAACCAAAAGATAAGAGAGTAGTAAAACAACCATGCAGCAAAGCAGACAGAACTTCTGCAAGCTGGGAGAGAAAGAACAACAGCAGAGAACAGAACTAAGTTCTACAGGGAGAGAGTTTGGGGGTAAGAACTGCAAAACTCCCCCAAACTTTTCTTTGAGATCCCTCCAAGATGGAGGGGGTGGACTCTTACTGATTAGAAGTCCTAAATGGGTAAAGGAGCTGGGAAGCTCGGTCGTCCTGAGAGCTCAGCCAGGACGGAGTGTGGGAGGTTAATCTTGGAACCCTCCCTTGCTGCAAGCTACAAAGAAGCTCATAGCCATCTTGAGGCAGGGCACAGAAACTCTGCAAGGAACTGGAGTCTCCTGAAGATACCAGACCATCACGAAGACCCCCTGCGTCTCGTGATATGACCGTGGTGATAGCGACCTTTGTCTGGGGTGAACGCAGCCCACGGAAGACCCCTTTGCCTGCGTCAAGGGGTCGAGAGGAGCTTGGAGGCCTCCCTTGTGAGTGCTGGCAGAAATCCAACCATCAGCTGCTGCATGAGAAAAGGACAGATGACTGCTGCCTTAGAGACATTGCTGCTCTGAAGAAGGGATCTGTCCTTCTTTCCCTCCTGGACTTTTATTTGGAGAGGAGAAGAGATCTGATCCATTGTAAATACTATATGTCATGGTAGAGACAGTTGTATTTGTGTGTATAATGTGTTATGATATTTATTTGTACAGTCATTGTAATATATTCCCTTTCCCCATTCTGAGTCTGGTTGTGTTTTGTCTGGAAAAACCCATCTCACATTAGGTTGAGATGTGGGAGGGGGATGGAGCTAGGGAATTGGATTTTTGGGACTATCTCAAACCATGACACTTTCATACAGTCTTTTTTCAGTTATTCATTGGTGGCCACCTCAATCATTCTTCACTCAACATACAACTGGAATTTCCATTACACTTCCACACTTCAATCACGCATTTTACATTTCAGGTAGTTATTGGCTATGTACTTTCCAGTTTGTCATTTTTAGTAGTCACATTTAACAACTGCACCTGGTTTGAAGAGGAACTATTACAAGGAATATAGGGCCTATCAAACCTAAGAGAGATTCATAACAAAAGAGATCTATTCTAATTTAGCATTTGTTTATGCATATACATAATCTCTTTTCTCCCTTTTTTTCTTTAATTTAAAAATGTTCATTTGATGTGTAAAATGTTTTCGTGATAATAACTTGTTCTATGAGTGAGTTAGAAACTTTTGCATATTTGTAGAAATAGAATCTGAGTAAGGTAGAATTTGTTTTTTAAATTTCCAAATATAATAAACTTAGACAAACTAATGTAAGGTTGTAATTAATAATCAGTTGTGTTTTATTTTTTGAGTTTTCTAGTAAAATATCTTTGGATGAAAGAGTAACTATACTCTTTTGTTTCTCTTTTTTAGAAAACTTCACAATTTTGAAAGTATTTGAGTTTTTTAGAATGTTTTCTGGTTTTCAGCAACAATTTGTATTAAAAAAAATTGACTAAGGAACAATTTCTACCTCTCAGTCTTTCTGGCATATGGAGAAGAGAATAGAAATTTATCAAAGAAGCTTACATAGTTTTGTTTTTTGCGCATTGCTATAAAAGGTAAAAAAGGTTTTGATTTTCTCTATTCATTTACTAAGCAACAGTTTAGATTTAAAAAGTTGTGTTTTTCTTAGGCAGTTCTCTGTGTTACCTCACAAAGACGGAAACTTCAAACCAGAAATGGTTTATTTATTTTTCTTTTTTTCTCTGGCAAAAAATGCTTTTGTCAAATAAGATATTTTGGAGTTAGGCATTCTACTAAATAAGTTTACCTTAAAACTTCTTCAATAATCTCCAAAAGTTATCTGTAAAATACAGAAGCAATGAAAGAATGTTTACACAGCTGTTTGCGCGGGAAGGGGGGGGGAGGAAGAGGGAAGGTAGCGCAGCTATGCTTAGCACTACCTTTCACTCCGTTGGAGAATCGCTCCCCCCACACGCTTTGGAATTTTCTTATCACAGGCAGCTGTCAGTAGTTACTTTAAAAACTCTACTTCTCCATTCCTTTAATGCATGTATTTTAAAATAATTTTGGTTATTTAAATGAACAACTTCAGAAAACAGTTAGCAAGACTATGTTATGAAATTGTAAGACAATTTCTTTCTCCAATCAGGAGGTTACAAAGTTGCAGTTTCTATAAAGCAGGATAGTCTCACTCCCCTCCCAGTTCTGAGGGGGTGATTAGAGTTTCTGCTTAGTTGCCAAGCAACAGACCATCTCTACCATTCGAAATACATTCTATTTCTCTCCCTGACAAGGTTGAATTTTTTTTTTTTCAAGGGAGGGTTTTTTACTTTTTCCTTTTTCTCCTGGCAAAGAACTTTGTTTCTCTACATACACACACACACAATAACATTGTGAGCTCACAAAAACTCATTCGACAGACACTAGAGTTAACATGAGAACAGAAATGTGAGAAGGCAGTTTCTGCCCTCCCTTTTCTTCCCCCCGCTGTAGGGGTCATCTTCAGGCTTTTATGACATTAAACTTAATCTGTTGCATATTTTTTGTGTTTTGTCTTACACACATTGTGAGACTGAAACAACTGATTAGTACATGAACAAAAAATAGGTAACTCAGACTGCGAAGAAGCAAGAAAAGAAGGTAGGTGTTGACTCTTAAGTTTGATGACTCATACAGGGACGGGTTTTGCTCACTTGTTTTCTGCCCAGCCGCCCTTGTTCTAGTTTGTCTCTCTCCATTCTCCTATACATCTCGATTTGAATTTCTTTCCTTCGTTGTTTTCTCGGTGGAGTCATCTGGTAGAAAAACTGCTTTTTCTGCAGCAGCAGCAATGGAGAGGAGGGGTCCTTTCTTCTTTTCTGTCTCCAGGAGTGAATTATTAGATTTTTCTGCATTTTTCTGGCTTGGAAGTGTGGTTCAAGGACAGTTTGTTACATCGACAACCTGCTTATCTTTCTGGGCAACTGCGTTTCAGAGTTTTAGTTCTTATATGAATTATTGCATAGATTGTTGCCTCCCGTACCCTTCCAAATCTTTCAGGGTCTCACGGAGCAAGTGTCAGGCAAACACATGAAATGCAACAACGTAGTAGCTTCAAAGCCTTATTTTCAGTACTATAACAGCACACGTCATAAATTAAATTCATTAACCTTGAGACTTTTACAATTCAGGAGGGTTTTCTATGTAGATAAAACTACACTTTCCTCCTTCGTTATATGTTGTCCCTTTATCAAAATTTATGTTGCCAGTGGCTTCCCCCCGTTAGCTTATCTAATGAGGGGTCGATAAAGTCTTAGATCCAGATCTTTTCCGCAACCTCCCCTCTCAAACTTCACTGGCCTCCGTCCCCCCTCATGCGTCTCTCTCTCTAGGAGAGAAAATCTCTGCTCTTTCTAGGAGAGAAGTCACTGCACCTTCCTCTCTCTCAGAGAGGAATCCCTCCGAACTCTTTCCCGGAGTCGGAGATAAATCTTCTTCAAACTCTCTCTTGAAGATAAATCTTCTTCGGCTGCAGCAATCACGACGGCAGTCACCAAATGTCGCTGTAAAGGCGGGACGGGCAGAGCAACATAGAATCTTCTTTCAAAGCAGGGACAGGATTACAAGAAGGCTGTAATAACTTTATTGTAACAGGTTGCAAATATTTATACTTTTCACATATCATACATGTCAACTTTCTATTGGTGTCTTCATATAAACATATATCAGGCTATACACATGTCATCCTGCTATTGGCACACATAGATCAGGTCATCAGACCATCCAGATGTCAACCTGCCATTGATACTTTCATGTATACACACACCAGGATTGGTTGTAAACTCATGACTAGGCTTCTCGAACGAAGATTTGGGAAGGCTCTATCCACGTTTGTTACAGGCACGCTGGTGGCTTATGAGGTCAATACGAGACAGACATATCCAGTTGCAAAAGGCACAGCAGAAAGACTCCTTAAATGGTATATTCTGAAAAACACGGTTCTTTCTGCATTGCCTTTTTTCCTCGAGAGTGATCCTGCGTGTGTTCTCAAAGGAGACAGCAGCATTATAGATTGTGTGTCTCCAGGCCTCCCGATTTGAGGCCAGAGTAGACCAGTTATGGTGATCAATATGGCCAAGGCTGAGATGTTGTTTCAGGGAGTCCTTGTATCTTTTCTTCGGGGCTCCTCTCTTGCGGCAACCAATGGTAAGTTCACCATAGAGCAAGATCTTAGGGAGGCGGTGGTCCTTCATCCTGGAGATGTGCCCTGCCCATCGCAACTGTGTTCTCATCAACGTGATCTCTATACTTGTGACTGGTGCTTGTTCTAGAACAGATGTATTGGTCACATAATCTGACCAGTGGATGTTTAGGATTGTATGGAAGCTTTCTAGGAGACGCAGGTGGTGACGGTAGATGACCCATGATTCGGAACCATACAAGAGAGTAGACAGCACTATGGCTCTGTAAACACTACACGGTTGGTACTGAAAAGAGTCTGAAAGTGTTCAGACCATCGATTCAGAATGGAGGTTTTATCTGTTAGAAGCATTTGACCATCAGCACTGAGTAGAGGGCTTTTTACCTGGATTGCAAACTAGTAAACACAGTTTTTGTCGAGTCATCCTGACTTGTAAAAAGTACAGGAAGTCCATTTCTGTCTTTCATCTTCTTCCTGTTAAAACTTGCCCACATTCTTCTGGATGCTGTGTTCTCCTTTCAGGGGTATACTGCAATTCGGTTTATGTCCACTGCTTCGTCAGTAAATGCCAGGTTGCCGACAGGCTTGCTGTCAACCCCGACAATTGAGTCCAACCCTTGGCCCTAAACAGGATCCTTCCCAAGAGTCACACCATGTGCCTGAGAGGATCATCCAAATGCTACTTGCGCTCTGTCAGCCTTGGTACTCTGGCCCCTGCCCTGGGGAGCCTGTTCAGTGCCCAACCACCCTCTGGGGGAAGAACCGCTGTCTAATACCCAAACTAAACCTCCCCTGACACAACTCCAGGCCATTCCCTTGGGTCCTGTCCCTGGTCCCCACAGAGCAGAGCTCAGGGTCTGCCCCTTCTCTTCCCCTCATGAGGAAGTTGTAACTGCAATGAGGTCTCCCCTCAGTCTCCTCCAGTTGAACAGACCAAGTAACCTCAGCCGCTCCTCACACAGCTTCCCCTTAAGGCCCTTCCCCATCTTTGTTGCCCTCCTTTGGATGGTTCAATATCTTCCTTATATTGTGGTGCCCAAAACTGCCCCAATATTGCAGGTGAGGTCGCCCCAGTGGCCCAACTGGCAATACTGGGCTTGATGCCCCCCAGGCCACAGTTGGCCCTCTTGGTTGCCAGGGCACTGCTGACCCATGTCCAACTGGCCACCGATCAGGACCCCCAGGACTCTTTCCTGGCACTGTTTTCCAGTATCTTATTCCCTAATCTGTCCGTATGTCCGGGGTTGCCCCATCCCAAGGGCAGAATCTGACACTTCCCCTTTTTGAACTCCCTATGGTTGGTGATTGCCAGCCCTCTGATCTGTCGAGGTCTCTCTGCAGGGCCTCTCTGGTTTGTTACTCTCCCTGAGAAGGAAACGGAAAGAGGATAGGTAATTTGATGTGTATTTTACCAATAAGATATTCCATACTATGTTACATCAGTTTAGATATAAAAGACGGGAAGGAAGTAAGGTAGTTGAGCAGAGCAGTCAGGAAGTTCCTTCAGGGGAGAAGAGCATTGGTTGTGGGGAAGTATCTTTATTTTTAGTTCTTCTCTGACTGTATAGTGTTTATAGCACCTTCCCTCTTTGTGTAAATATAAACACCCTTTCTTAGCAGCTTCGAGTCCATAGGTTTTTGGTTTTTCATTCTTTTCCCCCTTTCCCCCTCCCCTTCCCTCCAGAGGGACTGGGCACAGGCCCAGTGGATACCTGGTGTTCAACCAAAGTAAACAATAACAGAGGGACTCAACAGCTTCTTCCAGTTTTGGGTCATTGCAAATTTGCTCAGTGTCCCTTCCAGTCCCGTGTCCAAGTCATTTATGAAGTTGTTGAAGAGCACAGTGCCTAGGATGGAGCCCTGTGGAACCCCACTAGTGACAGGTCGCCAGTCTGATGTCATCTTAGTCCCTGTTACCCTCTGTGCCTGACCCATGAGCAAATTGCTCACCCATCGCATGATGTGTTTATCCAGCTGTGGGCTGGACAGTTTGTCCAGAAGGATCCTGTGAGAGACAGTATCGAAAGTTTTACTGAAATCCAAAAAGATGACATCAACTGGCTTCCCTTGATCAACCAGGTGGGTGACATCATAAAAGTAAACCAAGTTTGATAAGCAGGACTTTCCTCTCATGAAGCTATGCTGGCTGGGATACCCCACAGCAGGTTGGGAGTTCAGGGCATCACCTCGACCCCCCCTTTCCCACCACTCTCTGCCCCACGCCTGCCGCAGCACCAGCTGTTGGGTGGGGAGAACATCCCCCATCAGGCCCCTAGGGGATCCCCCACCTCCCTTTTCCCCCCCCTCTCCCACCCTTTTCCCAATTTCCCCCCAATCCCCAGACCCCCCTGTGCTCAACTGGGGGCTCCCATCCCCCTCCCACTTAGTTTGGGGGTCCCAACCTGCCTTGCACTCAGTTTTGGGGATCCCATCTCACCCCTTTCCCCTTCTCTCCCACCCCTTTCCTATCGTCCCACTAAACCACAGCTCCCCCCATGCTCCATTTGGGGGGTCCCACACCCTCAACCACTCAGTTGAAGGGGTCCCACCCCCCCTTTTCACCTTTTCTTCCCTTTCTCCCTCCCTTTTCCCCTGTCCCACCCTGTTGCAGGTGGGAGTGGAAGGCTTAGACAGAGTTTAATAAAGAAGTCCTGCCGTTGAGTCACAAGGTGCAGAAAGGACTCCCTGGCTTTCTAAACTCCTTCTCAGAGAGGAGCCTGGGGGCAGTTGGATTCAGTCTCAGTCTCAGATTATGCCAATGGTTTACATTTAAGGAATTATAGAGGTGTGATCGGATGACCTCTGTCCTGCAGGTTTTAATGATGGCAAATCAGATATATAAAATGAATTATTTATTATGTTGCCTTAAGAGACCACAGAAAACAGGACTCCGAGTCAACTTAGTGTATAAGATAAAGAGAGTAGGTCCTTTAATTTGAGGCCTGAGGCCCACAGGAATACACATGGTGCGTCTCTCGTGTCCATGGCGTTCCACAATTTAAAGTATTAACCAATCCCAGATTTGTCTGCCCCCCAGCACCTCCCCCTGGCACACCCCTCTGGAAATTGAGGCAGAGGTCTCTGAGACCCCCTCTTCAACATCCTCTTCATCACAGCACGTTCAGTCCTTGGAGCTTCTCCAAAGTTCTGAGTTTGAAGGTCGCTGTGCTTGCGTGGTATCTTGTTGCCCAGGCCAGGGTGCAGATGGTCTTAAACAGAATGAAGGCCTACCCTGAGGGAAGTCTAAACAAGCTAATGGAATTAACAGAATTTTGAGACAGTGATATGGAATGGGGTAACGGTGTTGGGTAAATGTGTAAACTACTGTGCTAAGGGTAAGGGATATAATACAGTTACTTCTAAAATCTACAAAAAGCTAAAAATCCAAAAATCCATAGGCATCAGTTATTAAAAATGATCAAACAAAAGATTTTATTCAGAATTTTTTACTGCACAATATAAATACTAAAACTACTAGTAGTACAGTATAAGATAGGACAGTGCACTATCCTAAAGCAATTGTTGAAGCAATTCTACTAAAGCTGGTAAAAAAGAAATAATTAATAATTAGCAATCGATGTAACTCATCCAGACCAATGCTCGTGGGGAGATCTCTCAGCCTCGAGGAGTGACCTTGGGGAGAGTCCCCACCAAAGGAAGGAATCTCCACACACACACATACCAAGAAGAGTTATGCTAGAAGAACCTGTCCCTATGAAAGTGGACTGGATCTTTAAAATACAAACTGATTGACTGTCAGTCATTTGACTCCAGTGGTTGCCTCACCATCAGGATGTTAATTTGGGGTTGAAGCCAGACTGGTTTCAAACAGAAGCTCCTCTCAGCCCACCACTGATACATTTGCAAATAGGGCATTGTTTGCTTGGACATTCCAGGAGGGAATGTCCCGCCACAGGTCTAAAGTCAACAAATCCCCTCTTCCCAATGAATTTCTGAGGTCAATCTGGGTCCCAATGGATGTTCCTCCCCCGCATTCATCTAGGTGCCTATGGGGAACCAGGAGGATATGGAGACCACTAGCCAGCTGCCTTCCCAATGTGATTCATCAGTGTTGGAAAAATTCTTCCTTTGAATTTAGAAAGATGGTAAAAAACCTGTGAGACAAAGGAAGTGTAATGGAAGGTTTTATTTCAGCGTGCCAGGTGTCCCCAAGCCACTAGGGCCTGGAGGCACACCAACCATTTGAAATCTGTGCCTTTTGTAGTTTTTTCGGTTACATAAGCTGTTACATATTCATTGAATGCCATTTTTTAACCTTAAAAGTTAATTTCTCCAACCAGGGAGGGGGTGTTACCCTTCTTTTTGATTGATTGTGACGTACCCCCCTGGACCTCGTCTGGGGGGTCCCCCTGTACACAATAGGCTACCACATGGCAGAGAAGATGCATCTTTATTTTTTGCATTTTTCCCTATTCCAGGTTGCAAAAAGTTCCCTGGTGTCAGGTTCAGACAGAACCATTCACCCTACAACTCCACGCCATGCCTATTTTAATTAAAAAAGAAAAAAACCCACAAAAACCCCCTCTTTGGTTAATAAAAGCCCCGCCCCCCCTTTCCACTTTTCTACTCAGTTCATTTGCTTGTAATAAAACCAGGTTATTTATTTCTCATAATCAGGAACGCGCATCAAGAGGTCTCTGCCCAATCTGGGTCACTGTGGATCATCCAACACAGATCCTCCAATGGATGATGGAGTTGGAGCAACGAACAAAGCTCTTCCCCCAGTTGGGGTACTTGTAGGGCTTCCCTTACTGGTGGGTCCATTGGTGTGAGGTCAAGCCAGAGCTCCTGGAGAAGTTCTTCCCACACTCCCCACAATTGTTGGGCCTCTCCCCGGTGTGGATGCGACGGTGGATGATGAGGTGGGAGCTGCAGGTGAACCTCTTCCTGCAGTTGGTGCAGCAGAAGGGACTCTCCCCTGTGTGCATCCACTGATGCTTGAGGAGATGCGAGCTGGTTTGATGTGGGAACCAGTTAAGCTGTCAGCACCTGCATTCAGTTAATCAGGATCAAAAATGAGTGTTTTGACCTTGACTGGTGTTTTTGATAAAGAGAGTGCTGTGTTCTCAAAGTAAAAACCACTTTGAACAGTCTGCATGATAGTGTGTGTTTTTCTCCCATGTCTGAACACAACCACCACATGATATGAGGTGAATGTGTGGGATCAAGGCACTGGTTTAGGATGATCCTGGGAATTCTGGTTAACTAAAAGACAAACACCAGGTGCTGTTTACAAAGGAACCCTAAAAAAGGGAAATGCTGGAAAGACAGGTGGACAAATCCCGAAATCGAACTCTGTGTGCAGCCTCATTTTCTCCTTCAGCGCCCATAGTTTGAAACCTCTTCCTACACTCAGAACACTTGTAAGACCATTCTCTGGTGTGGATCTTCTGGTGGTAGATCAGGTGGGATCTCTGGCTGAAGCTCTTCCCACATTCCTCACATGTGTAGGGCCTCTCCCCGGTGTGGATACGACGGTGGGTGTCAAGTTGGGAGTTTTGGTTGAAGCTCTTCCCTCAGTCAGTGCAACGGAAGGACCTCTTCTCCATATGCATCCACTGATGTAGGAGGAGATTCCTGCTGGTCTGAAACCTCTTCCCACATTCCAAGCACTTGTAGGGCCGTTCTCTGGTGTGGATGATCTAGTGGGTGAGGAGGTAGGACCTCTGGTTGAAACTCTTCCCACATTCCCCACATGTGTAGGGCCATTCCCCAGTATGGATGTGCAGGTGGGTGAAGAGGGCAAAGCTCTTGATGAAGCTCTTCCCACATTCCAAGCACTTGAAGGGTTTCTCCCTTGTGTGAAGTTGCTTATGGACCACCAGGTCAGAACTCTGGCTGAAGCTCCATCCGCCTTCCTGTCACAGTGTGGGTCTTTCCTCCTCGGAGCACTGTGGTTGGGTTTGGAGCCTCTCCTCATGGGGATCTCTGTGGCTTTTCCTCCCCGTTGACTTCCTGCACTGTGGAACCATTCAAAACAGTGTCTTCCACGAGGTTCTACTGGGGATTTGTCCTCTGTGCTCTCCATCCTCAGTTCAGGGTCTGGGGAAGGAAGGAAGAAGGACAGGGAGGGGATTCACCTCTGTACCAGAGGGAAGGGCAAGGAGATCCCCCCCGATTTGTCCCCGGGGTTGTTCTGCAACCAGGGGCTATGCTCAGCTGGAAGATGCAGGATGAGAGGGGGAAAGGGGCACTGACTTCCTCCTCATCTGCCTGGGTGTCCCAGGACATCTTCCTCTTCCTTGCAGCCTCCTCTTCCATACGGCCAAGGTTTGGGAAGGAGAAATCCTGGTTTGGGGGGAAAAACAAGTTGTGAGCACATTGGGTTGGGGGTTCCTCCTGCCAAAGTCCATCTCTAGAACTCATCAGGCATCCTGTGTCTGTTAAAGTCTCCATTCAGGTCAAAGAAACCCAAACCACCAAGATTCAGCCCCCATAACCCTCCCACAAGTCCCCCTCTCTGGTCTTCCCACTTTGGGGTTCTGGGGGTCCTCCTTCTCTGGGTTAATGGGAGTCCCATTGGTCCTGGGGTTTCCCCCTCTCTGGGGTCCTGTTTAGGTATACCGGGGGGGTTGGGGGTCCCAGGGGTCCCTTCTCCCCTGACTCTCTGCTTCAGGATGCTGGGCAGTCCCAGGGGTGCCCCCTCTCTTGGTTCTCTACTTTGGCATCCCAGGGGTCCCAGGACCCCCCCTGTCCTTGCAGCCCCCTCTCAAGGCTTTCCATCCTCTCCAGGCTGTCAGAGATTCTGAGGGTTCCCCCTCTCCATGATTGGACCTGCCCAGGCTTCCCCACTACAGACTGTTGGGTGTCCCCCCTCTCCAGGTCTCCCATTTCAGGGTCATGGGGGTCCCAGAGTTCCCCCATCTCCCTGCTCGTCCCCACCCTCCAGGCTACCAGGGGTCCCCCAGCTCCAGTATTGCCCATCTCCACTCTCACCACTCAGGGGGTCCTTGGGGTTCTCACCCACCCCCAACTCTCCCAGGGGTCCCCAAAACCAGTGCCCCCCCACTTCTGTGGTTCTGGGCTGAAAATGGAGGTGGCAGTGCCTGACCCAGGAACACCAACCCCCACTGCAGTGGGGGGACCCCGCATTCCCCCATCCACTGCTGGAACTCTGCCTTGAACCGCCACTAGGACCCTGTCGCAGTCTGATGAGACTGGACTGTTTGTTAAAGAGGATGAGTTATGAGGTAGACCAAACTCCTCTCCCTCTGCAATCGTAATGTCAAATTAAGGGGCTTTACTCGAGGAAAATGTGAAAAAACAGAAGAAATAACAACCCTTTATTAAAGGATATATGTATGTTGGCAAAAACAGTAACAAAAAAACCAAGGAACTAGACAGCAATCCTAGAAAAAACAACAACAACAACAAAAAGTCTAAAAGAATACTTCTCTGTCCTTTAGCACAGTCCTAATTGTGGCCTGCAGGGGGCGTTGTTGGATCGCTGGAAGGTGCAGGGTCTGCAACGCCCTGTTGTGGTCGGCAGGGGGCATTGTTTGGTCACTAAAGGTGCTGGGTCTGCAGTACCTGTCGTGGCCTGCAGGGGGCCGCTGTTGGACCACCGAAGATGTAGTGCCTGCAGTAACCTGTCGTGGTCAGCAGGGGGCGCTGTTGGGCTCCGGTAGCCACCATGTGGGCAGAAGGGTCTGGAGGGAGCAACCCCGGCCCGCAGGAGAAACCGAGAAGGGAAATATGGAGGCCCCTTTTCCTCAACGGAAGGAAGGGGTGAGAAAAAAAAGTTCACCCCCCAAGAGGACTCACTGTTCCCAGATGGTAGTGTTCCAAGGCTCTCCCCTCTTTCTCCCAGCAAACACAGACCTCTCCGATGAAAAGAAGCAGCAAAGACTCGTCGGCCCCTGCGGGAATCACAAGACACTGGCGGTGCAGGACCGGTAGTCAGGTCTCACCAGGACAAAAAAACCAGGGAAGAGAGCTGGCTCCCAGACTTTCTTCTAGAAATGCCTGAAAACAGTCCTGACCTGAGTACTCTGCCATCTCCCGTGTCCTCCCCATCTGCCCAAAACATCCCCCCCTCACTCCAGTAGTTAATGGACCATTAACCAGGTCAACCAGTTCTTTTCTAAGGCTAATCAACTCCCTTCCTCCTTCGAACTCTGTTTCTCTTACAGGGAAAGCAGGGGAAGGGAAAATTCCTCTCTCAGATTTATAACTCATAACAGACCCCCTAAAGAAACCACCTCCTGGGGATCTCCAATATCCCCCCAAGGGGCATTTGCATCTCAGCTTTGAAGTGCTATGAGATCCAAACATCTCCCCTCAAAGAATACACCAGAGACCCTTGAAGATATTTGGGGGAGTTCCCCCTCCCCAGTCACCTGCGGGATGCAGGGTGGGTGATGCTCCCAGGGGCGGGGCAGCTGCAGATACAGTGACCGTCCTCCTCTTCCTGCTTCTTTTCTACCTCCATCCCCGCTCTTCCTCCTGCTATTTCTCCTCTTGCTTCCTCCTGCTTCCCTCCTCCTGCTTCTTCTTCTCAATCCCCTGTCCTCCTCCTCCTCCTCTTCCAGGTAACCCTGGCTGTGTGCATAGACTGGGAACAAGAGGCAGGAGAACACCTATGGGAAGGGATCTGGGGGTCCTGGACATGAGTCAGCAGTGCCCTGGCAGCCAGGAGGGTCAACCATGTCCCAGGGGACATCAGACCCAGCATCACCAGCCAGGTGAGGGAGGGACCTGTCCTGCTCTGCTCTGTACTGGGGCAACCTCACCTTGAGTTCTGGGGGCACTTTGGGGCACCACAACATAAAAAAGACATGAAACCATTACAGGGTCACAAGGATGGGGAAGGGTCTACAGGGGAAGCCATATGAGGAGAGGCTGAGGGCACTTGGTTTGTTCAGCCTGGAGGAGACTGAAGTCAGATCTCATTGGGGTCTTCAACATCCTCCCAAGGGGCAGTGGAGGGGCAGGTACCAATCTCTTCACTCTCAGGACCAATGACAGGACTCAAGGGAATGGTTGGAGCTGAGTTGGGGGAGGTTTAGGTTGGATATCAGGAAAAGGTTTTCCCCCAGAGGGTGGTTGGGCACTGGAACAGGCTCCCCAGGGAAGTGGTCACAGCACTAAGCCTGTGTGAGCTCAAGAAGCATTTGGACAATGCTCTCAGGCAGAGGGTGTGAGTTGCACTCAATGATCCTGATGGGTCCCTCCCAACTCAACCAATTCTCTAGTTCTATGAACTCCCTGATCCACCTTGAGACTTGTGCTCAGCCCCCTGACTCACTCCCTGGAGAACAAAATGCCCAAGGGAACAAAATGCCCCAAAAGTCTGGTTTAAACAAGAGGTTGCACCAGGGGAATGAGAAAAGGGAGCAGATTGGGCCCCCTTGTTCTCTTTGTTCTCTCTCTTTTCTCTGCCTCTCTTGGTTCTCTCTCTCTATCCTCTGTTTCTCTTTCTGGTCTCCCTTTGCCCAGGAGATGTATCTCCTGCTCTGGCATCCTCCACTCCTTCTGGAATTGTTCTTCCAAAGCAAATGCAAAGGACAAAGCTGATCAGAAGCAAAACTACTGCTGGATTCTGGCAGCTGGTTCTGGGCAACTGCAGGAACAGACAGGTCTGAGCAACCAAGTGGATCCAAACCTGAAGACAATCACAGCAAATCAAAAGGTCACAATCTAAAAAACATTTACAAAAAGTACCAGGATCTGTTAGGAATGAGTTTCTGCAGGAACAATGCACAGACCTGTGAGCCCCAATATTTCCACAGCAGGGTCCATTCCCCAACCCGAATGATAGGCAAAACAAACATGAAATGACTGTGATAAACCAGGGGAATCTGCCCAGGCACCTGTATCAGGCACAGAACAGTTCTGTGGCACCAGGGGCTTCCTGGGTGTCAGAATAATTCTGGAGCTAAAGTGGTGACAGACATCAGCTCAGGTCAGATAAGACATGCCAGCATTTATCCCCAGCCCAGGCAGTGCCTCCTCCTGCCCAGTCCAGCCTTCCCAGTCAACACACTCTGTTCCCAAAGCAGGATGCTCCTGGCTTTAGCTGTGACCCTAGAGCACAACCCTGGCATGGGGCTGGAACCATGGTCACTGCTGGGAAGAGAAAACCCACCCCCAGCTGTCCTGGGACTGTGAGGGCTGTTTCCACAGGAATGGATCAGCTGGGCTGGGATCAGGCTGATGATCCTCAGTCGTTGTCTTTCCCCTGCCCAGCCCCACAATTCTGGACCACACAGTTCCCCAGCAGCGCTGGGCTGGGGGCAGGAGCTTTGTCATCACGTCCTTGTGCAGCATCACCTTCCAACAGCCCCAGCCCAGGGCAGATGTGGCGGCAGCATGGGGACTCCATGCCCAGGGGGATCTGTGCCCCTCAAGTCTGCAACGAGACACAGACTCTGATATCACAAACAATAGAATCCACCCTCAGACAGCAGTCAAGAGACAGCAGCTTTCCTGCTACTGCAAGGTCAAAGTCACAAGGAAATAATCTCACTTGTTCCCCCCTCAGTCCCACCAATTTACAACAGGAGAATTCCATCCATAACAATTCCAAATGAGCTACAGCCACATGGCCTGGAAGGTAGCCCAAGGCGGAGACTGGAACCTTTGTTCAGTCCAGACTTTCTGGAAGGCAATGGCCCAACTGCTTTGCCAAGTCATGGCTTTCTAAAAGCTCCTGAAAAAATCCTAGAGATGGGAAATGCTCCAAGTGGCACCTGTGGCAGGGAAGGGGTTTGTCACCTTCCCAAACAACAGGGACTTCCAGACATTTCCAGGGTGGAAAGAGGGAAGGTTGCCTCCTTTAGATTATTTCATATCCAATCGATAGGTTTGTTTTTCCCCACAGTCTCCCCCCAACTGCTCAGGTCTCTCTGCCTCTTTGTTCACTCACTGTAAGGAAGGGGTGGTTGGGAAACACGGACAGTGACTCAAGGGACACCAGTGAGGGGCTGGTGACCAACACCCACCGCATGACACACGGGACAGGGGACACCCGTCACTGAGGGGTTGGGGACCAGCACCAAATCCAAGTTCCCAAAAAGGAGGGGCCAGATGCCAGCAAGCTATTTGTCACAGCGCATTTCTCTGCGTGAGTCTTATGGAGTTTGAGACCCTTCTCCATCTCGCCGAATCAGAAATGTCCATGTGCTTCTCGCACAGAAACATATGTCAGTACAGAAGCAGTCCAGCAAACTGCTTCTGTGGAACTATGCTGGTAGGGCCTTAAACTTTGCTTTTCAGCTTTTCCGACAACTACACCAGAAAGCCAAAGCTTCCAGTCTTTCTTTACTGGGGAAATGGTTATTGTTTGTTTTTTCAGATCTACCTCCCAACTGACACCTCGACTCCCAAAATTGCAAACGGACAAAGATTCCTCCCAGAACAAAGGTGCCAACACAGGAAACTCTTGCTTCCCATAGGGTGCCCAGGCTGACCCACCAAGTACACCACAAAGACAAAGCTTCCAGTCTTTCTTTCCTGGAGAAATGGCTATTATTTGTTTTTTCACATCTGCCTCACAACTGCCAGACCAACTCCCAAAATTGCATACAAACAAAGATTCCTCCCACACCAAAGGTGCCAGTAGAAAAAACTCTTGCTTCTCATGGAGTGTCCAGCCTGGTCCACAAACTGCACTACAAAACCAAAGTTTCCAGGGTTTCTTTATGCCTGGGACAAATGCCTCTCTTCCAACTCCCCAGGAAGGGGAGATAAACCCTGCTGGGCAGCAGCCCAGGGTCTCTGATTGTACCTTGCTCTGCTGGGAAAATGCACATTGTGAGAGAGGAAGGTGGCTCCAGCATGGTTGCTGGATATCCCAGCCCCAGCGCTGGCAAGGACAACATATTCTCTAGGGAAAGTGCTGAGGGATGAGCAGGGAACAGGATGAAGACTCAGTAGGTGATCCTCACGCACACGCAGGCAGCACACGGAACACCCACCAGAGTGCTGCCTGCGAGTGATGGGGTTGGGAGAACCCTAGCCCACCCATCTGAAAGGGCAGCTGAAGGGCTGGGGGCTTGGCAGATGGAAAACCTTACTCCCAGCCCCTTCTCTAGATCAACTCCAGAGCGATACCAGGCACCCATCACACCACAGGAAATGGAGTTTCCTCCACAAAACATTTATGATGATGTGAAAAAGGATGGAATGATGATAATGGTAACAGTAAGAGCATTCCAGTGGAAGTGCTGCACCGCCTCCAGGTGTAACAGGAGATTTTGAGGAACGTGGAGGGTCCTGAGGTTTTCACAATCTTCCCAGGTGGAAGAGCATCATCAAGCTCACTCTCCCTATACCTGGGGGCTCCTGACATGGTTCTGCCCTCATAGGTATCAGAGCAGAGATAACACATTTACAGGAAGGTGAGCACTGCATTTGTACTGAGAGGAAAATGAAGTATGGTCCTGCCACCACCTTCCTGAGCCTCGGGTCACATGGTTGGAAGTCTCTCCTTTCTTACTGCTTTTGTCTGCTCTCTCACTACCTCTAACACTTGGTCTGGCTTGGTCGCACCTCTCTCAATCGCACCTGTCCGTGGGGTTGATACGCTCTCTGTGCCCCTCAGTACAAATGCCGAATCTTCACCTTCCTTTATGTGTGTTATCTCTGCTCTGATACCTAAGAGGGCAGAACTATATCAGGAGCCCACAGGCTCCTCGACAGCACCGCATCCGCGGCATGGCATCTCCCTGCCCCCGCCAACCCCGGCTTTCTGCTCCCGACGGGTCGCCACCTCTCCACCTCCTCTCCCTCCTCTGCATTCTTTTAACTCCACTGTCCTTCTCGACCAAATCCGTCCCAGTACTGAGCCCGACCTCCGCGTCTCTCGGATTCTCGTTGGGTGCGGGCTGGTTGCGGAGGGCAGCGCTGCGGTAGTCGGGGCTGTGCACCGCGGAGGCGGCGGGGCCGGGCGGGGTGGTAGGGGTACCGGTTGGTATCGGGGACCTAAAGATTGACAGGTCATGAGCTTTTTTCATCGACATTACCTCGTCCCTCTCATCCCTCCTTTGCTGGCACGTGGAGACTCCTGAATTGTCTTCCAGTGCACGCGATTGTGAGAATGGTCGAACGGCATGAGAGACAGATCATCCCTCCGGGCTCAGCAGCCCAGGTTCAACCTTTCCTGGTCTGTCCCTGCAGGCAGCAGGAGCACTTCTGCTGGAGACAAAGACCACTTGGGGTTTAGTCAGGGGTTGTGGCACCAGTGCTACGGTGAGGCAGTGCATGGGAGCAGCACCTTACCCAGAGAAAACTCGGACGTGGCATAACGTCTCCCTCCTGCTTTGAACTCATGGAGATGGAGTCTCTGTGAGGAGAGTTCTGTTGTGTCCCTCCTCCTGTTCCTCTTGCTCAGAGGACCAGGGAATAGCCTGTCACACCTGAGCTGGATGTACTGGAACCAGCACATCTGCAGTAGGTTGAGGGACACTCAGAGGCACAGTCAAAAATTTCATTCTCTTTCCCATCTCTTTCACCGCCGTAGGAGGATATTAAGGACGACCAGGGAAGGGTGTGATCTATTCCAGGAGACGATGGCTCAGGAGAAGTTAGGGACACACATTGCAGATGACTGCAGTATGCCCAGACTTGCTCTGCGCTGTGCTGTGTATGTCACTTGGCACCCAGACATTCTGTCACAAACCTGTGCTCTGCGTATTACTGAAACACCCTGTCTTCATAGGGGAGATATTTTACTCAACTGTAGAAAAAATTAACTGGGTCCTCTGTTTCTAAGAAAATCCCCTGAAAGTTCCAAAGAAGACGGTGTCAATGAATCCATGTCCGGCAGGGCGCAGCAATACAACGTCGCGTCCCTAACACGGGGACCGGAGAGCCAGAGGAAGGTCCAACCACGATCTCCGGACACAGGAAGCTGCCCCGTTGGGGCCCGCAGCTCTCTGGACCCTTTAGCAGTGCGTGCGAGGAGCTTGGGGTTGTGGTCCGGGAGGTGTCGGTAGAAATGGATAAAATCACCAATTACTATGTTGTCATGTGAGCACTTGATGGTGATTTCACTGCCCTCGCTGGTCTCTGCAAATGGGTACTGCTCCGCCTGGGCTCTACCCGCAGACACTGGCAGGGAGATGAAGAAAAGCCGTCAGTTTGTTTTTGGCACTGGCTGTTGTTTCCCAGAACAAAGGGCACAGAAGAGGTCAGGACCATACTGAGAAGAATTTTAAGAGGATGTCAAGATGTGAAGAGGTGTAAGTGTCCATTAGAATTAGCTGGAGAGATGAGTGCGGGAAGAGAGGTGGATTGGTGCAGACACTGAAGAATGGAAAGCTACTGGTATAAGCAAAGCAAGAGAGAAAGAAAAGTGGGAAAGGGGAAGGACGGACTGCAGGACTCCGAAGGACAGAAGGTAAAGCAAGGAAACAGGAACGACACGACAAAGAAAAGAGTGATGAGTGTTCCAAGGGAATGATTTATTGAGCAGAGGGAAGGACGGACGGGAGGATAGTTCGGAGGCAGAGTTCTGTGAAGAACCGGCCAGGCAGGACGGTAACCTCGAGGGACCTGCACGAACATCCCAGCCCCTACTCCAGCCCCCACAGTCCCCGGTCGCCAGCCCTGAGCACCAAGTAAAAGTTCGACCAGCGCAGCCAACCCCATTCCCTGCCAGAGTCGCATCCACCGATCCACCGCCCGACCTCTCCCTGCCCCTGCCAACCCCGGTTCTCTGCACCGGGCGGACCGCCTCCTCTCCACCTCCTCTCCCTCCTCTGCCTTCTTCTAGCTCCGCGGTCCTCCTCTGCCAAATCCGCCCCGGAACTGAGCCCGACCTCCGCGTCTCTCGGGCTCTCATTGGGTGCGGGCTGGTTGCGGAAGGCAGGCGAGAGCAGCTGGAACCAGCACATCTGCAGCAGGTTGAGGGGCACTCAGAGGCACAGCCAAAAAGTTCATTCTCTTACCCATCTCTGTCACCTCCATAGAAGGATATGAAGGACCACCAGGGAAGGGTGTGATCTATTTCCGTGTGCACTGGAAAACCCCAGGTCAGCTCCCCAGGACATGCATCCCAGACCTGCCAACCACTCTTGGTTGGCACTCACAATAGAACCACTACTTCCAACACTGGTTTCTCACCAGTCCACAGAGTTTTTTTAGCCTTCCCTGGAGAGACACGGAAGGACTAGACAGGGTGTCTCTCTTTGCATTGAACAGACAAGTCTTGAGCACATACCTGGTGTTGGTGTGGGAACATGACCCTGAGTACGTACAGTTGCCATCAGCCTCCTGGGGGGGCCTTGAAGTTATGTGGGATAAAGAGTGTCTCGGTGTCACTTTGCATTTACTGGTACTAAACCCTGACAAAGCCCCTGGATGCAGCCTGGGATGTGCTCCTCTGGACAGAGTTCCCCGTGTCCATCCCTCAGACTGTGGGGCATCTCAGAAAGTGTCAGAGCAGGTGGTACCCCACAAGGGCTGAGTTGCTTCCAGGCTCCGGGCGTGGCAGTAGGAGTCCCAGGAGATACTGCCCCTGTAGCCATGAACTGTCTATCTGTGTGTGTGCAAGGGAAGGACTCGTGTGCCTGAAACCCTTGCGTGATCGAGCAGTGAGTCCCCACCAGGGCACCACTGGCCAACTGGCCATCCACCAGGACCCCAGAGACCATTTACCAGCACTGCTATGCAGCATGTCGTTCCCAGTCTGTCCGTACATCCGGGGTTGCCCCATCCCAGGGACAGAATCCGGTACTTCTCCTTGTTGAACTTCCTCTGGTTGATGATTGCCCAAACCTCTGATTTGAGGTCTCTCTGCAGGGTCTCCCTCTTCCATGAGGACCCAGAGTGTCACAATAGCCCCTTGATTCCATGGGAATCTGCAGTGTTCTGTGTTCCATGGGTAACATGAGGCCCCATATTGTCACAACAGCACTGAAATGAGAGAGGATCTCCTTTCTGAATGACTTAGTAAATCAGAAGATATAGTTAAAATAAAAATGATATCCTAATCAACAAAGGGATTTGCTTTCTTGGCATGGTAGTGGTCTTTTAAGACTACAATTAGTTTTAGGAGAGAGAATGTAGATGATACATGGAAACTAATCGAACGTGTATCGTATGCCCATCTTCAAGAAATTAGCTTACATGCCTCAGAAAACTTGTTTAATAAGAGATTGTTCTGTTAAGAAGAAAGTCAATTAAATATTCTTTAAGCAAAGGGAAAGTTCTAAGACACGTCTTAGCTGGTCCTAGAACATTCAGTTTAGGGGTTAGAGGTCAGATAGATCAATCAGAGATGCTACGAGGCCTGCTTAGCGAGAAGACCATGCTGCGAAAATGACTACCCCCCCCCCCCCCCCCCCCCGGAAGAAATGGACATTAGATGGCAGTCTTGCTCCACGAATAAAATCCAAGATGCTATTTGACCCCAAAATCATTACATAATTATGGACTGCTTGTGAAGGGGGGGGCTTTCAAGTATCACTGTATTTATATTCAGAAATTAATACTGATTCTTTGAATAATGCATGGCAGAGTACCCCCATAAATCCCAAGCTGAGATCTTAAAGAAATGTTTGATCCAATGGTTTCTGGTCACTGGGTTTAATTCTTTTGGTTTACCCCTTTTATTCCATGAAGTTCCAAAGATATCCCAAGGTTTGTTTAATTCCATGAGGTCCCGTATGACATGAAATACAGAACCCGGTAAATTGTTTCAACAGCGGAACAAAATAGAACCCCTATGAAAAGAGGTCATTTCAATCCTACCCAGAGCACAGGCATATGACCAAGCCTCTGGGTGTCAAGTGACATACACAGCACAGCACAGCGCAAGTCTTGGCATACTGCAGTCATCTGCAATGTGTGTCCCTAACTTCTGAGCCATCGTCTCCTGGATCTCCTCCAGGCAGACACTGCGATTCTCTGGTTCATGAGGATCTTTCTCTTTGGATAGGAGGAGGATTCTGCTCTTGCCTTGAGCGTGGAAAAGATGCAGTATGGGTCTGCAAGACTTGGGGTGTCACTCCTCAAGGATCTGAACACTACATCTCGGAGGTGTGTTGAAGAAGCTGTGAAGGCAGACAGTGCGATTGAGAGAGGTGCGACCAAGCCAGACCAAGTGTTAGAGGTAACACTTGGAAGAACTTTCTGTGCTGGCACCTTTGTTCTGGGAGGAATCTTTGTCTGTGTGTAATTTTGGGAGTTGGGTTGTCAGTTGGGAGGCAGGTCTGAAAACAGGAGAAAAAAGCCTGTGTCGCCAGGAAAGAAAGCCTTCAAGGTTTTGCTTTGTGGTGCAGTTGATGGGCCAGCCTGGGCACTCTATGTGCACTAAGAGCTTTCTGTGCTGGCACCTTTGTTCTGGGAGGAATCTTTGTATGCAATTTTGGGAATTTGACTGGCAGTTGGGAGGCACGGTTCAAAACAGGAAACAACAGGCCTACTCACCAGGAAAGACAGCCTTCAAACTTTGGTTTTGTGGTGCAGTTTGTGGGCCAGGTTGGGCACTCCACTGAGAGCAAGAACTTTCTGAGCTGGCAGATGGGATGCAGATCTGGAAAAAGAAATCAATAACCATTTCCCCAGGAAAGAAAGTCTGGAAGCTTTAGATTTCTGGTGTACTTCGTGGGTCAACCTGAGCACTCCATGAGCAACAGGAGTTTTCTTTTCTGGTACCTTTGGTGAGAGAGGAAAGAAAGACTGGAAGCTTTGGCTTTGTGGTATACTTGGTGGGTCAACCTGGGCACTCTATGACCAGCAAGAGCTTTCTGTACTGGCATCGTTGCTGTGGGAGGAATCTTTTTTGTATGCAATTTTTGGAGTCGGGCTGGCAGTTTTTAAGCAGGGCAGAAAACAGGAAACAACAGCCCTTATCGTCAGGAAAGAAAGACTGGAAGCTTTGGTTTTGTAGTGCAGTTGATGAGCCAACCTGTTCACTCCTTGAGAAACAAGAGCTTTCTGTGTTGGCACCTTTGTTATGGGAGGAATCGTCACCAGTTTGCAATTTTGGAAGTTGGGTTGACAGTTGCATGGAAGGGCTGAAAAAAGGAAACAACACTCCTTATCCACAGGAAAAAAAACCTGGAAGTTTTGGCTTTGTGGTGCACTTGGTGGGTCAGGCTGGGCACTCCATTTGGAGCAAGATCTTTCTGTGTTGGCATCTTTGCTGTTGGAGGAATCATTGTTTATATGCAATTTTGGGAGTCAGGCTGGCAGATGTGAGGCAGGGCTGTAAACAGGAAACAACAGCAATTTGCCCAAGAAAGAAAGACTGGAAACTTTGTCTTTCAGGTGTACTTAGCTGGTCAACCTGGGCACCCTATGGGCAGCAAGAGCTTTCTGTTCTGGTACCTTTGTTCTGGGAGGAATCATTGTTTGTATGCAATTTTGGGAGTCGAGCTGGGAGTTGGGAGGCAGGACAGAAAACAGGAAACAACAGCCCTTATCCCCAAGAAAGAAAGCCTGGAAGATTTTGCTTCGGGGTGCAGTTTTTGGGTCAGGTTGAGCATTCCCAGAGCAGCAAGAGCTTTCTGTTCTTGTACCTTTATTCTGGGAGGAATCTTCGTCCGTTTGCAATTTTGGGAGTTGGACTGTCAGTTGGGAGGCAGATCTGAAAAAACAATAGCCATTTCCACAGTAAAGAAAGACTGGAACCTTTTACTTTCAGGTGTGCTTCGTGGGTCAGTCTGGAAACTGTATGGGCAGAAAGAACTTTCTGTGCTGGCACCTATGTTCTGGGATGAATCTTTGTTTGTATGCAATTTTGGGAGTCGGTCTGGTAGTTGTGAGGCAGGTCGGAAAACAGGAAACAACAGTCCTTATCCCCAAGAAAGAAAACCTGGAAGATTTTGCCTTGTGTTGCAGTTGGTTTGTCAACGTGGAGACTCCATTGCAGGAACAGTTTTCTTTTCTGGTACCTTTGTTGTGGGGGGAATTGTCATCCATATGCAACTTTGGGAGTCGGGTTGGCAGTTGGGAGGCAGCTCTGAATGCCAACAGTAACCATTTCCCCAGTAAAGAATGACTGAAACCTTTGGTTTTCTGTTGTATTGGTGGGTCAGCCTGGGCACTCTATGGACAGCAAGAGCTTTCTGTGCTGGCACCTTTGTTCTGGGAGGAATCTTTGTATGCAATTTTGGAAGTCGGGTTGGCAGTTGGGAGGTAGATCTGAAAAAATAAACAATAACTGTTTCCCCAATAAAAACTGGAACCTTTGGCTTTCTGGTGTGCTTGGTGGGTCAGCCTGGGCACACTATGGGCTGCAAGAGTTTTCTGTGCTGGCACCTTTGTTCTGGAGGAATCTTTGTTTGTATGCAATTTTGGGACTCAGGTTGGCAATTGTGAGGCAGGGTTGAAAACAGGAAAAAACAGCCCTGTGATGGTTTCACTCAGGTCTTCCTGGAGACCAACTTGTAACAAGGAAGGAACTAGGAAGGTGATCAAGGAAGTATTCCATGCAATTCCTTTGCGTAACTGGAGGTAAAAATAAAGCCAGCAGGAGGGACCTCGCTCTCTTCATTTCCGGTGAGGTTCGAGAATGGTGGGTCCCTGTCTCGGTCTGGTTTATCTGGAGTTGAGGCGTACAGCGACTGCTGTAATCTGCCACACGTGAGGGGAGACTGCTGGGGCGTGTCTAACCATCCTGCTTGTTCAAAGGGAAGTGGTGAGATTTACCTTCAGTTGGCTGGTTGACTTGTTTGGTCTTTGTCCCTTTTTGTCCTTTTCCCTTTTCCCCAGGAATTTTTTCCTTTGTGTTGCAGTTGGTTTGTCAGCCTGGAAATTCCATTGCAGGAAGAGCTTTCTGTGCTGGCACCTTTGTTCTGGGAGGAATCCTTGTTTGTATGCAGTTTTGGGAGTTTAGCTGGCAGTTGGGAGGCAGGGCCGAAAACAGGAAACAACAGTCCTTATCGCCAGGAAATAAAGCCTTCAAGCTTTGGTTTTGTGGTGCAGTAGGTGGGTCAGGCTATGCACTCCATTGGGAGCAAGAAGCTTTCTGTGTTGACCTTTGCTGTTGGAGGAATCTTTGTTTATATGCAATTTTGGGAGTCGGGCTGGCAGATGTGAGGCAGAGCAGAAAACAGGAAATAATAGCCATTTCCCCAGGAAAGAAAGACTGGAAACTTTGTCTTTCTGGTGTACTTGGTAGGTCAACCTGGGCACTCTATGGGCAGCAAGAGCTCTCTTTTCTGGTACCTTTGTTCTGGGAGAAATCTTTGTTTGTATGCAGTTTTGGAGTCAGGCTTTCAGTTGGGAGGCAGATCTGAAAAAAGCAAAGAACAGCCCTTATCGCCAGGAAAGTAAGTCTGGAAGCTTTGACTTTGTGGTACAGTTGGTGGACCATTCTGGGAAATGAATGAGCAGCAAGAGTTTTCTGTTCTGGCACCTTTGTTCTGGGAGGAATCTTTTTTTGTATGCAATTTTGGGAGTCGGACTGTCAGTGACGAGGCAGAAATGAAAAAATTAAACAACAATCCTTATTCCCAGGAAAGAAAGTCTGGAAGCTTTGGTTTTGTGGTGCAGTGATGGGCCAGTCTGGGCATTCCATGAGCAGCAAGAGTTTTCTGTGCTGGTACTTTAGTCTGGGAGGAATCTTCGTCCGTATACAATTTTGGGAGTCGGGTTGGCAGTTGTGAGGCAGGGCAGAAAACAAGAAACAACAGCCCTTATCCCGAGGAAAGAAAACCTGGAAGTTTTGGTTTTGTGGTGCAGTTGGTGGACCAGGTTGGGTACTGCATTGAGTGTAAGAGCTTTGTGTACTGGCATCTTTGTTCTGGGAGGAATCTTTATTTATATGCAATTTTGGGAGTCGGGCTGGCAGATGTGAGGCAGGGTTGAAAACAGGAAACAAAAGCCCTTATCCCCAAGAAAGAAAGCCTGGAAGCTTTGGTTTTGTGGTGCAACTGCTGGGCCAAGATGGGCACTCCATGAGCAGCAAGACCGTTTTGGTACCTTTCTTCTGGTAGGAATCTTAGTCCGTTTGCAATTTTGGGTGTTGGGCTGTCAGTTGGGAGGTAGATCTGAAAAAACAAACAATAGCCATTTCCCCAGTAAAGAACGACTGAAACCTTTGGCTTTCTGGTGTATTGGTGGGTTAGCCTGGGCACTCCATGGGCAGCAAGAGCTTTCAGTGTTGGCACCTTTGGTGTGGGAGGAATCTTTGTCCGCATGCAATTTTGGGAGTCGGGCTGGCAGTTGGGAGGCACGGTTCAAAACAGGAAACAACAGGTCTAGTCTCCAGGAAAGAAAGTCTGGAAGGTTTTGCTTTGTGTTGCAGTTGGTGGGCCAGGTTGGGCACTCCACTGAGAGCAAGTTTTCTGTGCTGGCATATTTGCTGTGGGAGGAATCTGTTTGTATGCAATTTTAGGAGTCGGGCTGGCAGATGTGAGGCAGGGCTGAAAACAGGAAACAAGAGCCCTTATCCCCAGGAAAGCAAGTCTGGAAGCTTTGGTTTTGTGGTGCAGTTTGTGAGTCAGCCTTTGTACTCCATGAACAGCAAGAGTTTTCTGTTCTGGTAGATTTGTTCCTGGAGGAATTGTCATCCCTATGCAGTTTTAGGCAGTCGGGTTGGCAGTTGGGAGGTAGGAGTGAAAACAGGAAACAACAGCTGTTATTGCCCGGAAAGAAAACCTGGTTTTGTAGTGCAGTTTGTTTGTCAGCCTGGAGACTGCATTGGCAGCTAGAGTTTTCTGTGTTGTCACCTTTGTTCTGGGTGGAATCTTTGTTTGTATGCAATTTTGGGAGTCAGGTTGGCAGTTGGGAGGCACAGTTCAAAACAGGAAACAAGAGCCCATATCGCCAGGAAATAAAACCTTCAAGCTTTGACTTTGTGGTGCAGTTGGAGGGCCAGGCTGCGCACTCCATTGGCAACAAGAGTTTTCTGTGCTGACATCTTTGCTGTTGGAGGAATGCTTGTTCATATGCAATTTTGGGAGTCAGTCTGGCAGATGTGAAGCAGGGTAGAAAACAGGAAAAAATAGCCCTTATCCATAGGAAAGAAAGTCTGGAAGGTTTGACCTTTGTGTTGCAGTTGGTGGACCAGTTTGGGCACTGTACTGAGTGCAAGAGGTTTCTGTGCTGGCATATTTTTCTGGGAGGAATCTTTGTTTATATGCAATTTTGGGAGTTGGGCTGGCAGATGTGAGGCAGGGCTGAAAACAGGAAACAAAAGCCCTTATCCCCAAGAAAGCAAACCTGGAAGTTTTGGTTTTGGGGTGCAGTTTGTGCACCAGGTTGGGCACTCCATGAGCAGCAAGAGTTTTCTGTGTTGGCACCTTTGTTCTGGGAGGAATCTTTGTACGCAATTTTGGGAGTCGGGCTGGCAGTTGGGAGGCACGGTTCAAAACAGGAAATAGCAGCCCATATCATCAGGAAAGAAAGCCTGGAAGTTTTGTCTTTGTGGTGCAACTGGTGGGCTAGGTTGGGCACTCCATTGAGAGCAAGAGCTTTCTGTGCTCGCATCTTTGCTGTGGGAGGAATCTTTTTTTGTATGCAATTTTGGGAGTCGGGCTGGCAGGAACGAGGAGAGGAATAAGCCCCCAGTGTGACCTCCCCAGTTACCCAGTTGTTGCCTATAAAAATATCTTACCAACCTAACATACCTATAGCAGAAGTGGCATCCTCGGAGAGTCAGTAAGTTAACAAGCTGGCAAGCGTCCCCACCAAAAAGCAACGTTGTCCTTGAAGTAAGCTAGCTCCCCCCGAGAGAACACTATCTGTTTTTAAACAATTAATTGAGAGACCACAACCTCCCAGGTGTGGCCAGCACCGCCCAGCCACAGGCCCTCAGTCCCACCTCCCGGTTATGTAAGTGCACCTCTTCTGCGCGTGCGTGAGAACTTCGGAAATCCACACACGCATGCGCAGTGTGGTTTGGGGGTCTATCTTAATTGAGTCTGGGGCCTAACCTTCCTCACTTCATCATCACTTCCTCCTCCAAATGCCCTTGATGGAAAAGTAACCAATCACAGGACACCAATTAAAACAGTTTATACAAGAAGCTCTCTTCAAGGACAACTTTCCCCCTTATCAGTGCTTTTTTCCCCATAACTTGGCAGGGAAAGAGCAAAGCTTTCACAGGTGCCAGGGCCAAAACCAGACAAAAAGTATCAGCATAAATTCACCCTGGTACAAACAGCCCTTATCCCCAAGGAAGAAAGCCTGGAAGGTTTGGTTTTGAGGTGCAGCTGCTGGGCCAGGACAGCAAGAGCTCTCTGTTCTGGTACCTTTGTACTGGGAGGAATTTTTGTTTGTATGCAATTTTGGGAGTCGGGGTGTCAGTTGGGAGGAAGGTTGGAAAAAGGCAAACAACAGGCCTAGTTGCCAGGAAAGAAAGCCTGGAAGTTTTGACTTTGTGGTGCAGTTGATGAGTCAACCTGGGAACTCCATGAGCAGTAAGAGTTTTCTGTGCTGGCAACTGTAGTCTGGGAGGTGTAGAGGCGTGGCTAAAGGCACAAAGGATGTGCCCAGGTACAGAGCCAAGAGAGCATGCCCCAGAGTTAGTAAACTGATTGGTTAAGAAAGTCACGTGGTATGTAGGGATATAAGGACCGGGAATTTTGAAATAAACACTTTTTGTCCACACCACCGCACGAGGAACGTACTTATTCCTTGTTATACAAGGACCCCACCGCTACATATGGCGCCCGAACAGGGACATTTTAGGTTATATTAAGCTAGATATCTGTCTTGTATCAAGAAATTAGCTGGTGACTCCGGGATCGTCTCGATTTTGCAGAGACGGGAGTCTTTACCACAAAAAACCTTGACGTCAATAATCCGTGGTCTCAGTGGCGTCTGAGAAACGGGAAATTAGTTTAGCGAGTTTGAAAAAATTAGAAATAGTGCACAGGAGAAGAAGTTGAAGAAGAAGCCAAAAGGTCAAAGCAGCAACCGGAGAGAGTGGAGAGGGTCCAACGCAACATCAAAAGCGGTGAGTCCAGTTGAAAGGCATTCTGCACGCCTAAGACTGCTCCCTGAGCGCCAGGTACCTGCAGCTCGGAGACCCGAGCCACGGAGCACCTTAGGATCATCAGGGAAAAGCCTGTTGGTCCCCCGTGTATCGGTCACAGGGTAAAAGTGGCTTGCCGCTGCCGAGAGCCACGGTCGGACCACGTGCGCAAAAGCGGCTCTACCGTTACTGCCCATACCATCCCAGCCCCGCCGCACGACCCCCGCATTGCCTTTCCGCTTAGCGGAAAGCGCAAAGCTCCGTGCCACTCCACCACCGGCCCGGCACCTAGTGCCTGTAGACTTTAGCAACTAAAAAAGCCATAGTTTGAAAGTACTGGGGAAACGGCCGAGCCAAGCATGTGTGCTGGCCGCCCCACCGCGCCGCGGCAGGGACCCACGCCGAGAGTGTTGCTGCCCCTGCCAAACCCGCGCTGCGCTTAAAAACCACGTGGAAAAGGTAGAACTGCACCGCGACCCTATCGGAACCCCTGCTGAGTCCTGCGCATCGGAGGAGGTTGGCCGCCACCTCCTGCCGACCCTGCCTGTCTGTAACGACAGTGTAGACCCTCCAAACTGAGGAAAAACTTTTCAGAAACCGCGGAAACCCCAAAGAACTTTTTGCCGCTTTTCACCGCCTGTTGCCGCCGGACCGGTGCTAGGACCGCCCGCCGGCCCCGCGCCACGCAGCACCCGCCGAGCCGCGCGCGCTGAGGACGTCCCGCGCAGAGCCGCCGTCGCTGTAGCCCACCCCGAGGATCCAGCCACCCCCTGCCCGCCAACGTTCATTGCAGGAGCCGCGCACGCCGCGGACGCCCGCGCCCGCCGATCCTGCCCCACACCGAGTCGCTACCGCCGCCGACCCCCCACGCCGTTGGAGCAGCACCGCACCCCCCCCCGCGCCACAACCGAATCAAGCCCGGACCCCCGCAGAGACGTCGAGAAAAAAACCGCAGAAAAAAGACTGCAGGACAAAACCAAACTGCTACAAAAAGACTCAGAACACGTGTGCTCCCATCCGGTCGTAGATAAGGTAAACACAGACACTTGTTTCCATAGAAACCTCATTATACATTGAAACGAAACACAGACACAAACTTTTGCCAGTTTTTGCAACATAAAAGCAGTTTACTCGGTGATAAACTCTGCCTGCACAAGGCACACAGGGAAGAACAAAAAACCCACACCCCAACCCCTGCACACACTGTTGATAGCAACACAACACAACATAGTAACAGAAACTCAGGGAACATACCAGGGGAGGGACCGGGACGGGAGCCGGGAGAACACAGTTGCTGGGAAGGGATAGAATTGCCATGCAAGTTCCTGACCCACGGAACCGCAGCAAGCAATTCTGTTACAGCGATTGGGGGAGTAATTCAGCGTGCCTACCCCATTTCGCTGCAGATGACCAGCGACCACGTGGCCCCGTGTGGTCGCAGCCATGTTCCCCACCACACGGTCCAAGCCCCGAACTTTCTCTTCTGGCCCAGGCGCAGCCCCGCCTCACCCACAGACACGAGGAGGGAGGCAACCCCGCCCCCTACTCACCCCCTGTACCACCCACCATCCCCCCACAGGGAACAAAGGGGGAGAAATGGGAGGGATGGGGGGAGAGGGAGAAGGAGGGGGAGAAAGAACAAAACATGGTTCCAACGGGAGGGAACAAAGGGGCAGATAAAGAGCAATCAACCAACATGTGGGAACAATGTCTAGACAAGGCAATTAGCATGGAAAGCCTGAATGTTAATCAGGCATGCCCAGACGATATTAACCAAAGCCAGCCCCCTCAGAGTCAAGCCCTGCATAGGGCCACAGAGAACCTGAGGCAGTTGATAAGAGGTTCTGGTCTGTCTTTAACCAAAATTTTCGAATATTTGGAGGCATTGAGTTACACCTATCCTTTCACCACATATGACTGGGAAGAATTGGTAAAATTAGTTCTCAGTGACACCCAATATACAGTTTGGTTAACTGATTTTCAGAAATATTGCTCTGTTCATATTAAACACCCACAGGTGAGCATTAAAGCACACCAATTAAACGGGGAAACAAATGACAATTTAGAAGTACAATCAAAGTACCATAGAGAGATAGTCAGGCGAGCCCTAAAAGCTATGGAAAGCATTTTCACTGCAGATCAAGATAATTATCTGTCCCCCATTAAAGGGTTACAAAGTTATACTGAGTTAAAGTTAAGATGCTTGGACCAGTTGCAGTCTGCTTTAAACAAGCAAATTGAATACAATGAAGCCAGAGAGATGTTGTACGAGTATTTGGTTTTTGAAAGGGAAAATGCAAGCAGTGAAAGAGCTTTGCAGAGCCCTCCTGCAAGGGAGAACTGTGACTTTGTTGAGCTGGTACAGCCCTATCAAAGAGCTAGCTCTGAGAAGCAGCTACCTGCCTCTTTAGTTGCAGCTTTAGATGCCCAGATAAGAGTACAGAAGGAAGTCAGACACACAGTCAGTTGTTTTAGTTGTGGAGAAATAGGTCACTTTCAGGAAAGTTGTCCTTGGAAGCCCCTAATAGCAACATTCCATAAACACCCTAGCAGCAGAGAAATGACTGAGTTGTACCAAGGGTACCATGAGCAAGGCAAAAGATGTGCTGCAAGCACCATACTGCTTGTAGGAGCCCTGCTTGCTGTAATCCTTTGTGGTACTACTTTTCATGTGCAAGAAAGGAAACAAATTAAGGCAAACCACAAAATGCCAATAACCAGCCCCCAAAGTACCCGTGTACCCTGTACCCCAAAGAAAGGTGACAGGTGGAAAACCCTGCCAAGGTTAACAGCAGAACACGCAGTCAAAAAACATGCAGAAGCCTTGCAGATCGGACTGCCCCTACCTATAAGGCTTCTAGCAAATTGGTCACGAGTGGTAACTGATTCAAAAAAACATTCCTTTACCATACTCCTTCACCCTGAGGATGCCCAGAAACCCTTCTTTTCCATCATGGTTTTAATCAGTGCACAGTCTATGCAAAGTCACTGCTGGGCTGCCCTTCCTCAGGGGATGCAAAATACCTTGCTAAAATATCAAACAGCCATAATACATCATTATGCAGAGAACACATTAATAACCACGACCACTAGAAATGAACTGCTATTTGTTCCTGCTACTTTAACCAAAACTGCCCAAGGTACAGATCTTCAGGTTGTTTCAGGAAGAATCCAACAACCACCACTCTAGACTTGCCCGAGACAGGAGAACACAGCAAAAGACTCTACACAGGTGACACGGTTCGAGGTAAAAAACATTTGTATTTACACGAGTTGCAGAAACCTCAGAGAACTAGTAATTGCTTAAAACCTGTCTTAAGCATAACCATAGGGGACCTATACCCTCTCTTTGTGTTGCTAAGGGAGAACTCCAACTTAAAGTCTGACAAATCACTAGCTGCAGAGGCAAACCAAGTGTTAGAGAATTATACCAAGGTGATAAAAAGCAAACAGAACAACAGAGATTCTGAAAGGCAAATCTGCCTAGTTTTTGTTTCCAGCAGGTATGAAGCATTGCAGTTTGTTTCAGTGGGATCAAACTGAGAGAAACCCACTGTTGGTTCTAGAACAGCTTTTTCTGTCATACCACCACCTAAATCTGTGTAAGTTGATAATGAGAGATTTGCAAGCTTGTCATTTAGGGCAGAGCACGACTGAGAAAACTGGACGGAGGAGATCCTGCCTTTATCAACATTCCAGCTTTGAAAGACAATTTGGATAGGATGATGCTGAAGACGCCGGATCTTAAGATGCTCTGGCAAGTTTTAGTGGTAATATTTTAATTCATCTCCTTAAGCACAGATTGTGGCAGAAATCAGCAGTTTACCTTTAAAAGCCACACCAGATGCAAAACTGAACCAGTGAAAGGTCTCGGGGCCTTCACACATGCATCTAGAAAAACACAAAAGGTTGCAAAGACTTGAATAAATCCTGCCACTGATCAGTAAGAAAACTACAGCCATGAACCAAGCTTCTGTATAGTTCTGGAACTGATTGTCATTCGTATCACCTTGGGAAAATTGTTGAACAATACTCTGATGTTATGATTGTGTATATTTTGCTATAAGGTTGATATCCTGTCTTGAAAGTTAATTTCCTTGAGATATTGTTAACCCTTACCGGTTGTTTGAAATGTGTTCTGTTTGGTTCCTGTGAGTTACAAAAGGTATGATTTCTATACAAGTGCACACAAACTCACATCCTGACACGCCACAGACAATAACTGACAGAAACTAAGAAGCTACTAAAGCAGCAATGTTTAACACTATACCCAGAGTTTTAAGGCAAGCAATTGTCTCATTCATTGCATCAGAATACAGGTTCTCTAAGAGACCATTCAAAATAAAAACTACATCATCAAAGTATACCCCCACTGTCAGGAAATCATCTAATGTTGTGTCAGAGAAAGCATTAACCCTAGCTGGTTAATGGCAAGTGAGATCTGGCAAATAGATATATACATATCTGAATTGGACATATTGAAATGTACATACAAATAGATTTACATCCACAAAATATAACTGCCACTACAGCCACTAGACAAAACACAAAAGTGTAAAACACAAGTTAGTTGCTTAGCAACATTGATACACTGAAATGGATTAACATTAATAATAAGCAGCTACTTCCTATCAGATAGGAAAATTCTCATGTTACAAGCATTTCACACTAAACCATGACACAGCAAAAGTAAAATCACATTTTGAAACACATGCTAAGTTTAAACAAAAAGGGGGAGAACCAGTGTAACCTGTAAAAACATCTGTAAAAAGCTATGTATGTTATCAATTTTTGAGTTGTGACAGTGCTGAAAGAAGCAGGTCTGAAAAGCAGCACACAACTCAGGTGTTTGTTTCTCCTAAGCTACTAATCATAGTAAGATTTGATTTCAGGACAACGGACGAGATTCCTAGAATTTATGCCATGGAGAGAAAGTTATGCCTATGCAGATATAGAAAAAAAGAACTCAAGTAGGTTTCTTCCAGGTGTGTAAAACCCTATTCAAATATGTGACCACAGCAGTTGGAACCAGAGTAACGCAGAAGTTTGAAAAGAGTTATGTTATGTTTCAAGTTTACATTAGGAAATGACCAACGTGGTGCAAAGCAGTCTCTGAAATGTGCGTGTGTGTGTGTGTGTTCGTGTGTGTTCAAGTGTGCGGTGGCCACCGATGAATGAGATGTGAGAATGAATGAAAATAGTTGTTTGACTAGTCAAATAATAAAAAACAAACACCTCACAAATGATATTACCTCAACCACAGGTCACTTTTAAGAAATTGTAGTTTGCTAAGATTCCCCAGTTATAAAAACCCTCAGATTAGGAAAAGTTATAGTTTATACACAGTTAAGATAAGACCCCTAAGTTAATAAAGTTTTCCATCCAAGTTGCACTACCCTATAGGAATATAAGAAGGTTTTAAAAAAGGTTTACATTAGAGTTAAGAAACTGAGCAAAGCAATGTGCGGGATCACTGCGAAGCTCGGTAGTTTTATAATGTTGTAAGTGTTAAAATTGTTGTTTGCATTGTTTTTTACATTTCTGTTCATACTGTTTTGGTGACTTCTTAATATAATTAAAAGAGGGGATGTGTAGAGGCGTGGTTAAAGGCACAAAGGATGTGCCCAGGTACAGAGCCAAGAGAGCATGCCCCAGAGTTAGTAAACTGATTGGTTAAGAAAGTCACGTGGTATGAAGGGATATAAGGACCAGGAATTTTGAAATAAACACTTTTTGTCCACACCACCGCTGGAGGAGTGTACTTATTCCTTGTTATACAAGGACCCCACCGCTACAGGGAGGAGTCTTCATCCAAATGCAGTTTTGGGAGTCAGGCTGGCAGTTGAGAGGCAGGGCTGAAAACAGGAAACAACAACCCTTATTGCCAGGAAAGAAAGTCTGGAAGCTTTGGTTTTGTGGTGCATTTTGTTTTTCAGCCTGGAGACTGCATTGGCAGCAAGAGTTTTCTGTGCTGGCAACTTTAGTCTGGGTGGAATCTTCATCTGTATGCAATTTTGGGAGTCAGGTTGTAATTTGGAAGGCAAGTCTGAAAACAGGAAACAACAGACCTAGTCACCAGGAAAGCAAGCCTGGAAGTTTTGGCTTTGTGATACAGTTGATGGGCCAGCCTGGGCACTCCATGAGCGGCAACAGCTTTCTGTGCTGGCAATTTTAAGTCTGGGAGGAATCTTCATCCATATGCAAAGTTTGGAGTCGGGTTGGCAGCTGGGAGGCATGGTTCAAAACAGGAAACAACAGACCTACTCGCCAGGAAAGAAAACCTTCAAGCTTTGGTTTTGTGGTGCAGTTGGTGGACCAGGCTGGGCACTCTACTGAGTGCAAGAGTTTTCTGTGCTGGCATCTTTGCTGAGGGAGGAATCTCTCTTTGGATGCAATTTTGGGAGTCAGGCTGGTAGATGTGAGGCAGGGCGGAAAACAGGAAACAACAGGTCTAGTCACCAGGAAAGAAAACCTCGAAGCTTTGACTTTTTGGTGCAGCTCCTAGGCCAGGATGGGCACTCCATGAGCAGCAAGAGCTCTCTGTTCTGGTACCTTTGTTCTGGGAGGATACTTTGTTTGTATGCAATTTTGGGACTCGAGCTGTCAGTTGGGAGGCAGATCTGAAAAAAGCAAACAATAGCCATTTTCCCAGTAAAGAAAGACTGAAACCTTTGACTTTCTGGTGTATTGGTGCATCAACCTGGGTACTCTATGGGCTGCAAGAGCTTTCTGTGCTGTCACCTTTTTTCTGGTTGGAATCTTTGTTTGTATGAAATTTTGGGAGTTGGGTTGGCAGTTGTGAAGCAGGACTGAAAACAGGAAACAACAGTCCTGTGATGGTTTCACTCAGGCCTTCCTGGAGACCAGCTTGTAATCAGGAAGGAACTAGGAAGGTGATCACAGAAGTATTCCATGCTATTCCTTTATGTAACTGGAGGTAAAAATAAAGCCAGCAGGAGGGACCTCGCTCTCTTCCTTTCCGGTGAGGTTCGAGAATGGTGGGTCCCTGTCTCAGTCTGGCTTATCTGGAGCTGAGGCGTACAGTGACTGTTGTTATCTGCCACGCGTGAGGGGAGAGTGTTGGACCGTGTCTAACCATCCTGCTTGTTCAAAGGGAAGTGGTGAGATTTTGCTAATTTACCTACAGCTGGTTGGTTGACTTGTTTGGTCTTTGTCCCTTTTTGTCCTTTTCCCTTTTCCCTCCCCCTCTTCCCTTTTGGGGATCTGTTAGGGATTTCTGGAGTTGTGGTGTATAGTATTCTCATTGTATATATCTGTCTCATATGAAAAATATATATTATATCTTGCTATAGTTTTGGCTGCTTAGGTCGTTTTTTTTCTTCCCTCTCTGGGAAGCAGGTCCTTGTTGTTGGGTTTCGGGGACTTGGCGAGAAACCAGTTCAAAACTTGCACAAGCCCTTATCCGCAGGAAAGAAATCCTGGAAGTTTTTGCTTTGTGTAACAGTTGGTTTGTCATCCTGGAAATTCCATTGCAGGAAGAGTTTTCTGTGCTGGAACCTTTGTTCTGGGAGGAACCTTTGTTTGTATGCAATTTTGGGAGTTGGACTGGCAGTTGGGAGGCAGGACCGAAAACAGGAAACAACAGCCCTTATCTGCAGGAAAGAAAGCCTGGAAGCTTTGGTTTTGTGGTGGACTTTGTTTGTCAGCCTGGAGAATGCATTGGCAGCAAGAGCTTTCTGTGTTGGCACCATTGTTCTGAGAGGAATCTTTGTTTGCAGGAATCGTTTGGAAGGCGGGCGGACAGTTGGGAGGCACTGTTCAAACCAGGAAACAACAACCCGTATCGTCAGGAAATAAAGCCGTCAAGCTTTGGCTTTGTGGTGCAGTTGGTGGGCCAGGCTAGGCACTCCACTGAGAGTAAGAGTTTTCCGTGCTGGCATCTTTGTTGGGGAAGAATCTTTGTTTATAGGGAATTTTAAGAGTTGGGCTGGCAGTTGGGAGGCACAGTTCAAAAGAGGAAACAACAGTCCTTATACCCAAGAAAGAAAGCCTGGAAGTTTTTGCTTTGTGTTGCAGTTGGTTTGTCAGGTTGGAAATTCCATTGCAGGAAGAACTTTCTGTGCTGACACCTTTGTTCTGGGAGGAATCTTTGTTTGTATGCAATTTTGGGAGTCGGGTTGGCAGTTGGGAGGCACGGTTCAAAACAGGAAACAGCAGCCCGTATCGCCAGGAAAGAAAGCCTGAAAGCTTTGGCTTTGTGGTGGAGTTATTGGACCAGGCTGGGCACTCCATTGAGAACAAGAACTTTCTGTACTGGTCTATTTGCTGTGGGAGGAATGTTCGTCCATATGCAATTTTGGGAGTCGGGCTGGCAGATGTGAGGCAGGGCCGAAAAGAGGAAACAAAAGCCCTTATCCCCAAGAAAGCAAGCCTGGAAGCTTTGGCTTTGTGGTGCAGTTTGTGGGCCAGGCTGGGCACTCCATGAACAGCAAGAGTTTTCTGTGCTGGTACCTTTTTTCCTGGAGGAATCGTCGTCCGTGTGCTGTGGGAGGAATCTTTGTTTGTATGCAATTTTGGGAGTTGGGTTGGCAGTTAGGAGGCACAGTTAAAAACAGGAAACAACAACCCGTATTGGCAGGAAAGCAAACCTTCAAGATTTGGTTTTGTGGTGCAGTTGGTGGACCAGGCTTGGCACTCCATGGAGAGCCAGAGCTTTCTGCGCTGGCGTCTTTGTTCTGGGAAGAATCTTTGTTTATAGGCAATTTTGGGAGTTTGGGTGGCAGTTGGGAGGCAAAGCGGAAAACAGGAAACAAAAGCCCTTATCCACAGGAAAGAAAGCCTGGAAGGTTTTGCTTTGTGTTGCAGTTGGTGGGCCAGGCTGGGCACTCCATTGAGTGGAAGAGTTTTCTGTGCTGGCATCTTGTTCTGAGAGGAATCTTTGTTAGTATGCAATTTTGGGCGTCAGTCTGGCCTTATCCCCAAGAAAGAAGACCTTGAATCTTTTGCTTTGTCTTGCAGTTGGTTTGTCAACCTGGAGACTCCATTGCAGGAAGAGCTTTCTGTGCTAGTACCTTTGGTGTAAGAGGAATCTTTGTTTGTATGCAATTTTGGGAGTCGGGCTGGCAGTTGGGAGACAGGTTTGAAGAAAGCAAACAACAGGTCTAGTCGCCAGGAAAGAAAGCCGGGAAACTCTTTGTGGTGCACCTCCTGGGCCAGGATGGGCAGTCCATGAGCAGTAAGAGTTTTCTGTGCTGTCAACTGTAGTCTGGGAGGAATCTTCGTCCGTATGCAATTTTGGGTATCGGGAAGGCAGTTGGGAGACAGGGCTGAAAACAAGAAAAAACAGGCCTAGTTTCCAGGAAAGAAAGCCTGGAATCTTTGGCTTTGTGGTGGACTTTGTTTGTCAGCCTGGAGACTGCATCGGCAGCAAGAACTTTCTGTGCTGGCACCTTTGTTCTCAGGAGGAATCCTTGTTTGTATGCAATTTTGAGAGTCAGACTGGTAGCTGGGAGGCACGGTTGAAAACAGGAAACAAGAGCCCATATCGCCCGGAAAGAAAGTCTTCAAGCTTTTGCTTTGCGGTGCAGTTTGTGGACCAGTCTACGCACTCCATTGGGAGCAAGATCTTTCTGTGCTGTCACCTTTGCTGTTGGAGGAATCTTTTTTTATATGCAATTTTGGGAGTCATGCTGGCAGATGTGACGCAAGGCAGAAAACAGGAAACAATAGCCATTTCCCCAGGAAAGAAAGACTGGAAACTTTGTCTTTCTGGTGTACTTGGCAGTTAAGCCTGGGCAGTCAATAGGCAACAAGAGCTTTCTGTTCTGGTACCTTTGTTCTGGGAGGAATGGTCGTCCGTTTGCAATTTTGGGAGTCGGGTTGGCAGTTGGAAGGCAGGTCTGAAAAAAGCAAAGAACAGCCCTTATCGCCAGGAAAGAAAGCCTGGAAGCTTCGGTTTTGTGGTGCAATTGGTATGTCAGCCTGGAGACTCCATGGGGAGCAAGAGCTTTCTGTGTTGGCATATTTGTTGTGGGAGGAATCTTTGTTTACATGCAATTTTAGAATTCGGGATGTCAGTTGGGAGGGAGGTCTGAAAACAAGAAATGACTACCCTTATTCCAGGAAAGAAACGTTGGAAACTTTGGCTTTGTGGTGCAGTTTGTTTGTCAGACTGGGGAGTCCATGAACAGCAAGAGGTTTTTGTGCTGGCAACTTTAGTCTGGCACGAATCTTTGTTTACATGCAATTTTGGGAGTCGGGCTGTCAGTTGGGAGGCGGGGCTGAAAACAGGAAACAGCAGTCCCTATCGCCAGGAAAGGAAGCTTGCAAACTTTGGTTTTGTGGTGCAGTTGGTTTGTCAGCCTAGAGACTCCATGCGGGGCAAGAGCTTTCTGTACTGGCGTCTTTGCTTAGGTAGTTGGGCTGTCAGTAGGGAGGCAGGTCTGAAAACAGGAAATGACAGCCCTTATAGCCAAGAAAGAAAGTCTGGAAGCTTTGGTTTTGTGGTGCAGTTGGTTTGTCAGCCTGAGGACTTCATGGGGAGGAAGAGCTTTCTTTACTGGCACCTTCGGTGTCGGAGGAATCTTCGTCCATATGCAATTTTTGTAGTTGGACTCTCAGTTGGGAGGCAGGTCTCAAAACAGGATACAAAAGCCCTTAACCCTAGGAATCACAGATTGAAAGTATTGGTTTTGTGGTTCAATAACTTTCTCAACCTGGAGACTCCATGGGGAGCAAGAACTTTCTGTGCTGGCATCTTTGCTATGGGAGGAATCTTTGTATGCAATTTTGGGTGGTGGTGTGGTAGTTGGCAGGCAGATCTGAAAACAGGAAATGTCAGCTCTTATCCCCAGGAAAGAAAGCCTCCAAGTTTAGGCTTTGTGGTGCACTTGGTTTTTAACCCTGGAGACTCCATGGGGAGGAAGAGTTTCCATGCTGCCATCTTTGGTGTGGGAGGAATCTTTCATTATATGCAATTTTAGAATTCGCACTGTCAGTTGGGAGGCAGGTCTGAAAAAAGGAAGCAACAGCCCTTATTGCCAGGAAAGAAAGCCTGGAATCTTTGACTTTGTGGTGCCCTTGGTTTGTCAGTCTGGGGCATCCATGAACAGCAAGAGTTTTCTCTGCTGCCAACTTTATTCTGAAAGGAATCTTTGTGTAAATGCAATTTTGGGAGTCAGTTTGGCATTTGGGAGGCAGGACTGAAAACAGGAAACAGCAGTCCTTATCGCCAGGAAACAAAACCTGGAAACTTAGGCATTATCATGCATTTGGTTTGTCAACCTGGAACGTCTATGAACAGCAAGAACTTTCTGTGCTCGAAACTTTAGTCTGGGAGGAATCTTTGTTTATATGCAGTTGGGTTGGCTGTTGGGAGGGAGGTCTGAAAACTGCACCACAAAGCCAAAACTTTCTAGCTTTCTTTCCTGAGGATAAGTGAAGTCATTTCCTGTTTTCAGACCTCCCTCCCAACTGTCAGTTGGACTCCAAAAATTGCATACGGATGAAGATTCCTCCCACACCAAAGATGCCAGCATGGAAACTCTTGCTCCCCATGCAGTCTTCAGGCTTACACACCAGCTGCACCACAAAACCAAAGCTTGCAGACTTTCTTTCCTGGTGATAAGGGCTAATGTTTCCTGCTTTCAGCCCTACCTCCCAAATGAAAGCCCAGCTACCAAAATTGCATACAAACAGACTCCTCCCCGACTAAAGTTGCCAGCACAGAAAGTTTTTGCAGTTCCTGGAGTCTCCATGGTTACAAACCAACTGCACCACAAAGCCAAAGCTTCCAGGTTTTCTTTCCTGGTGATAAGGGCAGTTCTTTCCTGTTTTCAGCCCTGCCTCCCAACTTCCAGCCTGACTCCGAAAATTGCATACAAACAAAGATTCCTCCCACAGCAAAGATGCCAGGGTGACAACTTTTGTTCCCCATGGAGTCCCCAGACTGACAAACAAACTGGACCATAAAGCCAAAGCTTGCAGGTGTTCTTTCCTGCGGATAAGGGCTGTTGTTTCCTGTTTTCAGACCTGCCTCCCCACTTCCAAACTGACTCCGAAAATTGCATACAAACATTCCTTCCACAGCAAAGATGCCAGCACAGAAAGTTCTTGTTGCTTATGGACGCCCCAGTGTTATGGGTTATAAATCTGAAAGAGGAATTTTCCCTTCCCCTGCTTTCTCTCTAAGAGAAACAGTGTTCGAAGGGGGAAGGGGACTATTAGCCTTACAAAGGGACTGGCTGGCCTGTTTAATGGCCCATTTGACTGCTGGAGGGAGGGGAGGATGGTTGGGCAGACGGGAGGAGAGGTGAGACGGCAGAGTGCTCTGGCCAGGACAGAGACGGGGACTGTTTTCAGGCATCTCTAGAGGAAAAACCTGGGAGTCAGCTCTCTCTCTCCTGGTTCTTTCGTCCTGGTGAGACCTGACCACCAGACCTGCACCGCAAGTGTCTCGTGACTCCTGCCGGGACTGACCAGTCATTTCTGCTGCTTTTCATCGGAGAGGTCTGTGTTTGCTGGGAGAAAGAGGGGAGAGCCTTGGAACACTACCATCTGGGAACAGTGAGTCCTCTTGGGGGGTAAACTTTTTCTTACCCCTTCCTTCTGTTGAGGAAAAGGGGCCCCCTATTCCCTTCTCGGTTTCTCCTGCGGGCCGGGACTGCTCCCTCCAGACCCCTTTCTCCAACGAGGTGACTACTGGAGCCCACAGCGCCCCCTGTTGACCACAACAGGGCACTGCATACCCTGCACCTTCCAGCGATCCAACAGTGCCCCCTGCAGACCACAATTAGGACTGTGCTAAAGGACAGAGAAGTATTCATTTAGGTTTTTTTTTGGTTGTGTGTTTTTGTTGTTGTTTTTTTTCTAAGATTGCTGTCTAGTTCTTTGGGGGTTTTTTTGTTGCTGTTTTTACCAACATACATATATCTTTTAATAAGGGGTTGTTATTTCTTCTGTTTTTCCACATTTTCCTCGAGTAAAGCCCCTTAATTTTAATATTACAATTGCTTAGAGAGAGGAGTTTGGTCTACCTCATAACTCATCCTCTTTAGTAAACAGTCCAGTCTCATCAGACTGAGACACCCAGGTTGGCAAACCAACTGCACCACAAAGCCAAAACTTTCTGGATTTCTTTCCTGGGGATAAGGGCTGTCATTTCCTGTTTTCAGACCTGTCCCCGGATTGCCAGCCCAACTCCCAAAATTGCATACAAACAAAGATTCCTCCCACACCAAAGATGCCAGGACAGAAAGTTCTTGCTGTCTATGGAGTTCCAGGAATGACACACCAGCTGCAAGACAAAGTCAAACCTTTATGGTTTTCTTTCCTGAGGATAAGGGCTGTTGTTTCCTGTTTTCAGCCCTGCCTCCCAATTGACAGTCCAAATTCTAAAATTGCATATAAAGAAAGATTCCACTCACACCACAGATGCCTGCATGGAAACTCTGGCTCCCCATGGAGTCTCCAGGGTTAAAAACCAACTGCACCACAAAGCCTAAGCTTTCTGGTTTTCTTTTCTTAGGGATAAGAGCTGTTGTTTCCTCTTTTGAGACCTGTCTCTCAACTACCAGACCGACTCCCAAAATTGCATACAAACAAAGATTCCTCCCAGACTAAAGTTGCCAGCAGAAAAACTGTTGCTGTTCATAGATGCCCCAACCTGATAAACCAACTGCACCACAAAGCCAAAACTTCCAAGCTTTCTTTCCTGCGGGTAAGGACTCTTGTTTCGTGTTTTCAGACTTGTCTCCCAAACGTCAGCCCAACTCCAAAAATTACATAGAAACAAAGATTCCTCCCACACCAAAGATGCCAGTAAAGAAAGCTCTTGCTGTTCATGGACTCCCCAGGCTGAAAAACGAACTGCACCACTAAGACAAAGATTCAAGGCTTTCTTTCCGGCGTATAAGGGTTGTTATTTCCTGTTTTCAGACCTTCCTCCCAACTGCCGGCCCGACTCTCAAAATTCCTTACAGACGAAGATTCCTCCCACACCATAGGAACCAGTACAAAAACTCTTGCCCCCAATGGAGTCTCCAGGTTGACAAACCAACTGCATGAGAAAGCCAAAGCTTCCAGGCTTTCTTTCCTGCGGATAAGGGCTGTTGTTTCCTGTTTTCAGCCCTGTCTCCCAACTGACAACCCAACTCCCAAAATTGCATACGAACAAAGGTTCCTCCCAGACTAAGGTTGCCAACACAGAAAGCTCTTGCTGCTCAAGGACTCCCCCGGCTGACAAATTAACTGCACCACAAAGCAAAAGTTTCCAAGGTTTCTTTCCTGGCAATAAGGTCTGTAATTCCCTGCTTTCAGCCCTTCCTCCCAACTGACAACCCGACACCCATAATTGCATATAAACAAAGATTCCTCCCACACAAAAGGTGCCAGCACAGAAAGCTCTTGCTCCCCATGGAGTCTCCAGGCTGACAAACCCACTGCACCACAAAGCCAAAGCATCCAGGCTTTCTTTCCTGAGGATAAGGGCTGTTGTTTCCTTTTTTCAACCCTGCCTCCAACTGACAACCCGAATTCTAAAATTGCATATAAAGGTGATAGCAGACAAAACTCTTGCTTCCCGTGGTGTCCCCAGGCTTAAAAACAAAATGCACCATAAAGTCAAAGCTTCCAGTCATTCTTTCCAAGCGATATGGGCTGTTGTTTCTTGTTTAAAGCTTTGCCTCCCAATTGCCGGACCGACTCCCAAAATTGCACACAAAAAAAGATTTTTCCCACACCAAAGATACCAGCACAGAAAGTTCTTCCTCCCCATGGAATCCCCAAGCTTACAAACCAACTGCACCACAAAGTCAAAATTTACTGGCTTTCTTTCCTGCAGAAAAAGGATGTCATTTCCTGTTTTCAGACCTGTCTCACAACTGCTGGCCCGACACCCAAAATTGCCTATAAACACAGACTCCTCTCACAGTAAAGATGCCAGCAGAGAAAACTCTTGCTCCCCATGGAGTCTCCAGGCTGACAAACCAACTGCACAACAAAGTCAAAGCTTCCAGGCTTTCTTTCCTGCGTATAAGGGCTGTTATTTCCTTTTTTCAGGCCTGCCTCCCAACTGCCTGCCCGACTCCCAAAATTGCATATAAACAAAGATTCCTCCCACACCTAAGATGCTAGCACAGAAAACTCTTGCTACCGATGGAGTCTAGAGGCTCTTGCTTCCCATGGAGTCTCCAGGCTGACAAACCAACTACACCACAAAGCCAAAGTTTGATGGTTTTCTTTCCAAGGGATAAGGGCGGTTGTTTCCTATTTTCAGCCTTGCCTCCAAACTGCCAGCCTGACTCCCAAAATTGCATACGGACCAAGATTCCTCCCACAGCAAAGATACCAGCACGGAAACAGAAAACAACAGCTCTTATTGCCAGGAAAGAAAGCATGGAAACTTTGGTTTTGTGCTGCAGTTTGCTTGTAAGCCTGGAGACTCCATCAGGAGTAAGAGTTTTTTGTGCGGTCGTCTCTTCTGTGGAAGGAATCTTCGTCCATATACAATTTTAGATGTCAGACTGGCTATCTGGGGGCAGGTCTGAAAACAGGAAATGACAACCCTTATCCCCAGGAAAGAAAGTCAGGAAGCTGTCGTTTTGTGCTGCAGTTGGTTTGTCAGCCTGGAGACTCCATGGGGTGCAAGAGTTTTCTGTGCTGGTATCTTTGGTGTGGGAGGAATCTTTGTTTGTATGCAATTTCTGGAGTCAGTCTGGTAGTGTGGAGGCAGTCCTGAAAAGAGGAAACGAGAGCCCTGATCCGCAGGAAAGAAAGCCTGGAGGCTTTGACTTTGTGCTGCAGTTGGTTTGTCAGCCTGGGGCATCCATGAACAGCAAGAGTTTTCTCTGCTGACAACTTTAGTCGGGGAGGAATCTTTCTTTGCATGCAGTTTTGGGAGTCGATCTGTCAGTTGCGAGGAAGGGTTGAAAACAGGAACAGCCCTTATCCTCCGGAAAGAAAGTCTGGAAACTTTGACTTTGTGGTGCACTTTGATTGTCAGCCTGGAGACTCCATGGGGAGCAAGAGCTTTCTGTGTCGGCATTTTTGTTGTGGGAGGAGTCTTTGTTTATATACAATTTAGGGGTGTCAGGCTGTCAGTTGGGAGGTTAGGCTGAAAACAGGAAATGACAGTCCTTATCGCCAGGAAAGTAAGCCAGAAAGATTTGACTTTGTGGTTTAGTTGATTTTTCAGCCTGGACACTCCATGGAGAGCAAGAGTTTTTTGTACTGGCGTCTCTTCTGTGGGAGGAATCTTCTTCTATATGTAATTTTAGGAGTCAGGCTGGCAATCTGGGGGCAGGGTTGAAAACAGGAAATGACAGTCCTTACCCCTAGGAAAGGAAACCAGAAAGCTTTGGCTTTCTGGTGCATTTGGTTTGTCAACCTGGAGACTCCATGGGGAGCGAGAGCTTTCTGTGCTGGTATCTTCGGTGTGGGAGGAATCTTGGTCCATATGCAATTTTGGGAGTCAGGTTGGCAGTTGGGAGGCAAGGCTGAAGGCAGGAAACAAGAGCCCTTATCCACAGGAAAGGTAACCTGCAAGCTTTGGCTTTGTGGTTCACTTAGTTTGTTAGACTTGGCCGTCTATGAACAGCAAGCGCTTTCTCTGCTGGCACCTTTGGTGATGGAGGAATATTTGTTTGTATGCAATTTTCGGAGTGGAGCTGTGAGTTTGGAGGTAGGTCTGATAACAGGAAATGACTGACCTTATCGCCAGGAAAGAAAACCTGGAACGTTAGGCTTTGTGCTGCAGTTGGTTTGTCAGTCTGCAGACGCCATGGAGAGTAAGAGCTTTCTGTGCTAGCGTCTCTTCTGTGGGAGGAGTCTTGTTCCTTATGCAATTTCAGGAGTCAGGCTGGCAACCTGCGGCCAGGTCTGAAAACTGGAAACGACAGCCCCTATCCCCAGGAAAGAAAGTCAGCAGGCATTGACTTTGTGGTGCAGTTGGTTTGTCAGCCTGGGGAATCAAAGGGTAGCAAGAGCCTTCTGTGCTGGCACCTTTTCTGTGGTAAGAATATTTGTTTGTATGCAATTTTGGGAGTTGGTCTGGCAGGTCTGAAAACAGGAAACAGCAGTTCTTATCTGCAGGAAAGAAAGCCTGCAAGCTTTCGCTTTGTGGTGCAGTTGGTTTGTGAGCCTGGAGTCTCCATGGGGAGCAAGAGTTTTCTGAGTTGGCATCTTTGCTGTGGGAGGAGTCTTTGTTTATATGCGATTTTGGTTGTCGGGATGACGGTAGGGAGGCAGGGCTGAAAACACTAAATGACAGCCCTTTTCCGCAGGAAAGAAAGCCAGCCAGCTTTGACTTAGTGCTGCAGTTGTTATGTCAGCCTTGGACATCCATGAATAGGAAGAGTTTCCGGTGTTAGCAACTTTAGTCTGGGAGGAATCTTTGGTTGTTACCAATTTTGGAAGTCGGGCTGTCAGTTGGGAGGCAGGGCTGGAAACAGGAAATGACTGCCCTTATCTGCAGGAAAGAAAACCAACAAGCTTTGGTTTTGTGGTACAGTTGGTTTGTCAACCTGGGGTATCTGTTAACAGCAAGAGCATTCTGTACTGGCATCTTTCTTGTGAGAGGAATCTTTCGTTAAATGGAACTTTAGACGTCGGGTTGTCAGTTGGAAGATTGGTGTACAAACAGGAAACAACAGCCCTTATCGCCAGGAAAGGAAGTCGGGAAGCTGTGAATTTGTGGTGCAGTTCGTTTGTCAGCCTGGGGCTTCCATGAACAGTAAGAACTTTCTGGACTGGCACCTTTAGTTTGGGAGGAATCTTTGTGTGTTTGCAATTTTAGAAGTCGAGCTGTCACTTGGGAGGCAGACATGAAAACAAGAAAATTACAAGACTTATCACCAAGAAAGAAAGGCATAAAGCTTTGGTTTTGTGGTGCAGTTGGTTTGTGAGCCTGGGGTGTCCATGAGCAGCAAGAGTTTTCTGGGTTGGCACCTTTGGGGTGGGAGGAATCTTTGTTTCCAGGGTTTTTTTCCTGGTGATAAGGGTTGTCATTTCTTGTTTTGAGACCTGTCACCAGATTGCCAGCCTGACTCCTAAAATTGCACACAAACAAAGATTCCTCCCACAGAAGTGACGCCAGCACAGACAACTCTTTCTCCCCATGGAGTCTCCAGGTTGACAAATCAACTGCACCACAAAGCCTAAGAGTGCAGGCTTTCTTTACTGGGGATAAGGGCTGATGTTTCCTGTTTTCAGACCTGCCTCCCAACTGCCAGATCGACTCCCAAAACTGCATTTAAACCAAGATTCCTCCCAGACTAAAGATGCCAGCATAGAATGCTCTTCCTGTTCATGGACGCCCCAGGCTGACAAACCAACTGCACCACAAAGCGAAAACTTGCAGTCTTTCTTTGCTGGGGATTAGGACTGTTGTTTCCTGTTCTCAGACCTGCCTCCCCACTGCCAGACTGACTCCAAAAATTGCATACAAACATTCCTTCCACAGAAAAGGTGCCAGCTGCTCATGGACGCCCCAGACTTGCAAACCAACTGCACCACAAAGTGAAAGCTTACTGGCTTTCTTTCCTGGTGAATAAGGGCTGTCATTTACTGTATTCAGCCCTGCCTCCCAAATGCCATCCCGACACCCAAAATTGCATCTAAACAAAGACTCCGCTCACAGCAAAGATGCCAGCAGGGAAGGCTCTTGCTCCCCATGGAGTCTCCAGGGTGACAAACCAACTGCACCACAAAACCAAAGTTTTCTGGTTTTCTTTCCTGGGCATAAGGGCTGTCATTTCCTGTTTTCAGACCTGCCCCAACATTGCCAGCCTGACTCCTAAAATTGCATACGGACAAACATTCCTCCCACAGAAGAGATGCCAGCACAGACAGCACTTGCTCCCCATGCAGTCTCCAGGCTGACAAACCAACTTCACTACAAAGCCAAAGCTTCAAGGCATTCTTTCCTGGCGCTAAGGCCTGTTGTTTCCTGTTTTCAAACCTGTCTCCCAACTACCGGTCCGACTTTAAAAATTGCATACGGACGAAGATTCCTCCCACACAAAAGATGCCAGCACGGAAACTCTTGCTCCCCATGCAATCTCTAGGCTGACAAACCTCTTGCTCTTCATGGACGCCCAAGTCTGACAAACCAACTGCAGCACAAAACCAAAGATTCCAGGCTTTCTTTCCTGAGCATAAGGGTTGTTGTTTTCATCTATCAGACCTGCGTCCCAACTGCCAGCCCAACTCCCAAAATTGCCTACAAACAAAGATTCCTCCCACTGTAAAGATACCAGTAAAGAAAGTTCTTGCTGTCCCTAGAGTCTCCAGTCTGACAAACCAACTGCACCACAAAGCCAAATTGCCAGGTTTTCTTTCCTGGCAATAAGGGTTGTTTTTTCCTGTTTTCGGACCTGCCTCCCAACTGCCAGTTTGCCTCCTAAAGTTGCATATAGTCAAAGATTCCTCCCCCAAAACAGATGCGAGCATGCTCCCCATGGAGTCTTCATGTTGACAAACTAACTGCACCACAAAGCCAAAGCTTAATTGTTTTCTTTCCTGGGGAGAAGGGCAGTAATTTCCTGTTGTCAGCCCTGCCTCCCAGTTGTCAGACCGACTGCCAGATTTGCATACGGACCAAGATTCCTCCCACACCAAAGATGCCAGCACAGAAAGCTCTTGCTCCCCATGCAGTCTCCAGGCTGACAGACCACCTGCACCACAAAGTCAAAGCTTCCAGGCTTTCTTTCCTGACTAAAAGGACTGTTGTTTCCTGTTTTCAGTCCTGCCCCCCAACTGCAGGCCCGACTTTCAAAATTACATATAAACAAAGATTCCTCCCACACCAAAGATGCCAGCACGGAAACAGGAAACAACAGCCCTTATCGCCAGGAAAGACAGCCTGGAAATTTTGGCTTTGTGCTGCAGTTTGTTTGTCAGCCTGGAGACTCCATCGGGAGCAAGAGTTTCTTGTACTGGCATCACTTCTGTGGAAGGAATCTTCATACATATGCAATTGTAGAAGTCAGGCTGGCAATCTAGGGGCAGGGCTGAAAACAGGAAATGACAGTCCTTTTCCCTGGAAAACTAAGCCAGTAAGCTCTGGTTTTGTGGTGCAATTGGTTTGTTACACTGGAGACTCCCTGGGAAACAAGAGTTTTCTGTGCTGTCGTCTTTGGTGTAGGAGGAGTCTTTGTTTATATACAATTTTGGGTGTCGGGATGCCAGTTGGGAGGCAGGGTTGAATACAATAAATGACAACCCTTCACCGCAGGAAGGAAAGTCAGCAAGCTTTGGATTGTGGTGCAGTTGGTTTTTCAACCTGGGGTGTCCATGAACAACAAGAGCTTTGGCAGTTGGGAGGCAGGTCTGAAAACAGGAAACAACAGCCCTTATCGCCATGAAAGAATACCCGGAAGGTTAGGTTTTCTGCTGCTCTTGGTTCGTTAGCCCGGAGACTCCATGGGGAGCAAGAGTTTCCATGCTGGTATCTCTGATGTTGGAGGAATCTTTCTTTAAAAGCAATTTTAGAATTCAGACTGTCAGTTTGGTGGCATGTCTTAAAACAGGAAATAACAGCCCTTATCACCAGGAAAGAAAGACTGGAAATTCAGGTTTTGTGGTGCAATTCGTTTGTAATCCTGGACAATGCATGGGTAGAAAGAGTTTCCATGCTGGCATCTTTGGTGTGGGAGGAATCTTTCTTTATATGTAGTTTTAGAATTCGGACTGTCACTTTGGAGGCAGGTCTGAAAACAGGAAACAACAGCCCTTTTCCCCAGGAAAGAAAGTCTGCAAGTTTTGGGTTTTTGGTGCAGTTGGTTTGTAACCCTGGGGTGTCCATGAACAGCAAGAGCTTTCTGTGCTGGCACCTGTCTTTTGCAATTAATCTTTATATGGAATTTTGGAAGTCAGACTTTCAGTTGAGTGGTAGGTCTGAAAATAGGAAACAAGAACCCTTATCGCCAGGAAAGAAAACCTGGAAGCTTTGGTTTTGTGGTGCAGTTGGTTTGTCAGCCTGAGGAGTCTATGCGGAGAAAGCGCTGTCTGTGCTGGCGTCTCTTCTGCGGGAGGAATCTTCGTCTATATGCAATTTTAGGAGTCAGGCAGGCAATGTGGGGGCAGGCCTGAAAACAGGAAACATCAACCCTTATCCCTAGGAAAGAAAGCTAGCAAGCTTAGGCTTTGTGGTGCAGTTTGTTTGCAACCCTGGAGACTCCATGGGGAGCAAGAGTTTCCATGCTGGCATCTTTGGTGTGGGAGGAATATTTCTTTAAATGCAATTTTAGAATTTGGGCTGTCAGTTGGGAAGCAGGTCTGAAAACAAGAAACAACAGCCCTTATCCCCAAGAAAGAAAACCTGGAAGCTTTGGTTTTGTGGTGCAGTTGGTTTGTCAGCCTGGGCACTCCATGGTCATAAGGGGCTTTCTCTCCTGGGACCATTGCTGTGAGAGGAATCTTTGTATGCAATTTTGGGAGTCGGTATGGCAGTTGGGAGGCAGGGTTGAACTCAGGAAACAAAAGCGCTTATCCCCAGGAAAAAAAGACAGCAAGATTTGGCTTTGTGGTGCAGTTGGTGGGCCAGCCTGGGTACTGCATAGGCAACAAGAGTTTTCTGTGCTGGCACCTTTGGTGTGACGGGAATCTTTGTTCGTATGCAATTTTGGGAGGCCGGTTGGTAGTTGAGAGGCAGGTCTGAAAACAGGAAACAACAGCCCTTATCCCCATGAGAGAAAACCAGCAGGCTTTGGCTTTGTGGTGCACTTGGTTTGTCAGCCTGGACACAGCCTTGAGTTGTGTGACTGAAGTGCAGGTACAGCATTCCTCAGTGTTTTGATGGAAATATGTTTGTGTTGTGTGTGTGGGAAGTAGAAGTGGGAGAACCTAATAAAAGGCTGCCTGCTGCTCTGAGCAGGCAGACATCTCTTTGTCTCATTATCCTCATGCATCTTGTGTGTCGTTCTTCCCCCATCAGACCGAGGTCTTTCGACAGGAACCCAGCGACAGGCGGCTGTTTCCTCTTTTCAACCCTGCCCCCAGATTACCAGCCCGACTCCTAAAATTGCATACGGACGAAGATTACTTCCACAGAAGAGACACCTGCACAGACAGCTCTTGCTCCCGATGGAGTCTCCAGGTTGACAAACCAACTGCAGCACAAAGCCAAAGTTTCCAGGCTTTCTTTCCTGGCGATAAAGGTTGTTGTTTCCTATTTCCGCGCTGGCATCTTTGGTGTGGGAGGTATCTTGGTCGGTATGCAATTTTGGGAGTCAGGCTAACAGCTGGGAGGAAAGGTTGAAAACAGGAAACAAGAGCCCTTATCCGCAGGAAAGAAAGCCTGGAAGCTTGGGTTTTGTGGTGCACTTCTTTGTTAGCCTGGGGCATCGAAGAACAGCAAGAGATTTCTCTTCTGGCACCTTTGGTGTGGGAGGAATCTTTGTATGCAATTTTGAGAGTCAAGCTTTCAGTTTGGAGGCAGGTCTGAAAACAGGAAATGACTGCTCTTATCCTCAGGAAAGAAAACCAGCAAGGTTTGGTTTTGTGGTGTAGCTGGTTTGTTAGCCTGGAGACTCCATGGGAAGCAAGAGCTTTCTGTGTTGGCAACTTTAATCTGGGAGGAATCTTTGTATGCAATTTTAGAATTCGGGCTGTCAGTTGGGAGGCAGGTCTGAAAACAGGAAACGACAGCCCTTTTTGCCAGGAAAGAAAGCCTGGAAACTTTGGCTTTTTGGTGCAGTTGGTTTGTCATCCTGGAGACTACATGAACAGGAAGAGCTTTCTGTGCTGGCAACTTTAGTCTGGGAGGAGTTGCCAGCACAGAAATCTCGTACTGCCCACTGAGTGCCCAGAATGACACACCAGCTGAGAAACCAACTGCACCACAAAGCCAAAGCTTTCTGCCTTTCTTTCCAGAGGATAAGTGTTGCTCTTGCCTGTTTTCAACCCTGCCTCGCAACTGCCAGACTGACTCCCAAAATTTCATAAAAACAAAGATTCCTCCCACAGCAAAGATGCAAGCAGAGAAAGCTCTTGCTGTTCATGGATGCCCCAGGTTGACAAACAAACTGCACAACAAAGGCAAGGTTTCCAGGTTTTCTTTCGTGTGGATAAGTGTTCTTGTTTCCTGTTTTCAGCCTTACCTCCCAACTGTCAATCTGACTACCAAAATTGCATACGGACCAAGATTCCTCTCACACCAAAACTACCAGGACAGAAAGCTCTTGCTCCCCATGGAGTCTCCTGGCTGACAAACCAAATGCACCATAAACCCAAACCTTTCCAGCTTTCTTTCCTGGGGATAAGGGTTTTTGTTTCCAGACCTGCCCCAAGATTTCCAGCCGGACTCCCAAAATTGCATAAAAGCAAAGATTCCTCCCACAGAAGAGGCGTCAGCATAGACAGTTCTTGCTCCCCATGTAGTCTCCAGGCTGACACACCAACTGCAACACAAAACCAAAGCTTCCAGGTTTAAGTTCCTCCGAATAAGGGCTGTTGTTTCCTGTTTTCAGCCCTGCCTCCTAACTGCCGGCCCGAATCCCAAAATTGCATAAAAACAAAGTTTCCTCTCACAGCAAAGATGCCAGCAGAGAAAGCTTTTACTTCCCATCAGTAGTAAGAGCTTTCTGTGCTGACGTTTTTGCTGTTGGAGGAATCTTGGTCTGTATGTAATTTTGGGAGTGAGGCTGGCAGTTGGGAGGCAGGGCTGAAAACAGGAAACAAGAGCCCTTATCCCCAGGAAAGAAAGCCTGGAATCTTTGGCTTTGTGGTGCAGTTGGTTGGTAAGCCTTGGTTGTTCATGAACAGGAAGAGCTTTCTGTGTTGGAAACTTTAGTCTGTTAGGAATCTTTGTTTGTATGCAATTTTGGAAGTTGGGTTGTCAACTGGGAGGCAGGGCTGAAAGCAGGACATGACTGCCCTTATCTGCAGGAAAGAAAGCCTGGAATCTTTGGTTTTGTGGTTCAGTTGGTTTGTAACCCTGGAGACTCCATGGGGAGCAGGAGTTTCTATGCTGGCATCTTTGGTGAGGGAGGAATCTTTCTTTATATGCAATTTTGGAATTCGGACTGTCAGTTTTCAGGCAGGTCTGAAAACAGGAAACAACAGTCCTTATCGCCAGGAAAGAAAGACTGCAAGTTTTGGTTTTCTGCTGCAGTTGGTTTGTCAGGTTTGAGCGTCCATGAACAGGAAAAACCTTCTGTGTTGGCAACTTGAGTCTGGGAGGAGCCTTTGTTTATATGCAATTTTGGAAATCGGGTTGTCAGTTCTGAGGAAGGGCTGGAAACAGGAAATGACTGGCCTTATCCGCAGGAAAGAAAGCCAGGAAGCTTTGGCTTTGTGGTGCAGTTGGTTTGTCAGCCTAAAGACTCCATTGGGAGCAAGAGTTGTCAGTGCTGGCATCTTTTCTGTGGGAGGAATCTTCTATGTGCAATTTTAGGAGTCAGGTTGGCAACATGGGGGCAGACCTGAAAACAGGAAAAAAAACCAGCCCTTATCCCCAGAAAAGAATGTCTGGAAGGTTATGATTTATGGTGCATTTGGTTTTTCAACCTGGAGACTTAATGCAGAGCAAGAGCTTTCTCTGTTGGCATGTTCGGTATGGGAGGTATCTTTCTTTATATACAATTTTACAAGTCGGTCTGGCAGTTGGGACGTAGGTCTCAAAACAGGAAATGACAGCCCTTATCCCCAGGAAAGAAAGCCAGAAAGCTTTGCCTTTGTGGTGGAGTTGGTTTGTCAGTCTGGAGACTCCATGGGGAGCAAGAGTTTTCTGTGCTCGTATCTTTGGTGTGGGAGGAATCTTTGTTTTTATGCAATTTTGGGAGTCAGGCTGTCAGTTGGGAGGCAGGTCTGAAAACAGGAAACAACAGCCCTTATCCGCAAGAAAGAAGGCCTGGAAGCTTTGGCTTTGTGATGCAGTAGGTTTGTCACCCTAGAGACTCCATGGGGAGCAAGAGTTCTCTGTGTTGACATCTCTTCTGTGAGAGGAATCTTCTTCTATATGCAATTTTAGGAGTCAGGCTGGCAATCTGGGGGCAGACCTGAAAAAAGAAAACAACAGCCCTTATCCTCCCGAAAGAAAGCCTGGAAGGTTTGACTTTATGGTGCACTTGGTTTGTCAGCCTGGAAACTCCATAAGGAGCAAGAGTTTTCTCTGCTGGCGTCTTTGCTATGGAAGGAGTCCTTGTTTATATGCAATTTTGGGTGTCGGGATGGCAGTAAGGAGGCAGGACTGAATACAGTAAAGTACAGCCCTTTTCCGCAGGAAATTAAGTCAGCAAACTTGGTTTTGAGGTGCAGTTGGTTTTTCAGCCTGGAGACTCCATGGGGAGCAAGAGTTTCCGTGCTGGTGTCTTTGGTGTGGGAGGAATTTTTCTTTATATGCGATTTTGGGAGTCTGGCTGTTAGTTGGGAGGTAGGTCTAAAAATAGGAAATGACAGCCCTTATCCGCATGAAAGAAAGTCTGGATGCTTTGGCTTTGTGGTGCAGCTGGTGTGTCCTTGTTGGCACTCCATGGAGAGCAAGAGCTTTCTGTGCTGGTAGCTTTGCTGTGGGAGGAATCTTCGTTCGTATGCAATTTTGAGAGTTGGGCAGATAATTTGGAGGCAGGGTTTAAAATAGGAAATGACATCCCTTATCACCAGGAAAGAAAGACTGTAAGCATTGGCTTTGTTCTGCAGTTGGTTTGTCAGCCTGGAGACTCCATTGGGAGCAAGAGTTGTCTGTGCTGGCGTCTCTTCTGTGGGGGGAATATTCGTTCGTATGCAATTTAAGGAGTCAGGCTGGCAATCTGGGGGCAGGTCTGAAGAAAGGAAACGACAGCCCTTATTGCCAGGAATGAAAACCTGCAAGCTTTGGCTTCGTGGTGTAGTGGGTTTGTCAGCTTTCTTTCCAGTGGAAAAGGGCTGTCTTTTCCTGTTTTCAGCCTTGCCTATCATCTGCCAGCCCGACTTCAAAAATTGCATATAAACAAAGACTCCTCCCACAGCAAAAATGCCAGCACAGAAAGCTCGTGCTCCCCATGGAGTCTCCAGGTTGAGAAACCCACTACACCATGAAGCCAAAGCCTGCAGGTTTCCTTTTTTGGGGATAAGGGCTGTTGTTTCCTGTTTTCAGGTCTTCCTCGCAACTGCCAGACCAACTCTCCAAATTGCATTTAAAACTTCCTCCCACAGCCATGATGCCAGCACGGAAAACGCTTACTACGCATGGAGTTCCCAGTTGCACCACAAAGCCAAACCTTGCTGGCTTTCTTTCCTGCGGAAAAGGGTTGTTGTTTCCTGTTTTAAGCCCTACCTCCCAACTGACAGCCCGACTCCCAGAGTTGAATACAAACAGAGATTCCTCCCACACTAAAGGTGATAGCAGAGAAAGCTCTTGCTGCTCATGGACTACCAAGGCTGAAAAACCAACTGCACGTCAAAGCCAAGGCTTGCTGGTGTTCTTTCCTTGCGATAAGGGCTATTGTTTCCTGTTTTCAGACCTGCCTCCTAACTGATAGTCCGACTCCAAAAATTTCATATAAACAAAGATTCCTCCCAGACTAAAGTTGCCAGCTCAGAAACCTCTGGCTGTCCATGGAGTCCCCAGGCTTACAAACCAACTGCACCACAAAACCAAAGTTTCCAGTCTTTCTTTCCTGGGGATAAGGGCTGTTGTTTCCTGGTTTCAGACCTGCCTCCCAACTGACAGTCCAACTCTAGAGATTGCATATAAACAAATATTGCTCAAACACCAAAGATGGAAGCACAGAAAACTCTTGCTGCCAATGGAGTGCCCAGAATGACACACCAGTTGCACAACAAAGCCAAAGCTTCATGGTTTTCTCTCCTGGAGATAAGGGCATTCATTTCCTGTTTTCAGACCTGCCTCCTAACTGACAGTCCAACTCCCAAAATTGAATAAAAACAAAGATTCCTCCCAGACTAAAGTTGCCAGCAAAGAAAGCTCTTGCTGCTCATGGAGTCCCCAACTGCTCCACAAAGTAAAAGTTTCCAGACTTTCTTTCCTGGGGATTAGGGTTGTCGTTTCCTGTTTTCATGCCTACCCGCCGATTGCCAGACTGACTCCTAAAATTGCATACGAAAGAAGATTCCTCCCACAGAAGAGAAACCAGCACAGACAGCTCTTGCGGCCCATGGAGGTTCCAGGGTGAAAAACCAACTCAGACTACGACTCCCAAGATTGCATAGAAACAAAGATTCCTCCGAGACTAAAGCTTCCACCACAGAAAGCTCTTGCTGTTCAAGGACACACAAGATTTACAAACCAACTGCAGCAAAAAGCCAAAGTTTGCAGACTTTAGTGCGGAAAAGGGTGGTTGTTTCCTGTTTTTAGCCCCTCCCAGATTGCCAGCCTGACTCCTAAAATTGCATAAAATAAAAGATTCTTCCCACAGAAAAGATGCCAGCACAGAAAGCTCTTGCTCCCCATGGAGTCTCCAGGCTGAAAAACCAATTGCACCACAAAGCCAAAGCTTCCAGGGTTTCTATTCTGACGATAAGGTCTGGCATTTCTTTTTTCAGTCCTGCCTCCCAACTGCCAGCCCGACTCCCAAAGTTGCATATGGACTAAGATTCCTCCTACAGCAAAGATGCCAGCACAGAAAGGTCTTGCTCCCCATGGAGTCTCCAGGCGGACAAAGCAACTGCACCACAAAGCCAAAGCTTCCAGACTTTCTTTCCTGGCGATAAGGGCTGTTGTTTCCTGTTTTCAACCCTGCCGCCCAACTGTAAGCCTGACTCCCAAAATTGCATACGGACCACACCAAAGATACCAGCACAGAAATCTCTTGCTCCCCATGGATTCTCCAGGTTCACAAAGCAACTGCAAAACAAAGCCAAAGATTCCAGGATTTCTTTCCTGGGGATAAGGGCTGTCATTTCCTGTTTTCAGACCTGTCTCCCAATTGCAAGACTGACTTCCAAAATTGCATATAAACATAGACTCCTCCCACAGCAAAGATGTCTTTCCTGGCAATAAGGGCTGTTGTTTCCTGTTTTCAGCCCTGCCTCCCAACTGCAAGACCGACTTCCAAAATTGCATATAAACATAGACTCCTCCCACAGTAAAGATGCCAGCACAGAAAGCTCTTGCTCCCCATGGGGTCTCCAGGCTGACAAACCAACTGCACCACAAAGCCAAAGCTTGCTGTCTTTCTTTCCTGCGGATAAGGGCTGTTGTTTCCTGTTTTCAGATTTGCCTCCCATCTGCCAGACCGACTCCCAAAATTGCATATAAACAAAGATTCCTACCACAAAAAAGCTACCACCACAGAAAGCTCTTGCTCCCCATGGCGTCTCCGGGCTGACAAACCAACTGCACCACAAAGTCAAAGCTTTCTGGCTTTATTTCCTGGGGAAAAGGGTTGTCCTTTCCTGTTTTCAGCCCTGCCCTCAGATTACCAGCCTGACTTTTTAGATTGCATATGGATGAAGATTCCTCCCGCAGAAGAGATGCCAGCACTGACAACTCTTGCTCCCCATAGAGTCTCCAGGCTGACAAACAAACTGCACCACAAAGCTAAAGCTTCCAGACTTTCTTTCCTGGGGATAAGGGCTGTTGTTTCTTGTTTTCAGACCTGCCTCCCAACTGGAAACCGGGCTTCTAAAATTCCATATAAAGAAAGATTTATCCCAAAAGAAAGATGCCAACACAGAAAGCTCTTGTTGTTCATGGACACCCCAGGCTGACAAAGCAACTCCACCACAAAGTCAAAGTTTCCCGCCTTTCTTTCCTCGTGATAAGGGCTGTGATTTCCTGTTTTCATACCTGCCTCCCAAGTGCCAGACCGACTACTAAAATTGCATTCAAACATTCCTGCCACAGTAAAGATGCCACCACAGAACACTCCTGCTGCCCATGGAATGCCCAGGATGACAAACAACTGCACCACAAAGCCAAAGTTTGCTCTCTTTCTTTCCTGTGGATAAGGGCTCTTGTTTCCTGTTTTCTACCTGTATTGGGACGAAGTTGGGATGATATTTTTGGTCTGTGTTTGGCCTTAGCCACCTGCAGAAGTTTATAGTCCTCCCTGCCAAGTTCACTGATAAAAACAGTGAACTTGGCCTTGGAGGGAGAACTTCTGTATAAACTGTTCTAATTGGTCTCTTGTGATTGGTCAATGGTTCGGCAAGGGCATTTGGAGCAGAAAGTGATGATGAAATGAGGAAGGCTCTCCCCCAGACTCAATTGGGAAAGACCCCCAGTACTCACTGCTCCTGCATGAGGGGATTTCCAAAGTGCTCACGCATGCACAGAAGGGGTGCACTTACATAACTAAGGGGGTGGGATTGAGAACCCCTGACGGGGAGGTACTGACCACACCTCCCCGGGGCAGGAGTTCTCAATGAACTGTATAAAAGCAGACACATTTTCCGTGGGTGGAGCCGGTTCTTCACTAAGGACCGAGTTGCTTTTAGCGGGGACGCCTGCTGAAGTGGGAGCCTGCCAGCACTTTGGAACACACAGCTGCTGCAGAGAGGCTTTATTACTGGTTAGGGTGGGTAAGACTCTCTTATAGGCGACACCTGGGTGAGTAGGGTGTCGAGCCTTCTTTCTGGGGTTTTTCTTCACTTTTTTCTCCTCCCTAATCCCTTTTCCTTAGGCACCTGTTTTTTTTCCTGTTTGCCACCTTTCATAATAAATATTTACTTTGTTAACTAGCAACGGTGTTCAGTTTTCCACGTTCCAGAACCTCTCGAACCTTTTTCCCTGATACAGTAACCCCTCCCCGATACACAACCCGACCTCCCAACTGACAGCCCGACTCCCAAAGTTGAATACAAACAAAGATTCCTCCAGCACCAAAGGTGACAGCAGAAGAAACGCCAGCACAGACAGCTCTTGTTCCCCATGGATTCTCCAGGCTGACAAACCAACTGCACCACAAAGCCAAAGTTTCCAGGCTTTCTTGTTGCCGAGACAGAGAGAATGAACAATTTTCCTACACTCTGTAGGCCTTGCTTGCCATGGAAGTGTCAAGCGTGTATTGTTTATACTTATAGACTGTGTGAAAATATGTGATGCTTATACTTGTTAGTTGTGTATCTAATTATAAGGTTTGAGAACATAATATGTTTATAGAAAGAAAACCTTGAGAAACTGAAGATAATGAAACACCTGCAAATTTAGTAAAACCCTAAAAGCAGATTAATTAGAAAGAGGTTTCTATGCCAAGGATGATTTCAGGTCGCGTGGACAGAACAACAGGTCCAATGAACTGGGGACATGAGACGCGTGCACAGACTGAGCTATCCAATCATCTTATTATGAACATGTACCCTGAGCAAACTAAACTGTATAAAAGTTAACTGATTTAAATAATAAATTGACATATGCCGACCATAATGGCCTGTGAGCATTATGTTCATGCCTCCCCATCGATACTTTCTTTCCTGACAATAAGGGTTATTGTTTCCTGTTTTCAGACCTGCCTCCCAACTGACAGACCGACACCTAAAATTCCATATAAAGAAAGATTTCTCCTACAAGAAAGATGCCAGCACAGAAAGTTCTTGCTGTTCGTGGATACCCCAGGTTTACAAACCAACTACAGCACAAAGCCAAAGTTCACTGGGTTTTTTTCCTGGCGATAACAGCTGTTGTTTCCTGTTTTCAGACCTGCCTCCCAACTGCTGGCCAGACTCAAAAAAATTGCATATGGACCAAGATTCTTCCCACACCACAGATGCCAGCAAGGAAAATCTTGCTCCCCACAGAGTCTCCAGGCTGACAAATCAACTACACCACAAAGTCAAAGCTTACTGACATTCTTTCCTGTGCAAAAAGTCTGTCATTTATTGTTTTCAACCCTACCTCCCAACTGCCAGCCCGACACCCAAAATTGCATATAAACAAAGACTCCTCCCATACCAAAGATGCCAACACAGAAAGTTCTTGCCCCCCATGGGGTCTCCAGGGAGAAAAACACACTGCACCACAAAGCCCAAGCTTGCTGTCTTTCTTTCCTGGCGATAAGAGTAGTCATTTCCTGTTTTCACCGCTACCTCCAACCTGTCAGCTTGACTCCCAAAATATAATATGGACGAAGATTCCTCCCACACCAAAGATGCCAACAGAGAAAGTTCTTGCTCCCCATGGAGTCTCAAGGCTGAAAAACCAACTGCACCACAAAGCCAAAGCTTCCAGGCTTTCGTTCTTGGCTATAAGGGTTGTCATTTACTGATTTCAGACCTACCTCTCAACTGCTAGACCGATGCCAAAAATTCCATACGGACGAAGATACCTCCCACAACAAAGATGCCAGCACAGAAACTCTTGCTCCAAATGGAGTATCCAGACTGACAAACCAACTGCACCAAAAAACCAAAACTTCCTGGTTTTCTATCCCGGGAATAAGGGCTGTCATTTCCTGTTTTCAACCTTGCCTCCCTACTGACAGCCCAAGTCCCAAAATTGCATAAAATAAAAGATTCCTCCCACAGCAAAGATGCCAGTACAGAAAACTCTTGCTCCATATGGAGTCTCCAGGCTGACAAAAATAACTGCACTACAAAGCAAAAGTTTCCAATGTTTCTTTCCTGGGAATAGGGGCTGTCATTTCCTGTGTTCAGACCTCCCTCCCAACTGAAAGCCTGAATTCTAAAATTGCTAATAAAAAAAGATTCCTCTGACACCAAAGATGGCAGCACAGACAGCTCTTACTCCCCATGGTGTCTTCAGGCCGACAAACCAACTGCACCACAAAGTCAAAGCTTCCATGCTTTCTTTCCAGGGGATAAGGGCTGTCATTTCCTGTTTTCAACCCTGCCCCCAGACTGCCAGCGTGACTCATAACTGCATACGGACGAGGATGCCTCCCACAGAAGAGAAGCCAGCACAGACAGCACTTGCTCCCCATGCAGTCTCCAGGCTGACAAACCAACTGCACCAAAAAAACCAAAGCTTCCAGACTTTCTTTCCTGACGATAAGGGCTGTCATTTCCTGTTTTCAGACCTGCCTCCCAACTGACAGACTGACTCACAAAGTTGCATACACAAATTCCTCTCATAGCAAAGATGCCTGCACAAAAAACTCTTGCTACCCATGGAGTAACCAGAATGACACAGCAGCTGCACCACATAACCAAAGCTTCCAGACGTTCTTTCCTGCGGATAATGACTGTTGTTTCCTGTTTTCAGCCCTACCTCCCAACTGGCAACCCGACTCCCAAAGTTAAATACAAACAAAGATTCCTCCCACACCAAAGGTATAGAAGACAAAGCTCTTGCTGCTCATGGACTCCCCAGGCTGACAAACCAACTGAACCACAAAGCCAAACCTTCCAGGCTTTCTTTCCTAGCGATAAGGGCAGTTGCTTCCTCTATTCAGCCCTGCCTCCCAACTACCAGTCTGACTCCCAAAATTTCATACAAACAAAGATTCCTCCCACACCAAAAGTGACAGTACAGAAAGCTCTTGCTCCCCATGGACTGTCCAGGCTGTGAAAGCAAGTTCACCACAAAACCAAAGCTTCCAGGCTTTCTTTCCCGTGAAAATGGGCTGTCATTTACTGTTTTCAGCCCTGTCTCCAACTGCCATCCCTACACCCAAAATTACATACAAATAAAGATTCCTCCAACACCAAGGTGCCAGCACAGAAAGCTCTTGCTCCCCATGGACTCTCCAGGCTGACAAACCAACTGCATCACAAAGCCAAAGCTTACTGGCTTTCTTTCCTGGGGATAAGTGCTGTTGTTTTCTGTTTTCAACCCTGCCTCCCAACTGACAACTCGACTTTTAAAATTCCATAAAATAAAGATTCCTCTCACAAGAAATATGCCAGCACAAAAAGCGCTTGCTGTTAATGAACACCCCAGGCTGACAGACAAACAGCACCACTAAGCCAAAGCTTACTGGTTTTCTTTCCTGCGGATGAGGACAGTCATTTAATGCTTTCAGCCCTGCCTCCCAACTGTCAGCCCGACTCCCAAAGTTGCATATGGACGAAGATTCCTCCCACAGAAAAGATGCCGGTACGGAAACTCTTGCTGCCCATGGAGTCTCCAGGTTGACAAACCAACAACACCAAAAAGCCAAAACTTGCTGGCTTTCTCTCCTGAGGATAAGGGCTGTTCTTTCCTGTTTTCAACCTTGCCTCCCAGCTACCAGCCTGACTCCCAAAATTCCATATAAACAAAGATTCCTCCAAGACTAAAGTTGACAGCACAGAAAACTCTTGATGCTAATAGACTCCCCAGACTGACAAACCAACTGCATCCCAAAGCCAAATATTCAAAAGTTTCTTTCCTGGGGATGAGGGCTGTCATTTCCTGTTTTCAGGCTTGCCTCCCAACTGACAGCTCGACTTCTAAAATTGCGTACAAACAAACATTCTGCCCACAGCGAAGAAGCCAGCACAGAAAGCTTTTACTCCCCATGGAGTTACCAGGTTGACAAACCTGCTTTTCTCTCCTGGGGATAAGGCATGTTTATTCCTGTTTTCAGGTCTGCCTCCCAAATGCAAGACTGACTCCAAAAATTGCATAAAAACAAAAATTCCTCCCACACCACAGTTGACAGCAGAGAAAGCTCTTGCTGTTCAGGAATGCCCCAGGCATACAAAGCAAATGCACCACAAAGCCAAAGCTTGGTGTCTTTCTTTCCTGCGCAAAAGGGTTGTTGTTTCCTGTTTTAAAACCTGCCTCCCAAATCCCAGACTGACTCCCAAAATTGCATATAAACAAAGATTACTCCCAGACTAACGTTGCCTACACGGAAAGCTCTTGCTCCTCATGGGCACCCCAGGTTGACAAAGTGCATCACAAAGACAAAGCTTCCAGACTTCCTTTCCTGGGGATAAGGGCAGCTGTTTCCTGTTTTCAGCCCTGCCTCCCAAGTGCCAGCCCAACTCCCAAAATTGCATACAAACAAAGATTCCTCCCACATGAAAGGTGCCAGCACAGAAAGCTCTTGCTACCCATTGAGTGTCGAGGTTGGTAGACTAACTACACCACAAAGCTTGCTGGCTTTCTTTCCTGGGGATAAGGGCTGTGGTTTCCTGTGTTCAGCCCTGCTTCCCTACTGCCAGCCCAACTCCCAATGGAGTCTCCAGGCTGACAAACCAACTGCACCACAAAGTCAAAGATTCCAGGCTTTCTTTCCTGGCGATAAGGACTGTTGTTTCCTGTTTTGAGACCTGCCTACCAACTGCTGGCCCGACTCCAAAAATTGCATACAAACAAAGAATCCTCCCACACCAAAGATGCCAGCACAGAAAGCTCTTGCTGTACATGGAAGATCAACGTTGACAAACAAACTGCACCACAAAGACAAAGTTTCCTGGCTTTCTTTCCTGTGGATACGAGCAGTCATTTCCTGTTTCCGGTCCTGCCTCCCAACTGACAGCCCGACGTCAAAAATTTTATACAAACAACGATTCCTGACAGTCTAAAGTTGACAACACAGAAAGCTCTTCCTGTTCATGGGCTCCCAAGCCGAACAAACCAATTGCAGTACAAAGCTAAAGCTTGCAGGCTTTCTTTCCTGGTGATTAGGGCTCTTGTTTCCTGTTTTCAGACCTGCCTCCCAACTGCCGACCCGACTCCCAAAATTGCATATGGACAAAGATTCCTCCAACACCAAAGATGCCAGCACAGAAAATCTTGCTCCCCATGGAGTCTCCAGGCTGACAAACAAATTGCACCACAAACCAAAGCTTGGAGGCTTTCTTTCCTGTGGATAAGGGCTGTTGTCTCCTGTTTTCAGTCTTGTCTCCCAACTGCCAACCTGACTCCCAAAATTGCCTACAGACCAAGATTCATCCCACACCAAAGATACCAGCACAGAAAGCTCTTGGTCCCCATGGAGTCTCCAGTGTGACAAACCGAATGCACCACAAAGCAAAAGCTTGCTGGATTTCTTTCCTGGGGAAAAGAGTTGTCATTTCCTGTTTTCAACCCTGCCCCCAGATTGCCAGCCTGACTTCTAAAACTGCATAGAGACAAGGATTCCTTCAACAGAAGAGACGTCAGCACAAAAAGCTCTTGCTCCCGATGGAGTCTCCAGGTTGACAAACTGCCGCACAAAGCCAAAGTTTCCAGGCTTTCTTTCCTGGTGATAAGAGCTGTTGTTTCCTGTTTCCTTGTTGGCATCATTGGTGTGGGAGGAATCTTGGTCCACATGCAATTTTGGGAGTCAAGCTGGCAGTTTTGAGGCAGGGTTGAAAATACGAAACAAGAGTCCTTATCCGCAGGAAAGATAGCCTGCAAGCGTTGACTTTGAGGTTCACTTAGTTTGTTAGCCTTGGGCGTCCATGAACAGCAAGAGCTTTCTCTGCTGGCACCTTTGGTGTTGGAGGAATATTTGTTTGTATGCAATTTTGTTTGTTGGGATGGCAGTATGGAGGCAGGGCTGAAAACAGTAAATGACTGGCCTTATCGCCAGGAAAGAAAGCCAGTAAGCTTAGGCTTTGTGGTGCAGTTGTTTTGTCAGCCTGGAGACTCCATCAGGAACAAGAACTGTCTGTGCTGACATCTCTTCTGTGGGAGGAGTCTTGTTCCGTATGCAGTTTTAGGAGTCAGGTTGGCAATCTGGAGGCAGGTCTGGAAACAGGAAACTACAGTCCTTATCCCTAGGAAAGAAAGCCAGCAGGCATTGGCTTTGTGGTGCAGATGGTTTGTCAGCCTAGGGAATCCATGGGCAGCAAGAGCTTTCTGTGCTGGCACCTGTTCTGTGGTAGGAATATTTGTTTGTATGCAATTTTGGGAATCGGTCTGGCACTTGGGAGGCAGGTCTGAAAACAGGAAACAAAAGCCCTTATCCGCAGGAAAGAAAGTCTGGAAACTTTGGGTTTGTTATGCAGTTGGTTTGTGAGCCTGGAATCTCCATAGGGAGCAAGAGTTTTCTGAGTTGGCATCTTTGCTGTGGGAGGAGTCTTTGTTTATATGCGATTTTGGTTGTCTAGATGGCAGTAGAGAGGCAGGGCAAAACCCAGTAAATTACAGTCCTTTTCCGCTGGAAAGAAAGCCAGTAAGCTTTGGCTTTTTTCTGCAGTTGTTTTGTCAGCCTTGGGAGTCCATGAACAGAAAGAGTTTTCTGTGTTGGCAACTTTAGTCTGAGAGGAATCTTTGTTTGTATGCAATTTTGGATGTCGGGCTGTCAGATGGAAGACAGGGCTGGAAACGGGAAATGAGTGCACTTATCCACAGGAAAGAAAGCCAGTAAGTTTTGGCTTTCTGGTGCAGTTGGTTTGTCAACCTGTGATGTCCATGAACAGCAAGAACTTTTTGTGGTGGTAACTTTGGTGTGGGAGGAATCTTTGTTTTTATGCAATTTTGGGTGTCGGGATGGCAGTTGGGAGGCAGGGCTGAATACAGGAGATGACAGTCTTTTTCCGCTGTAAAGAAAGTCAGCAAACTTTGGCTTTTTGGTGCATTTTTTTCGGTAAGCCTGGAGACTCCATGGGGAGCAATAGTTTCCGTTCTGACATCTTTGATGTGGGAGGAATCTTCCTCGATATGCAATTTTGGGAATCAGTCTAGCAGTTGGGATGCAGGGCTGAAAACAGGAAACAACAGCCCTTATCACCAGGAAAGAAAGCCTGGAAGCTTTGGCTTTGTGGTGCAGTTGGTTTGTCAACCTGGAGACTCCATAGGGAGCTAGGGCTTACTCTCCTCATATCTTTGGAGTGGGAGGAATCTTGGTCAGTATGCAATTTTGGGAGTCAGGCTGGCAATTGGGAGGCAAGGCAGCAAATACGAAACTAAGAGCCCTTATCTGCAGGAAAGAAAACCTGGAAGCTTTGGCTTTGTGGTGCAGTTGGTTTGTCAACCAGGGGCATCCATGAACAGCAAGAGTTCTCTGTGCTGGTTACTTTAGTCTTGGAGGAATCTTTGTTTCTATGCAATTTTGGGAGTCAGGCTGGCAGTTGGGAGGAAGGGCTGAAAGCAGAAAATGACAGCCCTAATTGCCAGGAAAGAAACCTTGGAAACTTGGGCTTTGTGGTGCAGTTGTTTGTCAACCCGGGGAGTCCATGATCAGCAAGAGCATTCTCTTCTATCACCTTTGGTATGGGAGGAATCTTTGTTCATATGCAGTTTTGGGAATCGGGCTGACAGTTGGGAGGCAGGCCTGAAAACAGGAAAAAATAGCACTTATCGCCAGGAAAGGAAGTTTGCAAGCTTTGGGTTTGTGGTGCAGTTGGTTTGTCAGCATGGGGACTCCAAAATTGCATACAAACGAAGATTCCTCCCACAGCAAAATGCCAGCACAGAAAGCTCTTGTTCCCCATGGAGTGCCCACAACGACACACCAGCTGCGCCACAAAGTTAAAGCTTCCAGGCTTTCTTGTCGACGGAAGGGAACGGACAGAGTGCTCCAGGATCAATGTACTCAGGCAAATGTCGTCTTTATTAGAAGAAAGACAGATTATATAGTGCTCATGACACTTAGTTTCTTGTTCACACTACATTGGTTACATAAGGAAAACATGCTCTAGTGTCCACTGTTAATTGGACCACAACAGGTGGTCACAGGAGATGAGAAAACTTTATTCACCTGCCAAAACTCCTCCTTGGCATCTGGCATTAATCCACCTTTGTTCTAACTTCAGGTCCTGTAGCCATCTTAGTGGCGCAGTAATTTTTGCTATCAGCATTCAGCTATGCCGAGGTGTATGTATGGTCAGCATCCTAACCACTAGACCACCAGGGGGCCCCTATGCCAAGGTAATACACACAGAAATGCAAAGAAATTGTTCACACAATTTCTATGTTACGACACTTTCTTTCCTGGCTATAAGAGCTGATATTTTCTCTTTTCAGCCCTGCATCCCAACTGACAGCCCAACTCCCAAAATTGCATATAAAAAAAAAAAAAAAAGAGTCCTCCCACAACAAAGGTGCCAGCACAAAAACCTCTTCCTCCCCATGGATTCTCCAGGTTGACAAACAAACTGCACTACAAAACCAAAGCTTGCAGGTTTTCTTTCCTGGCGATAATAGCTGTCATTTCCTGTTTTCAGCCCTGCCTCCCAAATGCCAGTCTGATTCCCAAACTTCCATTAGGACCAAGAGTCCTCCAGCAACAACGATTCCAGTGTATAAACTCTTGCTCCCCATGAAGTCTTCAGGCTGACAAACCAACTAGAGCACAAAGATGAAGATTCCAAGCTTTTTTACCTGGTGATAAGGGTTGTTGTTTTCTCCTTTCAGACCTGCCTCCCAACTGCCAGCCCGACTCCCAAAACTGCATACAAAGATTCTTTCCACACCAAAGATGCCAGTAGAGAAAACTCTTGCTCCCGATGGAGTCTCCAGGCTGACAAACCAAGTGCACCACAAAACCAAAGCTTCCAGGCTTCCTTTCCTGGGCATATTGACTGTAATTTCCTTTTTTAAGCCCTACCTCCCAACTACCAGACGGACTCCCAAAATTGCACACAAAATAAGATTCCTCCCACAGCAAAGTCACCAGCAGAGAAAGCTCTTGCTCCCGATGGAGTCTCCAGGCTGACAAACCAAGTGCACCACAAAGTCAAAGCTTCCAGGCTTCCTTTCCTGGGCATATTGACTGTAATTTCCTGTTTTAAGCCCTACCTCCCAACTACCAGACGGACTCCCAAAATTGCACACAAAATAAGATTCCTCCCACAGCAAAGACACCAGCAGAGAAAGCTCTTCCTGTTCCTGGAGTCTCCAAGCTGACAAACCAACTGCACCGCAAAACAAAAGTTCCAGGTTTTCTTTCCTGGCAATAAGGGCTGTCATTTCCTCCTGTCAGATATACCTCCCAGCTGACAACCCGACTCCCAAAGCTGCATATGGACGAAGATTCCTCCCACAACAAAGATGCGAGCATGGAAACCTTTGGTCTCCACTGAGTCTTCAGACTGACAAACGAGTTGCACCACAAAGCCAAAGCTTGTTGACTTTCTTTCCTGGGGAGAAGAGCAGTCATTTCCTGTTTTCAGCCCTGCCTCCCAACTGTCAGCTCGACTGCCAGAGTTGCATATGGACCAAGATTCCTCCCACAACGAAGATGCCAGCACAGAAAGCTCTTGCTCCCCATGCAGTCTACAGACTGAAAAACCAACTGCACAACAAACCCAAAGCTTGTTGGCTTTCTTTCCTGCAGATAAGGGTTGTCATTTCCTATTTTAAAACCTGCCTCCCAATTGCCCTCACAACTCCCAAAATTGCATATAAAAATACTCATCCCACAGCAAAGATGATAGCATAGAAAGGTCTTACTCCGCATGGACTCTCCAGGTTGACAAACGAACTGCATCACAAAGCCAAAGCTTTCTCGCCTTCTTTCCTGGCGATAAGGGTTGTCATTTCCTGTTTTCAGACCTGCATCCCGACTTACAGTCTAACAAAAAAATTGCATACGGATGAAGATTCCTCCCATAGCAAAGATGCCAGCACAGAAAGCTCTTGCTCCCCATGGAAACTCCAGGCTGACAAAGAAACTGCACCACAATGCCAAATCTTACTGGCCTACTTTCCTGAGGATATGGGCTGTTGTTTCCTGTTTTAAGACCTGCCTCACAACTACCAGGCCGACTCCCAAAATTGCACACAAAAAAAGATTCCTACATCACCAAAGGTGAGAGCAGACAAAATTCTGCCTCCCCATGGAGTCTCCAGGCTGAACAACCAAATGCACCACAAAGACAGATCTTCCAGGCATTCTTTCCTAGTGAAATGGGCTTTTGTTTCCTGTTTTAAGCCCTACCTCCCAACTACCAGACGGACTCCCAAAATTGCACACAAAATAAGATTCCTCCCACACCAAAGATACCAGCAAAGAAAGCTCTTCCTCCCCATGGAATCCCCAAGCTTACAAACCAACTGCATGACAAAGTCAAAATTTGCTAACTTTCTTTCCTGCAGAAATAGGCTGTCATTTCCTGTTTTCAGACCTGTCTCCCAACTGACACCCTGACACCCAAAATTCCATATAAACAAAGACTCCTCTCACAGCAAAGATGCCAGCAGAGAGAACTCTTGCTCCCTATGGAATCTCCAGGCTGACAAACCATGTGCACAACAAAGTCAAAGCTTCCAGGCTTTCTTTCCTGCATATAAGGGCTGTTGTTTCCTGTTTTCACACCTGTCTCTCAACTGCCAGCCCGACTACCAAAATTGCATATAAACAAAGATTCCTCCCACACCAAAGAGACTAGCACAGAAAGCTCTTGCTACCGATGGAGTCTAGAGGTTCTTGCTTCCCATGGAGTCTCCAGGCTGACAAATCAACTCCACCACAAAGCCAAAGCTTACTGGTTTTCTTTCCTGGGGATAAGGCCAGTCATTTCCTGTTTTGAGGTCTGCCTCCCAACTGCCAACTCGTCTCCCAAAATTGCATATAAACAAAGATTCCTCCCACACCAAAGAGACTAGCACAGAAAGCTCTTGCTACCGATGGAGTCTAGAGGTTCTTGCTTCCCATGGAGTCTCCAGGCTGACAAATCAACTCCACCACAAAGCCAAAGCTTACTGGTTTTCTTTCCTGGGGATAAGGCCAGTCATTTCCTGTTTTGAGGTCTGCCTCCCAACTGCCAACTCGTCTCCCAAAATTGCATACAAACGAAGATTCCTCCCACACCAAAGGTGCCAGCAGAGGAAGCTCTTGCTGTTCTTGGACACCCAAAGCTAACAAACCAAGTGAACAACAAAGCCAAAGCTTCCAGGCTTTCTTTCCTGCGGATAAGAGTTCTTGTTTCCTATTATTAGCCTTGTCTCAAAACTGCCAGCCTCACTCACAAAATTGCATACGGACCAAGATTCCTCCCACACCAAAGATACCAGTACAGAAAGCTCTTGCTCCTTGTGGAGTCTCCAGTATGACTGTTTTCAGTCCTACCCCCAGATTGCCAGCCTGACTTCTAAACTTGCGTACGGACGAAGACTCTTTCCACATAAGAGATGCCAGCACAAAAAGCTCTTGCTTCCGGTGGAGTCTCCAGGCTGACAAACAAACTGCAGCACAAGGCCAAAGTTCCCAGGCTTTCTTTCCTGGTGATAAGAGCTATTGTTTCCTGTTTCCGTGCTGGCATATTTGGCGTGGGAGGAATCTTGGTCCGTATGCAATTTTGCGAGTCAGACTGGCAGTTGGGAGGCAAGGCTGAAAACAGGAAACAACAGGCCTTATCCGCAGGAAAGAAACCCTGGAAGTGTTGACTTGTGGTGCAGTTGGTTTGTCAGTCTGGGGCATCCATGAAAAGCAAGAGCTTTCTCTGTTGGCAACTTTAGTCTGGGAGCAATCTTTGTATGAAATTTTGGAAGTCGGTCTGTCAGTTGCAAGGCAGAGTTGAAAGCAGGAAAGAACAGCCCTTATCCTCAGGAAAGAAAGACTGGAAGATTTGGTTTTGTGGTGCACTTGGTTTGTCAGCCTGGAGAGTCCATGGGGAGCAAGAACTTTCTGTGCTGGCATCTTTGCTGTGGGAAGAATCTTTCTTTATATACAATTTTGGGTGTCGGGGTGTCAGTTGGGAGGTAGAGTTGAAAACAGGATATGACAGCCCCTATCGCCAGGAAAGAAAGCCTGGAATCTTTTTCTTTGTGATGTCGTTGGTTTGTAAGCCTGAAGACTCCATGTGGAGAAAGACTTTCCATGCTGGCATCTTTGGTGTTGGAGGAATCTTTCTTTATTTGCAATTTTCTGAGCCGGACCGGCCGATGGGAGGCAGGTCTGAAAACAGGAAACAAGAGTTCTTATCCGCAGGAAAGAAAGACTAGAAGTTTTGGCTTTCTAGTGCAGTTCATTTGTCAGGCTGGAGACTCCATGGGGAGCAAGAGTTTCCATGCTGGCATTTTTGGTGTGGGAGGAATCTTCGTCCGTATGCAATTTTGGGAGTCGGGTTGACAGTTGGGAGGCAGGTATGTAAACAGGAAACAAGAGCCCTTATCGACCGGAAAGAAAACCTGGAAGGTTTGGTTTTATGGTGCATTTGGTTTGTCAGCCTGGAGAGTCCAAGGGGAGCAAGAGTTTCCATGTTGGCATATTTGGTGTTGAAGGAATCTTTGTCCGTATGAAATTTTGGGAGTCTAGCCAGCAAATGGGAGGCACGTCTTAAAAAAGGAAACAACAGTCCTTATCCCCAGGAAAGAAAGGCAACAAGTTTTGACTTTGTGGTGCATTTCGTTTGACAGCCTGGAGACTCAATGGGAAGCAAGAACTTTCTGTGATGGCATCTTCAGTGTGGGAGAAATCTTTCTTGATATGCAATTTTACAAGTCGGGCGGGCAGTTGGGACGCAGGTCTGAAAATATGAAATGACAGCCCTTATCCCCAGGAAAGAAAGCCAGAAAGGTTTGGCTTTGTGCTGCGGTTGGTTTGTCAGCCTGGAGACTCCATGCGGAGCAGGAGTTTCCGTGCTGGTATCTTTGGTGTGGGAGAAATTTTGGTCCATATGCCATTTTGGGAGTCAGGCTGGCAGTTGGGAAGCAAGACCGAAAACAGGAAACAAGAGCCGTTATCCGCAGGAAAGAAAGTCTGCAAGTTTTGGCTTTGTGCTGCAGTTGGTTTGTCAACGTTGGTCGTTTATGAACAACAAGAGTTTTCTGTGTTGGTAGTTTTCGTCTGGGAGGAATCTTTGTTTCCATGCAATTTTGGAAGTTGGGATGTCAGTTGGGAGGCAGGGATGAAAGCAGGAAATGACTGCCCTTATCCGCGAGAAAGAAAGCCTGGAATCTTTGCCTTTGTGGTGCAGTTGTTTTGTCAACCTGGGTTGTCCATGAACAGCAAGAACTTTCTGTACTGACGTCTCTTCTGTGGGAGGAATCTTCTTCTATATGCAATTTTATGAGTCAGATAGGCAATCTGGGAGCAGGGCTGAAAACAGGAAATGACAGCCCTTATCCCCAGGAAAGAAAGCCTGAAGGTTTGGCTTTATGGTGCATTTGGTTTGTGAGCCTGGAGAATCCACAGGAAGCAAGAGCTTTATGTGCTTGCATCTTTAGTGTGGGAGGAATCTTTGTTTATATGTAATTTTAGAAGTTGGTCTTGCAGTTGGGATGCAGGGCTGAAAACAGGAAACAACAGCCCTTATTCCCAGGAAAGTGAGCCTGGAAACTTTGACTTTATGGTGCATTTTGTTTGTTTGCCTGGAGACTAAATGGGGAGCAAGAACTTTCTCCGCTGGCATCTTCGGTGTGGGAGGAATCTTTGTGTGCATGCAATTTTGGGAGTCGGTCTGTCAGTTGCGAGGCAGGACTGAAAACATGAAAGAAAAGCCCTTATCCTCAGGAAGGAAAGACAGGAAGTTTAGGTTTTGTGGTGCAGTTGATTTGTCAGCCTGGAGACTCCATGGGGAGGAAGAGTTTTCTGTGCTGACATCTTTCCTGTGGGAGGAGTCTTTGTTTATGTCCAATTTTGGGTGTCAGGCTCTCAGCTGGGAGACAGGGCTGAAAACAGGAAATGACAGCCCTTGTTGCCAGGAAAGAAAACCTGGAATCTTTGGCTTTTTGGTGCAGTTGGTTTGTGAGTCAGGAGACTCCATGGGGAGCAAGTGCTGTCTGTGCTGGCATCTCTTCATGGGAGGAATCTTCGTACGTATGCAATTTTAGGAGTCACGCTAGCAATCGGGGGGCAGGTCTGAGAACAGGAAATGACAGCCCTTATCGCCAGGAAAGAAAACCTGAAAGCCTTGGGTTTGTGGTGCAGTTGGTTTGTCAGCCTGGAGACTCCGTGGGGAGTAAGAGATTTCTCTGCTGACATCTTTGCTGTCAGAGGAGTCTTTGTTTACACACAACTTTGGGTGTTGGACTGGCACTTGGGAGACAGGTCTGAAAACAGGAAAGACAGTCTTTTTCTACCAGAAAGAAAGCCAGTAAATTTTGAGTTTGTGGTGCAGTTGGTTTGTAAGCTTGGGGATTCCATGTGGAGGCAGAGTTTTCTGTGCTGGTATCTTTGGTTTTGAGGACTCTTTTTTTGTGTGCAACTTTGGGAGTCAGGCTGCCAGTTTGGAGGTACAGTTTAAAAAAGGAAACAATAGCCCTTACAGCTAGAAAAGAAAGCCTGCAAGCTTTGGCTTTGTGGTGTAGTTTGTTGGTCAGTCTGGAGACTCCATGGGGAGCAAGAGCTTTCTGTGCTGGCATCTTTGCTGTGGGAGGAATGTTCGTCCATATGCGATTTTGGGAGTCGGGCTGTCAGTTGGGAGGCAGGGCTGAAAAAAGGAAACAACAGCCCTTATCACCAAGAAAGAAAGTCAGGAAGGTTTGGTTTTGTGGTGCAGTTTGTTTGTCAGTCTGTAGACTCCAGGAATTGCAATAACTTTCTGTGCTGTCAACTCCTCTCAGACTAAAGTTGCCAGCACAGAGAGTTCTTGCTCTTCGTGTATTCCCCAGGCTAACAAACCAACTGCATCACAAAGCGAAAGCTTCCAGGCTTTCTTTCCTGCGGATCAGGGTTCTTGTTTCCTCTTTTTAGTTTTGCCTCCCAACTGCCAGCCTGTCTCCCAAAATTCCATACAAACAAAGATGCCTGCCACACCAAAGATACGAGTACAGAAAGTTCTTACTCCCCATGGAGTCTCTAGACTGACAAACCAACTACAGCACAAAAACAAAGTTTACTGGCTTTCTTTCCTGGCGATAAGGCCAGTCATTTCCTGTTTTCAACCCTACCTCCCAACTGCTAGCCTGACTCCTAAAATTGCATATGGATGAAGATTCCTCCCAAACCAAAGACACCAGCACAGACAGCTCATGCTCCCCATGGAGTCTTCAGGCTCACAAACCAACTGCACCAGAAACCCAAAGATTCCTGGCTTTCTTTTCTGGCGATAAGGGCTGTCATTTCCGGTTTTCAGCCCTGCCTCCAAAATGACAGCCCGAATTCGAAAATTGCATACAAACAAAGATTCCTGCCAGACTAAAGTTGTCAGCAGAGAAAGCTCTTGCTTTTAATGGATTTCTCAGGCTGACAAACGAATTGCACCACAAAGTCAAAGCTTCCAGGCTTTCTTTCTTGCGGATAAGGGCTGTCATTTCGTGTTTTCAACCATGTCTCCCGACTGCCAACCCGACACCCAAAATTGCATATAAACAAAGACTCCTACCACAGCAAAGATTCCAGCACAGAAAACTCTCGCTTCCCATGGAGTCTCCAGGTTGCCAAACCAATTGCACCACAAAGCGAAAGCTTCCAGGTTATATTTCCTGGGGATAAGGGTTGTTGTTGCCTGTTTTCAACCCTGCCTCCAGATTGCCACCCTGAGTCTTAAAATTGCACATAAAAGAAAATTCCTCCCACAGCAGAGATGCCAGCACAAACAGCTCTTGCTCCCCATGGAGTCTACAGGCTGACAAACCAATTGCACCACAAAGCTAAAGCTTTCAGGTTTTCTTTCGTCGAGATAAGGGCTGTTTTCTCCTGTTTTCAGACCTGTCTCTTAAATGACTGCCCGACAGCCAAAATTGTATATAAACAAAGACAACTCCCACACCAAAGATGCCAGCATGGAAACTCTTGCTCCCAATGGAGTCTCCAGCTTGACAAACCAGTTGCACCACAAAGCCATATCTTCCAGGCTTTCTTTCCTGGCTATAAGGGCTGTCCTTTCCTGTTTTCAGACCTGCCTCCCAACTGACAGCCTGACTCCCAAAATTGCATACAAAGATTCCTCCCAGACTAAAGTTGCCAAAACAGAAAGCTCTTGCTGTTCCTAGGCGAACAAGGTTGACAAAGCAACTGCACCACAAAGCCAAAGCTTGTGGTCTTTCTTTCCTGGCGATAAATTTTGTTGTTTCCTGTTTTCAGACCTGCCTCCCAACTGTCGGCCGATTCCCAAAATTCAATACGGACGAAGATACCTCTGTCATGTTGACTTGTAAAATTGCAAACAAAGAAAGATTCCTCCCACACCGAAGATGCCAACACAGAAAGATCTTACTCCCAATAGAGTCTCCACGCTGACAAACCAAATGCACCACAAAGCCAAAACTTGCTGCCTTTCTTTCCTGGGGATAAGGGCAGTCATTTCCTGTTTTCAGACCTGCCTCCCAACTGCAAGGGTGACTTCCAAAATTGCATACACACAAAGATTCCTCCCACACTAAAGATGCAAACACAGAAAGTTCTTGCTTTCCATGGAGTCTCCAGGCTGACAAACCAACTGTAGCACAAAGTCAAAAATTACTGGCTTTCTTTTCAAATGATAAGGACTGTCAATACCTGTTTTCAGACCTGCCTCCAAACTGACAGCCCGACTTCTAAAATTCCATATAAAGAAAGATTTATCCCAAAAGAAAGATGCCAACACAGAAAGATCTTGCTGTTCATGGACACCCCAGGCTTACAAACCAACTGCATCACAAAGCCAGAGCTTGCTGGCTTTCTTTCCAGCGGATAAGGGCTGTTGTTTCCTGTTTTCAGCCCTGCCTCCCTACTGACAGCCTGACTTCCAAAATTGCATACAAACAGATTCCTCCGAGACTAAAGTTTCCAGCACAGAAAACTCTTGGTATTCACGGAGTCTGCAGGATGACAAAGCAACTGCACCACAAAGCCAAAGCTTGTGGTCTTTCTTTCCTGGCAATGAGCATTGTTGTTTCCTCTTTTCAGACCTGCCTCCCAACTGCCGGTCGATTCCCAAAATTGCATACGGAAGAAGATTCCTCCCACACCAAAGATGTCAGTACGGAAACTCTTTCTCCCCATGCAGTCTCCAGGCTGACAAAACAACTGCACCACTAAGTCAAAGCTTGCTGGTTTCCTTTACTGCGGATAAGGCCAGTCATTTCTTGTTTTCAACCTTTCCTAACAACTGTCAGCCTGACTCCCAAAATTGCATAGGGACCAAGATTCCTCTTACACCAAAGATACCAGCACAGAAAGCTCTTGCTCCCCATGGAGTCTTCAGGCTGACAAACCAACTGCACCAGAAACCTAAAGATTCCTGGCTTTCTTTCCGGGTGATAAGGACTGTCATTTCCGGTTTTCAGCCCTGCCTCCAAAATGACAGCCCGAATTCGAAAATTGCATACAAACAAAGATTCCTGCCAGACTAAAGTTGCCAACAGAGAAAGTTCTTGCTTTTAATGGATGTCTCAGGCTGATAAACCAATTGCACCACAAAGTCAAAGCTTCCAGGTTTTCTTTCCTGCGGATAAGGGCTGTTGTTTCCTGTTTTCGGTCCTGCCTCCCAACTGCAAGACCGACTTTTAAAATTGCATAGAAAGACTCCTCCCACACCAAAGATGCCAGCACAGAAAGCTTTTGCTCACGATGGAGTCTCCAGGCAGACAAACCAACTGCACCACAAAACCCAAGCTTGCAAGTTTCCTTTCCTGGGGATAAGGGCTTTTGTTTTGTGTTTTCAACCCTGCCTCCCAACTCAGAGACCGACTCTCAAAATTTCATACAAAGATTCTTCCCAGAGTAAAGTTTCCAACACTGAAAGTTCTTGCTGTTCATGGACACCCAAGACTGAGAAACAAACTGAAGCACAAAGTCAAAGCTTGCAGGCTTTCTTTCCTGGCTGTTAGGGCTGTTCTTTCCTGTTTTCAGACATGCCTCCCAACTGCCATCCCGACACCCAAAATTGCACATAAACAAAGATTCCTCCCACAGCAAAGGTACCCGCACAGAAAGATCTTGCTCTCCGTGGAGTCTCCAGGCTGATAAACCACCTGCACCACAAAACCCAAGTTTCCAGGCAGTCTTTCCTGCAGATATTGTTTTCTGTTTACAACCCTACCTTCCAGTTGACAGCTAGACTCCCCATATTGCATACAAACAAAAATTCCAACTGCCAGCCCGACTTGTAAAACTGCATACAAACAAAGAATCCTCCCTCAGCAAAGATGCAAGCACAGAAAGCTCTTGCTCCCCACGGAGTCTCAAGGCTGAGAAACCAAATGCACCAAAAAGTCAAAGCTTGCAGGCTTTCTCTTCTGCGGATAAGGGCTGTTGTTTCCTGTTTTCAGACTTGCAGTCTCTGTGAGGAGAGCTTTGCTCTGTCCCTCCTCCTGCTCCTCCTGCTCAGAGGACCGGGAACAGCCTGTCACACCTGAACTGGATGTGCTGGAACCAGCACATCTGCAGCAGGTTGAGGGGCACTCAGAGGCACAACGAAAAGGTTCATTCTCTTTCCCATCGCTCTCACCTCCGTAGAAGGATATGAAGGACCAGCAGGGAAGGGTGCGATCTATTCCCATGTGCGCTGACTTCTCACCCAGCCCACAGAGGTTCTTTAGCCTTTCCTGGAGAGACACGAAGGACTAGACAGGGTGACTCTGTTTGCATTGAACAGACAAACCTTGAGCACACACCTGGTGTTGGTGTGGGGAGATGACCCTGAGCAAGTACAATTGCCATCAGCCTCCTGAGGGAGCTTTGAAGTTATCTGGAACAAAGAGTGTCTCGGTGTCACTTTGCATTTACTGTACTAAACCCTGACAAAACCCCTGGATGCAGCACTGGGGTGTGCTACTCTGGACAGAGCTCCCCGTGTCCATCCCTCAGGCCGTGGGGCTTCTCAGATAGTGGTAGAGCAGGTGGCACCCCACAAGGGCTGAGTTGCTTCCAGGCTCCGGGCGTGGCAGCAGGAACCCCAGGAGATACTGCCCCTGCTACCATGAACTGTCTGTCTGTGTGTGTGCAAGGGAAGGACTCGTGTGTCTAAAAACCCTTGTGTGACCGAGCAGTGAGCCCCCGTCAGGGCACCACTGACTCTTGGTCAGCTGGCCATCCATCAGGACCCCAGAGGCCATTTTCCAGCACTGCTATGCAACATGTCATTCCCAGTCTGTCCGTACATCCGGGGTTGCCCCATCCCAGGGACAGAATCTGGCACTTCCCCTTGTTGAACTTCCTCTGGTTGATGATTGCCCAAACCTCTGATTTGAGGTCTCTCTGTGGAACCTCCCTCTTCCATGAGGCCCTAGAGTGTCACAATGGCCCCTTCAATCCAGGGGAATCTGCAGTGTTCAGTGTTCCAGGTGGTGCATGAAGCCCCATACTGTCAGTAGTAAATCAGAAGTTTTATCTTAGAGAAAAATGATATCCTAATTCTTTTAAGAGTACAATTATTTTTAGGAGAGAGAATGTAGATGATACATGGAAACTAATAGAGAGTGTATCGTATGCCCATCTTCAAGAAATTAGCTTACATGCCTCAGAAAACTTCTTAATTAAGAGATTGTTCTGTTAAGAAGAAAGTCCATTAAATATTCTTTAAGCAAATGGGAAGTTTTACTTGGTCCTAGAACATTTAATTTAGGGGTTAGAGATCAGATAGATCAATCAGAGATACTACGAGGTCTGCTTAGCGAGAAGACCACTCTCCGAACATGACTGGCCCTCCAAGATACTATATGACCCCAAAATCACAACCTTATAATGGACTGCTTGTGAAGGGGGGTGGGGTCTTTCAAGTGTCAAATTCCATGAAGTCCTGCATCTGAGCGCCCCTCAACCTACTGCAGATGTGCTGGTTCCAGCATATCCAGTTCAGGTGTGACAGGCTGTTCCCCAGTCCTCTGAGCAAGAGGAGCAGGCGGAGGGACACAGCAGAGCTCTTCTCACAGAAGCTGCATCTCCATGAAGTTCAAAGCAGGTGGGAGATGCCATGCCATGTCCGAGCTTTCTCTGGGGAAGGTGTTTCTCCCATGCACTGCCTTGCCGCAGCACTGGTGCCACAGCCCCTGACAAAACCCCAAGTGGTCTTTGTCGCCAGCAGAATTGCTCCTGCTGCCAGCAGGGATGCTCCCCAGAACAGTCCAGGAGAGGCTGACCCGGGATTCTGAGCCCGGAGGGATGTTCTGCTTCTCGTGCCCCTCGACCATTCTCAAAAGAGTGTGCCATGAAGGAAAATTCAGGAGTCTCCCTGTGCCAACAAAAGAGAAATCTGGAAGATTTGGCTTTGAGCTGCAGTTGGTTTTTCAGCCTGGAGACTCCATGGGGAGCAAGAGCTTTCTGTGCTGGCATCATTGCTGTGGGAGGAGTCTTTGTTTATATGCAATTTTGGGGGTTGTGCTCTGAGTTGGGAGGGTGGGCTGAAAAAAGGAAATGACAGTCCTTATCACCAAAAAAAGAAAACCAGAAAGCTTTAGTTTTGTGGTGCAGTTGGTTTGTCAGCCTGGAAAATCCATAGGGGGCAAGGGCTTTCTGTGCTGGTATCTTTGGTGTGGGAGGAATCTTGTTCTGTATGCAATTTTGGAGTCAGGCTTGCAGTTGGGAGGCAAGGTTGAAAACAGGAAACAACAGCCCTTATCGCCAGGAAAGAAAGACTGGAAACTTCGGCTTTGTGGTGCAGTTGGTGTGTCATTGTAGGCACTCCATGGGGAGCAAGAGCTTTCTGTGCTGGCGGCTCTTCTGTGAGAGGAATCTTCATCCATATGCAATTATAGGAGTCGGGCTGGCAGTTAGGGGGCAGGTCTGAAAACAGGAAACAACAGCCCATATCCCCAGGAAAGAAAGCCTGGAAACTTTGGTTTTGTGGTGCACTTGGTTTAACTGCCTGGAGACTCCATGGGGAGGAAGAACTTTCTGTGCTGCCACCTTTGGTTTGGAAGGACTCTTTGTTTATATGCAGTTTTGAGAGTTGGGCAGTCAGTTGGGAGGCAGGTCTGAAAACAGGAAACAACAGTCCATATCCACCAGAAAGAAAACATGGAAGTTTTAACATTGTGGTGCAGTTGTTGTGTCATTGTGGGCACTCCATGGGGAGCAAGAGCTTTCTGTGCTGGCATCTATGCTGTGGGAGGAATCTTTGTTCGTATGCAATTTTGAGAGTCGGGCTGGAAATTTTGGGGCAGGGCTGAAAACAGGAAATGACTGTATTTATCCCCAGGAAAGAAAACCAGCAACATTTGGCTTTGTGGTGCAGTTGGTTTGTCAGCCTGGAGACTCCGTAGGGAACAAGAGTTTCTATGCTCGCGTCTTTGCTGTGGGAGGAATCGTTGTCCATATGCAACTTCGGGAGTTGGGCTGTCAGTTGGGAGGCAGGGTTGAAAGGAGGAAATGCCAGCCCTTATTGCCAGGAAAGAAAGTCTGGAAACTTTGGCTTTGTGGTGCAGTTGGTTTGCCAGCCTGGAGACTCCATGAGGAGCAAGAGTTTTCTGTGCTGGTGTCCCTTCTTTTGGAGGAATCTTCGTCCGTATGCAATATTCGGAGTCAGGCAAGCAATCTGGGGGTAAGTCGGAAAACAGGAAATGACAACCCTTATCCGCAGGAAAGAATGCCAGCAAACTTTGGCTTTGTAATGCTGTTGGTTTGTCAGCCTGGAGACTCCGTGGGGAACAAGATTTTCCGAGCTGGCATCTTTGGTGTGGGAGGAATCTTCGTCTGTATGGAATTTTGGGAGTCAGGCCGGCAGTTTAGAACTAAGTCTGAAAACAGGAAACAACAACCCTTATCGCCAGTAAAGAAAACCAACAAGCTTTGACTTTTTGGTGCACTTGATTTGTCAACCTTGGGAGTCCATGCACAGCAAAAACTTTCTGTGCTGGCAGCTTTAGTTTGGATCAAATCTTTGTTTATATGCAGTTTTGGGAATTGGTCTGGCAGTTGGGCGGCAAGTCTGAAAACAGGAAACAACAGCCCTTATCCATCGGCAAGTAAGCCTGGAAGCTTTCGCTTTGTGGTGCAATTGGTTTGTCAGTCTGTGGCATCCCTGAACAGCAAGAGCTTTCTCTTCTGGAAACTTTAGTGTGGGAGGAATCTTTTTTTTTATGGAATTTTGGGAGTAAGTCTTGCATTTGGGAGGCAGGGCTGAAAACAGGAAATAACAGCCGTTATGCTCAGGAAAGAAAGACAGCAAGTTTTGGTTTTGTGGTGCAATTGGTTTGTCAGCCTGGAGTCTCCATGGGAAGCAAGAACTTTCTGTGCGTGCATCTTTACTGTGGGAGGAGTCTTTGCTGATATACAATTTTGGGTGTCGGGCAGGCAGTAGGGAGGCAGGGCTGAAAACAGGAAATGAGAGCCCTTATCGCCTGGAAAGAAATCCTGTAAGCTTTGGCTTTGTGGTGCAGTTTGTTTGTCAACCTGGGTTATCCATGAACAGCAAGAGCTTTCTCTGCTGGAAACTTTAGTGTGGGCGGAATCTTTGTTTGTATGCAATTTTGGGAGTCAGTCTTGCATTTGGGAAGCGGGGTTGAAAAGAGGAAAGAACAGCCCTTATGCTCAGGAAAGAAAGACAGCAAACTTTGGCTTTGTGCTGCACTTGGTTTGTGAGCCTGGAGGCTACATGCGTAGCAAGAGTCACCGTATTGGCATCTTTGTTGTGGGAGGAATCTTTCTTTATATGCAATTTTAGAATTCGTGCTGTCAGTTGGGAGGTAGGTGTGAAAAGAGGAAACAACCACCTTTATCGCCAGGAAAGAAAGCCTGTAAGCTTTGGCTTTGTGCTGCACTTGGTTTGTCAGCCTTGAGACTCCATGGGGAGCAAGAGCTTTCTGTGCTGACGTCTCTTCTGTGGGAGGAATCCTCGTCTGTATGCAATTTGAGGAGTCAGGCTGCCAATCTGGGGGCAGGTCTGAAAAGAGGAAATGACAACCCTTATCCCCAGGAAAGAAAACCAGCAAGATTTGGCTTTGTGGAGCAATTGGTTTGTCAGCCTGGAGACTCCATGGGGAGCAAGAGCTTTCTGTGCTGGCATCTTTGCTGTGGGAGGAGTCCTTGTTTTTATACAATTTTTGTTGTCGGGCTGTCAGTTGGGAAGGAGGGCTTAAAACAGGAAATGACAACCCTTATAGCCAGGAAAGAAAGCCTGCAGGCTTTGGCTTTGTGTTGCAGTTTGTTTGTCAGACTGGGGTGTCCATTAACAGCAAGAGTTTTCTGTGCTGGCATCTTTCTCTGGAATAAATCATTCTTTATATGGAATTTTAGAAGTTAGACTGTAAGTTAGGACTCAGGTCTGAAAACAGGGAACAACAGCCCTTATCCCCCGGAAAGAAAGCCTGGAAGCTTTGGCTTCGTACTGCAGTAGGTTTTTCAACCTGGAGACACAATGAAGAGCAAGAACTGTCTATGCTGACATCTCTTCTGCGGGAGGAATCTTCTTCTGTATGCAATTTTAGGAGTCAGGCTGGCAATCTGGGAGCAGGCGTGAAAACAGGAAAAAACAACCCTTATCCCCAGGAAATAAAGCCTGGAAGGTTTGGCTTTATGGTTCATTTCTTTTGTCAGCCTGGAGACTCCGTGGGGAACAAGAACTTTCTGTGCCAGCATCTTTGCTGTGGGAGGACTGTTTGTTTATATGCAATTTTGGATGTTGGGGTGGCAGTTGGGAGGCAGGGCTGAATACAGTATATGACAGCCCTTTTCCATAGGAAAGAAAACCTGGAATCTTTGGCTTAGTGGTGCAGTTGGTTTGTCAGACTGGAGACTCCATGGGGAGCAAGAGTTTCCGTAACTTTAGTCTGGGAGGAATCTTCGTCCGTATGCAGTTTTGGGAGTCGGACTGGCAGTTGGGAGGGCGGTCTGAAAAGAGGAAACAACAGACCTTATCTGCAGGAAAGAAAGTCTGAAATCTTTGACTTTGTGGTGTAGTTGGTTTGTCAACCTGGACACTCCATGGGGAGCAAGAGCTTTCCGTGCGGGCATCTTTGGTGTGGGAGGAATCTTTCTACGTACGCAGTTTTGGAAGTCGGGCCAGCAGTTGGGAGACAGGTCTGAAAAGAGGAAACAACAGCCCTTATCGCCCGGAAAGAAAGCCTGGAATCTTTGGTTTCCCAAATGTCAGACTGACTCCCAAAAATGCATAAAAACAAAGGTTCCTCCCAGACTAAAGTTGCCAGCAGAGAAAGCTCTTGCTGTTCATGAACATCCCAGACTGACAAACCAACTGCACCAGGAAGCCAAAACTTTCTGGATTTCTTTCCTGGAGATAAGGGCTGTCATTTGCTGTTTTCAGACCTTCCCACAGGCTGCCAACATGACTCCTAAAATTGCATACGGACCAACATTCCTCCCACAGAAGAGACGCTAGCACAGACAGCACTTGCTCCCCATGGAGTCTCCAGGCTGACAAACCAACTACACCACAAAACCAAAGCTTCCAGACTTTCTTTCCTGGCGATAAGAGTTCTTGTTTCCTGTTATCAGCCCTGCCTCCCAACTGCAAGCTAGACTTCTAAAATTGCATATAAAGGAAGATTCCTCCCAGAGCAAAGATGCCAGTACAGCAAACTCTTGCTCCCGATGGAGTCTCTAGGCTGACAAACCAAGTGCACCACAAAGGCAAAGCTTGCTGTCTTTCTTTCCTGAGGATAAGGACTGTTCTTTCCTGTTTTCAGCCCTGCCTCCCAAATGCAATCTCGACACCCAAAATTGCATACAAACAAAGATTCCACCCAGACTAAAGTTGCCAACAGAGAAATCTCTTGCTGTTCATGGATGCCCCAGACTGACAAACCAACTGCACCACAAGCCAAGGATTGCTGGTTTTCTTTCTTGTGGATAAGGGCTCTTGTTTCCTGTTTTCAGCCTTGCTTCCCAACTGCCAGCCCGACTCTTTAAATTACATACAAAGATTCCTCCCGCAGCAAAGGTGCCAGCACAGAAAGCTCTTTCTGTTCATGGACACCCGAGGCTGACAAACCAAGTGCACCACAAAACCAAAGCTTCCAATGTTTCTTTCCTGGCAATAAGGGCTGTCATTTTCTGTTTTCAGCCCTGCCTCCCAACTGACAGTCTGACTCCCAAAATTGCATACAAAGATTCCTCCCAGACTAAAGTTGCCAAAACAGAAAGCTCTTGTTGTTCATGGACGAACAAGGTTGACAAAGCAACTGCAGCATAAATCCAAAGCTTCCAGGCTTTCTTTTCGGCGGATAAGGGTTCTTGTTTCCTGTTTTCAACCTTGCCTCCCAACTGCCAGCCTGACTGCAAAACTTGCATATGGACCAAGATTCCTCCCACACCAAAGATGCTAACACAGAAAACTCTTGCTGTTCATGGACGAACAAGGCTGTCAAACCAACTGCAGCACAAAACCAAAGCTTCCAGTCATTCTTTCCTGCGGATAAGGGCTCTTGTTTCCTGTTTTCTGCCTTGCCTCCAAACTGCCTACCTGACTCCCAAAATTGCATACGGACCAAGATTCCTCCCACACCAAAGATGCCAGCACAGAAACTCTTGCTCCCCATGGAGTCTCCAGGCTGACAATCCAACTGCACCACAAATCTAAAGCTTTCTGCCTTTTTTTCGTTGGGATAAGGGTTGGTTTTTTTCTTGTTTTCAACCTTGCCCCCAGATTGCCAGCCTGACTCCCAGAATTGCATACGGACGAAGATTACACCCACAGAAGAGATCCAGCACAGACAGCTCTTGCTCCCTATGGAGTCTCCAGGTTGACAAACAAACTAAACCAAAAAACCAAAGCTTGTTGGTTTTCTTTCCTCAGTATAAGGGCTGTCATTTCCTGTTTTCAGACGTGTCTCCCAACTGCCTGCCCGACTTCCAAAATTGCATACAAACAAAGATTCCTCCCACACCAAAGGTGCCAGCAGAGGAAGCTCTTGCTGTTCATGGATGCCCCAGGCTAACAAAGCAAGTGCACCACAAAACCAAAGCTTCCAGGCTTTCTTTCCTGCGTATAAGGGTTCTTGTTTCCTGTTTTCAGCCTTGCCTCACTACTGCCAGCCTGACTCCCAAAACTGCATACTCACCAAGATTCCTCCCACATCAAAGATACAAGCAGAGAAAGTTCTAGCTCCCCAAGGAGTCTCCAGGGTAACAAACTAACTGCACTGCAAAGTCAAAGCTTTTTGGCTTTCTTTTCTGCGGATAAGGGCTGATGTTTCCTGTTTTCTGACCTGCCTCCCAACTGACAGCCTGACTCCCAAAATTGCATTCAAACAAAGCTTCCTTCCACACCAAAGATGCCAGTAGAGAAGGCTCTTGCTGTTCATGGATGCCCCAGGCTGACAAACCAACTGATACACAAAATCAAAGCTTCCAGACTTTCTTTCCTGGGGATATGGGCTGTTGTTTCCTGTTTTCAGACCTGCCTCCCAACTGACAGCTCGACTCCCAAAATGGCATACAAATAAAGATTCCTTCCACAGCAAAGATACCAGCACTTACTCTGTGGGAAGCATGTCTAAGACACAAGGGATGTGCCGAGGCAAAAAAGCCCAAGAGAGCATGCCCCGACATAAGTAACCTGGTTGGTTAAAGAAGTCACATGGTGTTAAGGAATAAAATCGCGCCGATTTTTAAATGAAACCTCTTTGTTCACCACACCACATGAGGAACAGTTATTTCCTTGTTATAGAAGGACTTGAGACTGCAACACATGGCGCACCCTAACGTGGGACCCTTTTAACTTTTATTAAGTTTATTAGATTATCCTGGATCAGGTAAAACACGTGGTAGATTCCAGTTATCAAGTCTATTATTTTGACTTGGGAGTCTTTTAACCACAAAAAACGTAGACGTCTTTAAAACCGTTGTCTCAGTGGTGTCTGAGAAACGGAAAGTTAGTTTGGAGCTCCAGAATATTAGGAAAAGTGCACGATAGAAGAAGAAGAAGAACGAAGTAAAGAAGAAACCGACAGATCGAAGTGACCGGAGCAGGCAGAACGAACTCCAACTTACACTGGAGCGGTGAGTCAAGCTGAACGCAGTGGCACAACTCACGCGGTAAAGACTTTTCCGTGATCGGTGCGGTGTGCCGCAGCTCAGAGATCCTTGAAACCGCCAGGGAAAGCCTCACTACTAGCCACTCGCCACGGTTCAGCCGTGTGCGTTAAAAAGGTGGCACCGCTGCTGTCGCATTCCAATATCCTCAGCGACTGCCAGCCCTGCGAAGTTTGCACTGGTTCCTGCCCAGCAGAAACCACTGCAGCTCCCCGCCTACCTACCGCTCCTGCCGGTTCCGCGGTGCGTTTAAAAACCCACGCAACCCTGTCGCACCACATTTAAACCGCGCCGGGACCTGCCGAAAGCTCCGCACCACGTTTTCCCGCTGCAGCGCCCGACCCCCGCACCGCCCAGCGATCTGTGGGGACCCCAGAGCTGCTGCCGTCGCCGGCAAGCCTAGCTACTCGGGCGCCGATCCTGCCCTGCGCAGAACCTCTACCACTGCGAACGCTTTTTCGCCGTAGACAGAACCCTCGCCCACCGCCGCCGCAGCCCCCACCGAGGAACCCAGCTGCCCTCCCCTGCCCGCCGTGGTAGTGCCGCCAGCGTAGAGCCTGCCCCGCGCTGGGGGCCGCCACTCGCCTCTCTTGCCCCCCCAACCACAGTCGCCCATGCCGTTGGAACAACTGCGCGCCCCCCCTACCGCAACCAGAGCAAACCCGGACTCCCGCAGAGACGCCGAGAAGAAAAGCCTCAGAGAAACGACTGCCAGACAAACTGAAACTGCTACACAAAAGAACTCCCAGCCATGTGCACCGGTAACTATCTGGAGATAATGTAACACAGACGCTTGTTTCCATAGAAACCTCACAGAGACATTGAAACACTAAATTTACTGCTAAAATCTTAGCATATTCTGAACCAAGACACACAAACAGACGCAATTACCAAACTTGTAACATAGTAATAGAAACTCACGAGACATACGGAGGCAGGGACGGGAGAGGGGAGTCGGGAGAGCCCGAGTCGCTGGGAAGGAACAAAGTCGAAATGCAAGACCCCGTCCGTGGGATCAATGCAAGGAGCTCTGTTACGGTCATGGGGAACGTGACCCACTATACTCAATACCCCAGGCAGTAGATGAACAGCTACCACATGGCCCTGCCTCCCAACTACCAGACCGAATCCCAAAATTGGATACAAACAAAAATCCCTCCCACACGAAAGATACCAGCACAGAAAACTCCTGTTGTTCATGGATGATCCAGGTTGACAAACCAACTGCATGACAAAGTCAAAGTTTCCAGGTTTTCTTTTCTGGCGATAAGGACTGTCATTGCCTGTTTTCAGACCTGTCCCCAGATTGCCAGCGGGACTCCTAAAATTGCATATGGACGAAGATTCCTCCCACAGAAGAGGCGCCAGCACAGAGAGTTATTGCTTCCGATGCAGTCTCCAGGTTTACAGACAAAATACAGTACAGAACCAAAGCTTCTAGGCTTTCTTTCCTGGTGATAAGGGCTGTTGTTTCCTGTTTTCAGACCTGCCTCCCAACTGACAGCGTGAATTCTAAAATTGCATAAAAAAAATATTCCTCCCACACCAAACACGTCAGCATGGAAACTCTTGCTCCCCATAGAGTCTCCAGGGTTAAAAACCAACTGTACCAAAAAGCCAAATATTCCAGACTTTCTTTCCTGGCGTTACGGGTTGTTGTTTCCTATTTTCAACCCTGCCTCCCAACTGCCGACTCGACTCCCAAAATTACATACAAAGATTCCTGCCAGACTAAAGTTGCCAGAAGAGAAAGCACTTGCAGTTCTTGGATGCCCTAGGCTCACAAACCAAATGCACCAAATGCACCTGTTTCCAACCCTGCCTCCCAACTGACAACCCGACTTCCAGAATTGCATACAAAGAAAGATTCCTCCCAGACTAAAGTTATCAACACAGAAAGCTCTTACTGTTTATGGACGCCCAAACCTGACAAACCAACTGCAGCACAAAGCCAAAGCTTCCCTGCTTTCTTTCCTGCGGATAATGGCTGTTATTTCCTGTTTTCAGATCTGCCTCGCAACTGACAGCCCGACTTCTAAAATTCCATATAAAGAAAGATTCCTCCCACAGAAGATACGACAGCACAGAAAGCTCTGGCTTTTCAGGCATGCCCCACACTGAGAAACCAACTGCAGCACAAAACCAAAGCTTGCAGTCTTTCTTTCCTGGCGATAAGGGCTGTTGTTTCCTTTTTTCAGACCGGTTTCCCATCTGACAGCCCGAATTCTAAAATTGCATATAAAGAAAGATTCCTCCCACACCAAAGATGCCAGCATGGAAACTCTTGTTCCCCATGGAGTCTCAAGGCTTACAAAGCAGCTACAACACAAAACCAAAGCTTGCTGACTTTCTTTCCCGGTGATAAGGGCTGTCATTTACTGTTTTCAGTCCTGCCTCACAACTGCCATCCCGACACCCAAAATTGCGTATAAACAAAGACTCCTCCCACAACAAAGATGCCAGCACAGAAAGCTCTTCCTCCCCATGGAGTCTCCAGGTTGACAAACCAACTACACCACAAAGTTAAAGCTTTCTGGTTTTCTTTCCTGGGGATAAGGTCACTCATTTCCTGTTTTGGGTCTTGCCTCCCAACTACCAGCCTGACTCCCAAAATTGCATACGGACCAAGATTCCTCCCACACAAAATATGCCAGCACGGAAACAGGAAACAACAACCCTTATTGCCCGGAAAGAAAGTCTGGAAATTTTGGCTTTGTGGTGCAGTTGCTTTGTCAGCCTTGGTCGTCCATGAAGAGAAAGAGCTTTCTGTGTTGGCAACTTTAGTCTGGGAGAAATCTTTGTTTGTATGCAATTTTGGAAGGCGGGTTGTCATTTGAGAGGCAAGGTCGAAAACAGGAAATGACTGCCCTTATCTGCAAAAAAGAACACCAGAAAGCTTTAGGTTTGTGGTGTAGTTGGTTTGTCAGCCTGGAGACTCCAGTGAGCAAGAGTTTTCCATACTTGCATCTTTGGTGTGGGAGGAATAATTCTTTATATGCAATTTTAGAATTCGGACTGTCTCTTGGGCGGCATGACTGAAAACAGGAAACAACAGCCCTTATCCCCAGGAAAGAAATATGGAAGCTTTGGCTTTGTCATTAACTTGGTTTGTTAGCATGGGGCATCCATGAATAGCAAGAGCTTTCTCTGCTGGAACCTTTGGTTTGGAAGGAATCTTTGTTTGTATGCAATTTTGGGAGTCAGTCGCAGTTGGGAGGCAGGTCTGAAAAAAGAAAATGACTGGCCTGATCCCCAGGAAAGAAAGCCAGCATGTTTTGCCTTTGTGGCGCACTTGGTTTGTCAGTCTCGAGACTAAATCGGGAGAAAGACCTGTCTGTGCTTGCATCTATTCTGTGGGAGGAATCTTCTTCTATATGCAATTTTAGGGGTCAGGTTGGCAATCTGGGGGCAAGTTTGAAAACAGGAAACAACAGCCCTTATCCCCAGGAAAGAAAACCAGCAAGCGTTGGTTTTGTGGTGCACTTGGTTTGTCAGCCTGAAAATTTCATGGGGAGCAAGAGTTTCCGTGTTGGCATCTTTGGTGTGGGAGGAATATTAGTCCATATGCAGTCTTGGTAGTCGGGCCGGCAGTTGAGAACTGTCTGAAAACAGTAAACAACAGCCCTTTTCAGCCAGCAAGAAAGTCTGGAAGCTTTGGTTTTTTGGTGCACTTGCTTTGTCAGCCTGGGGCATCCATGAACAGCGAGAGCTTTCTGTGTTGGCAACTTTAGTCTGGGAGGAATCTTTGTTTATATGCAATTTTGGGAGTTGGTCTGGCATTTCAGAGGCAGGTCTGAAAACAGGAAACAACAGCCCTTATCTGCAGAAAAGAAAGGCTGGAAGCTTCGGCTTTGTGGTGCAGTTGGTTTGTCACCCTGGGGTGTCCATGAACAGCAAGAGCTTTCTGTGTTGATATCTTTGGTGTGGGAGGAATCTTTGTTTGTATGCAATTTTGGGAGTCAGGCTCTCAGTTGGGAGGCAGGTCTGAAAAGTGGAAACAACAGCCCTTATCCCCAGGAAAAAAATCTTGGAAGCTTAGGCCTTGTGGTGCAATTAGTTTGTAAGCCTGGAGTATCCATGTGGAGCAAGGGATGCCAGCACAGAAACAGGAAACAACACCCCTTATTCTAGAAAAGAAAACCTGGAAGATTTGGTTTTGTGGTGCAGTTGGTTTGTCAACCTGGAGACTCCATAGGGAGCAAGAACTGTCTGTGCTGGTCTCTCTTCTGTGGGAGGAATCTTCGTCCGTATGCAATTTTAGGAGTCAGGTTGGCAATCTGGGGGCAGGGCTGAAAACAGGAAATGGCAGCCCTTTTCCGCAGGGAAGAAAGTCAGCAAGGTTTGACTTTGTGGTGTAGTTGGTTTTTCAGCCTGGAGAATCCATGGGGAGCAAGAGTTTTTGTGCTGGCATCTTTGGTGCGGGAGGAATCTTCGTCCGTATGCAGTTTTGGGAGTCGGGCCGGCAGTTTGGAGGCAGGTTTGAAAATAGGAAATGACAGCCCTTACAGACAGGAAAGAAAGCCTGCAAGCTTTAGCTTTGTACTGTCGTTGGTTTGTCAATCTTGCGTGTCCATGAACACCAAGAGCTTTCTGTGTTGGTAACTTTAGTCTGGGAGGAATCTTTGTTATGTATGCAATTATGGGAGTCGTGTTCTGACTTGGGAAGCAGGGCTGAAAACAGGAAATGACAGCCCTTATCTGCAGGAAAGAAAGAAAGCAAGTTTTGGCTTTCTGGTGCAGTTGGTTCACCAACCTGTGTGCTCCATTGGCAACAAGAGGTTTCTGTACTTGTGCTTTTTTTGTGGGAGGAATCTTTGTTACTCTGCAATTTTAGGAGTCATACTGTCAGTTGGCAGGCAGTTCTGAAAACAAGAAACAACAGCCCTTATCACCAGGAAAGAAAGCCTGGAAACTTTGACTTTGTTGTGCAGTTGGTTTGTCAGCTTGGAGACTACATGGGGAGCAAGAGTTTTCTGTGCTGTCATCTTTGTTGCGAGAGGAATCTTCGTCCGTATTGAATTTTTGAGTCAGGTTTGCAGTTTGGAGACCGGGCTGTGAACATGAATTTACTGCCTTTATACCCAGGAAAGAAAACCAACAAGATTTGGCTTTGTGGTACAGTTGGTTTATAACCCTGGAGACTCCATGGGGAGCAAGAGTTTCGATGCTGGCATCTTCAGTGTCGGATGAATCTTTCTTTATATGCAAATTTAGAAGTCAGGCTTATAGTTGGGAGGCAACTCTGAAAACAGGAAACAACAGCCCTTATCCGTAGGAAAGAAAGTCTGGAAGCTTTGGTTTTGTGGTGCAGTTGGTTTGTCAGTCTGGAGACTCCATGGGAAGCAAGAACTGTCTGTGTTGGCATCTCTTCTGTGGGAGGAATCTTCTTCCTTATGCAATTTTAGGAGTCAGGTTGGCAAACTGGGGGGGAGGCATGAATAAAGGAAACAACAACCCTCATCCCCAGGAATAAAAACCTGGAAGATTTGGGTTTGTGGTGCAGTTGATTTGTCAGCCTGCAGTCTCCATGGGCAGCAAGAGTTTTCTGTGCTGACACCTTTGCCTTGAGAGGAATCTTTGTATGCAATTTTGGGACTCAGTCCGGCATTTGGGATGCAGGTCTGAAACCCAGAAATGACAGCCCTTAATACCAGGAAAGAAAGCCTGGAAGCTTTGGTTTTGTGGTGCAGATTTTTTGTAAGCCTTGAGACTCCATGGGGACTAAGAGCTTTCTCTGCTGGCATCTTCGGTGTGGGAGGAATCTTCTTCCGTACACAATTTTCCATTTCAGGCTCACAATTTGGAGGCAGGTCCGAAAATAGGAAACAAGAACCCTTATCTGCAGGAAAGAAAACCTGGAAGTTTTGACTTTGTGCTGCAGTTGGTTTGTCAACATGGAGACTCCATGGGGAGAAAGAGTATTCTGTGCTGACATCTTTGCTGTTGAAAGAATCTTTGTTTGTATGTCATTTTGGGAGTCAGTCTGGCACTTGGGAGGCAGGTCTGAAAAAAGGAAACAACAGTCCTTACCGCCAGGTAAGAAAGCCTGGAAGCTTTGGCTTTGTGGTGCAGTTTGTTTGTCAACCTGGAGACTCCATGGGGAACAAGAGCTTTCTGTGCTGGCATCTTTGCTGTTGAAGGAGTCTTTCTTTATTTCTTTTTTTGTCAGCCTGGGGCGTCTATGAACAGCAAGAGATTTCTGTGCTGGAAAATTTAGACTGGGATGAGTTGCCAGCACAGAAAGCTCTTGCAGTTCCTGGAGTCTACAGGATGACAAACCAACTGAACCACAAAGCCAAAGCTTGCAGGTTTTCTTTCCTGCGGATAAGGGCTGTCATGTCCTGTTTTCAGACCTGCCTCCCAAATGACAACCAGACTCCAAAAATTGGATAAAAACAAAAATTCCTACCACACCAAAGTTTCCATTACAAAAAACTTTTGCTCCCCATGGAGTCCCCAGACTGACAAACCAACTGCACCACAAAGCCGAAGTTTCCAGGCTTTCTTTCCTGCGAATAAGGACTGTTGTTTCCTCTTTTCAACCGTGCCTCCCAATTGACAGCCCGACTCCCAAAATTGCATAGAAAAAAAGATTCCACCGAGACTAAAGTCGCCTGCACAGACAGTTCTTGCTCCAGTCTCCAAGCTGACAAAACAACTACACCACAAAACCAAAGCTTCCAGGCTTTCTTTTCTTGGGATAAGGGCTCTTGTTTCCTGTTTTCAGACCTCCCTCCCAACTGCCAGACTGACTCCCAAAATTGCATACAAAAATTCCTCCCACAGCATAGATGCCAGCACAGAAAATTCTTGCTACCCATGGAGTGCCCAGAATGACACACCAGTTGCACCACAAAACCAAAGCTTCCAGGTTTTATTTCCTGGGGATAAGGACTGTTGTTTCCTGTTTTCAGCCCTACCTCCCAACTGAAAGCCCAACTCCCAAAGTTGACTAAAAACAAAGATTGTTCCAACACCAACAGTGATGGCAGAGAAAGCTCTTGTTGCTCATGGACTCCCGAGGCTAAAAAACCAACTGCACCACAAAGCCAAAGCTTCCAGGCTTTCTTTCCTGGGGATAAGGGTTGTTGTTTCCTGTTTTCAGACCTGACTCCCAAATGACAGTCCGACTCCAAAAATTGCATACAAACAAATATTCCTCAAACACTTAAGATGGAAACAGAGAAAGCTCTTGCTGTCAATAGAGTGCCCTGAATGACACACCAGTTGCACCACAAAGCCAAAACTTTATGACTTTCTCTCCTGGGGATAAGGACAGTCATTTCCTGTTTTCAGACCTGCCTCCCAATTGACAGTCCGACTCCAAAAATTGCATAAAAAAAAAGATTCCTCGCAGACTAAATTTGCCAGCACCGAAAGCTCTTGTTCCCCATGGAGTCTCCAGGCTGACAAACCAACTGCACCACAAAGCCAAAGTTTTCAAGATTTCTTTCCTGGCGATGAGGGTTGTCATTTCCTGTTTTCAGACCTGCCTCCCAACTGACAGCCTGATGCCTAAAATTGCATACAGAAGAAGATTCCTCCCACAGAAGAGACGCCAGCACAGACAGTTCTTACTTCCCATGGAGTCTCCAGGCTGACAAACCAACTGCACCAAAAAGCCAACGCTTCCAGGCTTTCTTACCTTGCTATAAGGGCTGTTGTTTCCTGTTTTCAGACCTGCCTCCCAACTGCCAGCCCGACTCCCAAAATTGCATACAACGAAAGATTCCTCTCACACCAAAGGTGCCAGCACAGAAAGTTCTTGCTCCCCATGGAGTCTCCAGGTTGACAAACCAACTGCAGCACAAAGCCAAAGTTTCCAGATTTCTCTTTTGCTGGCACAGGGAGACTATTGAATTTTCCTTCAGGGCACATGCTTTTGAGAATAGTCGAGGGGCACGAGAAGCAGAACATCCCTCCAGACGAAGAAACCTGGGTCAGCCTCTCCTGACCTGTTCTTGGGAGCATCCCTGCTGGCAGTAGGAGTACTTCTGCTGGCGACAAAGACCACCTGGGATTTTGGCAGCGGCTGTGGCACCAGTGCTACGGCGAGGCAATGCATGGGAGAAGCACCTTCCCCAGAGAAAGCTCGGATGTGGTGTGGCATCTCCCACCTGCTTTGGACCTTTTGGAGATGCAACCTCTGTGAGGAGAGCCCTACTGTGTCCCTCCTCCTGTTCCTCTTGCTCAGAGGACCGGGGAACAGCCTGTCACACCTGAACTGGATGTGCTGGAACCAGCACATCTTCAGCAGGTTGAGGGGCACTCAGATGCAGGACTTCATGGAATTAAACAAACCCTGGGATATCTTTGAAACTTCATGGAATCAAAGAGGTAAAACAAAAGAATTAAACCCAATGACCAGAAACCACTGGATCCAACATTTCTTTAATATGCCAGCTGGGGATTCATGGGGGTACTCTGCCATGCATAGATCAAAGAATCAATATAAATTTTGGAATATAAATACAGTGACACTTGAAAGACCCCACCCCCCTTCAGAACCCCTTCATAATTAGGTTATGATTTTGGGGTCAAATAGCATCTTGGGTTTTATTCGTGGAACAAGACTGCCATCTAGCGTCCATTTCTTCTGAGAGGGGCAGTCACGTTCAGAGAGTGGTCTTCTCGCTAAGCACGCCTTGTAGTATCTCTTATTGATCTATCTGACCTCTAACCCCTAAATTAAATGTTCTAGGGCCAACTAAGATATGTGTCTTAAAACTTCCCATTTGCTTAAAGAATATTTGACTTTCTTCTTAACAGAACAGTCTCTTATTAAAGAAATTTTCTGAGGCATGTAAGCTAATTTCTTGAAGATGGGCATACGATACACTCTCTATTAGTTTCCATGTATCATCTACATTCTCTCTCCTAAAAATAATTGTACTCTTAAAAGAATTAGGATATCATTTTTCTCTAAGATAAAACTTCTGATTTACTAAGTCGTTTAGAAAGGAGATCCTCTCTCATTTTAGTGCCATTGTGACAGTATGGGGTTTCATGTAACACCTGGAACACTGAACACTGCAGATTCCCCTGGATTGAAGGGGCCATTGTGACACTCTTGGGCTTCATGGAAGAAGGAGGTCCCACAGAGAGACCTTAAATCAGAGGTTTGGGCAATCATCAACCAGAGGAAGTTCAACAAGGGGAAGTGTCAGATTCTGTCCGTGGGATGGGGCAACCCCAGATATATGGACAGACAGACTGGGAATGACACGCTGCATAGCAGTGCTGGAAAATGGCCTCTGGGGTCCTGCTGGATGACCAGCTGGTCAAGAGTCAGTGGTGCCCTGGCAGGGGCTCACTGCTTGGTCACACAAGGACATGAGTCCTTCCCTTGCACACAGACAGACAGTTCATGGCAGCAGGGGCAGTATCTCCTGGGGTTCCTGCTGCCACGCCCGGAGTCTGGAAGCGACTCAACCCTTGTGGGGTGCCACCTGCTCTGCCACTATCTGAGAAACCACACAACCTGAGGGATGGACATGGGGAACTCTGTCCACAGAAGCACATCCCAGAGTTGCATCCAGAGACTTTGCCAGGGTTTAGTACCATAAATGCAAAGTGACACTGAGACACTCTTTGTTCCAGATAGTTCAGGAGTCTCCCCATGGCAGCAAAAGAGAAATCTGGAAACTTTGGTTTTGTGCTGCAGTTGGTTTGTCAGTCTGGAGACTTCATGGGGAGCAAGAACTTTCTGTGCTGGCACGATTGGTGTGATAGGAATCTTTCGTTGTATGCAATTTTGGGAGTCGGGCTGGCAGTTGGGAGGCAGGTCTGAAAACAGGAAACAACAGCCCTTATCCCCAGGAAAGAAAGCCTGGAAGATTTGGTTTTGTGGTGCAGTTGGTTTGTCATTCTGTGGCATCCCTGAACAGCAAGAGCTTGCTGTGCTGGTATCTTTGGTGTGGGAGGAATCTTTGTTTGTATGCAATTTAGGGAGTTGGGCTGTCAGTTGTGATGGAGGGTTGAAAACAGGAAACATCAGCTCTAATCACCCGGAAAGAAGCCTTGGAAACTTTGACTGTGTGGTACAGTTGGTTTGTCCGCCTGGGGAGTCCATGAGAAGCAAGAGCTTTCTGTACTGGAACCTTTCCTATGGGAGGAGTCTTATTTTGTATGATATTTTACAAGTTGGGCTGGCAGTTGAAAGGCAGGGCTGAAAACATGAAATGGCAGTCCATATCGCCTGCAAAGAAAGCCTGGAAATTTGGTTTTGTGGAGCAGTTGGTTTGTCAGCCTGTAGACTCCATGGGTTGCAAGAGGTTTCTGTACTTGCAGTTTTGGAGTGGAAGGAATCTTTGTTTATATGCAATTTTGGGTGTCGGGCTGGCAGTTGCGAGGCAGGTCGGAAAACAGGAAACAACAGCCCTTATCCGCAGGAAAGAAAGACAGCAAGCTTTGGCTTTATGGTGCAGTTGGTTTGTCAGCCTGGAGACTCCATGGGAAGTAAGAGCTGTCTGTGCTGGCGTCTCTTCTGTGGGAGGAATGTTCGTCCGTATGGAATTTAGGAGTCAGGCTGGCAATCTGGGGGCAGGTCTGAAAACAGGAAATGACAGTTCTTATCGCCAGGAAAGAAAGCGAGAAAACTTTGGCTCTGTGCTGCAGTTGCTTTGTCAACCTGGGGACTCCATGAGCAGCAAGAGTTTTCTGTAGTGGCAACTTTAGTCTGGGAGGAATCATTGTTTTTATGCAATTTTGGGAGCCGGACTGTCAGTTAGGAGGCAGGTCTGAAAACAGGAAATGACTGCCCTTATCCCCTGGAGAGAAAGCCATAAAGTTTTGACTTTAGGTGCAGGTGGTGTGTCATTCTGGGCGATCTATTGGCAACAAGAGTTTTTTGTGTTTCCGTCTTAGGTGTTTGTGGAATATTTGTTTGTACGTAATTTTTGGAGTCAGACTGTCATTTGGGAGGCAGTTCTGAAAACAGGAAACAACAGCCCTTTAACACAGGAAAGAAAGCCAGCAAACTTTGTTTTTGTGGTGCAGTTGGTTTGTAAGCATGGCATATCCATGAATAGCAAGAGTTTTCTCTGCTGGCATCTTTCTTGCGGGAGGAATATTTCTTTGTATGGAGTTTCAGAAGTCAGGTTGTCAGTTGGGAGGCAGGTCTGGAAACGGGAAACAATAGCCCTTATCCGCAGGAAAGAAAGCCTGGAAGCTTTGGTTTTGTACTGCAGCTTGTTTGTCATCCTGGGGACTCCATGGGCAGCCAGAGGTTTCTGTGCTGGCAACTTTAGTCTGGGAGGAATCTTTGTTTTCATGCAATTTTGGGAGTCGGACTATCAGTTAGGAGGCAGGTCTGAAAACAGGAAATGACAGCCCTTATCGCAAGGAAAGAAAGTTTGCAAACTTTGACTTTGTGGTGCAGTTGGTTTGTCAGCCAGGAGACTCCATGCGGAGCAAGAACTTTCTGTACTGGCATCTTTGGTGTGGGAGGAATCTTCGTCCTTATGCAATTTTTGGCCTCGTTCTAGCAGCTGGGAGGCAGGTCTGAAAACAGGAAATGACAGTCTATATAGCCAAGAAAGAAAGCCTGGAAGCTTTGGCTTTGTGGTGCAGTTGGTGTGTCATTCTGGGCAGTCCATGGGCAGAAAGAACTTTCTCTGCTTGCAGTTTTCTTTTGGGAAAAGTCTTTTTTGTGTGCAATATTGAGAGTCAGGCTGGCAGTTGGGAGGCAGGGCTGAAAACAGGAAACAATAGCCCTTATCCTAAGAAAAATCAAACTTCCCGGCTTTCTTTCCTGAGGACAAGGGCTGTTGTTTTCTATTTTAAGATCTACCTCCCAACTACCAGACCGACTCACAAAACTGCATACAAACAAAGATTCACCCCAGACTAAAGTTGCGAGCAGAGAAAACTCTTTCTGCCCATGGACTCCCCTGGTTGATAAACCAAATGTACCAAGAAGGCAAAGTTTCCAAGGTTTCTTTCCTGGGGATAAGGGCTGTCGTTTCCTGTTTTCAGACTTGCCTCCCAACTGCCACCAACTCCCAAATTTGAATAAAAACAAAGATTCCTCCCACAAGAATGTTTCCAGAAGAGAAAACTCTTGCTGTTCATGGACGAGCCAGGTTGAAAAACAAACTGCACCACAAAGCAAAAGTTTCTGGGCCTTGTTTCCTGGCGATAAGAGTTGTCATTTCCTTTTTTCAACCCTGCCTCCCAACTGCTAGCCTGACTCCTGAAATTGCATATGGATGAAGAATCCTCCCACACCAAAGATGTCAGTTCAGACAGTTCTTGTTCCCCATGGAGACTTCAGGCTGACAAACCAACTGCTCCACAGAGCTTTCTGGTTTTCTTTCCTGATGATAAGGGCTGTTGTTTCATGTTTTAAGACCTGCCTCCCAACTTCCAGCTCATCTCCCAAAATTGCATACAAAAAAGATTCCTCCCACACCAAAGATGCCAGCAGAGAAAACTCTTGCTCCCCATGGAGTCTCCAGGTTGACACAGTTATTGAACAACAAAACGAATGCTTGCAATCTGTCATTCCTGGGGTAATGGTTTTTGTTTCCTGTTTTCAATCCTGCCTCCCTACTACCAAAATTCCATATAAACAAAGATTCCTCCCACACCGAAGGTGCCAGTAAATAAAACTCTTCCTCCGCATGAAGTCCTCAGGCCAACAAATGAACTGCACCACAAAACCGAAGCTTCCAGGCTTTATTTCCTGGGGATAAGGGCTGTCAGACCTGCCTCCCAACTGACAACCAGACTTCTAAAATTGCATACAAACAAAGAATCCTCCCAGACTAAAGTTGGCAGCACAGAAAGCTCTTGCTCCCCATAGAGTCTCCAGGCTGACAAACCAAGTGCACCACAAAGCCAAAACTTTCTGGCTTTCTTTTCCTGGGGATAAGGGTAGTCATTTCCTGTTTTCAGACCTGCCCCCAGATTGCCACCCTGACTCCTAATATTGCATGCCGACGAAGATTCCTTCCACAGAAGAGACACCAGCACAGACAGTTCTTGCTCCCGATGTAGTCACCAGGTTGACAAACAAACTGCATCAAAAAGCCAACGTTTACAGTCTTTCTTTCCCTGCAAAAAGGGCTGTTGTTTCCTTTTTCCGTACTTGCATCATTGGTGTGGGAGGAATCTTGGTCCGTATGCAATTTAAAGAGTCAGGTTGGCAGTTTGGAGGCAGGTCTGAAAACACGAAACAACAACCCTTGTACGCTAGAAAGAAAGCCCGGAAGTTTTGACTTTGTGGTGCAGTTGGTTTATCAGCCTGGAGACTCCATGGGGACAAAGAGCTGTATGTGTTCGTGTCTTTGGTGTGGGAGGAATCTTTGTTTGTATGCAATTTTAAGTCAGGCTGGCAGTCAGGAGGCAGGACTGAAAACAGGAAATGACTGGCCTTATCGCCAAGAAAGAAAGCCTGCAAACTTTGGCTTTGTGTTGCAGTTGGTTTGTCAACCTGGAGACTCCATCTGGAGCAAGAGCTTTCTGTGCTTGCGTCTTTGGTGTGGGAGGAATCTTCGTCTACATGCAATTTTGGGAGTCGGTCGGTCTGTTGGGAGGGAGGTCTGAAAACAGGAAACAACAGCCCTTATCCCCAGGAAAGAAAGCCAGAAAGCTTTGGTTTTGTGGTGTTGTTGGTTTGTCAGCCTGGAGACTCCATGGGGAGCAAGAACTTTCTGTGCGGACATCTTTGCTGTGGGAGGAGTTTTTGTTTATATGCAATTTTGGGTGTCGGGATGGTAGTTGAGAGGCAGGGATGAATACAGTAAATGACAGCACTTTTCCACAGGAAAGAAAGCCAGTAAACTTTGACTTTGTGCTGCAATTGGTTCGTCAGCCGGGGGCATCCATGAAGAGCAAGAGCTTTCTCTGCTGGCAACTTTAGTGTTGGAGGAATCTTTGTTTTTATGCAATTTTGGGAGTCAGTCTGGCATTTGGGAGGCATGTCTGAAAACAGGAAAGAACAACCCTTATCCTCAGGAAATAAAGACAGTAAGCTTTGGCTTTGTGGTGCACTTGGTTTGTCAACCTGAAGACTCCATGGGGAGCAGGAGTTTCCAGGCTGGCATCTCTGGTGTGGGAGGAATCTTAGTCCTTATGCAGTTTTGGGAATCGGGCCGGCAGTTGGGTGACAGATCTGAAAACAGGAAACAACAACCGTTATCGCCAGGAAAGAAAGACTGCAAAGTTTGACTTTGTGCTGCAGTTGATTTGTCAGCCTTGGTCGTCCATTAACAGGAAGAGTTTTCTGTGTTTGCAACTTTAGTCTGGGAGGAATCTTTGTTTGTATGCAATTTTGGAAGTCGGGCTGTCAGTTGGGAGGCAGGGATGAAAACAGGAAATGACAGCCCTTATCCCCCGGAAAGAAAGCCTGGAAACTTTGGTTTTGTGGTGCAGTTGGCGTCAGCCTGGAGACTCCATGGGGATCAAGAACTTTCTGTGCTGGCATCTTTGCTGTGGGAGGGATGTTTGTCCATATGAAATTTTTGAAGTCGGGTCGGCAGTTGGGAGATAAGTCTGGAAAAAGGAAACAAGAGCCCTTATCACCTGGAAAGAAAGCCTGGAAGCTTTGGTTTTGTACTGCAGTTAGTTTTTCAGCCTGGGGTGTCCATGAACAGCAAGAGCTTTCCGTACTGGATACTTTAGTCTGGGAGTAATGTTTGTTTATATGTAATTTAAGGAGTCAGTCTTGCATTTGTGAGGCAGGTTTGAAAACAGGCCTTATCCGCAGCAAAGAAAGAGAGCAAGCTCTGGATTTGTGCTGCAGTTCGTTAGTCAGCCTGGACACTTTCTGTGCTGGCATCTTTGCTATGGGAGGAGTTTTTTTTATATGCAATTTTGGGTGTCCGGTTATCATTTGGGAGACACAGCTGCAAACAGGAAAAAATAGTCCTCATCACCAGGAAAGAAAGCCATAAAGCTTTGGCTTTCTGGTGCAGTTTTCAGACGTCTCTCCCAACAGCCTACCCAACTCCCAGAATTGCATATAAACAAAGATTCCTCCCACACCAAAGATGCCAGCATGGAAACTCTTGCTCCCCATGGAGTCTCCAGGCTCACAAACCAACTGCACCACAAAACATAAGTTTGCAGGTTTTCTTTCCTGGGGATAAGGACTGTTGTTTCCTGTTTTAAGACCTGAATCCCAACTGCTGGCCTGACTCCAAAAATTGCATATGGACGAAGATTCCTCCCACACCAAAGATGCCAGCACTGAAACTCTTGGTACCCATGTAGTCTCCAGGCTCACAAACAAACTGCACCACAAAGCCAAAGCTTGCTGTCTTTCTTTCCTGAGCATAAGGGTTGTTCTTTCCTGTTTTCAGACCTGCGTCCCAACTGCCAGACCGACTCCCAAAATTTCATATAAACAAAGATTCCTCCCAGACTAAAGTTGCAACACAGAAAACTCTTTTTGTTAATGGATACCCCAGGCTGACAAACCAACTGCAGCACAAAGTCAAAGCTTGCTGGCTTTCTTTCCTGGCGATAAGGGCTGTTGTTTCCTCTTTTCAGGCTTACCTCCAAATTGCCAGCCCTACTCCCAAAACATATACGGACGAAGATTCCTCCCACACCAAAAATGCCAACATGGAAACTCTTGCTCCCCATGGTGTCTCCAGACAGAAAAAACAACTGCACCACAAAGCCAAATATTACTGGTTTTCTTTCCGGGCGATAAGGGTTGTTGTTTCCCGTTATAAGACCTGCCTCCCAACTGCCAGCCCAACTCCCAAAATTACATATAAACAATACCTCCTGTCACAGAAGAGATGCCAGCACAGACAACACTTGCCCCCCATGGAGTCTCCAGGTTGACAAACCAACTGCACCACAAAACCAAAGCTTGCAGACTTTCTTTCCTGGGGATAAGTGCTTTTGTTTCCTGTTTTCAGACTAGCCTCCCAAATGCCAGTCTGACTTCTAAAATTGCATATAAAGAAAGATTCCGCCCACACCAAAGATGCCAGCATAGAAACTCTTGCTCCCCATAGAGTCTTCAGGCTTACAAACAAACTTCACCACAAAGCCAAAATTTGCTGGCTTTCTTTCCTGGCGATAAGGGCTGTTCTTTTCTGTTTTCAGACCTGCATCCCAACTGCCGGTCCAACTCCCAAAATTTCATACGGACGAACATATCTCCCACTGAAGAGACACCAGCACAGACAGTTCTTGCTCCCCATGGAGTCTCCAGGCTGACAAACAAACTGCACCACAAAGCCAAAGATTCAGGCTTTCTTTCCTGAGGACAAGGGCTGTCATTTCCTGTTTTCAGACCTGCCGTCAGATTACCAACCTGACTCCTAATACTGCATACGGATGAAGATTCCTCCCACAGAAGAGATGCCAGCACAGACAGCTCTTGCTCCCCATGGAGTCTCCAGACTGACAAACCAAATGCACCACAAAGCTAAAGTGTGCAGCCTTTCTTTCCTGGCGAGAAGGCCTGTTGTTTCCTTTTTTCCACCCTGCCTCCCAATAGAGAGTCCGACTTCCAAAATTGCATATAAAGAAAGATTCCTCCCACGCAAGAGATGGCAGCATGGAAACTCTTGCTCCCCCTAGAGTCTCCAGAGTTACAAAGCAACTGCACCACAAAGCCTAAGCTTGCAGGCTTTCTTTCCTGGGGATAACGGTTGATGTTTCCTGTTTTCAGACCTGCCTCCGAACTGACAGTCTGACTCCCAAAGTTGCATACAAACCAAGACTCCTCCCACACCAATGGTGCCAGCACAGAAAGTTCTTGCTGTTCATGGTCGTCCCAGGCTGACAAACTAACTGAACCACAAAGTCAAAGCTTTCTGGCTTACTTTCCTGTGGAAAAGGGCTGTTTCCTTTTTTCTGATTTACCTCACAACTGCCGACCCCTCTCCCAAAATTGCATACGGATGAAGATTCCTAACACACCAAAGACGTGAGCACGGAAAGTCTTGCTCCTGATGGAAACTCCAGGCTGACAAACAAACTGCAGCACAAAACCAAAGCTTGCTGTCTTTCTTTGCTGCCGATAAGGTCTCTTCTTTCCTGTTTTCAGATCTGCCTCCCAACTGCCGGACCAACTCCCAAAATTTCATATAAACCAAGATTCCTCCCAGACTAAAGTTGCCAGCACAGAAAACTCTTGCTCTTCATGGACACCCCACGCTGACAAATCAACTGCACCACAAAGTCAAAGCTTCCAGGCTTTCTTTCCTGGCGATAAGGGTTGTCGTTTCCTGTTTTCAGCCCTGATTCCCAACTGACAGCCCGACTCCCAAAATTGCATATGGACGAAGATTTCTCCCACACAAAAGATGCCAGCACGGAAACTCTTGCTCCCCATGCCGTCTCCAGGCTGACAAATAAACTGCGCCACAAAGCAAAAGATTCCAGGCTTTCTTTCTGGGGGATAAGGTCTGTTGTTTCCTGTTTTAAGCCCTGCCTCCTAACTGCCCGATTGACAACACAGATACCTGCACAGAAAGCTCCTACTCCACATGGAATCCCCAAACTTACAAACCAACTGCACCACAATCTGCTGGTTTTCTTTCCTGCAGGAAAAGGCTGTCATTTCCTGTTTTCAGACCTGTCTCCCAACTGCCAGCCCAACACCCAAAATTGCATATAAACAAAGATTCCTCTCACAGCAAAGATGCCAGCAGAGAAAACTCTTGCTCCCCATGGAGTCTCCAGGCTGACTAACCAACTGCACCACAAAGTCAAGGATTTCAGACTTTCTTTCCTGCAGATAAGGTCTGTCACCTACTGTTTTCATACCTGCCTGCAAACTGCCAGACCGAATACCAGAAGGGCATACGGACGAAGGTTCCTCCCACACCAAAGATGCCAGCACAGAAACTCTTGCTCCCCATGGAGTCTCCAGGCTGACAAACCAATTACACCACAAAGCCAAAGTTTACTGGTTTTCTTTACTGCAGAAAAGGGTTGTCATTTCCGGTTTTCAGACGTGCCTTATAACTTCCAGACCGACTACCAAAATTCCATACAAATAAAGATTCCTTCCACACCAAAGGTGCCAGCACAAAAAGCTCTTGCTCCCCATGGAGCCTTCAGGCCGACAAACCAACTACACCACAAAGTCAAAACTTCGAGGTTTTCTTTCCTACAGAAAAGAGTTGTCATTTCCTGTTTTAAGCCCGGCCTCTAAATTGGCAGGTCGACTTTGAAAATTTCATTCGGATGAAGATTCCTCCCACAGCAAAGATACCAGCACAGAAAGCTCTTGCTCCCCATGGAGTGCTCACAATGAGAAAAAAGTTGCACAACAAAGCCAAAGCTTCCAGGTTTTCTTTCCTGAGGATAAGGGTTGTTGTTTTCTGTTTTAAGACCTGCTTCCCAACTGGCAGACCGACTCCAAAAATTGCATACATACAAAGATTCCTCCCAGAGTAAAGTTGACAGCACAGGAAGTTCTTGCTCTGCATGGAGTACCCAGGCTGACAAAACAACGGCACTACAAAGCCAAATTTTCCAGCATTTTTTTCCTGGGAATAAGGACTGTCATTTCCTGTTTTCAGACCTCCCTCGCAACTAAAAGCCTGAATTCTAAAATTGCAAATAAAAAAAATATTCCTTCTACACCAAGATGCCAGCACAGAAAGCTCTTGCTCCCCATGGCGTCTCCAGGCTGACAAACCCACTGCAACACAAAGCCAAAGCTTCCAGGCTTTCTTTCCTGGGACTAAGGACTGTCATTTCCTGTTTTCAGCCCTGCCTCCCAACTGACAGCCTGACTCCCAAAATTTCATACGGAAGAAGATTCATTCCACAGAAGAGATGCCAGCACAGAGAGTTCTTGCTCCCCATCGAGTCTTCAGGCCGACAAACCAACTGCACCACAAAGTCAAAGTTTCCAGGTTTTCTTTACAAGGGATTAGATCTGTCATTTCCTGTTTTCAGACCTGTCTCCCTACTACCACACCAACACCCAAAATTACATACAAAGATTCCTACCATAGGAAAGATGCCAGCAGAGAAATATCTTGCTCCCCATGGAGTTTCCAGGCTTAGAAAGCTCTTGAACCACAAAACCAATACTTGCAAACTGTCATTCCCGTGGTTAAGGTCTGATGTTTCCTGTTTTCAGACCTGCCTCCCAACTGCCAACCTGACTACCAAAATTCCATATAAACAAAGATTCCTCCCACACCGAAAGTACCAGTAAAGGAAGCTCTTCCTCCGCATGAAGTCCTCAGGCTGACAAACGAACTGCACCACAAAGCCAAAGCTTCCAGGCTTTCTTTCCTGGTGATAAGGGCAGTCATTTCCTGTTTTCAGCCCTGCCAACCAACCGACAGCCCGACTTCTAAAATTCCATATAAAAAAATATTCCTCCCAAAAGAAAGATTCTAGCACAGAGAGTTCTCACTGTTCATGGATATCCCACGCTTACAAACCAACTACAGAATTGCATACAAACAAAGATTCTTCCAAGACTAGAGTTGTTGAAACAGAAAACTCTTACTCTTCATAGACGCCCAAGGTTGACAAACAAACTGCAACACAAAACCAAAGCTTCCAGGCTTTCTTTCCTGGCAATAAGGACTGTGATTTCCTGTTTTCAGACCCGTCTCCCAACTGACAACCCCACTCGCATAATTGCATATGGATGAAGATTCCTCCCACACCAAAGATGCCAGCACGGAAAATCTTACTCGCAATGGAGTCTCCATGCTGACAAACCAACTACACCACAAAGTCAAAGCTTTCTGGTTTTCTTTCCTGGGGATAAGGGTTCTTGTTTCCTGTTTTCAACCCTGCCTCCCAACTACCAGCCCGACTCATAAAATTGAATACGGACGAAGATTCCTCCCACACCAAAGATGCCAGCACAGAAAGCCCTTGATCCCCATGGAGTCTCCAGACTGAGAAACCAAATGCACCACAAAGTCAAAACTTCCAGGCTTTCTTTACTGGAAGTAAGACCTGTCATTTCCTGTTTTCAGACCTGCCTCCCAACTGCAAGACCGACTCACAAAATTGCATGCAAAAATTCCTCCCACAGCATAGATGCCAGCACAGAAAATTCTTGCTACCCATGGAGTGCTCAGAATGACACACCAGCTGCACCACAAAACAAAATCTTCCAGGGTTTATTTCCTGGGGATAAGTGCTGTTGTTTCCTGTTTTCAGCCCTACCTCCCAACTCGCAGCCTGACTCCTAAAGTTGAATACAAATAAAGATTCCTCCAACACTAAAGGTGATAGCAGCGAAAGCTCTTGCTGCTCATGGACTCTCGAGGCTGAAAAAGCAACTGCACCACAAAGCCAAAATTTGCTGGCTTTCTTTCCTGGCGATAAGGGCTGTTGTTTCCTGTTTTCAGACCTGCCTCCTAACTAATAGCCCGACACCCAAAATTGCACAGAAACAAAGATTCATCCCAGACTAAAGTTGCCAGCACAGAAACCTCTGGTTGCCCATGGAGTCCCCAGGTTGAGAAACCAACTGCACCACAAAGCCAAAGTTTCCAGGGTTTCTTTCCTGGGTATAAGTGCTGTTTATTTCTCTTTTGAGACCTGCCTTCCAACGGACAGACCGACCCCCAAATTTACATACAAACAAATAGTCCTCAAACACCTAAGATGGAAACACAGATAGTTCTTGCTGCCAATAGAGTGCCCAGAATGACACACCAGTTGCACCACAAAACCAGAGCATTCTGACTTTCTTTCCTGGGGATTAGGGCAGCCATTTCATGTTTTCAGACCTGCCTTCTAACTGACAGTCCGACTCCGAAAATTGCATATAAACAAAGATTCCTCCCAGACTAAAGCTGCCAGCACTGAAAACTCTTGATGCGCATGGAGTCTCCAGGCTGGCAAACCAACTACACCACAAAACCAAAGTTTCCAATGGTGCATTCATGGTGATAAGGGCTGTCATTTCCTGTTTTCAACCCTGTCTTCCAACTGCCAGACCGAATCCCAAAACTGCATATAAACAAAGACTCCTCCCAGAGCAAAGATGCCAACATGGAAACTCTTGCTCCCCATGGAGTCTCCAGGCAGAAAAAACAACTGCAACACAAAACCAAAGCTTTCTGGTTTTTTTTCCTGCGGATAAGGGTTGTCATTTCCTGTTTTCAGACCTGCCCCCAGATTGCCAGCCTGACTCCTAATATTGCATACGGACGAAGATTCCTCCAAAAGAAGAGACACCAGCACAGACACCTCTTACTCCCAATGGAGTCTCCAGGTTGACAAACCAACCACACCACAAAATCAAAGCTTCCAGCCTTTCTTTCCTGGCGATAAGGGCTGTCATTTCCTGTTTTCAGTCCTCCCAGGCAGCTGCCATCCCAACTTCTAAAATTGCATATAAACAAAGAGTCCTCCCAGAGCAAAGATGCCAGCACAGAAAACTCTTACTCCCCATGGAGTCATTAGGCTTACAAACCAACTGCACCACAAAACCAAAGCTTCCTGGCTTTCTGTCCTGTGGATAAGGGCTGTTGTTTCCTGTTTTCAGCCTTGCCTCCCAACTGCCAACCTGACTCCCAAAATTTCATACAAACAAAGATTTCTCTCACACCAAAGATACAAGCACCGAAAGTTCTTGCTGTTCTGCGATACCCCACACTGACAAACCAACTGCACCACAATGCCAAAGCTTCCAAGTTGTCTTTCCTGGCGATAAGGACTGTTGTTTCCTGTTTTTAGCCCTACCTACCAACTGCAAGACCGACTTCCAAAATTGCATATAAACATTGATTCCTCCCACAGGAAAGATGTCAGCACAGAAAGCTCTTGCTACCCATGGAGACTCCAGACTGACAAACCAACTGCACCACAAAGTCAAAACTTTCTGGTTTTATTTCCGGGGGATAAATGCTGTCATTTCCTGTTTTCAACCCTGCCCTCAGATTGCCAACCTGACTCCCTAAATTGCAAATGGACGAATATTTCTCCCACAGAAAAGACACCAGCCCAGACAGCTCTTGCTCCCGATAGAGTCTCCAGGTTGACAAACAAACTGCACCACAAAGCTAAAGCTACCAGGCTATCTTTCCTGGCGATAAGGGCTGTTGTTTCCTGTTTTCAGACCTGCCTCCCACCTGGCAACCTGACTTCTAAGATTCCATATAAAGAAAGATTTATCCCAAAAGAAAGATACCAACACAGAAAACTCTTGCTCTTCATGGACACCCCACGCTGACAAACCAACTGCACCACAAAGTCAAAGTTTCCTGCTCTTCTTTTCTGGTGATAAGGGTTGTGATTTCCTGTTTTCATACCTGCCTTCCAACTGCCAGACCGACTACTTCAATTGCATACAAGTATTCCTGCCACAGTAAAGATGCCACCACAGAAAACTCCTGCTGCCCATGGAATGCCCAGGATGACAAACCAACTGCACCACAAAGCCAAAGCTTGCCCTCTTTCTTTCCTGTGGATAAGGGCTCTTGTTTCCTGTTTTCAACCTGTATTGTGACAAAGTTGGGATGATATTTTTGGTCTGTGTTTGGCCTTAGCCACCTGCAAAAGTTTATAGTCCTCCCTGCCAAGTTCACTGATAAAAACAGTGAACTTGGCCTTGGAGGGAGAACTTCTGTATAAACTGTTTTAACTGGTCTCTTGTGATTGGTCAATGACTCGTCAAGGGCATTTGGAGGAGAAAGTGATGATGAAATGAGGAAGGCTCTCCCCCAGACTCAATTGGGAAAGACTCCCAGTACTCACTGAGTCTGCGTGAGGGGATTTCCAAAGTGCTCACGCATGCGGCAGAAGGGGTGCACTTACATAACCAAGGGGGTGGGATTGAGAACCCCTGACGGGGCGGTACTGACCATACCTCCCCGGGGTAGGAGTTCTCAATGAACTGTATAAAAGTAGACACATTTTCCGTGGGTGGAGCCGGTTCTTCACTAAGGACCGAGTTGCTTTTAGTGGGGACGCCTGCTGAAGTGGGAGCCTGCCAGCACTTTGGAACACGCAGCTGCTGCAGAGAGGCTTTATTACTGGTTAGGCTGGTGTAGTGGTTCGAATCTTGTTTTCCCCCAGAGGCTAAGAAAGTGGTAAAACCTTAAGGGGTGGAAACCACTGGAAGTTTTGAAGTTCTGTCCAACGGGCGCTCCTGCAAAATGTAAACATACCACAAGCAAACGGAAGAGAAGAGTTGTAGTTTGGGTTGTTAGGGAGAGGTGGTCATGTTGTAGAGCCACGAGGAAGGGGTTCTGAGCCCCTCGGGGCCTCTGGGGCCTCCAACCCCCGGTTGGGGGGACTGCAAAGACTTGGAACAGTGTTAGACTGGACTAAGTGTCTGTAGTTAAACCGGGAAATGTTTTCTCCAAACTGGGCAGAGCAGAAAGCAGAGACGCAGCGTCCAGAGACTGGCAGAGAGCCAGGATAGATAAGACCTGAACCGGAGGAGCAGCAGGAACAACATGCAGCACCGCAGAGAAGACTCCTGGAAGGAAAGCTGAGGAAAAGAGAACCAGCAACTGAGAGACAGAGTTCTGGGGGTAAGAACTGATACCAGACCCCCCCCAAACTCCTTTGATCCCTCTGAGAAAAAGAGGGAGATGGACTCCTATTTTGGAGAAGAGTTTTGGACATGCAGCACTGGAGAGAGAGAGGAGCTGAGAAGCCCAAAAGACGTCCCGGAGCTGGACAGGGACGGCCAGATGGAATGCGGGGGGAGTTGACCTTGGCCCCCCTCGCTGCTGCTGACAAGCCTAGCAGCCTGAGACAGAGCACAGGAGCTCTGGTAGAACTCTTGAGGCAAAGGCTTGCAACTGAATGCTGCCCAAGATGTTCTGACTCAGGGGTGAATCCCCTGAGGAAGGGACTTTCACGAAGATGCCCCTGCATTTCATGATATACCTGTGGTGACGCGAGTCTTGTCCCTGCTGGTAGTCCACAGGTGAGGCCTTCACTTGGACTGAAGGAGAACCGAGGGGCTTGGAGACCCCCTTGTGTGTATTGAAAAGAGATCCAGCTACAGCAATCAAATTACTGCTGCGTGGAAGACAGAAGAGGAGCTGCTGCCCTAAATGTGGAAGGGATCTGTCCTTCTTTCCCTCCTGGACTTTTATTTGGAGGGGAGAAGAGATCTGATCCATTGTAAATACTATATGTCATGATAGAGATAGTTGTGATCGTGTGTATAATGTGTTATAGTATTTATTTGTACAGTCATTGTAATATATTCCCTTTCCCCCATTCTGAGTCTGGTTGTGTTTTCTCTGGAAGAACCCATCTCACATTGGGTTGAGATGTGGGAGGGGGAATAGAACTAGAGAATTGGATTTTGGGGCTCTCTCAAACCATGACAGGTGGGTAAGACTCTCTTATAGGTGACACCTGGGTGAGTAGGGTGAGGAGCCTTCTTTCTAGGGTCTTTTGTTCACTTTTTTCTCCTCCCTAATCCCTTTTCCTTAGGTGCTTGTTTTTTTTCCTGTTTGTCACCTTTCATAAAAAATAGTTACTTTGTTAACTAGCAACAGTGTTTAGTTTTCCACGTTCCAGAACCTCTCGAACCTTTTTCCCTGATACAGTAACCCCTCCCCGATACACAGCCCTACCTCCCAACTGACAGACCGACTCCCAAAGTTGAATACAAACAAAAATTCCTGCGGTACCAAAGGTGACAGCAGAAGAGACGCCAGCACAGACAGCTCTTGCTCCCCATGGAGTCTCCAGGCTGACAAAACAACTGCACCACAAAGCCAAAGTTTCCAGGTTTTCTTTCCTGACGATAAGGGTTATTGTTTCCTGTTTTCAGACCTGCCTCCCAACTCACAGACCGACACCTAAAATTCCATGTAAAGAAAGATTTCTCCTACAAGAAAGATGCCAGCACAGAAATCTCTTGCTGTTCATGGACACCCCAGGCTTACAAACCAACTGCATCACAAAGCCAGAGCTTGCAGGCTTTCTTTCCTGGCAATAAGGGCTGTTGTTTCCTGTTTTCAGACCTGCCTCCCAACTGCTGACCAGACTCCCAAAATTGCATACGGACCAAGATTCCTCCCACACCACAGATGTCAGCACGGAAAATGGAGTCTCCATGGAGACTCCATTGCTCCCCATGGAGTCTCCAGGCTGACAAATAAACTACACCACAAAACCAAAGTTTACTGACATTCTTTCCTGCGGAAAAAGGTTGTCATTTATTGTTTTCAGCCCTACATCCCAACTGCCAACCCGACACCCAAAATTGCATATAAACAAAGAGTCCTCCCAGAGCAAAGATGTCAGCACAGAAAGTTCTTGCCCCCCATGGAGTCTCCAGGGTGACAAACCAACGGCACCACAAAGCCCAAGCTTGCTGTCTTTCTTTCCTGGTGATGAGGGCAGTCATTTTTTGTTTTCAGGGTTACCTCCAATCTGCCAGTTTGACTCCCAAAATATAATATGGACGAAGATTCCTCCCACACCAAAGACGTCAGCAGAGAAAACTCTTGCTCCCCATGGAGTCTCAAGGCTGAAAAACCAACTGCACCACAAAGTCAAAACCAGTAAGCTTTCTTTCCTGCGGAAAAGTGCTGTCATTTCCTGTTTTCAGACCTGTCTCCCAACTGACAGCCCCACAACCAAACTTGCATAGAAGAAAAGACGCCTTCCAAACCAAAGATGCCAGCACAGAAAACTCTTCCTCCCCATGGAGTCTCCAGGGTGACAAACCAGCTGCATCACAAAGTCAAGTCTTGTTGTCTTTCTTTCCTGGCGATAAGGGCAGTCATTTCCTGTTTTCAGACCTGTCTCCCAACTGACAAACCCACAACCAAACTTCCATAGAAGAAAAGACTCCTTCCAAACAAAAGATGTCAGCACAGAAAGCTCTTCTTCCCCATGGAGTCTCCAGGGTGACAAACCAACTGCACCACAAAGTCAAATCTTGTCTTTCTTTCCTGGCGATAAGGGCAGTCATTTCTTGTTCTCAGCACTGCTACAAACCTGTCAGCTTGACTCCCAAAATATAATATTGACGAAGATTCCTCCCACACCAAAGACACCAGCAAAGAACCCTCTTGCTCCCCATGGAGTCTCAAGGCTAACAAACAAACTGCACCAAGAAACCCAAGCTTGGTGCCTTTCTTTCCCCCGGTAAAGGACTGTTATTTCCTGTTTTCAGACCTGCCTCCCAACTGCCAGACCAACACACAAAATTGCATACAGAGATTCCTCCCACATCAAAGGTGGCAGTACAGAAAATACTTACTGCCAATGGAGTGACCAGTTGCACCACAAAACCAAAGCTTCCAAGTTTTCTTTTCTGCGGATAAGGGCTGTTGTTTCCTTTTTTCAGCCCTACCTCCCAACTGACAGCTCGACTTCCAAAGTTGAATACAAACAAAGATTCCTCCAACACCAAAGGTGATAGCAGAGAAAACTCTTGCTGATCATGGACTCCCCAGGCTGACAAACCAACGACACCACGAAGCCTAAGTTTCCAGGTTTTCTTTCCTGGCGATAAGGGTTGTTGTTTCCTGTTTTCAGACCTGACTCCCAGCTGACAACCCAACTCCCAAAATTGCATATAAACAAAGATTCCTCCCAGACTAAAGTTGCCAGCACAGAAATATCTTGCTGCCCGTGAAGTCCCCATGCTGACAAACCAAGTGCACCACAAAACCAAAGGTTCCAGGCTTTCTTTCTTGGGGATAAGGGCAGTCATTTCCAGTTTTCAGTCCTGCCTCCCAGTAGACAGCCTGACTTTCAAAATTGCATAGAAACAAAAATTGTTCCCACACTATAGTTCCCAAACCAGAAAACTCTTGCTCTTCATGGACACCCAGGCCTGACAAACCAACTGCACCAGAAAGTCAAAGATTCCAAGCTTTCCTTCCTGCAGAAAAGGGCTGTCATTTACTGTTTTCAGACCTGCCTCCCAACTGCAATCCCTACATTAAAAATTGCATGCAAACAAATATTCATCCCACAGCAAAGATGCCAGAACAGAAAGCTCTTGTTGTTCATTGATGTCCAAGGCTTACAAACCAAGTGAACTACAAAACCAAAGCTTTATTTCCTGCAGATAAGGGCTCTTGTTTCCTGTTTTTAACCTTTCCTCCAAACTGCCAGTATGACTCCCAAAATTGCATACGGACAAAGATTCTTCCCACACCAAAGATGCCAGTAGGGAAACTGGAAACAACAGCCCTAATCACCAGGAAAGAAAGCCTGGAAACTATGGTTTTGTGCTGCAGTTGGTTTGTCAGTCTGGAGACTGCATGGGGAGCAAGTGCTGTCTGTGCTGGCATCTCTTCTGTGAGAGGAATGTTTGTCTGTATGCAATTTTAGGAGTCACACTGGCAGTCTGGGGGCAGGTCTGAAAACAGGAAATGACAACCCTTATCACCCGGAAAGAAAGCCAGAAAGCTTTGGTTTTGTGGTGTAGTTGGTTTGTCAGCCTGGAGACTCCATGAGGAGCAAGAGCTTTCTGTGCTGGCATCTTTGCAATGGGTGGAGTATTTGTTTATATGCATTTTTGGGTGTCGGGATGGCAGTTGAGAGGCAGGGCTGAACATAGCAAATGACAGCCCTTTTCCACAGGAAAGAAAACCAGGAAGTTTTGACTTTGTGGTGTAGTTTGTTTGAAACCCAGGAGACTCCATGGGGAGCAAGAGTTTCCATGCTGGCATCTTTGGTGTGGGAGAAATCTTTCTTTATATGCAATTTTAGTATTCAGGCTCTCTGTTGGGAGGCAAGTATGAAAACAAGAAACAACAGCCCTTATCGCTAGGAAAGAAAGCCAGAGAACTTTGGCTTTCTGGTGCAGTTGGTTTATCATCCTGTGGTGTCCTTGAAGAGCAAGAGTTTCCATGCTGGCATCTTTGGTGTAGGAGAAATCTTTCTTTATATGGAATTTTAGAAGTCGGGCTGTCAGTTGGGAGGCAGGTCTTTAAAAAGGAAACAACAGCCCTTATCGTCAGGAAAGAAAGTCAGGATGCTTAGACTTTGTGGTGCAGTTGTTTTGTCAGCCTGGAGACTTAATGGGGAGCAAGAGCTGTCTGTGCTGGCGTCTCTTCTGTGGGAGGAATCTTAGCCCATATGCAATTTTTAGAGTCAGGCTGGCAGTTGAAAACACGAAACAAGAACCTATATCTGCAGGAAAGAAAACCAGCAAGCTTTGGCTTTGTGGTGCAGTTTGTTTGTGAGGCTGGGGCGTCCATGAGCAGCAAGAACTTTCTGGGTTGGCAACTTCGGTGTGGGAGGAATCTTTGTTTGTATGTAATTTTGGGAGTCGGGCTGGCATTTGGGAGGAAAGTCTGAAAACAGGAAACAAGAGCCATTATCAGCACGAACGAAAGCCTGGAAGGTTTGGTTTTGTGGTGCAGTTTTCAGACGTCCCTCCCAACAGCCAGCCCGACTCCCAAAATTGCATATAAACTAAGATTCCTCCCAGACTAAAGTTGGAACACAGAAAACTCTTGCTGTTCATTAATCATCCAGGCTGACTCCCCAAATTGCATACAAACAAAGATTCCTCCCACACCAAAGATACCAGCGCAGAAAACTCTTGCTCCCCATGGAGTCTCCAGACTGACAAACCAACTGCACCACAAAACCAAAACATGCTGGTTTTCTTTCCTGGTAATAAGGACTGCGTCCCAACTGCCAGACCGACTCCCAAAATTTCATATAAACAAAGATTCCTCCCAGACTAAAGTTGGAAGACAGAAAGCTCTTGCTGTTAATGGATAACCCAGGCTGACAAACAACTGCACCACAAAGCCAAAGCTTGCTGGTTTTCTTCCCTGGTGATAAGGTCAGTCATTTCCCGTTTTCAGCCTTGCCTCCCAAATGATAGACCAACTCCCAAAATTGTGTAAAAACAAAGATTCCTCCCAGACTTAAGTTTCCAGAAGAGAAAGCTCTTGCTGTTCATGGATGATCCACACCAAAGCTTCCAGTCTTTCTGTTGTTTCCTGTTTTCAGCCCTGCGTCCCAAGTGCCGGACCGACTCCCAAAATTGCATATGGATGAAGATTCCTCCAACAGTAAAGATGCCAGCACGGAAACTCTTGCTCCCCAGGCAGTCTGCAGGTTGACAAACAAACTGCACCACAAAACAAACAATTCCAGGTTTTGTTTCCGGGGGATAAGGTCTGTTATTTCCTATTTTAAGCCCTGCTTCTCAACTGACAGCCCGAAACCACAGATACCTCCCACACCAAAGATACCTGCACAGAAAGCTCTTCCTCCACATGGAATCCCCAAGCTTACAAACCAACTGCACCACAATCTAAAAAATTGCTGGCTTTCTTTCCTGCAGAAAAAGACTGTCATTTCCTGTTTTCAGACCTGTCTCCCAACTGCCAGCCCAACACCCAAAATTGCATATAAACAAAGACTCCTCTCACAGCAAAGATGCCAGCAGAGAAAACTCTTGCTCCCCATGGAGTCTCCAGGCTGACTAACCAACTGCACCACAAAGTCAAAGCGTCCAGGCTTTCTTTCCTGCGTATAAAGGCAGTCATTTCATTTTTAAACCTTGCCTCCAAATTGCCAACCTGAATCCCAAAATTGCATACATCCTGGCTTTGTTTCCCGGGGATAAGGGTGTTGTTTCCTGTTTTCAGACCTGTCTCCCAATTCACAGCCTGACTCCCAAAATTTCATACAAACAAAGATTCCTCCCCCACCAAAGATGCCAGCGCGGAAGCTCTTGTTCCCCATGGAGTCTCCAGGTCTACAAAGCAACTGCACCACAAAGCCAAAGTTTACTGTCTTTCTTTCCGGAGGATAAGGACTCTTTTTTCCTGTTTTCAGATCTGCCACCCAACTGCCAGACCGACTCCAAAAATTTCATATGAACAAAGATTCCTCGCAGACTAAAGTGGTCAGCACAGAAAGCTCTTGCTCTTCATGGACGCCCTAGGCTGACAAATCATCTGCACTACAATGTCAAAGCTTCGAGGCTTTCTTTCCTACAGAAAAGAGCTGTCCTTTCCTGTTTTCAGCCCGGCCTCTAAATTGGCAGTCCGAATCTCAAAATTTTATACGGACGAAGATTCCTCCCACAGCAAAGATGCCAGCACAGAAAGCTCTTGCTCCCCATGGAGTGCCCACAATGAGAAACAAGTTTCACAGCAAAGCCAAATCTTGCTGGTTTTCTTTCCTGAGGACAAGGGCTGTTGTTTCCTGTTTTAAGACCTGCCTCCCAACTGCCAGTCTGACACCCAAAATTGCATACAAACAAAGATTCCTCCCAGACTAAAGTTGACAACATGGAAAGTCCTTGCTCCGCATGGAGTCTCCAGACTGGCAAACAACCTGCACCAAGAAGGAAAAGTTTCCAAGGTTTCATTCCTGGGGATAAGGGTTGTCGTTTTCTGTTTTAAGACCTGCCTCCTAACTGCCAGACCGACTCCCAAAATTGCATACAAACAAAGATTCCTCCCAGGTTAAAGTTGCCAGCACAGAATGCTCTTGTTGCCCATGGAGTCCCAAGACTGACATAACAACTGCACTATAAAAACCAAAGCTTGCTGGTTTTCTTTCCTGCGGATAAGTGTTGTCATTTCTTGTTTTCAACCCTGTCGTCCAACTGCCAGCCCTACTCCCAAAAACTGCATATGGAGGAAGATTCTTCCCACAGCAAAGATGCCAGCACAGACACCTCTTGCTCCACATGGAGCCTCTTGGCTTACAAACCAACTATACCACAAAGCCAAACCTTCCAGGCTTTCTTTCCTGCGGATAAGGGCTGTTGTTTCCTGTTTTCAGACCTGCCTCCCAAATGGTAGACCCACTCCAAAAATTGCATAAAAACAAAGACTCCTCCCAGACTAAAGTTTCCAGCAGAGAAAACTCTTGCTATTCATTGATGATCCAACCTGACAAGCAAAAATTGCGCACAAAGATTCCACCCACACCAAAGATACCAGCACAGAAAGCTCTTGCTCCCCATGGAGTCTCCAGGTTGACAAACCAATTGCACCCCAAAGCCAAAGCCGGTTGCCTTTCTTTCCTTTGGATAATGGCTTTTGTTTCTTGTTTTCAGACCTGCCTCCCAAATTCTAGTCCGACTTCTGAAATTGCATATAAAGAAAGATTCCTCCCACACCAAAGATGCCAGCATAGAAACTCTTGCTTTCCATGGAGTCTCCAGGCTTACAAACAAACCTCACCACAAAGCCAAAATTTACTGGCTTTCTTTCCTGGCGATAAGGGTTGTTTTCAGACCTGCATCCCAACTGCCGGTTCGACTCCCAAAATTGCATATGCACGAAGATTCCTCCCACACTAAAGATGCCAGCACAGAAACTCTTACTCCCCAGTCCCGTGATGAAGGATTAGATGGACTTTTCGATTGGATAAAACTCCCCTCTTTACCCAATTGGTCCCGCAAAATCATAATCATGCTAGTGATTTCCCTATTTGCCCTTGTGTTCTTGTGTGCCTGTTTGCCGTGCTTTGTCATTTGTGTTCGCCAGATGGTCATCCACAGTGTCTCCGTGAATGTCACCAAGATTGAAAACAGAAAAGGGGGAGATGCGATGGATGAAAAGACAGAATGGGAGAGATATGTGATTTGGAAAAGCATTAATGGAATCTGAATGGACTTTTTACTCACTGGATAATCCACCCAGTAGACTGGCAGTTTTTCCCCAGTTTATTGTTGTGTGTTTATGAACCCTTGTACACCCCGGTTTATTGTCAAAATTTATAGATCCTGCTGTACCTCCATATTGTCCCTATTTCTCCCTCAGGTTTCCCCTTTGAAAACTGTTTATCTCTTCAGCTCCCTCAGATACCCGAGAGTTCCACCCATCTTTCCCCTGTCCCCCTACCACATCTTTCCCTGAGCTGTCAATCTTTTACACCTCCCCAGCTTAGCATCCACCCCTCAAACCGCGGTTTTTTAAACCCTTGTTTCTCTTGAATAAACTGACATTGCAGTACGAGACCTCAACTGCGTCTGAACCCTAATTGCAGTGCTCGGTCCAATTTCCCCTATCCCAGCGGACCATGGCACTGCACTGCAAAGTCAAAGTTTCCAGGCTTTCTTTCCTGGCAATAAGGGTTGTCATTTCCTGTTTTCAGACCTGCCCCCAGATTGCCACCGTGACTCTTAAAATTCCATATGGAGGAACATTCCTCCCACAGAAGAGACGCCAGCACAGACAGCAATTCTTCCCCATGCAGTCTCTAGGCTGAAAAACCAACTGCACCATGAAGTCAAAACTTGCTGTCTTTCTTTCCTGAGGATAGGGGCTGTCATTTTCAGTTTTCAGCCTTGCCTCCTAAATGGTAGATTAACTCCCAAAAGATAGATTAACTCCCAAAATTCATAAAAACGAAGATTCCTCCCAGACTTAAGTTTCCAGCAGAAAAAGCTCTTGCTGTTCATGGATGATCCACGTTGAAAAACCAACTGCATCACAAAGCCAAAGCTTCCAGCCTTTCTTTCCTGGGGATAAGGTTCCTCATTTCAGACCTGCCTCCCAACTGACAGACAGACTCCTGAAATTGCATACAAACAAAGATTCCTCCCAGACTAAAGTTGCGAGCACAGAAAGCTCTTTCTGACCATGGAGTCCCCAGTCGGACTAACCAAATGCACCACAAAGCCAAAGTTTGCTAGCTTTCTATCCTGGGAAAAAGGGCTGTCATTTCCTGCTTTCAGACTTACCTCCCTACTGACAGCCCAAGTCCCAAAATTGCATATAATCAAAGATTCCTCCCACAGCAAAGATGCCAGTACAGAAAGCTGTTGCTCCGCATGGAGTCTCCAGGTTGACAAAACAACTGCACTACAAAGTCAAACTTGCCAACGATTCTTTCCTGGAAGTAATGGCTGTCATTTCCTGTTTTCAGACCTCCCTCCCAACTGAAAGTCTGAATTCTAAAATTACAAATAAAAAAAGATTCCTCCTACACCAAGATGCCAGCACAGAAAGCTCTTGCTCCCCATGGAGTCTCCAGGCTGACAAACCCACTGCAACACAAAGCCAAAGATTCCAGGCTTTCTTTCCTGGTGGTAAGGGCAGTCATTTCCTGTTTTCAGCCCTGCCCCCCAACTGACAGCCTGACTCCTAAAATGGCATACGGATGAAGATTCCTCCGATACCAAAGATGTCAGCACAGACAGCTCTTGCTGCCCATGGAGTCTTCAGGCCGACAAACCAACTGCACCACAAAACCAAAGCTTCCATGCTTTCTTTCCAGGGGATTAGGGCTGTCATTTCCTGTTTTCAGACCTGTCTCCCAGCTACCACACCGACACCCAAAATTGCATACAAAGATTCCTCCCATAGCAAAGATGTCAGCACAGAAAGCTCTTGTTCCCCATGGAGTCTCCAGGTTGACAAACCAACTGCACCAAAAATCGCAAGATTTCTGGTTTTCAGTTTGCCAGCCTGACTCCTAATATCTCATAGGGACGAGGATTTCTCCCAGAGTAAGAAGTCAGCACAGACAGCACTTGCTCCCCATGCAGTCTCCAGGCTGACAAACCAACTGCACCAAAAAGCCAAATTTTCCAGACTTTCTTTCCTGAGGATAAGGGCTGTTGTTTCCTGTTTTCAGACCGGTCTCCCAAGAGACAGTCGAAATTCTAAAATTGCATACGAAAGAAGATTCCTCCCACAGAAGAGACACCAGCGCAGACAGCTCTGGCTCCCCATGGAGTCTCCAGGCTGACAAACCAACTGCACCACAAAGCCAAAACTTCCTGACTATAAGGGCTGTGAAAGCTAGTGCACCACAAAGCCAAAGCTTCCAGGTTTTCCTTCCTGATGATAAGGGTTGTTGTTTCCTGTTTTCAGAACTGCCTCCCAACTGCTGGTTCGACACCAAAAATTGCATACAGATGAACATTCCTCCCACACCAAAGATGCCAGCACGGAAACTCTTGCTCCCCATGGAGTCTCCAGGCTGACAAACCAACTGTTTCATAAAGTCAAAGTTTCCAGTCTGTCTTTCCTGCGAAAATGGGCTGTCATTTACTGTTTTCAGCCCTCCCTACAACTGCCATCCCTACAAACAAAATTGTATACAAATAAAGATTCCTCCGACACCAAAGATGCCAGCACAGAAAGCTCTTGCTGCCCATGGTCTCTCCAGACTGACAAACCAACTGCACCACAAAGCCAAAACTTCCTGACTATAAGGGTTGCTGTTTCCTATTTTCAACCCTACCTCCAAACTGACAGCCCGACTTCTAAAATTCCATATAAATAAAGATTCCTCCCACAAGAAAGATGGCAGCACAGAAAACTCTTGTTGTTAATGGACATCCCAGACTGACAAACCAACTGCACCACAAAGACAAAGTTCCATATGGACGAAGATTCCTCCCACAGCAAAAATGCCGGTACGGAAACTCTTGTTGCCCATGGAGTCTCAAGTACACCACAAAGCCAGAACTTGCGGGTTTTCTCTCCTGGGGATAAGGACTGTTGTTTCTTGTTTTCAGGTCTGCCTCCCAAAAGCAAGGTTGACTGTTAAAATTGCATAAAACCAAAAATACCTCCCACACTAAAGTTGCCAGCAGAGAAAGCTCTTGCTGTTCAGGAATGCCCCAGGCATACAAACCAAATGCACCACAAAACCAAAGCCTGCTGTCTTTCTTTCCGGAGGATAAGAGCTGGTTTTTTTTGTTTTCAACCCTGCCTCCCAAATGCCAGACTGATTTCCAAAATTGCATAAAAGCAAAGATTCCTCCCACACCAAAGGTGCCAGCAGAGAAAGCTCTTACTGCCCATGCATCGCCCAGGTTGGCCCACCAACTGCACCACAAAGCCAAACCTCACTGTCTTTCTTTCCTGTGGATAAGGGCAGCTGTTTCCTGTTTTCAGCCCTGCCTCCCAACTGCCAGCCCGACTCCCAAAATTGCATACAAACAAAGATTCCTCCTACATGAAAGGTGCCAGCACAGAAAGCTCTTGCTACCCATGGAGTGCCGAGGCTGGCAGACAAACTACACCACAAAACCAAAGCTTGCTCGTTTTCTTTCCTGGGGATAAGGGCTGTTGTTTCCTGTGTTCAGTCCTGCTTCCCAACTGCCAGCCAAGCTCCCAATGGAGTCTCCAGTCTGACAAACCAACTGCACCACAAAGTCAAAGATTCCAGGCTTTCTTTCCTGCGGATACGGGCAGTCATTTCCTGTTTCCAGCCCTGCCTCCAAACTGACAGCCCGACTTCCAGAATTTCATGCAAACAAAGATACCTCCCAGACTAAAGTTGTCAACACTAAAAGCTCTTCCTGTTCATGGACGCCCAAGCCAGACAAACCAATTGCAGCACAAAGCCAAAGCTTGCAGACTTTCCTGGCGATTAGGGTTCTTGTTTCCTGTTTTCAGACCTGCCTCCCAACTGCCGGCCCGACTCCCAAAATTGCATACGGACAAAGATTGCTCCCACACCAAAGATGCCAGTACGGAAACTCTTGCTATCCATGGAGTCTCCAGGTTGACAAACCAACTGCACCACAAAGTCAAAGCTTACTGGCTTTCTTTCCTGGGGATAAGGGCTTTTGTTTCTTGTTTTCAGCCTTGTCTCCCAACTGTCAGTCTGACTCCCAAAATTGCATACGGACCAAGATTCATCCCACACCAAAGATACCAGCACAGAAAGTTCTTGCTCCCCATGGAGTCTCCAGACTGACAAACCAACTGCACCACTAAGCAAAAGCTTGCTGGATTTCTTTCTTGGGGAAAAGGGCTGTCATTTCCTGTTTTCAGTCCTGCCCCCAGATTGCCAGCCTGACTTCTAAAATTGCATACAGACGAAGATTCCTTCCACAGAAAAAACGTCAGCACAAAAAACTCTTGCTCCCGATGGAGTCTCCAGGCTGACAAACAAACTGCAGCACAAATCCAAAGTTTCCAGGTTTTCTTTCCTGGCAATAAAAACTTTTGTTTCCTGTTTTCGTGCTGGTATCTTTGGTGTGGGAGGAAACTTGGTCCGTATGCAATTTTGGGAGTCAGGTTGGCAGTTTTGAGGCAAGGTTAAAAAAAAGAAACAAGAACTCTTATCCGCAGGAAAGAAAACCTGCAAGTTTTGGCTTTGTGGTTTGAAGGGGACAAAAACCAGTTCTCAGCAAAAGGAAACTTGATAAATCTGAATCACAAACCTTGGAAAACAAGGGCTGACAAAAACCTCGTGATCTGAAGGAGCTGGACCCTTCTCACAAGACCTGTTAAAGTTCTACCTTATGGATCAAGTCTGGCTCCAGCAGAAATCAGAAAAGACTTTTGAGATGATTGTATCAAACCATGTCTAAACCCCTGTAATCCCTCTATTCCCCATGTAATCCTACTAGAAGAAAAATTAACTATTTAGAAATTGCAGTAAAAACTTGTGTAATTCCATAATTAACATAACTTGTCCCCTTCATTAACATGTCCAGCCTCAGATGCCTTTAAAATAGTGTTCTCGTGTTCAATAAACTATTCCAGTTCCCCCATACTGGGATCGTGTCTAGCTTTTATTTTTCAGACCGCCACTGTGGTTCACTTAGTTTGTTAGCCTTGGGCGTCCATGAACAGCAAGAGTTTTCTCTGCTGGCACCTTTGGTGTGGGAGGAATCTTACTCTGTATGCAATTTTGGGAGACAAGTTGGCAGTTGGGAGGCAGGTCTGAAAACAGGAAATGACTGACCTTATCCTCAGGAAAGAAAGCCAGTAAGCTTTGGTTTTGTGGTGTAGTTAATTTGTCAGCCTGGAGACTCCATGGGAAGCAAGAACCTCTAGACTCCATCGGTAGCAAGAGGTTTCTGTGCTAGCATCTTTGGTGTGGGAGGAATCTTTGTTTAAATGCAATTTTGGGAGTCGGGCAGGCAGTTGAGAGGCAGGTCTGAAAACAGGAAACAACAACCCTTATACGCAGGAAAGAAAGCCTGGAAGCTTTGACTTTGTGGTGCAGTTGGTTTGTCATCCTGGAGACTCCATGGGGAGCAAGAACTCTCTCTGCTGGCATCTTTGCTGTGAGAGGAGTCTTTGTTTATATGCAATTTTGGGTGTCGGGCTGGCAGTTGGGATACAGGTTTGAAAACAGGAAATGACAGTCTATTTCTGCAGTAAAGAAAGTTAGCAAATTTTGACTTTGTCGTGCCATTGGTTTGTAAGCTTGGGGACTCCATGGGGATGGAGAGCTTTCTGTGGTGGTATCTTTGGTGTGGGAGGAATCTGTTTTTGTGTGCAATTTTAGGAGTCGGTCTACTAGTTGGGAGCCAGGTCTTAAAACAGGAAACAACAGCCCATATCCTCAGGAAACAAAGCCAGCAAGCTTTGGCGTTTTGGTGCAGTTTCTTTGTCAGCGTGGAGATTCCATGGGGAGCAAGAGTTTTCTGTGTTGGCATCTTTGCTGTGGGAGGAATCTTTATTTATATGGAATTTTAGAAGTCGGGTTGTCAGTTGGGAGGCAAGGCTGAAAACAGGAAACAGCCGCTTTTTTTGCCAGGAAAGAAAGTGAGAAAACTTTGTCTTTGTGATGCAGTTTGTTTGTCAGTCTGGAGACTCCATGGGGAGTAAGAACTTTCCGTGCTGGTTTCTTTGGTGTGGGTGGAATCTTTGTTTGTATGCAATTTTAGGAGGTGGGCTGTCAGTTGGGAGGTAAACCTGAAAACAGGAAATGACAGCCCTTATCCCCAGGAAAGAAACCTTGGAAAATTTGACTTTGTGGTACAGTTGGTTTTTCAACCTGGAGACTCCATGGGCAGCAAGAGTTTCCGTACCGGCATTTTTGCTGTGGGAGGAATCTTTATCCATATGCAACTTTGGGAGTCGGGTTGGCAGTTGAGAGGCAGGGTTGAAAGCATTAAATGACTGCCCTTATCTGCAGGATAATGACAGCCGTTTTCCCCAGGTAGATGGGAGGCAGGTCTGAAAAAAGGATACAAGAGCCCTTTTCGCCAGGAGAGAAAGCCTGGAAGGTTTGGCTTTATGGTGCATTTGGTTTGTCAGTCTGGAGACTCCATTTGGAGCAAGAGTTTCCATCCTGGCATCTTTGGTGTTGGAGGAATCTTCGTCCATTTGAAATTTTGGGAGTCTAGCCAGCAGTTGGGAGGCATGTCTTAAAACAGGAAACAACAGTCCTTATAGCCAGGAAAGAAAGGTAGTAAGCTTTGGTTTTGTGGTGCATTTCATTCGTCAGACTGGAGACTCCATGGGAAACAAGAGATTTCTGTGCTGGCGTCTTCAGTGCAGGAGGAATCTTTCTTGATATTCAGTTTTACAAGTCAGGCTGGCAGTTCGGACGCAGGTCTGAAAATAGGAAATGACAGCCCTTATCCCCAGGAAAGAAAGCCAGAAAGGTTTGGCTTTGTGTTGCAGTTGGTTTGTCAGCCTGGAGACTCCATGGGGAGTAGGAGTTTCCGTGATGGCATCTTTGGTGTGGGAGCAATCTTGGTCCGTATGCAATTTTGAGAGTCAGGCTGGCAGTTGGGAGGCAAGGCTGAAAACAGGAAACAAGAGTCCTTATCATCAGGAAAGAAAACCTACAAGCTTTGGTTTTGTGCTGCAGTTGGTTTGTCAGCCTTGTTAGTCCATGAACAGCAAGAATTTCCAGTGTTGGCAACTTTACTCTGGGAGGAATCTTTGTTTGTATGCAATTTTGGAAGTTGGGTTGTCAGTTGGGAGGCAGGGCTGAAAGCAGTAAATGACTGTCCTTATCCGCGAGAAAGAAAGCCTGGAATCTTTGCCTTTGTGTTGCAGTTGTTTTGTCAGCCTGGGTTGTCCAGGAACAGCAAGGGTTTTCTGTACTGACATCTCTTCTGTGGGAGGAATCTTCTTCTATATGCAATTTTATGAGTCAGACTGGCAATCTGGGGGCCGATCTGAAAACAGGAAATGACAGCTTTTATCCCCAGGAAAGAAAGCCTGGAAGGTTTGGTTTTATGGTGCATTTGGTTTCTGAGCCTGGAGAATCCATGGGAAGTAAGAGCTTTCTGTTCTTGCATCTTTGGTGTGGGAGGAATCTTTGTTTGTATGCAATTTTGGAAGTTGGTCTTGCAGTTGGGATGCAGGACTGACAACAGGAAACAACAGTCCTTATCCCCAGGAAACGAAGCCTGGAAACTTTGGTTTTATGGTGCATTTTGGTTTGCTTGCCTGGAGACTAAATAGGGAGCAAGAGCTTTCTCTGCTGGCATCTTCGGTGTGGGAGGAATCTTTGTTTGCATGCAGGTTTGGGAGTCGGTCTGAAAGTTGCGAGGCAGTGCTGAAAACATGAAAGAACAACCCTTATTCTCAGGAAAGAAAGACAGGAAGTTTTGGTTTTGTGGTGCAGTTGGTTTGTCAGCCTGGAGATTCCATGGGGAGCAAGAGTTTTCTGTGCTGGCATCTCTGCTGTGGGAGAAGTCTTTGTTTATGTCCAGTTTTGGGTGTCAGGCTGGCAGTTGGGTGGCAGTGGTCAAAACAGGAAATGGAAGCCCTTGTTGCCAGGAAAGAAAGCCTGGAATCTTTGGCTATTCGGTGCAGTTGGTTTGTGAGTCAGGAGACTCCATGGGGAGCAAGTGCTGTCTGTGCTGGTGTCTCTTCTGTGGGAGGAATCTTCGTACGTATGTAATTTTAGGTGTCATGCTGGCAATCTGGGGGCAGGTCTGAAATCAGGAAATGACAGCTCTTATCGCCAGGAAAGAAAATCTGAAAGTCTTGGTTTTGTGTTGCAGTTGGTTTGTCAACCTGGATACTCCATCGGAAGCAAGAGATTTCTCTGTTGGCATCTTTGATGTCAGAGGAGTCTTTGTTTATATACAATTTTGGGTGTCGGTGTGGTAGTTGGGAGACAGGTCTGAAAACAGGAAATGACAGTCTTTTTCTGCCAGAAAGAAAGCCAGCAAATTTTGAGTTTGTGGTGCAGTTGGTTTGTAAGCTTGGGGATTCCATGGGGAGGCAGAGCTTTCTGTGCTAATATCTTTTGTTTGGGAGGACTCTTTTTTTGAGTGGAATTTTGGGAGTCAGGCTGTCAGTTGGGAGGCAGGGCTTAAAAAAGGAAACAACAGCCCTTACCGCTAGGAAAGGATGCCTGGAAGCTTTGGCTTTATGCTGTAGTTGGTTTGTCAACCTGGAGACTCCATGGGGAGCAAAAGTTTTCTGTGCTGGCATCTTGGCTGTGGGAGGGATGTTCGTCCATATGCAATTTTGGGAGCCGGGCTGTCAGTTGAGAGCCAGGGCTGAAAACAGGAAACAACAGCCCTTGAAAGAAAGCCAGAAAGCTTTGGTTTTGTGGTGTAGTTGGTTTGTCAGCCTGTAGACTCCAGGAATTGCAGGAGTTTTCTGTGCTGGCAACTCCTCCCAGACTAAAGTTGCCAGCACAGAGAGCTCTTGCTCTTCATGTATTCCCCAGGCTGACAAATAAACTGTACCACAAAACCAAAGTTTCCAGACTTTCTTTCCAGGGGATAAGGGCTCTTGTTTCCTCTTTTCAACCATGCCTCCCAACTGTCAGTCTGTCTCCAAAAATTCCATACAAACAAAGATTCCTTCCACGCCAAAGATACGAGCACAGAAAGTTCTTGCTCCCCATGGACTCTCCAGGCTGACAAACCAACTACAGCACAAAGCCAAAACTTGTTGTCTTTCTTTACTGACGATAAGGCCAGTCATTTCCTGTTTTCAGACCTGCCTCCAAACTGCCAGACCAACTCCAAAAATTGCATACAAACAAAGATTCCTCCCAGACTAAAGTTCCGAGCACAGAAAGCTCTTTCTGCCCATGGAGTCCCCAGTCTGACAAACCAAATGCACTCCAAAACCAAAGCTTTCAGAATGTAGTGGTTTGGACTTTGTTTTCCCCCATATCTTCGTGATATGACGTGGTGAAACGACCTTGTCTGGGGTGACGAAGCCCACGGAAGACCCCTCGGTTGGTTGGTGATGGGGCCGAGAGAGAGTTTGGATACCTCCCTCGTGAGTGCTGGCAGAGGTCCAGCAACAGCTGCATGCATGAGAGAACCTGCTGCCTTAGAAGAAGCTGCTGCCCTGAGAGACTGGAAGGGATCTGTCCTTCTTTCCCTCCTGGACTTTTATTTGGAGGGGAGAAGAGATCTGATCCGTTGTAAATACTTATGTCATAGTAGAGATAGCTAAAGTTGCATATAATGTATTGTAGTATTTATTTGTACAGTCATTGTAATATATTCCCTTTCCCCCATTCTGAGTCTGGTTGTGTCTTGTCTGGAAAAACCCATCTCACATTAGGTTGAGATGTGGGAGGGGGAATGGAGGTAGAGAATTGGATTTTGGGCCAGACTTAGATTTTGGCACAGACTTTCTTTCTGGCAGAAAAGGGTTGTTGTTTTCCTGTTTTCCGACCTCCCTCTTAACTGCCAGACCGACTCCCAAATTTGAATACAAACAAAGATTCCTCCAACAAGAATGTTACCAGAAGAGAAAGCTCTTGCTGTTCATGGACGACCCAGGCTGAGAAAGAGACTGCACCACAAAGCCAAATTTTCCGGGTTTTCTTTCCTGGCGATAAGGGCAGTCATTTCCTGTTTTCAGCTCTGCCTCCCAACTGCTAGCCTGACTCCTAAAATTGCATATGGATGAAGATTCCTTCCACACCAAAGACACCAACACAGACAGTTCTTGCTCCCCATGGAGTCTTCAGGCTCACAAACCAACTGCACCACAAAGCCGAAGATTGATGGTTTTCTTTCCTGGCGATAAGGACTGTCATTTCCTGTTTTCAGCTCTGCCGCCAAAACGACAGCCCAAATTCGAAACTTGCATAGAAACAAAGATTCCTGTCAGACTAAAGTTGCCAGCAGAGAAAGCTCTTGCTTTTCATGGATGCCCCAGGTTGTCAAACCAACTGCACCACAAAGTCAAAACCTCCAGGTTTTCTTTCTTGCGGATAAGGGCTGTTGTTTCCTATTTTCAGCCCTGCCTCCCAGCTGCAAGACCGACTTCCAAAATTGCATACAAAGACTCCTCCCACACCAAAGATGCCAGCACAGAAAGCTCTTGCCCACGATGGAGTCTCCAGGTCGACAAAACAACTGAACCACAAAGAAAAACTTTGCTGGTTTTCTTTCCTGCAGATAAGGGTTTTTGTTTCCTGTTTTCAGACCTGTCTCCCAACTGCCAGACCGACTCACAAAATTGCACATAAACAAAGATTCCTACCACAGAAAAGTTGCCAGCACAGAGAACTCTTGCTACCCATGGATTCCCCCGGCTGACAAACCAACTGCACCACAAAGCCAAAGACTACAGGCTTTCTTTCCTGGGGATTAGGGTTGTCGTTTCCTGTTTCCAGACCTGCCCCCAGATTGCCAGACTGACTCCTGAAATTGCATACGGAACAGAACTCCTCTCCCAGAAGAGATGTCAGCATAGACAGCCCTTGCTCCTCATGGAGTCTCCAGTCTGACAAACCAATTGCACCACAAAGTCAAAGCTTCCAGGCTTTCTTTCCTGGCGATAAGGGCTGTTGTTTCCTGCTTTCAGACCTGTCTCTTAAATGACAGCTCGACACCGAATGTTGTATATAAACAAAGACTCCTCCCACACCAAAGATGCCAGCATGGAAACTCTTGCTCCCCATGGAGTCTCCAGGCTGACAAACCAACTGCACCACAAAGCCATATCTTCTATGCTTTCTTTCTTGGCTATAAGGGCTGTCATTTCCTGTTTTCAGAGATGCCTCCCAACCCTAAGTCTGATTTTGAAATTGCAAATAAAGAAAGATTCCTCCCACACTGAAGATACCAACACAGAAAGATCTTGCTCCCCATTCAGTCTCCACACTACACAAACCAAATGCACCATAAAGCCAAAGTTTGCTGTCTTTCTTTCCTGGGGATAAGGGTTGTTGTTTCTTCTTTTCAGACCTACCTCCCAACTGCAAGGACGACTTCCAAAATTGCATACACACAAAGATTCCTCCCACACCAAACATGCAAGAACAGAAACCTCTTGCTTCCCATGGAGTCTCCAGGCTGACAAACCAACTGCACCACAAAGCCAAAACTTGCTGACTTTGTTTCCTGCGGATAAGGACTCTTGTTTCCTGTTTTCATCCCTGCCTCCCAACTGACAGCCCGACTTCCAAAATTGCGTACAAACAAAGATTTCTCCCAGACTAAAGTTGCCAACACAGAAAGCTCTTGCTGGACGACCAAGGTTGACAAAGCAACTGCACAACAAAACCAAAGCTTGCGGTCTTTCTTTCCTGGCCAAAAGAGAACACGCTTGGAGAATGTTCGATGGGCATGAGAAGCAGAACATCCCTCCAGGCTCAGAATCCCGGGTCAGTCTCTCTTGGTCTCTTCTGAGGATCATCCCTGCTGGCAGCAGGAGCACTTCTGCTGGCGACAAAGACCACTTGGGGTTTTGTCAGGGGCGGTGGTGCCAGTGCTACGGCAAGGCAGTGCATGGGAGAAGCACCTTCCCCAGAGAAAGCTCGGACGTGGAATGGCATCTCCCACTTGCTTTGGACTTCATGGAGATGCAGTTTCTGTGAGAAGAACTCTGCTGTGTCCCTCCTCCTGCTCCTCCTGCTCAGAGGACCGGGAACAGCCTGTCACACCTGAACTGGATGTGCTGGAACCAGCACATCTGCAGCAAGTTGAGGGGCACTCAGAGGCACAGTCAAAAGGTTCATTCTCTTTTCCATTGCTGTCACCTCTGTAGAAGGATATGAAGGACCAGCAGGGAAGGGTGTGATGTATTCCCATGCGCACTGGCTTCTCACCCAGCCCACAGAGGTTCTTTAGCCTTTCCTGGAGAGAGACAGAAGGGCTAGACAGGGTGACTCTGCATTGAACAGACAAGTCTTGAGCACACACCTGGTGTTGGTGTGGGGAGATGACCCTGAGCAAGTACAATTGCCATCAGCCTCCTGAGGGAGCTTTGAAGTTATCTGGAACAAAGAGTGTCTCGGTGTCACTTTGCATTTACTGTACTAAACCCTGGCAAAGCCCCTGGATGCAGCTCTGGGGTGTGTTTCTGTGGACAGAGCTCCCCGTGCCCATCCCTCAGGCCGTGGGGTTTCTCAGATAGTGGTAGAGCAGGTGGCACCCCACAAGGGCTGAGTTGCTTCCAGGCTCCGGGTGTGGCAGCAGGAACCCCAGGAGATACTGCCCCTGCTGCCATGAACTGTCTGTGTGTGTGCAAGGGAAGGACTCGTGTGTCTGAAAACCCTTGTGTGACCAAGCAGTGAGCCCCCGCCAGGGTACCACCACCCCGCCAACTGGTCATCCAGTAGGACCCCAGAGGTCATTTTCCAGCACTGCTATGCAACATGTCATTCCCAGTCTGTCCGTACATCTGGGGTTGCCCCATCCCAGGGACAGAATCTGGCACTTTCCCTTCCTCTGGTTGATGATTGCCCAAACCTCTGATTTGAGGTCTCTCTGTGAAGACTCCCTCTTCCATGAGGCTCTAGAGTGTCACAATGGCCCCTTGAATCCAGGGGAATCTGCAGTGTTCAGTGTTCCAAATGTTACATGAAGCCCCACACTGTCACAATGGCACTAAAATGAGAGAGGATCTCCTTTCTAAACGACTTAGTAAATCAGAAGTTTTATCTTAGAGAAAAATGATATCCCAATTCTTTTAAGAGTACAATTATTTTTAGGAGAGAGAATGTAGATGATACATGGAAACTAATAGAGAGTGTATCGTATACCCATCTTCAAGAAATTAGCTTACATGCCTCAGAAAACTTCTTTAATAAGAGACTGTTCTGTTAAGAAGAAAGTCAATGAAATATCCTTTAAGAAAATGGGAAGTTTTAGTTGGTCCTAGAACATGTCTTAGTTGGTCCTAGAACATATAATTTAGGGGTTAGAGGTCAGATAGATCAATCAGAGATGCTATGAGGTCTGCTTAGCGAGAAGACCACTCTCCGAACATGACTGCCCCTCCAAGAAAAAGTGGATGCTAGATAGCAGTATTGTTCCACGAATAAAATCCAAGATACTATTTGACCCCAAAATCACAACCTAATTATGGACTACTTGTGAAGGGGGGTGGGGTCTTTCAAGTGTCAAATTCCATGAAGTCCTGCATCTGAGAGCCCCTCAAACTGCTGCAGATGTGCTGGTTCCAGCATATCCAGTTCAGGTGTGACAGGCTGTTCCCCCGTCCTATGAGCAAGAGGAGCAGGAGGAAGGACACAGCAGAGCTCTTCTCACAGAAGCTGCATCTCCATGAAGTTCAAAGCAGGTGGGAGATGCCATGCCACGTCCGAGCTTTCTCTGGGGAAGGTGCTTCTCCCATGCACTGCCTTGCCGTAGCACTGGTGCCACAGCCCCTGACAAAACCCCAAGTGGTCTTTGTCACCAGCAGAATTGCTCCTGCTGCCAGCAGGGATGCTCCCCAGAACAGACCAAGAGAGACTGACCCGGGATTCTGAGCCCAGAGGGATGTTCTGCTTCTCATGCCCCTCGACCATTCTCAAAAGCGTGTGCCATGAAGGAAAATTCAGGAGTCTCCCCGTGCCAGTAAAAGAGAAATCTGGAAGCTTTGGCTTTGTGCTGCAGTTGGTTTTTCAGCCTGGAGACTCCATGGGGACCAAGAGCTTTCTGTGCTGGCATCTTTGCTGTGGGAGGATTCTTCATTCGTATGCAATTCTGGGTGTTGTGCTCTGAGTTGGGAGACAGGGCTGAAAACAGGAAATGACAACCCGTATCACCAAGAAAGAAAGCCAGAAAGCTTTGGTTTTGTGGTGTAGTTGGTTTGTCAGCCTGGAGAAGCCATGGGGAGCAAGGGTTTTCTGTGCTGGTATCTTTGGTGTGGGAGGAATCATGGTCCATATGCAATTTTTGGAGTCAGGTTTGCAGTTGAAAGGCAAGGCTGAAAGCAGGAAACAACAGCCCTAATCACCAGGAAAGAAAGCCTGGAAGCTTTGGCTTTGTGGTGCAGTTGGTGTGTCATTGTGGGCACTCCATGGGGAGCAAGAGCTTTCTGTGCTGGCGGCTCTTCTGTGAGAGGAAACTTCGTTCGTATGCAATTATGGGAGTCGGATGGGCAGTTGGGAGGCAAGTCTGAAAATAGGAAACAACAACCCTTACCCTCAGGAAAAAAAACCTGGAAGCTTTGGCTTTGCGGTGCAGTTGGTTTGTCAGCCTGGAGAATCCATGGGGAAGAAGAGTTTTTTGTGCTGGCATCTTTGGTGTGGGAGGAGTCTTTGTTTGTATTCAACATTGGGAATCGGGCTGTCAGTTGGGAGGTATGGTTGAAAACAGGAAACAACAGCCCTTATCACCTGAAAAGAAAGCTTGGAAGCTTTGGTTTTGTGGTGGAGCTGGTGTGTCATTCTGGTCACTACATAAGCAGCAAGACTTTTCCGTACTGGCATCTTTGGTGCGGGAGGAATCTTTCTTTATATGCAATTTTGGGTGTCAGAGTGGCAGTTGGGAGGCAGGTCTTAAAACAGGAAACAACAGCCTTTATCGCCAGGAAAGAAAGCCTGGAAGCTTGGACTTTGTGATGCAGTTAGTTTGTCAGCCTGAGAAGTCCATGCAGAGCAAGAGCTTTCCGTGCTGGCACCTTTGGTGTGGGAGTAATCTTTGTTTATATGCCACTTTGGGAGTCGGGCTGTCATTTGGGATGGAGGGCTGAAAACATGAAATGAAAGCCCATATCGCCAGGAAAGACACTTTGGAAACTTTGGCTTTGTGGTGCAGTTGGTTTGTGAGCCTGGGGAATCCATGAGAAGTAAGACATTTCTCTGCTGGCATTTTAAGTCTCGGAGGAATCTTTGTGTATCTGCAATTTTCGAAGTCGGGCTGTCAGTTGGGAGGTAGGTCTGAAAACAGGAAACAACAGCCCTTATATGCAAGAAAGAAAGCCGGGAAGCTTTGACTTTGTGCTGCAGTTGGTTTGTCAGCCTGAAGACTCATTGGGGAACAAGAGTTTCCGTGCTCGCATCTTTGTTGTGGGAGGAATCTTCGTCCATATGCAACTTTTGGAGTTGGGCTGGCAGTTGGGAGGGAGGGTTGAAAAGAGGAAATGACAGCCCTTATCACAAGGAAAGAAAACCTGGAAGCTTTGCTTTGTACTGCAGTTGGTTTTTTAGCCTGGAGACTCCATCAGGAAGAAGAGCCTTCTGTGCTTTCAGCTCTGGTGTCTTTGCTGTGGGAGGAATCTTTGTTTGTATGCAGTTTTGGGAGTCGGGCTGTGAGTGAGGATGTAGGGCTGAAAACAGGAAATGTCAGTCCTTTTTCGCAGAAAAGAAAGCCTGGAAACTTTGGCTTTGTTGTGAAACTTGTTTCTCATTGTGGGCACTCCATGGGAAGCAAGAGCTTTCTTTGCTGGCATATTTGCTGTGGGAGGAATCCTCGTCCATATGAAATTTTGAGAGTGGGGTTACCAATTTACAGACAGGACTGAAAACAGGAAATGAAAACTCAATTCCATCGGAAAGAAAGCCTGGAAGCTTTGGTTTTGTGGTGCAGTTGGTTTGTCAGTCTGAAGACTACATGGTGAGCAAGAGCTTTCTGTGCTGGCCCCTTTGGTGTGGAAGGAATATTTGGTTCTATGCAATTTTGGTAGTCTGTCTGGCAGTTGGGAGGTACGTCTTAAAACAGGAAATGACAGCCCTTTTCTGCAGTAAAGAAAGCCAGGAAGCTTTGGCTTTGTGGTGCAGTTGGTTTTTAAACCTAGAGTCTTCACGGGGAGCAAGAACTTTCTGTGCTCGCGTCTTTCATGTGGGAGGAATCTACGTCTGTATGCAATTTTTGTTTTAGGCTGTTAGTAGGGAGGCAGGTCTGAAAACAGGAAATGACAGTCCTTATCTCCAGGAAAGAAAGTTTGGAAGCTTTGGTTTTGTGGTGCAGTTGGTTTGTCTGCCTGGGGTATCCATGAACTGCAAGAGCGTTCTGTGCTGGCACGTTTGCTGTAGGAGGAATCTTTCTTTATATGCAATTTTTATAGTCGAACTGTGAGTTGGGAGGCAGGTCTGAAAAAAGGAAACAACAGCCCTTATCCCCAGGAAAGAAAGCCAGTAAGTTTTGGGTTTGTGATGCAGTTTGTTTGTCAGCCTGGAGACTGCATGGGGAGAAAGAGCTTTCTGTGCTGCCATCTTTGGTCTGAGTGGAGTCTTGATCTATATGCAATTTTCGGAGTCAGGCTGGCAATTTGAAGGCAGGGCTGAAAAAAGGAAATGACTGCCTTTATACGCAAGAAAGAAAGCCTGGAAGCTGTGACTTTGTGGTGTAGTTGGTTTGTCAGCCTGGAGACTCCATGGGGAGCAAGAGCTTTGTCTGCTGGCATCTATGCTGTGAGAGGAATCTTTCTTTATATGCAATTTTTGGTGTCAGGATGTCAGTAGGGAGGCAGGTCTGAAAACTGGAAATGACAGTTTTTATCGCCAGGAAAGAAAGCTAACAAGCTTTGGTTTTGTGGTGCAGTTGGTTTGTCAAGCTGGAGACTCCATGGGAAGCAAGAGCTCTCTGTGCTGTTATCTTTGTTGTGGGAGGAATCTTTGTTTCTATGCAATTTTGAGAGTCAACCTGCATCATCAATGAACAGTAAGAGTTTTCTCTGCTGGAAACTTTAGTCTGGGAGAAATCTTTGTTTTTATGCAATTTTGGGAGTCGGCCTATCATTTGGTAGGCAGGTCTGAAAACAGGAAACAACAGCCCTTATCACCAGGACAGAAAGCCAGCAAGCTTTGGCTTTCTGGTGTAGTTGGTTTGTGAGACTTCAGACTCCATGGGGAGCAAGAACTTTCTGTGCTGACATCTCTTCTCTGGGAGGAATGTTTGTCCGTATGCAATATTAGGAGTCAGGCTGGTAATCCGGGGGCAGATCGGAAAAGAGGAAATGACAACCCTTATCCCCAGGAAAGAAAACCAGCAAACTTTGGTTTTGTGGTGCTGTTGGTTTGTCAGCCTGGAGACTCCATGGGGACCAAGATTTTACATGCTGGCGTCTTTGGTGCAGGAGGAATCTTCGTCCGTATGGTATTTTGGTAGTCGGACCAGCAGTTTAGAGGTAAGTCTGAAAAGAGGAACCAACAGTCCTTATCGCCAGGAAAAAAAGCCAGCAAGCTTTGGCATTGTGGTGCAGTTGATTTGTCAGCCTTGGACTTCCATGAATAGCAAAAGCTTTCTGTGCTGGCAACTTTAGTTTGGGTTGAATCTTTGTTTATATGCAATTTTGGGAATTGGTTTGGCAGTTGGGAGGTGTCTGAAAACAGGAAACAACAGCCCTTATCCGCAGGAAAGTAAGCCTGGAAGTTTTGGTTTTGTGGTGCAGTTGGTTTGTCAGCCTGGAGACCCCATGGGAAGCAAGAGCTTTCTGTGCTGGTGTCTCTTCTGTGGAAGGAGTGTTTTTTTTATATGCAATTTTGGGTGTCGGGCCGTCAGTTGGGAGGCAGGGCTGAAAACATTAAATGACAGCCCTTATCGCCTGGAAAGAAAACCTGTAAGCTTTGGTTTTGTGCTGCAGTTTGTTTGTCAACCCGGGGTATCCATGAACCGCAAGAACTTTCTCTGCTGGAAACATTAGTGTGGGAGGAATCTATGTTTTTATGCAATTTTGAGAGTCAGTCTTGCATTTGAGAGGCAGCGCTGAGAAAAGAACAACCCTTATGCTCAGGAAAGAAAGACAGCAAGCTTTGACTTTGTGCTGCACTTGGGTTGTGAACCTGGAGACTACATGCATAGCAAAAGTTTCCGTGTTGACATCTTTGGTGTGGGAGGAATCTTTCTTTATATAAAATTTTAGAATTCGTGCTGTCAGCTGGGAGGCAGGTGTGAAAAGAGGAAACAACAACCCTTATCGCCAGGAAAGAAAGACTGTAAGCTTTGGCTTTGTGCTGCTCTTGGTTTGTCCGCCTGGAGACTCCATCAGGAGCAAGAGCTGTCTCTGCTGGCATCTCTTCTGTGGGAGGACTCCTTGTCTGTATGCAATTTTAGGAGTCAGGTTGGAAATCTGGGGGCAGGTCTGAAAAGAGGAAATGACAACCCTTATCTCCAGGAAAGAAAGCCAGTAATATTTGGATTTGTGGTGCAGTTGGTATGTCAGCCTGGATACTCCATGGGGAGCAAGAGCTTTCTGTGCTGGCATCTTTACTGTGGGAGGAGTCTTTGTATATATACATTTTTTTTTGTCGGGTGGTCAGTTGGGAGGGAGGGCTGAAAACAGGAAATGACAGCCCTTATCGCCAGGAAAGAAAGCCTGCAAGCTTTGGCTTTGTACTGCAGTTGGTTTGTCAGCCTTCGTCATCCATGAACAGCAAGAACTTTCTGTGTTGGCAACTTTAGTCTGGGAGGAATCCTTGTTTGTATGCAATTTTGGGAGTCAGGCTGTCAGTTGGGAGGTAGGGCTGAAAACAGGAAATAACTGCCCTTATCGTCAGGAAAGAAAGCCTGGAATCTTTGGTTTTGTGGTACAGTTGGTTTGTCAGTCTGGGATGTCCATGAACAGAAAGAGCTTTCTGTGGGATAAATCATTCTTTATATGGAATTTTAGAAGTCAGGTTGTCAGTTGGGAGGCAGGTCTGAAAACAGGAAACAACAGCCCTTATCCCCAGGAAAGAAAACCTGGAAGCTTTGGCTTTGTGGTGCAATTGGTTCGTCAGCCTGGAGACTCCATGGGGAGCAAGAGGTTCCGTGTTGGCAACTTTAGTCTGGGAGGAATCTTTCTACATATGCAATTCTGGGTGTCGGGCTGTCAGTTGGGAGGCAGGTCTGAAAAGAGGAAATGACAACCCTTATCCCCAGGAAAGAAACCCAGAAAGTTTTGTCTTCCCAAATGCCAGAGTGACTCCCAAAAATTGCATAAAAACAAAGGTTCCTCCCAGACTAAAGTTGCCAGCAGAGAAAACTCTTGCTGTTCATGGACACCCTAGGCTGACAAACCAACTACACCAGGAAACCAAAACTTTCTGGGTTTCTTTCCGGGGGATAAGGGCTGTCATTTCCTGTTTTCACACCTTCCCACAGATTGCCAGTGTGACTTTTAAAATTGCATACAGACGAACATTCCTCCCACAGAAGAGACGCTGGCACAGACAGCACTTGCTCCCCATGGAGTCTCCAGGCTGACAAAGCAACTACACCACAAAGCCAAAGCTTCCAGGTTTTAAGAGCTCTTGTTTCCTGTTTTCAGCCTTGCCTCCCAACTGCCAACTAGACTTCTAAAATTGCATAGAAGGGAAGATTCCTCCGAGAGTAAAGATGCCAGCACGAAAAGCTTTTGCTCCCCATGGAGTCTACAGGCTGACAAACTAACTGCACCACAAAGCCAAAGTTTGCTGACTTTCTTTCCTGACGGTAAGGGTTGTCATTTCCTCTTTTCAGACCTGCCTCCCAAATGACAGACCGACTTCTAAAATTCCATATAAGGAAAGATTTATCCCAAAAGAAAGATGTCAGCATAGAAAGCTCTTGCTGTTCATGGACACCCCGGGCTGACAAACCAACCGCACTAAGAAGACAAAGCTTGCAGGCTTTCTTTCCTGGCGATAAGGTCTGTTGTTTCCTGTTTTCAGCCCTGCCTCCCAACTGACAGCCTGACACCCAAAATTGTATATAAAAAAACCACTCCTTCCACAGAAGAGACACCAGCACAGACAGCTCTTGCTCCCCATGGGGTCTCCAGGCTGACAAACCAACTGCACCACAAAGTCAAAACTTGCTGGCTTTCTTTCCTGGTGATAAGGCCAGTCATTTCCTGTTTTCAGACCTGCCTCCAAACTGCCAACCCCATTCCCAAAATTGCATTCAAACAAAGATTCTCTCCACACCATAGGTGCCAGCAGAAAAAGCTCTTGCAGTTCAAGGATGCCCTAGGCTAGCAAACCAAGTGAACCACAAAGTCAAAGCTTCCTGGTTTTCTTTCCTGGGGATCAGGGCAGGCATTTTCTTTTTTCAGACCTGCCTCCAAACTGCCAGCCCGACTCCCAAAATTGCATACGGAGGAAGATTCCTCCCACAGTAAAGGTTGCAGCACAGAAAACTCTTGCTGTTCATGGACACGCGAAGCTGAAAAACCAAGTGTACCACAAAGCCAAAGATTCCAGGCTTTCTTTTCTGCGGATAAGGGCTCTTGTTTCCTGTTTTCAGCCTTGCCTCCCAACTGGTAGCCTGACTGCAAAAATTTCATATGGACCAAGATTCCTCCCACACCAAAGATGCCAACACAGAAAACTCTTGCTGTTCATGGAGGAAAAAGGCTGTCAAACCAACTGCAGCACAAAGTCAAAGTTTTCAGGCATTCTTTCCTGCTGATAACGGCTCTTGTTTCCTGTTTTCTGCCTTGTCTTGCAACTGTCAACCTGACTCCCAAAATTCCATATGGACCAAGATTCCTCCCACACCAAAGATGCCAGCACGGAAACTCTTGCTCCCCATGGAGTCTCCAGGCTGACAAACAAACTGCACCACAAAGTTAAAGCTTTCTGGCTTTCTTCCATGCTGAAAAGGACTCTCATTTACCGTTTTAAGTCCTGCCTCCCAACTGCCATCCCGATACAGAAAATTGCGTATAAACAAAGACTCCTCCCACAGCAAAGATGCCAGCACAGAAAACTCTTGCTCCCCATGGAGTTTCCAGGCCGCCAAATCAACTACACCACAAAGTCAAAGTTTTCTGGCTTTCTTTCCTCGGGATAAGGGCTGTTGTTTCCTGTTTTCAGCCCTGCCCCCGGATTGCCAGCCTGACTCCCAGAATTGCATACGGACGAAGGTTCCTCCCACAGAAGAGATCCACCACAGACAGCTCTTGCTCCCGATGGAGTCTCCAGGTTGACAAACAAACTGAACCAAAAAGCCAAAACTTGTTCGCTTTCTTTCCTGCGGATAAGGGTTGTCATTTCCTGTTTTCAGACCTTCCTCCCAACTGCCTGCCCAACTCCCAGAATTGCATACAAACAAAGATTCCTCCCACACCAAAGGTGCCAACAGAGGAAACTCTCGCTGTTCATGGACGCCTTAGACTAACAAAGCAAGTGCACCACAAAACCAAATCTTCCAGGCTTTCTTTCCTGCGTATAAGGGCTCTTGTTTCCTGTTTTCAACCTTGTCTCCCTACTGCCGACTTGACTCCTAAAATTGCATACTCACCAAGATTCCTCCCACATCAAAGATACGAGCAGAGAAAGCTCTAGCCCCCCATTGAGTCTCCAGGGTAACAAACTAACTGCACTGCAAAGCCAAAGCTTTCTGGCTTTCTTTCCTGGGGATAAGGGCTGATATTTCCTGTTTTCAAACCTGCCTCCCAACTGACAGCCTGACTCCCAAAATTGCATTCAAACAAAACTTCCTTCCACACCAAAGATGCCAGTTGCGAAAGCTCTTGCTGTTCATGGATACGCCAGGCTGACAAACCAACTGCAACACAAAACCAAAGCGTCCAGGCTTTCTTTCCTGGGGATATGGGCTGTTGTTTCCTGTTTTCAGACTTGACCCCCATATGATAGCACGACTCCCAAAATGGCATACAAAAAAAGATTCCTCTCACAGCAAAGATACCAGCACAGAAAGCTCTTACTCTGTGGGAAGTGTGTCTAAGGCACAAGTGATGTGTCGAGGCAGAAAAACCCAAGAGAGCATGCCCAGACATATGTAACCTGGTTGGTTAAAGAAGTCACATGGTGTTAAGGAATAAAACCGCGCCGATTTTGAAATAAAGCCTCTTTGTTCACCACACGAGGAGCAGTTATTTCCTTGTTATACAAGGGCTCGCGACTGCAACACATGGCGCACCCGAACATGGGACCCTTTTCACTTATATTAATTAGATTATCCTGGATCCAGTAAAACACGTGGTAGATTCCGGTTATCAAGTCTATTATTTTGACTTGGGAGCCTTTTAACCACAAAAAACCTACATGTCTTTAAAACCGTTGTCTCAGTGGTGTCTGAGAAACGGAAAGTTGGTTAGGAGTTCCAGAATATTAGGAAAAGTGCACGATAGAAGAAGAACGAAGAAAAGAAGAAACCGACAGATCGAAGCGACCGGAGCAGGCAGAACCAACTCCACCTTACACCGGAGCGGTTAGCCAAGCTGAACGCAGCGGCACAACTCACGTGGTAAAGACTTTTCCCTGATCGGTGCGGCGTGCCACAGCTCGGAGATCCAGGCCGCAGAGCACCTTGAAACCGCCACGGTTCAGCCGTGTGCATTAAAAAGGCGGCACCGCTGCTGTCACATTCCAACATCCTCAGCGACCGCCAGCCCCGGCAGAAACCACTGCAGCTCCCCGCCTGCCTGCCGTTTCTGCCGGTCCCGCGGTGCACTTAAATGTTACCGCAACCCCGCCGCGCCACATTCAAACCACACCGGGATTTGCTGAAAGTGCCGCACCACGCTTTCCTTCCACTGCCCAGCGATCTGTGGGGACCCCGGAGCTGCTGCCGCCACCCGCACGCCGAGTTGCCCGGGCGCCAATCCTGCCCCACTCAGAGCCGCCGCCACCGTGGACGCCCGTTCGATAGCTATAGACAGAGCCCTTGCCCGCCGCCGCCCGCACCGAGGAACCCAGTCGCCCTCCCCCACCCGCCGCCGCCGAGCCGCCTGCGCCGAGCCTGCCCCGGGCCGGGGGTTGCCACTCACCACAACCGCCCCCCCAGCCACAGCCGCCCACACCGTCGGAACAGCCGCGCGCCCCCCCCACTGCAACCAGAGCAAACCCGGACCCCCGCAGAGATGCCGAGAAGAAAAGCCTCAGAGAAACGACTGACGGACAAACCGAAACTGCTACACAAAAGAACTCCCAGCCATGTGCGCCGGTAACTACCTGGAGATAATGTAACACAGACACTTGTTTCCATAGAAACCTCACAGAGACATTGAAACACTAACTTTACTGCTAAAATCTTACCATATTCTGAACCAAGACACACAAACACACGCAATTACCAAACTTGTAACATAGTAATAGAAACTCACGAGACATACGGGGGCGGGGACGGGAGAGGGGAGCCGGGAGAGCCCGAGTCGCTGGGAAGGAACAAAGTCAAAATGCAAGACCCCGCCCGTGGGATCAATGCAAGGAGTTCTGTTACGGTCATGGGGGACGTGACCCACTATACTCAATACCCCAGGCAGCAGATGAACAGCGACCACATGGCCCGGTGTGGCAGCAACCATATTCCCCACCACACTGACCGAACACTAACCCTCCTCTTCCGGCCCCGGTGCAACCCCGCCCCACCCACACACACAGAGGGGAAAGTAACCCCGCCCCCTACCCACCGCCCACCCCCCCCCCCCCACAGGGAGCCAGGTTTACTGGAGGAAGGGGTGAGGAGTGGGGGGATGGGGAGAAGGAACCAGAGATGGTTCCACCAGGAGGGAACAAAAAGGCAAATGGGGGGAGGTCAGCTAACATGTGGGAGCAATGTCTAGACAAGGCACTTCGGGTGGGAAGCTTGAATAATATTCAGTCATGCCCAAACGATATTAGCCAAAGCCAGTCCCCTCAGCGTCAACCCCTGTATGGGGTTACAGAGAACCTGAGGCATTTGGTAAGAGAGTCTGGTATGTCTTTAACCAATACTTTCAAGTATTTGGAGGCATTGAGTTCCATCTATTCTTTCACCACATATGACTGGAAAGAACTAATGAAATTAGTTCTTAGTGACACCCAATATACAGTCTGGTTAACTGACTTTCAGAAAAATTGCTCTGCTTATATTAAATACCCACAGGCAGGCATCACAGCACACCAGTTAAGTGGGGATGGAAATTATAATTCAATAGATACACAATCAAAATACCATAGAGAGATATGTGACGTAGTAGCCAAGCAAGCCCTAAAAGCTATGGAAAACATTCTCACTACAAACCAAGATGATTATCTGTCCCCCATTAAAAGGTTACAAGGTTGTACTGAACCAAATTTGAGATGTTTAGACCAGCTGCAGTCTGCCTTAAACAAGCAAGTTGAATACAATGAAGCTAGAGAGATGCTATATAAGCAATTGGCTTTTGAAAAGGAAAACACAAGCTGTGAAAGAGTTTCGCAAACCCCTCCTGCAGGGGAAGACTGCAACATTATTGAGCTGATACAACCCTACCAAAGAGCTAGTTCTGAGAAGCACCAACCTGCCTTTTTAGATGCAGCCTTAGATGCCCAGTTAAGAGTACAAAAAGAAGTCAGACACACAGCTAGTTGTGTTAGTTGTGGAGACACTGATCACTCTCAGAAAGATTGCCCCTGGAGACCCCTAATAGCAACATTTCATAAGCACCCTAGCAGCAGAGAATGGACTGAGTTGTACCAAGTGTGCCATAAGCAAGGCAAAAGATATACCGCAAGCATTGCACTGCTTGTGGGGGTACTGCTTGCTGTACTCCTTTGTAGTACCACTTTTCATGTGCAAGAGAGGAAACAACTTAAGGCAAGCCACAATATGCCAATAACCAGCCCCCAAAATACCCATGTACTCTGCACCCCCAAGAAAGGTGACAGGTGGAAAACACTGCAAATGTTAAGAGCAGAACACGCAGTCAAAAAACATGCGGAAACCTTGCAGCTTAGACTGCCCCTACCTATAAGACTTCCAACAAATTGGCCACTAGTGGTAACTGGTTCAAAGCAAACAACCATAATACATCATTATGCAGAGGACACATTAATAACCACGACCACAAGAAATGAACTGCCGTTCATTGTTACTGTTCTAATCAAAACCGTCCAAGATGCAGATCTTCAGATTGTTTCAGGAAGGATCCAGCAATCACAACTCTGGACTTGCCTTGGACAAGAATCCACGCAGCAAAAAAGTTCTCCACAGCTGCTACAGCTCGAGGTAAAAAACGCTTTATATTTACACGAGTTGCAGAAGCCCCAGGGAGCTGCCAATTGCTTAAAACCTGTTTTAACCATAACCACAGGGGGCCTACACCCTCTCTTTGTGTTGCTAAAGGAGAACTCCAACCTAAAGTCTGACAAATTTCTAGCTGCAGAGGTAAACCAAGTGTTAGAAAATTGTACCAGGGTGATACAAAGCAGACAAAACAGGAAAAATCCTGAACAGCAAATCTGCCTAGTCCTTGTTTCCAGCAGGTATGAACCATTGCAGTTTTGTTTCAGTGGGATCAAACTGAGAGAAGCCCACTGTTAGTTCTAGAACAGCTCTTTCTGCCACACACACACCACCTAAAATCTGTGTAAACTGTTAATGAGATGTTTGCAAAGCTTGTTATTAAAGGCAGAGCACGACTGCGGGAACTGGACGGAAGAGATCCTGCCTTTACCAACGTTCCAGCTTCAAAGGACAATTTGGATAGGATGACAGTAGAGGACACAGGATTCCAAGCTGCCCTGGCAAGTTTTGGTGGTAATATTTCAATCCATCTCCCTAAGCACAGATTGTGAGCAGAAATCAATAATTTACCTTTAAGAACCTTCACACATGCATCTAGAAAAACACAAAATACTGCAATGACTTGAATAAATCCTGCCACAGAACAGTAGGAAAAACTACAGGCCATGAACCAAGCTTCTGTACAGGTTCTGGAACTGACTGCCATTCATATTGCCTTGGGAAAAATTTCTGAACAACCCTCTAATGTTGTGACTATGTCTATTATGCTATAAGGTTAATACCCCATCTTGAAGGTTAATTTCCTTGAGATATTGTTAACCCTCACCTGTTGTTTGAAATGCATTCTGTTTGGTTCCTGTGATTTACAGAAGGTATGATTTCTATACAAATACACACAAAATCACATGCTGACAGGTCAGGGCCAATAACTGACAGAAACTGAGAAGTTGCTAAAGCATCAATGTTTAACACCATACCCAGAGTTCTAAAGCAAACAAAATTGTCTCATTCATTTTTCCATCAGAATACACGTTCTCTAAAGAGACCATTCAAAATAACGATTAATAAAACTACATTATCAAGGTATGCCCACACTGTCAGGAAATCACACCCATGCCATCTCAAGGAAGCATTAACCCTAGAGAGTTAATAGCAAATGAGACCTGGCAAACAGATATATACATCTCTGAATTGGACATATTGAAATATGTACATGCAAATAGATACACATCCACAAAACATAACTGCCACTGCATCCACTAGACAAAACGCAAGAGTGTAAAACACAATTATTTAGTTGCTTAGCAACCTTGGTACTCTAAAATGGATTAACAATAATATTAATACAACTTTACTTCCTATCAAATAGGAAAATTCTCACAAGCATTCCACACTAACCCATAAGACAAGCAAAAGCACATCACACATTGAAACACATACTAGATTAAAACAACAAGGGGGAGAATCTGTGTAACCAGCAAAAACATCTGTAAAAAGCTATGTACGTTATAAATTTTTTAAATTGTGACAGCACTGAAAAGAGTAAGTATGAAAAGCAACATAAGCCCCAGGCTTATGTCTCTCCCGAACCACCAGTCATGATAAGGAACTTGATTTCAGGAGTGGACGAGATCCCTAGATTTTGTGACATAGGGAGGAAACTATGCCTATGTAGTTATAAGAAAAGAACTCAAGCAGATTTCTTCCAGGTGTGTAAAACCCTATTCAAGTACGTGACCACAGCAGTAGGAACCAGAGTAACGCAGAAGTTTGAAAAGAGTTATGTTTATGTTTCAGGTTTACATTAAGAAATTACCAATGTGGTAAAAAGCAGTCTGTAAAATGTGTGTGTATGTGTGTGTGTGTCAGTGAAGGGGGCCACCGATGAATGAAAACAGTGAATGAATAAAAGAGTTGTTTGACTGGTCAAATAATAAAACACAAAACACCTCACAAAATAACATTACCTCCACCACAAGGTCAATTTAAGAGAATTTAGTTTTACTAAGCTTATCCTGTTTTTTAAATAAACTTGAATTCCCTAGTTATAAAAAACCTCAGATTAATAAAGGTTATAAGTTCATACACGGTTAGGCTAAAGCCCTAAGTTAATAAAGTTTTCTCTCCAAGTTGCACTACCCTATAGGAATATAAGAAGGTTTTAAAAAGGTTTACAATAAGAAGTATAAGAACACGAGCAAGCGATGTGCTAGGCCATTGCGAGCTTCGGCAGTTTATAATGTTCTGATTGTTTGAATTGTTGTTTCCACTGTTGTTTACACTGTTTTCGTGCCTTCGTTTAGATAATTAGGAGAGGGGTGGTGTGGGAAGCATGTCTAAGGCACAAGGGATGTGCCGAGGCAGAAAAGCCCAAGAGAGCATGCCCCGACATAAGTAACCTGGTTGGTTAAAGAAGTCACATAGTGTTAAGGAATAAAACCGCGCCGATTTTGAAATAAAGCCTCTTTGTTCACCACACCACATAAGGAGCAGCTATTTCCTTGTCATACAAGGACTTGCAACCGCAACATTTCTCCCCATGAAGTCTCCAGGCTGACAAACCAACTGCACAACAAAGCCAAAGCATCCAGGCTTTCTTTCCTAGGGATAAGGGCTGTGGTTTCCTGTTTTCAGAACTGCCTCCCAACTGCCAGCCCGACTCCCAAAATTGCATACAGTCAAAGATTCCTCCCACACAAAGATGCCAGCATAGAAAGCTCTTTCTCCCCTTGGAGTCTCCAGGCTAACAAATCAACTGCAACACAAAGCCAAAGCTTGCTGTCTTTTTCTCCTGGGGATAAGGGCTGTCATTTCCTGTTTTGAGCTCACCTCCAAATTCCCAATCCGACTCTCAAAATTGCATACAAACGAAGATTCCTCCCAAAGCAAAGATTCCAGTACAGAAAACTCTTGCTCCCCATGGAGTGCCCACAATGACACACCAGCTGCACCACAAAGTTAAAGTTTCCAGGATTTCTTTCCTGCGGATAAGGGCTCTTGTCTCCTGTTTTCAGCCTTGCCTCCCAACTGCCAGCCTGACTCCCAAAATTGCATTCGGACCAAGATTCCTCCCACACCAAAGATACCAGCACAGAAAGTTCTTGCTCCCCATGGAGTCTCAAGGTTTAAAAACAAACTACAGAACAAAGTCGAAGATTCCAGGCTTTCTTTCCTGGGGATAAGGGCTGTTGTTTCCTGTTTTCAGACCTGCCTCCCAACTGCCAGTCCGACTCCCAAAATTGCATACAAACAAAGATTCCTCCCACAGCAAAGATACCAGGAGAGAAAGCTCTTGCTGTTCCTGGAGTCTCCAGGCTGACAAACCAACTGCACCACAAAACCAAAGCTCCAGGTTTTCGTTCCGGGCAATAAGGGTTGTCATTTCATGTTTTCAGACCTGCCTGCAAACTGCCAGTCCGACTCCCAAAATTGCATACAAACAAAGATTCCTCCCAGACCAAAGGTGCCAGCAGAGAAAACTCTTGCTGTTCATGGATGCCCAAGGCTAAGAAATCAAGTGCACCACAAAACCAAAACTTTCTGGCTTTCTTTCCTAGGGATAAGGGCTGTTGTTTCCTGTTTTCAGAACTGCCTCCCAACTACCATCCCGACTCCCAAAATTGCATATAAACAAAGATTCCTCCCAAACTAAAGTTGTCAGCACAGAATGCTCTTGCTGTTCATGGATGCCTCAGGCTGCCAAATCAACTGCACCACAAAACCAAATCTTCCAGGCTTTCTTTCCTGCAGATAAGAGCTGTTATTTTCTGTTTTCAGACTTACCTCCCAACTGCCGGCCCGACTCCCAGAATCACATACGGACGAAGATTCCTCCCACACCAAAGATTCCAGCACGGAAACTATTGCTCCCAGTGGAGTTCCCAGGCTGACAAACCAATTGCACCACAAAGACAAAATTGCTGGCTTTCTTCCCTGCGGAAAAAGACTGTTATTTACTGTTTTCAGTCCTGCCTCCCAACTGCCAACCCGACACCCAACATTGCATATAAAAAAAGACTCCTCCCACAGCAAAGATGACATCACAGAAAACTGTTACTCCTCATGGAGTCTCCAGACTGACAAACCAACTGCACCACAAAACCAAAAGTTCCAGACTTTCTTTCTGGACGATAAGGGTTGCTGTTTCCTGCTTTCAGACTTGCCTCCGAACTGACAGCCAGACTTCTTAAACTCCATGTAAAGAAAGATTTATACCAAAAGAAAGATGTTAGCACAGAAATCTCTTGCTGTTCATGGACACCCCAGGCTGAGAAACCAACTGCACCACAAAGTCAAAGCTTGCTGGCTATCTTTCCTGCAGATAAGGGCAATCATTTCATGATTTGAGCCCTGCCTTCCAACTGACAACCCGACTTCCAAAATTGCATACAGACAAAGATTCCTCCCAGACTAAAGTTGCCAACACAGAAAGCTCTTGCTGTTCATGGACGACCAAGGCTGACAAACCAACTGAACCACGAAGCCAAAGCTTCGAGGCTTTCTATCCGGCAGATAATCGTGGTTGTTTCCTGTTTTCAGACCTGCCTCCCAACTGACAGTCCGAATTCTAAAATTGCATATAAAGAAAGATTCCTCCCACACCAAAGATGCCAGCATGGAAACTCTTGCTCCCCATGGAGTTTCCAGGCTGAGAAACCAACTACACCACAAAGTCATATATTCCAGGTTTTTTTTCCTGGGGATATGGGCTGATGTTTCCTGTTTTCAGACCTGCCAGCCCTACACCCAACATTGCATATAAACAAAGACTCCTCCCACAGCAAAGACACAAGCATAGAAAGCTCTTGTTTCCCATGGAGTCTCCAGGCTGACAAACTAACTACAACACAAAGCCAAAGCTTGCTGGCTTTCTTTCCTGGGGATATGGGCAGTCATTCCTGTTTTCAGACCTGCCTCCAAACTGCCAGCCCGACTCCAAAAATTGCATACAAACAAAGATTCCCGCCACACCAAAGGTGCCAGCAGAGAAAGAAATTGTTGTTCATGGACGCCCCAGGCTAGGAAACCAAGTGAAATACAAAGTCAAAGCTTCCAGGTTTTCCTTCCTGGGGATAAGGACTGTTGTTTCTTCTTTTAAGACCTGTCTCCCAACTGCCAGACCAGCTCCCAAAATTGCACACAGAAAAAGATTCCTCCCACACCAAAGATACCAGCACGGAAAGCACTTCCTCCCCATGGAATCCCCAAGCTTAAAAACCAACTGCACCATAAACTCAAAATCTGCTGGTTTTCTTTCATGCAGAAAAAGCATGTCGTTTCCTGTTTTCATACCTGTCTCCCAATTGACAGGCCAACTCCCAAAATTGCATATGGACGAAGATTCCTCCTACCGCAAAGATGCCAGTACGGAAACTCTTGATTCCCGTGCAGTCTTCAGGCTGAAAAACAAACTGCACCACAAAGCAAAAGATTCCAGACTTTCTTTCCTGGGGATATGGGTTGTCATTTACTGTTTTCAGACCTGCCCCCAGTTTGCCAGCGTGACTCCTAAAATACCATGTGGACGAACATTCCTACCACAGAAGAGACGCCAGGACAGACAGCACTTGCTCCCCATGGAGTCTCCAGGCTGGCAAACAAACTGCACCATGAAACCAAGTTTGCTGTCTTTCTTCCCTGAGGAAAAGGGCTATTGTTTCCTGTTTTCAGCCCTGCCTCCCAAATGATAGACCGACACCCAAAATTGCATGAAAACAAAGATTCCTCACAGACTTAAGTTTCCAGCAGAGAAAACTCTTGCTGTTCATGAATGATCCACACTGACAAACCAACTGCACAACAAAGCCAAAGCTTCCAGCCTTTCTGTCCTGGGGATAAAGGCTGTAGTTTCCTGTTTTCAGCCCTGCGTCCCAACTGACACCCTGACGCCCAAAATTGCATAAGAACGAAGATTCCTCCCACACCATAGATGCCAGCACGGAAACTCTTACTCCCCATGCAGTCTCCAGGCTGAAAAACAAACTGCACCACAAAGCAAAAGCTTACTAGCTTTCTTTCCTGGCGATAAGGGTTGTTGTTTCCTGTTTTCAGACCTGCCTCCCAACTGCCAGACCGAAACCACAGATACCTCCCACACCAAAGATACCAGCACAGAAAGTTCTTCCTCTACATGGAATCCCCAAGCTTACAAAGCAACTGCACCACCAACTGAAAATTTGCTGGTTTTCTATTCTGCAGAAGAAGGCTGTCATTACTTGTTTTTAGACCTGTCTCCCAACTGCCAGTCCGACACCTAAAATTGCGTATAAACAAAGACTCCTCTCACAGCAAAGATGCCATCACAAAAAGCTCTTGCTTCCCATGGGGTCTCCAGGTTGACAAACCAAATGCACCATAAAGCCAAAGCTTGCTGTCTTTCTTTCCTGCGGATAAGGGCTGTTGTTTCCTGTTTTCAGACCTGCCTCCCAACTGCCAGCAGAGAAAGCTCTCACTGTTCGTGGACATCCAAGGCTAACAAATCAAGTGAACCACGAAACCAAAGCTTGCAGGTTTTCTTTCCTGCGGATAAGGGCTCTTGTTTCGTACTTACAGCCTTGCCTCAAAACTGCCAACCTGACTCCCAAAATTGCATACGGACCAAGATTCCTCCCAAACCAAGGATGCCAGCACGGAAATAGGAAACAACGGCTCTTATCGCCAGGAAAGAAAGTCTGGAAACTTTGGTTTTGTGCTGCAGTGTTCTTGTCAGTCTGAAGACTCCATCGGGAGCAAGAGTTTTTTGTGCTGGCGTCACTTCTGTTAAAGGAATCTTTGTCTGTATGCAATTTTAGAAGTCAGGCTGACAATCTGGGGGAAGGGCTGAAAACAGGAAATGACAGCCCATTTCCCATGGAAAGAAAGCCAGAAAGCTTTGGCTTTGTGGTGCAGTTGGTTTGTCACACTGGAGACTCCACGGGCAGCAAGAGTTTCCTGTGCTGGTATCTTTGGTGTGGGAGGAATCTTTATCCGTATGCAATTTTGGGAGTCAAGCTGGCAGTTAGGAGGTAAGTCTTACAACAGGAAACAAAAGCCCTTTCCGCAGGAAAGAAAGCTTGGAAGCTTTGGTTTTTTGGTGCAGTTGGTTTGTCAGTCTGGGGCATCCATGAACAGCAAGAGCTTTCTCTGTTGGCAGCTTCAGTCTGGGAGGAATCTTTGTATGCAATTTTGGGAGTTGGTCTGTCAGTTGTGAGGCAGGACTGAAAACAGGAAACAACAGTCCTTATCCTCAGGAAAGAAAACCTGGAAGCTTTCGTTTTGTGGTGCACTTGGTTTGCCAGTTTGGAGACTCCATGGGGAGCAAGAGCTTTCTCTGCTGGCATCATTGCTGTGGGAGGAGTCTTTGTTTATATACAGTTTTGGGTGTCGGGCCGTCAGTTGGGAGACAGGTCTAAAAACAGGAAACAAGAACCCTTATCCACAGGAAGGAAAGACTGGAAGCTTTGGCTTTGTGCTGCAGTTGGTTTGTCAACCTGGAGACTCCATGGGGAGCAAGAGTTTCCGTGTTGGTATCTTTGGTGTGGGAGGAATATTCATCCCTATGCAATTTTGGGAGTCGGGCAGGATTTTGGGAGGCAGGTCTGAAATTTTGGAAGCTGGGTTGTCAGTTTGGAGGCAAGGATGGAAACAGGAAATGACTGCCCGTCTCCACAGGAAAGAAAGCCAGGAAGCTTTGTCGTTGTGGTGCAGTTTGTTCGTCAGCCTTGATCGTACATGAACAGCAAGAGCTTTCTGCGCTGGCATCTTCCTTTTGGGATAAATCTTTCTTTACATGGAATTTTAGAAGTCGGACTGTCAGTTGGGAGGCAGGTCTGAAAAGAGGAAACAACAGTCCTTATCTGCAGGAAAGAAAGCCTGGAAGCTTAGGTTTTGTGGTGCAATAGGTTTGTCAACCTGGAGACTCCAGGAGGAGCAAGAGTTGTCTGTGTTGGCATCTCTTCTGTGGGAGGAATCTACTTCTGTATACAATTTTAGGAGTGAGGCTGGCAATCTGGTGGCAATCCGGAAAACAGGAAACAAGAGCCCTTATCCCCAGGAAAGAAAGCCTGGAAGGTTTGACTATGTGTTGCAGTTGGTTTGTCAGCCTGGAGACTCCATGGGGAGCAAGAGTTTCTGTGCTGGCATCTTTGGTGTTGGAGGAATCTTCGTCCGTATGCAATTTTGAGAGTCTGGCCAGCAGTTGTGAGGCAGGTCTTAGAACAGGAAACAACAACCCTTATCGCTAGGAAAGAAAGTCTGCAAGCTTTGGTTTTGTGGTGCATTTGGTTTGTCAGCCTAGAAACTCAATGGGGTGCAAGAGCTTTCTGTGCTGGCATCTTTGGTGTCGGAGGAATCTTTCTTGATATGTAATTTTACAAGTAGGGCGGGCAGGTGGGAGGCAGGTCTGAAAACAGGAGATGACAGTCCTTATCCCCAGGAAAGAAAGCCAGAAAGTTTTGGCTTTGTGCTGCAGTGGGCTTGTGAGCCCAAACATTCCATGGGGAGCAAGAGTTTTCTGTGCTCGTATCTTTGGTGTGGGAGGAATCTTTGTTTGTATGCAATTTTGGGAGTCAGGCTGGTAGTTGGGAGGCAGTCCTGAAAACAGGAAACAAAAGCCCTTATCCGCAGGAAAGAAAACCTGGAAGCTTTGACTTTGTGGTTTAACGGCGGAGAGGCTCGGACAGAATTGCACACAAATCAATATGATTGGCAAAAATGTCCCCTTTATTAGAGGAAAGGCAGTTTATATGCTGCCTGTGGCACAGAGAGATGTGATTCTTCCCCAGATTACATTGGATACATAAGGAAAACATACTGTGGTGTACAGTATTAATTGGATAACAGCAGGTGTCCATAAAACTTGTTTTCCTGTCAAAAGAATTCCTCCTTCACCCTGGCACAAGGCCTGCAGCCATATTAGTGGCGCAGTAATTATTAGTGTCTGCACCTAGTCATGCCAAGGTCACAGAAAGGCAATAAAATTGTTCACACAATTTCTGTCCTCCGACAGTGGTTCAGTTTGTTTCTCAGCCTGGAAACTCCACGAACAGCAAGAGCTTTCTCTGTTGGCACCTTTGGTGTGGGAGTAATCTTTGTTTGTATGCAATTTTGGGAGTCGAGCTGGCAGTTTGGAGGCAGGTCTGAAAACAGGAAACGAGCCCTTATCCGCCGGAAAGAAAGCCAGGAAGCTTTGGCTTTGTGGTTCACTTGTTTTTTAGCCTTGTGCATCCATGAACAGCAAAAGCTTTCTGTGCTGGCAACTTTAGTCTGGGAGGAATCTTTGTATGCAATTTTGGGAATCGGACTGGCAGTTTGGAGGCAGGTCTGAAAAGAGGAAATTACTGGCCTTATCCCCAGGAAAGAAAGACAGTAAACTTTGGTTTGGTGTTGTATTTAGTTTGTCTGACTGGAGACTCCATGGGAAGCAAGAGCTTTCTGTGCTAGTATCTTTGTTGCAGGAGGAGTCTTTGTTTATATTCAATTTTCGGTGTCGGGATGGCAGTTGGGAGGCAGGGTTGAAAACAGTAAATGACAGCCCTTTTCAGCAGGAAAGAAAGCCAGTAAGCTTTGGCTTTGTGTTGCAACTGGTTTCTCAGCCTGGAGTCTCCATGGGGAGAAGGAGTTTCCGTGCTGGCATCTTTGGTGTGCGAGGAATCTTGGTCCGTCTGCAATTTTGGGAGTCAGGCTGGCAGTTGGGAGGCAAGGCTGAAAACAGGAAACAAGAGCCCTTATCCGCCGGAAAGAAAGCCTGGAATCTTTGGCTCTGTGGTGCAGTTGGTTTGTCAGCCTTGGTCGTCCATGAAGAGCAAGAGCTTTCTGTGTTGGCAATTTTAGTCTGGGAGGAATCTTTTTTTGTGTGAAATTTTGGAAGTCGGGCTGTCAGTTGGGAGGCAGGGCTGAAAGCAGGAAATGACTGCACTTATCCGCAGGAAAGAAATCCTGGAATCTTTGCCTTTTTGGTTGTATCGGGATGAAGTTGGGATGTTATTTTTTGGTCTGTGTTTGGCCCTAGCCACCTGCAGAAGTTTATGGTTCCTCCTGCCAAGTCTTCTTATAAAGCAGTGAACTTGGCCTTGGAGGGAGAACTTCTGTGTAAACTGTTTTAATTGGTTTCTTGTGATTGGTCAATTGCTCATCAAGGGCATTTGGAGGACAAAGTGATGAGGAGGTGATGAAGGCACTCCCCCAGCCTCAATTGGGAAAGAACCCCCTCAATTCACTGCGCCTGTGTGACGGGATTTCCCAAGTGCTCACGCATGCGCAGGAGGGGTGCATTTACATAACCTAGGGGGTGGGATTGAGAACCCCTGATGGGACGGCAGTGACCACACCTCCCTGGGGCAGGTGCTCTCAATAAACTTTAAAAGGCAGACACGTTTTCCTTGGGGGTGCCGGTTCTTCAGGATGGACCAAGTTGCTTTTAGCGGGGACGCCTGCTTGAATTGGGAGCCTGCCCCCCCTTCGGAACACGCAGCTGCTGTAGGGAGACTTCATTACTGGTTAGGTTGGGTAAGATTATCTTATAGGTGACACCTGGGTGAGTATGGGATGTCGAGCCTTCTTTCTAGGGTCTTTTTTGCACTTTTTCCTCCGCCCTAATTCTTTTCCCTCAGGTACCTTTTTTTCCCCTTTTCTCTGTTTCCCACCTTTCATTATAAATGGTTATTTTGTCAACTAGCAACGGTGTTTGGTTTATTCACGTTCCAGAATCCCTCAAACCTGTTTTTCCCTGATATAGTTTCCCCTCCCCGTTACATTTTGGGGTCACGGACAGGATTCTGGTCGTGAAAACTCACTGTTGCTAGGGGGCGGGGGGTCCCGTCGGGACCCCAAACCGGGGAACGCGCTGCCCCTGGGTGAGCAGGACCCCGGGGTTAGTGTCAAACCGCGGGGAACGCACCACCCCTGAGTGGGCGGGGCCCCGTAGGAACAAGTTCCCGCCCGAGTCCGGTCTCCGCCGCACTCTGCGGAGCCCGGTTCCTGGCCGAGCCCTGGTCTTTGCCGCGCTTGGCCCCTCCCCTGCCGAACCGGGCCTCTGCGGAACCCGGTTCCCAGCCAAGCCCGGTCCTTGCTGCGTTCGGCCCTGCCCCTGCCGAGTCTGGTCTCTGCTGCCCTCAGTTCTCAACCGAGTCCAACCTTCGCCACACTCGGTCGCCCCCCCATACTCAGCCCCCTTCCCCTTTGCGTTTTATGTGCATTTTTGTTTGTTTAACTACTGGTTTTCCTGCTTCATCCAGGAGCCCCGGTTCCCAGTGAGCGGAGCCCCGGCCCCCGCTGGCTCCCGCTAGTCGGGAGGGGGTGAGGTTTTTCGACACAGCTAGTAACCTTCCGGGATCCCCGTAGGGACAAACTCTGCCCAGAGGCTGTCACAATTGACGTGGTTGGGGGGGAAATCGGAAGGTTGGCTGCTTACCCCAGGTCTTGCCTTCCCATCCCTATGGGATTGCCCTGACCGTACTGCCATGCCCTCCCTGTTCCTTATTGCGAGTGAGTTGGGCTGGGAAGCGTGAGCAAGAAGCCTAAGTATGAACCGGATAGTAAAACTGTTAGCCTCCCAGAAACAGGATGTGGGGGGGGGTACTCCGTTCATGGAGCGTGCTGGGTGGACCCAGGAGTCCTGGAGTGTTCTCTGGGGCCACCTAGAAACCTGTGCTGGGGCTGCTCCTGTACCGTGGAGTTGCAGTAGCCCGACAAAAGTAATGAAATTGTGGGGGCAGTGAGGCAATAACTGCTAACCTCCAAGTCATTATGAGTTTAGGTTCCTGAAAGTTTAAACATCATGTTAATCTTGGGTTCACGCGGTGGCTATTTAGTTCACGTGGTGGGCACGTGTGAACTGGGATCGCAAACAGATACTACAGGTAGGTATTAAATTATGAGTATGGGAAGGGGGGGGGGGTTGATTTGTGTTTTGTCTCCCACAGGACCCCACTGGCTTCCAGCATGTTTGATAAAAGCTTATCATGAGCAGTAAGAATTCTGGATAGACGTAAGTAGATGCTGAGCAGCATGAGACCAGCCCAAATATCACATAGAAGAAAGCATATCCTAAATATGGTTCATTTGTGTTCACTAACTTCTACTAACTGGTGTGATGATTCAGTCATTGTGTGCCTGTCTCTCGTGTGTCTTGTCCACACCTAATGTTGTGATCTGTGTAATGAACAATGCCTTTCAGGTGATCCTTGTCTATCATTTGTAGTTCTCAATGGGCCTGGCCTGGGCCTGGGAGGATACGGCTACCACAGCCAATGACTACTTGAAAATGTGTGTGTGTGAATGATGGATGATTGAGGTGGTCACCTCAGAGAGCATGAAGATTCTTACAAAATTGGTATTCTATTATAGCCTTATATGAAGATTATGAAATTAGAATCTCAGGTAGAGTTTTCCACTGATATTGTTCCTTAGCTGTGTGAGCTGCGCAGGAGACTACCAGTTTTGGAGCGGGTAAAGACCATAAGCCAGCAAGTATTAATGCAGACTGCAGGGTTAGCAGAACCTAGAGCAGGGTGCACCACTATGCATCCAGGTGCTCAGGAACCATTCTTACAATTTGTAGAAAGGCTGCAAGTTGCTGTAGGAAAGCAGGTTTTGTGACACTCCGTTACAAAACTGCTAGTTACATAACTAGCTGGAGGTTATGCTAATACAGGTTGTCAAGAGTACTATCCTTGGTGCGGTAATGCAGGTTTATGTCGGGATGGGGTCCTTAGACCATCAAAAAATTGCATTTGCATCTGCTATTGCAGTAGTGAGGGTCGTTTGAGCTTTTCTGTGTTTTCCAGGATTTAAATCAGGAGTTGTCTATGTTGCTACCTTGCTGGTTCAGCCCGTCATATGGAGGGGGTCCTTGCCGACTGTCAAGGCCCTCCTGCATGCCTTTCCAAAAAACATCTGCAGCGTTGTGGACAGGGTGTCTTCAGGTCTCCTGGCTGGAGGCCAGAGCAGATTAGTTATGTTGATCAGTGTGCTGTGTGCTCAGCAAAATAGACTGTTTGTCTCCTACCAGACTTATTGCTTGCATAATTTGCAAGTGGTGTTGTATTGTCCACTTCCAAGTTTTTTCTCAGCATCATTTGTACTCCAAGGAGCTCCTTTGCAGAGGATTGTTCCAGCAGGTTTCCTATGCTTCGATCCAGTGCAGTTTCATAGTTTTCACCCCTTTTGGAGTTTTGGGAGAAACACTGTGCTTGGCCAAGGACCTCCTTTAAACTGATGGTCTCGTGGTCCCTGTGGGAGCTGGGGCGGAGTGCAACTTGCAGGTGCGGACCTTGTCCTTCTCACAGTAGCATTCCAGCAATTTACTGTGCTGGGGCATTTCCTCTCAGCCAAAACCTGGGCACCACAGAGTCCCACCAGGACGTAGTTTTTTCTGAGTGTTCTTTGTGCTGTGCTTACTCAGGTGGACTTGGCACAGGGAGGTCTTGCAGGTCAGGCAAGTCTTCACAGCTGGATGGGGATCCTGAAGGCAGAAATCACACAGGATCACCTCCGCTTGCTGCCCCAAACTTTCCTCCTTCTGTTTGCATTGCACTTCCTGCTTTTCCTCCTCTTGATGAACACAAGCATCCAAAAGTTCTCCACTATGTTGCGGAGATGGAAGTTGGGCTTCAGCTCCCCGATGGGACCTGTGGGGGAAAGGCAGAGTGGGCACTTGGAAGGGCCCTGCTGGCATTTCTGCTCCTTCTGGATGCACTCCTTGCAAAAGCTGTGACCGCAACCCAGAGACATGGGGTTCCTGTAAATGTCCAGGCAGATAGAGCAGGTCAGCCCGTCCTTCAGCCTGGCCGCAGCACCCGCCTCGGCCATGGCGACTGAACCTCGTGACAGGGCTGAGAGCAAGGAGGAGGGCACTGGTGGGACACTGAGAGCACAGCATACAGAAGCCTTCAAATGTCAATTTAGTTTCTGGTCCAGATTGTCGTCGTGTCTGGACCGTCTATTTTAATACTAACCCTTGAGGTCTTACAGCCCATAGTTCAAAATAGTTTGCAGGTGACCGGGTGTGGTACCAAGCCCCAGGTGAAAGGAGTTCCTACCCAGCACCTGAGACGGCAGGAATGAATGTGTGGGGGGGTGTTGACTTATAAGCATCCTCCATTCCTTCCTTATTCAGGTATCTAGGTGAGTGCAGACGGATGGTCCAACCATCATGGACATGCCTACTCCTGCAATAAGCAGGCTGCATGTATTAAATAATAGTATACATTTTGTGTTTTATCTAGCAGGTCTCTCATTGTACTGGATCCGGGAAGTCACTCTGTCAAAGGTTACAGGAAGCCCAACGTCATGGACATGTTATTCCTTTCGCTTGTGATAAAAGTGGGATAGTTTTTCTACTGATTGTCACACAGTACTCATATTCTATGTTTGTATCTTTGAAATTGATTGGAGCGTTCCCCTTCCCCTTGGTTTGATATAACACCCCTTTTCAGGTGAGCAACTTCATGCGACTTATATGGGACTACTGACATACCCAGGCGTGCGGAAGATGAAGACAAACCACAACAAAAAGGGAAGACCTATGCCTGGTAGGCATGATGATAATGAAAGGATTGTCGGTTGTGTACCTTCCATGGGCGTCGACTTGATCAAACCAGTAACATTGGGTGTTCTGTTTCATTTGTGCCACGGTTTCACAAACTTCCGGAACCCTCCGGTTTGGACAACTGTCTTTTATAGCATGGAGGCAAGAGGTACCAGCACTATCACTCCATGAGGTGGAGGGGTTGGACTGCAGTCAGGGGCTCGCTATGGCAGGATGGCTTACCCCCGATGAGACCTTGAACTTACAAAAGGAGTGCAAACTTCCCGTGGGGGCAATGGTTAAACCAGGCGGTTGTCTGGTGCTAGATCGCACTCCAGGTGTATAGGACCTGCGATGGCTCCCCATAGGCCCATAAACTAGAGTGGCTGGCAGTTGACCGTTTCATACTATAAAAGATGTATCGAAAATATTAAGTTGTTCCATGGTTTAAACAGAGTTCTAAGTTCTTTCATTGCATTGCTTAAGCCCATGCAAGCGGACACACCGGTTCATCCGTCTGACCATGATATCTGCCAACCGGAGAACGTTCGTCCTACGGACTGCTGATTGTCCAGTAACTGATCACCAGAACACACTCGGACCTCCTTTCTGGGGATGGACATGGTTGTCGGGACAACTTTGCCTGGACTCTCCCTATTTGAAACTCTCACCGGTGCCGTGGTCCAAACACAGACCACGTGGTGGCATGTATCGGGACGAAGTTGGGATGTTATTTTTTGGTCTGTGTTTGGCCCTAGCCACCTGCAGAAGTTTATGGTTCCTACTGCCAAATCTTCTTATAAAGCAGTGAACTTGGCCTTGGAGGGAGAACTTCTGTGTAAACTATTTTAATTGGTTTCTTGTGATTGGTCAATTGCTCATCAAGGGCATTTGGAGGACAAAGTGATGAGGAGGTGATGAAGGCACTCCCCCAGCCTCAATTGGGAAAGAACCCCCTCAATTCACTGCGCCTGTGTGAGGGGATTTCCCAAGTGCTCACGCATGCGCAGGAGGGGTGCATTTACATAACCTAGGGGGTGGGATTGAGAACCCCTGATGGGACGGCAGTGACCACACCTCCCTAGGGCAGGTGCTCTCAATAAACTTTAAAAGGCAGACACGTTTTCCTTGGGGGTGCCGGCTCTTCAGGATGGACCAAGTTGCTTTTAGCGGGGACGCCTGCTTGAATTGGGAGCCTGCCCCCCTTTGGAACACGCAGCTGCTGTAGGAAGACTTCATTACTGGTTAGGTTGGGTAAGATTATCTTATAGGTGACACCTGGGTGAGTATGGGATGTCGAGCCTTCTTTCTAGGGTCTTTTTTGCACTTTTTCCTCCGCCCTAATTCTTTTCCCTCAGGTGCCTTTTTTTCCCCTTTTCTCTGTTTCCCACCTTTCATTATAAATGGTTATTTTGTCAACTAGCAACAGTGTTTGGTTTATTCACGTTCCAGAATCCCTCAAACCTGTTTTTCCCTGATATAGTTTCCCCTCCCTGTTACAGTGGTGCAGTTGGTTTGTCAGCGTGGGGCGTCCATGGGAAGCAAGAGCTTTCTGTGCTGGCACCTTTGGTGTGGGAGGAATCTTTGTTTGTTTGCAATTTTGGAAGTCAGGCTGTCACTTGGGAGGCAGGACTGAAAACAGCAAACAACAGCCCTTATCCCCAGGAAAGAAAGCCTGGAAGCTTAGGCTTTGTGGTGCAGTTGGTTTGTCACCCTGGAGACTCCATGGACAGTAAGAGCTTTCTGTGCTGGCGTCTCTTCTGTGGGAGGAGTCTTGTTCCGTATGCAATTTTAGGAGTCAGGCTGGCAATCTGGGGCCAGGTCTGAAAACTGCAAACGAACAACCCTTATCCCCAGGAAAGAAAGCCAACAGGCATTGACTTTGTGGTGCAGTTGGTTTGTCAACCTGGGGAATCCATGGGCAGCAAGAACTTAATGAGCTGGCATCTTTGCTGTGGGAGGAGTCTTTGTTTATATGCGATTTTGGTTGTCGGGATGACGGTAGGGAGGCAGGGCTGAAAACAGTAAATGACAGCCCTTTTCCGCAGGAAAGAAAGCCAGTAAGCTTTGACTTTGTGCTGCAGTTGTTATGCCAACCTTGGACATCCATGAATAGGAAGAGCTTCCGGTGTTAGCAACTTTAGTCTGGGAGGAATCTTTGGTTGTTACCAATTCTGGAAGTCGGGCTGTCAGTTGGGAGGCAGGGCTGGAAACAGGAAATGACTGCCCTTATCTGCAGGAAAGAAAGCCTGGAAGCTTTGGCTTTCTGGTGCAGTTGGTTTGTCAGCCTGGAGACTCCATGCGGAGCAAGAGCTTTCTATACTGGCACCTTTGGTGTGGACAGAATCTTTGTTTATGTAAAATTTTGGGAGTCGGGCTGTCAGTTGGGAGGGAGGGCTGAAAACAGGAAATGACAGCCCTTATCGCCAGGAAAGAAACCTTGGAAACTTGGGCTTTGTGGTGCTGTTGGTGTGTCAGCCTCAGGAGTCCATGAGCACCAAGGGCTTTCTGTGCTGGCAACATTAGTCTCGAAGGAATCTTTGTTTATATGCAATTTAGGGAGTCTGCCTGTCAGTTGGGAGGCAGACCTGAAAACAGGAAATGACAGCCCTTATCCTTAGGAAAGAATGCCTGGAAGGTTTGGGTTTGTGCTGCAGTTACTTTGTCAGACTTGTGCGTCCATGGAAAGCAAGAGCTTCTGTGTTGGAAACTTTAGTCTGGGAGGAATCTTTGTATGCAATTTTGGAAGTCGGGCTGTCAGTTGGAAGGCAGGTCTGAAAACAGAAAACAACAACCCTTATCGCCAGGAAAGGAAGCCTGGAAGCTTTGACTTTCTGGTGCATTTCGTTTGTCAGTCTGGGGTATCCATGAACAGCAAGAGCTTTCTGGTCTGGCACCTTTGATATGGGAGGAATCTTCGTGTGTTTGCAATTTTAGAAGTCGGACTGTCACTTGGGAGGCAGGTCTGAAAACAAGAAAATTACAAGACTTATCGCCAGGAAAGAAAGGCATAAAGATTTGGCTTTGTGGTGCAGTTGGTTTCTGAGCCTGGGGCGTCCATGAGCAGCAAGAGTCTTCACGGTTGGCACCTTTGGTATAGGAGGAATCTTTTTTTGTATGTAATTTTGGGAGTCAGGCTGACATTTGGGAGGAAAGTCAGAAAACAGGAAACAACAACCTTTATCCACAGGAAAGAACGCCTGCAAGCTTTGGCTTTGTGGTGCAGTTGGTTTGTCAGTCTGGAGACTCCATGGGGATCAAGAGTTGTCTGTGCTGGCATCTTTGATGTGGGAGGAATCTTTGTTTCCAGGCTTTGTTTCCAGACTTTGTTTCCTGGCGATAAGGGCTGTCATTTCTTGTTTTGAGACCTACCGCCAGATTACCAGCCTGACTCCTAAAACTGCATACGGACGAAGATTCCTCCCACAAAAGAGATACCAGCACAGACAGCTCTTGCTCCCCATGGAGTCTCAAGGCTGACAAACCAACTGCACCACAAAACCAAAGCTTGCAGGCTTTCTTTCCGGGCTATAAGGGCTGTTGTTTCCTGTTTCCAGCCCTGCCTCCCAACTCACAGCCCGACTCCAAAAGTTGCCAACACAGAAAGGTCTTGCTGTTCATGGATGACCAAGACTGACAAACCAACTGCAGCACAAAACCAAAACTTGCAGGCTTTCTTTCCTGGCGACAAGGGCTGTTGTTTCCTGTTTTCAGACCTGCCTCCCAACTGCCGGCCCGAGTCCAAAAATTGCATACGGACGAAGATTCCTCCCACACCAAAGATGCCAACATGGAAACACTTGCTCCCCAAGGAGTCTCCAGGCTGACAAACAAACTGCAAGAAAAAGCAAAATCTTCCAGGCTTTCTTTCCTGCTGAAAAGGGCTGTCATTGATAGTATTCAGTTCTGCATCCCAACTGCCATAACGATACCCAAAACTGTATTTACAAAGACTCCTACCAGAGCAAAGATGCCAGCACAGAAAGCTCTTGCTCCCCATGGAGTCTCCAGGCTGACAAACCAACTGCACCACAAAGCCTAAGCTTCCAGGCTTTCTTTCCTGCAGATAAGGGTTCTTCTTTCCTGTTTTCATGTCTGCCCCCAGATTGCCAGCCTGACTCGTAAAATTGCATACAGAATAAGATTCCTCCCACAGAAGAGATGCCAGCACAGACAGCTGTTCCTCCCCATGGAGTCTCCAGGCTGACAAACGAACTGCACCACAAAACCTAAGCTTCCAGGCTTTCTTTCCTGAGGATAAGGACTGTTTTTTGCAGATTTCAGCCCTGCTTCCCAACTGCCGGCCCGACTCCCAAAATTGCATATGGACGAAGATTCCTCCCACACCAAAGATGCCAGTACGGAAACTCTTGCTCCCCATGCAGTCTCCAGGGTGACAAACCTCTTGCTCTTCATTGACGCCCAAGTCTGAGAAACCAAGTGCAGCACAAAGCGAAAGATTCCAGGCTTTCTTTCCTGGCGATAAGGACTGTCATTTCCTGTTTTCAGACCTGACTCCCAGATTGCTAGTCTGACTCCTAAAGAGAGACCAGCACAACCAGCACTTGCTCCCCATGCAGTCTCAAGGCTGACAAACAAACTGCACCTCGAAGCGAAAGCTTGCTGTCTTTCTTTCCTGAGAATAAGGGCTGTTCTTTCCTGTTTTCAGTCCTGCCTCCCAAATGATAGACCTACTCCCAAAATTGTATAAAAACAAAAATTCCTCCCAGACTTATGTTTCCACCAGAGAGAGCTCTTCCTGTTCATGGATGATCCAGGCTGACAAACCAACTGCACCACAAAGCCAAAGCCTCCAGGCTTTCTTTCCTGCGGATAAGGGCTCTTGTTTCCTGTTTTCAACTCTGCCTCCCAAGTTCCAGAACAACTCCCAAAATTGCACACAAAAAAAGATTCCTCCCTCACCAAAGGTGATAGCAGACAATGCTCTTGCTCCCCATGGAGTCTCCAGGCTGACAAGCCAACTGCAGCACAAAGTCAAAGCTTCCAGGTATTCTTTCCTAGCAATAAGGGTTGTTGTTTCATGTTTTAAGCCCTGCCTCCAAACTGCCCGACCCACTCCCAAAACTGCACACAAAAAAAGATACCAGCACAGAAAGCTCTTCCTCCCCATGGAATCCCCAAGCTTACAAACCAACTGCACCACAAACTGCATATGTACAAAGACTCCTACCAGAGCAAAGATTCCAGCACAGAAAACTCTTGCTCCCCATGGAGTCTCCAGGCTGAAAAACCAACTGAACCACTAAACCAAAACTTCCGAGCTTTCTTTCCTGACGATAAGGGCTGTTGTTTCCTCTTTCAGACCTGCCTCCCAACTGACAGCCCGACTCCCAAAATTGCAAATAAAAAAAGATTCCTCCCACACCAAAGATGCCAGCACAAAAACCTCTTGCTGTTCATGGACTCCCCAGTCTGACAAACCTACTACACCACAAAGCCAAAGCTTCCAAGGTTTCTTTCCTGGAAATTCTGATGGCTTTTCCTCTTTATGTCCCTGTCAGTGTCTGCAGGCAGAGCCCAGGTTCAGCAGGACAACATTGGTAGAGACAACAGAGGGCAGTGAAATCACCATAAAGTGCTCACACACCAGTCTAGGAATCGGCGATTTTATCCCTTTCTAACGGCAAAAGACTCCTCCCACAGCAAAGATGTACACAGTAACACACCAGTTGCAGCACAAAGTTAAAACTTCCAGGCTTTCTTTCCGGTGTATAAGGACAGTTGTTTCCTGTTTTCAGACCTGCCTCCCAACTGACAGCCCAACTCTCAAAATTGCATATACACAAAGAGTCCTCCCACACCAAAGCTGCCAGCACAGAAAGCTCTTCCCATGGAGTCTCCAGGCTGACAAACCAAGTGCACCACAAAACCAAAGTTTCCAGGCTTTCTTTCCTGGAGATATGGGCTGTCATTTCCTCCTTTCAGCCCTGCTTCCCAACTGACAGGCCGACACCCAAAATTGCATCGAAACAAAGAGCTCTCCCACAGCAAAGATACCAGCAGAAAAAGCTCATCCTGTTCCTGGAGTCTCCAGACTGACAAACCAACTGCACCACAAAGTCAAAGCTTCCAGGCTTTCTTTCGTGCCGATAAGAGCTCTTGTTTCCTATTTTCAGCCTTGCATCCCAACTGCCAACCTGACTCCCAAAATTGCATACGGTCAAAGATTCCTCCCACACCAAAGATACCAGCACAAAAAACTCTTGCTCCCCATGGAGTCTCCAGGCTGACAAACCAACTGCACCAAAAAACCAAAACTTTGTGGCTTTCTTTCCTGGGAATAAGGACTGATGTTTCCTATATTCAGACCTGCCTCCCAACTGCCAACCTGACTCCCAAAATTGCATACAAAGATTCCTCCCAGACCAAAGGTACCAGCAAAGAAAGCTGTTGCTGTTCATGGATGCCCCAGGCTGACAAACCAACTGCAGCAGAAAGCCAAAGATTGCTGGCTTTCTTTCCTGGGGATAAGGGCTGTTGTTTCCTGTTTGCAGACTTACCTCCCAACTGCCATCCAAACAACAAAAATTGCATATGAATGAAGATTCCTCCCACACCAAAGATGCCAGCACGGAAACTCTTGCTCTCCCTGGATTCTCCAGGCTTGCAAATCAATTGCACCACAAAACCTAAGCTTCCAGGCTGTCTTTCCTCGCGATAAGGGCTGTTGATTGCTGTTTTCAGTCCTGCCTCCCAACTGCTATCCTGACACCAAAAATTGCATATATACTAGGACTCCTCCCACAGCAAAGATGCCATCACAGAAAGCTCTTGCTCCCCATGGAGTCTCCACGCTGACAAACAAACTGCACCACAAATTGAAAGATTTCTGGTTTTCTTTCCTGGGGATAAGGGCTGTTGTTTCCTGTTTTCAACCCTGCCCCCATATTGCCAGCCAGACTCCCAAAATTCCATACCGACAAAGATTCCTCCCACAGAAGAGATCCACCACAGACAGCTCTTGCTCCCAATGGAGTCCTGCCTCCCGAGTGACAGCCTGACTTCCAAAATTGCATACGAACCAAGATTCCTCTCAGACTAAGGTTACCAACACAGAAAACTCTTGCCGTTCATGGACGACTAAGGCTGACAAACCAACTGCACCACAAAGTCAATGCCTGTTGGCTTTCTTTCCTGTGGATATGGGCTGTTGTTTCCTGTTTTCAGACCTTCCTCCCAACTGACAGCCCAAATTCGAAAATTGTATATAAAAAAACATTCCTCCCACACCAAAGATGCCAGCATGGAAACTCTTGCTCCCCATGAAATCTCCAGGCTGACAAACCAACTGCACCACAAAGCTAAAGATTTCAGGTTTTCTTTCCTGCGGAAAAGGGCTGTCATTTCCTGTTTTCAGCCCTGCCTCCCAACTGCCATCCCAACTCCCAAAGTTGCATATGGACGAAGATTCCTCCAACACCAAAGGTGCCAGCACAGAAAACTCTTCCTCCCCATGGAGTCTCCAGGCTGACAAACAAAGTGCAGCCCAAAGTCAAAGTTTTCAGGCTTTCTTTCCTGGCGATAAGAGCTGTTGTTTCCTTTTTCTGTGCTGGATCTTTGGTGTGGGAGGAATCCTGGTCCGTATGCAATTTTGGGAGTCAGGTTGGCAGTTTGGAGGCAAGACTGAAAAGAGGAAACAAGAGCCCTTATCTGCACGAAAGAAAACCTGGAAGCTTTGGCTTTATGCTGCAGTTGGTTTGTCAACCTTGTTCGTCCATGAACAGCAAGAGCTTTCTCTGCTGGCAACTTTGGTGTGGGAGGAATCTCTGGTCGTAGACAATTTTGAGTGTCGGACTGTCAGTTGGGAGGCAGGTCTGAAAACAGGAAATGACAGCCCTTATCATAAGGAAAGAAAGCCTGGAAGTTTTGGTTTTGTGGTGCAGTTGGTTTGTAACCCTGGAGACTCCATGTGGATCCAGAGCTTTCTGTACTGCCATCTTTGGTGTGGGAGGAACCTTTGTTTGAATGCAATTTTCGGAGTTGGGCTGGCAGTTGGGAGGCAGGTCTGAAAACAGGAAACAACAGCTCTTATCCCCAGGAAGGAACGTCTGGAAGCTTTGACATTGTGGTGCAGTTGGTGTGTCAACCTGTAGACTCCAGGAACTGCAAGAGATTTCTGTGCGGGCAACTTCTCCCAGACTAAAGTTGCCAGCACAGAAAACTCTTGCTGTTCATGGATGCCCCAGGATGACAAACCAACTGCACCACAAAGCCAACGCTTGCAGGCTTTCATTCCTGATGATAAGCGCTGTCATTTCCTGTTTTCAGACCTGCCTCCGAACTGACAGCCCGACTTCTAAAATTCCATATAAAGAAAGAATGATCCCTAAAGAAAGATGCCAGCACAGAAAGTTCTTGCTGTTCATGGACGACCAAGGCTGACAAACCAACTGCACCTCAAAACCAAAGCTTACTGCCTTCCTTTCTTGGCGATAAGGGCTGTTGTTTCCTGTTTTCAGGCTTGCCTCCCAACTGCCGTCCCGACTCCCAAAATTGCATACGGATGAAGATTCCTCCCACACCAAAGATGCCAGCATGGAAACTCTTGGTTCCCATGGAGTCTCCAGGCTGACAAACCAACTGCACCACAAAGATTCCAGCCTTTCTTTCCTGCAGAAACGGGCTGTCATTTACTGTATTCAGCCCTGCCTCCCAACTACCAGACTGACACCCATAATTGCATATAAATAAAGACTACTCCCACAGCAAAGATGCCAGCACAGAAAGCTCTTGCTCCCCATGGAGTCTCCAGGCTGACAAACCAGCTGCACCACAAAGCCAAAGCTTGCTGGCTTTCTTTCCTGGGGATAAGGGCTGTTGTGGGGTGAAGTCACAGCCCCACAACTGAAATTTGAGGGGTTTGGAATGTTACAAAGTTTTAGGCCGTTTTCCATGGGAGCAGTGGAGCTAATTAGATAGTTCCCATGGACACAGCCTTGAGCTGTGTGGCTGAAGTGCAGGTGCATCATTCCTCAGTGTTTTGGTGGAAATATGTGCGTGTTGTGTGTGGGAAAGTAGAAGTGGGAGAACCTAAGAAAAGGCTGCCTGCTGTGCTGGGCAGGCAGACATCTCTTTGTCTCACTATCCTCATGTGTCTTGTGTGTCGTTCTTCTCCCATCGGACCGAGGCCTTTCGACAGGTACCCAGCGACAGTAGGTGCCCTGTGTGAGGACCAGACGAAAAGAAAAAAGACTGTTGAGTATTGCCTGGGTTGCAGGGGTATCGCGACCGGAGGTAGGTGAGCTGCAGGGCAAGGCGCAGCGATGTCTCGGTGCTCAGGAGCTGTTAAAGCAGCGGGGTGCTGCAGGACCCGGGTCCAAATGTTCTCTACACCTTAAGGCAAGTGTTTCTGTTGCACTTGGAAGGCACAAGTTGCCTGGAGAGCCTGGGTGCATCTGGCACTTGATAAGGTGCAGGTGAACTCCTGGGAACTTTTTCCTAGTCACCATGGGGGCAGACCTTGTGTGCAAACGAAAGACGTGTGTTTGTCATCTGGAAATCTTTGTTACAGCGTTTTGGTGTTAGACTGGTGAAGCTAAGTTATGTCGCTTGTTACTTTTGTGTCTTCGGACTGGGAGAGAGGCTGCTTTGCCTGGGAGGACATTAGAGTACTAAAGAAGAGGGACTGGGCGGAGCCAAAGGGAGATGAAGCGGGACCGGAGCTGCGGAGCGGGGCCGGGGCAACCAAACGGCCCCGCCAAGATGGACGCACTGCTAGTGACTCGGCAGCACTTGTCCAAGATAATCAAAGACAGCTACGGCATGAATGTACTGCTGATGGCCTGGGAGACGATCTTGTGACCATAGTGGCTGAATTTCACCTTAAGGAGCTTTCTACGTCTCCTCCGGACGGTGCCGTGCCTGTGTACTCGACGCCAGGTGCCTGCACAGCCGTGTCTGGTCCGCCCGCTGTGGGTGCCTGCGGAGCAGCGCCGGGTCCGGTGCCGTTGAGTCCATCTGTGCCCGCGCGGGCAGCGGCAGCCGTGCTGCAGCCCTGGTGGCAGTGGTCACGGCCCTGGGTGCCAGCAGACTGGTACCGGCTGCGGTCCCAGGCACCGGCTCTGGGTGGAGCGACCCTGGCCCCGACCCTGGTCCCGGGCGCGGCGGGCGGCGGCAGCAGTGGCTCCGTGCGGTGTTGTACCCGGCTCCAGCCGGTGCGCAGCCGAGGGCCACCGGGATCGATGCGGCGGCCCCGGCTCGGAGCGGTACGCCCACGCCGCAGCCAAAACAGACCCGGACCCCCGCAGGCACGCTGAAAGAAAAAAACCGCAGAGAAAAGACTGTCAGATAAGCCAAAACTGCTACACAAAGGACCCCGAACACGTGTGCTCCCAGCCGCTCGGGGATAAGGTAAACATAAGACACCCTGTTTCCATAGAAACCTCATGAAACACTGAAACGAAACACAGACACAGGCAATCGCCAGCCCTTGCAACATAAATCAGTTACTCCGTGATAAGTTCTACCCTGCACAAATCACACAGGGAAGAACGAAACAACCCGCACCCCATCCCCCGCACACACTGCTGATAGCAATACAACACAACACAGTAATACAATTCACGAGACGTACCGGGGAGGGACGGGAGACGGGAGCCGGGACACGCGAGTTGCTGGGAAGGGACAGAGATTGCCATGCAAGCTCCTGGCCCACGAGACCAGAGTAGGCGATTCTGTTACAGCGATGGGGTGTATTCGTCCCCCTTCGCTGCAAATGAACAGCGACCACATGGCCCACCATGGCAGCAGCCATCTTGCCACCAAAACGGCCCAAGCCCCAACCTTTCTCTTTCGGCCCAGGCGCAGCCCCGCCCCACCCACACACACAAAGGGGAAAACAACCCCATCCCCTACCCACCGCCCACTACTGCCCCGACACAAAGAACCGGTTTCACCGAGGCAACCGGGGAAGGGGAGGAATGGGAGGAATGGGGGGAGGGGGAGAAGGAGGGGGAGAAGGAACCAGAGATGGTTCCAATGAAAGGGAGCAAAAAGGCACATGGGGAGAGGTCAGCTAACATGTGGGAACAATGTCTAGACAAGGCACTTCGTATGGAAAACCTGAATAGTAATCAGGCATGCCCAAACGATAAGGCAAGCGTCACAGTACATCAGTTAAGCAGGGATACAAATTATAACTCGTTAGATATACAATCAAAACACCATAGAGAAATATGCGATGTAGTAACGAGGCAAACCATAAAGGCTATGGAAAACACTCTCACTAGAAACCAAAATAATTACCTGTCCCTCATTAAAGGGTTACAAAGTTATACTGACTCAAATTTAAGATGTGTAGACCTGCTGCAGTCTGCTTTAAACAAGCAAATTGAATACAATGAAACCAGAGAGATGCGGTACAAGCACTTGACTTTTGAAAGGGAAAACGCAAGCTGGGAAGGAGCTTTGCAGAACCCTCCTACAGGGGAAGACTGCAACACTGTCAAATTGGTACAACCCTACCAAAGAGCTAGCTCTGAGAAGCAGCTACCTGCCTCTTTAACTGCAGCTTTAGATGCCCAGATAAGAGTACAGGAAGAAGTCAGACACACAACTAGTTGTGTTAGTTGTGGAGATGCAGATCACTCTCAGGAAAGTTGTCCTTGGAAGCCCCTAGTAGCAACTTTCCATAAGCACCCTAACAGCAGAAAATGGACTGAGTTGTACACCATAAAGCCAAAACTTGCTGGCGTTCTTTCCTTGCGATAAGGGTTATTGTTTCCTGTTTTCAGACATGCCTCCTAACTGATAGTCCGACTCCCAAAATTACATAGAAACAAAGATTCCTCCCAGGCTAAAGTTGCCAGCACAGAAACCTCTGGTTGCCCATGGTGTCCCCAGGCTTACAGACAAACTGCACCACAAAGTCAAAGCTTCCAGGCTTTCTTTCCTGGCGATAAGCGCTGTTGTTTCCTGTTTTCAGACCTGCCTCCCAACTGACAACCCAGCTCCCAAAATTACATACAAACAAATATTCCTCAAACACCAAAGATGGAAGCACAGAAAGCTCTTGCTGCCAATGGAGTGCCCAGAATGACACACCAGTTGCACAACAAAGCCAAAGCTTTATCACTTTGTCTCCTGGGGATATGGCACTCATTTCCTGTTTTCAGCTCTACCTCCGAACTGACAGCCCGACTCCCAAAATTGCGTATAAACAAAGATTCCTCCCAGGCTAAAGTTGCTAGCACAGCAAGCTCTTGCTGCTCATGGAGTCCCCAGGCTGACAAACAAACTGCAGCACAAAGCCAAAGTTTCCAGGCTTTCTTTCTTGGGGATAAGGGTTATTGTTTCCTCTTTTCATGCCTACCCCCAGATTGCCAACCTGACTCCTAAAATTGCATACGGAAGAAGATTCCTCCCACAGAAGAAACCCCAGCACAGACAACTCTTGCTTCCCATGGAGTCTCCAGGTTGAGAAACCAACTGCACCACTGTAACGGGGAGGGGAAACTATATCAGGGAAAAACAGGTTTGAGGGATTCTAGAACGTGAATAAACCAAACACCGTTGCTAGTTGGCAAAATAGCTATTTATTAGAAAAGGTGGCAACAGGGAAAAGGGGGAAAAACAGGTGCCTGAGGGAAAAAGGATTAGGGCGGAGGAAAAAGTGCACAAAAGACCCAAGAAAGATAGCTCGACACCCTACTCACCAAGTTATCACCTGTCTTACCCACTCTAACCAGTAATAAAGCCTCTTTGTAGCAGCTGCGTGTTCCGGAGGGGTGACAGGCTCCCACTTCAGCAGGCGTCCCCGCTAAAAGCAACTTGGTCCATCCTGAAGAGCCGAACCACCCCCCGGGAAGCGTGTCTGCCTTTATAAAGTTTTTTGAGAACACCTGCTCCGGAGAGGTGTGGTCAGCACCGCCCCGTCAGGGGCTCCCAATCCCACCCTCTTGGTTATGTAAGTGCACCCCTCCTGAGCATGCGTGAGCACTTTGGAAATTCCCTCATGCAGGCGCAGTGAATTGTGGGGGGGTCTTTCCCAATTGAGGCTGGGGGAGTGCCATCATCACCTCCTCATCACTTTGTCCTCCAAATGCCCTTGACAAGCAATTGACCAATCACAACAGACCAATTAAAACAGTTTACACAGAAGTTCTCCCTCCAAGGTCAAGTTCAATGCTTTATCGGAAGACTTGGCAGGAGGAAACGCAAACTTCTGCAGGTGGCTAGGACCAAACACAGACCGAAAAATAACATCCCAACTTCGTCCCGAAACAACCACAAAACCAAAGCTTCCAGGCTTTCTTTCCTGGTGATAAAGGCTGTTGTTTCCTGTTTTCAGACCGGCCTCCCAACTACCAACAAGACTTCTAAAATTCCATATAAAGAAAGATTCCTCCCAAAAGAAAGACACCAGCACAGAAAGCTCTTGCTGTTCATGGACGATCAAGGCTGACAAACCAATTGCAACACAAAGCCAAAGCTTGCAGACTTTCTTTCCTGGCGATAAGGGCTATTGTTTCCTGTTTTCAGACCTGTCTCCCAACTGCCGGCCCGACTCCAAAAATTCCATACGGACGAAGATTTCTCCCACACTAAAGATGCCAGCACGAAAACTCTTGCTCTCCATGGAGTCTCCAGATTGACATAACAACTATACCATAAAGCCAAAGCTTGCTGGCTTTCTTTCCAGTAGAAAAGGGCTGTCATTTCCTGTTTTCAGCCCTGCCTATCACCTGCCAGCCCGACTTCTTAAATTGCATACAAACAAAGACTCCACCCACACCGAAGATTCTTGCATAGAAAGCTCTTACTCCCCATGGAGTCTCCATGCTGACAAACCGACTGCACCACAAAGCCAAAGCTTCCAGGCTTTCTTTCCTGGGGATAAAAACTGTTGTTTCCTCTTTTCAGACATGCCTCCCAACTGACAACATGAATTCTAAAACTGCATATAAAAAAATATTCCTCCCACACCAAAGATGCCAGCACGGAAACTCTTGGTCCCCGTGGAGTCTCCAGGGTTACAAACCAACTGCATCACAAAGCCAAATCATCCAGGCTTTCTTTCCTGGCGATACGGGTTGTTGTTTCCTGTTTTCAACTCTGCCTCCCAACTGCCGGTTCGACTCCCAAAATTGCATATAGACGAAGATTCCTCCAACACCAAAGATGCCAGCACAGAAAACTCTTGCTCCCCATGGAGTCTGCAGGTTGACAAACAAACTGCACCAGAGAGCCAAACCTTACTGCCTTTCTTTCCTGGCGATAAGGGTTGTCATTTCCTGTTTTGAGCCCTGCCTCCTAAATGCCAGACCGACTCCCAAAATTGCATACAAACTAATATTCCTCCCAGACTAAAGTTGTCAGCAGAGAAAGCTCCTGCAGTACATGGATGCCCTAGGTTCACAAACCAAGTGCACCACAAAGCCAAAGCTTCTAGGCTTTCTTTCCTGGGGATAAGGGTTGTTGTTTCCTGGTTTCAGACCTGCCTCCCAAATGCCAACCTGACCCCCAAAATTGCATACAACGAAAGATTCCTCTCACACCAAAGGTGCCAACCCAGAAAGCTCTTGCTCCCCATGGAGTCTCCAGGTTGACAAACCAACTGCAGCACAAAGCCAAAGCTTCCAGATTTCTGTTTTACTGACCTGGGGAGACTCCTGAATTTTTCTTCAGGGCACACGTTTTTGAGAATGGTCGAGGGGCACGAGAAGCAGAACATCCCTCCGGACTCAGAAACCTGGGTCAACCTCTCCTGACCTGTTCTGGGGAGCATCCCTGCTGGTAGCCGGAGTACTTCTGCTGGCGACAAAGACCACCTGGGATTTTGGCAGGGGCTGTGGCACCAGTGCTACGGCGAGGCAATGCATGGGAGAAGCACCTTCCCCAGAGAAAACTCGGACGTGGTATGGCATCTCCCACCTGCTTTGGACTTCATGGAGATGCAGTCTCTGTGAGGAGAGCTCTGCTGTGTCCCTCCTCCTGCTCCTCTTGCTCATAGGACGGGGGAACAGCCTGTCACACCTGAACTGGATGTGCTGGAACCAGCACATCTACAGCAGGTTGAGGGGCACTCAGATGCAGGACTTCATGGAATTAAACAAACCCTGGGATATCTTTGGAACTTCATGGAATCAAAGAGGTAAAAGAAAAGAATTAAACCCAATGACCAGACACCATTGGATCCAACATTTCTTTAATATGCCAACTGGGGATTCATGGGGGTACTCTGCCATGCATGGATCAAAGAATCAATATAAATTTTGGAATATCAATACAGTGACACTTGAAAGACCCCACTCCTCTTCACAACCCCTTCATAATTAAGTTATGATTTTGCGGTCAAATAGCATCTTGGGTTTTATTCGTGGAACAAGATGGTCATCTAGAGTCCATTTCTTATGGGAGGGACAGTCACATTCAGAGAGTGGTCAGAAGAAATGGACGCTAGATGGCAGTCTTGCTCCACGAATAAAACCCAAGATGCTATTTGACCCCAAAATCATAACCTAATTATGGACTGCTTGTGAAGGGCAGGTGGGGTCTTTCAAGTGTCACTGTATTTATATTCCGAAATTTATACTGATTCTTTGATCCATGCATGGCAGAGTGCCCCCACGAATCCCCAGCTGGCATATTAAAGAAAGGTTCAATCCAATGGTTTCTGGTCACTGGGTTTAATACTTTTGTTTTACTTCTTTGATTCCATGAAGTTCCAAAGATATCCCAGGGTTTGTTTAATTCCATGAAGTCCTGCATCTGAGTGCCCCTCAACCTGCTGGAGATGTGCTGGTTCCAGCACATCCAGTTCAGGTGTGACAGGCTGTTCCCCAGTCCTATGAGCAAGAGGAGCAGGAGGAGGGACACAGCAGAACTCTCCTCACAGAGGTTGCATCTCCATGAAGTCCAAAGCAGGTGGGAACTGCCGTACCATGTCTGGGGAAGGTGTTTCTTCCATTCACTGCCTCACCATAGCACTAGTGCTACAGTCCCTGACAAAACCCCAAGTGGTCTTTGATGTCAGCAGAAGTGTTCCTGCTACCAGCAGGGATGCTCCCCGGACAGTCCAGGAGATGCTGAACCGGGTTGTTGAGCTTGGAGGGATGTTCTAACTCTCGTGCCCAAAAGTGCGTACCCGGGAGGAAAATTCAGGAGTCTCCCCGTGCCAACAAAAGAGAAAACTGGAAGTTTTGGTTTTGTGCTGCAGTTGGTTTGTGAGCCTGGAGACTCCATGGGGAGCAAGAGTTTCCGTGCCTGGTATCTTTGGTGTGGGAGGAATCTTGTTCCGAATGGAAGTCTGGGAGTCAGGCTGGCATTTGGGAGGCAGCGGTGAAAAGAGGAAACAACAACCCTTATCGCCAGGAAAGAAAACCTGCAAGCTTTGGCTTTCTGGTGCAGTTCGTTTGTCAGCCTGAAGACTCCACGGGGAGCAAGAGAATTCTTTGCTGGTAACTTTAGTCTGGGAGGAATGTTTGTTTATATGCAATTTTGGGAGTTGGGTTGTCAGTTGGGAGGCAGGTCAAAAATTAGGAAATGACTACCCTTATCGCCAGGAAAGAAAGAGGGCAAGATTTGGGTTAGTTGTTGTACAAGTTTCGAGCTGGCTTCCCGCCAAGTCCCCCGAAACTCGACAACAAGGACCCGCCTCCCAGAGAGGGACAAAGGAAAAAAACCAAGCAACCAAAGCTATAGCAAAAAAAAAAATATATATATATATATTCTACATATGAGACAGATACACAAAAGGAGAATACCACACACCAGGAGGGGGGGGGAAGGGGGGGGGGGAAGGGAGAAGGACAAAAAGGGGCAAGGACCGAACAAGTCAAACAGCCAACCGAAGGCAAACTAGCAAAAATCTCACCACTTCCCTTCGAACAGGCAGGATGACCAGACACGGTCCTCGGCTCTCCCCTCACACGTGGCAGATAACGGCAGTCACTGTAGGCCTCGGCTCCAGATAAGCCCGACTGAAACAGGGACCCACCGTTCTCGAACCTCGCCGGAGAGGAAGAGAGAGTGATCCCTCCCGCTGGTTTTATTTATACCTCAATTTACGTAAAGGAATAGCATGGAATACTTCCGTGATCACTGTTTTAGTTCCTTCCTGGCTACAAGTTGGTCTCCAGGAAGGCCTAGAGTGAAACCACCACAGTTGTGCAGTTGGTTTGTCAGTCTTGAGACTCCACGGGGAGCAAGAGTTTTCATGCTGGCATCTTTGGTGTGAGAGGAATCCTTCTTTATATGGAACTTTGGGTGTCAGGGTGGCAGTTGGGAGGCAGGTCTGAAAACAGGAAACAACAGTCCTTACCGCCAGGAAAGAAATCCTGGAAACTTGGACTTTGTGGTGCAGTTTGTTTCTCAGCCTGGAGACTCCATGGGGAGCAAGAGTTTCCATGCTGGCATCCTTGGTGTAGCAGGAATCTATATGCAATTTTACAATTCAGGCTGTCAGTTAGGAGGCAGGACTGAAAACAGGAAACAACAACCCTAATATTCAGGAATGAAAGATTGCAAGTTTTGACTTTCTGGTGCAGAAGGTTTGTCAACCTGGAGACTCCATGGGGAGGAAGAGCTTTCTGTGCTTTCACCTTTGGTGTGGGAGGAATCTTTGTTTGTATGCAATTATGGAAGTCAGGCTGTCAGTAGTATATAGGGACAAAAACAGGAGATTACAGCCCTTATTGTCTGGAAAGAAAGCCAGTAAGCTTTGGCTTTGTGGAGCAACTCTTTTCTCATTGTGGACACTCCATGGGGAGCAAGAGCTTTCTGTGCTGGCAACTTTAGTCTGGGAGGAATCTTTCTTTGCATGCAATTTTTGTAGTCGGGCTGTCAGTTTGGAGGCAGAGCTGAAAACAGGAAGCAACAGCCCTTATCCACAGGAAAGAAAGCCTGGAAGCTTTGGTTTTGTGGTACAGTTGGTTTGTCAGCCTGGAGACTCCATGGGAAGCAAGAGTTTTCTGTGTTGGCATCTTTGGTGTGGGAGGAATCTTTGTTCATATGCAATTTTGGGAGTCAGGATGGTAGTTGGGAGGCAGGGCTGAAAACAGTAAATGACAGCCCTTATCCGCAGGAAAGAAAACCAAAAGCTTTGACTTTGTGGTGCAGTTGGTTTGTCAGCCTGGGGTATCCATGAACAGCAAGAGCTTTCTGTGCTGACGTTTCTTGTGGGAGAAATCCTTCTTTATATGGAATTTTAGAAGTCGGGCTGTCAGTTGGGAGGCAGGTCTGAAAACAGAAAACAGCCCTTATCACCAGGAAAGAAAGTCTGCAAACTTAGTCTTTGTGGTGCAGTTCGTTTGTCAGTCTGGAGACTCCATCGAGAGCAAGAACTTTCTGTGTTTGTATCTTTGGTGTGGGAGGAATCCTTGTATGCAAATTTGGGATGGCAGTTTGGAGGCAGGGCTGAAAATAGGAAATGACAGCCCTTATCACCAGGAAAGAAAGACAGCAAGCTTTGGCTTTGTGTTGCACTTGGTTTGTCAACCTGGGGCATCCATTAACAGCAGGAGCTTTCTTTGCGGGAAACTTTAGTCTCGGGGGAAAATTTGTTTATATGAAATTTTGGGAGTAGGTCTGGCAGTTGGGAGGCAAATCTGAAAACAGGAAACAACAACCCTTATCACCTGGAAAGAAAACCTGCAAGTTTTGGTTTTTTGGTACAGTTCGTTTGTCAGCCTGGAGCACCCATGAACAGCAAGAGTTTTCTCTGCTGGCACCTTTGGTGTGAGAGGAATCTTTGTTTGTATGGAATTTTAGAAGTCGGGCTGTCAGTTGTGAGGCAGGTCTGAAAATAGGAAATGACTGCCCTTATCCCCAGGAAAGAAAGCTAGAAAGTTTTGACTTTGTGGTGCAGTTTTCAGACCTGCCTCCCAACTGCTAGACCAGCTCCCAAAATTCAAAAAATACAAATATTCCTCCCACACCAAAGGTGACAGTAGAGAAAACTCTTGCTGTTCATGGACGTCTCAAGTTGAAAAACAAAGTGCAACACAAACCCAAAGCTTCCAGCCTTTCTTTCCTGCGTATAAGGGCTCTTGTTTCTTGTTTTCAGCCTTGCCTCCCAACTACCAGTCTGACTCCCAAAATTGCATACGAACAAAGATTCCTCCCACACCAAAGATACCAGCACAGAAAACTCTTGCTCCCCATGGAGTCTCCAGGCTGACAAACCAACTGCACCACAAAGCCAAAACTTGCAGGCTTTCTTTCCAGACGATAAGGGCTGTTTCCTTTTTTCAGCCCTGCCTCCCAACTGACAGTCTGACTCCCAAAATTGCATACGAACAAAGATTCCTCCTACACCAAAGATGGCAGGAAAGAAAGCTCTTGCTGTCCATGGAGTACCCAGAATGACACTTCAGCTGCACAACAAAGCCAAACCTTGCAGGCTTTCTTTCCTGGCAAAAAGGGCTGTCATTTCCTGTTTTCAGCCCTGCCCCCAACTGACAGTTCGACTCCCAAAATTGCATAGAAACAAAGATTTCTCCAATAACAAAGGTACCAGAACAGAAAACTCTTGCTGCTTATGGAGTGCCCAGCCTGGCCTATTAAATGCACCACAAAACCAAAGCTTCCAGGCTTTCTTTCCTGGTGATATGGGTTATTGTTTCCTGTTTTCACCCTTACCTCCAAATTTCCAACCCTATTCCCAAAATTGCATACTGATGAAGATTCCTCCTACACCAAAGGTGCCAGCACAGAAAGCGCTTCCTGCCAATGGAGTCACCAGGCTGACACACCAACTGCAACACAAAAGAAAATTTTCCAGGCTTTCTTTCCTGACCATATGGGCTGTTGTTTCCTGTTTTGAAACCTACCTACCTATTGCCAGCCCGACTCCCAAAATTGAAAACGGACAAAGATTCCTCCCAGAACAAAGGTACCAGAACAGAAAACTCTTGCTGCTCATGGAGTACCCAGCCTACCAACTGCACCACAAAACCAAAGATTCCAGTCTTTCTCTGCTGGCATTAAGGACTGTTGTTTCCTGTTTTCAACTCTGCCTCCCAGCTGCCAGTCCAACTCCCAAAATTGCATATAAACAAAGATTCCTCACACACGAAAGGTGACCTCCTAGTAAGCTCTTACTGTGCACGTATAACGTGGCGGTCCTTTATATGACAAAGAAGGATGTACGCTGTTCGTGATGTGGTGAACAAAGAGGTTTATTTCAAATTCGACCCTTCCATTTATCCCTTAGAAGCATGTGACCTTTTAACCAATGGGGTTATCCATCTAGGTGCATGCTCCCTTGGGCTTCTCTGCCCCAGTACGTCCCCTGTATCTTGAATTATCTTCCTACATCACCCCCTTCACAATTATTTAAGAAGGTCACAAAAACAGTGTAAAAACAACAGTGCAAACAATCAGAACAGTACATTGTATACTACCAAAGTTTGCAATGACCCAGCACATCGCTTGCCTTGGCCTCTTACACATCTGTTGGAAACCTTTTAAAAGTTTCTTATATTCCTAGAGGGTAGTGCAACTTGGAGAACTAACTTTATTAACCTAAAGACCTTAGCCCAACTGTGCATAGACTTATAATCTTTATTAATCTGAGGGTTTTGAATAACTGGGGGGTTCAACTTTATTTAAGAAACAGGTTAAGCTTAGCAAACTAAATTTTCCTAAAGTGACCATGTGGCAGAGGTAGTGTTATTTTGTGAGGTGTTTGTGTGTTTCATACATTTGTCCAGTCAAACAACTCTCTTATTCATTCACGCCTCATTCACTGACAACCGTCATCCCATTCATCTCACACACATTCATAGATTTTATACAGACTGCTTTTTGCCACATTGGTCGTCCCTGAATGTAAACCTGAAACATAAACATAACTCCTTTATAACTTCTGCGTTACTCTGGTTGTTGCTGCTGTGGTTGTGTACCTAAGTAGGGTCTTACACACCTGGAAGGAATCCGTTTAAGCTCTTTTCCTGCAGCCACCCAGGCGTAACCTCATCCCCAAGTCACGAGATCTAACAGTCTCGTCCACTGTCCGGAAATCAAGTTTCTTACCATGACCGGTGGTTTGGGAGAGGCAAGAGTCTGAGGTTTGTACTGCTTTTCATAACTGCTTCTTTCAGCGCTGTCACAATTTAAAACATTGATAACATACGTGGCTTTCCACAGATGTTCTTGCGGGTTACACAGATTCCCCCCTTTTTTGTTTATCTAACATGCGTTTCAGTGTGTGATGTGCCCTTTCAATAATTGTTTGTCCAGTTGGTAAGTGTGGGATACTTGTGACATGTGAAATTCTCCATTCTGACAGGAAATTTCTTACCTTTTCTGAGATAAAAGCTGGTTCATTATCAGTCTTGATCTGTTTTGCGGTACCGAGGGTAGCAAAACAACTGAACCAGTGCTTAATGACATCCTTGGTCTTTTCCCCTGCGTGTACTGTGGCAGTTATATATTGGGAATGTGTATCTATTTACATGTACATATTTAACGTGCTAAATTCGGAGATGTGTGTGATATCTGTTTGCCAAATCTCATTTGCCATTAACCCTCTGGGGTTAACGCCTTTCTGAGATGGCATGGGTGTGATTTTCTGACAGTCTGGGCATGACATGATAATGTCTCGAACCTGATTGAGTGTTATCTGGAATTGTCTCTTCAGAGAACATGTGTTCTGATGGAAAAATGAGTGAGACAATTTGGCTTGCTCTAAGACTCTAGGTATCGTGTTAAACATTGCTGCTTTGTCAGCCTCTCGGTTCCCGTCAGTTATTGGCCCTGGCATGTCAGTGCATGATCTTGTGTGCATTATATAGAAATCAAACCTTCTATGATTCACAAGAAACAAAACAGAACGCATTTCAAACAACAGGTAAGGGTTAACAATATCTCTGTGGTAGTTTGGTCTAGGCTTTCCTTGGTGACCAGTTTGTAGCCAAGGAAGTGCCCAGATTTATCCAGTATTCCCTACTATTTTTACATAAGCCAGGTTATAAGAAGAAAGGAGGAGAGACCTTCGCTCTCTTTCCTTCTGGTGGTTTGGAGGTGCAGGTTCCCTGTTGTTGAGTCTGTCGTGTTGGGGAGCGAGGTCTGGTAAGGCCTTGTCGACCTTGGGAGGTGGAGGTTGCCGGCGATCGTTCCAGCGTGACTTTCTGTTGTCCCAAGGAGAGTAGTAAGATAGTCTTATGCTAATTTCTTTTAGTTGCTAGATCTCGGGCTACTGATTGGGATATATATATATTTTATTTTGATTTTGTTCCTTTTCCCTTCCCCCTTCCCTTTCCCTTGTGAAATTGTATATATATTTCAATTGTATATAACTGTAATATAAGTGTAAATATATTTATATATATTGCTTTAGTTGTCTCTCTCACGTTTCGGTTTTCTTGGTTGTTTTTTCTCCCTCTTCTCCCTGAGATTTGGGGGGGGGATGGGACTTCTTGTGGTAAGGTTTGGAGACTTGGCAGGGAGCCAACTTCAAACCATATCACCTTTATCTGGTGTTTGTTTTGGTTTTGCCACTATTGTTTGGGAACAAGTCTGGGAAGGGAGCCAAGTTGGTGTAAAAATTGACCATTGTTTGGGAACACTACCGGGAGAGCTTCCAAGAACATTTTGTTTATATAAACATAGCTTTGTTTGGGAACAAAGGAAAAAAAGTATATAAACATGGCCTTTTCATTAATTTTCTTGGTTAATTTTACCATTTTCATATATGTTTCTGGGTATCCAGTGAAAACTAACCCAGAAGGCATCTACCAATATCTGCCTTTTCTTAATTGTGACATCAAAGGCCTAGTGACTGAGGTCCCTAGGACCAAAATTGGCCCCAATCCTTACCTAAATTGTTTGGCAACGGTTCTACTATTCCTAAAAGCCATGGAAGTGCTGTTTAACATTGGAAAGGTGGTGTGATACTGCTTTCCTTGTTGCAGGAAAGGCCAAAACTCAAAGGGATTTGCTGGAACTTTGGGAAGGGCCTTGAGAAAACCAGTCCCTGGATGGTAAGGAATCTGGGTCAACTTTGGTAAATTGGTAGGGCGCATGACACCTCCCATTAGTTGTGACTTCACACCAGAGCAGGTGTTTGATCCTGACGAGATAGCACGTCAGTTGGCAAAGGGTGTTTTTCTTACGAGGACCCAAATACGCAGTTTTTTGCTTCGTACTGGGACCTGACGAGTGCCTATCGAGCTGCTGTGGACTATACTCAGAAGGCTAAGACCGAGGCAGAAACTCAAACCCTGCCACCTGAGACCAACGCCACCTCTACTACATGCACTGAAAACTGAACCCAGACTGCACCACCTGAGATACCTCTCGCCCCAGGAGTGACAAGGAAGTCGTGGGTATCGACGCCCAACAGTTTAAGCCTACAACCAGATGGAGATCAAAGCAAGTCACAAGATAACAGAGAGGGGACTGATACCAGTGCCAAAACTCCACCTGTACCTCCATGAGTAGTACCACCAAAGCGGAAACTACAGTTTTGCGGTCAATGACCCCAGCAGAACTCCAGGACTTACAAAGAGATTACACGCATCGACCTGGTGAGCGAATTCTAGCTTGGTTGCTCCGATGCTGAGACCGTGGGGCTAAAGGTCACATATTATCAACTACTGAAGCAGAACAACTAGCTTCCATCTCCAGAGACCGTGAACTTGATCACTTAATTGCAGAGACGAGACCAGACCTCAGTCTTTGGGCGCGACTTGTCTTACGTGCGAGACAAAGGTTTCCATTTAAAGACTATTTACAGTGCCCCATGAGGAAGTGGACCAAGGTAGAAGACGCCGTCCAGTACCTAAGAGAATTGGCATTGTTGGAAGTCATGTATGATGACCCAGAGGGTGTCACTTGCACAATGTCCATGTGGAAGAAGATAATCCAGGGTGCTCCTGCATCATATGTTCATACCTTGGCAGGAATAATGCTTCCAAACACACAAGAAACACTTGTGGGCACACTGTGTACAGTTCTACGACATCTAGAAGAAGCAGTAGAATCTAGGAATGAGTTTTCTAGAGACTATTTTGATTCTAGTTACAGATGAAGACCTGAGAAAGACGAACCTTACGGGCATTCTGAATATGAGGATGACTACGGAGACCACAGGGACAGACGCTACAGAGACAGATCAGCAGACTGGTCTTGACCACGATCTCGATCTTGGTCCCTGTCCCACTCGCGATCTCCTTCCTTCACACGCAGAAGGAGCGAAAACCCTAAGCATAAATCCTTAGTGCAGTGAACTGTGGTCCTGTCTGCACGCCCAAGGAGAAAACATGAGGAAGTGGGATGGTGAACCTACTTCCAGACTCGAGGTCAGAGTGAGAGAACTAAAACGCAAGGAAACCGATAAGAAAGTCATCTACGTAGTAGATGCAGATTTCTTCGAAAGAGAACTGAGATCTCCCAGACACAGGAAGACTGGAGTCCGTTTCCAGGATGACAAGAAAGCCTCTGACAAGCCAAAGCAAAGATCTGACGGTGAATGTTCCAACCAGAACCAATAGAGGGGCCCTGCCTTCTGCCAGGAGAAGGAGACGGATGAGAAAGATAACAGAGTTAACTGGACTGTGTGGGTTTGATGGTCTGGCACATCAGATCCTCAGAGATACCAAGCTTTAATAGATACCAGCGCACAGTGTACGTTAATGCTCTCAGGACATGTGAACACAGAGACTGTTTCAATTCCTGGGGTGAAAGGAGGGTCTCAAGAGTTGTCGGTGGTAGAGGCCGAAATAAGCCTGACAGGAGACCAATGGGAAAAACATTCCATTGTGATGGGACCAGAAGCCCCTTGCATTCTTGGCATGGATTACCTCAGAAGAGGATACTTCAAGGACCCAAAGGGGTACCGATGGGCTTTTGGTATAACCGCGGTGACTGAAGAGGAATCCAAACAATTATCTGCCCTGCCCAGCCTCTCAGAAGGTCCTTCTATTGTAGGATTACTGCTAGTCAAGGACCAGTGAGCTCCGACAGCCACTAAGACAGTGCATAGGCAACAGTACCAGACGAATCGAGATGCTGAGATTCCCATCCATAAGATGATCAGCAAGTTGGAAAGCCAAGGGGTGGTTAGTAGAACACACCCTTCAATAGCCCCATTTGTCCTGTACGTAAGTCCGATGGCGAATGGAGACTGACTGTGGACTATCGTGGTTTGAATGAAGTCACGCCACCATTGAGTGCTGCTGTACCAGACATATTGGAGCTCCAATACGAGTTGGAGTCCAAGACAACGAAGTGGTATACCACCACTGACATGGTCAATGCATTCTTCTCCATTCCCTTAGCAGCAGAGTGCAGGTTGCAGTTTGCTTTCACGTGGAGAGGTGTGCAGTACACGTGGAACCGACTGCCCCAGGGGTGGAAGCACAGTCCAACCATCTGCCATGGACTGATTCAGGCCACACTGGAGAAGGGCAAGGCCCCAGAACATATCCAGTACATTGATGACATCATTGTATGGGGGGGCACAGCAGAAGAAGTCTTCGAGAAAGGAGAGGAAATCATCCAGATTCTCCTTGACACCGGTTTCACCATCAAGAATAAGGTCAAGGGACCTGCCAGAGAGATCCAGTTCCTAGGGGTGAAATGGCAAGATAGACGAAGACAGATACCAACAGATGTCATCAATAAGATTGTAACCATGGCTCCGCCGACCAACAAGAAGGAGACACAAGCTTTCCTGGGGGCCATAGACTTCTGGAGAATGCACATCCCTGAGCATAGCCAGATTGTGAACCCTCTTCATTTTGTGACCTGTAAAAAGAATACCTTTCAATGGGGTCCTGAACAGCAGCAGGCATTCAAACAGATCAAGCAAGAGATTGCACATGCCGTGGTTCTTGGACCAGTTCGGACAGGACCAGACGTGAAGAACGTACTTTACACTGCAGTTGGAAATAAAGGTCCCTCCTGGAACCTCTGGTAAAAGGTGCCTGGTGAGACGCGAGGGCGACCACTTGGTTTCTGGAGCCGAAGCTACAGGGGTTCTGAAACCAATTACACTCCTGTGGAAAAGGAAATTCTGGTGGCCTATGAAGGCATACAAACAACCTCAGAAGTGGTTGGCACTGAAACACAGCTTCTCCTAGCACCCCGACTACCAGTCCTGAGTTGGATGTTCAAAGGGAAGGTGCCCCCTACGCATCATGCCACCGATGCTACATGGAGCAAGTGGATAGCCTTGATTACGCAGCGTGTACGATTGGGAAGCTCAAATCGCCCTGGAATTCTGGAGGTTATCACAAATTGACCTGAAGGTGGGAACTTCAGTCTGGCAGAAGAAGAACCAGTGAACCGAGTTGAAGAAGCTGCCAGATGAAGAAAGGCATTATGCCCTTTTCACTGATGGTTCTTGCCGTATTGTAGGAAGGAACCGGAAGTGGAAAGCAGCTGTTTGGAGTCCCACCCGACGAGTGGCAGAAGCTGCCGAAGGTCAAGGCGAGTCGAGTCAGTTTGCGGAACTCAAAACCATCCAGTTGACCCTGAACGAGAAGGATGGCCAAGGCTCTACCTCTACACTGACTCGTGGATGATAACCAATGCCCTATGGGGATAGTTAGACCGATGGAAGAAGGTGAACTGGAGGTGTGTCAAAAGTAGACCTAGACTGGCATCAGAAGGGAGAGTTGTTCTTAACTCAATGGGCCCATGATGCTTCCGGTCATCAGGGTAGAGATGCCACCCACAGATGGGCACGAGACCGAGGGGTGTATTTAACCATGGATATCATTTCTGAGGTTATCCATGATTGTGAAACCTGTGCCGCTATTAAGCAGGCGAAAAGACTGAAGTCCCTGTGGTATGGTGGACGATGGGATAAGTATAAGTATGAAGAGGCATGGCAGGTTGATTGTATCAAATTGCCACAGGCCTGCCAAGGTAAGCACTATGTGCTTAACATGGTGGAAACAACCACCGGATGACTAGAGACTTTTTCAGTGCCCCATGCAACTGCCCGGAATACCATTCTGGGCCTTGAAAAGCAAGTCCTGTGGCGACACGGGACACCAGAATGTATTGAGTCAGACAACGGGACTCATTTCAAAAATGACTGTCACCACTTGGGCGAGGAAACATTGTATCAATTGGGTGTACCACATTCCTTATCATGCACCAGTTGCTGGGAAGGTTGAGAGATGTAATGGACTGTTGAAGACAACTCTAAAGGCCCTAGGTGAGGGAACTTACAAAAACTGGGATAAGAACTTAGCCAAGGTCACCTGGCTAGTTAACACCAGGGGTTCTGTCAATCGAGCTGGCCCTGCACAAGCAGAATCCCTCCACATTGTTGATGGAGATAAAGTTCCAGCAATCCACTTGAGGGGAATGCTAGGGAAAGCTGTTTGGGTTACCCCTGCCTCAGGTCAAGACAAACCCATTTGTGGGATTGTCTTTGCTCAAGGACCAGGACATACGTGGTGGGTAATGAGGAAGGATGGAGTGATCCAATGTGTGCCTCGAGGAAATTTAACCTTGGGAAAAAAATAATTGAATGTCCTGAGTTGTGTTTTACAGGAAACCAGTCACCAGATGAGAGAGAAAGAGACCTGAACTAAACTGATGCCGGTATCCCATGATGAGACAGCCCAGAACGATGAAACAACCCTAAAATCATAACTGTAGTTATGACTGAGGAGACAAAAGATCTGGACTGAACTGAACTGATGTCAGTATTGATTTCCAACGATGAGACAACTGCACAGAAAGACCAACAAGGACTATATATATATATATATATGTGCATATATATGCGCGGGATGTAGGCGAACATGAGATATAGGTGTTACGTAAAAATAGTATGGAATAAGGGGTGGAGAATGTGGTAGTTTGATCTAGGTCTTCCTTGGTGACCAGTTTGTAGCCAAGGAAGGACCCAGATTTACCCAGTATTCCCTACGATTTTTACATAAACCAAACTATAAGAAGAAAGGAGGAGAGGTCTTCACTCTCTTTCCTTCTGGCGGGTTTGGAGGTGCAGGTTCCCTGCTGTTGAGTCTGTCGTGTTGGGGAGCGAGGTCTGGTAAGACCTTGTTGACCTTGTGTCACAGTCGTAGTGAGACTGGACTGTTTGCTAAAGAGGATGAGTTATGAGGTAGACCAAACTCCTCTCTCTTTGCAATTGTAATGTCAAATTAAGGGGTTTTACTCAAGGAAAATGTGGAAAAACAGAAGAAAATAACAACCCTTTATTAAAAGATATATGTATGTTAGCAAAAACAGTAACAAGAAACAACAATAACAGCAACGTCTAAATGGATACTCCTCTGTCTGTTAGCACAGTCCTAATTGTGGTCTACCGGGGATATTGTTGGATCACTGGAAGGTACAGGGTCTGCAACGCCCTGTTGTGGTCTGCAGGGGGCACTGTGGGATCTCTGGAAAGTACAGGACCTGCAGTACCTGGTTGTGGTTGACAGGGGGCACTGTGGGATCACTGGAAGGTGCAGGACCTGCAGTACCTGGTTGTGGTCGGCAGGGGGCGCTGTGGGATCACTGGAAGGTGCAGGACCTGCAGTACCTGGTTGTGGTCAGCAGGGGGTGTTGTGGGCTCCGGTAACCACCATGTGGGCAGAGGGGTCTGGAGGGAGCAACCCCGGCCAGCAGGAGAAACCGAGAGGGAAACAGGGGGGGACCCCTTCTCCTCAGTGGAGGGAAGAGGTGAGGGAGAAAAAAAAAAAAGTTCACCCCTCAAGAGGACTCACTGCTCCCAGATGATAGTGTTTCCAAGGCTCACTGTTTTTCTCCAGCAAGCACAGACCTCTCCGATGAAAAGAAGCAGCAAAGACTCGTCGGCCCCGGCGGGAATCACACGACACTGGCAGTGCAGGGTTAGTATGCAGGCCTCACCAGGATGGAAAAACCAGGGAAGAGAGCTGACTCCCAGACTTTTCCTCTAGAGATGCCTGAAAACAGTCCCCGTCCCTGTCCTGGTCCGAACACACCGTCGTCTCTCGTGTCCTCCCCATCTCTGTCTCCAACATTCCCCCATCACCCCAGTAGTTAAAGGTCCATTAAGCAGATCGGCCAGTTCCTTTGTAAGGCTAATCGACTCCCTTCCCCCCTTCGAACTCTGTTTCTCTTACAGGGAAAGCAGGGGAAGGGAAAATTCCTCTCTCAGATTTATAACCCATAACATTATCCACCCCTAATTTTCTCTCCCATGCTTTCACACGTTATCAGATTAAATCTTTGAACTTCCTACGTACATGCATCATCCTAACTATGTACACATCCACTAATAGGTAGATACAGATACAGAGTTACATACAGATACAAGTATACAGTTGCAGCCATTTTATCCAAGAATAAGGTCTCCTTGAGGTATGCACCGAGTTTCTCCATCTTCCTGCATCACCCACCAGGTGCAGCCAGGCCCTTGGGCAAAAACAATCCCACGAATGGGTTTGCGTTTGCCCGAGGCAGGGTTAATTCAAACCTTTTTTCCTAACATGCCCCTTATGTGAATCACTGGGACCTTGTCTCCACCCACGGTGTGGAGGGACTCTGATTGGGCAGGACCAGCTCAACTGATGGAGCCTCTGGTGTTAACCAGCCATGTAGCCTCTGTTAGATGCTGATCCCAGTGCTTGTCTGTCCCTCCACCCAATGCTTTCAGGGTGGTTTTCAACAGTCCATTATGCCATTCAACTTTCCCTGCGACTGCTGCATGGTATGGGATGTGGTACACCCACTTGATGCCATGCTCCTCTGCCCAGGTGGCAACTAAGTTGTTTTTGAAATGAGTTCCGTTATCTGATTCGATGCGCTCTGGGGTGCCATGTCACCACAAGACTTGCTTTTCAAGGCCCAGGATGGTATTTCGGGCGGTAGTGTGAGGCACCGGATACGTCTCCAGCCATCCAGTGGTGGTTTCCACCATGGTAAGCACATAGCACTTACCTTGGTGGGTTCGTGGCAGTGTGATGTAATCAACTTGCCAGGCCTCTCCATACCTATACTTACTCCAACGTCCACCATACCATAGGGGCTTCAGTCTCTTAGCCTGTTTAATGACAGTGCAGGTCTCACAGTCATGAATAATCTGGGAAATAATGTCCTTGGTTAAGTCCACCCCTCCGTCTCGTACCCATCTATGGGTAGTATCTCTGCCCTGATGACCTGAGGCATCATGGGCCCACCGTGCTAGGAACAACTCTCCTTTGTACTGCCAGTCCAGGTCCACCTGGGACACCTTGACTTGTGCAACTCGGTCTGCCTGTTCATTGTTGCGATGCTCCTCATTGGCTCGGCCTTTGCGCACATGGGCGTCTACGTGGCGGACTCTCACAATCAACTTCTCTGTCTGGGTGGCAATGTCTTGCCACGTATCAGCGGCCCAGATGGGTTTTCCCCTGCGTTCCCAATTGTCCTTCTTCCATCTGTCCAGCCATCCCCACAGAGCATTGGCCACCATCCACGAGTCGGTGTAGATGTAAAGCTTTGGCCACTTCTCCCATTCAGCAATGTCAAATGCTAACTGGACAGCTTTGAGTTCTGCGAATTGACTCTATTCTCCTTGCCCCTCAGTAACTTCTGAAACTTGTCGGGTGGGGCTCCATACAGCTGCTTTCCATTTACGTTTCATTCCTACAAGGCGACAGGAACCATCAGTAAAGAGGGCGTAGCGCATTTCTTCTTTTGGTAGTTTATCGAATTCTGGGGCTTCCTCAGCCCATACCACCTGTTTTTCTTCTTCTTCATCTACTAGACCAAAACTCTCACCTTCCGACCAGTTTGTGATGATTTCTAGGATCCCAGGGCGATTCAGATTTCCAATATGGGCACGCTGCGTGAGCAGAGCGATCCACTTACTCCATGTAGCATCAGTGGCATGATGTGTGGTGGGTGCCTTTCCCTTAAACATCCAGTTCAGCGCTGGTAGTCGAGGTGCCAGGAGCAGCTGTTCTTCTGTGTCAATCACCTTGGAGGCAGCTTGTACTCCTTCATAAGCCGCTAGGATCTCCTTCTCTGTTGGGGTGTAGTTGGCTTCAGATCCTCTGTAGCTTCGGCTCCAGAACCCAAGTGGGCCCCCTCGAGTCTCACCAGGTACCTTTTGCCAGAGGCTCCAGGAGAGACCTTTATTCCCAGTTGCAGAATAGAGCACATTTTTCACATCTGTCCCTGTCCTGACTGGCCCAAGGGCTACAGTGTGTGCAATCTCTCGTTTAATCTGTTCGAATGCCTGTTGCTGTTCAGGGCCCCACTGAAAATCATTATTTTTCCGAGTTACCAGATAGAGGGGACTTACGATTTGACTGTACTCCGGGATGTGCATCCTCCAGAAACCTATGGCACCCAGAAAAGCTTGCATTTCCTTCTTGTTGGTTGGTGGGGTCATTACTGTGATCTTATCAATGACTTCTGTCGGAATCTGAAGATGCCCATCTTGCCATTTCACCCCCAGGAACTGGATCTCTCGGGTAGACCCCTTAACTTTACTCTTCTTTATGGTAAAACCGGCTCCCAGGAGGATCTGGATGATTTTCTTCCCTTTCTCGGAAACCTCCTCTGCTGTGTCCCCCCATATGATGATGTCATCAATGTATTGTAGGTGTTCTGGAGCCTCACCCTTCTCTAATGTGGCCTGGATCAGTCCATGACAGATGGTGGGACTGTGTTTCCACCCCTGGGGCAGTCGGCTCCAAGTATAATGCACGCCCCTCCACGTGAAAGTGAACTGTGGTCTACACTCTGTTGCTAAGGGAATGGAGAAGAATGCTTTTGCAATGTCAATAGTGGCATACCACTTCGCTGTCTTGGACTCCAACTCATACTGGAGCTCCAACATGTCTGGAACAGCGGCACTCAGCGGTGGGGTGACTTCATTCAGGCTACGATAGTCCACAGTCAGTCTCCATTCTCCGTTAGACTTACGCACAGGTCAGATGGGACTGTTGAAGGGTGAATGGGTCTTGCTGATCACCCCTTGGCTCTCCATCTCACGGATCATCTTATGGATGGGGATCACAGAGTCTCGGTTCGTCCGGTACTGCACTATTGTAGTGGCGATTGGCACTTGTTGTTCCATGACTTTCAGCAACCCTACGACCGAAGGACTCTCCGAGAGGTCGGGCAACGAGTTCAACTCTTTAACCGCCTCGGTCTCCACAGCACCTATTCCAAAAGCCCATCTATGTCCCTTGGGGTCCTTGAAGTACCCGTTCTTGAGATAGTCAATGCCCAGGATACATGGGGCATCTGGACCAGTCACAATGGGGTGTTTCTGCCAGTCTTTCCCGGTCAAGTTCACCTCAGCTTCCACCATGGTCAACTCTTGAGATCCTCCAGTCACCCCAGAAATGGAAATAGTCTCTGGTCCCACATGTCCCGAGGGCATTAACGTACACTGAACGCCAGTATCAACCAAAGCCTGATATTTCTGTGGGTCTGACGTGCCAGGTCATCTGATCCACACAGTCCAATAGACACGGTTGTCCTGTGCCTCTACCTGGCTAGAGGCAGGGCCCCTCTAACATTCATCTTCATCCTACCAGTCACCATTTCCCTCTTGTGAATGTTGATGGGAGGAACCCTCTAGCGGATCAGATCCCTGCCCGCAGGATACTGGTACGGCACTCACTTTCTCAGACTTCCCTTTTTCTTTCTCCTTCAACTCTTGTACTCGGGCTGCTAGGGCACGGGTAGGTTTCCTGTCCCACTGTCTCATGTCTTCTCCATGGTCAGTTAGGAAGTACCACAGCTCAGTTCGTGAGGTCTGTCCGCTCTCTCTAGCTGGGGGGCGTCTGGTTTTCACCGGGGCCATATGGAAATTGTTTTCCTCAATCCTCTCTTTCAAGTCCGTAGTTAATTCCTTGAGTTCATTAATTATTGTCTCTACAGAGGAGATGCGGGCCTGTAGTGGTCCTTCGATCATACTGTCATACAATCGAAGTTTGTTTATTACAGACATCACTGGCTCCCGCTTCTCCCCAGCCTGCAAGGATGTCAGGTAACCTTTATGTGTGGACGGCCCCATACGTGTGAAGCTCCACCACATCTGTGGTGTACACTTAACCTTGTCAGGATCGTTGGTAGATTGCCCATCCCTTCCAAACAATACTTTCAGCAATGCCATTTCTCTCAGCCGTAGGATTCCTTCTTCTATGGTCTTCCAGCTCTTGGTATAATGATCTGCCTGCAAGGACTCTCTGTAAATGAATGTCTCCCTCACACCATCCAAAAACCGTGCCCAGAGAGACAGGGACTTCGATTCCCTCACAAATGCCTCCTCAATGCCCACATCTTGGGCAATAGATCTCAGGAATCTCGCTTCACCGCCATCAAGGTTCACAGCATCACCTGTAGAGTCCCAAACTCAGATCATCCAGGCCAGAACGGGTGCACTCGGACGACGAGTAACGACTGTCCGTAAATTCCGGAGGTTATTATACGATAAAGACTCAGTGATGATTTCTGGCTCTGGAGCAACCTTTTGTGGGGACCCTGCCTCTCCATCATCATCAACTGGGCAAACTGATTTGGCTTTATATTTCTTCCTTTGGATAGGGGCAACCTCCGTTGGCTTAGTCTGCCCCTTAGTTTTGGCCTTATCCTGAGTCTCCTTGGTATTAGGCATCTTGTTCTCATCTTTTCCTTTCCCCTGGAAGTGCTGCACCATACCGAGCAACTTCCTGTAGGCAAATGAAAGGCAGTTGAAACCCTAATGAAATTAAAGGCAGTTGAAACCCTAATGATTTTGGGTAAACTTCCTACCAATTTACTGGGACTAGACCTCCTGAAGGGAAGGTCTTGGACTGATGAGGAAGGAAACATATGGGCTTTTGGAAAAGAAATCCCGTATCTGTGTTTACTAAGTCCTGCCCCTGCTCTTCCTCCCTCCCTAGTACCTAATGTCAAACCTTACCCCTTACCCTTGGGAGCAAGGGAAGGAATCACTCCAGTTATTGGAGATTTAAAAGAAAAAGGAATAGTGATTGCAACACATTGTCCTTACAATTCTCCTATGTGGCCTGTCCGTAAGCCAAATGGTAATTGGAGGCTAACGGTAGACTACCGACATCTTAATGCAAAATGTGTGGTTTACTGATGCCTCAGCTAAACGGGAAGGTAAAGTTTGGAAATATCGTACTGTAGCTTTACAGGTACATACAGGAGACAAAATAATAACTGAAGGAGAAGGCAGTGCACAGGTAGGAGAATTAGTAGCAGTTTGGAGTGTATTTAATCATGAAGCCAAAACCTCTGACTCTGTATATGTCTACACTGATTCTTTTGCTGTGTTCAAAGGGTGTACTGAGTGGCTCCCCTTCTGGGACAAAAATGACTGGGAAGTGAATAGAGTCCCTGTTTGTCAAAAAGAGAAATGGCAAGAAATTCTTGCTATAGCAAAGAAAGGGAATTTTTTAGTCGGATGGGTAGCCTCTCATCAAGAAAATGAAAGTCCCGCTAGCCGCTGGAACAACAAAGTAGATGAACTGACCAGATTAGCCCCTCTAAGTGTAAAAACTCCCGCAGAGAACTGGAACAGATTGTTAGAGTGGTTGCATTTAAAGAGACAGCACACAGGAGGACAAGACCTATACAGAGAAGCAGGAAGCAGGGGATGGTCAGTAACTCGAGAGATGTGCCGCACCTGCATATCCTCATGTGAACAGTGCAGAACCCGACTCGAGTGTCACCCTCTAGAACAACCTCCGTTACATATCAGAGACAGAAAAGGGCTGTGGGACACATGGCAGATAGACTATATTGGACTCTTTTGAAAGTCTGAGGGAAAACAGTATGTCTTAGTGGGAGTGGAAGTCAGGTCAGGATTAGTGCAAACAGAAGCTTTCCCTTGAGCAACCAGTACAAACACTCTAGAAGCTCTTAAAATGTGGTTCAGTTTTTTCCCAAAACCTGTATCTATCCAATCAGATAACAGGTCACACTTCACAGCTGCCATCGTCCAGGAGTGGGCCAAGGAAGAAGGAATCCAGTGGATATTTCACACACCATATTATCCACAAGCAAATGGCATAGTGGAAAGAACAAATGGCCTGCTTAAACGATTTCTAAAACCTCAGAAATCCAACTGGACTGAACAACTTCAGGATACTGTAAAAATGGTGAATGACAGATGGGGAGTAAATGGCTGTCCCAGACTCACAGCTTTTTATCCACAGCCTCCCTCTCTGATACCAGCAACATCAAAACCTGAGAGTAATCAAAAACCCTCTCACCTTCCTGGACAACCTGTATTAGTGGAACTACCTTCTGTAGGAACTGTACCAATGGTACTCACCACTCCCTTGAACATATACACCTGGAAAGCAAAAGATGCTTATGGCAAAGAACACAAAATAAGCTCTCGGTGGATTGTTCCTACATTTTAATATTGGGTCCTAAAAGGGGCCAGACAGACCTTTTTCTTTTCTTTTACAGGTAACCGTACAACGGAGAAAAGTATTCAGAACTGTGAATGAATAATCTCAGATTTGGACTATGGCTCAGTTTACTGGTAACTCTAGTTATAATTTGTTAGTATGGTTACTTACCTTGTACATGTGCTCAGCAGAACAGACTGTTAAAAGTGAAAATCAAAGGAACCTTGCCTGGGAACTAGTCAAAGGGTTTGCAAAAATATGGAATCATACCAATCAGGGTATATGTGTAACTTTACCCGAGTCTGCTGAACAAAGATTGCGATTTTTTATGATACCTTTGAATTTATCTTTTGTTTTTAACATGGTTAGTGTGACAGTCCCATTGCCCCTACCCGAAAAGTGGACCAACAAGAACAACGGAGCCCAAATACACTGTAAAGGTACCCCTATAGTGCATGACCTTTACCAAACTTACACCCCACCTCCTAATATGACTCAAGACTGGATGTCACACACCAAATATTGTAAAACAATACGTCCAAAGGTAAATGTAACCATCTTATCTCAAATTGAATCCCCTCACCCATCTATTACATCAAGTAAAGGTGAATTTAAACCTGGAATGATAACCTTTGAGGAATATAATGCTAGACAACCCTGCCTTATTTACACATGGGATCCACTCTTTGACCCATTATACTCACCAGATGTATACAAAAGTAAATATGCCACAGTTTTTAGTCCTTCCTGGTGTGTACAACTTCCTAATGTAACAAATATAACTCCAATTAACCGGAAAAACTTAATGTGGGCATGGTCTGTACAAGTATTTTTTGAATCCAAATTTACAGAACCCAAATTTACCGTGCCTCAGGTAGAAGAAAGTCCTTTATTCAATTGCTCAAAGGTTATAACATGCAAAGAAGGACCAGGAGATCCTCCAGAAACGTGGTTTTCACTCAGAACTTTGATAAGAGATATGTGTACTTGTTGGAGATACCCTTCTAAAGGCTGGAGAAATCAGGATGAATCCTGTAACTCAACCTACATATATCTTCTTAATCCCTGTGGAGTTCCCTACACCCACTACCCAATCCACGGTACTCCAATAAATACTAAACCAAAAATCACCATCCTTGATCATGCAGACAATACTGACTGTAAAACTGCAAAATATATAACCCCTCTGGGAATGGTTTGGGGATGCTCTGATGGAAAGTTTTATTCACATTTGTCATTAGAGCAGCATGCTGGACTTAGGTGTGGACCTGGAATTCCCTCTCTTTGCCCCAGACGTGTCTTTACTTTCACTAAAGGGTCTAAAGAATGTCATCATCATCGCAGTATTATTCCCTCTTCAAAAGCAACACAAAGACCAGAAGGGGCAATTAAAGGAGTTGATTTTCCAGATTATTACACTACTGGGCAAAAAGCATCCCTTTTTCTTGAGAATTTCTTTACCCCCTATGTCACCTTAAAAAGACACCAATTTGTATTAGAAGATATTACCTGGCAATTAAGTGTTTTAAGCAATTGGACACAACATGCATTTGGAGAATTAAACACTCAAGTCCAGCAAACTACTAAGATGACATTGCAAAACAGATTAGCATTAGATACGTTACTATTAAAAGAACAAGGTTTGTGGAATGTTAAATTTATCAGAAACCGAATGCTGTGTAAGGATTTATAATGCTTCGACCTCCATTCAGGAGGCACGAACAACGAGAGAAATAAGTAACCACACTAGAAATTTATTTTATGCAATGCAACTGCAAGAAGTGTTAGATGGAACATGGGTTACTAACATCCTAGAGTCCTTTGGACTCACTGGATGGGGAAAATGGATAGCACAAATTGGAATAGGAATTGTCATTGGAATTTTGTTCCTAAATATTGGCATTGGCCTAGTTAAATGCATGATAGACCGCTTGTTTGTTTCTTTCTCCCCCTCTGTTCGCTATATTCGTATTACCACCACTGAAGAAAACTACCTCGATGTCCCAAGAAACAATGTCGAACCATGGGGTGGCATGTAACAGACAGTTAACATACAAATGCCAAAAATTATGTTTCGCCATTGTTTCTGCCTGTCAAAAAACTTCCTACCAAAAATTCTGTGTCAGTTTTCCACCAGAAGTTCTTACCAGAATTTTCCCACTGGAGTTTTCCTGCCAAAGGATCCTGTTATTGTTCATGGTTATCATATCTCTTCAGACATCTGAATAGGGCTACGTGCCAAGAAACCACACACAACCTCCTTTGAACACTATAAAAGTTGAGGAGAAATTTAGGAAAAGTAGGGAAAGAGGAGTGGGAAAGAGAACTGGCTATAGTAGCTAAAGATCTCTTCTCCACCTCGCCCTCACCTTTTCTTCTGCCACCGTATGCTGCCTGCCATCACCAGAGATTGAACCTCTGCAATCTTGCAGTGGACTGAGACCCACCGTACTACCTGCATGAGTTTCTCCACCCTGACCATATTTCTGAGGGCCGAGAGGTGCAACCAGACCGGGACCTCTGCAAAGCCTGGGACACGACCAGTGTGAGTGGCGAAGCCCACATCCTGGTTGCATTCCAGAGAACTAAAGCTGTAAAAGACCCCCTGCAGCCAAAGAGATAACATCCAAAGCAGCCGAGACAGAGAAAGAAAAACGGCAGAAAACTACTTCTCTCACTCTCCCCCCACCGTACAGACCAACTCGATGGAAAGGTAGTTTTTGGTAGTATCTTTTCTCTACTTCAAAAAGTAATCTTAGCATTTTCCAACCTTTTCTTATTTTTTCCTCTTTGCATCTTTCAGCAATTAATAAAAACAGTTTTGGTATCAACAGAAAACTTGAATGAGTTTTAATTTTGCTCAAGTGAATATTCGAATCTGAAAGTCCTTTCTGCAATATTTAAGCAGATGGTAACACCCTAACCCTAACCCTAACGATTGAGCTGCCACCCAGGAAAGAAAGCCCTGACCCTCCGTTTCTCGCATTCAGTTGGTGCGCCACTCTCGGCACTATGTGGACAGCACGAGGTTTCTGGATGGGTACCTTTTGTCTGGGAGGAATCTTCGTCCATATGCAATTTTGAGAGTGGGACTGACAGTTGGAGCGCACGGCTGAAAAAGGCAAACAACAGCCCTTATCCCCAGGAAAGAAAGCCTGGAACCTTTGGCTATCTGGTGCAGTTGGTGGGCCACCTAGGCACTCCATGGGCAGCAAGAGTTTTCCATCCTGGCTGTCATGCTTTGAGAGCTCCAAAATCCAATTCCAAACTGTAAACCCTAATGCTAACCCTAACCAGAACTAACCCTAAACCAAACCCTAACCCTAAGCTCTAACCATAACCCTAACAGTAATCCTAATCCTAACCCTAATGACTGACCTACCATGCAGGAAAGAAAGCTCTGACCCTCTGTCTCTCGTGTGTAGTTTGTGCACCACTTTCAGCACTACGTGGACAGCAAGAGCTTTCTGTCCTGGCACCTTTTGTCTGGGATGAATCTTCGTCCGTATGCAATTTTCGGAGTGGGACTGGCAGTTGGAGCACAGGACTGGAAAAAGAAAACAAAAACCCTTATCCCCAGGAAAGAAAACCTGGAACCTTTGGTTCTCTGGTACAGTTGGTGGGTCAGCCTGGGCACTCCATTGCCAGCAAGAGCTTTCTATCCTGGCACATTTTGTCTGGGATGAATCTTCGTCCTTATGGAATTCTGGGAATAGGACAACCTAACACTAACCAAATCCCTAACCCTAACCCTAACTCTAAACCTCACCCTAAACCTAACCCTATGTCAAAACCCTAACCCTAATCCTAACCCTAAACCTAACCCTAAGCCTAACCCTATGTCAAAACCCTAACCCTAACCCTAATGACTGACCTGCCACCCAGGAAAGAAAGCCCTGACCATCTGTCTCTCGTGTGCAGTTGGTGCGCCACTCTCGGCACTATGTGGACAGCAAAAGGTTTCTGGATGAGCACCTTTTGTCTGCGAGGAATCTTCATCCATACGCAATTTTGAGAATGGGACTGCCAGTTGGAGTGCAGGGCTGGAAAAAGCAAACAACAGCCCTTATCCCCAGGAAAGATAGCCTGGAAACTTTGACTCTCTGGTGCAGTTGGTGGGCCAACCTGGGCACTCCATGGGCAGCAAGAGCTTTCTATCCTGGTTGTCATGGTTTGCGAGTTCCAAAATCCAATTCCCTAGTCCAAACCCCCTCCCACATCTCAACCCAGTGTGAAATGGGTTTTCCAGACACCACACGAGACTCAAATGGGGGAAAGGGAATATATATTACAATGACTGTACAAATAAATACTGCAATACATTATATGCAATCTTAGCTATCTCTACTGATGCCAATTTTTGCCCCAAAGAAGGCTTGGAAGAACTGCTCAGAGACAGAATTTTCAGTCAATAAGCAGGAGGTATTTAATTTCACGGCTGGGGAACAGCCAGGTCGCCCTGGACAAACTGCTCCGCTCGAGAAACTTACAATTCAGCTTTTTATACACTTTTTGCCGAGCAATTACATCACATATTATGAATATTCATTATCTTGCAACATCTACTTTTAATATTCATATCAGGCGGAGTCGAGGCGGAGTTGGAGGCGTGGTCTCTAATTTGGGGAGAACTTTGGTGGGAGTTCCTGTCGTCCTTCATCATGAACTCGTGTCCTTTTCACCATCATCTTCATAAACTTTTGAACCCTTCCTAATTTGGGTAGTTTCCTCGTGCTTTTGGCAGGGGTTCTCAGTATCTGGCAAGGGTACCTGATTACTGGGCTTGTCCCCTTCCTTATCTCCCTTTGTGTTTCTTCCATATGTCCTTTTTTGTGTGTGTTAGCATTTTTAGTTCTTTCTGTCCATGCTTGTGTTCCCTCATGTCAGAGTGACCTGTATTTTAGTGAATTTATTGCCTCCACTATTTCTTAATAATGAGTTCTTTATGCCTTGCTTAAAGCTTATTCTGCGTTTAACTCTCTCTAATCCTTACACTGCTCTATTAACTTTTCGGGTTTTACCTGGCTTCATTTCCCCCCTTTTCTTAAAACTTACGAATTCTTTCGTCAAGTTCTAATCCTAGAGGGTGTTGATATGCTTGTACCATTGCCCAGATTATTTGGGTTCTTCTGACTATGGATTTTAACTTGCACCACAAACATATATTCACGAGGGTCAGCAGAAGCATGGCCATGGTTATAATTAATATTGGGTGTATCAGGTAGTGAAAGACTTGCGTTGCTGTTGGGGAGTATCCTGTGAAGATATCCCACCAGTGATGCTGACCTACTTGTGCAACTTTTGTCAGAATATTCTTTATACCTTTTGAATTATGCTCTACCTGCCATAACATGCGTCGAGTCGTTTGGTTCACTTTCTGTACTAGCTTTTCTACTTCAGGATGCACGAGCATTTCTTTGAGGAGCTTAGTGTCCATGCCTATTTGTAGCTTGGGTATTTCATGGTACAAAGTATACTCAGCTTCGATTAACTGCTGCGTAGTTATGGGAGCGGTGTAGTTAAAGTCACAGCCTATAGCTTTAGTGAAGTTACATATGCAAAAGTTAGTATCATTAGTCATTTCATGACAATTATCTATAGTAACATTATTGCAAGCAGTTCGAATACAAACACATCCATTCCCTACATAGAACACTTGTGATTGGACTCTATTGTGTGGAAGCATTTCAAAGGTACATACACTGTCTTCAGCATCTAAGCATAGGTCTTCAGCTTCTATAATGGCATTTTCGCAAATATAACCTAATTGCCCTTTAGGGATACATGCTTCTGTACTAATTGATTGCCACTTGTTCTTAGTACTGTCATAGTTTGCCCAGACATTATGGTCTACAGGTTTGACAATGACACTCTGATGTATAGCTCCTAATGTTAAAATAGGAAATATTGCTCTTTCTTCTGCAGCACTAATAGTGAGGACATAGGTTTCAATGTGTTCCTGTTGTGGATCATAAGTAAAGTTAACCAGTTGCCACCAAGCTTGGTGGTCTTTTTCAAATTGTGTAGTGGAGCTATCCCTTAGTATTGTTTCTCTTATTTCTTGAGGCAGTATGCCGGACATTCCTTCTCTTAATATTCCTGCTGCTACTGATTGTACCCATTGTTGTGTCTGAACACACTGGATAGCAAGTGCTATTTCTTTGCTAATATCTCCAGTATAACCAGCAATTTTAGCAAAATCTTCAGCAGTATGGTTGGCTACTAAGGTCATCAGTCTGACCACTAACGATTGTGTCTCTGCCAAAGTTAGCATGGATGCGCTTAAGGGCACTTTAAGCTTTCCCAAATTAGAAGTGACAGTACTTAACTTGTTTACTAATACTTCTTGATCTATAGTGTTCATTATGCCAAATCCTGTGCCAACCCACCCGCTTATATCTCTTTGTGTCCGTTTGTGGTATGACCTAGTTGCTAACCAGGCATTCCAGCCTTTGAGGTTCTGCTGTATAAACGGTTGACAATCTTTCTGTAAATGTGTAATGTCTGTTTGAATGTTTATCTGTACTTTCTTCATAGAATATGTAGGATCTAACAGCAACTTTAGTTCGTTCGATTGTCTTATTACTTGAGGTCCTATAAAGGTTAAATTATGTATTTTCCTGCATTCTAAAGGTGGAGGGGTTTCACGCAATGGGTTTACGACTGGATCTGTCACTAGTGTAATGACTCGCGTAAAGGCTATGCTGCCTAGAGTGCCTTGTTCAGGGATGGGTTTAGTAATCTTGGCTTCTCTACCGCATGTAAATGACACTGATTGATCTAGCTTGATCAGAATTTCACACTGTGCCCTACCTCCTTCAATACTATCCCACTGACATGAGACTGGTCCCTTCCTCTGAATCCAAACAATGGGCATGGGCTCTTCCTCTTCTACTTGGGTATAAGTAATTAAACCCCGTCCAGCTTCTGGCCAAGATCGAATTGTTAATGTTAATTTATCTGTTTTTCCTATTAGAGATTCAACCTCCCGGCACCCTATTTGGATTCGTTCTCCCTTTTGCGCTGCGAAAGGCTTGCTAACCCATTCCATTACCGTGTGTGGTGGTTTCACTCTAGGCCTTCCTGGAGACCAACTTGTAGCCAGGAAGGAACTAGAAAAGTGATCACGGAAGTATTCCATGCTATTCCTTTACGTAACTTGAGGTATAAATAAAGCCAGCGGGAGGGATCTCGCTCTCTTCCTCTCCGGCGAGGTTCGAGAACGGTGGATCCCTGTTTCGGTCGGGCTTATCTGGAGCCGAGGCCTATAGTGACTGCCGTTATCTGCCCGCGTGAGGGGAGAGCCGAGGACCGTGTCTGGTCATCCTGCCTGTTCGAAGGGAAGTGGTGAGATTTTTACTAGTTTGCCTTCGGCTGGTCGTTTGACTTGTTCGGTCCTTGCCCCTTTTTGTCCTTCTCCCTTTCCCCCCCTTCCCCCCCCCCCCCGGTGTGTGGTATTCTCCTTTTGTGTATCTGTCTCATATGTAAAGTATATACATATATATATATATATATATATATTTTGCTATAGCTTTGGCTGCTTGGTTTTTTTTTCTTTCCCTTTTTCCCTCTCTGGGAGGCGGGTTCTTGTTGTCGAGTTTCGGGGGGACTTGGCGGGAAGCCAGCTCGAAACTTGTACACCGTGTAAGGTTGTTTGTTATGTAGAACGTAGACCTCAAAGTGTGGATTTTCTAAGTCTGGTTGTATGCGTGCACTAGACCACGGTCCCTCTGGAGTAGGGTTTTGGGATAAAACAATACTTATCAAAAGTCCAGTGGTCAATATTGAAAGGGTTCGGAAGGGAGTTGGAGTCATGATGCTGGGTCTTCTTGCTTATCTTCCGGAGCTCTCTTGACTCGGGAGTAGTGAATCCATGTAGGTCGCTCCTTGATCCTAACCGCGGTGAAGGTGGTCAGCAGCACTTGGAAAGGTCCCTCCCACTTCTCTTGTAGGGGTTTTCCTAAAAGATTCTTGACATACACCCAATCACCGGGGTTAAACGGATGCAGCTTACAGTCAGGTTGTTTAGGCTGGTGTTCTATTACTATCGTGGCATTCTTATCAAAATGTTTCCCTACAGCAATTACATAATCATATATATATTGGTTACCTATTTGGTCAATAGCATCGCTATTTACAATCTGCATAGCATAAGGTCTTCCATACAGAATTTCAAACGGACTCAACTTTTCTTTTGATCGAGGTTTGACTCTCAATCTAATTAGAGCAATAGGCAAAGCCTGATGCCAGTGCAAGTTAGTTTCTTGGCATATTTTAGTAATTTGTTGTTTAATAAGATGATTCATTTTTTCTACTTGCTCACTGGCTTGTGGCCTGTAGGGCGTGTGTAATTGCCATTTAATCTGCAATGCTTTGCTTATTACTCTCACAACCTTCGCACAGAAATGTGAACCTCTGTCTGAGGATATACTTCTTGGTATTCCGAACCGTGGTATAATTTCATTTAATAAGACTTTAGTTACCTCCCTCTCTTTGTTTGTCCTGCAGGGGAATACTTCAGGCCACCCAGAAAACGTATCAGTAAGAACCAATAGGTACCGATACCCCCCTTTTCTTGGGAGTTCGGAAAAATCAATTTGCCATACTTCACCTGGAAATTTACCTCGGTTTATTGCCCCTTGGTGTATCTTGGTCCCTGTGTTTGGGTTATTCTTCAGGCACCGTTCGCACTGGGATGTAACTTGCTTTATGGTAGTGAATAATTTCGGTCCCGCTATTCTGGTTTGCAAATACTGATAAAGTGGATCTAAACTCCAATGTGCCTTCTCATGTTCTGTTTTTACAAATTGCCACATTAATTTCCCTGGAATTATTAGTTGCCCTGTTTCCAGCTGACCCCATCCATTATCTAGTAATTTACCTTTGTTCTTTCGAATCCAGTTATGATCTGATTCCTGATAATCTGGTTGAAAATTTGTATCTAGCTCTCCTGGTATTAAAGCTGTTATAGTCACTTCTTCAGTCCTTGCAGCAGCTAATTTAGCTTCTGCATCAGCTTTCCTATTTCCTATCTCTGGAACAGTGTTACCTTTCAGGTGTCCCTTACAATGCATTATGGCCACTTGTGTTGGGAGTTGGACTGCTTCTAACAATCGTAGAATTTCCTCTGCATGTTTGACTGTTTTCCCTTGAGCAGTTAACAGTCCTCTTTCTTTCCAAATTGCTCCATGAGCATGCACGATGGAGAAGGCATACTTAGAGTCCGTCCAAATATTAATTCGCATGCCTTCCGCCAATTCCAGAGCTCGGGTAAGAGCTATTAGTTCTGCCTTTTGGGCTGAGGTCCCTGCAGGTAAAGGATTTGATTCGATTACCTCTTCCGTTGTGGTTACTGCATAACCTGCCATCCTTACTCCTTGCTTCACGAAGCTACTGCCGTCAGAGAACCAGTTGTCCGCATCTTCAAATGGCTCTTCTTTGAGATCCGGGCGGCAGGAGTAGACTGCTTCGATAGTTTCCAGGCAGTCGTGCTCGATTGGTTCTGCTGACATCTTTCCTTCTAAAAATGTGGTTGGATTCACAATGTTAGTTACTTGAATGGTTATGTCGTCTGACTCAGCTAGAATTGCTTGGTACTTTAGGAATCTGGAAGGCGACAACCAATGGCCACCTTTCTGTTCTAGTACTGCAGACACAGTGTGGGACACCAACACAGTCATTTTCTGGCCCATGGTAAGTTTTCTGGCCTCTTCTATGTTTATAATTACCGCGGTCACTGCCTTCAGACAGCTGGGCCATCCTTTGCTTACTTCATCCAACTGTTTAGAGAAGTAGGCTACAACTCTTTTGTGTGGTCCCAACTGTTGTGCTAAGACTCCTAAAGCCATCCCTTGCCGCTCATGAGAGAACAGCCAAAATGGTTTTGTTACATCAGGGAGGCCCAGAGCCAGGGCTCTCATGAGTTCCTGTTTCAATCTTTTGAAAGCTCCCTCTGCTTCGGGAGTCCAGACTAGGGTATTCTTAGTCTCTTTTAGTAAATCATACAGTGGTTTGGCTAGCACCCCATATTGATAGATCCATAAACGGCACCAACCTGTCATTCCCAGAAAGGCTCGTAGATCTCTCACCGTTTCTGGTTTGGGCATTTGGCAGATGGCTTCTTTCCTCGTTGTTCCTAGGGATCGTTGTCCTCTGGAAATCTCGTATCCCAGGTATACTACTTTTTCTTGTACCAGCTGCGCTTTCTGTTGAGAGACTCGATATCCACTTAGTCCCAAGAAATTCAACAGGGAAATAGTCCATTTAACACACTCTTCTTCTAATTCAGTCGCTATCAATAGGTCATCCACGTATTGCAGAAGAGTGTCATTTCCCTGTGGCCTTTCCCATTGCTCCAATTCCTTAGCCAGTTGATTCCCAAAAATTGTTGGGCTATTCTTGTAACCTTGAGGTAACACTGTCCAGGTTAACTGAGTCTTTCTCCCTTTGCTCACAGATTCCCATTCAAAGGCAAAAATCTTTTGGCTTTCTGGGGCTAAGGGAAGGCAAAAGAACGCATCTTTTAGATCTAACACTGTGAACCAAATTAAATTATCCTTTAACTTGGTTAGGAGTGTGTAAGGGTTAGCTACTACCGGATGTAGTGTTTTTGTTATTGCATTCACAGCTCTTAAATCTTGAACTAGTCTATAAGTTCCATTTGGTTTCTTAACTGGCAGAATTGATGTGTTATAGTCTGATTCACATTCTATTAATAACCCTAATTCTAGGAATTTTCTAATTATGGGTTCGATTCCTTCTCTATCTTCCAATCTCAATGGATATTGTTTCCTCACCACTGGTCTAGCTCCAGGTATAAGTTCAATAGTGATAGGTGTTGCCTGTTTTGATTTCCCGGGTACATCAGTAGCCCATACCAACGGGTATGCCTCGCTCATAATTCGTTCTATATTATGGTTTTCAGGTTTTGGTTTTATGCAACTGATCGTCAGACTTAAAGCTGCGATTAGCTGCTCTTCATTTACCTGGAATTCAAGTTTGTCTTTATTAAATTTTATTACGGCTCCTAAATTTTCTAGTAAATCCCTACCTAGTAGAGGCTTTGGGGAATTTGGTAAGTACAAAAACTGATGGATCCCCATTTGCTTTCCAATTTTGTATTTAATGGGGTTTAGGAAGTAAGCTTTTTCTGGTTGGCCTGTTGCTCCCACAACTTGTACAAACTCATCACTCTTTGGCACTAGTTCCTGATTTAAAACCGAAAATGTTGCTCCTGTGTCAATCAAAAAGTCTAATTTCTTTTCACCTTCCCCTAACTCTATTTTAACCAGTGGGTCTGCTAGGGAACGACTCACCGGTCCCCCTCAGTCACTGCTCTGGTGTGCAATGGCAGCATTTGCAGGGCTTTCTCTTAGCTGGGGGCAGTTTCGCTTCCAATGACCTATCTGTAAGCAATTGGAACATTGATTCGGTCCTATTCTGGTGGGCTGGGGTCTGAATCCGCCTCTCCCCCTCATAGGGTAGCTATGACTTCTACCCCTGGCATTTGTGTCTGAGAGTTTTGTGTTTTGAGCAGTCACTACTACTGCTACGACTCGAGCAATTCTTTTGTCTTCTCTTTTCTTCTCTTCTTTTTCTCTGTTATTATATACCTCCCAGGCCTCATTCATCAATGTTTCTAAATCTCTGTTTGCTGGATGTTTAAGTTTTTGCAATTTCCTTCTAATGTCAGGAGTGCACTGTCCCATTACTAACCCCAGCAGTTGTTGTCTCCCTTCTTCTGATGCTGGGTCTAGGGGTGTATATTGTCTCATGGCGGTTCTGAGTCTGTCTAGGAATTCTGAGGGGGTCTCATCTTTTCCTTGTCTAACATCATACAAGGCCGCCCAGTTAATGGCTTTAGGTATTGCATTTCGCAGGCCTAATGCTATTAGTTTCCTGTATTGCACTAGCAGCCCATAGTGAATTGGATTGTTCGGTTCCCAGTCTGGATTACTACTTGGAAATACTACATCCAACGCTTCGGGCAATACGGTGGCATGAGCTTTCCCTGTTTTTAACACAAGTTCCTTCTCCGTTTCCGTTAATTCTGATAACATTACATCTATATCGTCCCAGTCAATGTCTAGGTTCTTTGCTAATAATTCAAACCTCCTAGCTACCCCCTCTGGATTTTTCCTAAAATTCTTTGCTTCTTCTCTCCAACTGTTCAAGTCACTTGTCGTAAATGGTACTTTTATCCGTGCCTGCTCTCCTGCAATGGGCATTATCCGTCGGAGGGGAGCTATTGTATAACTTCCCTCGACCCTCTCTTTTGCTTCTTTTCGTGCTACAGACCTGGTATAATGTGGGTGACTAGTCCCCTCCCCGGGGTCTTCCTCTTGGGCCTCTGTGTCCACTCTATTCTTTCTTTTTTTCTTTTCTCTTTCCTCGTTTCGGTTCCTCGTCCTCGCTTCCCATTCCTACACGATCCTCTTCTGCCAATCCCCTTGCATGGTTCAAGCAGTCCAACCGCCTCTCCTTTTGGATCTGGAGGAGACACTGTTGATGCTCAACCTGCCCGGGGCTACACTCTTCGTCTTCCTCTATTCCTCTAGTATCCCTTTTATCATCTATTTGAATTACTATGTTTAATCTCTGTGGACTGTTTTCCTTTTCCCCCTGAATTACAGTGTCACTACCTTCCTTACTGCATCTCATCTCGGGGAAATTATCCTTCCTTCCGTTGCCCGCTGATCTCGGTGGGCTACTTTCGTCCTCATAATTTTCAACTCTTGGTGTGCTACTTTTTATTCTACAGATTCTTGGACCTTGTATGCTGTCTCCATTCCTTGGTGTACTGTCATCTTTATCTCTACTGTCTTGTGATTTAGGTGTACTACTCTCTTCCCCATGATCCCCCGGTCTTGTCGGGCTACTCTCTCCTTTATCAATTTCTGACCTGGGCGGACTGCCTCCCTCTCTGAAACTTGCTAACCCTTGTGGACTACTCAGTCCCTGCGAGCTACTTTCTCCTTGGCGACTCTCTGATTTTGAGGGGCTACTTTCTTCCCAATACCCGGTCTTAAATCCCTTCAGTTCTAATGAAATATCTCCTAATAGACTAGTGTCTTTTTCACCCTCTTTCCGTTTTGGTAGCGGCACCCCGTATCCTGGTGCATAGGGTTGATACTCCCATAGGCTTACTTCACTTTCTCTGTCACTGTCTCTTCTTTTTAGTTTAAGACACTGTTGTCCGATACTACAGGCGTCGCAACAGCGCTCTTTCGGCCTCAGATTTTTCTTATCCTTTTCTAAAGCTAAAACCAAAGGGTCCTGTGGTGCGACATTTACCCCACATTCCCTCTGCCACTCAGGTTTGTTCCTTAACGTAAAAAACATATCGCAATAAATCACTTCATCCCACTTGCCTAGTCGACGTAGGAACAACATAAGCTGTAAAATAGTGTTGTAATTTGTTGTCCCCTCAGGTGGCCATTTTTCGTCATCGTCTAATTTATACAAAGGCCACCATTGCGTGCAGTATTTTAAGAGTGTCTTTTTGTTTATATTTCCCCCTGGGGCTCCCCCTAGATCTCTCCAATGCTTTAAAATACATCCTAAAGGGGTTTTCATATTTATGTCCTTGCTTTGCTGGTTTCCCATTATTCTTATAGGGACTTAACTATGCGGCAATAGTAAAGTTTTATGGAAGGCGGGGGGTTTACCAAGCTAGTACATCCTACCAGATCCTCTTGCTATACGAGCATCGGTAATATGCCAGCCGACCCAGGGATTGTGCTTCCAGACCGGTGCCCAATTAAGGAAATCTTCTACCACCAGAGGGTCGTATCCCAATCTTCCACTTTCTTTTTCTAATTTTCTTATGAACTCGCTTATGTGATACTCTATTATATCAAGCAATTCTTGTCTCTGGATTTGTACTTCTATGTCTAGCCGGGCTAGACTTCCACCAATATATTCTACCTGAGTAGCTTTCAGTATGTTAGTGAATTGTACTTTAAACTGCAGCACCTTTCTTATTCTATTCCACCGCCTCAAGGTGTTCCTTACTTTATTCCAGCACTTCATGTACACAATTTTCCAGTCGCTTCGTCCGTTTCTGGCCTGCCTCCTCGCGGAGAACAGGAACCGCAGAGCAGGACTCCCACTCGCTTCGCAGCGATGCTGCGTCTCAGTCACACTCACACACGCTTGCACACTTAATATAAAAACTTTCCTACCTTCTGGTTTCTATCTGAGTAATTTACGTCACCACGCAAGGTCGCGAGATGGCGCCGCAGACCGTGAAATACGGGTTTGCTGTCGGCTGTCCGATTTATGTTACAAAATCACAGGATGCCGCTGCAAACTATAAAACACATTCCTTACAGAAAATGCAACCAAGATGTTACAAATACTTGTCTATGCGTATGTTGACAATAGAATTTTACCCACTTAGTTTCTGCTAGATCTTGATTCGACCAGCAGCGTATACAATGGAAATTAAGGGTCCGGTTAAGCGCTATCTCTTGTGTTCCTCTCCGACCCAAAATATATTTTCCGCAATTATTACACAAGGTTCTAATATACAGTGAACAATAACAAAAGGGACAAATCTTAATCCTAGGACTTAAGCGCACTGGTAAAAGCTTATTCACTTTTACAGAACTGAGATTGCAATCATTTCCCATGTAGGGATGTAAGACGTCTTACGAAATGTGCTATTTTAAAAACATTTTACAAAGCAATACATAATTCCAGAAGACGAGCAAACCACTACGAACAGTGATTAAGATGTCACTAATGATAGAACTCTTTCTGTACCCTTAAGTCTCAAATAGCATGTTACAGTTTCTTTTACTCGCTAGCATAAACCAGCGTAGTTCGTAAGAGAGACTCTCAATATATCATTCCTGACTGCTGCATTCCAGGAATTCTCCAACAGTACAAAGAGTTCCCCGGGTCCTAAAAGCCCCTAAAAGCACTCCCAAATCCTTGAACAGTCCCGGAAAAGTTAAAAAAACATCAATCCTTCAAATCTCTAAATCAAACACACTTTTAAATGCATCAGTAGACAATATTTTACCCAACACAGACAGTGAACGAGGGAAATCAGAGTGAGAACACATTCAAGCAAGACACCAAAACATAACCGGCATCACAAAGTAAAGACAATTTTACACTGCAGTGTCGGGACTCTAACCCGATCAGAAAAACTCCTTCTGGGGTTCTTCTGGCAGGACTCTAACCTGCTTCTTTCGGTACCTGGGACTCTAACCCAATACCTGGGACTCTAACCCTTTACCTGGGACTCTAACCCAGTACCTGGGACTCTAACCCTTTACCTGGGACTCTAACCCAGTACTTGGGACTCTAACCCTTTACCTGGGACTCTAACCCAGTACCTGGGACTCTAACCCAGTTGGGATTAATGCCGAGGCGTCCCCCGGCTTCCCTTCGGGAGGTAAGTCTTACCCACGTTAATAAAGCGCTTTGACTTAAAGTATAAAAGAACAAATACCTCTTAATTTGGAGCAGGAAGTTCTTGTCCTCCAGCGCGCGTAGATCCAAGGGGTCTGGGAGACTCTGCCGACAAAAATCCAGTCGGGGGCCCTCAGAGCGTCCCGGCCCCCCGGGTCTCGGCTCGGGAAGACCCTCACTCTCCTGTCTGGCTCGCCAAGATTGATGCCAATTTTTGCCCCAAAGAAGGCTCGGAAGAACTGCTCAGAGACAGAATTTTCAGTCAATAAGCAGGAGGTATTTAATTTCACGACCGGGGAACAACCAGGTCACCCTGGACAAACTGCTCCGCTCGAGAAACTTACAATTCAGCTTTTTATACACTTTTTGCCGAGTAATTACATCACATATTATGAATATTCATTATCTTGCAACATCTACTTTTAATATTCATATCAGGCGGAGTCGAGGCGGAGTTGGAGGCGTGGTCTCTAATTTGGGGAGAACTTTGGTGGGAGTTCCTGTCGTCCTTCATCATGAACTCGTGTCCTTTTCACCATCATCTTCATAAACTTTTGAACCCTTCCTAATTTGGGTAGTTTCCTCGTGCTTTTGGCAGGGGTTCTCAGTATCTGGCAAGGGTACCTGATTACTGGGCTTGTCCCCTTCCTTATCTCCCTTTGTGTTTCTTCCATATGTCCTTTTTTGTGTGTGTTAGCATTTTTAGTTCTTTCTGTCCATGCTTGTGTTCCCTCATGTCAGAGTGACCTGTATTTTAGTGAATTTATTGCCTCCACTATTTCTTAATAATGAGTTCTCTATGCCTTGCTTAAAGCTTATTCTGCGTTTAACTCTCTCTAATCCTTACACTGCTCTATTAACTTTTCGGGTTTTACCTGGCTTCACTACCATGACATAAGTATTTACAATGGATCAAATCTCTTCTCCCCTCCAAATAAAAGTCCAGGAGGGAAGTAGGAAAAGATCCTTTTCCACTCTCAGAGTAGCAATGTCTCTAAGGTAGCAGGTTCTCTTCTTCTCATGCAGCAACCGTAGCTGGATCTCTGCCAGTACTCACGAGGGGGTATCCAAGCCCCTCGACCACTCGTCTTCAAGCGAGGGTCTTATCTTCCGTGGGCTGCATTCACCCAGACAACGGTCGTGTCACCACGGTCATACCACGAAGCACGGGGTTCTTTGTGATGGTCTGTATCTTCAGGGGATTGAAGTCCCCTTTGCAGAACTCTGTGCTCTGTTTCAAGTTGCGGGGGGGGCCAAGGTCACCCCCTCTGCATTCCTTCTCGGAGCTTTTCAGCTCCTTTCTGCAAGTGCTGTAGCACTTTAAGACTCTTTCATGTAAGAGTCCATCATCCTCCTCCTTCCTCGGAGGTCTTAGAGGGGTATGGGGTTTTATTTCAGTTCTTACCCCAACTTCCTCTGTCTCTCTGTAGAACCTAATTCTCTCTCTGCTGATGTCTCTCTCTCGGCTTTCTCAGACAACTCTGTGTCTTCCTTGCACAGTTGCATGTTTGTTTCTGCTGCTTCTCCAGATCAGTTCTTATCTGTTGGCTTTCAGTCATAGCCTCTGTTCACTGCTGTCTCTGCCGCTGCTCACTCACGGTGGAGAAAACTTCTTTCAGCTTTCTAGTTACAGGCACCTAACCCAGTCTAACACTGTTCCAAGTCCCTGTAGCCCCCAACCAGGGGCTGGGGGGCCAGAGTCCCCCCAGGGGGGCTCCTGCTTTCACTCCTCATGACTCTACAACATGGCTACTTCTTCTACAACAACTACAATTACCTTCTCTTCCGTTCTGCTTGTGATATTTATATTTTGCAAAAGCACTCATTGGGTAAAAACCTCAAGGGCCACCACCCCCTGGGGTTTTACCATTTTATAACTTCAGGGGGGAAAACTGAACCCTAACCATAACCCTAACCCTAACCCTAACTCTAACCCTAACCCTAACTCTAACCCTAACTCTAACCCTAACCCTAACCCTAACTCTAGCCCTAACCCCAACCCTAACCCTAACTCTAACCCTAACCCTAACAACTGACCTTCCACCCAGGAAAGAAAGCCCTGACCATCCGTCTCTTGTGTGTAGTTGGTGTGCCACTCTCGACACTATGTGGACAGTAAGAGGTTTCTGGGTGGGTACCCTTTGTCTGCGAGGAATCTTCGTCCGTATGCAATTTTGGGAGTGGGACTGGCAGTTGGATCCCATGGCTGGAAAAAGCAAAAAACAACCCTTATCCCCAGGAAAGAAAACCTGGAACCTTTGACTTTCTGGTATGAATCTGAAAAATCGGTCCGAGAAACTGTTCAGAGACTTTTTTTTTTATCTTTAAGCAGCAAGGTATTTGTTTATTCAACGTTGGGAGTAAACCAGTTCTACTTGCAAGTGCAAAACTAAGCCATTTTATACACTTTGATACATGGTTACATCATTTATTATACATATTAATAAGTAGGCTAGTCTCTGGGCGGAGTCTTTCCAGGCATGCGTCGCCTGCTACTTTGGGGGTCTTCTGCTCAAACCTTCATCCCTCTAGTGGTTGACATGGACATCTTCCTCAATTTGACCTCTTCAATTAGGTGACCTGAATTCTACAAGTTTGCAAAATCCTGGCTCTGGGCCTTCTAGATCTTATTCAGATATCTAGTTTACCTAATTTATTACTGTGTGTGTACTACTCCTATTCTTTCTATAATAAGACCTTTGGTCCAGTGAGCAGAACAGAACATGATATTAACCAGTGCTCCTAAAATGTTCTTCTAGCAAAACAGTTATTGAGGTTTCTTAGCAGGTCAAGATATCTCAGTTAACTCTTTTAGGCCTGGAGCCTGTTTCAGGTACAGTTGGTGGTCTCACCAAGACTTTCGATACCATGAGCAGAAAAGGTCTATGGTAGATTTTGGAACACTTAGATTGTCCCCCCAAGTTCCTTAAAATGATCATCTCACTCCATGAGGATCAACATGGCCAAGTCAGATATGGCAATGCACTTTCTGAGGCCTTTCTAATAACTAATGGTGTGAAACAAGGTTGCGTTTTCACACCAACCCTATTCACAGTCTTTTTCAGCATGATGCTCCAAAGGGTCACGGCAGACCTCGATGATCAGGACGTTATCTAAATTTGATACCGTACTGATGGAAGCCTTTTCAACCCAAGGCGACTGAAGGTCCACACTAAGGCCTTAAACCATCTTGTCCGGGAGTTGTTTTATGCTGATAACGCTGCCCTTGTCGCCCACACAGAAGTAGCTCTGCAGCGTTTAACATCCTGCTTTGCAGACGCTGCTGAGCTCTTTGGGTTGGAAGTCAGTTTACAGACAACAGAAGTTCTCTATCAACCTGCACCTCAGGAAGTCTTCCATCATCCCCATTATCACCATTGGCAAATCAGAGCTCAAATCAGTCCAGCAGTTTATTTACCTAGGTAGTCTCATCTCCTCGGATGGTAAGATTGACGGAGAGATAGACAACAGGTTAGCAAAGGCATATACTGCCTTCAGAAAGCTTCATAAAAGAGTTTGGTGAAATAAACACTTGAAGAAAAGTACAACGATCAGTGTTTACAGAGCCATAGTGCTGTCTACTCTCTTATATGGATCTGAATCATGGGTTGTATACCTGCGACTCCTAGAAACGCTTCCATCAACACTGCGTCCGTACAATCCTTAACATCCGCTGGTCAGAGTATGTGACTAACATGTCTGTTCTAGAACAAGTAGCAATCGCAAGTATTGAGGTCATGTTGCTGAGAACACAGCTGCGTTGGGCAGGGCACATCTCAAGGATGAAGGACCATGGCCTCCCTAAGATCATGCTTTATGGTGAACCTGCCACTGGCTGCCACATGAGAGGAGTCCTGAAGAGAAGATACAAGGACTCCCTGAAACAACATCTCAACCTTGGCCATATTGATCAACATAACTGGTCTACTCTGGCCTCCAATCGGGAGGTCTGGAGACACACTATCTATAACGCTGTTGATGCATTTTGTAAATGTTAATGCTAACCCTAACCATAACTAACCTTAAGCTGAACCCTAACACCAAACTCTAACCTTAACCCTAACCCTAACTAACTCTAAACCGCACCCTAAACCTAACCCTATGTCAAAACCCTAACCCTAACCCTAATCCTACCCCTAAGTTTAACCCTCCGTCAAAACCCTAACCCTAACACTAACCCTAACTCCAACGACTGACCTGCTACCCAAGAAAGAAAGCCCTGACCCTCCATCTCTCGTGTGCAGTTGGTGCTCCACTCTCGGAACTACGTGGACAGCAGTAGGTTTCTGGATGGGCACCTTTTGTCTGGGAGGAATCTTCGTCCGTATAGAATTTTGGGAGTCGGGAGTGCAGGGCTGAAAAAAGCAAACAACAGCCCTTATCCCCAGGAAAGAAAGCCTGGAACCTTTGGTTCTGTGGTGCAGTTGGTGGGCCAGTCTGGACACTCCATGGGTAGCAAGAGCTAAGTAGTAAATCATTGCTATTATGTTTGAGGGGTAACATATAATTTTTTTGTTTGCAAAGGCAATTATGAAAGAAGTGTTTTTTACCCTTTTCTTTAACCAAAAAGTTAGTTGTAAAATCTTGGTTTTCAAAAATTCTAATCTTTTCCTACTCTGAGACAGGGGCAAAAGATATGAAAATGTATATTTCTTTAGGTTTGAGAGATTGATAGACTAGTGGAAGGTCTTTAGTGTAATAGCAGGGCTGTGTTTTTATGGTTTTCTAATAGTGTGTGTAAATGCATCGGTTTTGTTTTAAGGATAGGCCACTGTATTACGGATTTAGGGTTATTTGTTTTTTTGGGTTGTTTGTGAATTTAGCTGCAATAGCACTGCCTTTAGGGAAAGTTTGCTGTCAATTGCCCCTCTCCTTGACTCTGTTCTACAGAATGGGTGATTTTAGTGGGTCTAATGGAAACAGAGTTAATGTCTGGGTTATTGGTGGTTATGATGTCTCTGTTTTACTTTGGGATGCTAGTTTAAGAAAACTTGTTAAACAGGTAGATATGATTCTTACATCTGTTCTGTTGATAAAAATGTTTGATATTTCTGTCTTTGTCTCCCATTCTAATTGTTTACTTTGGGTAAAGGTTAATTTATGCGTGTATGTGTTCTGAATGGGTTTAGAGGTGTGTATTATCTGTGTCATTTGTTGCAGTCCAGTAGGACATCTTTGAGCTTGTATTATGTGAGGGACTTGTTTGCTTCGCTTTATCAAAGCTTTTGCAGCAACTGTGTGTAAAGGGTTATGTGTTTCTGCAGTTGAAATTGTAACTGGTTGTTTCTTTGCTACTTGTTTAGGTTTGGCTTTCCATGTTGTGTATGGCATGTTGGTAAACAGCATTTTAAAATAGTGAGAAGTAAATACTTGATTTAAGGCCACTCCTAGTATTTCTGTCCTTTCCTGCAGCAACACAAAAGAACCTTTTATAATTGCAGATAATTTGTTAATTAGTAAGGTTGTCTTTTTGTGACTTAGAAAGTTAAATATGGTAGTTGATAGCTGTATGTCTACTGTGCTTTGTGGTGTTACTTTTAGATCGTTACCTGTGTCGGTGGGTGATCTGTGAAGTCCCAACTGAGATTCTTGCAGCACAAAACCAAGGACTACTAGTGTTGATGCCTTAAGCCCCTAATGGTTTTTTATTTTTCTAATATTTGTAAGACTTGTAAGTTTTATAAGTAGGTTTTAAAAGCAACCTCCCCCCCCTTTTTGTCCCTTGTTCCTTTCCCTTTCTCCAGTACCCTTGTTTATACATTCCTTAACCCTCTTACCCCATTCTATGCTCCCTATATCAATCCTACTCCTGAAACCAGTAGAAATGTTTAGTCTTTTGTCAAGGCAAGGCCTAGATGGTTGACAGAACAGCATATCTGGGCCTAAACCACAGAATACGGTCAAGAATTAGGTAACTATGTACCCTTTGTGCTCTGATGATGGTGAAGGTGATGAAGTAGGTGGTCCCGAAATGCACCCCAGACCCATTTTCAGGGGGTGGACCCTGGGGCGGACCAGAGTAAAGGCCATAGGGTGGACACATCTGGGATTGGATGGATGGTATTATAAAATGTAACCTCTCGGGCACAGGGGCGTGCGTCTTGTAACATCTTAACCTTGGCAAATAAACCCTTTCTTATCTCACCCCTAATTTACTGCTCTGGAGATTTTTTCAGCACCTAAATCCCACGGCAACATGTTGATAGGATAGTTAATATGTATACTGTCCATTTTAACATCGGTAGCTTTGGTTTCACTGATGGTCTTGACTCGGGTAGGCATATGCTCCATGCATTCTCCCAGTCTGTATTCTACTCTTCAGGTTGAAGTAGTAGCTGTAACCATGTCTTCTGCTCTTCTTTTTCTGCAGGATCTAAAACTGCTTGCCTTTTTTCCAATTCTCTCATCTCGCTGAGCTCGGTTTGCCACAGTTCGACTAGGATTTCTAGGGAGTTGTTCTCTTCTTCTTCCTTTATCAGGCTGTCTCCGGCATAGAAGCTACTCTGAGGCTGGCAGGGGCTGTGGGTTGGTTTCTTGGTAGGAGTGTCACGGTGGTGCTTTAACAGTTGTGCATTCGTTGTGTGTTGGTTCCGTAACTGGTGGTGACAGAAGAGGCACTTTCACTTCTGCCTCGCAGCAGGAGTAAACTAGTTGTGTCCATGTAGCTGCGTGGTCGTTCTGCAGCGGTCTCATGGCTGCTGGGCAGCTAAAGGGAGTTAGCGGATCCCCCTGACCCCCGTAATAGCAGTTTGTCCTTTTCCCCCCCCGGAGAAATGCCTGAACACGGCGGCGGCAGCGGAAGTGAAGGTTTCACTTCCGCCGCGCAGCAGGGGTAACATGGCGGCGTTTTTGTTGTTATTTGCTTTCCGCATGTTGATTGCGCAACCGCCGTGGGCTGGAGAGGCACCCCCACCTCTGCCCCATGGCAGGAGCAAGGTGGTTGTGCCCCTTCTGCCACGTGGTCGCCCCGCAACGGTCCCGGAGTCGGGGCTGCTGCATAACCTAACAAAACTAAGGTGTCTCCCTGACCTTCATGGCAGCTACCCGTGCACTGTACCCCCATCTCCACAGTTGGCAACAGGCGCGAGCAGCTCTACCGTGAATCCGGTCGGAGCGGCAACGGTCCCAGTAAACATCAACACGGCTGGCTGCACAGTCGTTGCAACCACCCCGGTAGCCCCGCGCCATCCAGTGCGCGGCTTCGTGGCGGCTTCGGTCGATAGCAACCCCGCTGATGCAGTGGCTGGGATGGCCGTGGCGGGAAACCCTCTGGCTGCAGGCATGGGGGGGACGCCGGCGAACGCAGCATATGGCTGTGTCGTGAACTCAGCGCCATGCGTCTCTACACCACACGCTGCCGTTGCACTGTTCTCCCCAAGGGGTCCCCCTCCCCCTATCCCCCCCCCTAACGTGCACCCCCCCACACCATTGTTCCCATGCCATGCGGTCGGTAGGGGGGCAGGGGTTGAAGCGGGGGGGGGGGGGGGGGGGTGAGGGGAAAAGAGGTTGGGGGGGGGAGAGTCTATTTTCCTGGGTACATTTGCCTTTTTGTAATGCACATTTAAAACTATCATAATTTCTTTCCATGCAGTTAGATTTTTGAGAGCGTCCATTTTTCCTTCACTGGCTTTTTCAATGAGTTTGCTCCATATTTTTCTCCAGGATGATACTTGATAAGGTCCAGTTAGAGGTAATGTAGGTTCATGCATAGAAATCCACTATAATAAGTCCCACAATTTACTTTCTTCTATGTTTCTGTTCTGTTCTTTTAAAAAATGGATGATTACTTCAGCTTTTTATTTAATTTCTGGAGAAACCCTCTGTGGATGGGTAAGCCACCCTCCCATATTCACCAAAGTTTTTTGGTTACCTCTGTGTGCTGAAGCTCTGTTGTCCCCTTTTCATCCTTTTTTCCTTCCTTTTTGTCCCATTTTGCAGAGGTAACCCAACGCGCTAAATTCTTCATTTTCTTCCTTTTGGTTTTGGCGAAATGGACACCCTCAACAGGCACCCCACAGCTTTACTGCTCCTGGTATCCAATGCCTGTTGAAGCCCCTGTAAATCGGGCAGTCACTTAGGTTGTTGTATGAAGCACGAATGCCGCGGCTGACACCATCAAGTGCCAGAGCAGAAATAACTTTAATAAACAAAGTAGCAGTTTAAATAAAGTGTTAAAACGTGTCACATGATCTCTTAACCAATAAAAATCATTGAGCATGCGTGCAAGCCCGGAAAACTACAAATCCCATAATTCCTTATTACATACTTCCTGCCACACCAACCCTAAAAAAACCTAAAATACCGTTACTCTAAACCTAACCCTATCCCTAACTCTAACACTGACCCTAATTGTAAATAACTCTAAACATCACCCTAAACTTAACCCTACTTCAAAACCCTAACCCTAACCATACCCTAATCCTAACCATAACGACTGACATTCCACTCAGGAAAGGAAGCCCTGACCCTCTGTCTCTCGTGTGCAGTTGATGCACCACTCTCGGAAATACGTGGAAGCAAGAGTTTTCTGGGTGGGCACCTTTTGTCTGGGAGGAATCTTCGACAGTATGCAATTTTGGCAGTGGGACTGGCAGTTTGAGCTCAGGGCTGAAAAAAGCAAACAACAGCCCTTATCCCCAGGAAAGAAAGCCTGGAACCTTTGGTTTACTGGTGCAGTTGGTGGGCCAGCCTGGGCACTCCATGGGCAGCATATATAAGTGTTCCTGGGGGTTATATACTGACTCCCCTTTTTTTTTGCCTTTGGAGCATATTTTTTGTGTGTGGTGTGCTCTTTTTGCCATTTTTGTCTTGTGTGGTATGTTGTGGAATGGAATTTCTTCTGATTTGTGAGATATGTTTTAGTTTTTGTTGAATAACATACAGGATCATTGTTTGTGTTTATGGTTTTTGGAATTTCTGAAATTGCAAAACAATTATGTTAGTATTTGGTAGCATCTTTTGTTTTTTTCTAGTGTGCGTTGTTGTATTACTCTTTTTGGAACATGTGTGAATGGATGTGTATTATGTAAGAGTTAGATTTTGTGTGACTAACAAGGAATTATGTGGTGTGTATTTTTTCAGGTAAATGAGGGGTAGTGAAATCTTGAAGGAAGGAGGCTTCGAGATGCGAAAGTAACTTTGTAGCATAGCATGAATCAATTATAACATTCATAGGTTAATTACAAAACAGTTTAAATGTCTTATGTAAATGAGTAAGTTGTAAAACTTATATAGAGTCCTGGTCCATGGTTTGTACCTTATTGTTCCATTGTCCTCTTTTGTTTGTCTAGATGCAGATGGTTTCAGTGTCTCATTTACTTATTTCTTGTAGTCGTTCTTTACCTTTAAAAACAATCTTGGCAAACATGTTAATAACAGTTCAGTCCATTACAGATGAAAAGTGGGCAGGAACAGATGTGAGGATTAGGTGAATCTGTAGTTTTTTTTGCTTTTAAGTTGAAGTCTTTAAGGGTGATCTTTCGTTGTGTAGTTCTGTAGTGGTTTGGACTTTGTTTTCCCCCAGAGGATAAGAAAAGTAGTAGACCCCAAGGGGTGGAAACCCCTGGAAGTTTTGAAATTCTGTCCAATGAGCGCTCCTGCAAAAATGTAAACATACCACAACCAAACGGAAGAGAAGAGTTGTGGTTTTTAGGTTAGAGGAGGTAACCATGTTGTAGAGCTAAGAGGAAGGGGCTCTGAGCCCCTCGGGGCCTCTGGGTCCCCCCCAAGCCCAGTTGGGGGCTACAGGGACGTGGAAGAGTGTTAAGCTGGACTATGTACCTGTAGCTATGAAGTGGGGAATGGTTCTTCAATGTAAGCAGAGACAGCAGCAGCAGACCAGCACTGACTGGAGGAAAAGCGGCGGCACAGAGTCAAAAGATAAGAGAGTAGCAAAACAACCATGCAGCAAAGCAGGCAGAACTTCTGCAAACCTGAGAGAGAAAGAACAGCAGCAGAGAACAGAACTAAGTTTCTACAGAGAGAAAGCTTGGGGGTAAGAACTGTAAAACTCCCCTAAACTTCCTTGGAGATCCCTCCAAAAATGGAGGGAGGTGGGCTCTTACTGATTAGAAGTCCTAAATGGGTAAAGGAACTAAGAAACTCGGTCGTCCTGAGAGCTCAACCAGGACGGAGTGTGGGAGGTTGACCTTGAGGGGGTCCTCCCTTGCTGCAAGCTACAAAGAAGCTCGCAGCCATCTTTGAGGCAGGGCACAGGAGCTCTGCAAGGGGCTGAGTCCCCTGAAGATAAGGACTGTCGCGAAGACCCCCTGTGCTTCATGATATGAAGTGGTGATAGCGCCCTTGTCCTGGGAAACGCAGCCCACGGAAGACCACTCGTTTGGAGAGACGAGTGGCCGAGGGGGATACCCCCCTCGTGTGTGCTGGCAGAGATCCAGCTATCAGCTGCTGCAAGAAACAGAAGAGAGAGAGAGAACCTGCTGCCTTAGAAGATGCTGCTGCTTAGTGACTGCTACTCTGAAGAAGCTGCTACCCTGAGAGACTGGAAGGGATCTGTCCTTCTTTCCCTCCTGAACTTTTATTTGGAGGGGAGAAGAGATCTGATCCATTGTAAATACTTATGTCATAGTAGAGATAGCTAAGGTTGTGTATAATGTATTGTAGTATTTATTTGTACAGTCACTGTAATATATTCCCTTTCCCCCACTTTGAGTCTGGTTGTGTTTTGTCTGGAAGAACCCATCTCACATTGGGTTGAGATGTGGGAGGGGGAATAGAACTAGAGAATTGGATTTTGGGCTATCTCAAACCATGACAAGTTTTCTTTGTATTGGAGAGTTCATTGTTGGTCCTGTTAAATTTTTTCTGGAACGTTTTACAGTTCTCATTTCTTAATAATATCAGAGCAACTGTAACCAGGTTTAATTCAGTCTCTCAGGTAGTTGCGATTTACAAGCAGCTATTTTGTACTCTTGCTGACACTATGTATGCTGTTCTGTGATAGTAAAATGTTTTGAGAATGTCTGAATGTAAGAAATATGGGGATGTTTAGGATTTTATACTTATTATTTGAATAACATTGTTATGATAATTGCATGGATGTGGATGTATTTGAGAATTTAATAAATTCTAATAACTTTTATTTTTAATAATTCAAATAAAACCACTGGGAAGTTAATGAAAAAATAGGGAAAAAATTTTTAAAGCTGTAGTGTTCTGGTTTTGTGGAGATAAATGTTCTTGGTCAAAATGACACCAATTTACATAGTGAAAGGCAATTGCAAAGGCTTTTAGGCAACAAAGAGAATTTTTTTCTCTCTTTACACTATAAAACAGAAGGTTTCAAATCTTCTTCTTCATCTTGAGTCCAGCAATTGATTGGTAATCAGCATGCAATCTATGCTGAAACAATCTGTAGGTAAATTTATTTAATTCAAATTTAACTCCCTAGTAAACTGCTTATATAGCTCCAGTTTTTATAATATGTGTAGCAATTTCGTTTACTGACTGATAAAAGGTTTATCTTGCATTCTTGAGCATGATTAGAAGAATATGAAACTGCTAAACCTAATAAAGGTTCTGTATCAACCAGTTTTATATTTAAAAAATGTGAATTAATGAATATATTGGACTCTAAAATGGTGAGATGTTAAATTTTATTACATGTGTAAATGTTATTAAACTATTTTTTACCCTTTATTTCTATCATTAAGAAAACAATTTACAATATGTTTAAAAAAACTGATTTGAAAACAAAAAACCCCCAAATGTTACAAGTAAAATGTATATCTTCTTGAAAATGTAAAATGCAGTGGTATGAGTGAACAGGTAATAAAATTTTATTTCACTATATTTTGCTTTCTTTTTCCCATATTATGTAAGAAGGGAGATTCTCAGTGAGAGATGAGAGGGGCTTGTTTGTCATTTTTCTCACCAAGAGGCAAGTCACTTGTGTGTTTAGCTAAAGAGTTAGTAGGAAAGTTTTTATAGGATCAGGAATAGTGGTAGAAGATGACAAAATCTAATTCCATCCAGTTGTTAAGCAGTAAACCATTGTTATTATGTTTGAGGAGCAACACATTATTTCTTTTTTTGCAAAGGCAATCATGCAAGAAGTGTTTTTTACCCTTCTCTTTAACTAAAAAGTAAGTTGTAAAATCTTGGTTTTCAAAAATTCTAATCTTTTCCCACTCTGAGACGGGGTAAAAAGTATGAAAACCCATCTTTTTCTAGGTTTGAGAGATTGAAAGATTAGTGAAAGGGTTTTTGTACATAGCAAGGCTGTGTTTATATGGTTTTCTAGTAGTGTGTGTAAATGTATCACCTCTGTTTTAAGGAAAGACCATTGTTTTATTAATTTAGGGTTACCTGTTTCTTGGGTCACTTGTGGGTTTAGTTGCAATAAAACTGCCTTTGGGAAAAATCCGTTGTTGACTTCCTCTTTGACTGAGGCAGTGTCTGTTTTACAGAATGAGTGATTTCAGTGGGTCCAATGGAAACAGAGTTAATGTCTGGGCTATTGTTGGTTATAATGTTTCTGTTTTGTTTTGGGGATGCTAGTTTAAGAAAACTTGTTAAACAGGTTTGGATGTTTTTTAAGGGCCATTGTGAGGTTATATCTGTTCTGCTGTTAAAAATGTTTGATATTCCTGTCTTTGCCTCCCATTCTAATTGTTTACTTTGGGTATAGACCAATTTATGCATGTTTGTGTTTTGAATAGATTTGGAGGTGTGTATTGCTGTATGCTGTAGCCTTGTGGGGCATCTTTGGGTTTGTGTTGTATGATGGATTTGTTTGTTTTGCTTTATCGAGGCTCTTGCAGTGACTATGTGTAAAGGGTTATGTGTTTCTGCAGTTGAAATTGTAATTGGTTGTTTCTTTGCTACTTGTTTAGGTTTGGCTTTCCATGTTGTGTATGGCATATTGTCTAACAGCATTTTAAAATAGTGAGAAGTAAATACTCAATTTAAGGACCCTCCTAGTATTTCTATTCTTCCCGCCTGCAACACAAAAGAACCTTTTATAATAGCAGATAATCTGTCAGTTAGTAAGGTTGTCTTTTTGTGACTTAGAAAGTTAAATATGGTAGCTGATAGCTGTATGTCTGCTATGTTTTGCAATGTTACCTTTAGATTGTTGGTCATGTCAGTAGGTGGATTGTGATATTCCAACTGAAATTCTTGTAGCATAAAACCAACAGCTGTTATCGTTAGTAACGTGGTCCATATATATATTGTCCATTTTAACATTGGTAACTTTGACTTCACTGATGGTCTCGGCTTGGGCAGGCATATGTTCCGTGCTCTCTCCCAGTCTGTATTCTCCTCTTCAGGCTGAAGTAGTAACTGTAGCCATGTTTGCTGTTCTTCTTCTTCTGTAGGATCTAAAACTGTCTTTTTGTCGTCTCTCTCATCTTGCTGAGTTCAGTTTGCCATAGCTCGGCTGGGATTTCTAGGGAATCAATTTCTCTTCTTTCTCCTCCATCAGGTCGTCTCTGGCACAGAAGCTGCTCTGAGGCTGGCGAAGGCTGTGGGTTGGTTTCTTGGTAGGAGTGCCAGGGTGGTGCTTTAATGGTTGTGCATTTGTTATGTGTTGGTTCCGTAACTGGTGGTGACGGAAAAGGCACTTTCACTTCTGAGTAAACTGACTGTGCCCATGTTGCTGTGTGGTTGTTCTGCAGCAGTCTCATGGCTGCTGTGCAACTAAAGGGAGTTAGTGGACCCCCCTGACCCTCCTAATATCAGTCCGTCTTGTTGCCCCCCTTTTGCGACCCCCGCAGCCACCACTCCGCTTGGTCCGGTGTCTGGTGCGGGGGGCGCCACGAACGGACCTCTCGTGGACCCCGTGACACCCTCCACCACTGCTGTGCCCGATGGGGAAGGGCACCGCCACAAGCGGAATGGCGGTGGCCACAGCTGCCAACAACCCTTATTCCCAGGAAAGAAAGCCTGGAACCTTTGGTTCTCTGGTGCAGTTGGTGGGCCAGTCTGGGTACTCCATGGGCAGCAAGATCATTCTGTCCAGGCACTTTTGTCTGGGAGGAATCTTTGTCCGTATGCAATTTTGGGAGTGGGACTGGTAGCTGGAACACAGGGTTGAAAAAAGCAAAAAACAGCCCTTGTCCCCAGGAAAAAAAACCTGGAAACATTGGCTCTCTGGTGCAGTTGGTGGACCAGCCTCGGTGCTCCATGGGCAGCAAGAACTTTCTGTCCTGACACCTTTAGTGTGGGAGGAATATTCCTCCATATGGAATTCTGGCAATCAGACAACCTAACCCTCACCGAATACCAAACCCTATCCCTAACCCTAACTCTAAATATTACACTATCCCTAACCCTCACCCTAAACCTAACCATAACCCAAACCCTAAACTCTAACGCTAACCCTAACCATAACTAACCCTAAACTGAATGGTAACACTAAACCCTAACCCTAACCCTAATGAACCTTTAAATAAACCGTAACTCTAAATCTAACCCTCTCGCTAACTCTAACCCTGACCCTAACAGTAACTAACTCTAAACCTCACTCTAAATTTAACCATACTTTGAAACCCTAACCCTAACACTAACCTTAATCCTAACAACTGACCTTCCACCCCGGAAAAAAAGCCCTGACCCTCCGTCTCTCATATGCACTTTGTGTGTAGCTCTTGGCACTACGTGGAAAGCAAGAGCTTTTTGGGAGGGCGCCTTTTGTCTGGGAGGAATCTCCCTCCATATGCAATTTTGGGAGTGGGACTGGTCGTTGGAGCACAGGGTTGAAAAAGGCAAACAACAGCCCTTATCCCCAGGAAAGAAAACCTGGAAGCTTTGACTCTCTGGTGCAGTTGGTGGGCCAGCCTGGGCACTCCATGGGCAGCAAGAGTTTTCTATCCTGGCACCTTTAGTGTGGGAAGAATCTTCGTCCATACGGAATTCTGGCAATCAGACAGCCTAACCCCCACCGAATACAAAACCCCAAGCCTAGTCCTAAACATAACCCTAACCCTAAACCTAACACTGTCCCTAAACCTAACCCTCACCCTAAACCTAACCATAACCCAAACCCTAAACCGTAATGCTAACCCTAACCATAACTAACCCTAAACTGAACCCTAACATTAAACACCAACTGTAACCCTAACCCTACCCATTACCCTAACCCTTACCCTAACTAACCCTAAAACAAACCGTAACTCTAAATCTAATCCTATCTCTAACTCTCACCGTGACCCTTATCGTAACTAACTCTAAACCTGAAACAGAGCAAAGCCTGAAGAGTTAACTTAGTATAGCAAAACAAGGTTTGAAGAGTTAACTCAGAATGCATGCTCTGAGGAAAGGCATAAAGAATTGATTTTCAAGAACAATGGAGATAATAAATTCATTAAGGAATGTGGACACACTGACACAAAGAACATGAAGTAAGAGAACAAAATACTAACATAGACAAATAGAAGGAAGACAGAGGGAGATAAGGAAAAAGAGATGAACCAAGGCCTAGGCACTCTTGCCTAATATCAGAAACTCCTGCCAAACACATATTGGAGTTCAAAACTTTACGTGAGAAAGAGGAGTAGACTCAAGACCCCTGAGGCTGAAGTAACTAGATGTACCACAAAGATACTCCCCAAAATGAAGACCGTGTCCCTGACTCTACCCTAACTCCTCATGTTATGAATATTAAAACTAGATGTTGCAATATTATGAATATTCATGTAATATGATGCAATTGCTTGGCAGAAATTGTATAAAAGTTCAACTGTTCATTACCACTGCGGAGCAGTTTGTCCAGGGTGACCTGGTTACTCCCCAATGTTGTTTCAATAAATGCCTCACTGTTTATAGACTTAAAACTTTGTCTCTGAACAGTTCCTCCATGCCTTTTTGGGGGCATAAAATTGGCATCATTTTGGTGAGCCAGGCAGGAGCCTGCTCCGCCCGACCCATAATCCAGGGGGTCAGGGACGCTTGTGGGGTCCCCCGACTGGATTTCTGTCAGCAAAGTCTCCCCAACCCCTTGGTTTCACGCGCTGCTCTATACAAAGGTATTTATGCATTTATATTCTTAACTCAGAAGAGAAGGTGCCTTGTTTAAAGGGGATAGGCCGCTGCCACTCGAAGGGGAGCTGGGGGATGCCGTGCATTAGCCCCAACTGGGTTCGAGTCCCAGGTATTGAAGGTTGTAGGTTAGAGTCCTGCGAATGAGGGTCCCACAAGGGCCCCAAAGTGGGTTAAAGTCCCAACACTGCAGTGAAAAATTGTCTTTACCCTGTGTTGCTGTGTTCACCTTTTATGCTTTTGTGTATTGTCTTAAAAGTGTTTTTGCTCTGACTTGTCTGGTTCACTTTCTGTTTTGTGTGGAATATTGTCCAGTAATGTATTTAAAGTTGTGTTTGACTTAAAGATTTGGGAGACTAATGGTCCTTAATTTTTCCTTTTGAACTGTTTCAAGATTTGGGAGTGTTTCTTTTTGATTTTCTTGAGACAACAGACTTTAGGACCCAGGGGAACTTCTAGTCCTACTAAAGAATTCCTGGAATGCGGTAGTTAGAGATAATGTACCGTGAATTTCTTTGCAATGTTTCATTTTTATATGCTACTTTTTACAAACTGTTCTGGTCTGTGTTAAAATTGTAGTTTGTTTGATTATTTACAGGAGATAACCTCGGTAATCCTGAACAAGTAACAGAAACTATACCACGACATTTGAAACTTAAAAGTGCGGTGATAATTAAAGCTTGGAAAAGACCAAGGGAGTGAATGTTATTGCCAAGATTCACTCAGATTAAGTATATTCTGTTCTTAAGTGGTAATGCAATAGAAAACTTTAAAGAACTTAAAAGTGTGCAAATGTGTGTGTGCGTGAGTGTCTGAGACGCAGCATCACTGTGAAGCGATTGCAGAACCAGAAACAGATAAAGCAACTGGATGCTGTATGTATGAAGTACTGAGACAAAGTAAAAGATATTTTAAGACAGTGGAACAGATTAAGAAAAGTGTGAGCTTGCTGTGATAGTGTGTCATCTGAGAGAATTTATAAGACCATCAATTTAGAGAAGAGACGAACTAGAGTACAACCCCCTAGTGATTTAAAATATTTGCAACTGGAAACCTGTTTAGGAACACGCCCCCTGGATCAACTGGTATATTACTGATGCTCAAATAGTTGGAAGATCCGGGGAGAATCTTTCCTTGAAAGATTAATATTTGTCAGCAGTAACTAGTATATTATAGATAGATATTCTGTGCATGACGTGGTGGGACAGATTGAGAAATCCCAGATAAGTGCATAATTGAGTCCCTATAATAATAATGGGAGGCCAGCAAAGTAAAGAAAGCAACCTGCTGGAATCAGGAAGGGAGGAGAAAGAGAGCACCCCGCAGAAGTCAAAAAGGGATGAAAAAGAAAGTAGTTTGCCAGAATCAGAAAGGAATGGAATAGAAAGTAGCCTGCAAAAGTCAGAAAGAGATAGGGAAGAAAATAACCCTCAGAAACCAGGAAGGGATGAAAGAAAAAAGGACGAAAAGCACAAAGATGAAACAGATACTGAAAGCTTAAAAGACGATCCGGGGAGAGCACATGCTGACCTGTTACCAGGAAATGCAGGGGATATATTCCCAGTAAATAATCTAGATTGGCATCCAAACAACCCAATCCAGTATGAATTATTAACACAATGCAGGAAATTAATCACACTGAGTTTACAGAATGCAATACCTAAAGTAATTAACTGGGCAACTCTTTATAATGTTAGACAAGGATGAGATGAGATGCCTTCAGAATTCTTAGACAGACTTAGAGCTGCTATGAGACAATATACACCCTTAGATCCTGCGTCAAAAGCAGGTAAACAACAATTACTAGCATTATTGATGGGACAGAGTAACCAAGATATTAGAAAGAAGTTGCAAAAACTCGAACATCCTGAAGACAAAGATTTAGAGACATTAATGAATGAAACTTGGAAGGTATACAACAATAGGGAAAGAGAAGGGAAAAAGAAAGAGGATGAGAAAGTTGCTAAAGTTGTAGTGGTAGCAGTGGCAGCCCAAAGCTCAAGGTTCCCGGAGATAAATACTAGAGGCAGAGGTTGTGGTTACCCTGCAAGGGGAAGAGGAGGTTTCCTTTCCCAACAAACCAGAATAAGATCAAACCAGTGTTCCCATTGCTTGCAAATAGATCACTGGAAATCTGAGAGTGCTGCTATCCCCATCAGAGCAGTGACTGAGGAGGACCGGTGAGTCGTTCCCTAGCAGACCCACAGGTTAAGATGGAGTTAGGGGAAGGTGAAAAAGAAATAGAGTTTTAATTGACACTGGAGTTAAATTTTCAGTTTTGAATCAGGAACTAGTGTCAAAAGTGACTAATTTGTACAAGACATGGGAGTGACAGACCAACCAGAAAAAACCTTTATCCTGAAGCTCCATAAATATAAAATTGAGAAACAAATAGAAAATCATCAATTTTTATCTACTCATTTCTTCAAGGTCTCTACTAAATAGGGATTAATTAGAAAATTTAGAAACTGTAATAAAACTCAACAAAAATAGACTTAAATTCCAAGTAAACAAGGAATAATTGATAATGGTTCACTGGTGCAGTTTGTGGACTAACCTGGGCAATCCATGGGCAGCAAGAACTTTCTGTCCTGACACCTTTAGTGTGGGAGGAATTTTCCTCCATATGGAATTCTGGCAATCAGACAACCTAACCCTAAACGAATACAAAAACCTATACCTAACCCTAACCCTAACTCTAAACCTAACACTATCCCTAACCCTTACCCTAAACCTAACCATAACCCAAAAACTAAACCCTAACTCTAACCCTAACCATAACTAACCCTAAGTTGAACCCAAACACTAAACCCTAACTGTAACCCTAACCCTTACACTTACATTAACTCTAACCACAACCATAAAATCAACCATAACTCTAAATCTAACCCTATCACTAGCTCTAAACCTAACCCTAATCGTAACTAACTCTAAACCTCACCCTAAACTTAACCCGACTTCGAAACCCTAACCCTTACTCCAACTTTAATCCTAATGACTGACCTTCCACACAGGAAAAAAAGCCCTGACCCTCCGTCTCTCGTGTGCACTTTGTGCACCACTCTTGGCACTACAAAGACAGCAAGAGTTTTTTGGGTGGGCACCTTTTGTCTGGGAGGAATCTTCATCCACATGCAATTTTGGGAGAGGGACTGGTAGTTGGAGGGCAGGGCTGAAAAAAGCAAACAACAACCCTTGTCCCTAGGAAAGAAAGCCTGGAACCTTTGGTTCTCTGGTGCAGTTGGTCGACCAGCCTGGGCACTCCATGGACAGCAAGAGTTTTCTGTCCTGGTACCATTAGTGTGGGAGGAATATTCCTCCATATGGAATTCGGGCAATCAGACAGCCTAACCCTCACTGAATACCAAGCCATATCCTGAACCCTAACCCTAACCCTAAACCGAACACTGTCCCTAACCCTAACCCTCACCCTAAACCTAACCATAAACCAAACCCTAAAACCTAAGGCTAACCCTAACCATAACTAACCCTAGGCTGAACTGTAACACTAAACCCGAACCGTAACCCTAACCCTACCCATTACCCTAACACTAAACCTAACTAACCCTAAAACAAACTGTAACTCGAAATCTAACCCTATCGCTAACTCTAACCCTGACCCTAATCATAACTACCTCTAAACCTCACCCTAAACTTAACCCTTCTTCAAAACCCTAACCCTAACCCTAACCCTACCGACTGACCTTCCACCCAGGAAAGAAAGCCCTTACCCTCCGTCTCTTGTGTGCAAGTTGTGCACCACTCTTGCACTATTTGGACAGTAAGAGCTTTTTGGGTGGGCACCTTTAGTGTGGGGGGAATCTTCCTCCGTATGCAATTTTGGGAGTGGGACTGAAAGTCAAAGCGCAGGGCTGAAGAAAAGAAACAACAGCCCTTATCCGCAGGAAAGAAAGCCTGGAATCTTTGGTTCTCTGGCGCAGTTGGTGGGCCAGCCTGGGTACTCCATGGACAGCAAGAGCTTTCTGTCCTGGCACCTTTAGTGTGGGAAGAATCTTCATCCATATGGAATTCTGGCAATCAGACAGCCTAACCCTAACTGAATACCAAACTCTATCCCTAACCCTAACCCCCACCCTAAACCTAACCATAACCCAAACCTTAAACCCTACTGCTAACCTGTTGGGAGAACAAAGATTGTGTGTGAACAATTTCCTCTGCATTTCTGTGAGCCTTTCCTTGGCATGGTTGGGTGCAGGCAGTAAAAACAACTGTGTAGCTAACATGGCTCCAGGTTCTGAAGCAGGAACAAAGAAGGTTCCCTGCCAAGGTTAAGGTGGAGTTTCAAGAGGGTGAACGTGTGCCCTGTTGTGGTCCAATTAGCAGTAGACAACAAAGTATGTTTCTCTTATGTATCCAATGCTGTGTGAAGAAGAATCACGCATCCGGGTGTAGCAGCAGTATATAATAAGTGTTCTTCTTGTAATAAACAGACATTTTGCTGACCAAATTGGCCTGTGATCAATCTGTTCCGTCCCCCTCCACCGATACTAACCCTAACCATAATTAACCTTAAACTGAACCCTAACACTAAACCCTAACCGTAACCCTAACCCTAATTCTAACCCTTACCTGAACCCTAACTAACCCTTAAAAAAAATGTAACTTTAAATCTAACCATATTGCTAACTCTAACCCTGACCCTAATCGAAACTAACTCTAAACCTGACCCTACACTTAACCCTACTTCGAAACCCTAACCCTAATCCTAAAGATTGACCTTCCATCCAGGAAAAAAACCCCTGACCCTCCGTTTCTCACCTGTCTTTGGTGCAGCACTCTCGGCACTACGTACCCAGAGTCTTCATCCATATTCAGTTTTTGCCCTCGGACGACCGATTTAGAAAAGGGACTCCTGCCCACGAACAACTGTCCTTCCAACCTGGAAAGAAAGACCTGACCGTCCATCTCTCACCTGCTGTTAGTGCACCACTTTCGGAACTACGTGCACGGCATGACCTTACTGGATGGGCACCTTTGGTTTGGGAGGAAACTTTGTCCGTATTCAATTTTGGCTTTCGGACAGGAGAATTAGGAAAGGGACTTCCTTCCACAAACCACTGCCCTTCCAGTAACAAAAAAAAAGCCCTGACCTTCTGTCTCTCAGTGCTGTTGGTACAACACTCTCGGCACTACGTGCACAGCAAGAGCTTTCTAGGCGGGCTGTCATGGGTTGAAATTGGTCCCCCCTTGAGCGTTTGGGGTGGCTCAGAGGTGATCGGGTGCCAGGGCAGTGTTCCCTGGAGAGCCAATCACCGTCCATGTTATTTACTTCTGCTCAAAATCATATCTACACAGCACCGGAAACTGCAGGACACTTGGGACAGTGTATAACTGGACTGAACTCTGCCTGTGACCAAGGTTAGGGGACTTTTTCCCCCCCGCTGCATTTAGGCTGGTGGGGGGTGGATTTTAAGGTTCAACATTTAAGCAGAGCCAAGTAGACAGGCTGATAAAAATCAACTTGGCGCTCAGGAAAGGAATCCCAGGTGAAATTTGAGACGGACCGGAGAGAGGCCCGGAGGATGTCTCTGCCATGATCTAAATGCAGGACAGCCGAAAACCCGAGGAGGAATCAACATTCCAGGACGCAGAAGCTTAATAAGCTAAGTTAGACTGCAGCAACCTACAAACTGTGGTATGAGACTGAGAGAGAGATCACACAGCAGTAGAAGAGAAAGGACTCAAAGCTACTTTCTTGGACTTCGTGAGAAGAAAAACTGCAGTAAAGAGTTGAAGGTTGGTTAGAGAGTGTTTCAGGGGCCCAGAACACTCCCACGAGACAGAGACTGCGTTACATATCAGACTTGAAAGGCTGCTCCTGGACTAAAGTTAAAGGCAGGAACTTAAAGGACTGATAGAAATGTAAATATATATATATAGTTGCTTTTAGTTTGTACAGTATATTCATTTGTGTAAATAAATGTATATACTTCCCCTTCCCCTATAGAAGCCTCTGACCTGAAAGTTTCTCTCCAGTGTTAGAATAAATTGAGGGAAGGGGTGGGGGGAGTCTGGAAATTGGATTTTAAATTTCTAATGTGGATCAAACTACCACACAGGCACCTTTGGTCTGGGAGGAATCTTCGTCTGTATTCAATTTTGGTCCTCGGACGGCCAATTTGGTAACAGGGTTCCTGCACGCAAACGACTGCCCTTCCAGAGAGGAAGAAAAGCCGTGACCCTCCGTCTCTCACCTGCCGTTGGTGCAGCACTCTCGGCACTGTGTGCACAGCAAGAGCTTTCTGGGCAGGCACCTTTGGTCTGGACGGAATCTTCCGTCCATGTTCAATTTTTGCCCTCAGATGACTGATTTCGGAAAGGGACTCCTGCCCATGAACGACTGCAAGTAAAGCAACAAAAAAAAAACCCTGACCCTCCGTGTCTCACCTGCTGTTGGTGCGCCACTCTGAACACTACGTGCACAACAAGAGCTTTCTGGCGAGCACCTTTCATCTGGGAGGAATCTTCGTCCCTATTCAATTATGCCCCTCAGAAGGTCGATTTGTAACATGGTTCCTGCAGGCAAACAACTGCCCTTCCTACCAAGAAAATAAGGGTTGACCCTCTGTCCCTCACCTGCGGTTGGTGCAGCACTCTTGACATTACGTGCACTGCAAGATCCTTCTGGGCAAGCATCTTTGGTCTGCAAGGAATCTTCGTCTGTATTTAATTTTGGCCCTAGGACAGTCGATTTACGAACTGGGCTCCTACCCGCAAATGACTGCTCTTCCAACCACGAAAGAAGCCCTGATCCTTCGTCTCTCACCTGCTGGTGGTGCAGCACTCTCGACACTATGTGCACAGCAAGAGCTTTCTGGGCGGGCACCTTTGGTCTAGGAGGAATCTTTGTCTGTATTCAAATTTTGCCCTCGGACTGGCAATTTAGGAACCAGGCTCCAGCTTAGAAACAACTGCCCTTCCAGCCAGGAAAAACAGCCCTGACCTTCCATCTCTCACCTGCCATTGGTGCAACACTCTCTGCATTATGTGCACAGCAAGAACTTTCTCTGCGGGCACCTTTGGTCTGGGCCTAATCTTCGTGTGTGTTTAATTTTGGCTCTCAAATGGTCGATTTAGAAACGGGGCTCATGCTCAAGAACGACTGCCCTTCCAGTCAGGAAAAAAGGCCTGACCCTCCAACTCTCATCTGCTGTTGGTGTAGCAATCTGGGCACTACGTGCACAGCAAGAGCTTTCTGGGCGGGTACCTTTAGTCTGGGAGGAATCTTCGTCCATATTCAATTTTGGCCCTTGGACGACCTATTTAGGAACAAGACTCCTGCGCAGAAACGACTGCCCTTCCAGTCAGGAAAGAAAAACCTGACCCTCCATCTTTCACCTTCGACTGGTGTGCCACTCTCGGCATTACGTGGAAAGCAAAAGCTTTCTGGGTGGTCACCTTTCCTCTTGGAGGAATCTTCATCCGTATTCAATTTCGGACCTCGCACCACCATGAGCAACGCGACACTCCTCCCCGCCAACAACTACCCTTTCAGCAAAGAAAAAAAGCCCTGACACTCCGTCTCTAACCTGCCGTTGGTGCAGCACTCTTGGCAGTACGTGCACAGTAAGAGCTTTCTGGGTGAGCACCTTTGGTTGGGAAGGAATCTTCGTCTGTATTCAATTTTGGCTCTCGGACGTCTGATTTAGGAATGGGACTCCTGCCCGCAGACGACTGCCCTTCCAGTTAAGAAAGAAAGCCCTGACCCTCCATCTCTCAATTGCCATTGGTGCAGCACTCTGGGCACTACATGCACAATAACAACTTTCTGGGCGGACACCTTTGGTCTGGGAGGAATCTTCGACCGTTTTCAATTTTGGTCCTCGGACGACCGATTTAGGAACGGGGTTCCATCTCGCAAATGATTGCTTTTCCAACCAGGAAAAAAAGCCCTGACTCTTCGTCTCTCACCTGCTGTTGGTGCAGCACTCTTGGCACTACGTGCACAGCAAGAACTTTCTGGGCGGGCACCTTTGACCCAGAGGAATCTTCATCTGTATTCAGTTTTTGCTATCAGATGGTCAATTTAGGAACGGGGCTCCTGTCCGCAAACAACTGTCCTTCCAGGCAGGAAAGAAAACCCTTACACTCCGTCTCACCTGCCATCGGTGCAGCACTCGGCGCACTACATGCAGAGTAACAGTTTTCTGGGCGGGCATGTTTGGTCTGGGAGGTATCTTCGTCCGTATTCAGTTTCGACCCTCGTACAGGTGAATTAGAAAAGGGTCTTCTCTCACAAACGACTGCCCGTCCAGCCACGAGAAACGCCCTGACCCTCTGTCTCTCACCTGCCTTTGGTGCAGCACTGTCGGCACTTCGTGCACAGAAAGAACTTTCTTGGCGGGCACCTTTGACCCAGGAGGAATCTTTGTATTCAGTTTTGGCCCTCAGAGGACTGATTTAGGAAGGAGGCTTCCTCCCAAAAACTACTGCCCTTCCAACCAGGAAGAAAAGCCGTGACCCTCCATCTCTCACCTGCTCTTGGTGCACCACTCTCGGCACTACGTGCACAGTAAGAGCTTTCTGAGCGGGTACCTTTGGTCTGGGCGCAGTCTTTATCTGTATTTAATTTTGTCCCTCGGATGGCTGATTTAGGAACAGGGCTCATGCCTGCAAACGACAGCCAACCTGGAAAAAAAGCCCTGACCCTCTGTTTCTCACCTGCAGTTGGTGCAGAACTCTTAGCACTACGTGCACAGTAAGAGTTTTCTGGACGGGCACCTTTGATCTGGAAGGAATCTTTGTCTGTATTCAATTTTGACCCTCAGATGGTTGATTTAGGAATGGGGCTCCTGCTCACAGACAACTGCTTTAACAGACAGGAATAAAAGCCCTGACCCTTAGTCTCTCACCTGCTGTTGGTGCAACACTCCGGGCACTACGTGCAGAGCAACAGCTTTCTGGGCAGGCACCTTTAGTCTGGGAGGAATCTTAGTTGATATTCAATTTTTGCTCTTGGATGGCCAATTTAGTAACGGTGCTCCTGCCCACCAACTTCTGCCCTTCCAGCCAAGAAAAAAAGTCCTGACCCTTTGTCTCTCACGTGTTGTTGGTGCAGAACACTCAACACTACGTGCACAGCAAGAGCTTTCTGGACAGGTGCCGTTTGTCTGGATAGAATCTTTGTCCGTATTCAATTTTTGCCCTCGGACGACCGATTTTTAAACAGGGCTCCTGCCCAGGAACGACCAGTCTTCCAACCAGGCAAAAAAGCCCTGACCCTCCGTCTCTCACCTGCTGTTTTTGCAGCTCTCTGGACACTACGTGCGCAGCAAGAGCTTTCTGGGCGGGTACCTTTGGTCTGGGAGGAATCTTTGTCCATATTCAATTTTAACCCTCAAACAGGGATTTTAGGAACAGGGTTCCTGCCTGCAAACGACTGCCCTTCCAGCCAGGAAAAAATGCCTTGTCCTCCGTCTCTCACCTGCCGTTGGTGCGCTACTATTGGCACCGCAAGAGCTTTCTCGATGGTCACCTTTGGTCTGGGCAGACTCTTAGTCCGTATTCAGTTCTGACCCTTGGACGACAGAGTGTGGCATGGCTCTCTGCCCCGCAAATGTCTGCCCTTCCAGCCAGGAAAGAAAGTCCTGTCTTTCCGTTGTTCACCTTCTGTTGGTGCAGTACTCTCGGCACTACGTGCACAGTAAGAGTTTTCTGGGCGGATACCTTTGGTCTGAGAGGAATCTTTGTCCCTATTTAATTTTGGCCCTCGGACGGTCGATTTGGAAACGGGGCTCCTGCCCATGAACGACTGCCCTTCCAACCAGGAAAAAAAACCGGACCCTTTGTCTCTCACCTGTCGTTGGTGCAGTACTCTCGGTACTATGTAAACAACAAGACCTTTCTGGGCGGGCAGTTTTGGTCTTGGAAGAATCTTTGTCTGTATTCAGTTTTGGTCCTTGGAAGGTCAAGTGAGGCGTGGTTCTTCTCCCCATGAACAACTGCCCTTTCAGCCAGGAAAGAAAGCTGCACAGCAAGAGTTTTTTGGGCAGGCACTTTTGGTCTGGGAGGAATTTGCAATCGAATTCAGTTTTGACCCTTGGACAGCCAATTTAGGAACATGACTCCTGCCTGTAAACAACTGTCCTTCCAACCAGGAAAAAAACCTTGTCCGCCATCTCTCACTTGCCGTTAATGCAGCACTCTCGGCACTACGTGGACAACAAGAGCTTTCTGCGAGGGCACCTGTGGTCTGGGAGGAATCTTCATCCGTATTTTTTCTGGAATGTTTTACAGTTCTCATTTCTTAATAATATCAGTTAGAACAATTGTAACCAGGTTTAATTCAGTCTTTCAGGTGGTTGTGACTTCCAAGCAGCTATTTTTCACTCTTGTTGACAAAATGTTTTGATGCTGTGGGATGTAGGTGCTAAAAAATCTCCGAAGCAGTTAATTAGGTGTGAGATAAGGAAAGGGTTTATTATGACAAGGCAAAAGATGTTACACGACGCGTGCACCTACTGTGCCCCAGATACTACATTTTATAATACCATCTATCCAATCCCAAATGTGTCCACCCTGTGACCTTTACTCTGGACTGCCCCAGGTCCACCCCTGAGAAATGGGTCTGGGGTGTATTTTGGGACCCTCTACTTCATCATCTTCACCATCTTCAGAGCACAAAGGGTACATAGTCACCTAGTGCTTGACTTCATTTTGTTATTCAGGCCCTGATTGTTCTGCAAACAATCTAGGCTTTGCTTTGACAAAAGACTAAACATTTCTACTGGATTCGGGGGTAGGAGTGATATAGGGTACATAGAATGGGGTAAGAGGGTTAAGGAATGTGTAAACTATTTGTACTACAGGGAAAGGGAGTGGGGGATGCTGCTTTTAGAATCTACTTATAAAACTTACAAGGCTTACAAATATTAGAAAAATAAAAAACCATTAGGGCCTTAAGGTATCAGTCCTCCCTTTAGAGATTAAACAAGGCTCAAAGATCTTGTTCAATCTCTACTACTTATACATAGTACTAACCATATAACAAGTTATGCAGTTTTTACACTCATATGAATGGTTACTCTATTCATATTCAACTTGGTAACTATGAAGTAAGTTTGTAGAAATAAACTTAATGAAATATCTCTAAGAATTACTCAATATATAATTTAAACTTGTTGCCAAATTTTAGCCAAATCTATAGTGCAAATTCAGCACCCAACTTTTAAAGAATGTTTGGTGCATTTTGCTAAAGCCAAATGTAAATTTAGGTTTTAAACTTAATTCATAGTTCCTGGTTATACTAGGCGATACAAACAAGAGAGGAAAACTTAAACACTATTTTAACAGTCCTTGTAACAATCTTTGCTCTACTCGTCTCAGGAACAGAGGTTTTCTTCTTCCTGGGTGAAATTCAGGGTCCTTGATGATAATTCTGTCCACGTTGGAGATGGTCTGTTGGACTTGAAAACAGTTCCTTCTATTTAACTTGCAGGAGTTTCAGTCTCAGTGTTTAACATAAACTCAGTCCTTGGGCTGGAACAGATGAGTAGGAGTGTCCAGTCTCACAGGTTTAGATGACATGATGAATTTTGCAGTTCCTGCAAAGCAGATCTTAAAACATTAAACAATTTCACAAATAAACCTCTTTTTACAACTAGGGAGTCGATGAAGTGTGACTCTCTGTCTGATGACAATTTCACAGGAATTTTGGATCTTGGAATTCCTGCACTTCAATCTTCTGAGAGAGGAGCTTGTGCTTTTATCACATAAAGGGATTAACTGCCAGTCACAGATTTAACAGGCCAGTCAAGAGCTTACTTGAAGCAGACTGCATCTGGATGCAAACAGCACCCTGGCAGTGCCAGTAGTTCACCACAGAGAGCTTATACTCTCTGGACAAATTCTAGGCCTTACCGGGGGCAGGTTGTCCTGTTCCAACCTGTCCCAGACTGCAGTCAATCATCTTTACCTCATAGAGTGGTCTTACAGGGATCCCTTGCCTGCATGGATAAAAGCTTCCTCACCTGTTATAAAAAGGTGCATTTATAGATATATGAATATCATTGAAACAACAAAGCTAAGAAAGCATTCTCAACAAACTATTTAAGCAACTTAAACTAATTATTCCAACAATGATGTTACCAGATTGTCTCAAGGATTGTAAGCAACTCTGCCCTGCACAAGGCACACAGGGAAGAACAACAACAACAAAAAAACCACACCCCACCCCCTGCACACACTGCTGATAGCAACACAACATAGTAATAGAATTCACAAGACATACCGGGGAGGGACGGGAGGAGGGAGTCGGGAAATGCGAGTCGCTGGGAAGGGACAGAGATTGCCATGCAAGCTCCCGGCCCCCGAGACCACAGCAGACGATTCTGTTACAGCGATGGGGGTGTACTCGCCCCCCTTCGCTGCGAATGAACAGCGACCACATGGCCCACCATGGCAGCAGCCATCTTGTCCACCAAACGGCCCAAGCCCCGACCTTTCTCTTCCGGCCCAGGCGCAGCCCCACCCCACCCACAAACACAAGGAGGGAGGTAACCCCGCCCCCTACTCACCACCTGCACCGCCCACCCCCCCCCCCACAGGGAACCAGTTTCACCAGGGCTACAAGGGGGGAGAAATGGGAGGAATGGGGGGAGGGGGAGAAGGAGGGGAGGAAAGAACCAAACATGGTTCCAACGGGAGGGAACAAAAGGGCAAATGGGGGGAGGTCAGCTAACATGTGGGAACAATGTCTAGACAAGGTAATTCGTATGGAAAACCTGAATGCTAATCAGGCATGCCCAAACAATATGAACCAAAGCCAACCCCCTCAGAGTCAAGCCCTGCATAAGGTCACAGAGAACCTGAGGCATTTGATAAGAGGTTCTGGTATGTCTTTAACCAATACTTTTAAGTATTTGGAGGCATTGAGTTACAGCTATCCTTTCACCACATATGACTGGGAAGAAATAGTAAAACTAGTTCTCAGTGACACCCAATATACAGTCTGGTTAGCTGACTTTCAGAAAAACTGCTCTGTTCATATTAAATACCCACAGGCAGGCATCACGGTACACCAATTAAACGGGGAAGCAAATTATAATTTAGATTCACAATCCAGGTACCATAGAGAGATAGCCAGGCAAACCCTAAAAGCTATGGAAAACATTCTCATTGCAAATCAAGATGATTACCTGTCCCCCATTAAAGGGTTACAAAGTTATACTGAGTTAAATTTAAGATGTGTAGACCAGCTGCAGTCTGCTTTAAACAAGCAAATTGAATACAATGAAACCAGAGAGATGCTATATAAGCACTTGGTTTTTGAAAGAGAAAATGCAAGTTGTGAAAGAGCTTTGCAGAGCCCTCCTGCAGGGGAGAACTGTGACTTTATTGAGCTGGTACAACCCTACCAAAGAGCTAGCTCTGAGAAGCAGCTACCTGCCTCTTTAGCTGCAACTTTAGATGCCCAGATAAGAGTACAGAAGGAAGTCAGACACACAGCTAGCTGTCTTAGTTGTGGAGACATAGATCACTCTCAGGAAGATTGTCCCTGGAAGCCCCTAGTAGCAACATTCCATAAACACCCTAGCAGCAGAGAAATGACTGGGTTGTACCAAGGGTACCATGAGTAAGGCAAAGGATATGCTGTAAGCATTGTACTACTTGTAATAGCATTGTTAGCTGTACTCCTTTTTAGTACCACTTCTCATGTACAAGAGAAGAAACAAATAAGGCAAGCCACAACATACCAATAACCAACCCCCAAAATACCCGTGTACCCTGTACCCCAAAGAAAGGTGACAGGTGGAAAACATTGCAGATGTTAACAACAGAACACGCAGTCAAAAAACACACAGAAGTCTCGCAGATTGAACTGCCTCTACCTATAAGGTTTCTAGCAAATTGGTCACTAGCGGTAACTGATTCAAAAAACCATTCCTTTACCATCCTCCTTCACCCTGAAGGTGCCCAGAAACCTTTCTTTCCCATCATGGTTTTAAACAGTGCACAATCTATGCAAAGTCACTACTGGGCTACCCTTCCTCAGGGGATGCAGAACACCTTGATAAAGTATCAAACAGTCATAATGCATCATTATGCAGAGGACACATTAATAACCACGGTCACAAGAAATGAACTGCTATTTGTTCCTGTTGCTTTAACCAAAACCGCCCAAGGTGCAGATCTTCAGGTTGTTTCAGGAAGAATCCAACAACCACAACTCTGGACTTGCCCTGGACAGGGAAACACAGTAAAAGGGTTCTACACAGCTGACACAGTTCGAGGTTAAAAGCATTTATATTTACACGAGTTGCAGAAGCCTCAGAGAGTAGCCCATTGCTTAAAACCTGTTTTAACCATAACCACAGAGGACCTATACCCTTTCTTTCTGTTACTAAGGGAGAACTCCAACTTAAAGTCTGACAAATCGCTAGCTGCAGAGGTAAACCAAGTGTTAGAGAATTATACCAAGGTGATAAAAAGCAAACAGAACAACTGAGATTCTGAAAGGTTAATCTGCCTAGTTCTTGTTTCCAGTAGGTATTTTGCAGTTTTGTTTCAGTGGGATCAAACTGAGAGAAGCCCACTGTTGGTTCTAGAACAACTCTTTCTGTCATACCACACCACCTAAAATCTGTGTAAACTGCTAATGAGATGTTTGTAAGCTTGTCATTTAAGGCAGAGCACGACTGAGAAAACTGGACAGAAGAGATCCTGCCTTTACCAACATTCCAGCTTTGAAAGACAATTTGGATAGGATGACAACTGAGGACGCCGGATCTTAAGATGCCCTGGCAAGTTTTAGTGGTAATATTTTAATTCATCTCCTTAAGTACAGATTGTGGCAGAAATCAGCAATTTACCTTTAAAAGCCACACCAGATGCAAAACTGAACCAGTGAAAGGCCTCAGGGCCTTCACACATGCATCTAGAGAAACACAAAATACTGCAGTGACTTAAATAAATCCTGCCACTGATCAGTAGGAAAACTACAGCCGTGAACCAAACTTCTGTATAGTTCTGGAACTGATTGCCATTCATATTGCCTTGGGAAAATTTCTGAACAATCCTCTAATGTTATGACTGTGTTTATTTTGCTATAAGGTTAATATCCCGTCTTGAAAGGTTAATTCCCTTGAAATATTGTTAACCCTTACCTGTTGTTTGAAATGTGTTCTGTTTGGTTCCTGCAAGTTACAGAAGGTATGATTTCTATATATATATATACACAAATCACATCCTGACATGCCACAGACAATAACTGACAGAAACTGAAAGCTACTAAAGCGGCAATGTTTAACACTATACCCAGAGTTTTAAGGCAAACAATTGTCTCATTCATTCTCCATCAGAATACAGGTTCTCTAAAGAGACCGTTCAAAATAACAATTAATAAAAACTACATCATCAAGATATACCCACACTGTCAGAAATCACACCCATGCCATCTCAGGAAAGCATTAACCCTAGAGAGTTAATAGCAGATGAGACCTGGCGAACAGAGATATACATCTTTGAATTAGACATATTGAAAATGTACATGCAAATAGATATACATCCACGAAACATAACTGCTACTACATCCACTAGACAAAACGCAAAAGTGTAAAACACAATCAGTTTGTTGCTTAGCAACTTTGATACACTAAAATAGATTAACATTAATAATAAGCAGTTACTTCCTATCAAATAGGAAAATTCTCACATCACGAGCATTCCACACTAAACCATAAAACAGCAAAAGCACATCACATTTTGAAATACATACTAAGTTTAAACAAAAGGGGGGAGAACCAGTGTAACCTGTAAGAACATCTGTAAAAAGCTATGTATGTTATCAATTTTTGAGTTGTGACAGTGCTGAAAGAAGCAGGTCTGAAAAGCAGCACACACCTCAGGTGTTTGTTTCTCCCAAGCTACTAATCATGGTAAGATTTGATTTCAGGACAATGGATGAGATTCCTAGATTTTATGACATGGAGAGAAAGCTATGCCTATGCAGTTATAAGAAAAGAACTCAAGCAGGTTTCTTCCAGGTGTGTAAAACCCTATTCAAATATGTGACCACAGTAGCAGGAACCAGAGCAACACAGAAGTTTGAAAAGAGTTATGTTTGTTTCAAGTTTACATTAGAAAATGACCAACGTCGTGAAAAACAATCTCTGAAATATGCGTGTGTGTGTTCGTGTGTGTGTTCAGTGTACGGTGGCCACCAATGTATGAGATGAGTGAATGAATGAAAATAGTTGTGTGACTGGTCAAATAATAAACACAAAACACCTCACAAAATAACATTACCACCACCACAAGGTCAATTTATGAGAATTTAGTTTTACTAAGATTACCCTGTTTCTTAAATAAAGTTAAATCTCCCAGTTATAAAAACCCTCAGATTAAAAAAGTTATAGTTTATACACAGTTAAAATAAGCCCAAGTTAATAAAGTTATCTCTCCAAGTTGCACTACCCTATAAGAATATAAGAAGGTTTTAAAAAAAAGGTTTACAATAGAAGTATAAGAAGTCGAGCAAGCGATGTGCTAAGATCATTGCAAGCTTCGGCAGTTTATAATGTTTTGATTGTTTGAATTGTTGTTTGCACTGTTGTTTACACTGTTATCGTGACTTAGATATTTAGGAGAGGGGTGATGTGGGAGGCATGTCTAAAGGCACAAGGGATGTGCCAAAGTAAGAGAACCCAAGAGAGCATGCCCCAACTTTAGTAAACTGGTTGGTTAAAGTCACATGGTGTTAAGGAATAAAGCCTCTTTGTCCCACCATCCACGAGGAGCGTACTTCTTCCTTGTTATACAAGGACCCTGCCGTTACAGGATACATCTTGCAGGACCATTGTACTATCGTCATGTAACTTATACTCAAACCTGTGATTAAAGAAAACACAACTCTCAGCCGTTAGACTCCCTAAAATATCTAATTCTTGAAGAGGCAAAGTATGTGGGAGAGAATGATCCCACAAATCCCAATTGCCTGTACATTGCCACATATCTTCACAAAGTGGCTTTGTTAAAGGTCTGAGGCCGGTTGCTATAAGGCTGACCTCACTACCATTTAACGGAACCCCTACCAGACAGGTATGAAAAGGTTGTTCAGGATGTGCAAGCGAGGCACAAAAGGTGTTTAAGGCCTTCATTAAGGTGACCCAGACATTGCGTTCCTTCCATGGACTGATTCGATTCAGCTCCTCTTCGTAGGATGTATCAGCAGCGATCATCCCGATGTAGAACAGGACGCACGCACCATGCAGGAACCCAGCGTGGCCCTTCATCTGTGGAGACACAAGCATAACCTCGTCCCCAAGTTAATAACTCCCCAGTAATGTCCCATTGTCCCGTCTGCAAATTTTTTACCTGCACCTTGGCTCCAGGGGAAACAGCTGAATTTCGTGTCAGAGACGCGAAATGGCGAACTATGGGAGGTTCCTGACAACCTTCTGCAATATGCAAAAAGTTAAGCACATATGTTGCTTTGTTTAATCTTACCTCAGGGGATTCACCTGTCATTCCCCCTTTCTGTTTTTGAAGAAAATGTTTGAGAGTGCCGTGAGCATGCTCAACAATACTTTGACCTGTAGGGGAATGAGAGATGCCCATAACGTGTAACACCCCATTGTTGTAAAAACAATGTAACCCTACTTGATTTGTAAGCTGGGGTATTGCCAGTTTTAAGCTGACTGGGTACTCCGCAAAAAGTGAACGCCTGTTGCCAATGGCGGATGACATCTCGGGCAACCTCACCAGCATGGGCAGTGGCAACGATGACCTGTGAAAAGGTATCGATAGAAACATGAACATATTTTAGATGGTCAAATTCTGGAATGTGAGTTACATCAGATTGCCAAATTTGCAGGACCTGAAGCCCCCGCGGGTTGGTACCATGAAACGTAGGAATATGATAATCCTGGCAATCAGGGCAAGAAGCAACAGTGGATCGTGCATCACTTGCTGTAAGCTGAAACTGTCTCATCAGGGTTCGAAAACCCTGATGGAAGAAACGATGGGACTCAACATCTTGTTGACGCAAATTTGGAACTGGGTCTAATGCTAGTGCAGAAACCAAATGGTCGACCCGTGCATTACCTTCGGTGAAAAAACCTGGAAGAGAAGTATGGTTCCTGATATGGAAAATGTAATAAGGATGTGAGCATTTCTGAATGGTCAACCACAAAAGCTTCAGCACACCAAACAGGAGGGCATTAGACACAGACCCCAAAACAACTTTGTCAAGTCATTGAACTAAACCAGCTACATAAGCAGAGTCAGTGACAATATTTACAGGATTAGTAAAATGTTGAAAGACTAACAAAACAGTACGCAGTTCTACAACCTGTGGAGAACCTTCTTGTTGCTCTACAATGTGATGCCATTGTGAATCAGCATACCACACTATGGCAGCTTTTCCGTTTTTTCCTGACCCATCCGAAAAAACGGTGGGACTGGGTACGGGGTCTCTTGAACTGAGTTGTTTTTGGGCAAATGGTACTTGACTTGCCAATTTCAACAATGGATGAGAGGGGAGATGATAAGTAATTTGCCCAGTAAAATTCATCAGTGCTGCTTGCAACGCTGAGCTATTGGTTAGACTCCACTCAAAATATTCAGCTTGGACTGGTATGACAATGTGTCCTGGATCTCTTGCTAACAACTCAGTACAAAGTAGTCGTACTTTAATAATTATCTGAGCCAATAGTTCAAACAAACCTGGGGTAGTTTTCTTACTGCGGAACGACAAAAAGGCCCATTCCAGTACATGAAGGGGGTCATCTCATTACTCATTCCATTGACAAATCATGGCAGTAGGAATCAATTCATCAATCACCACAAAAACTTGAACTTCTACAGAGAAGTCAATACGTCAGATGTGTTTATTCTGAATGGTTTGTTCCACCAACTCAATCACCTTTTTCACCTTCTGTGTTAAATGATGAGGTGCCGATGGATCAGTGTCACCTTTCAAGAGTTCAAATAAAGGTGCTAACTGAGAAGAGGAGAGGCCTAGGTAAGGTCTCACCCAATTGATGACACCAGCCAATTTCTGAACATCATTCAGATTTTTAATTTCAAAATTTATAGCAATGGGTTGGGGTTGTACTGTGCGGTCAAGGACTTTTAGTCCTAGATACGACCATGGAGATTGGCGTTGCACCTTTTCAGGGGCAACGACAAGGTCAAATTGTTGCAAAGACAAGCGTGTCTGATCTTCCATAAAATTTAAAATCTGAGGTGATGGAGCAACCAAAAGAATATCATCCATGTAGTGATAGCATAAACAGTTAGGAAAACATTCTCTGATGGGACTTAAGGCTTGGGTCACAAACCATTGGCATATGGTAGGAGAATTTTTCATTCCTTGAGGAAGCAACTTCCAATGGTATCTTTGTGTAGGTTCTGCACGATTCACAGACAGAACAGTGAAAGCAAATTTTTCCATGTCATTTGGATCTAAGGGGATGGTAAAAAACCAATCTTTAAGATCCATGGCAATAATTTCCCAGTGCATAGGAATCATGGTTGGGGAAGGCAAACCAGGTTGCAATGCACCCATGGTGACCATAATAGCATTGATCCGTCGCAAATCATGCAGTAACCGCCACTTCCCTGATTTCTTTTTGATAACAAACACAGGAGTGTTCCAGGGACTGTGAGAAGGTTCAATGTGGCCTGCTTTTAACAGTTCTACTACCAACAGATGCAGGGCTTCAAGTTTCTCTTGATTGAGGGGCCACTGGTTTACCCATATCGGTGTGTCAGTCAGCCATTTGAGGCCTAATGTGGGTCTCTTTACACCCTGCAATACAGTGACCCCTAGTGAAAATCCATGGTGATGCGTACCCCCCATTGTGAGAGACAGTCCCGACCCCATAGATTCAGGGGTGCTGTTGTGACGAATGGACATACTGTTGCTACCTGCCCCTCAGGGTTAGTAACAGTCACTGGTTGGGTAGCCATTAAGCTCTGTGCCAGACCTCCCAGGCCCATCACACCTTGAGTGGAGGAAACTACAGGCCATGTGGGAGGCCAATCTTTCTGTGAGATTATAGTGACGTCAGCACCCGAGTCCAAAAGGCCAGATACCTTACATTCTGCAGGTGTGGTGTTGTGCTGAGAAAGGACGCAAGTCATCAATGGATGACTGTCCATCAGCTTCTGAGACCAGCACACTTGTGGAGGTCCTGTAGATCCAAATCCACCGGTGCCACGAGTCACCTGTTCAGTCCTAAGAACACAGCTTAGAAAAGGTACAAGTTGAGCAATTCGAGTCCCTTTTTCTATTGTAACTGGGGGAGTAGAAGTAGACACTATAGCATAAATCTGTCCCTCATAGTCAACATCAATTACTCCTACATGAATGAGAATATCTTGGAGAGTAGCACTAGATCTACCTATGAGCAAAGCACTCAGTCCTCTCCCAATAGACCCCCATGCGTCCAAAGGGACTTTGTGCTTTTGTTGTGTTGTTATAGTTACTGTGTCGGCAGTGGATACATCCATCCCTGCGGATCCACGGGTCTTTCCTGATAACTGGTCACAAAGGTTTGTTTGGGTGGATGGCTGGCAAAAGGATTGTTGGGAGACATGGCAGGTACTTGTGTCCAAGCGCGCCTGTTCGCACTCTTCCTGCAGTTTCCCTGGCTTGTAGAGAAAGGGTGACCATTAAGATGATATTTAGATTGACATTGTTTGGCATAGTGACCATACTTTCCACAGCGACGACATATAAGGGCAATTGTTCCCACTGAGACCTTCTGTTTGTCTTTATTTGGGCAGTCTGACTTCTGATGCCCTTTCTGGTTACATGAGAAACATTTCTGCTCAGAGGTTTTCACTGCTGCCATAGCAGATGCAAATGCAACCATTTGATGGTCTGCGGACCCCACCCTGGCACAAGCTTGTATCACTGCATCAAGGGTAGGTTCTCCTCGCAATGCCTCTATCATCTTCCGACAGTCTGTATTGGCATTATCTCTGGCTAACTGTGTAACCAATACCTTCCGTAACCGAGCGTCAAAAACCTGTTTCTCTACAGCCTCTTGCAGTTTTTCTACAAATTACAAGAATGGTTCCCAGGTACCCTGACGTATGGTTGTGTACCTCGCTCTGGGCTCTGCCAACGCTGCACCCTGCAGCAATGCTTGTTGGCCTATAACTTTCACTTGCTCTAAAACTAGTGGATCCCACGCGACCTGATGTTGTGAGTTAGAATAGTTACCAGTCCCGGTTAAAACATCAGCTCCGTTGCCAAATCGGACATCATCCTGTGGGAACTGCAGATTAACCATGGTCTGGGTGTCTGCCAACTGCTGCCAAATAGTAGTAAACACATTGAACTGCACAGGTGGAAACATTACTTGAGCAAGCATTCTTATATCATAAGGTGTAACTTCATCCAGGCCCTTGGCGGCACACCGGCCCCCCCGACTCGAGTCTACTTGCTGCGCCCTCCCAGAGGGCAGGGAAACTGTCTCCTGCCCTGACGTCATCCCCGTCATGGGATCATCTCCCTCCCAGTTGTCCTGAGGAAGGGGGGGTAGTCCCCCTGGGGCAGTTCCCTCTCCCTTTCACTCTCGTTCTCCTCATCAGAGTGGGGCAGTGGTGACGCAGAAAGAATAGACTGAGCTGGTGTTTTGTACGTTCGATTGCCGACAGCTGCTGACCCCCTCCATACATGCCATCCTCTCCCCACAGGGCAGATCTACACCGAGGTTGAAGCGATGCGCTCCTTCCTAATTTCCCTGCAGGTGCCTTATCTTTTGCTGGACCAGACTGAGTCTCCTGATGAGGAGGTGCGGGAGGGGGAGGCGGAGAGCGCGCAGGGGTATTGGCAGGAGGCACCTCACTCTCAGGCTTTTGATCAGAAGATCCTACCTTATCTTTACCATCCTGTGATTTAATGTCCTTCACCGGTCACATGATTTTCCCCTTCCTTTCCTACACTTTGGGGTAGGCTGGGCACTGGCTGCTCTGGTTCTCGGCTCTGCTCCGCTTGTTATGGGAACAGGCATCTTTATTGTTATAACAACTGTGAAATCGTCGGGTGGCTTTAAAATCTCTATAGCACTCGCACCCACTGCAGTTGCCTGCGTGGGATTAGATGTTACAGGGGAAGGAGCTACCCCCCCCCCCCCCCATGCACCAGCCAACACGGACAGGGGAGGCTCTATACTCTTATCTATTTTCTTTGCCCCAGCCTTTCTCGCAGCTCTCGGTGTCTTTGCTACATCCCGACCTCTGGTCACGCTTACCACACCTGGGGCGGTTCCCGAAACAGCAAGGGCAGAGCTGGGTCTCGCCACCCCTGCAAAGTCAGTGGCTCCAGTTCT